>NC_088201.1:108505416-109770082 GCF_037126465.1 Ornithodoros turicata
CCTGAAGCAGTCAGCGGCATACAGTTTGACAGTACATGAACATATAAAGGTACTACATCCCATGATAAAGTTGCCGTAGCGCGTTTTTTAGTTTGTACTTCGATTCCAAAGAAAAACTGTCGAAGGGGAGCTCATTAAAGATACGAGGTACATAGCATTGCCTGCGACAAAGTCCATATTTTGTGTGTGAGAAATGCACAACAGGGCAGCATTCGCTAACCGGGGTCCTATATGAGGGGTCCCAAAAATGTCTTTACAACATGCAATGTACATTGATTCTGTACATCTGTACAACATGCAATGTACCTTGATTCTGTATTCATGCAAAAATGACATTTTGATATGTATATTTCTGGTAAGTAAGCATTATCAAATATCTGAAATCATTTACAAGGCGTTTGTGCAAAAGGATTTTCAAAATTTCCGTCGTAGAACAGACTTCTTATTATTACCCGAAAACTTCAGTAACATATTTGAAAGGCTCCTTTCCTCCATGTTCTCCCTTCTTTTTCTTTCACCTTATACCCGCTCAGAAAAATGATGTCAGTCGACAACCCCAGTGACAGGGGACTCCCTTTCTTCTGGTGTACGAGTTTGCAAAACCGTACAAAGGAGGTGAAGGGCGATAAAGGCTTGGGGTCGACACACGGAAACTAACCAACAAAGATATGGGAAGGTCGAGCGGCAAGGCCTTGCAGCGGGAGTCGCGATATTACCAACACAGTCTTTCCTTTTTTTTTTTTCCTGAACGCCAAGAGGAACGATTCGACAAAAAATAAAAGGACACATTGTAGAAAAATAATAACTATGGTCACCTGACAACATAACAGGTTCTTGTTTGAGTGTGGCAAAAAAGTACAGTTCGGCCTCCTTATTATGTGAGACAGGATAATATATGCCTTCTTTTCTTTTTTTAGAATAATTTCTGAAGCGTAAATTTTTACTCCAGATTTCGTTGTGTTGGATGCTGAGGTCTCAGTTAATTCAATCTAAACTTGAAAACGTGAAATTCGGTCGTGGAAAAGCTGAAGAACTGGACACCATGTGAGCCAAATTTATGTGTATTTTAGGAAATTTACTATTCTTGAAGGGCAACACAGATGCAATTACAAAATTGGGGTTTCCAGAGATGAATATGAGCGCTAGTTGCCAAATGAAGGAATGATCACGGAGAAGTCGTTTCATATAATCAAAGCTCGCTCGAGATGCCAGATTTTCATCACCGGAAAAAATGTCCCCAGGAAGAACCGTCCCCAGAGAAAAATGCCCCCGGAGAGATCGTCTACGCAAGAACGAAAGCCGTTTCATCGAACGCGGGACATTTGGTTGAAAGTCATTTGATCGAACACCGTTTGATCGAAACGGCAGCGGTCGTTTGATTGAGTTTTTTATTGCTTCGTTTGGAGCAGATGCATACTATAAACAAGATTGATCAAAAGTTTTATATGTCTGTTAATACAATATCTGTATTTTATACTATGGCGAAATTTCCTTCTTAGCATTTATACTTCGAGTGCCTTTCGTGCACATATCACTATTCCATTTCGGATCCCAGCAATGAAAAGGGTGCCCAGAAGCACAGACTATTGGCTGCTCCCAACTTGAAGACATTTTCTTCGGTATGTGTCCTACAGCTACGCGGGATACTTCCGCATTGTTCTATTCAATTCAATTCAATTTTATTCAATTTTATTTCCTTTCGGGTGGGAGAGAGTAAAAAGCCAGAAGGCTATACTGTTCGTGAATGACCAATAAAACCTTTCTGCAAATGACCAGTGGTCTCCCCTCTTTGGCTGCAAAAGCAAGAAACAAACAAAAAAGGAGAAGACACTGATTGCCTCATGCTCCGTATGTTCGAATCAAAAGTTACAGAAAGAGAGGTGCTAAGGACACGCTGCGAGCTTCGAACTCCCTTCGAAAAAACGTCTTTCGAACAGACGGCGTCGATCAACCGGCTTGCGACCAAGCGGTCTTCGATCAAACGCCTTCTCGTACGCCTCTTCTCTCTCTTCTCTAAACGCCTTCGTGTCCTTAGACACTCCTTGGTTTTCACAGGGTACTTCACATTACACAAGACCTTTCGTTCAGCGTAGACACTAGTTCAGCGGAGAATCCCCAGTGACCCGGAGCTTTTCCTTATCTTCCTTAGAAGGCCTCCCTTTGTGCGCCGTGCAAAGACAGACGGGTACAGGTTTTGGGTCATCCAACGTGCAACTAGCAAGGATTGTCGAAAGATGGAAAATCCAGGGAACCGGTCTCGAAAAATTGGCCGTATCTCAAAATAACGTGATCGAAGTCCCCGTTGAAAAATAAACTACTGTAAATAAATGTTATCTGGCTATTTCTGAGTATGCATATATTATACACCGCCTTGCTTTATTCTGTATACTGGTGGCAGTACAGAAGCTTGTAGCAACATTGCGGCGCGCGTTATGCACCGGTGCGCGTTATACATGGAAGTTTTTTCAAATTCGGCTCATTTTTAGGGGTGCGCGTAATACACGAGTGCGCGCTATACACAGGAAAATACGGTACTGTAAATAAATGTTATCTGGCTATTTCTGCGCGGAAAATGCCAAAGCCCACTAAGACTAACCTGAACATGAAAATGCAAACACCTAACTTTTGGATCCGGAAAAAACGGTCCCGGAAAAAACGGTCCCGGAAAAAGTGGTCCCGGAAAAAAGGGTCCCGGAAAGAAGGGTCCCGCTGGCACAAGGCGGAAAAAATGGTCCCGCAGGCAGGCGATATAGCTTTGTCATCGCTTAAACACACATCTTTGGTGTGACAGTGATATATATGTATTATATTTTGTGAACACGGTGTTTTATTTTCCTCTTTCTTTTTTTGCTTTGAATTTTTAGATAGATAAGTGCTTTATTTAGACATTCAATACATTACAAATTATAAATTGCATAGAGAATTGCGCAGTAGTAGCATATGACTACCCCGCTTGATTAAAATTGCTACCCCAAAGTTGGCAGTAACTCGATCGGTGCGGGACAGATGACATTAGTGCACAAATACGCTTGGATTTATTCAAGAACAAAAACAGCGGGCAATTACATGTCACACAGCTATAGTAATGACAGGAAAAAATGGTACCGAACCCAGCCGTTATTTTCTTTCTCCCGCACATTCTTCTGAATACTCTTAGTACATTCGTGCATACCGTGCATGAACAGTCTGTGAACTAGTGCTGAAACAAGTTTTTTATTGTAAACCGGCTTCGCACCTGGCTGACCTTTCCTTGTAGTTATCATTACTAGTTTTTTTTTTTCAGTAAACATGTACCCCCCACTCCACTGATATAACCCGCATACTTTTATTCGAGGCCTCCTTCTGACCACGCCTAGGATAGAGTAGATTACACAGACAAAAAGAACTCCGCCCAAAGCCGGAAAAGAGAATAACGTCAAGTGTAAGCGCCAACCGAAGCTACTACCCGAAGCCAGCTACCGATCGAGTTATTGCCGACTTTGGGGTAGGAATTTTAGTCAAGCGGGGTAGTGAGGTCCTACAACTAGGCAATTCAAAGCAAGAAAAAAAAAAGAGCAAATAAAACACCGTATTCACAAAACATAATAACTATCTCTGTCTGAGGAGCATCATCTGTCACACCAAAGATGTGCTTTTGTGCACAAGCGATGGCAAAACCATTCCATGCCTGCGGGACATTTTTTTCCGCCTTTTGCCAGTGGGACCCTTCTTTCCGGGACCCTTTCTTCCGGGACCGTTTTTTCCGGGACCGTTATTTCCGGGACGACGTCCCGTTTGATTGACCTTTAGCCCGTTTTTTTTTTCCTTTTGGTCTAATAAATATATCCCCCTTCCCCCGTCGCTGTCGTTGGTTGTCGTTGGTTTTCCTTGCTTCCTGAACGTGAATTTGGGTTCCGGAAAAGACTGTTGCTCAATAGAATTTTTATTTGTTTCTTCCTTCCTTTTTCATTGTTTCTTTGCCGGGAATAGCAAGCCGCCGTAGCGCAGGCTAACCTTTGACAGAAGGGAGTCACTGAAAAGGTTAGCCAGCTCTAGGACTCGAACACACATTCTCTGGGTTATCGGTCCAGTGCCCTGTGTGTTTGTCCCTCATTTGGAGGCTAACATTTCCGCTTTTTTCTTTGTTAGCGGACTGAGTTCGCGCAAAATCGAAAGACATAATCGAAATTTTGTACCGTATTGTGCATAGTAACACATTCCCAAGTTGGAAGATTAATTTCTAATCCAGAAGTGTGAATCGTAAAAGAACGTGGGATCGTCAGTGGGGGTGCGGACGGTTGCTCATTGGACAATTCAACCCGTGGGTAAAAATAAAGGGATAAGACGAAAATTGTAACAAACAGTAAAGAAGATACAGTAATAAAAGCATAGTGAACAGCAAGCGTAGGCGTATCAGACATTGGAAAATGCTTATTGATTATGATTTCTCACAAGTGCTCATCACATTGCTGCGCTACATACAACTAAGATACCGAGGTTAGATTCCGAACATCTTGCATAATGCACGCGTTTGATATTCGTGCCCGTACGTGACGCCCTGGTTCCTGTGTGGCGCGATCCTCTGACGGTCATGTGCCCGTGAACACTGCGCCGTACAGCCTAGCCTAGTCATCTCTTTTTTTTTCTTTTTTTTTTTCTCGGAGTAGCAGAACTTGTCAGGTGACAAGTTCAACCTCTCCGTATTATTTTTAGTCCGTCCAACTCCAACTCCATATTCGTGCAGATCGCTAGGTTTCGTGCGGCGTTTACTTCAGGGGCCTTTTCTTCCCAGAGTAACTGGGTGTGGTTTCTTATTTGTTGTTTATCGTGAGTAAGGAAATTGACTGACACACACACATAAAGAGAGAGAATGTGGTGGTGGTATATATGTGCTTCCAACATTGCTTTCAACATTGTAATACACGCATGTAAACTAACAGATTGCAGCGTTAGATCTGGCATGCCGATTGCTATCTGTAGTTCTGTTATCTCTGACTTTACGTGAAAAAGCTGGTGGCTTTGTGCGTGTGCTCGTAATTATGTGGAAATTGGTGAGTCTGTACGGCCTATTATAACACGCGAACCCTCATTGTCGGAGTAGCAAAGTGCGACTATTTGCGGCACACTGCACTCTCCCTCTCACGCAACATTGAATACCAAACCACTATAGTAACACAATGTTATGTGCTCTAACCCCCGCAGCCATCGAGAAAGTTCAGCAACACATATACAGTACAACTTATTGTTTATTGTAGGAAACAGACAAGTATACATGTGCATAGCAACTGTCGTCCATAGGGGTTGTCTGTATATTTTCCAAGGGCGGGGAGTAGGATGCAAATCGCCTGGAACTGTGAACTGATCGGCTGGGCGCTGTGAACTATGGGCGTCCACAGGTTAACGTTATTGTGAGGAAGTGCGAATACAGAGCACGCAATCTTCATAGGTCACCTTGGGGCTCCTGGGGGCCATGACTACATTGCCCCCTCCTAGTATGTCTATATGGTGTCGCCCATATTGTTCATGTGTAGTAGCTCGCACCCAAAGCCTCAGAACCTGTGCTCATGGACATGGTATCCAAAAGAAATCATGTTTCATCATTGGCAATGAGGAACACACCCACATACATGTGTGGCTGTACATGTGGCTGTCCTCATGGAATAGGTGGAGGGGGCCAATGGAGGGAAACTGTGGAACGAAATAACAGCTTGAAATGAAATAACAGCTTGAAATGCAATACATAAATGTCAGACTTCATAAGTGGAGCGACGAAGGGCTAAGGAAAAGGCAACACAAGCCCTTTGAAAACCGTCTCAATGCAAAACCTCAAAGAGAAAGGTGTGCAGCTCTTGCTCATCAGTAAAGATGGCCCGCACACCTCTTATCCTGAAGGGAAAGGAAACAACGCCAAAGAGAAAGGTGTGCAGCTCTTGCTCATCAGTAAAGATGGCCTGCACACCTCTAATCCTGAAAGAGAAGGAAACAAAGTCAACGAGAAAGAGGTGTGAAGCTCTGGCTCATCAGTAAAGCTGGCCTGCACACCTCTAATCCTGAAAGAGAAGGTAACAAAGTCAATGAGAAAGAGGTGTGAAGCCCTGGCTCATCAGTAAAGATGGCCTGCGCACCTCTAATCCTGAAAGGGAAGGAAACAAAGTCAGTGAGAAAGAAGTGCGGAGCTCTCGCTCATCAGTAAAAATGGCCTGCACACCTGTAATCGTGAAAGAAATGAAATTAATGCAGTCAATTAGTGCAGTATAGTATAGCCAGCAAATACTCGAAATCCCCATTCCTATCGAGGCAGCATATCCCCAAGCCTGAGGAAACAGGGATATAGTTGTGAGAACTAACAGCTAGGAACAAAATACAAAAGTGTAAGATGTCATAAGTGGAGCGACAAAGGGCTAAGGAGAAGGCGACACAACCGCAACAGCTTTCTTTTGCCGTTTTGCCGTAGGCTGTTGAATGTCACCACCTTCATCTTGAACCTCTTTGGCTGCGTCAGACACGACAAAGCAGCTGGACATCCACACTTATTGTGATCCCTAATCTGGAGGCCACGACTCTGTCGAGGGTCAACCAACTCCGGAAGCAGACAGTAACTATAAAACAGCTCGAGGTGACCAACCATCTTGGTCCAGAAAGTGTCGTCTTTTTCTATACGTTGAACAGATATGTTGCCACCAGCAAAAACGACAAACAGACAGAACTGTCGCTGTGTGATATGCAACTGCCCCTGCACCTGATAATAGTACTGATGGCTTTCCTTCAATAGGAGGTTGCCATGACCATCGGTGGTGGAAAAAGATATTTTTTTTGCAAGTACTGCATCCACAGGGGAAAGTGACCGTGCTGAGAAAGGGCACTTTACTTCCACAACCGTGTCATCACCAACAAGGCCATCAGGGGTCGCAGCAAGGAATGCAAACTCCTGGTCAACGAAGAGACCGCATGGCCTGACACTAATACTCATTTCCTCTTCCAACTTTGCAATCGCAACAGGCTCAGTGTCACGACCATAACGCAGAGACCCTGTGTCAAAATGGCTGTAAAGTAGTGTGCGAACAGTGCTTGCACTACTGGTTGTAGGACGCATCCTACACACTTTGCCAAAGTTTGAAGCAGTCAGCCGTTTCCGTCTTTCCTGCATCCACAAAATTCTTCCTTCCTCACCTCTGGTGTCGACTTCCAGCTGCTGAGCCTCTGACTGAGATAGTACTAGCAAGGGGATGAAACTCGCGAGTTCCTTTGCGGACTAAAGTGAGGCGCTGCGAGCCTTTCGCGTCATCAAACGTCATGAAACGTCAAAATTTTTACGTCGAAGCGCGAGTTCTCTACCGAGAGCATCCCATTGGCTCCTGCGGCCGCTCCCCTGGTATGCGAGCGCTCATTGGTCGGTTCGAAATTATAACCTTTTCGTGGCGCGGGAAAGCGGGCACCGCCGTGTCTGGGGTGCCGGAGCAGTTCGCCGTAAAGTTTCGAAATATGGTGCAGCAGGGACGCACGCAAAGAATCTTTGCCGGTACCGCTTTGGATGGCTTTTAGTGCCCGTCGATACCGACTCTGCAAAACTCGAATCCTCTTGGATACTTCTGCAAGTAAATTCAGTGATAGATAAGTGGAAGGCGCAGGTCTGCTTCGCTTGCTAGCTTGGCGCGACAACGATTCAAGGAGGATCAATACTGTACTTTTCCACTCGATGGCAGGTAAGTCAGTTCCTATTCCATTCTGCCGCTTAGCGTAGCATAGCAAAGCACCGCACCTGTGGCATATACTCAGCATTTCGGCCGGTAGAATTTTTAGTTTTCACGTTTTCTGATCCCTGTTCTGGTCTTTCTTGCTCAGGTATGAACTAGGTACTGCTCAACTCATATCTGCTTCAGAAAAGCATCGGCATGGACGCAATAGAATGGATATGCCACTCTGAGTGGTTGGAACATCATCTTTTGGCTTAGCAGCTGCACAGGTTCCTTTGTGACGGGTCAGCCTTGACATGTGACACTATACAAGCAGCAAAGGGATATGGACATGTTTCCTATCATGCTGGATTTGTGAATGTGTGTGCCTGTGCAGTGAATTTACTGATCTACTGTGAAGTCTTCCACTTGAGACATCAGCTAACAGTGAATGTGAAGTTGCCTCGGCATATTACTCGAACTTCAGAAACAATGTTCATGTCAAGTTCGTGTTTGGCGCAGATACAGAAGACTGCAAATGTGTGATTTGGAAATACCAATCCCGAAAAATAAAGCACCTTATGCAACAGAAAGAGCCAACGCTTCCGCGTTTTATTTATTTCACTGGATGCGAACGAAAATCCAGAACCGCCAAAGCGGGGAGAGAACACAGGGGAAAGGGAAAGAGAACCCCTCGGCAGCGTCGCTTTACGTCACGCGTCACCCATGGAGACAAAATAAAACAAAGCAAAAAACTACTCTACCGAGGCCCAACGATTGGCCCGACGTCTGAAGTCACGTGAGTTTTTCCCGACAATAGAAATATACTACACGTTCATTCCCCTGGTACTAGTGCTTGCTGGAATACAGCAG
Organism: Ornithodoros turicata; assembly: GCF_037126465.1. Lineage (NCBI taxonomy): Eukaryota > Metazoa > Arthropoda > Arachnida > Ixodida > Argasidae > Ornithodoros > Ornithodoros turicata. The sequence continues at coordinate 108,513,942 of NC_088201.1, forward strand.
CAGCCTCGTTGTACTGATCATGGTCCATATCGGGAGCATCCACAATGGAACCATAGTGGTTATCTGTAGGAGGAGGACGTTTCCGGAGTACAGCACCAAGGGAGCGCCTGCAGCGAGGTGCCCCAGACTCACGATGCTTGGCACCTGCAGCACGAACAGCTGCTTGACGTGACCAGCATCTTTTTGGCATACTTTCCAGGGCTGGCGCTGCACATTGTCTTGTGAACAGCACGATGGTACTGTCTAGAATTGAAAGACACGACAGCACCTGATGCCCGCATGCCGAACGATCCCCTCTGGGAGAAGTTTACCCGTTTCCCGCCAGAAAATTTTGCAACGAGAGAATTGAAATGCTCCGCTGCATTGTTGTTCACATCAAGTATCAAACTGCTACCATTGTTAGCCAGACGAGACATTGCCACAAGGATTTCATTGAAGAGACCACATTTCCTCAGATCAGGGACATGGTTGACTTCTCCTTCCTTAGGACCACTACAAAAGTAACTCGCACACTTGGTGTGGTCACCAAAAACATGCAATGGACCATTCCTGATATCTGCCACCAGGTTCTGAATCCTCTGGTGCTCAGTGAGATGATTCTGCTCCTTGTGAAACTGGATGGCCCTAGCAACACCAACCCTAAGTCGTACAGCATTGTCTAGAACTAGCTTCTTCAACACCTGAGGAACTGACGTTGTCCTCTTTGCCAATGCAATATCTCGAAGACGACTAACGTAGTTTCGGAGAAGGTGGTTGCGACACTCTACCTTACAAACAACCTGATGCTGGTACGGTGCAGCTTCAAGAATTGCCTTGTATGTGCTGGAGTCACCATCAGCAATGAGCCGGGTGTACTTTAGACCGTGCAGCTCCATACTGCGCCTGAAACCCTCAACAACGATGTCCTTCTCCATGCTAGTAGAGCTGCTGTCCCAGTTCTTGTAGCACAGATGCTCCTTCGGGCTCTCTCCTGGCTTGGAACTTGCACAGACAGTGCAAAATTTGTTCCGGACACCCAGGAAGAGCACTTTCTTCGTGCGGTAACCTACAATTACAGCCTGCAAATGAAAAAATAAAAGAAAGGGTTGGCATTCACATGACTGAAGATAGCCTCTTGATGTTATGTGTGCATTTTTCAAGTTACATGAATACATTCGATTCGATTAGCGCTTTGAAATGGGAATTTGAGACTACATACCATAACCGCATATATTTGCTTCCTCCCGTATTTGCATATTAGCTCGAATATCTGCACAGCCTAACAATTGATGCACACAGGTAAATGGTGTGCACGGAATTGAATTTCAGGGATGGTTCGATCTCGCGATCTGCACTTTCTTTGTCTATTGAAGACGATTTCGTCTAGGGAAGCACGGCAAAACGCGCGGGGCGCCTGCACCACATGTGCCACTCACTTCTCTTGTGCACGCAAATAAGTGCAATGAGAAAACGAACTGCTTGCTTTTTATGTGTTACGGACGTCGGAGAGAGACCTTCGAAAGACATATTGACGAATGTGTTTCTTGCAGGGGTGGCATTTCCTGCGTACGCCAGACGTCACAACACGAACAGACTACGTACAAGAAGTAGACTAAGACTACACTCTAAGAAAAAAGGGTGTGAAAAGCATTTATCATATATCCAAATTGCTACAAAGAGGCGTACGCCCTCCTCGCTCGACGAATCAGAAGCGGTAACTCTATCTTTCGTATAGGTAGCAGGTAGAACTTTGCAACATTTTAGGCACAACATATGCCACAACTATTACCACATAAAAGGTGTAGCTGCTGCACCTTTTTTCTACGAGTGTAGTAGACTAAATAAAACCCGTACACAACACATGTACTACAACTAGAGTTCGTATACAGACAAGTACTATGTAAATGACGTGTACTTACCAAACCAGAAAGTGCGTCGTACTTGTTCTTGTATGAACGTTTGCACCAAGCACCATCGGCGACGACCGTAATCACAGGACAACCCTCTGCATCAACGTCACCAGCTGCCCTAGCTAAACGAACTTCCTCAAGACCTGCTTTTCTCATTTCTTCCCAAGCGGTTTTGTCGATTGCCTTCGCAACGCTCTTCTGATACGCACTGTACGTGTCACTAGCCATACAGGGTATATCGAGAGCACCAACAAACTCAGAAAGACCAGAGAAACCAGAACCTATGGACACAATTCCGTTTACAGCTGCCGAATTCACGTCTAGGCGCTGTTGGACAAGCTCTCCAGGTGATTTCTCCGTCGAGACAACATCTTCCCTGAGACACAACTTACACTTCAACCTGAAAAAACTACAGAGACCTCGCCGTTGTTCCGATATGACGTACATATCACCCAGGCCACAACCAAATGGACTATGTACAGACAAAGCTTGCAAAGATGAAAAGAAATGCTCAATCTCGACAATACGTCGCCCGTCAAGTACGAAGTTACCAGTTTTATCGCCAACATCAACAGGAGGGGCCGGATCAGAAACAACAGCTGGAAACGTCATATCGTCAGCATCAATGGATGGAGTCTGACTAAATAAGAGATCCGAACTCGTCGAAGCGGAACACGCGCTAGTATCAGGAGGATTATCACTCAAACATGCAACATTACATAATTCATTTGAACCTTCAACAGATGACTTTCCAGACCGTCGAACACGAATACCTGTGCGACCCAAATCCGCCATGAACCTCTTATTCCGCTTATGCTTCCCGTACACAAATCCTCGAGCCATCGCAGCGAGACCAACCGCACAACCAAACTCGAAAGTAGGTTGCAAAGTGAGCATCCACACTCCCACACCATTCGTAACAGCCACAACTACGGTGCGCGTGCGCGCTGCATGGTCGGCGGATGGATACGGTCAAAATGTTCCGCGCGGTTTTTCCTGTGCTACGGCTAGAGGGCGACACAGAATGACGCGGTTTACGGGGCTTTGAGACGGTATTTATCCGTACTCACTTTTCATGTTTTTTTATAAAAACGGAAGGTGGTAGACATATAAATTTGATGTCTATCGATTCCTCAAACAATTCCAGAGAGAGTAAATGGAAAGTTTTTTTTACAAATAGCTATAGAAGTTTAATAAAACCTGTTCAAAGAGGGAGGAGAAAAATTGTGTATTTTTTTTCGCATTCGTGACGTCGCCGTAAAATACATACGACGTATATAAGAAATCTGGTAGCGTAATGCTCTTCATCTCGTCTTCCTCTTTATGATGAAAGCACCCGCGTCAAAATCTGCGCGGCGGTTACCGAGAGAAAGCATAAAAACTGTTCCATAGGAAATACATTGGGACGGAGAGCTGGTATGCCCTCTTATATAGCTATGGAACCCCTATTGTGGTGTCTGTTTTTTACTTGCATTTGTATTTTAAATTTGAATTTGAATAAAAAAATTAAAAATCGCTTGGTCCCCTTGTAAACCACATCTGGACAGTGTGTGTCCTCTTGACAAATTTCCAACGTCCACTCATAAGAGGTGCATCACAGGAGCTTCCAGATATTGAATGAATTACTGCTAATCGCATTAATTCTCTTGAACTTCAGTTGATTACCATTGATAATAAATTTCAAATGCAGATTGTTATGTTGCTGTACTTCTTTCCGAATGTGTGCCTGTACAGTTGGTGACATGAACCGAAATGGAAACAGGAGCAAACATGTCAAATGTAATTATGATTATTTCAAATATATTTTCAAATCTGTTCATACAAAAGGGATGATCACATTGAGGAAAATATGTACACTATCACAGCTCATCAGCTCAGGAACTTCAATATCGTAAACATATACAAAAATTTATGCGGAACATATCACATATATGAAATTCGCACCATCTGACGATATTGCACATACTCAGAAAAAGGGGGAAATGCTATAAATATTCGAAGTGACACACCTGAAGATACTGCACATATTCAAAATAAAGGAATACATAAAAAAGGTGACAACCATGTAATAAAATGCCCTGGCAGAGCAAAGACTGTATGAAACGAAATTTCTGTGACTACCCAGATCACAGTTCATTATCACAAACTGTTGTTACGAAGGTACTCTACCCCTACCTAAAATAGAAGGAAGTTGACCTGCTCATGACCTGTTGCCAAAAATCAGGTACAAACTCAACCCTTGTTATGACAATCCAGTGTGCTGAAAAAGATGCAAAATATGCCCAGGACAGTCCTGCACAGTACAGCTGACCCTGCACTTGATAGAAGTAACCGCTTGTCCGTTTCAAATATGGCTTCCCATCCCCTATTCCAACGTAAAAATCTCGTGATTGCAGTGCCTCATCTAAGGGGGATGCACTTTCGGCCAGGGCCACTTTACTTCTAGTAGTCGAAAAGGGGTTGTCTCTTGAGGGTCATGAATAATCCTGTCCGGCGTTGCTCCCAATCCTGGTGTTTGTGGTGGAATCATTAGACCGCACTCGAGTGTTTGAACAATGTGTCCGTGTTCCTTCATGGCATTTTCAAATCTTAGTACTGCTTGCTGTTCATGTTCAATGCCGTATTTGACTGCGAGCGCTCGCGAGATGTCTTTTGATGAAAATATGCTGTTCACTGTTCAGAGCACTTGCGGACCACTTCTGCTGCCTTTTGCAAATTCTCGCAAAAGTGTGGTGCTGTCACACGTTCTTTTCTTTTCTTTTTTTCGAGCATATTTCCATGCTGCACTGCCTGCTTGCTGGATAGTGTTTCTTTCAAGTTCATGGGCTTCATCCCCCGAAATGACAAGGTCCTGGAGAAGAATATCATGTGAAATTGATGAAATGTTCCAGATTCACTTTAACGGGCTGTAAAGTGAAAACTAACCCCCATATTTTTGCCCACTATCCTGCACATTAGCATTGTTTGATGACACACAGAAAGCATTACCTCACAATTCGGCATATATTTTACGTATAAATATTTTGAAGGTTGCCGGAATATGGACGGTGCTGCCAACGAACGGCAAAAAAGAGCCACTTGAGTTTCGGGTCCAGGGCGCCCAGGGATTGGTCAACCCGTACCATGTGAGAGTTACTTTTCTAGAGAACAAAGTTGATGAACATTACCGCTACAGCTAAATGTCATTTTAAAAATGACGTTCACTTCCATAGTTTCGACATTAACCGTGTATTCACACGAGCGTGTTTTCTGATGGCGCAGCGACACAAGGAGCGAGAGGGTAAATGATAAGGCGCTGAGGCTACGCCCCTCTGGAATGCCTACACAGATAGTGTTCCAATGTGCTGTCCGCTCAGATGCCGGGGATAACGTTCGCCCTGCGGCTGAAGGTTGCAGCATTAATTTTATGTGCACGGCGCTTGGTATGCGCAATGGACGAAAGAAAGCGAAAATTGGTGGCTTTTGCTGTTCTCATTGACGATAGTGAATGCCGCCATGAAAAGAAGTGGTTAAGGAAGATATGGACGAAAGAACGGGTGTTGAGGAAAGAGCACGGTCTGCAAAATAGCCTTCTACAGGAGCTACGACACGAGGACCCATGTGCCTACCGCAACATTTTGAGAATGGATGCGGCAGCTTTTGAATACGTTCTGCTCCGCATAGCAAAGCGCATAAGGAGAGTATAGAGATGAATATGTGGGACATTATACTAGCCAGTGATCGTTTTGCCGTAACCCATCTGCAACAGGTTCTTTCGAATTATGTGCGCTTAAACATGCCTCTAAATGCAAAAAGCGTTCGTAAATAAGACTGAGCGGCAAAGAGTGTAGGAGAGAGTGCTATGAAGGCTGTGTGTCTTCGTTTTCTACCGTGACGCCGCAGCAGTGTGACGGTGATGAGTGTGATGTAAAGCAGAGATGGCTGTGGCGTAAAGATCGCACCTTTAGAACACAGTAAAAACAGCTTCATCGCATAGCACATTCTGCGCCAACCATTGCCGCGAATAATAGCCCTGGCTCACTTCTGATTGGAAGACACAGTGGAGCGTACACCTTTTTGTCTCAATGGTGTGTGTGTGTTTGTGTGTGTGGTAGTTCTGCCGCACGTTCTGCTAAAGCAAGAAAGCTTGCCCTCTTTCTGCAGAAGGCAGGTCTTGCTCCAAGACCCATCTAACAGTTTGCTCCCCCCCGAAGAACTCATACACCCTCTACGCACCTCTATCCTCCATCCGGCTTGCTTCTTTTCTTCTTTCTGCTAAAGTCGTGACGACGCCCACTTCTGTGTGGAAAACAACGGCGAGCCGATCCTGCCATAACCCCCTCCCTTGTGTCAATTCGGATATATCATAAGTGACACAAAAAGCCGTTCGCCCTCCTCTCTCTTCGAATCAGAAGCGATGACCCTATCGCTCGTGGACACAGTTGGAGCATAGCCTGCTATGCCCTGAAGTTCGGTTTTTAGAGTGCAGAAATGGGATGGTTCAGGTCCGATCCCCTCCTCTGGGAGCTTCCAATTCCTGCGTTTCATTGGCCCCATTGTTTTAGGCGTTCGACAGGCCATGTTTTTGTGTCTACCGCCTTCGTACACTACTCATCGCAGTAAAACGTTCATCGCATATACCGGTGGCATAGCGAGGTAGAGTTCACCACCATGAACCCGCACCGTTGGTAGTGCAATTACAACGGGAGAAGAACCTCTCTTGGAAATGATCCTCTCCAACTCAAAACAACCCTCATGATCTTTCCTGATTTCTTTTTTTTTTTTTTTTGGGGGGGGGGGGGTTAGTACGTTACCGTCCCATCCATACATAAAAAATTATGGGGCAAAACGAAATTTGCGAATTCGCACTTTTTGCATATCACGTTGTATAAGAAGCTCCCCCAGTGAATAATTACGAAATATTGCTATGGCAAAGCGAGACGCTATAACGTCAGTTCGTCAATATGTTGCATTTTTAGCACTAGCTTTATCCAGATTTAAAACACGTTACTTTGAAGCGCTGTGGCAGTTCCCAAACTTTGTGGCCGCGATGGATGGCAAACACGCAAAAATAGTGAAACCGAGGAAAACGGGCTCCGTTTATTATAACTGTTCGTCCTCGTTGATGTTTGTAAGGACACAATGTAGGCACACAGTGGCCTCCCGCGAGCGCACTGCAAGACGTGATGGTGAACACAGGGTGCTACCTGTAAGCTTGTGTAATTACCTAGCCCTAAAATGTTATAGCATTACACGGTTAATTTATGCAACAACTATGAATATGCGCGACCTCCGCAGTGGCCGGCTCGTGGATTAAATTTTGAGCCCCTTTGGCTTACCTGGCGTGCGACATACTGCTCACACATATGCATTTTCTCGTTTTTAAACGAAACTACCAGCATCCTGAGCCGATACCTTTTGGTTTGGAATGCGAGCATGCAGCCAACTCCTTATTAATAATTAACGCGTTCTTAACTGATACAACGACTACGCCGTGAATATGGGGACCCAAAACGTGCTTTGGTGTACATACATACCGTTGCTTCGGCATCCAGGTGTGTCTTTTTCATTTCAAAAACGATCTGTTCTCACATGGCATGTTTCCATAGTACATTTCGGTATTGCTCATCGGCAAGTTTCCACAAAATCGAGTGTTGCTCTACCAGGTGTATTAGATAAAAACAAAAGAGCTTGTCCCATTGGCCACAGAAGGTGACTTTTTCTTTCTTTTTTTTTTTTCTCGTCCTCCCGGAAGGCTCTGCGGGTCAGTCGTCAGATTCTGTGCCCCGCGAACAAACTATCCGCGTGGTTCTTTCTGACGGACGCAGCTGCCGAGCGCAGTGATGTTGCCCAAGGCTCTTTCATATCTCGCCAAAAATAAGATAAGAACGTGCGCGCTTCCTAGATTCTGCTGTACGATAAGCCCCGCCCGCGACCGAATGGTTGGATGATTGGGTGATTACGCTGATACCTCCTTCTCCTCCTTCAGTCGCTGCGCAGTCAGAAAAGGCGCTGGTGTGAATACACGGTAATAAAGCATTCAGCTACTCCGCCGCTACGAGCTGCGATACGCCGCGCCTTCTGCAAGGCCGTCTGTGTTATCGCGTTTGTTGTCTACGCCGTGGGTGGCCATGTTGGTCGCGCGAAGCAGAAAGTAAAAGTCAGTGACTTGTCTGAAGCTGCTGTGATAGGTATTCGAAAGACCTACATGTGCCTGGTGTACGCTGTGATGTCCAGGGATGCAAAAATTGTTCATCTTCGACCACTGGCATTTTCTACCACAAGATTCCACAGGACAGTGAGCGAAAACGAATGTGGTTCGAAGCACTAGGCTATTAGATACAGCAGTCGTGCCGTGTGTGCTGAGCTCATTTTGCTGCCGATGACTACGAAGATGCCGCAGCAGGCGAATTACGAAGACGTCCGAAGCAAACTGACGTTCAGTCACCAGTTATTCTGCTTCACCGAGGTGACGAGCTCAACACAACGTCTAAGGTATGTACAGGTGTGATACATGTATAAATTATAATATAGCTATTAAATTTATAAATGACGTATTAAATTTAACTTATGTTATCCTACTTGTCCCTTACTGGACATTGTCAACATGAACAAATTTCGTTTGAGGGACATTCCACTGTTGAAGTGGCACCGGACTGCTTCGTAGTATGTAGAGATCTCATCATTTTATCATCTTTTGAAAGTTTTGCTTTTGAAATAGCTTTAAAACTGTTTCAAGTCGACTGCAATGATTTCATAGACTTGTGCATGGAAGTCACTGCATCGGATAACACTGATGCTGCCGGCACATTGTCCACGTCGACGGACACTGTTTGTGAAGTACACAGTAAAAAAGACTAAATTGTCTAGATCTGCACTGCAAGAATTGACAACCAGAGATGTTTCGTAATCATGAGCTTCCCAACTTTTCAGGAAACAACAACTATACTCGAGCTCGACCATGCATACAGCAGCACTGTCTCTACGACCACTATGAAGTCTGCATGTAAGAAATGTATATAATGCTCAACATGTTCTGCATTTCTTTCTTATTACTCTATTATTATTATTATTTTGTGATCCAGGCACTCAAGTTATCATGACAGAAATAGCTGAAAGCAGGTATGCAAAAAATGATGATCCATATTTGCCAGGGGTGACAGCTTTCCTGGCTGTGGCTTCGTCCTCCCTTCTTGCTTTTACCAGCTACAGCTCTATGATTGCTCAACTGGTAGAATAGGGATGTGACTGTAATTTTTTGCATTCCTCACATGCTGACACAAAGACACGAAAGGACATGACCGTGGATCAGTGAATACATCAATCCCCATTCCACAGAACCTGCCAAGTCCTAAGTGGAACCACTAGATTTGTTACATGTTGCAGACTTTATGACATTTTTGAGTCTTTGGGAAGGTGCAGAATATTGGTATGATGTCAACAGTAGGAGAAGAAACCGATGAGAACTACTAGCTTCTTTGAGGAGTACAGTAATACTTCCTGTTGAGGTATAGTTATAACTAAGGAACACAAATTAATTTTCCTGAGATGCATCCTCTACACCTGAATGCCCAGTGAAACAGCGAAAGTTCATTGTCTTTGAAGCCCCACTACTCGAATTGTTCCAAGTGTGTCGCAGCTACAGTGAGCCATGCAAGGCTACCACATCATATTGGTCCTAACTTTGCAGAGTTCCCTATTTCAGACACAACAGTCACTTCTCTGTATTGCTCTCTCGATCCTATCTTCTCAGAGATTAATGTGGTTCTCCACGCGTTGCATGGGCACTGCCTTTTTCTACTGTTGAATAAATCTTCAGTTGCAAGTCTGCAGCCGTCATGCTGTCTACTATGTTTGCCCATCATCTGTGTTGATGTGCTATACCATCCTTGTCAACATGCCAAATCTCTTTGTTGCCATAGATCATAACTTCAAACAGTTTTCCTCTGCACCCTGCCACGAGTGAAAAGTGTCGGGTAGTCCTACTTTTGGACGGAAAGTACATAATGTGGAAACATCCACATATCTAAAATTTTAGTCGACAGATATTTGTTGTTTTTGTACAACTTTCGTTGTATATTTCGTTTGTCAAAATTAGCACACTTGAAGAAAGGTTCTCATTTTCATCAAGATGACAGGTCATTGTTGGATCTACGTGCTGCGTTATTATTCCTGTTCCCTGTTTTCATCAACAGAGAATACGAAATCACACAAATAGTAACATACGAGGGGTGTTCAAGTCAAACCGGCTGAGTGTACAAATGGCTCGCGCTACTTCTTTTTCGTCATTTTCACACGCGACGGGCCTCCGCGTTCACCACGTGGTGGTCCAAAGTTTGTGCAAAACAGAAGACACGTGCTGAACAAGATGGCCGACAACGAGGTGAGCGCGCACATCGAACAGCGAATTGTCATGAAGTTTCTCGTGAATGAAGACGCAAAGTCATCTGAAAATCACAGAAGGCTTCAGGCTCAGTATGCCCACGATACACGTAGCCGCAGCAAAGCGTTTGAGTGGTGCAAACGGTTCCAAGACGGCCGTACATCAGTGCAGGACGATCCCGACCGGGGCGACTCAGAGCCCAGTGTCAGAGTTCCTGAGAATATCCAACTTGTGGAGCGCCTGACCCTCAAGGACGACGGATAACATGTCTCGAACTGGCTCGAAAGAAGGACCTTTCTGTGGGAACGTTGAACACTATCATTCATGAACACTTCCAGTTTCGGAAAGTTAGTGCCCGTTGGGTCCCGAGGCAGCTCTCCGTGTTTGACCGGCAGAGAAGACTGGAAATCTCCCAAGAGCTAAGGACCGTTTCGACACTGAAGGACAGCCGTTCCTTGATCGGATCATCACGTGCGATGAAACGTGGGTGCACCATTTCGCTTCTGAGTCTAAACGCGCATCAAAACAGTGGAAGCATCCAGGCTCACCAGCTCCCAAGAAGTTCCGAAGCACCCCGTCTGCGGGTAAGGTCATGGCCACGGTTTTCTGGGACAAGGCTGAAGTTGTTCATGTTGATTTTCTGCCCAGCGGTACCATCATCAATAGTGCATATTAGTGCCTGGTTCTCAGGGATGTGCAAAAGCGGCCGGGCCTCATCACCAAAGGAGTCCTCCTCCTACAGGACAATGCACGCCCGCATACCGCGCATATCACGACATGCACCTTACAGCAACTTGGCTGGGAGTTGCTGCCACATCCCCCTTACAGTCCAGACCTCGCCCCCAGCGATTTCCATCTCTTCAGACTGTAGGCGTTCCTTGGGAGCCGCCACTTCAGCTGCGACGACGAGGTTAAGAATGCGGTCCGATCATGGCTGCTACGCGCCGGTAAGGATTTCTACGCTGCCGGCATCCGAGCCCTCGTGAAACGCTGGGACAAGTGCATTAGTGCAGCTGGAGATTACGTTGAAAAATAAAACTAATTTCTCGCCTGTAAGTTCAGTTTGCTTTTGCGAAAAATGAAAAGTCCCGGTTTGACTTGAAAACCCCTCGTAGAACTTGCTTGTTAAGCTCAAAAGGGAAAGACAAAACTGTTTATACTTCTCTTGTTTATTTTCTTTTCAGGTTTTACAACTCTATAAAGCACGTTAAAAGATCAAAGGGCAGAGAGTCCTGCTCTGTCTCCTAAATCCCTGGACAATAAAAAGAAAAATATAGTTTTAGTTGTGACAAAATGTTGCTATGTTCTGATGTGTCTGTTGTGTACACTGAAGCCAGTTTCTATTTGCAGGGCTGTCAAAATTACTTTACAAAACTACATCTCAATCTCAGTAACAGAGAACTTACGGGTACATGGGTACATAGAGTACATGGGTACAGTCATTCCCATTAACAGAGACTCTTCGGGCTAGTTAGGTTATTGAGTGGCTTCACTGTGTGTGGAAAAGTGTCAATATATTTCATGTTAAATAGAATTGCAAAAAATAGAGTGTCTATAATATATAAATAACTCTGTTCTCGTCTGGAGGGATCAGGTATCAACCTACGACTCCGTCAGGAACTTCTGTAGGACCTCTATAGGTGCCTTCTTGACGATGTCGTAGCGTCGTAAAATAATTTTATAGCATCCTCGGAGATCATTGGAAGTTTAGTAATATCTGATGACCACTCAGAATGTAGACGCATAGCTTCCCAGACAATTTACAGCAGTACGTCCGCGGCAGAGGAGGATCACACCACTTCACTGGTAGACGCGACTGATCGCGCGAAAAAAAAAAAACCCTCGTGAACCAGGAATCGAGTCTGATGCGTTTGGTTATCAGCTCTTCTTCTCAAGTTGGCTGAGCAACAGTACAGAAAACAAGCTCCTGGAGGATGATGTGAGAAGCCTAACTCTGAGAAAAAAAAAACGTGTCGTCACAACTCCTTTAGGGGAGCAAACGGCTTGTCCCGTAGAACACCCCCTTTTGGAGTAACACTTACACCCTCCAGAAGGGAGTTCCACTTTACTCCATTTCCCAGGAGTAACCATGACACCAGTCACAGGCATCATGCTGACACCATGAAACGGATTTATGCCAGTGCCTCTGCAGCTGCTTTGGAATCATCTGTGAAATCTCTGATTTCGGAAATATGTGCATCCGCTTATAAGCAACTCGCCGTAGTGCATACTCGATGGAGATGGGAAAAGTTGTGCGTAAAAGAGGAAGGGAAGTGTTATGACAGTGTACAAAAGGTAGGGAGTGTGATATCTCCATCTAAGAAATTCGGTAGTCCCACGGAACAACTCACTAGAAAAGAAAACATCCGAGCTTCCCTCAGTAACCTTCATTGGGAAATACTCTCGAACGCGGTAAACTCCGCCGGGATAAGTATTCGACATAATTAGTGTGTCAGAAGGTCACAGTTCACGATGTGCTCTCACGTAACGGTGAGAACTTCACCAACTGAGAGCCTTAGTGCGGAACCATGGAATATACAACAATGATGCAATATATGGATGGCTGCGTTGTAGTACACAACTTTATAACTCGAAAGTCACTGTACGAGGAGGAGGGTGATGTCACACATCACTTGGCCATTAAAATTTGAGCGACAAGAGGGAGTACCTACTTGCAGTGATGGAGTTACATGGTAAATGCAGGAAGAAAAAGGGAATAAGAGACTGACAGGGGGAGTGGAGATGGAGTAAATGTGGGAAGTTACTCCCCCGGTACTCCTTTTTTTCTGAGAGTAGTCTGGGTACCCCCTCTACAGTACCTACTCTCTCTACCCTCTCGTCTACAGTACCCTCAAACAACTAGAATGGTTTCGCATTGAGTAGTTATTCCAAACCGGTAATCTGGCAGGGCAACCAAATGCACTTCGCTCCCTCAGCCTCCACAGATCTAGTCGCTACTGTTCAAACTCTGTTCAAAGCGACGCGCGCTCCTCTTCATGAGAAGGTGCGAGTCTTGCCTCTTCCCGTTGTATATATATTTGCTCTTTCTTTCTATCTAGCCTTCGAAGTGCCTTTCAATTACTGAGTAAACATAGAGTGCATGGAGACGTGTATAGCCTCACGAAAAACTTCCTATTTATGACTCTTTTTTAACATACTGCTTCACTGCATGTTTAATTACAAAATGTGTTCGAAGACAAAATAATTTAAAAGCTCCTTGAAATTTACCGTGAAATATGCAGCAGGTACGCACACTTATTGTTTCTTTCAGCTTATGTCAGTGATCCTTCCGAAAGGAAGAGACAACAAAGGGAACAGGTCATTTCAGTCATTAGTGCAGTGCTAACAGTCTGGCAAATGATAGTCGAACAATAACCTCATCATTCAAAGTAATGTTAATGCCTAATGCCTCGACATTTGCCATTATATTGCTCGAGCTATTATGTTACACAATCAATATTTACTGCATTCTAAACAAACAAATGTCATTACAGTGTGTATTATTCACTATACTGCCTACATGGTGGGCAACCGGTCAGTATCACCGTTCTTCGTCGAAGGTATCCATTCGTCTCAGTCATGCAAGCAAAGCTCTTTCTCTTCGTTTTTCTGCTCCCTGTCAACGCTTTACCAGATTTTTACGGCGACCGTTTTCCGAAACACCCAAACGACAGTGAGTATATGTCTTGGATATTTTTTTATAAGATGTTCTAAGGTGGTGCAGTCTCAGGAAGAAAATCAAGAAGCCACGCATTAAGGAGCGAAGTGGTTAAAGATGAATGCCTGCGAAACCGCAACTGTTGCTGTACATGTGTCCGCGATTAGACTAGTTCTTCGCACAATCTCCAGAGAAATGTGAAGGAACGAATGCAACGCAATATTTTTCGTGCGTAAGGACACGTACGACATGGATACCTGTGAAGCACGTTTCACTCTATAAGGGCTAGTTCCCGCACACAGCGCTTTGGTCTGTAGCATTTGAAAACAGCACTGTTTTTATTTGTTTTGTTTCTTGTTCTGCTTCCTCGCACTGCTAGAAGACGGCGCTTGCTGAACTACATGTTATGTGTAATCTAGGAATGCTGGTATGTGGGTGGAGTGGCTAGTTTGCCAGAGTACCACAAATAGGAACACAAATGGCTGATAAATATGTTACAGAATCTGGGCCAAGGCGATTTCCAAGACGTGATTTCCACTAAATATCAGAAGAGAGGTGCACACCTAAATACCTGAAACCCTCAACTCAATTAATTGTAGGATCAAAATTAAACGGGAATATATTGAGGTTTGCCTTGTTCACAAAAGATATCATTGCACAATCTGCAAAGCTCATCGTTAGTTGCCATGGCCTATATCAATCATAAACACTGCAAACCACTCATTGAGCATAGTCAGTCATTGAGCATTGAGCATGGTCAGCTGTTCCAGCCTCAGAACATCAGTTCTTTCATGAGCATAGTCAGTCCGCGGTACGCAAAGTGAAAAGCGTCATTGCCCATTGCAAACATGGCCCTGCAACAGTGCTTGCGGCTTTGCATTTCTCACTATTTTCTTTCATCACTTTGTTATGAGATGCTTTGCCAATTCAACACGAACATACTTTGTAACAATTACTTGGAACTTTGGAACAACTTTGCAAAGCATATGTACTCGTATGCACTTCCTTTAATCGCTTCAGGAGTGTTTCTCCCGTAACATATCTCAGCAGATGCAGCATGTCATGTAGGTAACACAATTTTGGCAGAGTATTTGCTTGATATGACCAACAAGCAGAGATATCAAATCTTTGTGCCAAAATGGTGTGCCACGTGTCCGTGTAAAGACGAGTCACTTTGATGGAATAGGTATAGCACGTTGATGTTGAATGCAAGAAGTTAATGTTTGACAACATATATGTCATGGGTTAAATAGAGCAGTATATCGTACACATCAGAAGAATGCCAACACTTCAGTGCTTTACCTCTACCTGTTATTCCAATGTTTACTGTCCCTTCTATTGGAATTATGTATTTCCGAATCATTTTTGTATTATTGAATTTTAATTTGGCAATTCTTTCTCATGTCTTGTGATAGACAGGTCAGCAATGTAAGCAGTGTTTATGTGCCTCTCACAACCTGCATCTTTATGCAAAAATACTCCAAAAGCCGGGAGATGACACAACTAGACAAAAAAAGTAGAGAACTCCGACTTAACGCAACAAAATAACAAGGTTTACTCAGACGTTTCGTCCGTCATGCGACGGACATCATCAGTGCCAAACTGAATGAGAGATTGCACAACCGGTCGCTATTTAAGGAGGTGGGAGTATTGTTCGGGGAGGGGCCACGGTTTTTGTTACAAACCCAGGGGTCACCGCGTATGTGCCAAGACTCTAGAAGCTTCCTGTGTCCCCATCTTTGTTCTCTCTTGTTATGTTAAGTTGGAGTTATCTACATTTTTTGTCTGCATTTTTATGTCTGAGGCTGTTTTTGTGACAAGAGGGCAAGGGTGCCGGCAACATGGCACATGTTCACAAAAATGCAGAACCAGAGAGACCCACACACAAAAAAAAATTATTGCATAACACAGTCCCAATCATTTTGTCGTGTCCTTTTTGTTGTGTCGTCTGGTCTACTTTTTTTTTTCGTGTGTAGTTTCTGGATTTTAAGCCCAAGAGCAGTTGCTGTTGAGGATGCTGAGAACATGTGAAGCATACGTTTTCTCATTCTCACATTATGCTGTAGGCAGTGTGAAATACAACTCAAAAGGAATTTAATGAGAGACAACTTGTCACCAAGATTAGTGTGGGAACATTGCAAAGGAAAAATAATTCTAAACCATAATGGATTCCTATCCTATTTAATGGTACAGTATCAGATGAAAGTTATTCAAATAATATTAAAGAAGTAACCGTGCAAATTATTAGTCAAACAGTGAAGCTGGCTGCAGTACACTACAATGTGTCACATGTAACAATATCAGTGTTTCCAAAACTGACACATAAACCTTAGGGAGGCCGCAATAGTCAAAGCGGGGGTTACACCACTTGGCGAAAAGAAAAAGCAGATGAAGTGAACGCAATATGCGACAAAAGCAAGGAAACTATCTCGCTACAACTGCAATATGTTGAAGTTGTTTTTAAAAAATAGAAGTTCAGTTCAGCGCACAAACACTCGGGAACCGAGCTAAAGTGCTTTCCGTCAGGTCTGTCGCATTATTTCTCACTGTGTCATGACGGATCCCCTAACCTACAGCATACGTCACTTGCGCACAGTAGTATAACATTTATATTAATGTATATGTGTCAGGGCGCACACAGGCACAGAAGAGGAAAGATATCAGCTGTCGCACACACAGCAATCCCGAAAACTATGCCCATCTTCGTTGATGCACCCATGAATCCACAGGAAGACCGGCGAGTCTTTCCCACTCGGATTAAGTACATGTGCCCTGAACTGTAAACAGTTTGGTGTACACTCCAGAAAACGAGAACAGCTGATTGCCGATTTCCTGGGCGCGGCCATGCGAGCCGACAAGGACAATTCAACAGAGGAGCAAGTTTAGGTGAACGCGAATGTGGCGCTACACTCTGAAAAAAAAAAAAAAAAAAGGAGTTGTACCGACTCCTTTACGGGGGTAAAACGTAAAAACGTAAAAACTCCGGGGTGCAAAATAACACCCCTTTTGAAGAGTATCTGCAACTCCGGGAACTACGGAGTAAAATTTACTCCTATGGTACAGAGTAAAAGTTACTCCCATACAGCTCCCTATTTACTCCAGCATATCGGGTGTAAAAGTAACTCCGTTCATGAGGCTAGCATAACTCCACTGGGGAGTTCTTGTTATGCTACATAAGGCATAAAAGTTATGCCCTTCACCTGTAGTGCACATTACTCCAGTCGTCTCCTCACCTTGAAGATCATGCAAATAAGTGTTGCAAAACAGTATATCTAAATAAGAAACATTTATTGTGTCTCTGATACAAATTGGCAAGAACAGAAAAAGGAAGCTTTCAGTGCTTAATATGATCCTATGAAAATAACTGGTAAGATGCCACAGGTACAAGTACATTCTTCCATTATAAGGTTGCCACACACCCAATGCAACTATCACCTGGCATATATTTCCAACTCGTCAAACAGGAAACAAAACAGTTATTCGAAGTTCATCTGTCACTATACATTAACATATCAGTGCATAGGAATTTGGCATATCGGCACCCACTTTTCTGCTTTTTCATGAGAAAGCAGGGGGAGACGCACCTTTTGAAGTGCATCTGGCTGAGGCATAAAGTGCAGTACATGTACTTTAGATTTTTGTTTTTTCTTGGCAGAAGGGTAGTTGCCTTATATGAGAAACTGCTGTCATATGCAATTCACAATTTGGAGCCTACAAGAATATCTTGCCTAAAATAGATGTGTGTATACACTTCCCAATATATCTATTGTAAAACACCTGTAATAAGATGAGCACTTACACAAGTGAAAAGGTCAGATGCACCTCCTTCAGCAGATGAGCAAGGGCATGAATTACTCATGCTGGGTAATAATCTGCAACATAAATATAGGTAATGGAGCCTGAGCAGTGGCGATATGTTACGTCATCATAAGTCAAATACTTTCATAACTAACAATTTCTTGTGCCAAACAAACTATGCTAGGAAAATGAGTGGTTTGAATCATGTCTGTGCGTGCAAAAAGTGATTGGTGCTATGTCGGTTACTTACAATCTTGTTCATCAATAATATTCTCATTTATGAGCTGATCATTACTCTAACTAGTCCCTTTCTCTTCCTTGCAATGTGCATCCATCCTTTGTGGAGGTGGAGCAGCACCTTCTTTTCTCTGTCTGCCCAATGTGCCGTGCAAACGACTCGTAAATCTGAAACAGTAACAACAGCATTAGAACTCAACACTGATGCAGTGGCGGATCCGGGGGGAGGGACGGTTGGGCGATCCCCCCCCCCTGCTCAAAACAGTAGGTTTAGCTGCGGTGTCCCCCCCCCCACTTAGGGGCTTCGACAAACAAACCGCCCCCCCCCCCAACAACAAAAACAAAAGCGACACGGACTGGATCCGCCCCTGCACTGACACCACTTGTCGTCGGCAGGATACACGTGAATGATAATACAGAACGGCGGTAATACCTACCCCATTGAAACTTACCAGTGCAGGGTACCTCCTTACCACAACCTGTACAGTTGACTTCTCATTCCAGAGCCATGCCGAGTGATGCTAGCCTTTAGGTAACTTGCTTGCTTACTTGCTTCTTACGAGTTCAGCCACCTTCGTCATCTGCAGTGCGTTCCATCAAAGCCAGACTATTCTGCAATGCTGCTAACATTAATTAACAAAGCGTCCTATCCAAAATGCGATTTCACTTATCGTCAATTTGAAGTTCCTGTTCTTCAAAGAAGTTAGACTTCTTAGGATACAAAGGTCCACTTACGAAAAGAAACTCTCTTGAAGAAGCATAACTGTGAACAGCTACCACATTTTCATAATTCGTGTACGTAACACAGGACGCATACTTACCTGAAGTACATACAGGACGACACTGAGACACATGATTTGTAGTTGTGGCATTCATTGCACTTCAGCACGCCGACGTTGTTTTTCGAAGATAATCTTATTTAGCTTTGAGAACATCACTGATACAGTTTCAAGTTCCCGCACGACAACGGCCAACCGCTAAACGACCGCGCGATGTCAGTGTTGCTAGACTACGCAATGAAAAGAACGAAAACGGTCCAAGAATATGAAGACGCCTCGCGCTCAACTCTTACCACGGAGTAAAGCGCTGGTTGAATGGAGTTATTAGAGCATGAAAACATAGAAACGCAGAAACAGGGAGTTGCAATGGTGTTTGGTGAGAGTTAAACTGCATAAAGGGGTGTAAAATTACCGAATACTCTCGTTCGACTCCTTTTTTTCTCAGAGTGTAGTGGTGGGCCAACAATTTGCACTTAAAACTACGTAAAACACCAAAAAGTGAGCAGCGAGGATGCTTGCTTGCTCATTTGTCATTATTTGGGCCTGTAATTCACATCAGGGTTCAGAAAGGCTGCTAAATGCCGATGGCCGGCACAAGAAAAACGTGTTTGCAATGGTTTTTGTCCCGTTGCGGTTCAAGCGAATATACCTTTTGCTGCTTCCTTCCTCTCTTTTCTTTCTTTTTTTTTCTTTATCTTTTTTTACTGTTGTCGGTTCGTTCCGGAGCCCTAGGTTGGAACGCTGCTCCTGTTTAGTTTCGGTATAAATCGGAATGTGGGGGCAGGGGGAACAGTCCACCGCTCCTCGAGTTTTCACGGTGGCTCTGCCCCCCCCCCCCCCCCGAATTTTCGCTTTGAGGACCTCTTTGTATATGCCGCACTTCTCAATCTCTAACTCCATGTCCCGCAGTGCTCTCCTTCAATTCTGCTCTTTCTGTTTCTCAAAAGAAAGAAAAACAGCTTCACACACACACACACACACACAAAAAAAAAACATCTTAGTGAATTATGGAAATTAGAATGCCAACATACCTTGCAAATAAGGTTTTCCTCCACTCGCATACGCGTAAGTGCGAAACTAATGTACACGTAGTCCTAGTTGTTTTATTTAAAAAAATTCTCTATTAAAAATGGCTACGACCACGAAGTATGCCTTTGTGGCACGTTCCAGTTTATTTTGTGTGTGTGTGTGTGTGTGTGTGTATTTCAGCTTGGCCAATTTTTATAAAAAAGTCACGAGAGCACGTCATTTTCACAGTTGAGTTCTACGGGCGCGTATCTTTTCGAAGAAAGACTATAATGACTAATAAGGATGACTAATCAATTAAATTCATTAATTAACTCTAATAAGGACGTCTTGAACAAAAGCCAGATACCGATATGGGAGACTATCCTAGTTAAAATCCACACCACGTTTAAAAATTTTGAAACACGTACGTGTATTAAAATATCCATCCCTGAATTTTGACATGCAAATGGGCCGAAACCGAAACCGTGGCAACCACGTTTGGGGTGGTGGGCTTCACGGTACGGGATCTGTATATACTTCTGTACGTCAACTGCGCTCGCAACTGTATTGTCTTGGCTCGAAAACCGTATCTTTCTGGAACGTAGAGAGAGGAAAAATGAATCACAAAACACGAATATACTTCAAGTACCCTTCTCCTTAGGGAAGCAAGAGATTTATTGACTCTGCGTTGCACTAGTGTCACCGCGCTGAGCGGTTGAGCTGGAATTGGAATTAGAATTGGAAATGAATCTAAAATAATAATCAATAATACTAAAAAGAAAAGGAATGAAAAAGCGTTATCTGAGCTGATCGAGGTCGGTTCACTCTTTAAATTGTTGCACCGACGACTAGCACCACGTTCGAACTCACCTAAAATTGCTCCTCTGTTCAACTGTCCTTCTCGGCTCGCATGGCCGCGCCCATGCAATCAGCAATCAGCTGTTCTCGTTTTGTGGAGTGTGCACCAAACTGTTTGCAGTTCAAGCTACAGGTACTTAATACGAGTGGGAGAGCTTCGGCAGTCTTCCTGTGGATTCGTGGGTGCATCAATAAAGATGGGCATAGCTTTCGGGATGGCTGTGTGTGTGACAGCCGGTGTCTTTCTCCGTCTGTTACGTCGCGAGACAACTGAGATCACCGTCTGTGCGCGCTCAGGAAGCTTGAAATCTGCCCTGATACATACAGGGTGTCCCAGAAAACGTGTCATTGAATTATAATAAAAAAACTACGCCACCTAGAATCACGCGGTCAACAGCATTTGTTCTTATTAGGTTTTTGCCACCTCCTAATGTGAATGTCATGTACTCCAAGCTTAATTATGTAAATATTTGCGAACGGAACTCGGAAATTTGCCAAGTAAATGTCACTTTTTTACCCCACCAATATGAAGAGCGTGCCGAGTTCACTCAAATTCATGATAATTCATAGTGATATTCACGAGCTGTCCCATCGGAAAAAATAGCCGAATATCATGCTTTTTGGAGCACGGAACCAATGCGCGCTATGACTTTTTCAGCGCAATCGCTCGCAGTGCGACGAAAGGAGGTTCCGAAGCCAGCCCACAGAGTGATAGTAGAAAAAGTAACAGTTCCTAAAATTGGGAGAGGGAAAGCATTATCCCAGCGAAAGTCGGACGTGATAAGCCGTTCCTGTTTTATCTCTTTCTGCGATGTCGGGGAGGGCTGGGTTTCCAATCTCCTTTCGTCGGACTGACGAAGATTGCGCTGAAAAATTCATCGTGCGCTATTCTGCATAGCTGGGCGTCCTCACTCATGAGGACCCTCATGAAGACGGCTCACCCTCACCTCACGACGATGAGGTGAGGGTGAGTGAGGCCAGACCACGCTGAACGTTACTCACGAGGACAGTCGTGAGGCATTGTCCCTCATGAGTCCCACCGTGAGGGCCCTCATGAGGCCAGTCGTCGTGAGGCCATCAATACTTGAGTGTACAACGTATTCCGTGAGGAGTCTCACGGATGATGCCGTGAGGCCCTCTGTGAGGAACCTCACGGATGAGGCTGTGAAGCCTTTCGTGAGGAACCTTTCGTGAGGGATCTCACGGTTGAGACTATGAGGCCTTTCGTGAAGGGCCTCTCGGATGAGGTGATGGGTTCGGGCTCCTCTTTGCTGATGCAAAACACTACCGTTAAACCCCACTGTGACAGTAACAACTGTTACCAAAGTTGTCCAAGCACAGCATGAAATCCTCATAACAGTTTAATGCCGCGTAGTATCATTAGTGCCAACTACCGACACAGTAGTTAAACGCCGACGTGTCATGTTAACATGACGGAAAGTTCTTTTGATGCTCATGTTCCTCCTAGTGACTTGAAGACACGTCAGGCCATGAGGGTATTCACGAGGCGACGGCTCGTGAGGATGAGGGGTCGGGAGGCTATGAGGGTCCTCTTGAGAAGAGGGTACATGAGGCCATGCAGGCCCTCATGAGGTGAGGGCACGTGAGGACCCTTATGAGATGAAGATACGTGAGGCCATGAGGGTTGTGAATAGCCTCATGAGGGGAAGGCATGTAAGGATGAGGATGGCGAGGCCATTCAGGATCCCGATGCCCTGAGGTGAGGTTTGTGAGGGCAAAATTTAAAATGGAATGTGAGGGTGAGGGCGACTGAGGTTCAGTTACTGGTGAGGAAAATCTGGTGAGGGTGAGTGAGGCCAATGAAGTCGGTGCTTCGTGAGGTGAGGATGAGTGAGGTTGCAGGAAAATGCCCACCTATGCTATTCTGTGCGACCTCCGTAGAGGATGATGTTCGGCTATTTTTTCCGATGGGATAGCTCCTGAATATCCCTGTCAATTATCATTAATTTGACTAAATTAGACACGCTCTTCAGATTGGTGGGGTAAAAAAGTGACCTTTACTAGGCAAATTTCCGACTTAAGCTCGCAAAAATTTACTTAATTAAACTTACGTTACACGACAGTCACATGAGGAGGTGGCAAAAACCCAGTAAGAACAAATGCCATTGACCGCATGACTCTAGGTGGTGTAGTTTTTTAATTATAATTCAATGACACGTTTTCTGGGACACCCTGTAAATATATACCTTCAATATACCCTGATACATATACGATCAATAAATTGGGACTTTCTCCACTGCAATCAATCCCGGAGTTCACAAGAGACACTGTTTGTGGATTTATGCCTTACATTTAATCTATCGCATGTCGTTCCACATCCTACCCCCCCCCCCCCCCCGAATAACTTTTTATTTATTTCTTATTTCTTAATTTTCTTTATTTATTTATTTCTTATTCCTTACTATTTCTTTCTTTGTAGAACGTGAAGAAAAAACAATGTACAAGTTTCCGGCGATGCAGAATCAAAAATAACAAAGACGGTTAAGAGCATCAACTGTTTACTATACAGGGTGTTTCAAAAAACGTGTCATTCGGACTTTATAAAAAAACGGGGCGACGGAAAAATACGGGGTAAACGGCATTTGTGTGGCAACTGAATTTGCCACCTTGAAAAAATATTTTCATTTGATGTTAATTAAAATAAATCGATTTTTTTTAATTGAACTCCAAAATTTCCCAAGTCAACCTAACGTTTTTTTTACAGAATTAGAGAGCCCGTAGCGAACTTAGTCAGATCCACTAAGAAATCTGCTCGATATTGCAAATGGAACTGCCCCAAAAAAGTCCCGAAATTGAGGCTTCAAAGTTTCGGGTATTAACGGCGCACCAAATCAGACGCAAAGATTCGTGGAGAGGAGGACATGCTCCTGCCCCAATGAAAGATAAAAGGTCGAAAAAACACAGGGCGGGAAAAAAAGAGGCGGAATCATTTTTGTTTGCCGCTTATCAACGTATGGTGGAATGTCACCAGCCTTGTTATCTGCGCGTCTTGTGCTCCACGCCGGTCCGGCGATAAACTGTTCTAGCTTCATGGGGGCAGGAGCATGTCCTGCCCTTCGCGCATTTTTCCGACTGATTTGGTGCGCTGTTGAATACCCGGAACTCTGAAGCCTCAACTTCGGGACTTTTTTTGGGAAGTTCCATTCGCAATATCGAGCGGATTTCTTGGTGGATCTGACTAAGTTCGCTACGGGCTTTCAAATTCTGTAAAAAAAAACGTTAGGTTGACTTGGGACATTTTGGAGTTGAATTAAAGAAATTCAATTTATTTTAATTAAAATCAAATGAAAATATTTTTGCAAGATGGCAAATTCAGTTGCCACACAAGTGCCCTTTACCCCGTAGTTTTCCGTCACCCCGTTTTTTTATAAAGTCCGAATGACACGTTTTTTGAAACACCCTGTATACATAAAAACAAGACTTTCGTGCAGTAGGCTGCACTTCTTCAGGACCTTCTTCAAAACCTGAAGAAGTGCAGCCTACTGCACGAAAGTCTTGTTTTTATGTATATAGTAAACAGTTGATGCTCTTAACCGTCTTTGTTATTTTTGTTATTTTTTATTTCTTTCTTTCTTTAATTCTTATCTTTTCTTTTTATTTATTTATTATTATTTCTTATTTCTGGAATAGCAAGCCGACGTCCCGTTTGGCTGACCTTTCCCCGTTTTTTTTTTCCTTTTCGTCTAATAAATATATCCCCCCCCCGAATAACTCATGCCACACAGTCAACCCTTGACTTTGTTTTAACCTTCCACCCCCCTTATCATATTTGTTAATTATCTGTACTTATGTGAACGAACTCTCTCTTTCATGCTTTAATACTTGTTTTCATATAACTTTGTACTGTCGTCGTTTCTTTATTTTCCTGTTTACTTACTGCGAATTGTGTTGTTCTTTTTTGCTTGCTTGTTTGTTTCTATCAAGTTGCTGTAAATGTATCTTACGCACCAGTTCCCACCCCCCATGTAATGTCCTCCGTACCCTTGGGGTTCTCGAAATAAATAAAATAAATAAATAAATATGAATGTTATACTAGTGCGCGCAAGTAGCGTCTGATGTAGGTCCCGGGTCTCGTCATAATACAGTGAGGAATACTGCGACACACTTGATTGAAAGCATTGCTGCGAGTTAGCTTGTTTCCCGACTGATTGTGCGCTGAACTGAACTTGCATTTTTGTAAAACAACTTCAATATAATGCACGCGTAGCGAGATAGTTTCCTTGGTTTTGTGGCATACTGCGCTCATTTCATCTGCTTTCTCTTGGGCCCCGTTTGGGCTATCGCAGCCTCAATGGGGGTCCTGACACATGATTTGGGAAACACTGAGGCATACTGTATATTGTTACATGCGACATATTGTAGTGTACTGAAGGCAGCTTCACTGTTGTATTGTTTCTTCGCATGGTTACTTCTTCAACGTTACTTGAATGAGGAACGCGGAGAATGAGGAAATGTATGCCTTGCATGTTCTGGATATTCTCTAATTGCTGATCACTGCTGTTGGGCTGAAATCCAGCAACTACACAAAAGGTTAACAAATACAGAACAGGAGACAGAAATACGGACACAATGGCATGATTGAGATCATGATATGCTGTCATTTTTTTTTTCTGTGTCTCTGGTTCTACATCTTATGAACAGGTGCCACATTGCCAGCACCCTTTCCCTCTAGCTACGAAGAGAGCCTCTCAGTAATAAAAATGCAGGTTGTCAAATGCACGTAAACAGTGCTTACATTTTTGGGGGTCTTCGCTCCTCTAATGTTTATGGCAGAAAATGCACACATAAAATTACCCTTCATAAGTGCATCATGCAAGCTCATTGATTCTGATGCTAATTGCTCATGAAATAACATGGGGTGGGGTGAAAACACTGGAATCGCATGTTGCGTCGCTAGAAGTGCCGTACTCACTCAGCAGTGATTTTTCACTGAAGCCTGCAACTCAACGATGTAATTCACATCTTGATTGCAGAAAAAGTAAGCACATGTTTGTTATTACTTGGTATACAGTTGAAACTTGTTAATGTGATGACGCCCATTCTCGTGGATTGTTGCAATAAAATCAAAAACACCTGTCAAGGTGTAAGCTTTGAAAAGTAGTAAATTGAGTGAGGCATTTTAAATTGCCTTTTTTCCTTTATATTTTCAATGGTGACATACATCAGCTTGTGTAACTGTCAGTTTGGGCTATTCCAACCCAAACAAGCCAGACATGTATCTTGACTCTCTTAAATATCACTGAAAAAAATTGTGTGAATTTTTTAGACGATGCATGTATTGAATGTAAATTATCATTTTGTTTTCTTGAACAATGGGGGCGCATTAAGCTGTGCCGAAATATGAAGTTGTCCCTTACGTGCTTCCTTCTAACATCTACATATCCATCATTTGCGCGCTTTTCTTGCCTAGTTTTAGAGGGGAAGCACGGGTCTGCCATCCCAAAGGGCATGTAGAACGAGTATAAATCTGGTGACGTAGTGAGAACTCAAGAACGGAGCACATTTTGGGTAAAATTTACGATAAATTTCCGGCAAATTAGCATTCTTGAAGGAGCCCCAGATTATTTATGCTTGTAACTGATTGCTTGTGATTAGCTTCACATAAAAAATAACAAGCTGATCTATATTCATTGTTTAACCAAGTGTTTGAGAATATCAAGCACTTGCAAAAAATTACTTTTTTTTTTTCATATAGTGTATTCACATATAGGTCGTCTAAAAGAAATATTCCCTTATTTGTATAACTAGTCCTCTCCTGTAAGATATTGAAAATCTACAGGTTTATTTTTCCTTAAAAAACAAAAAAAAATTGTCACCATAATGTGCTGCAGCTTGTTCGTCAGTTGAGGCCATCTAGGAAGCAAAAAAAAAAAAAAAAACAAAAAAAAGATGCCTTTGCGGCTGTTTCCTGCGAAAACTGACACTCTGCTTTCCCATTTTGATAACCTGCTGGTGTATTTGTTCTTACGCAAGAAAAATGTTTCGTCAGCTCATTCATATCCCATCTATATGAACAAATTTTACATTTAACTGTTCTGCACAGTTCTACAGATTAGTTGCAGTCGCTGCTTCATAACAGCTTTGTCAACATTTATGATTGTTTTCACATACCTGAAGTCATCTGGAAAGTGAACAAATATCATTTCAAGGGCATACCCTCTCCTAGAGAATGTTATGAATCTGCTGGCATGTGTTTTCTCTAGATCTTATAGCATCAGCTGACCATATTGGCTCAGATTATGTCAGAATGCGACGTAACAGCTTTTGGCAACAATTTATTATGATCTCGTGTGCCCTTCAACCACAACAGAAAAAAAGCTCAGTCTTTCTTTCAGTGGAATTAGGTGTTTTTGCTGCATTAACAGAAGGCGGCTCAAAGTAATAGTACCTCCTTGTGGCCTGGGTGGAGCATGCCTCACTGTGCTTTATGTCCAGTAATTTCTTCTCCAACCGTATCTCTTTGGCAGTGAGCCACAACGTATGCAGTCTTCAAGCTATCTTTCACCAGGAAGAACAGCTTACAGCTCTGCAGGCATCAGAATATCTGCACGCAATAGGGGGCTGCAATCTAGCCCTATAGGTGCCAACGTTTTAAATGGTACTGCGAACACAGTCATAGTACCCTTTATCACGGCACAAAGCAATTATGTCAAAGACATGCTTGTGGAGGCAAAGCCATGCTTGCCAAAGCCAAAGAGGCAAAGTGACGCTTATGGAGGGTTTTATTATGCCCTGCTGCTCAGTGTATGGCTTCTGTTTTAAGCTGGAATAAACCAATAAAAAAAATCTGAGGAAAGAAATATGCCACCTTCAGTTGCCATCGACCAAGCAAACTGAGTCAATAATGGTGGTTGTTATTCACTCTGCGATGTGACTGCTCTGCTGTGTGCTGTGTGTAATTCACCTGTTTGGTACTGTGGTACCAGCTAGCTTCCATGTAGTGTAGTAGGTGCGGTGGATATAGCGTGTCCATGGACTGATTTCTTTTATTCTTAGAGAAATCATATTTTTGCAGTTATAAGGGGTGACAACATGTTCTACATCCCAAGTGG
Organism: Ornithodoros turicata; assembly: GCF_037126465.1. Taxonomy (NCBI): domain Eukaryota; kingdom Metazoa; phylum Arthropoda; class Arachnida; order Ixodida; family Argasidae; genus Ornithodoros; species Ornithodoros turicata. The sequence goes on from NC_088201.1 coordinate 108,541,604, forward strand.
ATGTACTAATTAGGTACTAATTATTCGAAATAGAAGGTCGGTGCAAATGCAACGTCGGTTTCGCTATGTGCCGCTATAGTTTTCAAAAGTATGCTCGTGACCATTTAGTGCGAGGAGATGGCCCTGTGAGAGTAAGTCTCGGAGCGTTTTTTTTTTTTTTTCTTTGCATTTTCACTTGAACGTGAGGAAGAAACAACGCTGCAGAACTGCAAGCAGCACATTTAATGTAATGTCGTGCAGGATGCAAATTTTACAGCGATTTCATATTTCAGCGCAATATTTATAAGCTCTAAAAATAGGTGCATGGGTACCATACAATGAAGTAGCTGGTACCATGAATTTTGTACCTCTTCTTGGCGTGAGTGCTTGGCATAAAGAGTGACCTGCTAATAAACGTACTTGGGGATTTCTGAATGTGAAGATCATAGGAGAGAAAGGAAGGCAAACAAATACAACAGAGGGTGCCATTCATTTCTCACACTTCTGATTTCAGTTACTTACTGCGCTTGGTCTTCTTCAGTTCCGACATCTGATAACCAGAATTCGCACTGTATATCCACGCGAATAAAAAAGATGCAAACATTTCTGTGAGAAAATTCCATGGTTTTTAAGACCTTGAAAATGGCATTCTTAGGTTCAAGGGTATTCAAAGACCAGTGAAAACAAAGTGCTTGAAGTACTATGTCTAGATACATCCCTTGCAGCTTTTGCATGGCAAATCGTTGTCTAGGAAGGTGCGCGAATCAATGTGGATGTTCCTGAAATTAGAATCTTATTTCGTTACACTTTGAGATTACCGTATGCTGGTTACAAAAAAATTAGGGCACCTCTGCAGACTCAAGTTATTCATCCGAGAGAAAATAGTTTTTTCTTTCAAACAAACAAACAATTTCTTCACATTCATATGCAGCTTATTTGCAGAAATGCATTTCGAGAGTCTGTCCAGTTCCTGTTCCCTGCATTTATCAGAACGTAGGCTCACAAGGAAAACCACAGGCAGGTTCCGATTTCACGATTCTACGGTTCTGAGGTTGGAACACACGCAAATACATACCGACGGACAAACACAACACATCCACACGGTATCGGAATCAGGCTTTTTCGTCGATCGTCACTTTTCAACTCTACGATTTCACAACCAAGGCAGCCCTGAGAGGAGAATGGCGATGTTCGCGACAATGTTCATAATATAGCAGGTGTCCACCATAGCTGCAACAAACACCGGGAACTCATTTGGTGACACGACACGAATTCAGAGTTCGATATACTCAAATTTGACAGGCGAGCAGGAGAACAAAGCATTAACTGCAGTGCCAACAGAATCCTGATAGCCGGCGGAGAATACAGTAAACGATTCGTCCAGACTCGGTACTCTCGTTCTCAGCCCACCGCAAAAAGCCTCACCCTGCGGGGAACTATTTTGAGACGCGGGAGCCAAAAGCCTTCGCTGCTCTGAGGCTGTCGTGCCTGTCGACCAACCAGAGACGATTTATTTTGAAAGTTTGAATCTGAAGCGTTTGTATCGCAAAAGTTGATTTTTACGGCTTTATCTTTACACCGTGGATTTTTTCGTGATTTATTTCGAGTAGTTTATTCTCGGAGTTTATTTTGCGAAGTGTAAACCAGAGTGATCCCCAAATTTATAGGTGCGTAATTAATGCACTCTAAAAACAGAACCTGATCGCTTAGCATGGTCTCAGCCTATACCATCATCCCGAATGGAGACGTTCTCCCTCTAATACACCATTTTGGTGGCATTCCTATTTGTCACAAAAATGGCGTACGCCCCTGTGTTCATGAAATCCTATAGAGGGAACGTTGTCATTTGGGATGCTGGTTGGCTTTGAGCGTGCCATGCGATCAAGTCTATTTCTAACTTTCTTCTCCCCCCCCCCCGTTTTTTTTTTTTTTTGCTATTGTCGTGACCACACCCACTGGTGTGCGGCCGACAACTGCATGCTACTTCGAACCCCCTCCCCCCCATCTTTAAAAGTGTAGGTATTGGTTAATTATTGCGCCACGAGTTTTCCCGAGCTTCAAAGGCGCTTCGAAGCTTCGAGGACCGATGGAGGCGTACTCCCTCATATATCCAAATTGACACAAAAAGTCGTGCGCCCACTCTCTCCCTCTCTGACTTCGAAGCGATAACCCTGTCATTCTGTGCAATGGTTCGCGCACAGCGTGCTATACAGTGAAGATCTGTTTTTACAGTGAATGACTCATTGTACCACACCTCATCGATATTTTAATTCTTAGTTAGTCACTTCTGGAATCTGCAAAATATAATTTTTCATATCATTAATAAGAAAAGTTTGTCGATTCAACCATTCTTGAATGCACGAGGTAGCTTGAAAAGAGTGGATTGGCTACCCTTTTCAGAAGCTCCCGGGTTTGCATGCCCGGATTCTTGGTGCCACGAAACCCACATCACCCTTGCAGAAAGGCAAGGCTGACGCAAGAAAGGCGTAGTCGCGATGGAGCTGAATGATTATGCTTGTGATTGGCAGCCTCCCCCCACCCCTTATCAGTCCATGAAAAGTTAAAGATTATTAGCTTGGGCTCCCGGGTGTCCTTTCATCGCGTGGCTGCCGAACTACGCGAGAAAAGGTCCCTGAACGCGGGCTTTTTATCGACACTATGCCATGTCATGAAATTGGTTGAAGTCAACTGGCAATTCTTGGTATCGACGCAATGCTAAAAATGGCATCGCCATGGTTCCATTTCTTCGCTGTCCGCTGTCCATTTCTGCCCCGAGCACGGAGTAAGAATGTACGACCAGAGAATGTACGAGGAGCGCGCGCTCCGCGGCCCGGCCCGCATCTGTTGCACGAGGACACAGAATTTCCGAAGCATGTTGTCACGTGATACTGTCGCTTGTCCGGCGGCGTGACTAAAACGCATGAAAGCACGTGAATTAAACGCTAGAAAAGAAGAAGAAGATGAAACGCTTACTCGATCATCGTGCTCCTCTGTCCTCTGCTCAACAGAACCGAGAGGCAAGAGAATGAAATTGTTTTCCGTTGGTTTCGCTAAACAGGAAGCGCTATGTAGTTGACAAGCGCGACCTTTATTGCCAAGACAAACATCGTTCACGTTCATCAGTTTGTCTTCGTCCGTCGAGGCTGCCGTACGACTCGCGAAAAGCACTGCTTTCCCCATAGCCTTCCATGTAACAGCGCAAAATGGAAGATAGTGCTGCCGTGCCATCTGCCGTCAGCAACTGCCTTTTTTCTCCCCCCAACGTGACAGTCTCTGGTCGCGCGCTGGCGCTTGCTTCTGTGGGTAGTTTCACCTCCTAGTCTTCTTACTCCGTAGCCCCGAGAGAAATTTAAAATACAAGATTCTAGCACGGAGGGCCACACGAAAGCCGCCACTTAAGTTTGCGACAAACAAAATATGCCGTTGCAAAGTGCTATGCCTCATTTTTATGCTGTGCGTGCACCGTTTTATTTTCAGCGGGCAATCAACTCAGACATATCACAACATATGTATATCTCCCACAGCGCTACCATACATGTGCCTATTGGGTTACCTCAGTATGCTGCCACAGTAGTGCCTCGATAGAGAGGTGGCGGTTCTGCTGCCTCTGGAGTTCGACGAGCTCGCCCTGGAAGTTGACGAACCGAAGAGTGAGCTCGATTTTTTCCCGAGGGTCGGTCCTCGCCCTCAGAGGTCGACGGCGACGCTTATGTTTGGGCGGCGTCTGTGGTGGAGATTCCTCAGACGATTCAACTGGTGTGGGGGTCCGTTGTACGTCTTCTGCAAATTCCAAAAGTTGTGAAGCGTGAAATAATGAAGAAGTAACGACCTACAATATGCATAATAACCGTTATAACCGTTCTTGTTTGCAAAGGGCTCACCAGCTGCTTGTGAAAAGTTCTGGGCAGTCGATGGTCCGGCTGTCGGTTTCGCAGTAGACGGATCTCTGTCAGTTCGTGGCGACTAGATGCATAAGTGGTATCAATACATAACAAATGGTACTGTGTATTCATGCTTACCATTGGTGGCAACCCTAGTACTGGTGCCCCAGTACAGTCAACAATGTCACGGCCCACGACTGCCAGTGCCCTCTCCTCGAAGTCAGTCAATGATGTCGAGGGAGGCCCTCCACCTGTCCCGAGCCGATCACTACGGATTTGAATCGCCTTCTGTTTTGCCTTCCGGACCTTGCCACTCCAGACTTGCTGCCACTCATCTTTACTCTTTTGTGCCGGCCCAGCAGCGTTCACCGAACCCACTAGCTGCTCCCACGGAACACGTTTCTGCTCCCGTGTGAAGAGGGAAGCGTGCTCGGAGCAGGGAGTATAGCAAGGCAACGGTGCTTCTCCATGTAACTGGGCAGTAGATCTAGTTGAGCACTAGAAGCGCGCGGACCCAGAGTCCTCCTGCGCTTTTCCGGAAGACATTGTGAACGTCCCGCCATCCTCGTCGATAACCACTGATCTCTATGTACAAAAGCTGGATAGCGGATGGGTGAGGGTATCGCGGGAAAGGGTACGCCAACCGGCCGCCGTAATGAGGTGCTCAAAAGAGCCATTACAGCCCATTGGAATGCATGTAAGCTGTGACAAGTTTTGCTGTTTGTGAGCGCTTCCCTTGCTGCTTCGCTAAAATTTTGCCACGGATCGCTGCAGAAATCCCTCGTGATTGGATTCCGTACGTTTTTTGTGTGAAATCCCGTCACATATATGTTATTTCCTGTCTATTTTGTACTCGGGTGAGGTCGCGTCGTTCAAATTTTGTACTTTGAACTTCGATTATGTGATTTGCTGGTTTTGTGTGGTGTTGTATTTGTTGTGTTACGTTTCCTTTGTCGTCTGTCAGCGTGTGCAGCCTGTTGCTTCTCGTGTTTCATGCATTTTCTTTCTGCTCGGGGGTGTGGAATGCCAGGGAATGTTTGGCGTGTTTGTTTATGTAACCACCTTAATATGCTTGGGTATAAACATTATGCTTTGCACAGGAAGTTTAGATATGACTAGCTATGACACGAAATGCCGAATGGCACTAAAGCACTTCCAAAGGACTAGAATGATATTATGTGATATAAAGGCTACATGACGGTAAAAACATATCGACTAGAAATCTGGGGAAGTAAATGGCGGTAAAGACAGTTCAAAATGACTAGAGGTAGAGTGAATAAGTCATAAAAAGACTAAGTAGCAAGGTCTTGTGGTGAAAGCTCCAACATCAAAGTATCACAAGTCCAGTTGCAAGTTTGAAGCAGTCAACCAGGTAAGTGGGCAGAGTGCATTACTGGTTGTTGAATATGATCAACATTGACAATTTCTTTCGCAGATGAGGCCTGGCTGTCACCTTCTCTGTATATTCCTTGGCAAGGTGGTACAGTCTGCTGTAGCACTGGGAAACTTCTTTGATCAGACGGATCACATTGTTTTCATTTGGGCTGCATTCAAACATATATTGTCGCAAATTTAAGCAGGGAGAATAAAGAGTAGACATTCGAGGTTGAAAAATTATTTATTGTCTCTAAGTAAAGTAAACATGCTGGAACGCACCAAAGAGACATGTGGCTGGTGTGTTTGTATGTCCCACTAATACGAGTTTGTACGTTAGGCAAAATTTTCATGCAATACTTTTTTCTTTATATGCTTTTGCCCATCTTAGTACTGTCCTATCCAATATGGTGTGGCTTTTAACTGCATATGAATGCATAATTCAGGAGTGTTTTCATATATTGGACTAGTTGCAGCTGTAAGCTGCCCTTCATGCAGTACTGATTCCAATCATCAACCATCGCTTGAAACTCTTAACTAGGGAACACGATTCATAGAGGCTAGACTTTCATGCAAATACACATTTTCAACCAGAGTTCGAGACAACTCATTACTGTAACTAAGTTCCTTTTTTGGTAACTTATAACTTAACTCTCTACTTTTGCGCCGTGGTAACTTTCAGAGGAACCCATTTCTTTTTCAGGTAACTTTGCCAAAGTAACTTAAGTCCCAAGTTACTGTTAATTCGCTTTTCACTCACGTCCACTTGTTTTCTTGCTTTCTCTCCGGTTCTTCCATGGCATTTTATGTCATAAAACGTGATGTTCAGTCAATGACAGTATTCTGTTCATGAGGTAAGAACCGCTGCTGTTGAAATGAAGCTGAACCATTGTGTGCCCACAGGGAATAAGATGCAAAGCGTTCGCATTGTTGGACATACACGAAGCCTCAACGCAGGCAACTCAGGGTCGAACTCAACTGCTCACACGCGCTGCACTTGTGTAGTGCTATTTTGTGTCCGAAGTAACTTGGGAGTAACTCGTTTTTTTAAGTAACTGCGAGTTACGTTTTCGGGCTGAACAACTTTGTTATTAAGTTAGTTACATTTTTCACACGGTAACTTCGTAGGGAGTTCCTTTTGACTGGTAACTTCTCATCTATGGTTTCAACTCTGCATGCTTTTTGTACACTGCATAAAGTAAGATACTTTTGCCCCAGTGAATTTGTTGCGTGTTTTAAATGCATGCAAGTGAATTTCTAGAGGTGCATATTTTGAGCAAGATTAATGAATTTTTCATGCATGTGTGTTCAACCAGCTTTAGTGCATATAAATCCGGCCTCTACATATGACGTATGCATTATTACTTTCTTTTGGGTGTTCTGGGAAGTCGAACTTGTTGGGCACAGCGTCAGGCCTCAGTCGAACGGTTTGCCCTGTTCTGTCGAAGCACCTGTCTTTAAAATGTTTGCTGCAGACCAGAGATGTCCTCGACGGCGTCCAGTCCTTTCGCCAGACATTCACCACACACTTTTTTAAATGTTGTGGGTGGCTGTGAGGGAACCTGCATTGAACAATTTATGCCATCAGTTACGGCAGGGATGACAAGGCTGATCCAAGCAAGCAATCATCAATACCGTGACCAACAAACTGAGTCGTAGATCCCACAGCTGACAAGCGCACTTCAACGCCTGCTACGTGCCGAGACCATACCCGTGAACTGCAGGAAGTCTGGACTATCACAGTGACTCTATCCAGATAACGTGCTGCTTAAAGATTAACGTTTAGATCGAGATACGAGTCACAAAGTGCCGCGCACATGCTTCAACAGCAACGTTTTGTCGCCCCGCTCGTGGACCAATAAATCACATTTATTAGTAAAACTAAGTCACTTACTTGTGAAATGTCGTCCCCGGTATCTTGCCAGTACGGGCAGTACACCCATAACCACAGCAGGCAGGCATGACACCACAAAAATGCTATGCAAAGGCGCATGCAGAATATGCAGCTGAGTCGCGGACGGCAATGTTTTGAGCTTCGCAAGATGGCGGCTGGTGACCGTAAGGTTGCACCCTCAATCCGCTATCCAGCTTATCACTATAGAGATCAGTGTCGATAACAGTCTCAGCGTCGTCGAACGGGGAATGTACTTTTTTTACGTCTTTTATTCTATCAGTGGGCGGGCTGCGAGCGCGCAGGTAGTTTTATCAAGATTGACGTAGACCCAACTTTGGTACAAAGACAAAAGAACGCCTTTCTCTTGAACTTTGTAAAGTTCGTATCTCCGCCTCCCGCGACGTCATCTCCCGAAGAAAGTTCGGTGTTGACGAGTCTAGCATCCCAGCTCTGTATTTGAAACCTTACCAACCGAAGCTGTCTGAATCTCCACAAAGTCTTTTGTCGGGGCACTAAGTAACCGTCCAAAATCCTCACCTGTGTCGAATACTAAACTGACGTACCTGGTGTACACGAGCGACATAATAACGAAGGCGATTGGCATTGTTGTTTGCCTCCTCATAGCGTACCACGTAGTTCTGAAAACGGCTACGATATCAGGTGACCGAAAGGAACAGATGTTCTCATTGGGACAACTTTGTAGCTTTTATAATTAAAAAGTTAATTAATGAAAGTTAATTAAGAGATTGCCTTTGGACTTTGCTAATGCCCTCCTAGGGAGTGCCCTTCAGCATATGCTATATTGCAATTGATTTCATCTTGGAAAAAGTGTTATATATATTTTTAAAAAATATGTTCACAGTTAGCTGGGACGCCCTGTATACACAAAAAAACACTCAAGTGAGGAATTCCTTGGAGTATCAACTCACCATCAAGATAACGTCTGTGTTTCTTACTGGTTTTGGTATGAGGGAAAATTTAGACTCAGCGTACACGCCATTCATATTCCAGGACAATGTTAAAGAGTTTCCTCAGTTACACCCTTTTCACACCAGTAGCCACAGATACATCCTCACGATGAGGCTCCGTAACTATTACACCCATATAACGCCCCCATGCAAACTTTTTTTTTTGCCCAGAAGGGTGTAACAGGGGTGTGCAAAACGATTTAGACCCAAATTACACCCAATTCGCACCGAGAAGGGTGCACAGAATTTTGCAGTGTAGCCAACCATCATTTGAAATGATATCGTTATCTGCCTTGGTTTGTTGCAAACGAGAGGCCTGCGCCTTTCTTGTGACAATTATGAACAGCATAAGTGTCACAAAAAAGGCGTACGCCTCCCGTTTTCAACAAATCAGGGCAGATAACGATACCACTCGAAATGATGGTTGGCAAGGAGCGTGCTATGCGGTAGAGTTCATTTTTAAGAGTGCATACATGGTGAGCTCGCTTAGTTCGCTCATGTTGTGGCGTTCCACAGCGGTAATAACTGAAACCACGCCGTAAAGGCATTCAACGGCATTATGGTGAACCATAACGGCATTACAACGTGAGTCCGCGCGCTCATGCTGTCGCTGCGAGGTCGCGTGGCGGTCTGACTGTAGTCTGACCATAGTCTGACGTTGATGATCAAATTGCTGCTGCACATTCGCATTTGCTTTCTAAAGCGTTTTGTACTAGTGTATGTTTATTACCATTTTTGCCTCCCAGCGGCAAGAGAGCATGCTGTGTTAAGGTGAGCTATTAGTTAGAACGGCGTCAAGTTGTCATTGAAAAAATCAGTAGTCGAACCTAAACGTTTAGGTTGGACGATACGGGTTCAGTTTCGGTTCAGCTCCGGAAGACTACTATAGTGGTTCGAACCGGTTCAGGCACGGGTAATGAAGCACAACAGGCAGATTAAAGCACACTTCCGTTTGTGTAGTACAATGCTTGAAGTGGACAGGAAGACGTCAACTGTCGTTCAAGATTTTGAAGGGTTTTGCGCGATGTGAAAGACAAGAGTAGGAGTGGTTACGACTTGAGCATAACCATTAGTTACCGGTTTGGGTTGACTGACCCCTCACGCAGCTCATGTCGCGGTGGTTAACTAACCCATCGGGTTGTTAAGTCATTAAAATTATTGATTACCAATCAGGGGACGTTAATCAGCAAACGACGCTTCACGGTAGTTGGATTGCAATGGTGCGAATCTGGGGATCACTCTGCTTTACACTCCGCAAAATAAACTTCGAGAATAAACTCCTCGAAATCAATCACGAAAAAATCCAGGGTGTAAAGATAAAGCCGTAAAAATCAACTTTTGCGATACAAACCCTTCAGATTCAAACTTCAAAATAAATCGTCTCTGATTGGTCGACAGCCACGACAGCCTCAGAGCTCAGAGCAGCGAAGGCTTTTGGCTCCCGCGTCTCAATATAGTTCCCCGCAGGGTGAAGCGTGAGGCTCTCTGCGGTAGGCTGGGAACGAGAGTACCGAGCCTGGACGAATCGTTTACTGTATTCTCGCCGGCTACCAGGATTCTGTTGACACTGCAGTTAATGCTTTGTTCTGCTGCTCGCCTGTCAAATTTGAGTAGTATATCGAACTCTGAATTCGTGTCGTGTCGCCAAATGAGTTCCCGGTGTTTGTTGCAGCTATGGTGTACACCTGCTATATTATGAACATTGTCGCGAACGTCGCCATTCTACTGCAGGGCTGCCTTGGTTGTGAAATCGTAGAGTTCAAAGTGACGATCGACGAAAAAGCCTGATTCCGATACCGTGTGGATGTGTTGTGCTTCTCCGTCTGTATGTGTTTGTGTGTTCCAGCCTCAGAACCGTAGAATCGTGAAATCGGAACCTGTCTGTGGTTTTCCTTGTGAGCCAACGTTCTGATAAATGCAGGGAACAGGTACTGGACAGACTCTCGAAATGCATTTCTGCAAATAAGCTGCATATGATTGTGAAGAAATTGTTTGTTTGTTTGAAAGAAAAAACTATTTTCTCTCGGATGAATAACTTGAGTCAGCGGAGGTGCCCTAATTTTTTGTAACCAGCATACGGTAATCTCAAAGTGTAACGAAATAAGATTCTAATTTCACGAACATCCACATTGATTCGCGCACCTTTCTAGACAACGATTTTGCCATGCCAAAGCTGCAAGGGATGTATCTAGACATAATACTTCAAGCACTTTGTTTTCACTGGTCTTTGAATACCCTGGAACCTAGGAATGTCATTTTCATGGTCTTAAAAACCATGAAATTTTCTCACAGAAATTTTTGCATTTTTTTTATTCGCCTGGGTATACAGTGCAAATTCTGGTTATCAGATGTCGGAACTGAAGAAAACCAAGCGCAATAAGTAACCGAAATCAGAAGTGTGAGAAATGAATGGCACCCTCTGTTGTATTTGTTTGTCTTCCTTTCTCTCCTATGATCTTCTCATTCAGAAATTCCCAGGTACGTTTATTAACAGATCATTCTTTATGCTAGGCACCTGTAGCGACACATAGCAGAAGTTGATGCGCCACCAGCAGCACATCGCAAGGCGCGAGCTTTGAAATTCTTCGACGGTTTTGGCCGCCATGAGACTATCCAGTCTTGCTCTGACGGCCACACAATAAACAGCCTTCTCCGCTACCGTTTTGGGATTACTTCACTTAGGTTTCCCACACTGGTGACCCGAACAACGAACTGCCGCCGTCAGCCTCAACATGCTTGGTGACGCAGGGGCCGGCACCGCATCTGGCCAGCACCCTACTACGATGAACTACGTCGCTGTCCGTTTGCCTCCCTTCTGGCACAAGAACCCCAGCATATGGTTCATCCAAACTGAGACGCAATTTCAGCTCTCCGGCATTTCCTCAGAGCTCACCAAGTACCGGCACATTGTTGCAGCGCTACCGCCGGAAATTGCTATTGAGGTTGCCGACGTGCTCCAAGCCCCACCGCACGAGAATCCGTTCACCAACCTGAAGACTGCCATCCTAGATCGTACCACTCTCACTGAGCGTAAGCGGCTACAGCAATTGCTCAACGCGGAGGAGCTCGGTGACCGCCGACCGTCCCAGCTGCTACGGTCCATGGAGTCTTTGCTCGGCGATCGTGCCCCGACATTCGACGCCCTTTTGCTGCGGGAGCTGTTTTTGCAACGCCTTCCCCCGCAAGCCCAGATGATTCTGGCCGCAGCGTCAAGTATTCCCATTCACGATCTTGCTCAGCAAGCCGACAAAATCATGGAAGTGGTCGGCCCAGGCGTCGCGTCACTCTCCCAGCCCTCATCCGACCCTTTGGAATCCCGCTGCGATGCTGACCGTTCTCGCCATGACCCCGTGCACGCGCGCCTTGATTCCTTGTCAGCCGACATTTCCCACCTCCGCGAGTGCATCGACGCTCTTTCTGCTGATCGTACAACCCGCCGTCAACATTCCCCGCACCGCCGCCGCTTCCGAGGACGGACCTCTCGCACACGCCGCCGCTCGTCTTCTCCGCGCTCCGAAGATTCCTCAGTTCCTTGGTGTTGGTACCACCATCGTTTCGGAGCTCGTGCGGAGAAGTGCACACGGCCTTGCGGCTGGTCGGGAAACCCGGCAGGGGAGCACTGACGGCGACCAGCAGTCTCCCGGCGTCTTCCATCAGTCACCTGTTCTACGTTACTGACCGTGTGACCAAGATGCGTTTCTTGGTCGATACCGGTGCCGAGGTCAGTGTGCTGCCTGCTTCCCCATCTGATAGGCGCCGCCCGGCCCTGTTTCATCTCACCGCAGTCAACAGCACCACCATTCCAGTCTTCCGACAGCAAATCCTCCGCCTCAATCTAGGACTGCGCCGAAGCTTCTCTTCGCTGTTCTTAGTTGCCGGCGTCGGTCAAGCGATTCTGGGTGCAGATTTCTTTCAACACTTCGGTCTCACGGTCAACGTTCTACACAAGAGACTTCTCGACTCGACAACAAACCTTTCCGTCTTTGTCAAGAGCGCCCCGTCGTCTCCCGTCGTGGCCTCCACTTCTACCTCTCCTGCCATGACGTCGCCTTATGCCTCCATCCTGAGGGAGTTCCCTTCCCTCGCTCAGCCGCCGAATTGGTCAAGGCCTGTCGCTCATGATGTGGTCCATCATATCTGCACCACTGGACCACCCGTATTCGCACGACCACGACGGCTAGCGCCAGAAAAACTCAAAATCGCACGCACCGAGTTTGAGCACATGCTCGCCATCGGTGTCGCACGGCCCTCTTCGAGTGATTGGTCATCTCCATTGCACATGGTGCCAAAGAAAACCGGAGATTGGCGCCCATGTGGCGATTATCGGGCACTTAACATCGCCACAGTTCCCGACCGCTACCATCTACACAGTAAATTCAAAAACACCCTTTCTGGGTAAAAAAATGTGTTTTTAAGCAAATGCCGCAAACCTTTTTTTAATTCCACAAAGATAACCAAAGGCCGCAAAAATGGTGCTAAAAAAGGTGTATGAGAAAATACACTCTTTATTACACCAAGTGCTGTATCGAAAAGGGTGTTTTTATGCGTTTACACCTGTCTTTACGCCCTTCAAGTAACACTGGTGTCGAAATAGGTGTTTACGTTACATACACCCTTTCTACACTGGTGTTGAAAACGGTGTTTTCATTCGTGAGAGAAAAATTAGATTGGCTTGACAGCTCCGCTCATCAGGTAATCACATTATAGACGATAGCTTGAGTTGAAAACACAATATTTGACAGGGAGGGATGTCAGGAAGCTCGCTGATATCTTGACTCGTTACAGGCGTACGTGTTAATTGCAAAGACACATGTTCGTCACCGTTACAGACGAGTTTTACCGCACTAAGCTTAGCGAATATACTCCAACGAACTGCATTTCAGTATATGATCAATCTGGTACGCCAATTTAGGCTACCGAGAGTGCTCGGGCGAGAGTTGGTATTCAGAATGTTGTTCGAGTCTGTTTGAGATGCTACAGGAAGCCTGCCCCTGTGGCCGGCCTTCCATTTGATGCCAATACACACACTCTCTCTCTCTCTCACGGGCTCATTACAGGCATCGTCTGAAGATGGCAGCATCGTAACGCCGCTCATTTCACGAGCACGGACGGCGTTATGATGTTGCGATCTTCACCTCTTCCCTTACATATGTCCAGCTGTTTTGTTTTCATTTTATTTGAATTGTTCTTTTTTTTCTCACTCACAGTGTTGCTAGGACAATGAGGGTTGCGAGTGACGCACTGCGCTCCAGTTTAGGTTCTGCTGTGGAACCACGGCTGGAACTGTGCCGTCGCTAGGGTGGTTGTTGCCATACAAGCAAAAACGTCGGACTGCATGGCTCGGCATGCTGCCGCGGGAGCTTACACCCTTTCGAAAGGGTGTAAGAGTGTTAAACACCCTCCTAAAAGGGTGTTTAAACTGGTGTTTTTGCACAATACACCTTTTTGAAAGGGTGTTACAGTTGATGCGGTGTAAAAAAGGGTGCCAGCCATAGGACAAAAAGGTGTAAGCGGTTTATACCCAAAAGGGTATTTTTGAATTTACTGTGTACCACGGTTGCAGGATTTTACGGTCAACCTGCACGGCGCCACACTGTTCAGCAAAATCGACTTAATGAAGGCCTATCATAAAATTCCCGTCGCATCCGAAGACGTCAAAAAGACAGCGATTACCACTCCATTCGGCCTTTTTGAATTCCAAAGGATGCCTTTCGGATTACGCAACGCGGCGCAGACGTTTCAGCGATTTATCGATTCCGTCACAAGAGGCCTTCCTTTCGTCTTTGCTTACATTGACGACATTCTTGTCGCAAGCTCGACCCCCGAGGAGCACGCAGACCATCTCCGTCAACTCTTCACTCGCCTGGACGCCCATGGCATTGTCATAAACATTCAGAAGTGCGAGTTTGGCGTTGAGTCAACTGAATTCCTCGGCCACCTGGTCTCTTGCACCGGAATCGCCCCTCTAGCCAACAAGGTTGCCGCCATTAACAGTTATCCCCAGCCCCAATCCATCCGGCAGCTGCGCAGGTTTCTCGGCCTGATGAACTTCTACCGGCGATTCATTCCGCACTGTGCCACCATCCTCCGTCCCCTGGAATCGCTCCTCAGCCAGCGGGAGACCCGCGCCAACCCTCTTCTTTGGAACGCAGAGGCGCAGGCTGCATTTTCCCAAATCAAGACCGCCCTTTCTGCGCAGACGCTCCTTTTCCATCCAAAACATGGCGCTCCAACTACCCTTATGGTAGACGCGTCTGTCGAAGCGGTTGGAGCAGCTCTGCAACAGGAGCTCAACGGTGTCTGGAACCCAATCTCCTTCTTCAGCAAGGCTCTCAAGCCCACTGAGCAGAAATACAGCACCTTCGGACGGGAGCTGTTAGCCGCCTATCTTGCAGTCCGGCACTTTCGACACTTCCTGGAAGGCCGCAACTTCACTATCCTGAGGATCACAAACCGCTCATCTACGCTTTCCGGTCGGCCAGTAGCCGTTATTCTCCCCGCGAGATTCGGCATCTATCTTTCCTCGCAGCGTTCTGCACAGATATACAGTACGTGCCCGGGTGCAAGAACGGCCCCGCAGATGCCCTCAGCCGCATGGCTCCCCTGTCTGCTCCGTCAACATCCATTTCTCCCGAAGCTCTAGCTGTCGCGCAGAATGCAGACGAAAAACTTCCTCTGCTCCGCAGCAACCATTCAACCTCTCTCCAGTTCGAAGATTTTCCTCTGCCAGGCACGGGTTTAAGCGTCTGCTGCGACACTTCTACCGGCCGTCCTAGACCGTTCGTCCCATCAGAGCTTCGCCGCGCAGTTTTTGCCGCCCTTCACGAACTCTCTCATCCTGGCGCCAGAGCGTCTCAGAAGCTCATAGCGGAACGTTATGTCTGGCCTTCAATGAACGCAGACATCCGTTTATGGGTCCGAGCCTGCCTCGCATGCCAGCGATGCAAAATACAGCGGCATACCATCACCCCGCTCAACAAGTTTGCCCTGCCAGACGCCCGTTTCGACTCTCTTCATATGGACATTGTCGGCCCCCTGCCTCCATCCGACGGTTTTCGGTACCTGCTAACCATCGTCGATCGGTATACCCGATGGCCTGAGGCAACACCTATCAGGGACACCACAGCTGAGACCATTGCCTCCACTTTCCTTTCCACCTGGATTTCCCGTTTTGGAGTGCCGTCTCGTATATCTACTGACAGGGGCCCGCAGTTCGAAAGCAGGCTATTCACGGCTTTCACGAACCTGCTTGGCACATCTCGCATCAGAACAACATCATATCATCCTGCTTCGAATGGCCTGGTCGAAAGGCTCCACCGTCATCTGAAAGCCGCCTTGATGGCCCACGACCACCGCTCTCACTGGACAGCCGTTTTGCCACTCGTGCTTCTGGGCATCCGTGCCGCCTACAAACCGGACCTCAGCTGCAGCTCCGCCCAGCTAGTCTACGGCTGCACCTTGCGCCTTCCCGCTGAGTTCCTCGCCCCACAAGAACGAGATCTCCAGCCTTCCGCGCTGCTCGATCGCTTGCGGCATGCCTTCGATAGCCTCCGCCCAGTTCCCACGCGTGCAAACTCTTCAGCTCAGCCCTACATTCCGCAAGAGTTATCCACCGCCACCCACGTTTTCCTCCGTTCCGACGCCATCAAGAAATCTCTTTTCCCCCCCTACTCCGGCCCTTATCCTGTACTTCAGAGATCGGACAAGACCTTCTGTATAGCCATCAACGGCAGGCAGGATATGGTCAGCGTCGATAGGCTGAAACCAGCTTTTTTGGAGAATCCTAACCTTGTCGCCTCGTCGCTCCCCGGCCCATCGCCTGTCTACGCTGCTTCCACCAGCTCCACCAAGCGCGTCACCTGGGCCGACCGCTCTTCGTCGTTTCCAGCGGGGGGGGGGGGGGGGGCTATAGCGACACATAGCAGAAGTTGATGCGCCACCAGCAGCCCTGTTGGCTCGGTCCGTAGTTGTGTCCTTTGCGGGACTCGCCTGCCCATCTGAAATCAAGTCCTGGCCACTCATCTTCTGCGCAGACACCTACAAGCGAAGACCACTACAATGCAAGCGATGCTTCCGATTCGGTCATACCACCAAAAACTGCAGATCCGGTCCCCGCTGCCGCCACTGCGGCTAAGGCCATGACGAGCCCACGTGCCCTGCTAGTGTCTCCCCGAAATGTTGCCTCTGCGGCGGGAAGCACTCTGCCGACAACCAATCAAGCCCTTGCCGTGAGCAAGAGTCTTCCTTGTTAGAGGTCATGGACGCTCGCCACTGTTCATGGGCGGAAGCGGCTGCTGCCTTGAAGAGGCGCGGTTCGGATTTCGCAAGCAGAACCCAGCAAGCTGTCCAGTCCCCATCCCCTGGCGATAGGCTTCAGAAGATGATTGATGCCGCCGTCGAGGCTGCAGTCTCGAAGGTTAGAGCGGAACTTGACTCACTCTGCACCATGGTTGCGTCCCTCTCTTCGTCCCTCTCCGAGACTGTCAACGCCATCTCCGGCAACAAACAAGTGGCTGTAGCCGCTGTGCCCTCTGCTGATCCTTCTCATCAGCCCTGTGAACCCAGCTCTCCCTCCTGCTCATCGGCCTCCGTCCAGCCTGGCCGCGTGTGTCCGGCCTCATCCCACGAGGCCATGGACGCGTCCTCCTCCAACTCCAAGCGTGACGCCTCGTCTGCGCTAATGTGGTGCAGCCCCTGCGAAAAGCCCCATGGCAAGCGGTCAAAAAAGGGTGGCCGTCCGAACAGTGGTGACGACATCCTCGCTGCCGCAGTCGCTCAATCCATACTGGGTGATGAGTAGCTTGCGCGTCTTGCGGTGGAACTGTCTTGCGATTTCTTCAGCTCTACCCGACCTCCACACGCTTGTGGCTATAGAAATGTGGCTATCCCCCCGACGATCCTTTTCTTTTCTGGGCTTCCAGGTATTTCGCCTGGACCGGCCCGTGGGACGGGGAGGAGGTCTGTTAACGCTCATCTCCCTTCGCCTAGTGCATTCTGCCCGCGTTGTGTGGCAAACCCTGTCCCCTCTTTGCGAAGCCCTCGTGGTGCGGGTCACTCTCCCACGCTTCGGCCCCCTGGATGTCTTCAATGTGTACTGTCCGGCTGGCTTCCAGTCACCCTCGGCGTTCAGTGGTGCACTCTCTCATGTGTCTCAGCGGTACATCGTTGCCGGTGATTTCAACTCCCATCATGTTTCGTGGGGTTCCAAGACTGACTCTAGCGGCAGGGAGCTGTGGGACTGGATATGTCGTCATAACCTCAGTGTTGCAAATGATGGATCCCCGACGTTCCTGCGTGGCACCGCAAGGTCGGTGCTCGATCTCACGTTGCATTTGCCTGCAGCCCCCCTATCTTCGTGGCGCACGCTGACCTCGGGCTCTAACAGTGATCACCTTCCCGTCTTCTTTGAAGTGGTCATACCGTCTAGACTCGCTGCTACCTCGCGCTCCCTCTCATAATTACTCCCTGCAAGACAAGAACCTGGCCCGCCTCCTGGAAGGCAGCTCTGAGCTCCCGCCCGTCAACCGTGCTATAAGTGCTGCCTCCTCGCTGACCCGCCCAATAGTGTCATCCACCTTCCGCATCGACAAGCGATCGCCGTCAGGCTGTGCGCCATGGTGGAATGCTGATTGCTCAAGGGCCTACCGGAGCCGCAAGGCCGCTTGGAAACAGGTGCTCGCAAATACATGCTACGTGAATTTAAAAAATTACCAATTCTATAAAGCCGTGTTCAGGCTGACCATCTCTGCGGCAAAGCGGGCCTTTTTCACTGAACGAAACTCATTCCTCTCCGGCCCGAAGAACAGGAAAGCCCTACACAGGCACGTTTCCAATATCAGCAGGTCTCTCTCCTCAGGGTTCCCCCCTGACTCTCTCGTCATGTCCGATGACGCGGCGAGGGCCCAGCTGGAAGATATCGCCAGGGGCCTGGCTCTCCGCTTCCAACGCTCTACTTCCTGCGTGCGGCAGCCTCCCGTGACGTCGTCGTCCGGCTTCGTTGCTGTTTCTGCAGAGGAATTTGACTCAGTGGTGCGCGTTCTCCCAAGCTCGGCTCCCGGCCCGGACGGTGTCCCAAGCAGAATGGTGAGGTCCCTGTGGGCTGCCCATCCAGAGGAGCTCCTGAACATTGCGAACGTCTCCATTGAACACTCGTGGATACCGGATGACTGGAAGGTGTCTAAGATGGTTATAGTCAAGAAGACCGCCTCGAGGGGCCTGGCCATGGATAACATTCGCCTGATTGCCCTGACATCCGTCCTCTGCAAGAGTATTGAGTGGATTCTGCACCGCCGGCTCTCTTCCTTCTTGGAAGCCTCTTCAGCGCTTAATGATAGCCAGATCGGCTTTCGCCCCCGCTGCTCAATCTGGATGGCGCACGCCAACCTGGAAAGTCAGATTTGCCTTGCGCGCGAGTGTGGGAAGATGTCTGCCCTGGTTACCTTGGATGTTGCGAAGGCCTACGATAGCGTGGAACACAACGTCCTCCTCCATTGTATGGCAGCTTTCAACATTCCCCCGTACATCGTTTCATGGGTTTGCAGCTTCCTCACTGGACGATCATTCTTTTGCTTGGATGGCCGCTTTGTCTCCTCTTCGCATCCGCAGGAGAGGGGCGTCCCCCAGGGGTCCGTCCTTTCGCCACTGCTGTTTAGCATTTTGATGAGTTCCCTACCTCTCGACCCGGGCATCCTCACTTTGACCTATGCGGACGATATTGCCTTCTTCTCCTGCTCTCTATCGCTGCATACGCTACGTGAGAAACTGCAAGAATATCTCCTCGCACTGTCGTCCTGGATGCGTTCCGTCCATCTCACCTTAAACGTCCAGAAATCTGCAGTCCTGGTGTTCCCCCAGACCAACTGGGCTGGAGGAGCTGTGACCATCATTCTAGATGTTGCCGGCCAGACCATTCGCCAGACCAACCTGCTGCGCTACTTAGGCGTCTGGTATGATCACATGCTTCACTGGGACCATCATGTGGAAGTCATAAGCCAGAAGGCTTCGAAAGCAATTGGCACAATCCTCCGCAGCGCCAGCGCCCGTGTTGGTATGCGCAGGAGCACCCTGCTCTTCCTGTACAAGTGCTACGTACGGCCAATTCTTGAGTTTGGGTGTGTCGTTTTCTCGCACCTCCCCGACTACCGTCTGAGCAGGCTATTCGCCGTAGAAAGAAGAGCCCTCCGCCTGTCCATGGGCCTCCCCAAGTACACGGCCAACCAGGCGCTGTATGCCGAAGCCCGCATTCCCCCTTTGAGGACTCGGTTCCGCCTGCTCACTGTGAACACCTTCCTTTCGCTATGCCAGAGCCCTTTAGCCACCACACAGAACCAGTCTCTCAGGGATCGGACCCAGTGGATCACCCGGAGGTAACGAAAATCCAACACCCCGCAGCTCGTCTTTGTCGAATCCCTTCTAGCCTCGCTGAATACTTCTCTGGCTGCCCTTCCTGCGCCCATCTGTCCGGTCTCGTCCATGGCCCTGCGAGTTGTCGACGCGTTCCAGCCCGGCCTTGCCTACGCTCCGTCTCCCCGGCTTGAAGCCCTCCTCTCGGCGCACATCACCCAGTTCCCATCTCACGTTGTTGTCGCGACAGATGCCTCTGTCTCGGCTCAGCTAGCGGGTGCCGGCGTCGTCCTCCCTCAGCTCGACTGTCATTGCCCCATCCGCCTCCCTGACTACACTCCCGTGTTCGAGAGCGAACTCCTCGCCATGATACTGGCTCTCATAATGGTGCCCCTCACATTTCCCAGGATCCTGCTTTTGTCCGACTTCCTATCGGCCATCACCGCCCTAGCCAGCCTCCCCCAGCGATTGGCTCGAGCTCCTGCAGGCCCTGAGTCCTAGCCACATCACGGAAGTGGTTTTGACATGGATTCCTGGTCACTGTGGCCTATCTCCCAACGAGTTGGCGGACAGCCTTGCAAAAATTTCCCTCTCTGGTCCTATCATTGACGTCCTTCCGCCCCTGCCCTCTATAACGCGGGCCAGGTATAGAAGGCTGCTGGAGCTGACCGCTCTCCGCTCACTGCCAGCCCGGTACGCCCACCTTTCCCACGCTTGGCAGGCTGACCGCTGCGTCTCCCGTCATGTAGAAGTTTTGCTGACTCGACTGCGCTGTCTAGCCCTTCCACTGAACTTTTATCTGCACCGCGCGGGTGTCAGCCGCTCTCCTGCGTGCGTCCACTGCGGTCAAGAGGAAACTGTGGAGCACTTTCTCCTGCACTGCCCCCTCTACGACCGCTCCCGCCTTAGCTACCTTGCCCAGCCGCTGGCTAGACAAGGGGTTCCCCTCTCCCTGGGCGCCATCCTGTCATTTGGAGCCTCCCACACCGAAAAATGGCGGTTTGAAATAGCGTCGAGAGCCGCCGCCTTTCTGACCATCTGCGGCCGCTTCCGAAACATCTTGCACCTTCCGCCTCCTTCCTCCCCTCTGCTATGGCTTCCTTCTACTATCATGCGATCCTACCATCCTCCTTGTCCCGCGTGTGAAGCCGTGGGTCTCATGAGTCTTTAGAGACTACTCCGCACGAAACCCTGGCCAATCGCCCTGTGTGGCTGGTGGCCACTATTCCTAGTGGTGGAAGAAGAAGAAGAAGGATATATGTGATCCTGGATGTGTAGACGATGTGTAGACGAATCAAACATCCCTCAACTCCTCTTTGCTCAGCTTCTGCTGACTCCGTTGACGTGTCGCTTGTAGACATTGCCTCACCTATGCCCTCCTCAGTGCCAATTTCCGTCCAGGTTCTCGATATATTTCGTCCCGGCGCGAAGCACACCCCTTGAATCATCTCCAGACAGTGTTGAATTGCCATTTCTCTTGGTTCTCCGATCACCTCATCATCGTAACTGATGCATCTGTCTCGGACGAGCGGGCCGGTGTGGGCATTGTCATCCCACAACTTTACGCCCGTTTTCCTATCCGCTTGCCCGACTACACACCTGTTTACGAGAGCGAGTTCCTGGCAATGGTCCTCGCACTACTCAAAGTGCCGCCGCTTTTCCGTAAGGCACTTCTCATATCCGACTCCTCATCTGTGGTATCGGCCTTGGACTGTCGCGATAGCTCGTTGTTCCCAGTCCTGTCCTCACTCGCCCCCTCTCACATATCACACCTCATTGTAACCTGGGTTCCAGGCCATTGTGGGCTGCCGCTCAACGAGGCTGCTGACACCCTGGCGAAGATGGCCCTGTCCGGCCCCGTGCTTCCTATCCTCCCGCCGGTTGCTGCCGTTGTCCGTGCCCGTTACAGACGCTATCTATCCCTTGCTCGGCCTCCTCCCCGCCTCGGCTATGAACACCTCTCTTTCGCTTGGAACCGGAGTTATTGCCGCTCTCGACGTGCAGAAGTCTGTCTGACGCGTCTTCGGTGTCTTGCCCTCCCGCTTAACTTTTACCTCCATCGCGGTGGGGTGCAACCTTCCCCAGGGTGTCCTGAATGCGGTCACGACGAAACCCTCCAACATTTCGTTCTCGACTGTAGTACCTACCGCCGCCTTCGCCTACAGTCCCTCACCCTTCCACTGCTAAGGTTCAGCGTGCACCTCTCATTACGCGCATTACTCTCGTTCGGTGCGTCCCATACCGGAAAATGGAATCCCGTCATCGCAGATAATCTCATTTCATGCGTTGCCGGCTCCAACTGGTTCTAGCCCTTGGTGGTGGTGGTGGTGGTGATGGTGAAAGGGCTTGCCGTTGTCGGCCTCACGTATGGGCAACGTCACGACTGACGCCCTGGGGAAATGTGCGTCCTGGGTCGACTTCTAGGGGAACTGTGCCGACATGTGTCTGAAAGCGTATGAGGAAAACCCAGGAAAAACCCCAGACAGCACAGCCGGCACCGGGATTCGAACCCGGGTACCTCCCAGTCTCGACGTGACATGGCTAGCACGCTAACCCTTAGTGTCACTATCACACTCATGTCATAATGAATTAGCCCTGGCCAATCTCCCTTGCAGATCGCGGCCATCTTCCTGGGGAGAAGAAGAAGAAGAAGAGAGAGAAGGTTCTGAGAGAAGAACTGTTACATTGGCGCAGCCGACAGCTTACGAATGATGTGGGTAGAGTTTCAACTTGGAGGAACCCCTTCACAACCACTGGTTGCTAAATGCGTCACTGGAGATGAGGACATAACGTTGCCCGGCGCACAGGTCGAGCTCATCCAGTATCTCCTCGCCAAGACAATGGTGAGCGACGTCGATGAGTTACTCATGAAATCTGTTTGCAAGGTCAACATGAAACTGGATGATTTTCGCCATTTTGTCCTCTTACCATGCACGACGGCTTCTGTCGCACATACAAGAAAATCTCTAAGCGCTTTGTGTGGCCAAAGATGAAGCAGGACGTTGCGAAGTACGTACGATCATGTGACAAATGTCAGCGCTACAAAATCAAGTACCGTCAACGAGCTGACAGAATGCCGTTACCAGAGCACTCCCGCGTGCCTTTCGAAGTTACTCACTTAGACTTCGCGGAACTCAAGAAGAAATCCGAATGGATAAAAAGAACGCAGGCATTTCATCTTGCGATCGACCAATGCACACGTACCGTAGCCACACACCCTGGTGGTGAAGACGCTAATACGTTATTGCACACGGGAATCGGCTATTCCCCGCAGTATGCTTCCACTAACAAACCGCCAGTTCTGGAGGCTGACAAGGAGCTCGGAATAGCTGGCGCACTTGAGTTGAAAGAAGCAAGGAACACATCCGTGCAAGAAGCGAAGTACAGGAGACGAATGAAGCACTACTTCGACCGTCGCCACAGTGCCAGCGTCCCTGACATTCAAAGGTGACCTTGTGTTTGTACGCACTGGACTTACCGGACCAGAATCAGTGTTACATGGTCCTCTCCCTGTTGTCCAGACAGCCCATAAGCAGGGCATACTTAAAACGATTGGGTACACCCACACCAACGGAGAGTTTAGACTTGCCACTATTTCCAATGTGTTTAGATACCATCCCAGGAGGGATGAACCGGTGACCCCCGGGCCCATGTAGCCAACCGGGAGACAATGACAGAGAATATACTCTGGGTCTTCTACAGCACTGCAGTGACAGCATCTGAGAGAGTCAACTTGCCTCATGTGGTAATGACACTGAGCTGTAAATGCACCATTCAGTCACAGTCCATGAGTCACAGTGCACCTTCTTGGCGAGAAGTGTTTTGTGGCATCCAGAAACCAAGCTCTGGGTCAACATTGCTCAGTATAGACGGGAGGAAGATGTCAGTTGTCCATTGACAGGAAGACTATTTATACACTCCATTGATGTGTTGATGAACGAGATCTACTTTCTACACGACCAGTAACAGTCGTTTGCTATCTTGATTTAATTAAACACCTCCCTCATGTGACGGTGTTCCCGGCACAGTTTTACCTTGCTGAACCCTTTTCGCGGCTCTTATCAAACATAACATTAGCGGTTCTTCGTAGGCTGAGGCCGAGGAAAGCAAGAGACGTTTACATGACGCCGCTCATAGCCACAGTTGCTTCGCAGCGCTAACACAGAATCAGGAATCAGGACGTTTACATGATGTTTACGTGATTACCGTCGTGACAAATGGTCGACACAGCAGTTTTGGGGTACGTTTTATGTGTTGCTCATCTTGGACATTTTTCACTACCCGATTTCCTGTCCAAAACAGCTACGACTGCATCAATGTCACTTCACCCATGAATTCCTTCATGAGTTGCACGTGCGTGTTAGCACACCAAATCGTTACACGTCTGAAAAATACCTGACGAAATCGGTAGAAGAAACATATTCTTTATTAGAGCTTGCAGTGATTATCCTTTTTATGCAGCACATCCCGCAACACCATACGGCTCCGTCGTTACTCCATTTTCTCAAATAGCCTCGTCCCCAATAGTAGCCGAATGACCGAACCGCTGAAGCGTTGTTTTCCTAGTATTCATACGCGTAGTTATTCGCCTGTAACTTAATTAAATTAATGAATAATTGCGAGATACATGCTGATTACGACACAGAATTGCATAAAGACTCGTTATTCTGGAGTGTGACCTGATTTTCTCACGTAAAACCGTGCTTAACACTGGACTGCATAGACCCATTGTGATTTAGTTTGACAGCGTGAATTTCAAAGGGTTGGATTTTGAAGGGTGGATTTCTTAGCGTGGATTTCATAAGTTCTATTATTAAGAGTGGGTAACAGGGTACACCCTGCGAATCTGAGCCAGGGGTCTTTATGTAAAAGACACGTTATTGTGTCATCACTGACAGCCGCCGTGCTACCATGTCGCCGTTAGAGTCTCTGGAACAAAGACAGAGCACGGGCAAGAGCAGACATGTAGAAGATACTCGAAAAACGTATTTGAAATAAAATACTAAATACTGCGATCGTAAAGTAATTAAAATACGGTCTAAATACTCATAAAATTTGTGTATTTACAGTCGAGTAGTAAATACTTCAAAAAGTATTTAAGATACATTCAAAATACTGGAGTCGAATTAAATGCAAAGATTTAGGTTGTGAAATTAGACGAAGTCTTTATTCGCTCTTAAGGGGAAATGAAGGTATAATAAAGGGTCAGAGGAAAAGCGGCCACTCAGCAAAAAGAACAGAACTCCATAAAATAGATTCCTTTGTTACCCCGAGAACATGCTCCATTCGCAGTGTCTACCTCCGCACGAAGACACTTATGTATAGAGATGGTACCGAGAAAAGCCGTCCACGGACCCAGCACGAAAGATCCGCACAGATCCTCAGCAAGGCGGCGGCCGACCTTCTCAGAAGCAAGCTGAACTCAATGGCAAAATGTTCCAGGGGCAATAACCTTTCTTTGCAACCCTTACTTTACCTAGCTTCGTTTCCTCTTTGTCACCCTAGTCCAAGGGTAAGGTCGCGTTTTTCCGTTGCTCCGGAATATAGTCGAAATTTATAGGCTTAGGCTTTTTTTGAGCCACCGGCTCTTTGAAAGGAGGAATCTAACGTTTCACGGACCTCCCGCCGCAATCTCATCAACCACGCAGACCGCCGCAATCCCGCGGGTGGTCCGACGTCTGTATGACACGTCCTACAGGTCAACAAGTCAACAGGTGGTATTCCCGTACTGTTCCGACCAGCAACTAGTGACTACTCCTGCCGGAAGGTCAGCCCTAATTAGTCGCCAGCAAAATACGCCTGCTGGCCCAACAACAGGTTCTGCACCACTGTTTCCACCGAGATGGATCTCTCTTCGTCTCCGTCTAGTCTGAAAAGCTTAGTGTTTAGCTGGAAACCCTGTGTTACCTTCAGTACTTCAATCGTACGCCAGAAATATGGGCAAGATTTTTGCTGTACCTAAAGACTACTCCAATGACGATCTCGTTCTCTACCTGATAGACAAAGGGGTTATATCTGCAAGGCGACATATTCGGCACTCCATGACAGAAGATGTCGGAGATATGTTCACCCCGTTACGCAGCGTCATCCTAACTTTTCAACCCACAATCCCTCTTCCACACCGAATTGCCCTCGGGTTTCAGACCTTCATCGATCACGAATACATAGAAGGCCTCATGCAGTGCTATAACTGTCAACGATTTGGCCATATTGCTCGAAATTGCAGAGGTGCTACTAGGTGTGGCATATGCGCTGGGCCTCACCGCCGCTCAGACACCAACAATAGGAGAGATCCAAATTGTGCTAACTGTAAATCTGGCCATCCTGCGTCGTTCTCTTTATGTCCCGTGAAGACCGCCACCACCAAAAAACATCAAGACCAAATATTACGACTTCCTTCTGTCGCCCCCAGGGGCGGCAATGGCACCGTCGCGCCTCGTACGAATGAACACGACTTCCCAACACTCCCACCTCGGTCTGCACAACGCGAACGAAGGTTTCAGAACACCACCGCGACAAAGCCCATCAGAACCAGCCACCCGACACACCCTGGTCCATCAACGCAGATTACACCCTCTTACGCCGGTGTAACAGACTCATCAAGCATGAGAAGACAGCACCATCAACCACCGAAGCTGTCCCTTCTCTGACACTCTTCTCTGCGGTACTCACGGGAGTCAAGGCAATTGTCTCTGCATTTGCTGGTGCGTCGCAACTGCCCGACGTTCAAGCGCTTTTGGCATTGGAGGCATTATCTTTACCTCCGCATGATGGCAATGTATAGAAAGGCTACCGCGATGCAGTGGAATCCTCGTAGCCTACTTAACAAGCTCCCTGATTTTAAATATCATCTCCACCAGTACAAGTTCCCTTTCATAGCTGTATGCGAACATGGCATGGATGCTGCACATCGCGTTAATGGTTATGCAATCTATCGATCTCGTCAATCGTCTGAGAGCAGAACAGCGTTATACATTCGAAATGACATCGTTGCTGCACCCATAGGGTCAGTTTGACATCGCTCTTATGATTATGTCTCCTGCAAGGTCCGCCCTGATCCGTCACTAGATGTCCTGGATCTTTCCTGGTGCTCAGCAGACATAATTCGTGACTTGTCGTGCGCTACCGATGTCGACACCCGAGGTAGTGACCACTTTCCCCTCTTTATTTCGCACGAAAGACTGCCTTTGTCGCCCACCACTGGACTGATCCCTTTCACGAACTGAAGACACTTTCGTGCCGGCCTCCGAACAGCTGTGCACACCAGTATGTCCCCAGAGGCCCTCTCGCAAGGCATTCATTCCGCCATGCAGAACGTGGTGGTCCTGTCTAAAAGGGTAACAGGTCACGTCGGTCGTTCTCCAGTAATTAACCACCTTAGAGCATTACGTAGCCGAGCAGAGAGAAGGGCTCGCCCTACTGGGTAACTTCCTGACATTGTGGCATACCGCCGGATGAATGCTAAGGTAACATCGGAAGTTAAGAACGAAGACCAGAAGCGTTGACGTAAGTTTTGTCAACACCTTTCACCGTTTGACCCCGCCACAAAGACCTGGAGGACAATTCGATCTCTGAAGGATGCGCCCCGCAAAAGCATCCTCTAGCGGCATTGGCTATCGGTAAGGGTGTAGACGAAATCACGCTAGTGACAGATTTCTCCGTCGTCCTAACGACACCGGCGGCTGCCTCAACGTCTGCGGTACACAACATTTTTTTCCAGAGCTTGACGACAGAAATCTACCAAGACTGGCCCCGCCCACCGGACGTTATGAACCGCGACTTTACTCTGATCGAGCTGAAGACTGTGTTGAAACTTGTGAATGTGCGATCGCCCCAGGACCAGATAAAATCACCTATGCCGCACTGCGAAACTTTGACGAGCAGTCACTCCAAGCTCTCCTTCATGTTTATAATACGTCTTGGCGACAGGGATCCGTACCATCTACGTGGAAGGAGGCATTAGTTGTTACCATTCTGAAACCCGTCGAAGCTCAAATGCCCTATCCTCCTTTCGCCCTGTGAGAGAGAGAGAGAAATACATGATGACGATGATATGGGGATGATTTCCGCTCATTGAGCAGAATGCTACCCCATTGCTATTGGGGAAAACTGAGAGGATGGTGATGACGATGATGCTGACGACGCTGGCAGGGTTTTAGAGAGAGTCAATCAGGCCGGTAGTTTGCAGGAATTTGATGAAGGGTCGCAAGACGGACATCTGCTTTCGTGTGTCCCATGGTCCCAAAATGAGTCTGAGGTCAAGGGGTCGGCTGTCAATCCGCGCAAAGTCGTTTGCCAACAAGTGACGCTCCCTCCTATAAGTGGCACATGCGATGATCACATGGTCCGCGGTCGCTGGCACACCACACTCCGGGCACAAGGGACTACTGGCACACCCTATCTGGTAACGGTAGTACGGCGTAAAGGCAACATTCAGCCGTAAGCGATGTAGGAGGGACTTAATGACGCGCGGTAAAGATGTCGGTAAGCGACACGAGAATGTTGGGTCTACAATTCCCAGTATGGTACTGGCCGGGACATCCCGACGCCATTGTTCGACGGATGAGGAGGCAGCCCAGTCACGAAGAAGGGACCGTCTGTCCCCCCTTGAGAGAACAATCGGGACACACTTGCCCAGGTGGTGAGCGGCCGCTGCCGCAGCGTCGGCAACGTGGTTGCCAGAGATTCCGCAATGACCCGGAATCCATTGGAAAGCGATGGTGTGGCCGTGGGCAGTTATGGACTTCAGTAGGCGTAGAATGTTTATCACAAGTGTGGCCAGTGAGCCGCGGAGACCTGAGGTTTTCAGGCGTCGAAGAGCTGACTTGGAGTCCGTACAGACTACCCATCGCCGTGGATCGCAGGTGGCCGCATATTGTAAAAACAGCAGGATTCCGTACAGCTCGGCTGAGGTCGAAGAGGTGCGATGGGACAACCGGCAGCCCCGGGTGAGCGGTATCGAGGATACCACAAAAGATGAGGATGACGAAGTTTTCGTTGAGGAGCCATCCGTGAAGACCGTGCAGAACCCGTCATATGCGGTGCCGATGAAATCCATAGTCAGTTGCTGTAGTACGAGGTCGGGGTAGCTCCTTTTGTTGTCCGTGATCCCTGGGACAGAGGCGGTGACGCTTGGCGACGGAAGTGTCCACGGGGCCGTGTTTTCAGCGGCGGGGCTGATCACGAATTTCGGAACGCGGGATTTGAATGACATTATACAGCCGTGGATCGCCGTGCTGCGCCTTGCCCGAAGTTTCCGGATGAGCGGGTGGTGGCGATGGTGTGCAATCAGGCGGAGATACTGGCGCACAGTTTATGTGTTTCGGAGAACTTCAAAAGGGGTGTCGCGGGCTTCCGCAACCACTAGCCTTGTCTCGGCCCCGCGGGGGACACCGAGGCGCACCCGTAGGCTCCGTGCCAGCATAGCGCGGATCCTCTGTGCTAAGGTGCTGGGGAGATGGTGAAGCACAGGCAGACTGCAGGGCACTGTGGCACGAATCAAGGCGTTATGCAGCATCAGGAGGTCCTTCTCATCGCGTCCCCACCTCATTCCAGCGAAGTGACGGATGACAGCGGTCCACCGCTGAACTTTCTTCTCCATGCCATCGATGTGACGTTTCTAAGAGAGGCTAGTGGTTAGAGTTACGCCGAGGAATTTGTGGTGCTGGACATTTATAAGTGGCCTGTCCCCAATGTGCAGACGGCATCGCTGCATGGATTTGCGGGAGAAGGCGAGTGCTGCACTTTTCTCCGCTGATATTTCCATCCCTGCTCGGAGCAGGTAAGTGTGAATGTCGTCCAATGTAGCCTGGAGGCGTTGTCGAATGGCAGGGCGAGATGTACCAGTGGACCAGATGCATATGTCGTCGGCGTAAAGGGACAAGTTGACCTTCCTTCGAATGCAACTCTTAATGCCCGCCATTACAACATTAAATAAGAGCGGGCTCAGGACGCTTCCTTGTGGAACACCTTGAGGGACCGGGAACAAGTCGGTGTCGCCTTGTGATGTGTGGACGAAGACGGACCGTTGTTGGAGAAAGTCCTGAAGCCAACATAGTGTACGATGCGAGAGACCGGCTTGGTACAGATCATGCAAGATAGATACGTGACCGACAGTGTCATACGCCCTTTTGACCAGGGTGTCGAACCGCAAAAAATACGGGTTCGGTTCGGGTTCGGGTTCGCGTTGTTTTGATTTCGTTCCGGTTCAGTTCCGGTTCGGCCACGCCAAAACTCGAACCGGTTCGCAAACCGGTTCGCAGCCCCGAACCGGTTCGCGAACCGGTTTAACGCTTCCGTTTTATATGTTCCATAAAACTGATTTTATCAGGAAATGCGTGGCTAATAGCTTACTGCTGTTGTCTGCATTGACGTCTCTAGCGGTGAGGTAGCCCTTTAGCGAGAGAAATGAGAAATGGATGAACACTTATTGCAAATAGAGTCCACGCTGTTGAAGCGATGTAGTCGTGCTACTTTCTGTTTCCAAAATCTCTTTTTTCACACGCACAGTGCCAGCAAGATACACTTAAAGGAAGCCTAATAAGATGGACAGCGTAACATAGACGACAGTACTTGCCGGCACACTGCCTTCGCAGCGTGAATCGATCTGAAACCGTACTGAAGCATGTCGAAAATAAGCCTGCCAGCCTCCGAGCTCACAGCAGTGTACTAGTTAATCAACAACACAAAGGCAATGTGTCACGACATAACTGCGCTACCAATAAGCAGAACCACATTTACTTTTCAAACCACGACCAATCAAACAGGCACCGTTCTGCGTACGCTCCTTCTCTACTTCTTATGTTTCTGACTTGTTTAATTTGTACTGCTCACATGTAAAGGGAAATCCTGGGCGCTTATTTGATCACGTATTCGTCCTGTAGAGCTACATAACTGGCCTACTCCATTCCTGTTTCATTCGTAGGCGTGGCACCTCGTTTCTGAAGAGTAGACGCCGCAACGCCGCGGCGCTCACAAGGACAACTGCGCTTCAACATGTTTTAAAAAGACGCTGAAAGTATACTTACTATGCGTCGTCGTCTGACTGCTAGGTGAAAATTTCGGAAATCCATGATATAGGCGCGTGATGATGATACCAATGCGTCTTCGTTCGGGGATAGAGAGGAACTCTTATGCTGACTTCTTTTATGTCCGAACCGTTTTGTTGCGAACAGGTTACCGCTATTATTTTTTACGGTTCTGCTCCGGTTCGGGTTCAACAGTGTCATGAAAATTTCGGTTCGGGTTCGGGTTCGGTTCCGGCAAAAATAACGGTTCGGGTACGGTTTTCGGTTCGGGTTCGGGTTCGGGTTCGGTTCGACACCCTGCTTTTGACATCAAGAAAAACGGCGACGGAAATCTTCCTGCGCTGTTTACCAACTTGCACAGCTGTGACGAGATCAACTACAGAGTCCATTGAGTTACGGTAACGGCGAAAGCCCTGTGAGCCGGACAAGCTGTATGGGAAAACTGATGGAGAGAATGGTTTTGCATCGCCTCGACTGGTGGCTCGAAAAACAGAGTGCGTTCCCTCCAGAGAAATGGCTGAATTTCGTCGCCACCGAAGCTCCATGGAGCCAGTTCTCG
Organism: Ornithodoros turicata; assembly: GCF_037126465.1. Taxonomy (NCBI): domain Eukaryota; kingdom Metazoa; phylum Arthropoda; class Arachnida; order Ixodida; family Argasidae; genus Ornithodoros; species Ornithodoros turicata. The sequence continues at coordinate 108,572,629 of NC_088201.1, forward strand.
ACGTAGTCTCTACAGTCCAACATGCTCGTGCTCATCGGCGGATCGTTGTATCGGTCTTCCTGGACATTAAGCGCGCGTATGATACCGTCTCGCACATCTGTGTGCTCCACGGGTTGCGTTTTTTTTTTTTTTAGTATCTGGTCGCCTCTTTAGCTGGCTCCATTTCCTTACGGACCGCACTGTCGCTGTCCGCACACCCCACGGCCAAAGCCCCAAGCACCCCATTCATCAAAGCGTACCCCAAGGAAGCATTCTCAGTCCTGCACTCTTTAATGTGGTAATGGCAGGACTAAATCGATAGTTCCTCGCAAGGTAGCATTCTCCGTGTATGCCGATGACGTTGCCCTTTGGACAGTAGGCAAGTCACGACCAGCCATTCAGCGCCGTTTGCAACAAGCCTTAAAGTGCCACCACGGACTAAATCTCATGCCTTCAGTATCCCACCAAAGTTATGTTACTGAAATCTTCCTGCCTGCAAAACATTTTGGCTCTACGTGACACTAGAGAAATTAATTTTTTATTTTTGAGAACTGTGGACGTCATGTTATGCTCCCACAGGGCGCCCGCCTTTCTCCGCCACGTGACCGCGCGTCTCCCGAATGCCGGCGGGCGCCGCAAAATGCTGGCCAGCATTGCTTGGTGGCTTCGGCCAGTCTGTCGTTAACCTCTCTAGCGTCAACATCATGTCAGGCTCATCTGGCAACATTGTTGCCCTTCGAGTCTTCCGGGGGGCTCACTTTTTGCACTCCGGTAGCGGAGCCCCACGCGACATACTATCCCACCGCTCCGACCTTGGAGAAAACACGAAGGAGGGAGAAGACGTCTCTCCCATTTTCCCCTCTTTCGATCAGCCCTCCCCGGACGCCGGTGTCGCTGCTAGGAGATGAATGCCCTCTCCAGAACATGACATCATTGCAGTTTGTGCGCTTATGATTACGTCACTCGCTCGTTGCGTCATCGAAACTTGTGGAAGCTCGGCAGATCTTCAAAAATTTACAGAAATGCACAGCGTCGTAAACAAGATTGAAATTTCTCGTATAGAATCCTTGAGACACTTGCTTTTCATGGACTAAATAAAATAAACTCTGTTTTCCGAGACCGGAGTGGCACTTTAAACAATGTCCATCTCTACCTTACGCGACTTGGAATGGACGTTTCGCCCGAAAAGTGCGTCGAGCTCCCTTTCACTCACAAGGCTATGAGTAATCTCCCTCTTTGGGTGGGTTCCAAAGAAGCTCGAGCCGGTGCGTTCCCACCACTTCCTTGGTGTGGTCCTAGACTCGAACCTGTGCTGGGCTCGCCACATTAAGCACCTTGAAACCAAAGTGCAGCAAAGGCTTCCTGCAATTCAACATCTTTCTGGCTTAGGCTGGGGCTGTGATCAACACTCCCTTCTAGCCGTTCACTCGGCTTTGGTGAGGGCGACTATGCTTTACAGCCTTCCAGTCTTGCACAGGGTTTCTACAACATAGTTAAATACCCTTCGGACCCTGTTCGCCCGAAGCCTTCGTCACTGCCTTGGAGTTCCAAGAATGGCTGAAACATGGCAAGTCCTAGATGAAGCTGGTGAACTCCCGGTGGAGGTCCTCCGAGAGCGGGAAACGGCTCAACATTTCCAACATTTGCGTGCGCACGTTCCGCGTCACCCACTCCTCCGGAAAATTCGATCCCGTAGTAAAAGTGATTTCCATTGCGTAGCGCAGAGGACACGCCAGGCTCTCACTGGCTTCACATCTAACGACGTCACACCGCCGAATGCCCGTGGTCTCTGCCTGTGCCACCCACCTTCGTACGTCTTCCTGACCTCCAGGACCGTAGAGATCAGGTCCCCCCTCAAGTCCTTCGGGCCTATTTTTATGCTCTCGTACACGCGACGTTTTCTGCCTCTGCCGCCGCATACACCGATGGCGCAACTCGAAATGGCAAGTCCGCGTCGGCATTCGTCATCCCATCCGAAGGCGTAGTTGAAGGACGTCGCCTTTGGCGTCATACCTTATCCACAGCTGCGGAACTCTGTGCCATACTTTTCTTTCTGCAGCACATCGTTCACTTTACCCCACGGAATTGGGTTGTCTTCACTGACTCAATAACATCTGCGCTGCAAGCAATTGAAAATTCTGGCATACGACGCTCCTCCGCACCGTTGGTTATGGATGTGTTAATGGCTTACAAACTTGTCTACGAAGCAGGGCACAGGCTCGTTCTCCAATGGGTTCCAGCCCATTGCGGTGTCGAAGGCAATGAACAGGCTGACAGCGCCGCCGAAGCAGCTCTCTCGTCTCGTATTGCACTGTTGAGAGGAGATCGTCGGTCCGTACGTCGACGCCTCGTGGCTCCTCTGGCTACCCGCCAACGGACCGCTGACATTCTACCCCCCGCCATGCTGAGCAGAGTTCAGCAGAGTGCTGAGCAGAGATCCAGCGCTCGCTTTCCGCATGCCTGCACATATCTCTCGTCAAGATGCCGCATTAGTTCATCGAATGCGCCTCGACGTGGCCTTCACAGCACAGTGGCGCAACCGCTTGAGACAAGTTGCCTCTCCCCACCGCAGCCACCGCGGTGCTGTTGAAGATCTAGAGCACATTCTTCTCCATTGCCCACACTACCAACCTTCCCGAACCGTACTCTCCGGATACCTCAACGAGCTAGACTCCCGCCCCCTCTCTGTCACAAAATTGCTTGGTCACTGGCCACATGCAGCACATCAACGCTCTGCCCTGAAGGCTTTCTTCACCTTTCTGGACGGACACCAGAGGACTTCGATCCTTATTGTGAAGGGACACATTATTTCATTCCCCGCATCACCACTAGCAATGGGGTAGAGTATCGCCCCCGGCGATGAAACTCCCCAGCCATCATCCCGTAATAAAGTTGTTGTTGTTGTTTCACCCTAGTTTGCTTCGGCCCAGTTGCTCATTTTCTGGAATTGTAACAAGCAAGTTGCTAGCCAGCCCTGTTCTCCCCTCTTCCCCGCGGTCGTCGCACGACACGTGGCGCGTAGTTGGCAAACGGAGGTATTGTAATGAAAGCTCAATATTTGCCAATGGCCCCATGAAAATCAAACCAGTCTGTATATTCCCCGAAAGGATAAAAATAATTGCAGTACTGAGTATCAAGTACGAAAAAAAAGTATTTTAAATACACTACAATCCTCTGGAAGAAAGTAGGTAAATACAAGATGACTAATTACTTACAAATCATTAATGAACTGAGAAGTGCAGCAAGTTGGTCTAGATGGTACACACTACACAAGGAATACGCGCATACAGGCGGGACAAAGGAATCATTAATGAACTCTTTAATTACGGGATTTCGGGCTAAAGCGAGATAGCAGAATGAGATACCATTGTCATTGAAAGCTATTCCACGCCTAACAAATTCTGAAACACGCACGTGCGTTAAAATATCCATTCCCGAATTTTGATGTGGTGGTGGTGGTGATGACGAGCGGGCCGGCTGTTGTCGGCCTCACAGAGGTGGGTAACGTCACGACTGACGCCCTGGGGAATGTGTGTCCTGGGCCGACTTCTAAGGGAACTGTGGAAATGAGCCAACACCGAAACGGCGGCGAACGGGTCTGGGACGCAGGGAACACGGCGCTCATTTCATGTCAGAGGGCCACGTGGTTTGGAGCAATGGCAGTGGTTGGAGTAGTTGTCACTCAGCTGGCCAGATAAACCGCTTTCCGGCCCAGATAAGCGTCAGTCGGCGTAACAACAACAACTTTATTGCGAGATCATGAATAGGGAGTTTCATCGCGAGGGGCGATACTGCCATTGCCGTGAGCTGTGGTAAGCAGCAAACCAGCAATGGCCATACGGCCATTGCTGGTTGTGGTGCGGGGAATGAATTAATGAGCCCCTTCACAATAAGGATCGAAGTCCTATGATATCGAGAAAGGTGAAGAGAGCTTTGAGGGCCGAACGTTGGTGACCTGGATGTGCCCATCCAGTCGGCGTAGATGATGCGCTCTTGAGGAGATTTTCAGTTTCGGGTCGTTTGCATACCAAAATTCCGCGGTGTGTATTTGACGACACACGCTCTTTTGTGTATGTATAAAATATAGGATGGCTTTCAACGAGGGTTGTCTCCTGTTCTGCTATCTCGATTTTGCCCAAAATTTCCTCATCTAAGAGTTAATGAATTTCAGGTAATTAGTCATCTTGTAGTTATATGTTATATCTCTTCTAGAGGATGTCAACATGGGTGTATAACTCAACTGCAAAAACGACATCTATGCTTCTCTCATAGCTTTTTTATAAAAATTCCTGTAAGTGATATAAAAAGAAACACCCTGTATACAGGAGGCCCACGATAACTGCAGAAAGGATTTCTAATACATAACGCTGTCAAAGAAAAACTGACAGTTCTCCAATCACGTTTGTGTTACAGACATGCTGATCTTACAATTCAGCGCGCGTTTGTAACACAAACGGCAATTCAATTTCTTCATATTTTCTGTTTACTTATCAACTTATCTTCTTTGACAGCGCTATGTGCCAGCGATCATTTCTGCAGTTAGGGTGGACATCCTGTATAGCTGAGGCTGATTAGTATATTATAATAATATATGCCACTTAATGAATGCTACCCAAAACTGTCGTTGATCCCTAATTCTTATATATATTCATGTGTATGTCTTAGACATTAGTAGTCAGTACAGTAATCATCTTTGTTGTTATTTCGCGTCTCCAGAAAATCCCGAGAATTCCTACAGTTCACGGCTTTTTCGGCAAGCAACAAAAAGGCTACGAAGCTAATAAAATAAGAAGAAGAAAAAAACGAAAAAATAGTTTTTATGTTCATGCACAACATGCAAAGTTCCGCTCTTAGTTCCGTATAAACAGTTATTTTGAACCAGTTACTGGTATTTTTTTAACAGTTCAGTTCGGCCAAAAGTATCGTTTAAAACGGTTTTCGGCTCGGGTTCGGTTAGACTCTCTGGAAAAATACTTACTGGTAGTGCTCCCCCTCTCGCAGGCCGAACGAACTACCAGTCTTACCAGTCTACCTTGCTGCGAACTGCACCAAGATTGGAGTATTGTGTCAGGCTTCGCTGGAATTTGGTGAACCGCCTGTATTTGTTCAGTAGAAAACTCAATGCCAACTTTCCCTGCGATATTCTGTAGGACCTGCACAAGATCCTCTCCTTGTAGAAATGGAACACCCTTAATCCCCAAATTCGGTCGCCTACCGTGCTGTTCACTAACAACAACAACAACAATAAATGAAGAGGTGATGATGACATGGGATGTTTCCCCGTGGTAGCCACAGGACACTACCCGCCCACCCGCCCACCCACCTGTTCACTAATATTAATCTGAGTACATAGTTTTTTAATCTCACTCTTGTTCGCAGACTTTAAGTTAAAACACCTCCGTCTTTGACTGAATTTCGGACAGCATTGTTTCTTTCATGCGCAAGTCCTTCAAAACATTGTCGTAATTTTCCGATGAGAAGCACCCAGATTCATTTATTTCATCAATTGCGTGTATGACAGCCAACGACGACTCTACTGCTATCTTCATTTTCGCTAGCTCATCCACTTTCGCGGGGAGCGCTAGATTATTTTCGACACCATCTTTCAGTTGACTTATTAGTAGAAGCCCGCGTGTCCCCGGTGCGATATGTTTTGCATAACCACATATCGAAAGTGACATGAGCAGCACAATATAGCTAACTTCCATCAGTTGGACTAACAATAATAATAATAATAATAATAATTGAGGCAGGTTTATACAAGATGAGTTCGCCTACAAATGTCCGCTCACCGACATACTCTCACTTTGAATACACTGTGTCATTTCATTTCGTCAATCGTCAAATCAAATGACGATTGTACCCTTCGTTACGTTGACATGTTGTTTACGTTTCACTTATAAGGGATAAATTGACGTAGTTTATCTTAAGAATAACAACTTGAAAATAACTTGGTACACCAAGATAAAAAAAGAAACGCGATAGTCTTTTTTTTTTCTTTCAAGATTTCCAGTTGCGCTCTTCGAGGTTGTCTCATACTTAGCAAGAGTGGCACTGGAGATCTGTGTGTGGGTGTTACCCCTCCTTTTCTTTATTTTTTTTTTGTCCGTGGCTTTCGGTTTCTTTACATCATGAAGGATGACAGACAAAACTGATAATTGTGTGTGCCCGTTTTCTTCTCCATGCAGCAACTTGTGAAGACCCGGTTCCGGGGAAGTGTCCTGCAGGCACCGAAGACCGCGTGTGGACTTTCGTTAAACTGGGAGGTGGTGGATCTTGCACAAGCGTACCCGTCTGCTATCCAGAGAACACCATAAACCAGTTTCATACTAAGAAAGCGTGCACGGATATATGCATTAACTACGTTATCATGCATTGACGGTAAGTTATCTGATCAGTTATACACAGGTATCGTTGCTCTCCGTACCAAAAATATCCTAACTCCGTGCTAAAATATCGAAGGTCAGCGTTTTCCGCGGCAACAGTTACACATAGTGTTACGTGACCACGCTGGAATAATAACCCCTCATCTAGCAACTTTTCACGATAACGGTAGCATTGAGGCGTTACATGGGCATCTCTTACAATAAAAATCTGGCTCCGATCTGGTCAGATTATGTATTTTGAGGCTTCATATTGCCCTGTATCTGCTCCCCGAGTGATATATCGAAATTCATGTTGCATATCGAGCAAATTCCAGTTGCATATCAAAATTCGGAGATTGATATTTTAACTCACGTGCATGTTTTAGGATTTGTTAAACGTGAAATGCCTTGCAACTAGGATAGTCTCTCAATCTACCATCTTGAGATGGCTGATTGAGAGACTATCCTAGTTGCAAGACATTAGAGGGCATTAGAGCCATTAGAGGCCATTAGAGTCAGTTTGAGCCAGCTGCGATTAAAAAGTTAATTAATGAATTTTAGGTAATTAGTCATCTTATAGTTGTGCACTTTCTTCGAGAGAATGTCCATCTGGTCGTAAAGCTCAACTGCAAGAACGATATCTATGATGTTCACAATGCTTTTTTTAATAAAAATTCTGTATATGCTAAAAATAGACACCATGCATCCGGCGCTACTCAACACAGTGCTATGACGGTGGCTTTATGGTCTGAAAAATGATTGATGGTGATGTTAATGTGGCGGTCCGTTCATTACGAAGTCTGTGCCGTTACGCGTCGTCAGATGGGTGACGTCTTTTTGAAGCACAAATGGTATTTGCTCGTAGATTTATTCCGTGAAGGTGGTCGCGTCTTGGATCCGTCTACTTTAAAGACACCCAGTACTGTCAATATCTTGCTGCAATGTACGGTAAATGCGCAACGCATGAAGCGTATATATTCCAATTTGGGTTTTTACAAACGTAGAATACATCAATATTCTTAAGACTAGTACTGGAAGGTCCAAGTTGTACTCACAAGTATCCTAATGTTCGGCTGCAATATGTGACGTGTGGGCTTACCATGAAGTACTGCTGCAAAGGCGAAGACCCAGGTTTCATAGGTATAATAACTCGTCCTAATGCGGAAGCGACCAAGATGATAGTTAAATTCTTTACGCTGAAGCCGCGCAAAGGACGAAACCTTCCTCTTAGTAGTACACCAGGCAGAGATTATCAGTGAGCGCAGCACCAGAATAGTGCTGTTTGCTCAAACCCATGCTCTGAAAAAAAAAAGAAGCGTGTTGGTTCGTCCACAATCACAAGAACGGGAGGCATTGCAAAAAGTAATGTGTTTAAAAGCCTGGTCATTTTTGTTACATTCCCTTCTGTTTTGGTGTTTCTTACATAATTTGTACCTATGCACATTATGTATTTAAGATCTGTTAAGTATGTGGATATCGAGCTTGGTATTTTATTTCTTTAGCTCATATTTTATTGAACTGCTATTTAACATAGTATACGAACCGTTGAAGAGCTAGGCTTGGAATGAACTGCGCCAAAACCCCTGGACCTACCGTACACAAGTTCATCGACGGAGAATTTTCGGTCGTTCTGACCAGAGGTATGCATGCCGCCGAGGCTCCACCCCGCGGTGTCGTAAGAGATTAGGGTCCGCCCTGTAACGACGTGCATGCGGCTCGCACACCGCGAGAGAAGGATGGAAATCAGCCGTGAAAAGGTGCATAGGGCGCCCCGGTGACGCGTGGCGGCGCATCGGTTCTTTGGGGGGAGACTTTGGTGTCTGCCGGTGCCTGCGCGGGCCTGACTTGCATAGTGTTGCTGCGAGTGTTTGGACGTGTACTCTTTTTTTAATACTTGTGAGTTTTGCGTGTGTAAGCAGAGTACCTTTGTGAAATATCTTTGAACGTTATTGCAATCTTTGCGCTCTGTGCAAATGCAACAATGATCACTACACATCACGCAGACCAGCTTTCCATTATCAGCTTCCATCCCAAGCAGGAGCAACCATATCGTAGATGTCATTTCTAGTGCTGTCTAGATGCAGGCGAGAAACAGAAAGGGCCTTTGGCACTGTAGGAGGAGTAACAGGAATTGGAAGGTACACAGGTACTTGGTAGGAACAGATATCGTCGAGTTCTTTTCACACCCGACAGTCATTTTCCTGTGCTTCCGCCTACCCACAACGGTAAATGCTTCGTTGTCAACGAGGGAAGGATTGCTTGGCAAAACAGGTCCCATATTCGGCACGGAAGATCTTGAGTGACGTACTTGCTTTTTGCTAGATTGAGTAGGAGCTAGCGCGGGGGCCTGTGTTCTATTTCTAGAAGCGACATCTGCCCAAAATGAAGGAAAGGAAGGTTGAATGTCTTTGTCCTCCCAAACTGCTGAAGGAGCTGAAGATGTACGCAAGCTTTTTATCTCAGCATGGAGAGGTTATACTTCAGTAGGTAAGGTTTCAATCCTTCGACCAAACAGATAATATCTGCCACTGAATATCTGCCACTGCAGGTGAAATACCTTGCACAGTTTCGATGATATCTGAGTCGAGAAGGCTGTGTTCAGACGACAAACCAGACATGTCGTTGACGTTGAGTTACCGTTAGGCTTCGGTTGGCACTTAAGATGAAAGCGACCTTTGCCTTTCCTAATGCAGTTGGGATATTGCTGCCTCGAATAGATGCGAGCAGAGCAAGAGCCCCATAACCCGTCGCCTTTAACGTCCGCCATGTTGATTTAGAATGACCAAGGTTGACTTGGCATGGCTGACACAAGCTTATCCTGGGCCCATTCCGGGCATTTTTTGACCGCTTGGATGGATTCTGATGGCCGCTGCCTCTTGTGTTAGCATATTTCAAGTTTCACACAAGCGTTCAGCGCTGTCCTTTTCGACTTGATATGATGGTATGGTTCCCACACTACGAACGCGCCTTATACTAAAACGGCAGCCCCAACTCCCCGCATGAATGTCAATGTCATAGACGTGCTTCAAACAGTTGTGACGTCAGACTGACCCCGCTCCCTTTAAATGCACTCCAATAACCCGGTTTTCCTCGGAGTTTGTATGACCCGACAATAAGAATATATGTGACAGAGAACAGGGTCAGCTTCTCTTCCTGCAAGATACCACTGTGAGTTCTCGGAATTCGGAAAGCGCTCCTGGGGAATATTGGGAGCGACTTACCCTCCATGCCAATAACGTTCATAATAATGAGACAAAAACACGTGGGCTGAACAGGGTTTGTAACTTTGTAACTGTCCATTGTCCGAACAGCGAATTTCCGTATCAACGAGACCAAAAATGGATGGAGAAAGTTTGGTCCCCACAAAAAATCGTCTATGATTCGAGTTGTTCATATTAACGGGGTCCATATTAACGAAGCACGACTGTATACCGTTAATGCACATTATCTAACGCTATCAAAGTCGAGCAGGGTGACGTTTCGCAATTTTTGACGTTATCCAATGCTTTACAGTGGAGGCCATGTAAGCTCATTGCAGTATGTCTCCACCGTTTAGTTTAGAAACGACAAGCAGTGCTCTCCTTTCACAAATGTGAGGAAGGATAAGTATTTACACTCGACTTGCTTTCCATTGCAGGAAGAACTTCTGGCGAGCTCTTGAAATGCTGTCAAGAAGACTTGACCCCAGAATTCGAGAAAAATTCAGAATAAATGAGTTTTAAATACAAAGCGCAACGTTCTTTTTGGCTGCACAGATACCTGCACCGCTGATGTGTCTCGAGGAACGGTACAGTGGGAAGTGACGTGCCTGTTTCGGATAAGCTTCGATTGTGATTTGTGAGCTTCGAAAAGACGTTTCAGGAGGTCCTTTTCGTGCTGTCTCCGTGTTTAGTTTAACCCTAGACTTAAGGAAATGCTGCCATCTAATACACCTGTATTTGGGCTGCGGTGGAGCGTTAACACCCTCAGTAGAATATCGCGATACACGATAGGTCAACTAAGGAAATCTAAGACGGTACTGGCTAAGTACCTACTATAGGTACTGTATAGGCACCGACACAAGGAAAATATCTAGAGTACGCCCTAAGAAAAAAGGTAGAATTTCCTACCCAACCTGGTAGAACGACAGTAGTTCTACCAGTTCGGGCCAATCCACGCGCGACCTTCTCTCCCGCAGGTATGAGCGGCGGCGGCCCTTTCCCTTGCTCCCCTCTCTCACGTATGCTATAAGAAGAACAGGGTAGAATTTCCTACTCACGCTGGTAGAACGGCAGCACTTCTACCATTTCGGGTCAATCCACGCGCGCCTTCTCCTCCGCTGGTATAAGCAGCAACATCCCGTGCTCCTCTCTCTCTCAAGTTTGCTGAAAGAAAAAAAAAACGTATAATTTCCTACCCAAGCTGGTAGAACGACAGCACTTCTACCATTTTGGGGCCAATACACGCGCGCTTTTTCATCCGCGGGTATAAGAGGTGATGTCTCTTTCTCTTGTTCATCTCTCTCACGTTTGCTCTAAGAAAAAAAAGTAGTTTCCCACCCAAGCTGGCAATATTTTTTTCCATTTCGGGCCAACCCAGAGTACCAGGTGAGTACCAGATGTCGACGAGCCGAGTTTTTGCCTCGGGATGCTGAAGCATCCAGATTGAACTGTTGGTGAAACCGCGAACGAAAGATGAATGTCCCATTTTTATTTAGCAGTTGGGTGCAAAAAGACCAGATTTTCTGCAGTCTCTTATTTCACACAAATTCAGTTACTGGGAGTTACTTCATAGTTTCCTTAACACATTCGAAGAGAACCAAACTGTTGTTATAAGGCTTTATGTACAGGTGCATCTTGTGCGGTGATGGCGAGAGTTCGTCCAGCAGACCGTTCTGCTCACAATAATGCCCATTTCGTCACTACATGATTGTTGTGGAGGTCAAGTCCAGAATGACTCACTTCATCTCCCGGACTGCCGAGTCTCTGTACGTTGGTGGGCTCAACATGGAAGCAGATATTGTGCCTGTCAAACCGAATTGTGTGCAGCAGATCTGTTACAATGTATATGCTACCACATGACACATAGATGACACTTACAAGGCCCATCTGTGGAATTGGCCCTTTCTCTAACATGAGAATGTCATTCCTGCGGTAAGTGCATGTGTCAACAGTGGCCTCTGTACCTTTGTAGACACTTATTCCAAAGAGAACTTGCGCACAGTCTGGGTAGTTCATCACTGTTCACTGGCTTCGCCATTGATGTTGATGTGCTACTTCCGCCGATGTCCTTTTGGAGCTCGAAGCATTGTTGAAGCTGGTGTCTGAGAGACAGAGTCTTGCACACATTTCGAAATTTTTTGGTTCTTGATGCCAGCCGCTTGAAGTACTGGTGCTTTGACTCAAAGCGCACTGTCCAGTACTGCTTCAGAGGGCCCAGCAACGACATAAAGCGAGGGTAGTGCACAAGGGAGGGCAGCTTTGGTGTCATGGCCGCCTCTGTGTACCCCGTTGTGAATTGTATCAAGAATTCCTGAATCTGCACCCGCAGGTAGCCAAAATAATCACTGGGAATATCTGGTGCCAAAATTATGTCTGCAATTCCACGAAACCTCAACAAAATATCTCAGTCTGCATTCTGCTCGGGAACACTGTTACTTAGCAAAAACGGGGAAAGTCTTAGGAGACACCATTTTTGTGAGGTCGTTCCAACCAAGTTCGCAGTGCCATTCAGAAAAGCACGGGTAAGTGGTTCGGGCTTGTTTTTCCTGTCGTGTAATCCGTAACGAAAGTTACCTATGCATTCGAGATCACTGTATGCAATAGCTTTCCCATATATGAGGCCTTGCAGGACATGACGCAGCACTTGCTCCCAACTACCTTCTAGGATGTCGTGCATACAGTCTGGAGGCAACTGACACGTCACATCGAAATATCTCCCGTTTGCAGAAAATCAGAGAACTACGTCACTCGGAGCGATGGTTGGCTAGGAGCGTGCTATGCGGTGAAGCTCTGTCTTCAGAGTGTAGCCAAGCATCATCCCAGCTGACAACGTTCTGCAACCCTCATGCAGTACATAATTGGTACAAAAAAGGAGGAACGTGCTATGCGGTGAAGTTCATTTTTAAGAGTGTATGTGAAGATTCTCCACGAACCCCCAACCCGATTTAAAAATACACGAAACAATAACGCGTGCCATCGAATCTTATCAGCGAGCAATCCGACTCACTACACATCTCACCGAACAACCCTATACAACGCTGAAACTCACGAAACATTGCCACATGTGCGTCCGCGCTCACTCATTCATTTCACATTTCATTTCACGTGGCAGCGCCGTAATTCGCCTTCCAACCTTTATTTCGCTCCGTTCAGCATTTCAGGGACGACCGAGCCGCAGATGTTTCGACAAATGCTTCCCGGGACCTTTCAAAAACATCCTGTCATAGCGGTACAGGCACCGTTTTTTTTTTTTTTCTGCAGAAACCGAATAACTGTTTCAACGAAAACCGGCGAAGGACGGGCAAAGCAATCGTTACGGCGAGTTCCGCAAAGTGGGTTGTCATTACTCAGCTAATGGTTAAGAACGTTGGAACATTAAAAGGCAGCGACATTTTTCCCGTTAAGTGCGACCAGCGTGAAAGCAGGCGGGTCTCGTCGAAAACGAAGTGCAAGCGAGGATCGACGAACGAACAAGAGAGCGTCGAATGGACCATTTTCATTGGGAGCGCGTGATTTAAAAAGAAAAGAGCAAGAAAAATGCGTTAGCGCCACTATGCAACTGTGGCTATATATGTTGAGCGTGGCCGACTACGACAAGCAGCGCCATCACCACTACCTGAAGCTATGAACGGCGTACAGACCATGGGCGTATCGAGAGTGGAGCAAAAGAAGGGGGGGTGCCCCCCCCCCCCCCGGAGCTCCAAGGTCGCATGTGAAAATAGTGCACTCTTTTGTCATAGATGGTAATGACTATTCTCTCCGATGTCATAAGAGCAATCTCTCAACACCTGCACAGGCCTCAACGCCCGCCTCCAGAAAAAGAGGTGGGGTTTGCACGGTTGCCCCCCCCCCCCCTGAAGCACTTCCCCCCTTGAAAAAAATCCTGAAAACGCCCACGGTACCGACGCTGACAAACGGAGTGAGGATAGCAGTGATGGCCAGTAGTTAACTACATGTAGTTAAACTACCTGGTTGTAGTTAAAAAGTAGTTATCAACTACTTGCAGAAAAGTAGTGTGCAACTACTAGTTAAACTACTATTTTCTGTAGTTAACTACAGTAGTTAGGTTACTGCAGGCGCCAACTACTTCCGATTTTGCCGCAAGCTTTACGGCACGATTGTGCTTCCGACTTTTACCTTGAGCTACTTGTTTGATGAGAACGGAGGTGCAGAGCAAATGTGCCGTGCATGTGTACTAAATCTTTGCTTTTATCGCTGCTTGTGATTCATATTTAGGTGTCCAAGAACACTATAGAATGGGATTGGTGTTGATGGACAACGTTATGTAGTTAGCGATGTAGTTCCGAAAGTATGAAGACGTTGTGATATTCAGAACCGTGGTCCCAACTTCATTCATAAACGCACATTGCTTTCCAAATTTCCATACTCCTTCGTGAGAAATTTGAGAAAAACTACCGGGCGGCGGTTCCACTTGTGACGTCATACTTGGAACTGCGCGGATTGGCCACACCTAGCCAGCTCTGCCTGGCAACCAGTTTGTGTTTACACTCCGTCATGGCCGCTGTATCGTGCTGAAACAGCTGTCACGAGCTATCGGGGACCACCGCACCGTTTTATCATGTTTCTTATAAGGAATACTTCGTCTTCGAGCACGTTCTCGTTCTCAATAGCTTTGGTGGTGCTTTCTGCACGCGCAGCAAGTCCGCGCATAGTGCGCTGCCAAAGCTATTGAGAATGCGTATGTGTACGTCACACGTTAGGTGTTAGGTCTTGTTGGTAGCATGAAGCACAGTGCGGGCACAGAATGTCCGCTCACGACGGCCGTCGTTGCACAACGAGGCCATCCTGTAAGGCTTGTTAAAGAAGACCGGCAAAACTATCTTTGAGGCTATTAACAACTGCAATTATCACGGAGCACACCCAAAACATTCACCTTCGCCCATAGATCTCCGCCATCGCATCGACGATTTGGCGTTAGCCAAGCCACGAGCGCGGCTAAGCCAGGACGAAGCCGGGATTGGTCAGGGTTTGCCGACCACAGGACCGCCGTGCCAGGAAAATTTTAAAAATTGTTTTCTTAAAAACTACAAACAAATGGGTGAAAATTTTTCACATGTATGCTCCCAGTGCGGAAACGAACGCACAGCCCAAGCATGGCTCCATTCTGTCGCAGTCGAAAATCGGCGGAGCTGAGCTTTAAAGAAGCAGTTTTAAGTACCTCCCCTGAAAAGTAGTTGAACTACTAGTTAAACTACTCCATCGTAAAATAGTTAGTAGTTATAGTTAAACTACTCTAGAAGTAGTTAGTGCCCATCACTGGAGGATAGTAACCAACCGTGGAGTTTATATTCGCCGACATCGCTATTCAAAATGTACGAAGACGACGAAGACGGGGCTGCACTTGCCTGATTTTCGATTGTCTCATGCTGCATGTGCGCAGACAAAGAGCTCGCCATTGTTAACACATATGCAACACAATGTCGCTGACACTGACTTACAAGTGACTGGTGGGCGATTCCACGCGAAATCATCCAGCGGACCCGCTCGGCCCTCACAAAACTATCGCGAATTTTTACGAAAATTTTTTTAGCTGTCCCTAATAGTGCAAAACGACACACCACGAAACATTTCTTCCCAAATATCAATGTGGCGGGTGCTACACACGAGCAAAGTTCGCAGCACTGGCGAAAACCGTGCCTGGCGTGAACGGCAGCTGCGGCTCATAGAAAGCACCTAGAACTGTGCGGTTTTCTTTTGCGTATAGAGGAAACCATGCTTTACACGGCGCTCAAATCCAGGTTGTCGTGCTGTAATCGGTGCTGGTATACAAAGGCCGGAAGTTTCGCAATTTTCCTCCTACTTCGCGATTTTTTTGTGGAAAATCAAACCATTAAATTTTAATGAATATTTTTTCCTGTCAAGGCCCTAAGGAATACTTCAACAGGAAAAATCGCCAGACACGTAACTTTCATAGTCATTGCAGGAAAAAAAGAGGAAGTATGCGATTTTTCCAAGATCCGCTACAATCGAGCGTAAAACACGTAATGAAGAGGTCGGAAGAGACGCCTGAAACCAATGCAGTTTTATAGAATGAGCCTTCCTCTACAACATATTAAAAAATCTCGAGGGTGTTTTTTCGTATACTCTAGAAAATAATTTTTTTGCAGTAGAGGGTATTACGGCCACTGACCCACATTGCATGTATCCGGCGGGGTGCTATATTTGTTTCTTGGGCTCCCGTTTTAATTATTCGTATTTCCGATTTTTTTTCTGGTTGGTTTTCAATATGACAGCCACCCGGACCAAAGGAACATCGCTCCAGTTGAGCGCTGTGGAGTTCCAATTCACCAGTATGAATATTATAGGCGCGTAGATGCAGGTTCAGTTGATGAAAGTTTCCTTTAACTGAATGCTGAACAATTCAGCAAAAATATTAACCACGAAAAGTCTAACAAATTATAACGCTAGAGGAAAAGACGAACGTGCAAAAAAGTCATTTACATGGCAGTACTGGAAACGACGGAATCTCGTGGTGGTGGTTCATCGTCCATGCTGTCCTAGGTTCCAGTGAGGCTCACAGCTATATAAAGCCTCGCACCACTCGTGTATGGAAGCGTATACCCGCGGATATCCGCAAGAAACTTTTGGGTTCGGATGAAATATGGACGCTTGTTGTGATCTGCGGATCGTACGTGGATGGCGCCGGATCAGGAGCGGGTCAGACTCGGATAAACCGCGAGATTGCGCCATCAGTTTGCTTCACACTAGGTACAGAAGATAGAGTACAAGGTGTACGAAAGCAGCTCGCGCATCTGAGAGAGATCTCTGGCTCTGGCGTCTCGAGTCGAGGTGCGCGTTCGGCGCCGATCTTGCGTTTCACTTGCAATAAACTCTACTTATCCCGTTTGGTGCAAAATGTGTTGCTGTGCTTGGTGCCGTATAATCTTTCGTGGAAGCTAAATCTGTACTTGCTGTCGTGTATCCTTTGGTAGCATCATGGACGCTCAGGACCTGTCCTCGCTAAAAAGCTATGCCGCTCCGGGGTTCTCACTGTCGGAACGAGAGAGAGGAAGTCGCCCGTGTGGATGAAGTTTGGTGACAGCTTTTTTTGTTTCTTTTTTTTTTCTGCTTTGTGCTGACGGGAACGTTTATTTCCTGGAAAATTGGCCTGATATATCGAGCATAGAAACTGAACTATTGCTGCGTGCCGTGAGAGACGCGGATTTTTCGGATAGGCTGCGGATGTGAAAAAGCTCATCCCCGCAGGGCTTTAGCTCACACGACAAAAAGTATTACTTAGACCTGCCCATCACCGCTAATCCCCAATCTCCGTTGCCGGCACCGTGCACACCGGAAACAATGCCATAAACTTAACCACCCAGGATTGCAATACGCGTGTTATGCTACAGAAGCAAAGGCTATGGTAACCTTGCAGAAGTCTGTACCACAGCATATTGCTTGCTCATTAAAACCCAACCAGACCAGAGAAAAAGTGAAAATCAAAAGAATTAAAACAGGAGCCCAAGAAACAAGTATAGCACCCCACTGGACACATGCAACGTGGGTCACTGTGGTCGTAATACCCTCTACTACAAAAAAAAATATTTTCTCCTGTATACGAAAAAACACCCTCGAGTTTTTTTAATATGTTGTAGAGGAAGGCTCGTTCTATAAAACTGTTTTGGTTTCAGGCGTCTCTTCCGACCTCTTCATTGCGTGTTTTACGCTCGATTGTAGCGAATTTTTGAAAAATCGCACACTTCCTCTTTTTTTCCTGCAATGACTATGAAAGTTACGTGTCTGGCGATTTTTCCTGTTGAAGTATTCCTTAGGGCCTTGACAGGAAAAAATATTCATTAAAATTTAATGGTTTGATTTTCCACAAAAAAATCGCGAAGTAGGAGGAAAATTGCGAAACTTCCGGCCTTTGTATACCAGCACCGATTACAGCACGACAACCTGGATTTGAGCGCCGTGTAAAGCATGGTTTCCTCTATACTCAAAAGAAAACCGCACAGTTCTAGGTGCTTTCTATGAGCCGCAGCTGCCGTTCACGCCAGGCACGGTTTTCGCCAGTGCTGCGAACTTTGCTCGTGTGTAGCACCCGCCACATTGATATTTGGGAAGAAATGTTTCGTGGTGTGTCGTTTTGCACTATTAGGGACTGCTAAAAAAATTTTCGTAAAAATTCGCGATAGTTTTGTGAGGGCCGAGCAGGTCCGCTGGATGATTTCGCGTGGAATCGCCCTGGTGCAAAATAACTCACGCGCATCACGATGTCGTTGACACTGACTCGTGCGAACGAAAATTGTCGCGGCAAATACGCCAGTTAATCCAACTTGTCCATCACCGTTCTTCGGCAGTGCCCAAATACATCGTCAGAGCGCTTGCTTGTATGACGACACGGTCACACTGGTTATACATAGGCGTTTTAAAACATATTTTGTTGGTGTATGAGCAGTGTGACCAGCGCTATATGATCATACATGTTTAGAGGATGTTTGTTATACACGTTCGTCATACATGTATGTATGACGGGAGGTTCGTGTGTAATGTATAACCAGTGTGACTCCGTGTTTCTCCCGTAGAAGTGCTTCAGATGGCGTCATTCGAATGCATATAAAAGAGGTTCTCGATCACACATTTTTATAATTCTTATATTTTTAGATTCGCATTCGCATTCGTGTGCGATTGCGCATTGCGCAGAACCATCACGCTATCCCTTACGTACGCAAAGGCAACAGCGTACGCTATACTAAAACACACTATTATTTCAAGTTAGCGCGCTTCAAACATCACGTGCCGGTTCGTGAAAACTGTTTCTGTAGACTGGGATTAGACGTAGACGTAGACCGGTTATCGCTCGTGACGAATCAGAGCGAAGCGTAAGCACTTATCGCCCGGTACGGAATACCAAAAAGTTGAGCATCGAGCCCCGATCTAAACCGGCTAAAAGCCACCTAGAGCACTAACACCCTCAGCGCCCCCTGGAGCTGTTTCATTATACTACAGTACAGCCAACAACTCATTATTGAATGTAACTCACAATATGCTATTCCAGGTACGCTCGTACTCTTATCCTATCTAAGGCGTTCTTAGTCTTCCTATACGGTTGCTGCAGCTTTTGCTTCCCTTTAAGTAGCCTCGGCCATCTTTCGGCGACCATGGGAACCACCTGTACGCCGTTTTCAAAGAAACCACGCGAACCAGAACGAGAATATTTGAAAGAGAGAGAGAGAGAAAAAAAATCCCTGCAGACCATAAAAAGTATGTTAAAAGAAGTAGTACTTGGGAAGAAAAAAAATAGAGATGTGTTATTCTACAGGGTGTCCCAGAAAACGTGTCATTGAATTATAATAAAAAAAACTACGATACCTAGAATCATGCGGTCAACAGCATTTGTTCTTATTAGGTTTTTGCCACCTCCTAATGTGAATGTCATGTACTCCAAGTTTAATTATGTAAATATTTACATAATTTATTTATAAATATGAACTCGGAAATTTGCCAAGTAAAGGTCACTTTTTTACCCCACCAATATGAAGAGCGTGCCGAATTCACTCAAATTCATGATAATTCACAGTGATACTCACGAGCTATCCCATCGGAAAAAATAGCCGAATATCATGCTTTTCGGAGCACCGGACCATAGCGCGCGATGACTTTTTGAGGGCAATCACTCGCAGTGCGACGAAAGGAAGTTCCGAAGCCAGCCCACAGAGTGATAGTAGAAAAAGTAACAGTTCCTAAAATTGGGAGAGGGAAAGCATTATCCCAGCGAAAGTCGGACGTGATAAGCCGTGCCTGTTTTATCTCTTTCTGCGGTGTCTGGGAGGGCTGGGTTTGCAACCTCCTTTCGTCGGACTGACAAAGATTGCGCTGAAAAATTCATCGTGCGCTATTCTGTGCGACGTCCGTAGAGTATGATGTTCGGCTATTTTTTCCGATGAGATAGCTTCTGAATATCCCTGTCAATTATCATTAATTTGACTAAATTAGACACGCTCTTCACATTGGTGGGGTAAAAAAGTGACCTTTACTTGGCAAATTTCCGACTTAAGCTCGCAAAAATTTACATAATTAAATTTACGTTACACGGCATTCACACGAGGAACGTGGCAAAAACCCAGTAAGAACAAATGCCATTGACCGCATGACTCTAGGTGGTGTAGTTTGTTTATTATAATTCAAGGACACGTTTTCTGGGACACACTGTATATTCCCCCCTCTCCATGTAGTCCGTTCGTTTGCGAATCACGTCCATGAGGATTCCGGTATGGACGTCATCATTCGAGGCACGTGCTGGGGGTCGTCTGCTAAAAAAGCACTCGAAGAAACGAAAGAAAAACGGAAATTGCGTTGCGGTAGATTAAGGAGAACTTCCGCTGGCACGAGTACCTTGTATATCCTATTTCCTTTGAGTAGTATTTTTAGCTCCGTGGTTTCTATATAACGTACTTCACGCGTTTCACATTCAAAGCTTTCTCACTGCGGCCCACTCGCACGCCTGTGAACTGATCAACTCCTCCTATTTAATATTCGTACGAATTATGTCGTAAAATATATTAAAACTGTACGATCGTGAATACTGCGCGGTATGAAATAATGAGAGCGAAAGAGTAGGTGAAATAATGAAAGTGTTGACTGTTGCTACGAAGAGCGGATCACGAAATGCTTTTGTAATATTGAATATTGAACGGGGTTCGTTAGCAACGCACCAATGCTCCTGCTGCACTTACAGCGAAGTATACCTGTATATTTATATATTTATTTGTGTATTTTTTAATTTATTATTGTATTTATTTATTGATATTTATATATATTTATATGTGAAGTATATATGAATACAACAAGTGAATTGACAGATAAGTTTTTCTTTATCAATGATAGAATTGACAACGTGAGTGCGCAGGTGTGACTGGCTCATTGCTTGTCAGTCCACAGAACCAGCTTGTTACATGTGGATGTCCGTAGAAGCAACCCACAGGCAGCCGCCCACTCCAGTGCACGGCCGTCTTTAGTACATTTTCATGCTTAGGTATGGGCCAACCAGTATTAACGGGGTTAGAGATTAACAGTGTCCCTAATGTAACACGCATTGCTTACAAATCGTTACACACTATAAGTATTTATGTGTAATCCGCAACGCAAAACTATTTAGACTAATTTTCCTGAGTGTTCGCATTAGCCGAAAAACTCCCCCATGTACCCGTACTACCAGCTTCCAGGATAATTTCTCCACTCTTTATTTCAATTCAATTAAATTGAATTATATTTATTGGTTTGCTACATTACATGGTGGCAAAGCTAAAAGTTACCGGAAGTAACTTGACAAGGCTCTGCCGCCCAAAGTTTCAACAGCATACATCATGTCATGTATTATACATACACAAACTAAACATAACAATCACTATTTATCAATCACCCTTTAAATACCATGCCAATGATGAGGACGGTGTCCAGAAGAAGAACAGTCTCTGTTCGAAATATCGGCGGCTTCTGTCCTGAGGCAACTCCCTTCCTACTATTTATACCAAGCGTGGGAAATAATAACAATGTACAATAACTGGGAATGGTGTAAAAATAACATTTCTATTTCTTAACAAAGAAAGTTCGTTTTCAGTACGTATACTTGGAGTAGTACTATTGTTGAGCTGTTGATTGAGTAACTGTGGTAAATTATGACGAAGTGACTCTTTATTTCTTCATACTTCGTCCATTCTAAATTGGTTTCGAATAAGTAGGCAGATGGATATCCCCACGCATTAGAAAAGTCTTCAACATTTCCCTCGCTGAATCACTCGCCAATTAAAGAGTCCCTTCGCTAATTCTATAGAATAGCGGGCGCAGTTTTAGCGTACCCAGTATATAAACGGGTCGTACACGGGGACGCAAACGAAAGGAACGCCGAGAGAGCATTAGAACAGGGTTTAAAACCCAAAACCCAAGCACTTTGCGCTTGTAGCACCGTCAATTAGCGGGCGTCCGAAATTCATTTAATTCGAAAAATATGAACTTTCGTCCCAAATATCGTCGCTGAATGTATGTTACATGAAACGGTGTGTCTTTCTTTCGCTTTTTTTTACCGTGCGGTTCTCTCGTAACACGATGCAAGTTTACTTTGGGTACTCACGCTATAGTATTTCGGTATAGTATTTCGTATAGTATAGTATAGTTGGGCATGCGCAGTGGCGACACCCAATTTCATTAGCGTCCCAAAACGTTTAGGCATCCCTTTCGCACATTGTTGGTATAAGATAGCTGGGGTACATTTACATGCACCTACGTCGTACGGTACGTCGCTTACAACTAATACGGTGCGCTACAACTGCTGGAGTAATAGCAGTAGCAGTAGGAAAAGCAGCTGGAAGTTCTAATAGCACAGCACTCCCACGAATACAGCTGTAACGTAATGGAATTTGATCATTATGAATAGACCTCTCCCTGTTTGTAAACAAATAACGTTATAGTGTTCGACAGCGCCACCAATTTGGTAGAGTTGAACTATATGCTTGATGCTAGAGGTGAACAAGGTCGCGGCCGAAAGACACGGTCTTGAGGGAATTACCATGGTCTCTAAAAGGGACATGACCTTCGTTCCTACTTTTCTTTCAATAGGAGGCAGCGAACAAGTGCCCTTTCGTGGACCCCAGCCCTCCCCTTCCGATTTGTTTCGGTTTCGGTCTGTCTGTCAACGTCATGATGACGTTTCTCGGGTAGGGATCTATTATTCCCTTTTACCGAGAACAGTTTATAGAGCCGCTGCGTTCCGCTATATCATTCCGTTACTTTGTCTTCCGTATTATAATTACAAAAGTTATAATTTATTCTAAGTTATACAACAGTATATTGGTAGCAGCGGCGTGCATGTCCGTTGATTGTTATGTCGCGATTGATGCAATGACCCGGCACGCCATCTTTGATGTACGTTGAAGTCTCGAGACTTGGGCGTCGTACCTGAACAACTTGTACCGTACCACTCGTACTCTGCTACGAAACTGCTGAAGACGGAGTTTGAATTTACGAGCATTACATGAACCAGCGGGCGTGGACACCGGATCCGGTCCCTATGAAATGCAAGAAAAAGTTTAAGCGAATTTTAAAGGGGGCACTAGAAAGTTCGCCGAACATTTCCCAAATGTCATCCTCCATAAAAGAACTGGCTCACAATGCCCGAACTAGCGAGCGTAACGAACAATGGTATTAAAACAGCATAACCGCGCGACCCTCTCCTTCCTTCTTGGAGACGTGTTACGTCACGGGTCCCGCTACGAAACACGGCTAATGCCGAGTACATTATTCATATAGGAATTACTGGGGTAGATTTACATGCACCTACGTCGTACGGTACAACTTACGGTACAACGCTTACAACTAATACGGTGCGCTACAACTGCTGGAGTAATAGCGCTATTACTCCAGCACTAGCAGTAGCAGTAGCAGTAGGAAAAGCAGCTGCAAGTTCTAATAGCACAGCACTCCCACGAATACAGCGGTAATGTAATGGAATTTGATCATTATGAATAGCCCTCTATTTAAGTGAAAATTTAGGGGTGCGGGGAGTGGTAATATCTTTCGGAAGGGTTAAATGAGTGCTGGGGAAATGCGTGTATCTAATGCATGCATTAACTTGGTGTACACCTCTGTTGAATAAAGTTGAGTACGTGGTAGAAAATGTGTGTGTTCTGATCTGTCGCATTCGTAGAGCAGTGTTCACTAAAAGTCGTCAATTCTAGACAAGAAAAAAAACAACAGCTTTATCGTAGTGATAATGAACGGGGCGTTTTATCGCCAGAAGCGATACTCTATACATGTATACCCCATTACCACCGGCAATTTGGTAAAGATATAATGATCAGCTTCACTGTGAGCTATAGCGCAGAAAATTATAATGGCCGCGTGTTCTTCTTAAACGCCGATAGTCTCGCGCAATTCGATGCCCGGACAGCGTGGGACTTCATTGTCTCCTGTGAGCGTGTTGCCAAAGAGCATATATAGAGGCAGGTCTGACGGTGTTCGATGATTTCCTAGCGCCGCTCGCATTCGGTGTCCGCGTTCCTCCACACAGCTGAGGACACAATGTGTATTATACAACCGACTGTAATAATCTCGCGCTTGTCCTTTAGATTTCCGTTAGACAATGAAACATCAGGGGCTTAGCGTCATGACAGGAAATGCTTTTGCGCAGGTGTTCGACTTTCCAGAAACAATAATACATCAGCGAGCCACAGGCAGGTCGATTTGTTCGTGTGCTAATCGGCTAATTCATTAGGAAAGAACGCCATCCCTTTTTCTTTTATTATTCCGCGTGCCTAATTAGCGTGTCATTAGTGATTACGATAAGATTAAGAGTGTGCTGCCGCTGCCTCCGTTGGGTCTCGAGCACAACGAGGGTTCAATAGGGTACAAATAGTAACTTTTCTATTGCTGTTTGTCTTGCTTTCTTATTCTTCTTGTTTTTTTTGTGTTTTTTTCTTTTCTAATTGTGCTCTGAAGCAAGCAGACAACTTTAAAAATATACGTTGTCGAGGCTTTGCAGCTACAGTAAGGATTGCATCGGATTGAACTGGATTATATCAAAGTACGTTCGCCGTTGAATTAGACGACGATCGAACTGCTCCAGAGAACGAACAAGGTCGCACTTCTGTACGTTAAGTTTTTCCGTTTTTCTCCAAGTTCGTAACGTATTGTATTGCCGTCATCACTATTCATTAATTCATTGTTGTCGTTGTATTTTATGTTATGAATTGTGTTCCGCACGAAAAGCAACTCCATCAATTAAACGTGTGACACTCACATTCGTTTCAAATTCGTGTTTCGAGTTATCATGATAGACATGATTATTCGAGTTCACGAGATACGTTATAGTAGATATAATGCCAGTTACGTTTGTTATCATTTGCTCAAATTTCGCGATGTAATCAACATTCAAATTAAAGTAAATTAACATTCTACAGCATATTGTACTTTGTATTACATAAATATGCTCATACACAGAACATAATAAAGGAAAATTCTGCATATCTCAACATATCTATTATCGGTAGAAAAAAGTAGTGAATTATTAAATGATAACATTATAAAAAATTATGATTCTAAGCAATAAAAGTCAAACCCACGCATTACACTTTTGTAGCTCACCCTTTCTTTATTTATTTGAAAGCGCTCACCAACAGAAATATCCCTCTGGGATGGTGCACTATGTCATACACCAACAGAAAAATGAAAAGAAAAATTCTTCACACATTGAAAAATGAAATCATTAATAAAAAAACAAGCAGCTTGAGTATAAGATAAATTGAGCAAAATCTCTATACAAATTTACACACCCTGTATTCTGGTTTTATCTCTCTGTGTTTTCCCGATGTTTGCTGCTCACGCGGTTGCTTCGCTGATGACGTTCACATTCGTCCAGGCTACGAGTAACGGAGGAGACAGTCCTCACCAGGGTTGCAGAGTTGCCACTCCGGAGTTGGAATGATTCTGGAATCATTCCAGATATAGCATATTCCATAGCATATTCCATATACAGAATGGAATTAGAATGAAATGGCGGAAACTGTCCTAGGAATGGGAATGGAATGGTCTGGGTGCCCCGGTGGCAGTTTTGGTTTCAACCTGCTGGTTTCTGCCCTCGCACGCTTTGCACCGCACCATACACACGGTCAAGAGTGAAATAACCTAGTCTTTGTGCTTTTTTCCGTGCTTGGTAATGTCAATCTCCTCTAACACTGCTGGACTTGCCAGTATGGTTACCGGTCCTGTTCTTTTTATTGGGGGAATTAACGGAATGGAATTGGGTTGCCAAGCCATTCCAGGAGTGGGAACTGACCATACCTTTTCATTCCGAGGAATTGGAAGGAATGCACTCTAAAAACAGAACTTCACCGCATAGCACGTAGCGCGCCAATCATTGCCACGAATGATAGGGTTATCGCTTTTGATTCGAGGAGAGAGGGAGGCGTTCGCCTTTTTGTGGCAATTACCATATACCCAAATTGCCACAAAAAAGGCGTACGCCCCCTTCTCTCCTCGAATCGGAAGCGATAACCCTATCATTCGTGGCAATGGTTGGCGCACAGCGTGCTATGCAGTGAAGCTCTGTTTTAAGAGTGTGGAATTATCGCAAATCTCCATTCCTCGGAATGGAATTGAAACGGAATGGGAGACCCCATTCCTGCTGTAACACCTCTATGTTCCTCAGTCTAATCCCGTCTAATAATCCGCCTGAGCTCAAAAAGATTGTAGCCCGCCTAACTGTGACGGAGCATCATGCACCTGAGTGTTCCCTGAAATGCATGAAAAGCATGAAAGCACGCAGGTGGATGACACGCGCCGCGCCGTCCAGCTGCATCGCTGTACTCTTTATTTCAATGGCGGCGCGTATCAGCTGTGAATGGAGGTTGCACGCATGCAACCAACCTAGTACGTGTAACGCATATGTAAGCTTACAAGGTCAAATACTGAACACGTTTCAATTGCGGAAAACACTTGCGCTTATACGAATTACTTCCAATTTTGGGAATCCATTTCATTGCCGGCTTTTATGAAGGAACTCTAGTTTATGTATATTTATGTAAGAAGTGGACGTTTTCGAACATAAAATTTTTGAAGAAAGAAGTAAGTCACTAAAAAGGAACCCACATCTTCTGGATCCAGAAGATGTGGGTACGAGTCCTGCAGCTGGCTAACCCTTTCAGTGACTTCCTACTTTCTCCATTCATTGTTCTTGAGGCTTTGTGTGTTTATCCATTCTTCTGTGTTCCAGCCTCAGAACATCAGTTTTCATCGCATAAAATTTCTGACTGGCTTCGGTGGATACGTTGTGTCCTTTTCGAGATAAGTAATACAACGGATATGGATAAGTAACACAATTAAGTTAAGAAACAAGTAGCGTCCTCTTACTAGGGAAAGTCCAGGTCGAGGCCTCTCAAGTTCAGGTCTCTCTAAAGCCGAGATCTCGAGCCCGGCCGAAGGTGTCAACGGTTTGAAGGTGAAACCAATGTCTATGAAGCTTGAATATCAAAGACGGTAGTTGAGCTTAAAGTTGAGCTAAAAAATAGGGGCTCAACCATCACAGTTCAATCATTACGTTGGATGTCAGAAACCGCAACCGGGTCTAAAGCCTTCAAGAGAGAAAATATATATTAACTCGACGCTGAATAGCCCATGTATTATACTCGTTTCGCACCATATGTACCTCTCTTTTTCTTTTTTTAGGGTACGTTTCTTTCCAGTTTTCTTTTTCCTCTGCCATTTGTTATTGTTGTATAGTTATGTATAAATTTACATTAGTATATTTATTGATCGCGTTGTTATTACACTCTATCTAGCATCTTGTACATTTATTTTACACAAGCACTGCTCGTATTACTTACTAATTATTATTACTATAATGATACGCTACCATTGCAATTACCTACGCAGTGGAATGCGCTATGCGCAGGCCCGCAGACCAAGGTTGCGTGCGCAATAAATTAAATCAAAATTAGAAACTCAAAATTGAAAGCTGACAGGAAACAGATCCCATACACTCTTAAAAACAAGGGGGGTGGGGGAGGTAATGGCAGGATAGGCTCGCCGCTCTTAAAAACAAACTTCACGGCATAGCACGCTGCTAGCCAACCATCATCTCGAATGATATCGTTATCTGCCCTGATTTGTTGAAAACGGGAGGCGTACGCCTTTTCTGTGACACTTATGCTGTTCATAATTGTCACAAAAAAGGCGTGCGCCTCCCGTTTTCAACAAATCAGGGCAGATAACGATATCATTCGAGATGATGGTTGGCTATAGGAGCGTGCTATGCGGTGAAGTTCATTTTTAAAAGCGTACCGTTACTACGCTCTAAAAACAGAACTTCACTGCATAGCACGCTGTGCGCCAAAACCATTGCCGCGAATGATATAGTTATCGCTTCTGATTCGAAGAGATAGGTGGGCGTACGCCTTTTTGTGGCAATTTGGATATATGAAAATTGCCACAAAAAGGCGTACGCTCCTCTCTCTCTTCGAATCAGAAGCGATAACCCTATCATTCCTGGCAATGGTTGGAGCACAGCGTGCTATGCGGTGAAGTTCCGTTTTTAGAGTGTATATCCGACGACATACAGTCAATACAGTTGGGTGAATAATAATAAAAGAAAAATGGAACCGGGAATTTCGAGCATATTTAACTACTACTCTACAAAGCTAATATCTGCAGCATCCTATTGTCGCACGCCAACAAAGCAGGCTCTGCACTGCACTGCTATACGCAGCAAGACCTGTGTACGTGAAAGCCCCGCATAATAAAACACGGGCTGCTTCGAAAACGCGCGCGCTGACACTCAAGGACACATCGCACTCCAATTCATGCGCCGGAATGAGATTATTTTGCTCCGAGATGGGACCGCAGCTGTGCATGAATAAACAGTTCATATCCCCTCCCGCTTCAACGCTCCTAGAACAAGTCGGCTGTCCGAGATGTGAGAAAAGACTCGAGATGAATGCACCACTGCCGCCCTGTGACACGAGATTTTCTGTCGACGTAGGGCACGAAGAGAGTAATAGAGGGATATGCGCAGTGCCCCTTCATGAATGGACAAGCGGATGTGATATCGATACTATAGTTGTCGTGTTGTCATATTGTCTCTGTTGTCGCGTTGCCCGAAGAGATAAAACAATTGGGAGGCGCACGTACGCTTTTCGTACACCTCTATATTTATTGTTAATTTATTCTAATGTTCCAATTATTGGATTATAATTTCAATGTTGCATTAAAGTCTTCCAAATTATCACCTTTCATTATCCTGTACTACGTATGTTAACTATAATAACATTGAATCGTTGAAGCAACGTGGATTAGTAAGATACGAGTTGCTGTTTCATTACCAACTAATAGTTACGTTACAACTAATAGTTTCATTACCAACTAATAGTCATTACCAACTATATTGACGACGATGATAATGCTTAAAGTACATCGTATTCTAAGCAATGTTATGAACGTAATATTTCCCAAGTACATAATAAACCTTCCTGCAAATGCGAGCTTTTTAAGTTATGAATTATCATAGAGGTTATATTATAGTTAATATTATACAGGGTGCGTTCTATCGTTTACAGATTTTGTTTTCAAAAAGCTGCGAGAGTAGCACTGATGCCACTTTTGCGGACTGGTTACGCGATCCGACTGACATCTTGTGGGAAGCAGCATGTAACTACAGGACGGCGGATTACTTAAAATTCGTTAATTCAACTTTCCCTTAAATGTTTAGGCGAAAATGCGAGACAGCAGAATTGAAGGCAATCCTTGTTTGAATCCACCCTCTTTCTTTAAAATCCTGAAACGCGTACTTTGAGATATATGTCGCCAAAGTTTGATATGCAGATACTGAAACCGAAACCAGAACTACGCACTTCTCGAGCGTAGAAACGGCATTGATTCGGCTAACTCTCTGACGCGAACGCCCTCTACCTCTTTTTGCCCTCGAGAAGTCCGTAGTTCTGGTTTCGGTTTCAGTATCTGCATATCAAAGTTTCGACCGCACAATCCTACCTAGATGACATCACATTAGATTAGATTAGAAGTAGAAAAAAAAAAAGAATCGTAAGACGCACTGGTGCGACCAGCTGCGACAATCCCACCTGTGAAAATTTAATCTAAAGTTAGCTCTCGTAGCTTTAGTATTAAAATTATGTATAACGAGGATAACAAAGACGCCCTCAAGTACTAATACTAATTCAATTTATACGCTATTTCATTATTATTTTGCAATATTCCTCACAGTACCAGCCAAACTGTTCGCGATAATGTCAAATATACGGTCAACGTCCCGCTAACGATGTCGCGTCAGCAAAATAAAAACAAAAGCGAAAAAATATCAAGAGTTCCCGTTTCTCTTTTCAAGAAAAGGGCGAAAAGAAATGAGTTCATAAATGCGATACAACAGCTGTTCCAATAAATAAGCTCGCCATGCTCCTGAAAAAAAAAAGGGGGGTTCGCTTTCAGGACGCTAATGACGTGAGTAAATATGAGACAACAGACGTCATATCAGAGAACAATTGTGTATACATTCATATATATCGCCATCTGGAATCCACAGCGCGCGACAAAAAGAAAAAATCAAGGTAATGACTGAATGGAGAACGGCTGCTGTACAGAGAATTAGATTCGGCGAAAACTCTCCATCGATCGAGCTCAAAAATGGAAAATGCAAACGAACAATCCGACGTAATGTGCAGCCCATGAATTCGTGGAGGAATTGAATGAGAAAGAGTCAAAGAGCTTAAGACCGCGATGTAGTTTTCTGTTTTTTTTTTTTTTCGTATGCGTCGTAGAGCACCTAGGAGTGGCCATTACCGGTAAGTTCGAACAGTGGAGACGCAGAGTTCACACCGTACATGAGCTTGTGGTGCGCGACGACAAAGTTATCGTCCATCGCGCGCGCACCATCTGGCGCTTACGCCAATAAATCATTCTTTCGCCTGCCATCAACCTGTGTGGTTGTCTCCTACCTTTCCCCTTGACGCGACAACCCACAACTGGTGACCCGGACGTGGTTTCGAACGCCCTTCGCTTCACTCATGGAGGATTCACCAGCCACTTCGCAAGTTAACCACATCGCAGTTCGGCTACCGCCTTTTTGGCCTGCGAACCCTTACATCTGGTTTGTCCAAGCCGAGTGCCAGTTCCAGCTCGCAGGTATAACAACACAGGCTACTAGATACCAGCATGTCGTCTCCTCTCTACCACCTGAGGTCGCCTCCGACGTTGCCGACATTCTGTGCGCACTGATGGGCACAACACCTTACGACACCTTAAAAGCAGCCATCATCAAACGCACCACGGCCTCCGAACGTCGGCGTTTTCAACAACTGCTTTCAGGCGAGGACCTCGGGGACAGACGACCGTCCCAATTCCTGCGCCACTTGCAGGGCCTCCTCGGCGATCGGGCAGCCACCTTTGACGAATCTTTTCTGAAGGAACTTTTCCTCCAGCGTCTGCCTTCGGCGGTACAAATGATCTTGGCCACCGCTTCGACCCTCTCCCTCAGTGAGTTGGCCCTGCACGTGGACAAAATTATGGAGGTTGCCCAACCCTCCGTTTGCGCCCTCGCTCCACCGGCAAGTCATCCTGGGAATTCTTAAGCCACCGCGTGTCAGCGGACGGCATATCCCCACTTCCACAAAAAGTCAAGGCCATCACGGACTTCCCCGCCCCTACGTCACTACGCCAGCTCCGTCGTTTTCTGGGGTTCGTCAACTATTATCGCCGGTTTGTCCCCTCTTGTGCGTCTCTACTCCGGCCCCTCGAAAACCTCCTCAACGCGCCACGCTCTCCATCGCAACCAATTCCCTGGAATGACTGTCACCAAGCGGCTTTTACGGCCATCAAGCACGCCATCGCCAATGCAACGCTCCTCGTTCATCCACGGCACGACGCTCCCATCTCTCTCTTCGTAGACGCGTCAGACCAGCCAGT
Source organism: Ornithodoros turicata (assembly GCF_037126465.1). NCBI lineage: Eukaryota > Metazoa > Arthropoda > Arachnida > Ixodida > Argasidae > Ornithodoros > Ornithodoros turicata. Next base: position 108,603,599 of record NC_088201.1, read on the forward strand.
TGGCGCCGTTCTTCAGCAGGAAGTCGACGGGCAGCGCCAGCAGGTGTCTTTCTTCTCCCGCAAGATGTCGTCCACGGAGTCACGCTATAGTGCGCTCGGGAAGGAGTTGCTAGCTGCATATTCTGCGGTCCGGTACTTCCGTCACTTCTTCGAAGGACGCGAGTTCGTAATATGGACCGACCATAAGCCGCTCGTTGGCGCCTTCACATCTGCCGGACGGAGCTACTCTCCTCGAGAAATCCGCCACTTGGCATACCTCGCTGAATTTTCGACGGATGTACGCCACATCAAGGGGACCTGCAATACCGCAGCAGGCGCTCTCAGCCGCATCCATTCCCTTGCGGACACACCTATCCTGAGCGTCGACGTCATCGCGAAGGCCCAGGAAGCTGAACCGGAGATCCAAAGGCTGCGCTCATCTCCCTCTTCAGCTTTGCAGCCGCGCGACATCGTGCTCCCTGGGACCAGCGTCCGGGTGCTCTGTGACACTACAGCCCTCTCCCCGCGCCCTATCATCCCTCTCGTTCTGCGCCGCGCTGTCTTCGCCAACCTCCACGGCCTCGCCCATCCGGGAAAGACCCATCAGTAATACCCCTGTCACACGGACTAATTTAGTGTCATTTTCATGAAGTGCACTTCACCCGAGCGAAGTTCACTTTCACTACGTGCTTGCTACACGAGATAACCCAGGGAACACATGGTGGGCTAGTAAACGTCTAAATGACGTCTAAAAAAAGAGATAAGGAATGTCTATAGAATGTCTAGGCAATTAGACCAAATGTCTAGTATCCCTCCACTAGACGTCAAATAACACGTCTAACGTTACGCCACCTAGCCATCTAGCCCTAGACATCCGATGTCTATGTACCTAGCCGTGATTTAGACACTCTTTTGACCTGGATGTCTGGAACAGGGTCAGACACTTAACCATGTATTAGACATGAAGTCTACAGCTAGACCAATTTTATCCCTCCATTCAGGCGACAGGTCTAGGGTTATACATTTCCTGTACCTTACTTTAGCCACCTTTAGACCTACTTTAGACCATGACTAGTCCTGCTACCGTCCTGGCATGCATTCATGCAGAAATATGATATAATTGATAGCAACACGGATCTCAGCATAAACATTTATTCGCAGTAAACCACACACGAAGTCTACGGTACAAAACTCTTGTCTAAAACTGGATTGACTTTGCCGCCAAGCAGGCGTCTTGTGTTTTGACTGAGGAGTGTTGATGGCCACCTCATTCCTTTCTTCCAACGAGTGATTGTTGGTGCTGCAGCACTGCCTCCAATGACTCACTGTGGCTAGAAAATAGAACAAAACATGTCAGAAAGCATTATGTAGCCTGCTAGTTCTAACTAGTTTGTTTAGTGGCTATGCACACTCTTTTACGGGATGCTTGTCTGGCCACATAAGAGCAAAAGCTGTATCAACATTGATCTGAGAGACACAAAGAAAAGAAGCTGCACGTACAAAAATCACAGAACTGTTACAGCTACACAACACAAATTGCAGCAACAGCTAAAAATCTGTTTGCGCGTCACTACCTGATGTGGACGCTAGAACCCTGCACCATCCGCGGATGGAAGCGAATATCAGTAAGATACTTGCGGATTCGGATGAGAATTTATCACTTTCTGCGGTGTGCGGATCGGATGGCTCGAGGTCGGATGCGGATATACCGCATGCTGTAATTTTTCTACTAGCAATTTATTTGTATTGCGCACCGACAGCGAGCGCATGCCCAGGTTCACCTTTAACCATGCACGGCCAAGACGGGAGAGAAGGCATTTTGGCGTCCACACGAGCACCGGTGAGGAAGCGTTCCAGAAGTCTCTCCATATCGCGTTTGTTGAAAGGTTTACCTTTGCTTGTCGCCATGAGTCCTTCCATGAGAGCATGGAGGCATCCGAAATTATACCAACATTCTTCCGGCTGTGTTTACGCGTCCTTCAGAACTTGCGGATCTAAACGGTTGTGTATGCAACGGTGCGGATCAGATAACGTGTACGCGGATGCTAAAAATCTTATCTGCGCAGGGCTCTAGCGGACGCTGCCAGGATCTCAGTGAAATGAGGATGTAACAGCTGTCGCTGTGAAAGTACATCAATGTGACATGCGTTTTCTCGTGACACACGACCTTACCTGGTCGAGCAGGCGACTGCTAAGCACTCCATGATTGGCGCAGCACTTCCATCACTCCATTACGCTAAAAAAACATCTGTGCTGCTCTCATAACTTTGGTGCAAAACTTCTGTACAGGATAAAAATAAACACTGTGTATATTATAAAAGACAATACAAAGCAAGAGCTGTATCACTACGTCAAATATTATAAGTACGTACAAGTAGCATACAAGTTTATTCACATGACATCATCCGCAGGAGACTGCCACTGTCGCTAGCAGGCAGATTTGCTGCCATCGGCCTTATTGTAGATTTCAGTCAAGCTGTTACCCATATTATACTCACCGTATATCTGGTGTTTAAAACTTGTTGATCTGTGATTTGTAGAATCTCTGAGCAATTTCCATATTTTTTGTGTTAATAGTCACCTAAAAAGCATAATGCAGCGAACAAATGCAAGGACTAAACATTGAGGGACCTATAGTATGGCGCTGAGGTGACCTCAGTGAATAAACCTTGTAGGAACTCAAATCTTGCACTACTACCCGGTAGCTGTTTGGGTGAAGTAAGACGGAATGACATAGTCACGCTGTTCTCAATACAATACCAAGGATGTCTCAAAACGACCAAGCACAAAAATACTAGTTTTGTACCGTTTGATGAATATTTTGTCTGCTGCCCACACAGGTTGTGCGGTTCCTTAGCAAGCTTCTGGCAGTCATTTCTTCTACATCGCACTTCCCTGCTGACTTTCACAGCATCTGAAAAAAAGTTTGATTTCGTTAACCACAAGACAACCATGTAAATGGAAAGCAGTTAGAGTCTTCCACCAACTATATTTGCAATACTTTGTTGACAAAAAATTTAAAGAGGCTCCCTCCAGAGTAAGATTAGGGGGTACATCGAACACCAGGAAGATTGGAGGACAACACAGTCACACGTCAGTGACAACTGCTTCCCCTCACCTCACAGGGAACTGTTAAGCTTATGTGCAAATAGCTGTTTCGTAGGGTAGGTTACCACTATTTTCATATCCACCGATGCAAGATAGTCCAAGCACCTATAAAAAGAAAAACCCAGTTGCTATGAAACCATGATATGCAAACAAAAGTACTTGCGCAAAATTTTCAGTGTGTAGTTTCACTACCAGCAAAAAATGCAACAACCGAAGTCGGGCTGACATGACAATGAACTAACCAGCATTTATGTTCCGGCATGTCCGCCCTGCAAACCGTAACTGTCGACTTTCGTTTACTCAAGACTTCAACAGTCATCGAAAACTCGTTAATCTCGATGGTTAATTAGTGATACCGTATTTATTTTAGCACCAAGACGAACCAAGGCACTTAATGAAACTTTGTACTGCCGAACATACAACGTTAATCACTACTTTGAATGCAAGTGCAGTCAGGTCAACCCACACTTCCAATATGCTTCAATCGGTGATACGAAGCCGAAATAAAGGAAACGATATTCCGATATTATGCCACGCATATCTACTACATGCGATTTGGTGCACAGAAACAGGCACATACTTTAATGAAGAGTGAACTCACCCCTTAAACTTGAAAGCCAGAGAACAAAGAAACGTTGTCCACCACAGTACTCTGGCGCTGCGCTTAACAGCTTTTATCACTGGACAGTACGGCGTACGTTCTCGCTATGCTCAAAAATTGCAAGACAAAACGCGCGGGAGATTAGAACTTCGAAAGATTTTCGTATAACAACCAGTGGAATGCAGCATGCAGCCGCGAAGCCCCCAACTGCTACCCGTTGCGCGTCCGGAAAGTTTGAAGTTTCAACCGTTGAAACTGAACTGGTTCGAACTGGTTGGATGGATGGATGATGGATGGTGATTGGGTAGACGGGCAGACGTCATTGTCATTGCTTTAGCTCGTGCTTATTGAGTACTTATTTTTTGTAATATCTTTAATTTCCGTGGCCGTTCATTATAATTGGGTGGTGGAGGTTAAATGTTAAATAACACATATGCCAATCCAGCGGAAGTGACACCAACATCATCATCATTATGCAATCGCCACCGTTGTTGCAGCGACGAGTGTCGTATTTTGTGATGTGTGTGTTGAAAATCGCTGTTCTTTTTGCAAACATTTTATGAGTGCCTTTGCTACTGAGCTACAGGTGTGCCTAATATGTAGCGCATTGCCTGTTCAGCGGTTTCAAAAAGATACCATGGGCAGTTTCAAGATTTTTTGAAGGGTCCTGAAATCCCTGAGTCACGTCAGATTCCATTTTACTGCTGCAGCTGTGTAGCTTGTGGGAAGATGTTATGTGCAGTAAACAAACATCTGCTATCTGCTGCCTACGTGCAAAGTGCTTCTGTGTTTGTGGAGCTATGGTTTATAGTGCTGCGCTGCACGATTCGTCAGAGTCGTCGTCTTTTTTATTGACGTTTCAGTGATTCAATAATTTAGTTGCTGATTTCTTTAAGTTGGTGTAGCAGTTGGTGCTAAGGTGTTGGTGCAGGGGAGTTACTAACGTACAAAATTTACATTTACCAGCAACGGTAACGCCATCAGGAACGATAGTTCAAGAAACATTGCTCCGAACAAATGCGGGCTTTCGTTAAGAAAGATATATATTCAGTAAAATAAAATATTACTTCACAGCACTTAGATTCTGGTAATGTCTTCTAGTTGTGGATGCTGTCAGTGTATATGCATGTCAGTGAGCCAAAAACACTCGGATCATCATATGTATGGACATTATTTAAATTATCTACGTACCTCAGTCAGACTGCCTTCATCTGACGGATCTTTTGTTACAATATATGGGCATACAACTCACATAGCATGAAAGACTACATACTATCCATTTGGTCATAATATAATTGGACAAAGTTAATGTGGTCCATTCCTTTAATAGTTTCTGAAGGTTGTTGCAGAGTCCAGTTTTATTACCTCAGTATGATCATTTGCAAACAGATTGTACTTGCTGCTCCACACACGTGTGATGGAAAGTAAGAGAATAAGGAATTTCCTTCATGTATGAGGATCATCCAACAAAAGTTCCTCTGCTGTGATCAAAATAATAAACCTATAGCACAACATTGAAAAAATTTATGTACAGATTAGAGCTCAACGTTACTCCCTAACACAGTCACCTTATTTAGCTGTACATTTTTGAAACTGTGAGGTATTCATTTTGCATTTCACCTGATCAATTTGTGTTTCATGATCACTTGCGAATTGGTGACTGCCGAGGGGTGCTTTGAGAGGAAGATGGAACAGCAAATTGGGCAAATTTTCATTGAAGTAGGAATCATCACCTTGAGCACGAGGAGAACGGAAGTATACAGGAAGCCCACGAAAAGGAAACTCACGTTTGTGTCTCCTGTATACTTCATTCTCCTCATGCTCAAGGTGATGCTTCCTATTTCAACGTTGTACCAGCTCGCTTGTGTACTTTTTCTCTCTTTGGCAAATTTCCAGATGAATTTCTGGAACAAATCCTGAGTCTTTCAAGACGAGTGCAGACAGCGTTGACGTGGTTGTACTACACCCTTCCAAGTCCTGTGCGTTTTTGTTTCATTGTAGTTTGACGCTTTCCCAGGATCTCGCAGTACATCTGCATTTACTGTCATTGTGCATGTGAGATAATCTACAAGTTGCACACAATGATAGTCCTAAAACATTGTCGGCATAGCCTTTCCAGACGAAAACGCGAGCTTGACCTCCTTCAGAATGCTTTCACCGGGCACCCACCATGACTTCCTATGGTATTTTGTCTCAGCACTTGCATAATGCATCCAGGTTTCATTAATAAAAATTGTTCCAAGAAATTCATCTTGACCGTCTTGATACCATTGAAGGAAAATGCAAGCTGCATTTATTCGTTGCTCTTTACAAATGTTACCGAGCAAATGTGGCCCCCATCTCGCATAACTTTCGTTGACCATGCTGAAGGAAATTTGTTCTCATTAGTATCAGAGTGCAGTACTAGTGACCCGCCAGTCTCCGTTAACAATTCTCGGAATTTCAGAAAAGAAACGTCGTTTCGTGGTGTTATAGCTGATCTCCCACTGTACTGTTCATTGTGCAGATTTTCACGACCCTGTATAGAGGACACACCATTTCAATGCCTGTAAAGTGTTTTGTATAAACAGGTGTTAACTGTCAGTGGATATTCTCTAAAGTACTCTTTCACTCTTTTATTCTTTAACGAAAAGTAGGATAACTCTTCCGTACTAGGATAGTCAGACGTACTCGGAAATATTACATCCATGCTTGAATGCCTGACACATTAGGTGAACGGCACTCCATTAACCAACATCTGCAGTGCCGGGATGTCACACCCAACTACTACACCATTCAGTTTGTCCTAGTGGTGTTTCCTTTAAATAACAAATATCGGGAAACTTATTTTTGGATGGCCCTCCTAATTCCAGTTCTCTTTCTGCATTTGGCTACATTTTTTGGATTTCTTGTGACGACTCTTGTGGACAGATACCAGCATGGAAGACTTAATAACAATTGGGGTTTACATTGCGAGACAACTGAGATCATGAGCGACGCCACAGCAGTTAGTCTGTGGATTGCCCACCTGAGTGTCCTTGAATGTGCAATGAAAGCTCACCACATAACACACCGTATTTAATGTTCCTTGTGGAAGATGGCATGTCTAAGCAACCTGTATCCTGGCACTAAGTTGCTGCTGTTTTTGGCCGGGTTCGAACCAGCGATTTCGGGATCAGAAGGCGAACAGACTCACTCACCAGGGCCGGTTCACGGACAACTTGAACACCACAATTATGTTAACTCTGCCATCAAGTAATTCAGTTTCCTGCATATGTTTTGTAACAATTGAACTTCAGTTTTGTAAGCCTGAAAGCTAAGCTTAGAACCACCTCTTATAATATAGTGACTGTATTTGATGTGTGAATGTGTTCACACCTCTTAAAAAGCTAATAAAACAAAAATCTTGATGATTTCTAATATGTGGTACATACAAGGCCAGCTACAAGACGTCTACAATTAGACGTCAATTACGAAATGTCTACAAGATGTCTAGTAAATCACTAATTTTAGACGTCTAAATAATGGTAAGACTTTTAGACGTCTAGTCAACGTCTAGTTTGGGCACTATCCCTAAAGTCTAGGGCTAGAACAGGTCTGGACGTCTAGTTGACTACCATGTGTTCCCTGGGAAGTAAGTGTCACTAAGGGATGATAGCGATGACGATAGAAGAGGTGGAACTTCGACGATCCATGAAGCAATTCACAATGATTTATGCCATGAGACGAGTTTTGTCTCTGTAGAAACGATGGAAAAAAATTTACTAGCCTGGTCAAAAATAAATAATTGTGACCAAGCGCCACATGCCAGAACAAGGATGAAGCAGATCCAAAATCCACATGCGAACATGGCGACCGCGTTTGCGATGTGCGACGATCCCCCAAGAATGGATGATGAACGCAAGAAACATCTTGTGTCGGATCTGCTGTACTTGCGAGCTAGGCGGCAGCATAACGAAATGCGTGACGAAATGCATTTCGACCTAGATATGGACATAGAGGCAAGGGCACGAATTTCAAGGCATATTGAGGACCAGCTACATGCCAACATGTTCACAATAGCCGCCGTGATCGCAGATTGCGTTCCGAGAGTGCATCGAAGACGGTGGGCCTTCGAACGCAACGAAAGGTGGTTCGAGGACACGTTGCCGCATTTGGGGGACTTCCATTTCAAGCAGGCCCTGCGTGTGTCACCAAGTACATTCCGGTACCTTCTTCAATCTCTACGAAGCCTCGAGCGTGAAGATACGAACATGCGAGGAGCAATATCGCTCGAGAAACGTGTTGCTGTCGGTCTCTACAGGCTGTGCTCGACAGCAGAGGACAGGACAATTGCTCATCTATTCGGCGTTGGTCGATCAACAGTGAACACAATATTCAGGGAGTTTTGTGGCGCAGTGATAGAGCACCTCGAAAGCGAGTGGCTACGCATGGTGCGCCCTGATGAAATGGCGTCGCATATGCGAGAGTTCTTTGCTCTCAGCGGTTTTCCACATGCTGTCGGCGCGCTGGACGGCTGCCACTTTCCCGTCTCCCCCCCAAAGCTCCATGCAGTTGACTACCACAACTACAAGGGGTGGTAAGGACCTTTCTTTATCAATTTAGTGTTGTAATACCACACCTCTGTGTGTAGAGTGCACAGATAATTACTATGTAGGGCTGATTGAAACTGTACAATCACATACTAGGATTACAGCACAAAAAGAATGAGTAAAGTGTAGCAGTGTGTAAATTGTAAGACTTTGAAGTTAAAAGGGTTGCGACAAGTTATCCCAGATAAATACAAAGGACTGTTCGTTGCATCGACGTGAAGCAGCATTGAAAGTTTCATGGCGAAGAGGATAATAGAAGCAGAGAAAATTGGCATCGCGGATGCCGAAACTCACTTATGCTGCTCTGACATCGCAGCCCGAGCTGCTGCCAGTGAGGAAACGGAACAGTCTCTGTTCGAAATGTTGATGGCTCTTGTTCTGAGACAATTCCCTACATAGAAGAATAATAATTTTTTCCTCAGTGTCTTGGCATGCAGTACAATGGGACCATGGTGTAGAGTCACGTTTATGAAACTGTCCCAACCCCTTTAAGAGTGTTTTTTTTTTTTTTCATCCCAGACTCATTTCAAATTGACTGTTACTCGTCCTATCGAATCAATATACATGCAGTTTTATCTCAGTTTTATAGTTATAAAATAAAATCAATCAATCAATCAATCAATCTGTGCTCTTTTTTCCATTGCCATTAAACGCATAATCTCTCTTTTTTTTTCGTGCAGGTACAGCATCATACTCCTTGCGTTAGTGGATCACCACTATCGGTTCAGGTACATCAACCTGGGAAGCCCTGGGAGGTGCCACGATGCGCATGTGTATGGGCGCTCCAGATTGTGTGCTCTGGTTAATGGTGATCATTTCCGTTCACCAGTGACTATCATTGAGGAAACCAGCGTCGCACCGATAATACTGTGTGACCAGGCATTCCCGCTCACTGCAAATTTGATGAAGCCATTTGCGAATGCATCGAAGGACACGCCCGAGGCAGCATTCAATTACAATCTGTCAAAAACAAGACGCATTGTTGAAAACGCATTTGGACGACTGAAAGCACGTTTTCGATTTATAATGAAGCGCATGGAATGCCGAATTCCAACAGCAAAACGTGCTATCCGTGCTGCTTGCACATTGAACAATATTTGTGAAGCTCTGAAAGACAGTGTAGAGCAACAGTGGCTGCAAGAGGCACAGATTGTCGACGGCCAGTACGGCCAGCCTTCGCACAACACGGACGTGTGCAGCAGTAGAGGTGATCAAGTGAGGGGTGCACTAACAAAGTACTTCTGGAAGAATGCTCCACACAGGAAAGAACACTAGGACAATATGACTGTGGTAATGTGAGCTCTTGCGAGCTCAAGGTTAAATATATGACACAAGTTGCATACTAAAGCTTTTTTTTAAATTTCATTGTTTATCTCATTTTTGTAAAGCTTCAGTAAGCACGTTTATAAGTGTTTCCTCCCTTTGGGCAGCACGTTCTTGGAGCTCCAGCTGCCGCTCCCGAATAGCTAGCTGCCGCTCCCTGAGCTCCAATTCTTTCGCCCTAGACTGCTCAAGGGCGTACCTGAGCTACCTTTGCTCCTCAAGCAGCTGCGCCAGGATCGTGCTCTGTGCTGCCTGGCGCTTCTTCCTCGTCTTCTGAGGAGGAGGGGGTGTGGCACGTGATGGACTGTTGCCACCACAGAGCTCTGGTGAGCCAGAGGAGCACTGTGATGGCTCCTCTGCTGATGCTGCAGCCACCGGCGCCACATCGTCGTCCTCCAGGCCGTCCTTTGACCTCACCATATCCAGGAAGAGCTGCAGTTATGTGTAGCCATTAAAATCAGACATTCACAAAAGGGAGCACAAAGTGATGAACAACATGTTGGTTTCATTTCATTTAAAAAGACCCTTACAGGCATTATGGCAATACATACGGGGTACAGAGATAACATACAGACACATAAATAAATGGCACGTTGGGACGTTGCATTATCGGCTGTGGTGACATCAAAACATATAGGTGTCTATTCCAAAGTTTGATTGAGCAGGATCCCATCTCTCCATATTTTCCCTACATTCCTCATCAGTGAGACAGGACAGATGAACAGCAGCCGCACTTTCTACCGGGGAACAAGTGTATGTGTCATATTTGATTGCAGTGCCATCTCGAGCAAGTATGCTTCCTCTTCTTGTATTTCACATAGTAAAGGTTTAAAGTAGGGATGGCACGAATCCAGAATTTCGAGAAATCCAGAAAAACAAATTTCGGGAGAAGACATACCCACCCAGTCAGCACAAATTGTAGCAGTGACATTGCACCAATAGTGCCATGCAATATTGATGCTATGTTTCTAATGGCCGCTTTCGTTATGCTGCAACGACGTTACTGAAGCAACATTGGAAAAATGTGAAATCGCAATGCTGATGTGACATTGCTAACGACCAGCTTCGTTACGTTGCAACAACATTGACAACACCGATGTATGGAAGAACGCCATATCGAGGATCAGCGCGCATTCACATGTGCGTGGATGCATTGAAGAATGCATTGCATTGAGAAGAATGGACTGCAACGAATTTCAAGTTCTCAGTCAGATTAATTTTCTTTGACATTATGTTGTCCTCGTCTCGATCCTTTTGTCAATAGTCATCTCCCATAGTGCGTCTGCAGTGTTGTCCCAGAATGTCTCTCTCTCAGTCTGAATTAATTTTTCCCATAATGGTCACACTAACTGTAATGTTCCGTCACTGCAGCACGTGAAACAATGCCTGAGCAACATATTCGTGATGTTCAAAATGCTGCACCAACATTTCAAAAATTCGTTCATTCAAAATGCTGCACCGACATTGCACCCGAAGCATTGTGGTGACATTCCATTTGTACATGAAACATTGCCACAATATTTGAACACGTCGTCAAAAACAAGTTGATAAATGGCGGGTGAACGTCACGGGAAGTTCCGAAGATTCCGTTCTCTGTTTATTGGTTGGAATTACAGATAGAACAAGATCGTGCAGTCATTGTGCTCTGGCGCACTCGGAGCAAGTGCCTCAGAAATGCTGCATGCAGAACGTGCAACATTGCAGAAATGTTTGTTTCGATGTTGCTGCAATGTTTCAGACGTTGCCTAGAGGTCACATTTCTAAGCTGCGACGTTTCCCCAATCTACCAGGTGCCACGTTGCTCTTGCAAGAGAATCACACTGTTGGCTCTACGCATCCTTCGAAATACAGCAGACACATTGATATAATGATAGTGCTGCAACGCTAACATTAAGTCGCTGAACATACAAACGCGGTTGGTGGATTCTAAAGACTCGATTCGCCGTTTTAGGCACCAGGATTTGGATTCGCGAATCTCCAATCCCTGCCTAGGATTTGAGTATTGGCGGATTCGATTGGCACATCCCTAGTTTAAAGTACTGCTATGCTGTTTTCTGTCCTGTGTTACCATCATGTTGTCGCCACTACTCTCGATGTGCGCCCAACAGGTTGTGTCTGATATGTTCATATACAAAAGTTCAATGCGTATATCTGCTATGTCTGGAGTCAGATGTTTGGAGTTTCTGGGGCTCCCTTTCCAACTTCACTTTGGCGCTATAGACCACTTCAGTTCGAGAGCCAAGCTCACCTGCTCTGGAGAGGGCACAGCAACAGACTCTTCTGTCAGGCTGATATCATTTGCCGGCAGCGTCCCCAAAAATCTGTGCAGGTCCCAATAGAACTTCCAGGTGATGCTCCCCGAGCCAGTTGTTCTTGTTCGACACAGAGACCTGCGAGAAATCATGTTTTAACACACCCTTAATTCAACAAGCATAATTCGACATGCTAATATGGAAAAGCAATACTGTGGAATGAGCTACCTGCTTCTCATATCAAATGTTTTACGCTATCGAGAACGAAAAACCTTTCAAGACAAAGCACTGTGCTTGTTGTTTCCACTCTTCCCACTGTCGTAATCTTATACCTCAGCATCTACTATTGACCCCTTGCCTCTTGACAATACTATTTCATCATGATATGCCTGTCCTTTTAATAAACAAACAATGAACCTCATTTACAGGCTACTTACCGAGGACTGCATACAGCTTGGGGCAAAGATCACTCTGCTCGGTTTCTCTCTCTCTCTCTCTCTCTCACACACACACACACATACACACATTTACCAAATGCTAGGCAGCAGAGTAGCGAAGCACTACGGCGACTGATGGGATGACGAATGCCGTCCATCGCTCGGAGCCTTCAGATTCTCCAATTCCAGCAGTTACTACACAACACATAACGTTGTATTAACGTGTTGTAAGTACGTATATGCAGTAAACTTAATTATAAAACTTTTGTGTCACTCACCTGTACTTGTTCGCGAGGTTCTCTATCTTTTTTTTTTTGACCTCCTTGACTGACTTGGAGACATCCTGGGCTTGTAGGGCGTCCGCGATGTCGGCGTACACCTTTGCATTCCTTTTTGTACGTCGCAGGTCCGCCAAATGGTCTTCCCACGTCCTGATCAGAGCAAAAGTCTCTTGCTCTGTCCAGGACGTTCGATCTTTTTTTAATTCTGCCATCGCAGCACTAGCAGAAAACAAATATTGCAAATATGGCCTCCCGAGCGCAACCACGGCAACCACACAGCGCGTAGCTTTTCACACGCTGTTAACGAGAGTAACTACGTGTTGTTTCGGCAGAATGTTACACTGTGCTTATAAAAAATAAACGAACAAGTGAAAATACTCGTGCAGAAATGTTATAATCGCAATGACCCTTTGATTTCTTCAGTATTTTTCACCCGTGCGCCAAAGCCTGCCGGCGAGGCTACGCACTTGGAACGCCGAAACCAAGTGAAGTGAGTTTGGGGAACTCACTAAATCGTAAGTGCACTTTCTACCGAGTGTCACTAAACGATGTCGTCTGACTGCACACGAATGACACTAACTGCAAGTGACACCCGTTGAAAGTGACACTAAATTAGTCCGTGTGACAGAGGTATAAAGCTTTTCAGTGAATCTTTCATCGTCATCCGAACTATCGGGACGTACTTTTATGCTAGCTGGCACTTCCGGGAGCTCGCAAAGGTCTTTCAGTATAGCTCCCATTGGTACATATTGAAATGCTGCATCTGTCCCAGGGATGCTTTCTTCCTGTGGTTCAACATACGGCAAGATATTTTTCGCGTATTTCTGTCTTAAGTGATGTGTTTCAATCCCTGCAGACGTATCAACGAGGAAGTCACACTGCAGCAGTTAAAGGGTGTCGTCCGACAGTTGAAGACCGGAAAGCTTCTGCGACAAATATCTTGCATATGATCTCACCACATGACATAGCATGAATCCGCACTGCTCAAAAATCACACTGACCACACTGTGGGGCAGGCTGTGCATTTCAGCAACGTTATACAGAAACATAGTGGTTGTTTTCTTGACTTCCTTGCAAAAATGCTCGACTGAGAACTGACTCGCCTAGTTGTCCAGTACAATTGTTGTCGCTGTTGTAGTCACAGGCGTACGCGGTTCCCGTTCCAGCGTCATCAGTTTCACATGGCGCAATGCTTGCGCCCGAGCCGAGAGCGACGAATACTCCGTGTGGCACTTCGATGTTGCTCCCGTGGTCCCTCAGTGCTTGGAGGTGCTTGCGGTACAAATGACTCTTGTAGGCTGCATATCCTCTATAGATATTCGGGCAGCCATTAATGCCACAGGTGGCGTTGGAGTTCGGTTCCCAGGCATGGCAAGACGAGATGTGGTTGACTGCGGTAATAAGTCTTCGCGAAAAGAAAGGACATCTTGGACAGTTGGTTGCACTCATTGCGAGCCTGCGTTGCGTTGTCACGATGCCCAGCTGTTCTATCGCAATGAAATTGTACCCTAAACCGTACGCCGTATACAGGATACGTGCAATACTCTTGTCTGAAGTATTATCGTGTTCAAGGGGAGGCCGTGTGCTGCAAAACACCGCCAGTCGGAACTCGGGAAGTTCCACCTTATCGCATCTCTATGTCCCGTATCACGTACAAATTCGACACAAAAAAGAAAAAAGCAGGCTGCAGCAGTTTTTCTTTTTTTCTTTTCTCATTCTGAGGCATTGTCAGCAGGCGGTACACGGAACTGAGATACGACAAGGTGGTCCCTCCCGATTGGCGGGCGTTCCAAGGTAAATATAAATGGTAGCGAAGGCGGGAAAAAATACGAAATATGTGTTAGCAACCCTGCGCCCTTCATGATACACATGCAAGAGTGGTTGCTGAGGGGCAAACTACGAAGGTAAACAAAAATAATTTAATCGGAGGCGCGAATAATGTGTGTACTAATGCAATATGCATCTTTTTAATAAGCAATTAGCGCGGTCTGCTAGTAATACGTAAGATTATAGACAGAGCCGGGTACGCTTCCGGTTCCTGTCCCTCTCCATGTTGTTAGCTACGAGTTTGCCATACGTTGATACGTTGACTGCGCACTTTGTGACCGTTCATAGCCGTTTTCTTCTTCATCGTCGTCTTTTCAATTTAAAAACACCAAGTTCAACATGGGACATTCCTCGGAGGAATGCCACATTTCAGGACAGTAGCCAGCTATTGCTTTATTTGAGTGTCAAGAATGTGGACAGTACTGACTTTGGAACTTGTCGGGGCATTCCTTTGGTAGGCGTTGCCATTCTGCAAGTCGGCTTCACCTAACACTTCCGTGTATTGCGGTCAAGCCCATTGCAAGGAACGCCCGGCGTTTATCTTTGCGTTTGTTTTCCGCTAAATTTAGTTCGATCCATTTATTTGTGTTCCAGGAAAGCCAACTTTAAGGCACCATGAACTCCGCACTTCGTTTCTTCGCTGTTTAGCGTGACTTCTGCTGATTTCTTCGCCATTTTTGGTTTGAAACGGTTGGTGGAACTAGGCACGCTGCCATGGCCCCATTAATCTAACCTCATTTATGACTAAGCTAACCAAGACATCATAGACTTTATTTAGTGATAGTTTAGGTTAGTGCGGCTGTGGCAGCTTGCTTCGCCATCCCAACTTCGTTATCGGAGCGGATTTGGGGGCAAGACAAGCTGCCATATTAATCTAACTTAACCCCACTAAACTAACGTACGACGTCATCAGCTTGGTTAGTTTAAGGATAAGTTAGGTTAGATTAATGGGGCCATGGCAGTTTCTCTTGACTCTCCAAATTCGTTTCGATAATGAGGTGAGGCGGCAAGCTGACATTGCCATATTAATCTAACCTAACTCACTAAACTAACGTAAGACGTCATAAGATTGGTTGTTTTGTGATAGGTTAGGTTAGATTAATGGGGCCATGGCTGCTTTCCTTGCCCCTCCAAATTCGAATCGAAAAGTTTCGCTAAATTTAGCGGAAAACAAACGCAAATTTAAGCAACGCCGGGCGTTCCTTGAAATGGGCTTGACCGCAATACACGGAATTGTTAGGTGAAGCCGACTTGCAGAATGGCAACGCCTACCAAAGGAATGTCGCTGTCGGTTCCTCTTCCTGCCTTTGCGACGTTTATGGTGCGTGTGAGGAAGCCATCAAAACCAACGTCAAGACATTCCTCACCTCCCAAGGGGTGAGGTCCAAGCTGTGTGGAGTGTTGGACACACTTGTGCCAAAGACATTGAGTTTGTGTTTTTCATCGGTGTATGATGATCTATTTCGCTTTTTTCTGAGGGTACGACTGTTCTGGTTTGCACGACAAACGAATGAGGAAGTACGAAGTAGTACGTTACGTCAGGAGGCACTGCAGCAGGCAGCGAGACTAAGTTCGTAATCTCTCCACGTTGTTGTGATGTAACCAGAAGTTGTCTTTGTTGTGTCTAATCCATGAGACTGTGCGTAGCAGCAGAACATACTTTTATTCTGCTCATACCGAGCGCTCGACCCGGCAGCAGCATGAGTGAGGCACAGCCAACAAAAGACACGCACACAGCAAAGCAGGCAGCTTATCTACCTTCTGCGCGGGGGCGTGGCCCATAACATACCGGTGCTAACCTTGACTGTTATCACACAACACTTTTCCCTCTCTAATACAAAGCTAAGGCTGGAAACGATCTGGTGGGCGTCGTTCTCGTAGGGGGTATCGTCTAGGAAGTTCGCTTCCATCTGAGGCACTTTGCTGAGAAGTTCTTTGCGAAGGCATTCCTTGACAGTCGAGAACAACTGGGGCTTCGTTGTGCCGTCGAGGGGAACCCTGGACCACTGCCTCCGAGGAGACTTCCGTTGAATCATCGGTGGCGGGGCCGTCGAACCAAGCGTGTCCACTTGCAACAGGAACTCTTCGTAGTTGGTCCAAATGTCGCCGCCACAGTAAAGTTCCGTACGGTGTGCTAACCTGCACTCTGTAAGAAACTGGTCCAGTCTGATTAAGGATCACACCACGTAACCACCTTTGCCCTCCCCGAAAATTTCGCGCCATCACAATGTCACCAACGTTTAGGGTTCGTTTCGGAGTACGCCGATGTGGAGACCGCACGAACTGTTTATGTTGCACTGAACGTTCAACACAAGGTTTTACAAGATCTAGACGGGAACGTAAGTTCCGTCCGAACAACAGTCTAGCTGGCGTTTCTCCTGTCGTTGCGTGCGGCGTATTCCGATACTGAAGAAGGAAACGGTCCAAGGCGATATTCAGTCGTGATGTATTTTCACACTTTCGAAGCGCTGACTTAAAGTGCAGCTCCGCTGCTGTTCCGAAAGTATGAAGACGTTGTGATATTCACAACCGTGGTCCCAACTTACTTCATAAACGCACATTGCTTTCCAAATTTCCATACTCCTTCGTGAGAAATTTGAGAAAAACTACCGGGCGGCGGTTCCACTTGTGACGTCATACTTGGAACTGCGCGGATTGGATAGCCACACCTAGCCAGCTCTGCCTGGCAACCAGTTTGTGTTTACACTCCGTCATGGCCGCTGTATCGTGCTGAAATAGCTGTCACGAGCTATCGGTGACCACCGCACCGTTTTATCACGTTTCTTATAAGAAATACTTCGTCTTCGAGCACGTACTCGTTCTCGTTCTCAATAGCTTTGGTGGTGCTTTCTGCACGCGCAGCAAGTCCGCGCATAGTGCGCTGCCAAAGCTATTGAGAATGCGTACGAGTACGTCACACGTTAGGTGTTAGGTCTTGTTGGTAGCATGAAGCACAGTGCGGGCACAGAATGTCCGCTCATGACGGCCGTCGTTGCACAACGAGGCCATCCTGTAAGGCTTGTTAAGGAAGACCGGCAAAACTATCTTTGAGGCTATTAACGACAGCAATTATCACGGAACACACCCAAAACATTCACCTTCGCCCATAGATCTCCGCCATCGCATCGACGATTTGGCGTTAGCCAAGCCACGAGCGCGGCTAAGCCAGGACGAAGCCGGGATTGGTCAGGGTTTGCCGACCACAGGACCGCCGTGCCAGGGAAACTTAAAAAATTGTTTTCTTAAAAACTACAAACAAATGGGTGAAAATTTTTCACATGTATGCTCCCTGTGCGGAAACGAACGCGCAGCCCAAGCATGACTCCATTCTGTCGCAGTCGAAAATCGGCGGAGCTGAGCTTTAAGCGATTGCACAAACCTTTCGGCCAAACCGTTACTGCTCGGATGATAAGGGGCTGTGGTTACCGATCTCACTCCCATTTGTTGCAAAAAGTCTTTAAATTCCCGAGAAACAAAGGGTTGACCATTATCAGTAACAAACGAATCCGGAATGCCGAATCTGCAGAACAGGTTATGCAACTTGTCAATGGTACACTCAGCCACTTCGAATGGGCGTCTACAATAACGAAAAACATGCGCCCTCTAAAGGGTCCTGCGAAGTCCGCGTAAAGTCTTCGCCATGGGGCTGTTGGCCAAGACCACGGGTGAAGCGGGGCTCTCGGCGGAGCGTGTTGCACTTGTTGACACTCAAGACATGCGGACACTTTTAACGCTATGTCAGAGTCTATGGTAGGCCACCACGCGTAACTTCGGGCTACTTCTTTGGTTCTGACTATCCCCTGATGGCCGTCATGTAGCTCGTCGAAGATGGACGCTTGCAACTTCGGCGGTATCACCACCCTCATCCAATACATGATGCAGCCCTCGTGTACAGTCAGTTCATTTCTTCTGTTAAATTAAGGCTTTAAAACTGGGTCTGTAACACAGGCTGGCCATCCCAGGAGAATTAGCTCACTGACGCGACGCAACGTCGGGTCGCGGTCCGTTTCCCTAGCCACATCTCTGCTTCTGATGGGCATCGTTTCAAGACGTAATGCGTAAAACATTTCAACATCCGCTTCTTCTGCTGGCTCATCGCAGTTTAACGGCAATCTTGACAAGAAATCCGCTTCTACGTTACTTCTTCCTTGCTTGTACTGTAACACGTATGTATATGCGGAAAGAAAAACTGCCCATCGTTGTAACCTCGCTGCTGCAATCGCTGGAATGCCAGTCTTCGGTCCAAGTATTGTTTGCAAGGGTTTGTGATCTGTTATTAGCGTGAACTCTCTCCCGTAGAGATAATAGTGAAATTTCTTCACGGCGAAAATGAGCGCAAGCGCTTCGCGCTCAAGTTGCGAATATCCTTGTTCCGCCTGCGTAAGAGTTCGTGATGCGTAGGCTATAGGGCGCACTGTTCCGTCCGTTAACGTGTGCGAAAGAACCGCACCCACTCCATAAGCAGACGCGTCAGCCGCCAGTTGCAAGGGTAATCGCGGGTCATAATGCACTAGGACCGGTGCCTGCGTGATGAGCTCCTTAATCTTCGTGAAGGCGTTCTCACATGCTTTATCCCAGCGCCAGCTAACGTCGTCGCACAAAAGTCTGTTTAATGGAAAAGCAATGGTCGCCAGTTTCGGAAAGAACTTTCCGTAGTAGTTTACGAGTCCTAGAAGGGATCGTAGCTGATGCTTATCCTTCGGTTCCGGGGCGTCCACAATTGCTTTGACTTTCAGCGGCGATGTGTGTACTCCTTCTGCACTTATCACATGACCCAGATATTGCAGACTGTCTTTGAAAAATTCACACTTCTCACGCTTCACGCGTACACCGTGTTCGTTCAGTCTTTTTAACACTGCTTCAAGATTAGCCAGATGTTCATCTGATGAGGCGCCCGTGACCAAAATGTCATCAAGAAAACACGACACCTTCGGCAAGTCCTTCAATATGCTGTCCATAATGCGCTGAAAAATTCCCGGTGCCGACGCTATGCCGAACGGAAGACGGCTCATTTGATAGAGACCCTTGTGCGTACTGAGCGTTAAATATTTCTTGGAATCCTCGCACACTTCCACCTGCTGATACGCCCTACGGAGATCGATTTTTGAAAACTTCTGTCCTCCAGCCATCGTTACGAGCAATTCGTCTACCCTGGGTAGGGGGTAACGGTCAATGTCGAGCTGCGGATTAATCGTTGTCTTGTAATCACCGCACAGTCTAATTGTTCCATCTTTCTTCACCACTGGCACTAACGGGGTAGCGAACTCACTAGTGGTTGTCGCGGCGATGATTCCCAATTCTTCCAGCTTCCTCAACTCATTTTCAACAGCTGGCAGCAACGCAACGGGTACACTACGAGCCTTCACAAACCGCGGGCGACTACCTTCTTTCAAGAACAGGCGTGCTTTCTCACCTCTAATGGTTCCGAGCTTGTCGTTAAAAATAGCCTTGTACTTCTCCAGGAGAGTACCGAGGTCCTGCTGACGGTCCGTGCACTCGAGAGTTCCACAGTTGCGGAGTTCTTTGATGCCACAAATCGCTGGCCAATCTAGTAGGAGGTGCTGCAACCACTCCCTTCCCAGAAGAGGCGGTCCATGCTGGTTGACCACGTAGAGAGGAACTGTTGCTACTTGCTTGTTGTACTTTACTTGGACATCCACGACGCCCTTCGGGATCACCAGCTGTCCCGTGTATGTCCTAAGCTTGAGAACTGTAGATCTGAGCGCCTGCGCAGGAAACAGGTCTTGAAAATCTTTGCATGAAACAACAGACACCGCTGCGCCGGTATCCAACTCCATTCGTAGGGGTATCCCATTAATTTGCACTTCAACAAACAACGGCGTGCGTCCGCCGACCTTGACTTCCTGCAGTGGCACCGATAACGTTTGCATCGACCTTGTTGTGCGCTTCCCTGTGCCTCTGCCGTGGGTACTCGTTCTCAACCTACAAGCTCGTGAGATATGGCCTTTCTTCTTACAATGGAAACAGACTGCCGATAAGAACGGGCACGCTTGCGATGCGTGTTTGGTGGATGCGCACCATAAACACAGTTTTCCCGGTTGATTAAATTCTTTCATCTTAAGCAGTCCTTCCGTACTACCTTCTTTGGCATGCGTAGCTGTGGCATTACGGGCCGCGCTTTCTAATGCTTGCGCCTTATCAATTGCCTTCTGAAATGTTAGGTTCTTGTCTTCCGTAAATAAGACCCTTTGAATTTCCACACGCTGTAGCCCACAAACAAACCTGTCCCTCAGGGACTCGTCCAAAAATGCGCCGAAATTACAAGTTTCAGCAAGCTTCCGTAACGCTGCAGCAAAATCCTTAATGCTTTCGCCGTCTAGCTGAGTACGTCGGTGGAATTTCGCTCGCTCACCAATGATAGAAGGCTTCGGGGCGTAGTGCTCCTGCAGTAACTGCAGTATCTCTTTAGAAGTCTTTTTTTTTTTTAAGGAACGTCCGGGCTTGTGAGAGACTTCAAAAGTGCGTATGTTTTTGGCCCGATAATGCTAACGACGGCGTCTACCTTGTGGTCATCCTCAATGCGGTTGACATTCAAATAGGACTGAAGTCTTTCTTCATACGCTGTCCAGTCACTAGTAGACTCATCAAAAGACTCTAGGAAACCTACTTGAGCTATGCGTGTTGCCATATCCCTCGAAGTTGTTACTGTACTGCCCTGAGAATTCTTTCCGGAGATGGTGGGTCGTACGTCCAGCTCGTCGCCAATATGTTGTGTCTAATTCATGAGACGGTGCGTAGCAGCAGAACATACTTTTATTCTGCTCATACCGAGCGCTCGACCCGGCAGCAGCATGAGTGAGGCACAGCCAACAAAAGACACGCACACAGCAAAGCAGGCAGCTTATCTACCTTCTGCGCGGGGGCGTGGCCCATAACATACCGGTGCTAACCTTGACTGTTATCACACAACAGTCTTTCCATGCAAGAGGATATGCATGGTTCTGTTGTCTATCCAGTGCTTTCAGTTGTAACCTAGATTACACATGATCTCTTGTAATTCTTTCACTCCTATGTAGCACACGATTTGTCAAAGTGCACTTTTGCACATAGCTCCTTACATAGCTCCTCCATGGCCTGATGTCGGGGCTTCTCATGTTTGCACCAAGGTCTTGAAACATGGGGAGGTTATAGGCCAGGCCGTCACTCACAATTTCAGCTATCAGAATTCCAATGTCATGTAGCTTTTGAAGGCAGAAGCTCACAAGGTTTGCCTTTTCCTCCCCATTTAGGCTGTTGATGAGAAAGTATGCACATGGCACTTTCCAGTTACTGTCCAAAGCAACCACAAGGAATACAAGAGCTTGTGTAGCTGGTTCCTGACCGTCGTCATCAATGCCAGTGCCTAGGTTCATGAAGCCATTAAAGGACTGTCCTGTGAACTGAATCTGCTTCTTTATGCTCATTTCGTCGAGCATGAGTGAACACACGACACGTGTAGGTAGCTTCCGCTGCTCTTCTACTCTTGCTTTCAAGGCATCAAAGACTTCCTGTGTAAATCCTGGCTCACCATGGATTGCACTGTACCATGACCTGATTGTTGCCTGGTGCGGAAGTGCCAAATTGAATGTCTTTCTCACATACTCGTACGCCTTTGTGGAGTAGAACTGCAGTGTGAGAGCAAAACTACGTAGGAATGGGGGGTACTGCCCCCTGCGGATCTTCCCATGTTTGTTGTGTATAGTACGTAGCACCAAACCCAACTGCACGTCTGAAAGGGAGCCACGGAGAATGTCGCTGCACTGCTTTGAAACCAGTGACTTTTTCTGGATCTTCTATCACACTTTCTGCAGTTACCACCTTTTTCTTTAGTCTCAAATTTTTCTGGTGGGCTTCACTTTTTTGCTTGCACCTTCTAGTGCCTCAACTGCGACGTTCACCTTCCGTTTTAATGTACGAGGACTTTCCTGCACTACGTATGTATGGTCTGCTGCAAGACTACATGAGGCTTGTGACACTTCTGATAACGGCCCTGGCTGTGACGTGCTACCGATGGTATCCTGCTCTACTTTATGTCTAGTGGCAGGGGGCTTTCTTGGTTGTGCATTCTGTGTAACAAAGATGTAACGAAATATGCGTTCGTCAATAACTTCCAAGATGTTATGTTTGAAGAACAAGGACAATAAACGGTTTGAAGTTCACCAGTTATTTATTGTCATTATGCATTTTGAAGGTACAGGGAATGTGCAAGGAGACAATACTTTTATTTCAGAAATGATGACGTATGGGGGCGCTACGCAAAACTACTGAATCCAATTTGACATTGGAATGAGTAATGAAGTGCAAACACCACCCTTTTATTTATCCATGTATGCTGATCTCTGTATAGTGGACTCTCATTAATATAAGCTGATAATTCACACTTGTGGGCAGTTTATTTTGTCTGGTTACTTAAGTGTTCTGCAAAAGGGGACCAAACTACTGTAGCTCAAACAAGTTCAAAATTTTTGGTTGGCAGGCTATGTGTTCAGTGTATTAAAAATTCGAACAGCACTTGTGCTAATTTCACGCTTTTCATTCATTTATAAGATATGACTACCTTGAAGGAATGGCCACCACAAATCTGCTTCCGTACAACAAATCTTTCAGTAGGTCGCACTCTGACAGCCTCTGCTGTTGCAAATTTCCAGAATGTGAAATCTTCAAAACTGCGTCATTTTTTAAGATGTTGACAGTTTTGCAAGCAGTTGAACAACAACAACATATATATTGTGATTATGAAGTGGGGAGGTTTTCCACTCTGGGAGTGGAACGCTACCCCATAGCTAGGGGTCTAATATGAGTGGTGACAATGATCAGTGATGACGATGAGTGATGAAGTGGAATGATCGAAGTGGCGATGACGATGCTGGACGTGATCGTGGTGGAGGGAGTGTCCGAGGGCGCTGCTGGGGTCATAGTGAGTCCTTTAGGCCTGTCGCCTCAAAGAAGTCAACCACGTGCCGTAAGGCCGCCTTGGAGTCGGCCGCGGTGTCCCAAGGGCCGAGGATGGTCGACAAGTTGAAGGGGCGGCAGCCAAGGGCGGCAAGCTGCGACTTCAGTGTACGCCTCTCGTTGACATATGTCCGGCAGCGGAGGAGTATGTGCTCAACGTTGGCAAGTACGCCACACTCGTTGCACATAGGGCTAGCCTCACAGCCTAGCTGGTATCGATAGGACGGAGTGAAGGCCACATTCAGACGTAGCCTGTGGATGAGTGACTTCAGAGGACGAGGAAGCTTTGCAGCCAGTCGGTATGACAGCGTTGGGTCTACATTCCCCAAAGAGGACATAGTTGGAATGTCGTGTTGCCACTGTAGGGAAGACCAGGAATCGGACAAATGCCTGAGGAGGGATCTTCTGTCTCCTCTCGAGAGTATAATGGGCATAGAAGGTCGTTGTTGGTGTGCAGCGGCAGCGGCAGCGTCGGCCTCGTGGTTCCCAGTTATTCCGCAATGCCCTGGAACCCACTGAAAGGCAACGTAGTGGGAGCGATCTTGTAGGGACTTCAGGGCGCACAGGATGTCTATCACCACTGAGGCAAGGGAACCGCGGATGCCCATGTTTTTAATGCACAGGAGAGCTGCTTTGGAGTCTGTGTAAATTACCCAGTGCCGCGGTTCACAGTCTTCCGCATATGTCAAAAATAACAAGATAGCATAAAGCTCAGCGGATGTCGATGAGGTACGGTGAGATAGACGACACCCACGTGTAACAGACTGTGACGGAATGGCAAAGGCTGAAGATGAAGTGTCCCTGGTCGACGATCCATCCGTGTATACAGCGGTACTGTTGCGGTATTGAGCCTCGACGAAGTCAAGGGTAAGTTGCCTAAGAATAAAATCAGGATAGTTCTTTTTGTTGTTCTTGAGACCGGGGATGGAGACAGTGACAGACGGCGATGGCAACGTCCATGGAGGCACTTTGGGTGCCGTCTGGTCGACTATGAATTTGGGGATATGAGGTCTGAATGATGTCACAGCAGCATGAACCGTCGCGTTCCGTCTAGCGTGAAGCTTGCGAATCAGAATGTGACGGTTATGATGGGCACGTAGACGCAGATAGTGGTGTGCAGTTTCCCGAGTACGGAGAACCTCAATGGGGATGTCCCTGGCCTCAGCCACTACTAGACGGGTTTCAGCGCCTCGTGGGACCCCAAGACATACCCGAAGGCTGCGCGCTAGCATGGCTCGAATCCTTTGAATCAGTGTCGGAGGAAGTCCGTGTAGGACGGGAAGGCTGTACATCACTGAGCCACGAACCAGGGCATTGTGCAGCATGAGGAGATCCTTCTCGTCTCGCCCCCATCTCATACCAGCGAAGTGACGAATCACGTTGACCCAGCGTTGGACTTTCTGTTCAATGACGTCTATGTGGCGCTTCCACGACAAATTCCATGATAGAGTCACGCCTAGGAACTTGTGTGTGTCACCTGCTCCAGTGGGCTTCCACCAATATACAGGCGATATCTATGCATGTCCTTGCGCGTGAAGGCTAGAACTGCGCTTTTCTCTACGGATATCTCCATTCCTGCCTGGAGTAAGTAGAGGCGAATGGCATCTAACGTGCACTGAAGACGCTGACGGAGTGCTGGACGGGAAGTGCCTGTAGTCCAAACACAGATGTCATCGGCATACAGGGACAAGTTGACTTTCCGCTGAATGCAGGTTCCAATGCCCGCCATAACGGCATTAAAGAGGAGCGGACTTAGGACGCTTCCTTGTGGTACCCCCTGAGAGATGGGGAATTGTTCTGTGTCGCCTTGTCTTGTCCGGACGAAAATACCTCGTTGACTGAGGAAATCGGCTATCCAAAGCAACGTTGTACGTGAGAGCGCAGCGCTGTATAGAGCATGTAAGATTGATGGATGGCTAACGGTGTCGTATGCTCTCTTAACATCAAGAAATACCGCCGCCGAGATCTTCCTGCTTCGTCGTGCCTCTTCCACCGACGTGACCAAGTCGAGGACAGAGTCTATCGAACTGCGGTGCCGTCGAAACCCAGCTTGCTCTTGAGGGAAGAAGGCACGGCTTTCGAGCCACCACTCAATTCTACGCAAGGCCATTCTTTCCATAACTTTCCCCAAGCAGCTGGTCAGAGTTACCGGGCGAAATGATGCCAATTGGGATGGGTGTTTTCCTGGTTTTAGCAACGGTACCACTTGGCCGACTTTCCACTGCCTAGGAACCTGTCCATGCCTCCACGAGTGATTGCAGATGTTCAGCAGGGCCTGAAGGGAAGTAGGGTCAAGGTTTCGAATTACTGTGTATGTAATGGCGTCCGGGCCTGGAGAAGACTTCTTGCATGCAGCTGAAATGGCTGACGTAAGTTCTGCCACGGAGAAGTCCATATCCAAGGCAGGGACAGCTGCTGGGTTGGCATGCTCGAGAATAGATGTCACATGGGCTGTATGGTTTAGGTACTCCTCGGTGCTGGTTACATTGGCTCCCTTCGTAATGACACGGCAGAATTCCCTGGCCACCTCTTTCTCAGACGTAGATGTTAGGAGCGCAAGAGCTCCAAGTGGGTTCCGAACTGGAGGGTTCTCCTTTAAACTTCTTGCGACTCTCCATATCCGAGCAGGGCTCTCAAAAGGTGATAAGGAGCAACAGAAGTGCCGCCACCGTTGACGGTCAAGGTTTCGGAGTTCTTTCTGGACAAGCCTACTCGCGCGTCTTGCTTCCTGTATATCAGAAAGATCTCCTGTCCGTCGAGCTTTACGTTCAGCGCGCCTTCGGACAGCACGTAGTTGCTCCACACGAGGGTTAGACCCTAAGTGACCAGAACACACGTTGACTGTTTTAGAGGACGAGGCAAGGGCATCGGCAATGACATTCTCTAGCTGATCCACAGAAAGCAAAGGGTGGGCCCTATCTCCACATGCTGTACGAAACGAACGCCAGTCTGTTAATTTCGCCGTTCTACATCCCGCTCTCGTTGAATATCCATCATACGTGATGTATATGGGCACGTGGTCGCTTCCCCTGCCATCAAGGTCCGTGTACCAATGGAGCTTCCTATAGATATCTCTTGAGCAGAGGGAGACGTCCAGAACGTCCGTAGTGAAGGACCTCCGCAAAAACGTGTGTGATCCATCATTCAGGATGCAGAGATCCATGCTCTCGATCAGCTCCATCCATATTTTCCCTCGACGATCAGTTTTGGTACTCCCCCATGCAGAGTGGTGAGCGTTAATATCACCGACCACTAGATAAGGAGACTCTAAATTGTCCAGCACAGCCTTCAGATCGGTCTTGGACACCTTAGCTGACGGCGGCACGTACAAGTTCACCACAGTGACGACAGTTTTACCCAAGCGAATTCTACACCGGATACAGTCTAGGCCAGCCACTTTCGGCGTTGGAAGGGCAGCTGCATTGAAATCGCGTCGAACAAGCAGAACCGTCCTTGAGAAATCTGTATCTTCTTGCGTGACCAACCTATAACCGCTGAGTCTGAAGTCCTTCTCAACATAAGCTTCACTAATAGCCAACATGGGGATTCGATGCCGAAGTAGAAAGTCTTTAAGATCTGGCAGCTTGTTGCGCAGACTGCGCGCGTTCCACTGCTTTAAGACAGCATTCCTATAGATTTGCTCCATGACCGAGGAAAGGGCTGTCAATCTCTAGAAGAGCCTTGACTTCGGGCAACTGCGCAGCCTCAGGGCAACAAGCAACAATGGCCTTCATAGCAGCAAGAACTAAGGGGATGATGACACAGGAGTCATTCGAAGACTGGGGGAGTGCCATTTCAGCCGTCGAGGCGCTGCTGGCAGAGTCTCATTGGTCTTCCTTGGGCCTCGCACTGCGGCTGCGAAAGTTGCACGGAGAGGAGTGGTAGCATTAGGGATGTCATGCTGGCTATCTAGGAGCCGCACATGCCTACTCGGTTGAGGCTTAAATGCTTGTGGTTTGGGGGTTTTGACTGTTGGTTTTGAGACCTGCTGAGGTGCCCTTTGGGATCTCGCAGTAGTTTGTGGTCGACCATCACTTTTGGCCGCCTGGAGACCTAAAGTTGAACCTCCGTCCGTTTGTGCACTACGTCGTGCCTTCCTGATCCCAGGGGAAGGGGAAGGGGTGCTGGTCAAAACACGAGCTTGAAAGCGCCTTGTAGCTGCCCTCTTCCGGGGACATAAAGAATGCGATGCAGCATGCGGTCCCTCGCAGTTTGCACATTTCGGTTGGCGCCGCGCTGTACATTCCTTGAGCGTGTGCGGCTGAGAGCAGAACTTGCACCGTAGTGGCCATCGACAGCTTCGAGCAAGATGACCGAACCTCTGGCAGTGATAGCATTGCACTGGACCTTCCACATACTCATGCACCTTATGCGTTGAGAAGCCAAACTTAACTTCCTCAGGTATCCTTCTGTTGGACTTGAAGGTCAATATGACATTTCGAAGGGGGATGTACTGGTCCGACCCATCTTCATGAGAGACAAGCAGTTGAGATGCTGACAGGACACTCCCATTGCAGCTAAAATGATTATACAGAGAGTTTCAGGTGTCCAAAAGGAAACTTGTGGCAACATATAAAGGTAACCAACAGTAGATGTAAGCAACGTGGGTGGCTAATTTGTGCCAAACAAGTGTGCTCCCATGACCTAATTCTTCCTTGCAGCCCATGTTTAGATGCGTATGTAGTAATCAACACAATAATCACCAGTCCCCTGCTGGTTTGAATTACTGATGTCCGTATTCACCAGTCCCACTCAGCTGGTTTAAGTTGATCACGTGAGTACTTCGTCCGCCAATCACGAACAACCACCCCGCTGGTCTATCCCGGCTACCGTGAGGCCCATGGCGGCCTCCATGGAGTTTGTGTGCACAACGCATAGGCCTAATCTACGCTTCGCCGGAAATTTTTCGGCGAAATACAGGTAAGTTTTGACTTGTAAAGCTACTAGAAGCGTTCGTAAGGCGAATGTTGTTGCACTCCAATCAATATTTGCCGTCGACGTCTCATTTCGTTTGCCGTTCACACGACGTAAATCCGGCGGCCTAGCGATGGTCTAACTCCAATGTATTTGAATAGGACTGATTTAAACTAGGGGTGGGTGTAGTTTAAAGCCAGTCTACCGCGGAGCAGCTCTGAATGAGCCTTTCGAGAAACAACCCAAAAATAGTTTTTGCTGAACGCTGTTGCCTAGTTTTCAAGTCGAAATTGCGCAAATTATAAGCAAAAAGAACGTTGTGAGGAACCCGTGAGCGAAATAAGTGAAGTTATAAACCCACCGCCGATAAAAAGTTAATGATCGGCATGAAGTGGAATTTTGAAATCCGCTCTCCTAATTTAGGACCAACATCGTCAAAGTTAGTGATGTCAACATTGGCAGCTAGACACCAGTCACTTTCCGATCCAAAGCTGACAGGAGGTCGTGCACAAACAGCTGTTACCTCCAGCAACAAAAACGACGCTGATTGTGCGTGGTAATTTTAATACAGCCCCTAGTGCCTCGGTTATACACCACTAACAATAGTTTGTGCTGTGCTGCCGTTGCTGGCTCTGATTGATACATTTAACGACTTGCTGCACACTACAGTGATCGCCGGTACTTGTGAACGAGCTTTGTGTTCCTAGATTACTGTTAGTGTTTCCTGTTAAAAATGCATCCGTCATGTTTGTCTTCTAAACAAAACGGAGGTCACAAGAGGGAGGGGGGTTCCATAGAGCAGTTATACCTCCATGTGCCTTACAGCTATACAACGGAGTATACTCCGCTGTACATGTTACCCAGCATATAAAGGCACAAATATCAAACACGTAGCTCGCTTTTGAAATGTGCGAGTGACATTCCAAAATAGCAGCATTGAGAGGGTACCTGGAGTTATATGTTGGATGTCCCAGTGCATTAACCAGGTACAATATTTCAGATCTGACTCTGGAAAGGGGACCATATGGAGGAAGCTCTAGATCCCCTTGGAAGCTTGATTTGCTTGCCCAGAAAGATGCAAGCCCCATAGGAAAGCACTATTGCGTTCTGTCATTATGAAAGCACTAATGTTTTTTGGAAATCGCTATGAGCATATTTCTTGGCACAATTTTGTGCTGGTGAGATTTGGCTATGCTTATCAGCTTCAACGCAGGGTGCTGCTGTATATGTCGACTGGGAGAAATTTTGACAAAACAGCGTGTCTTTAGAATATCAGACTTGGTTATTCGATAAAAGTACAGGTAGAAATATCCCGCAGAGGCATACAAGGAAATATTGCGAGCAGTGTTTTGTGTCGACGAATTTGTATGGACAAATGGGAGCCTTCACGGGGGCATATAAACACAACACTAGAGTGTCAAGCAGCCCATGTAGTCATGATGTCGATACCACTGTCAGGAGTGTGCAGATGCTGCGTGCAAAATTGTGAGCAGGTTTCACCTTGCCGGTTCAGGAGAAAATCCACAGAGAAGTGAAGGTCTCAAAATTTTATAAGGACGCACATGTAAGTACATGTGTAGCTAAAATGTGTGCTCTACCGCTTCCAGCACACCACACCAGAAGGGGAGAGCAAATATGCCAACAACCAACATTGCTGCAATGATGATGTACCGTAATATTAGAAAATATTCAAGGTGACAGCTACTTGCTTTTATGCTCACATTTATCATCTGCTAACGGTAGATGTGGCTTTGTAGACTGCCACCGCAAGACACAAAACACAAGAAACCTGGCTACAGACTTTATCAAAGCGACATATTTCTGGGATGCGATTACTGCCGATACAAGCCCATGATTCACACAGTGTCCCCCTTTATTGTGTGAGCAGCACTGTGTATGCCCAACACTTTGTTCCTTTTCTTCCTAATTATCTGTTATGGGCACAGCAGTGCCTGTATCTCATGCTTTTGAGTTGTTTGTTTGCATTAAATCAATAAAACTTGTTACGCACGGATATCAACTATTAGTTGTGAAGTACAGATGTTTGTCCCATGCCAGATGCTATGGAAAAGAAATTTTTAGTACATTGTGCATGGAGACACAACTCCAATGCATTGATAGTGCAACAGAGCGGAATTCTATTGGGCAGTTTAGCATGAAAAGCAGAACCACTAGCTGACACTCTTACTGGCACAGGAAGTACCAACACTGAACAGTTGAAATTAGTGCTGTACATTGGACATGAAGAGTGATTGAATACCGGAAATGCTGTCTGTTACACATAACGAACGAATAGAGATGGGAAAAGTGATGGAAGGACATGTAGGGTTTGTCTGAGCCGGTGCAAAGAGAACCAGTAACACAATTACCAGTACCGTGGAATATATGTAGATCACAGGGACCTGTTGTTATTGGTAATGCTATGTTTCCACCTTGTACTGCGGCGCACAAGTACATCAATCTGTCTGAAACGCAGCTATGCTGAGGACGGTCACCACGTGGCAGATTGACATTTGTATCGTCTGTGCTAAATCATGGGTATCATTATGGTATGACTGCAGATGTATGACAGATCACGTGATCTGAGAACACAGGCATGCTCATTTTTTTGCAAGATTTCCTGGCAAATCTTACATGCTATGCATTGTTGACAGCTGTCATGACATGGTGGCGACACGGATGTCAACGACACTCCAGCTTTACACTGGTTTGATCTTTGCACTTGTTGTGTAGTCTCATATGCTGTAAGGCAAATCTTGAAGAATAGTAAAACACATTTCTGTGTAATCAGGTCACAAGATTTATTATATACATCTGCATTCACATTGACATTGCATCCATGCCTCTATTTATCATGAATGTCCAAAAGCCTGTAATTTCGTTCTGTTGTGTCTGTCTTCAATGTGTTCTAAATAGCTGAGTTCGAGCAATAAGTATGGAATAGCAGAAATTGTAGTAATACTGCATGAACCAAACCAATGGCAACTTCTAATATACACTTCACTTCACTGTACTTTCAATTATGTTGCAACTTAGTTCTCCTTACACCAGTACAGGTACGTGCTAAGTGCCCACGGTTCTCCCTTTTTGACATGTCCTGTATATTACCTGATAGGAACAGGTACTCCCATTTCGTACTAGCTCACCTCTGCCTTGACTCAAACTCCGCCCCTAAATGCACACCAGTGAATGAAGTACGAACGCAATATGGGCATACTAGCGTCACAAAAATCTGATGTAATTAAGAGTGTTGTCAGCAGCATCATTACAAATGATTCTAATATGTATGAATCTGTCACTCGAAAGCCCACAGGAAAAAGTGCCTAGATGCTGTTACAATGCAAGATACCACGGCACTCATTTACATTTGGAAAGATCGAAGCTTCCTTCCTTCACATCATCACCAGGAGAATATGTGGCGCCTCAAGCGTACTAGTTTTACTGCATAACCGACACAAAATGCCTGTGACATATGATACACCTTCTTATTTAGTTTGTTTCAGGAAAGCAGTTCTTCAATGCAATACGTGAAGAAAACTAATTGTCGTACAGATATGTGGCTGGAACGTGACTAACCCTGCTTAAATGCATGAAAAACATGTCATTGTGAGAGTAGAAACCATTGCTTCAGGAATATTGTGGTTGTGTGTGCGGCATTTTTCCTTTCTTCTAAAGAGGAGTTTTGCACTACCTATACCTCTGTTTCTTTTTGAAACCCTGCCCCCTCCCTTTTTTTTTTTTTTTTGTAATGCACCCTTATGGGTACATATAAAGTTCAACGAAGTGTAATGAAATAACTATATGCCCTTCATGTGTGCCAACATAGATGTGTTTGCCCAAAATCTGTGAAACTGTTGTTGCTGTTGGGTGCTGTTAACTTGCAAACCATCCCCCCCTCCCCATAAGTCACCTATTAATTTCCAGAATACACCAGCTGAAGACATCACATGTTCATCACTGGCTACTGAAGTTAGGCGGTCAGCCATGCAAAAACATCTATGTTATTTTTCTGCATATTAAGCAATGTCCCACATTTCTCCTCCCAGACTTTGTCCTTGATGATGTGGTACACCGCGTTCACTACACTAATATACTGTCTGGTTTTGTAGCTTTGTGCTGACACAGCTGAATTAATATATCGGTTTTTGCAAAGTTACAACTGCCAAAGTGTCTCAAAAGACAACAGAAAGTGTGGAAGAAAGATATACAATCCTATACTTCCTAAAAAATAATAGCAGCTCATTGTAGATAAGATGCATCTGATTTCAAGTTTCATTCTTTTCTTTATATGAGCTTATTTGCATTGCATTCATTTGTCCATTGCAACCTTCCACTTACTGTCCATTACATATCAATACAGAAAGCTAGCAGGCAATGGCCAGTGCTGCTGTTTGCTTTGATATTCCACTGTGTTGTTTCTCAAGAAATAGCACAATCTCTCAGCACACAGCTGTGCAGTTTATAACTGCGTAACTACGCAGTGCACAAATGCATGGGGCACATGCACAAATTTTTCAGAGCTTTACCATCTGTACTTCAGGTTGTCTGCAATACAGGACAGTGTAGAAAACTGGGAACAGTCAGAGACCTATAACATGACTTAAAATCTAAAAAAGATAATTCTCAAGAATGCTGTATGGAGCTGCTGATGTAATTGTGCAATACCTTAATTTGCACAATTGGACAGTGGCAGTTCTCAGAGCAGCCTTGCCAAAGGAGAAGCAGAGGTCACACGGGCCTCTCATGTGATTTTTCGGTCAAGTTCAGCTATCTGTGTCACAGTGAAGTGGTAACTGCAACTGCATCACCATAGAAATTCTTTTTGAACAAAAAGCCTAAATTAAAAGCCTCAGCTGGC
This sequence comes from Ornithodoros turicata, assembly GCF_037126465.1. Taxonomy (NCBI): domain Eukaryota; kingdom Metazoa; phylum Arthropoda; class Arachnida; order Ixodida; family Argasidae; genus Ornithodoros; species Ornithodoros turicata. The sequence continues at coordinate 108,636,702 of NC_088201.1, forward strand.
ATATTCTAGCACGGCATCAGCTGTCAGGAGTTTTTAGGCATTGGTGGTGGTGATTGTTTGGCATGTAATGGTGCAATGATAATGGAAGTGAGGTTGTTTACAATGCGAGTATGAAGTCAAGAGAGGAGCTTATAAAGAATGAGTGCAGAAAAATACATAAGTCACTGACCAGGTATGTACGTAAAAGGGTTTCCTCAATAATATATGACTCAGAATCCGGGGCCGGTGGTAGGGGTGCGCGGGGCCTGAGGCAAAGGCGCATCGTGGGGCCTGTTTCACACCAGCAGGAATGAAAAGATAAGAAATGGTAAAATTTTCGCAGTGGGAGATTTTAGCAGTACGGGAAATGGCAGCAGGAGAGAAGGGTGCGAAATCCTCGGTATAGCTTGCAGGGTTGGCGGATTTTTCTTAAAAGTGGGACTTTTTCTCATCACATGACAGAATGGCACATAACACATTATTCTCTCATTTCTGTTTTAGTCGAACATCCCACGTGCGATTAAGTGTATACTTGATATTTAAAAAAAAGTAATCTCTGGTTGAGGGCTTTGTGCGCGGGGCCTAAGGCGGTCGCCTTACTCGCCTTACCCTATCGCCGGCCCTGCTGTGAACAAGCAAGCACAATGCAAATAGCAGCACGGATTTGCTTGTACCTGATGTTGCAGCTGTTGTTGTATGTGTTTGCCTTTGTCCATTGTATGTTTGCTCCGCCCTTGAAACACCATTACTGAGACAAATAAGACCTTCTGTACGAGATATTTGATCCATTTGAACAGCAAAGAGAAGATTGTTTGTATTTTGTGTATGTGGTCTCAATAAACAAGAAACTCTGAATGGCTCGGACCTATTGTAACGACTGTGCCCTTTTACTCTTGCAGATATGGCGTCTGTGATGTCAAGTGCGCTCAATATATGACTGTAGGACAAGTGTGTACATTCCCATTATATTAAGTTCCAGCAAGTGACAGTCACAACACAGCCAGTCTTTGTTAGCTGAACAGAATAAATCAATTCAGTGCTTGATGATTTGTACAAGAATGTTATATGCAGAGATACGCTGTCCGACGCGTGTTACCCATTACGGCTTCTCGAATTCAGCATTATGTATTCGATACACGGTGTTTTTCACAATTATTTTACTTCACAAAATTGTATAGATTATCATAGCTATGTGGAACTTCTGTGCGAACTTTGTGTTTCCTCTCATATAAACCTCTGTGAAGTAGGGTAGGGTCCTTTGACTACCGGGGGTAAACATCCCATGTCATCATAACTTCTCTATCATTTATTGTTGTTGTTGTAGATGCTTGCGAATTTCGAGATATGCAGAGAAACTCTTTCATTAAATGGAATAGCTTAATCATATGTATATTGCTCTCAGTCTATTATTTTGCTATTTTCTATTATTTTATGTTTCCAGCGATTTAAGCACACATTTGAATCACACATCACAGGCACAACTGCTTGCTCACACCTGTCGCATTTAGTCTAAATTGTATTATGCTGCAGAAGACGAAAGTTCAGGGAGTTCAGAACAGTCCCCTTGTGATTTGTAGTTGTTGATCGCAAACTTTTCCGAAGTTCAGCAGCAGGCACTTGTGTTTCCGATCGGCAAACACTAATCTCCATCTTCCGTTTCCTCCCCCTTTTTTTCTTTCGTCTAATAAATATACCCCCCCCCCCATCTTGCCTGCGAAGAAAGGACTAGTGAACGAGTTACTCTTCTTGTTGCAATCTGGAATTATATGCTTGGTTTCACAAACGAACAAAAGCTTTCCTTGCCGTATGAATTATTTTGAGTGCCAGATACCCAGCGCTGTCGCCGATCGGCTTCCCTATTTTGGCCGGGGCAGTGCCAGTGCCGTGTATTACGGCTTTGGCCCGGGGAAGCAGTGGGGGGGGGGGGGGGGGGGGGTATATTTATTAGACCAGTGGGAAAAAAACGGGGGGGGAGGGGGGGTAGCGGTGAAACTTCAGACACTTCCCAGTTTCGCTCGAGATGAAGAACCACCTGAATGCACTCAGCGTAGCGAACCGCGGTCGGTTTTACACAAACTCATGTGATCCCTATCCAGCAAAGCCATGCAGTAGTACGCGTAAAACACATTTACCTTATAAAACTACGAGCACATGTCCACATGTAACAGGACTACAGGACTTCCGCGCGGGCAGAAGCGACTTTCTCACGTGACATATGACGTTCGCCGAGAGGCGGAGCCCGTGACTCGAGCTACACAGAGCCATTTATGGGCCTCTATAAACGGCTCTGGAACTACAGCCGAAAAGAGTCTCCCCACACCATTCCGCAACCACCTGTAGCCAGGGTGTCGGAGCGAATCGAAAAGCGGAACCGAAAACCGACAAAAAAACAAACAAAAAAAAACGCTATTTTGGTGCGAACCGGAACGGAATCGAAACCGTATACGTTTTTCTCGCTCAGGAGGGACGTTGCCAAAGCTTATTCGCTCTTCGCGCGTTCTTGTTATTGTTCTTGTATGCAAGTACTTTTGCGCCCGTATTACTCTGCGGCTGAAAATTCTGCGAGTCTGCGACGGGAGTACGAACAGCGGCAGGGATATATCCGGGCTTTCCTAGACTGCCTGTACGCCGTACAACGAATAATTGCTAAAACTTGTGGGATTTGCTCCTGCAAGTAGCCTTCCCCACCGGGTTGTGGTCTAAATAACCGGTACGTTCCCTAACGCCAACCAAGAATGACTCTGACACAGGTTTGGAATAACTTACATTGCTGACTTTATTCCTGCAACGTCTGCTCACTTCCAAGTCCCAGGCACGAGTGACCCCTTCCTCCCCAGGGTCCCCTCCCGCGACACCTTCCACTGACCTACTTCCATGCGGCAAATCGGCGCACGCGGCCAAACTGGCCAGTGGAAATTTCCTGTGTCGAGGGATCGCCTGGGGGAGATGAGGTCACGGGACGGCTCCCCATGTGTCCCCCAAACAGGGTCACCACAAACTGTAATCGATAATTTCGTGGGAATATTCAAGGAATATATTACACGTCCGTGAGAAAGCTTGTGGAAATTATAAAGGGATCTAGTGCGAACGTCAGAATGCTCACTCACAGCAAAACGGAAGTTGCTAAATTCACACCATTAACAGGAAAGTATGTCGATTTACTTCTTGAGAATCTACCACGCCTTGTGACTCCAGTCCTCTCCTCGGACACCAGAGATGAACTAGTGCAGTTATGGGATCTTCTCAGAGGTGTGGTAAAAGAATTTGAACAAGATACTGCAGGGAAAGATCTTCGTCCGGAGACGTTAAGTTCCTAACTGTGTTTCTAATCAGGGAACCAAACGCAAGGGGTACGAACAGGAGCACGTGACCCAGTATATACATGTTTTTTCGCATCACGCCGCGGTGAGCCACATGCAGCAGCGCTGCCTAGGATGGTTTTCCAACCAAGCACTAGAAAAGAAAAAGAGTGTCTTAAAGAACCTACATCATCGGCGAACAAACAAATGGGGCGCATCATGGGATGGACTAAAAATATGTAAAAGGATAGAAGAAAATTCATCTGCACTATCAGAAACGTGACGTCACGTACTGGGAAGAAGGTGGCATCCAAGGCACAAGAGGAAAGACGCCACGTTTGAGTGTCGAGCTCAACTAGCGCGTGTCACACACAGATGTGACGCGAGGTGGGCTAAAACGGAAATCGGGAACAGCGGAATTGTGACGACGTCCAAAGATATTAGCAAGCTGAGGCAAACGTTGCGTCACAGTTTGAGTAACGTGATTTGAAACTGCCCCCGTTTATTTTGGCTTCAACGTTAAAAGGAGGACATTGTGATCGCATATGCAGCCATGCGAACTTTTTCCCAACATGAAGACGACACTAACTCTGATGTGCAAATCAAATGTTCATCGTGCTTCATTCGTATTTATTGGACTCATACGTACTAACAATCGAGGCTACACAACTGACTTTTACGTGGCGCACGCACACTCTAAGAAAAAAAGGAGTAAAACGGGGAGTAATTGCAGCTTCTACTCCCCTAGTCTGCAATTACTCCCCATTTTAGTCCCCTAACCCAACATTTAGTCCCGACGTTTACTCCCCATGACTGCAAATTGTCACTAAACTTCGCGAATGGTCTCCTGAATGCAAAAGTCTACGTAAATATGTGCCCTTGGTCAATTTGAACGACATAAGGCTGTATAACTCACACAACGTAGCAATTTTCCAGCCACACAGAGTAAGAAACAGTTAGCGCATCTTTCTTCGCAAATTGTGCCCTAGTATGGCGCAAGATTTTATATCAGTCGATATATCACGGTTGACGGTTTGCTTCAAAGTATCTTCATGCATGCGCACCAATTATGTACCTGGGACTCTTACAACAGCGCGTGAAATGCGGTCTTCAACCTGTGACATTCATTTACTCCCGTGCATTTACTCCCGAAAGGGACTATTTTTTGTGGCAATGCAATTACTCCCCAAAAGGAGGAAAAGTACTCCTTTTTTCCTTAGAGTGCAGTTATTTATCAACCAGTCAATAAACTTTTCTTCACACCTACAGAAACCAAGATGAACGAAGGGAAAAAAAAAAGACGGCGATAGCGTATAACACAGTCCCAAGCAGTCTGCTGAAAGCGCGAGCATGTACGGTTGGATCAAGATTGTAAATCTTCAGAAGAACCACGCTGATAAGACAGCACACCTGCTAGCACCCTCTCCACTGACGAAAAGAAAAACCAGGAGCACGGCTGTCGAACAACACGCGGCATTAGGCTGCAATAGGGATAGATTTGAGCCACTACGGCGTCAGCTATGTGAGGTAGGGAAAATAAAAGAAAGGAACGCAGAACGATTTCTTTGTTTTCGTTGATTGATTGATTGATTGAAAGAAAGAAAAAAAATGGGGACTGTAGCCCTCATCACGAGGGCCGGCTACCCCAGATCACCTAAGGAAAGGAATTCCAGACACATCCACCATCACCCACTGGAGATGTCGCGAAGCAGCGACGAACGCCACAGACAGGTCATAGCCCATCTAACAGCTTGGTGTCCCTTAAAAACTGTGTAACGGCTCGCAAAGCTGGCAGTTGAGTGCTCATTGGCCATGGGCCCAGCACCTTCTGCACTCCGAAGGGTCGATTGTCAACCCGGCCTAACGTGGCTACAAGTCTGTCACGACACTCAGAGTATCTTGGGCACGTAACTATAATATGTTCGACGTCTTCGACTGAGCCACAGACTGGACAATTAGGAGAGTCCGCCTTCCCAAGCCTGTACAGGAGTCTTACACTGTATTGTACATTGAGCCGGAGCCTGTGAAACAATGACGTAATCTGTCGTGGCATGGATGTTGGGAGGACCAGAGCTAGTTCGGGGTCAACCCGGTGCAGAAGGGAAGATCCAGCCTCGCCACAAAACCATTGATCTTTTGACAGCTTATGGCTCAGAGACGTTAAGGCACTCTTGGCGTCCACCTTCGTGAAGTAAACACTGCGGAATGTACTATTTCCATGTGCTTTCCCGGCGTTGTGATCGGCCGCATCATGCCCGGTGATCCCACAGTGGCCAGGTATCCACCGGAAAATCACGTCATGGCCAGCGATCACTGCTTTTTGGTGCGCTACTAGTATGTCATTGTTTTCGTTGTCTGAATTTGTGCGTATCTTGTCCAGTGCTGATAGATGACAACAACAGAAAGTCGTGATTTCTTAACTTTTTTTTGTAGTTTCGTGGTGAACCACATATCTACAGTATCTAAAAAATGCAGATGACAAGGAAACGAGCATTATTGTGATCAAAAGAGAGCAGAGTAATGTGTTGTAATACAAATGGACCACGTGACCGCCTTTTACAATTGCGTTTCCCTCGCTAGAGAGGCTCGCGAGGAAGCGTGACATCCTATAGCTGTATCATAAATTGTCTTCAGGTATTATTAAGCCCCCTCCCCACTTGCCAAAAAAAAAAAAAAAAGAAGAGAGCGAGAAAGAAGCACAAACGAAACCGCAGTCTATACAAACGGTGTGTTGCCACTCGGTTCAGCCACTCGGAGTTTCTGAATATATAGATCAGTTTTATCGTTCAGCGTCATGCGCATGCGTGCATGGTTGTCCTACTTCCCTCCTTTTACATGAGCATCAGTAGGTTCTCTGCACTGCCAGCCTAGATCTATCGTGCCTCAAAATACTTTGTTTCTACAAGGAAACTGAATGTTGATAGTTCGTTAGGCACACTTTAGCCCGCTAATTTTCGTCGAATCTTTTATTTGTATATGTCTCAAATTTTGCAAGCGTGTCCATTTTTTTGTGCGCTATTTCATAAATACGATTGTAGATTCGGTCTACTCGAACGAGCCTCGAATTCTTCCGGGAGTCAGTATGGAAACACATGAGGATATACAGGTTGTCCTTTTTTAGGTGCCACAGTTGTTATTAAAAATTTAGTAGAGCCCCGGACGTGCCGTTTGGGCGCCTAACATACCTGGTCTCTCGGACATCTTTCCTAGACGGTCGCATCAGTGTTCGGTATCTAACTAAAATCATTTACTTAATTAGCTTCAATAATTTTCAAAGATAAGAGATTGACCCAATGACAGCATCGAATCCCCTGGAGTCACTGGTAACATTACCATTTTCTGGACAAAAATCGAAACACCTATAGCACGAGAATATGGCCCGGAAATAACTGCAATGTGGTGGTCATTGTTGTTTCGAAGCTTCAAGCGCGTTTTACCCTTTCTTCTAAACGCGAAGAAGAAAAAGTTCACCGCGTGCTTTCTCCCTTACATTTAGGGAAGAGGGCAAAAGAGCGCCTAAAGCCACGAAACAAGAATGACCGTCGCATTCCCGTTACTTCCATGCCATTTTCTCGCGCTATGGCTGTTTCGATCTTCTTTTTTTGTGTGTGTGATTAATTCAATTAAAAGGTTAATTATATAATTTTAGTTAATTAGTCATTACCGGCTAGGAAATATGTTCGCCGAGCCAGGTATGTTAGTCGCTGAAAAGGCATATCTGTTGTTCTCATAGATGTTTCATAAAAAAATCCGTGGCAGCGAAAAAAAAACGACACGCTGTCCATGAGGATGATATCACCGTTGATAACTATTGAGCAGTGATGGCCACTAACTACTTATACAGTAGTTTAACTATAACTACTAAGTACTTCGCGATGAAGTAGTTTAACTAGTAGTTCACTACTTTTCAGGGGAGTAGTTAAAATTACTTCTTTAACTATTGCAGTGTATTTTAACTACATCTATAACTACTTAACGTTGTCCATCAACACCAATCCCTTGTAGTGTTCTTGGACGCCTAAATATGAATCAAAAGCAATGATAAACTTTGGCTCAAGCCATTCCTTCGATCGTGAAATACAAAGCTTGCGGCGGGTTTCTTTCTGTGCCTATGCGATAAACTAAGTTGCAGAATTATTTCACAGCAAATGAGGCTTCGCTAGACAAGCATTAGAAGTGAAGATTTAGTACACATGCACGACACAATTGCTCTGCACCTCCGTTCTCATCAAACAAGTAGCTCAAGGTAAAAGTCGGAAGCACAATCGTGCCGTAAAGCTTGCGGCAAAATCAGAAGTAGTTGGGGCCTGCAGAAACCTTACTACTGTAGTTAACTACTCAAAATAGTAGTTTAACTAGTAGTTGCCGCTACATTTCTGCAAGTAGTTGATAACTACTTTTTAACTACAATCAGGTAGTTTAACTACATGTAGTTAACTACTGGCCATCATTGCTATTTAGAACCACTAAAAGCGTTCACGTTGGCGTCGGGTTGCAAGATGACGTTACGCGAGCTCACCGCTGCTCTCAAAGCAATATGTTAAGATTAAATATCCTAAAGTGATATACTGATGCAAGCCATATAGGGCAAGAATGATATAGGACAGCTATGGCGGAAACCTGTGTCATCTGACGCGTTGCTCAGAATTTTGTTGAACGCATCTTTGTTCCGCTTATCCTATTGCTAGGGTTCCCTGTTTTCGGTTTTAATCGAAAAACGTCGAAAAACATACGCCGACTAAATCTGCCCTCATTCGGTCTTAATATCGAATAAACATCGAATACAGAGGAACATTCCAGGAGCCATGACAGATAAATGGCTATCCAGCTTCAGATTTCAACATGCCAAGCAGGCTTTCCTTTATTGCTCTTCTTTCTTGGTATTTGCTAGGGTTTGATGACCTGCGACCACATTGAGTGTTCCAGGGTCAATCTCTTTGTCCCGGATCGGGCGCGCTGGTCGCAATACGCTGTGCAAGTGCGTCTCTGCGCATGAGAGGAGGCAGTGAGAGGGATGAAGGAGGGCGCCGCCGTAGCCAATGGGGCTGCCCGAGTGGAGTAACCGGGAGAGGAGATATGCGCAGAACGCTCGGTTACTTCCAGAGCGTATCTCATTCTTCTGCCATTGTAGGTGCCCCACCGCGCTTGTGAACCTTGTAGGGACGTGACATCAAGTAGAATCTCGGTCACCAGCTTTAGTTGTCTAGTGGAGAGGTTGGCACAGTACATACACCTCCACTTTCCACGTACGGCGGTCCTGTCTTTCCGCGGCACACGAGATGGGAAGGAAGAGGTCATCGGATCGCTTGCGGAAATCAATATTTTGAACTCCTAGACAAGGAAGATGTTGTCGTTTGCAAGTATTGTCGCGTGACAGTTAATGTGGGCTTGTGACTGTGGAAGAGGTGCAGCGCGCATATCGGAGCATGTACAATCGCGGCGCCAACAAACGCGTGCAAACAGGGCGCCACGTGAATCTGAAGAATCCTCGTAACGAACAAGGGAAGCAAACTCCTTCTGATCATTTCTTGCAGCACTTGTAATTGCTATTCGCCGATAACTGTCAGGTAAACCATGTACACGCAAGGAAAAACATCGAAAAACTCGTGAAAATCAATAAACATAGAAAAACATATGTCGAATCCGCCCAAAAATAAACATCGAAAACGAGGAACCTATTGCATACTCAGAATTATTGAGTTTTCGTCTGCTTCTTCGAGCTCTGTGAAAAAGACACTTTCTCTGGATATCCAACATTACCAACGCCAATTTATCAGTATTATCCAGGACCGACGGGAGAGGTTTTTCGCAGTAGCTTCCAGAAGAGGAGCCCGCTTTACTGGCGGCACAGTCTCACGCCCGCACCGCCTAGTGCGTGCCTGGGGGGGGGGGGGGGGGCACTCTCCCAATCTGCGCGCATTCTGAGGTGAGCGCATTCTGGAAGCTACTGCAGAAAACCAAAACCAGGACCGACACATTGGTGTCTATAATTATCAACCTATCCTCGATAAACTTGGTTTGACAATCCTATCACATCGTAGAACCTCAGATATCACATTTTCCTGTGCAAAGTAGTACATGTCGTGTTAAGCTGCCCTTGGTCTATTTTCTGCCCTTCATTTTAGTTCGTTCTCGTATTTGCATACTTCCTTCATCATCTTCACATAATGTTCCACGTGCAGCGGGGTAGGGTTCGCACCTCCGCTGTGAAACACCCTATCTGATCGTCATCATTTATTGTTGTTGTTGTGCCGTTCACTCTGACGACACCTTTTTATGTTTTGTTTGATTGCTCACAGTTTAACAGATACCAACGGACTTCGTAACAGCCACAATGTACACACGTTTGCTCCTTATAACAACCTCAACGATGTCAGTTCTCCTAACAGCTGTCAAGTTTTTAGTTTTTTACCCTTACCACGTGATGTTACACAGAAATATCTGCTCCCAGTATTGTTATTTCTTGTTTGTGTTGTTTATCTGTTGTTGTCTCTTCTGCGCTGGACCATTTCCCAAACCTGTGGTTGCGCGTGGCCTTGAATGTAGGCTTCGCCGCATCGCGTTCGGGCGGCGATGGAAGGCTCCTTTACAGATTCAAAATTTCGAACCCGAAAGGAACCTTGAAGATGCCACTATTCATGCCGAAAAATGGCTCAAAAGTTTTGTCCTGGCAGAGGTAAGCTGCCATTAAAGAACGAATGAAAAGCGCTGCCACCAGAATATGTAGCACGCGCTTTTCGTTCCAGAATACACGGGCTTTATGGGGGCCTTTTTAGGTGAAGCCTGCTTTACGTTTTGTCCCTAATTCTTGGGCATGCATTGCAAGATCTACGTGTTTCTTATACTTCTTATAGGTTTAGGATACTTCTTATAGCTTCTCAGGAAGCGTATCAGTTAGCCAATGACAGCACATCATTTCGGAGATCCCGTTCACATTTAGTGTGGACACACTGTATATATGAACGGCTACCAAGCTGTTAACCCGCGCCTGTGTGTCAGCGTGTAGATTCAAACTATAATATTGGAAGTAAAAGTAACGTCCTTAGCCGGAGGTCAATAGAAGGGGCGTGGGAGCACCGCTAAATGGGGAGTCATGATACCCAACATGGAGGTGCTTTCCGCGTGACCTAATATTGGGAGTAAAAGCAAGGCCTTTAATCGGAATGTCAGTGGAATACTGCAAAGAAAAGGGGCGCTGGAGCACTGTCCAATAGGGAGTCAGAAAGACACCACCTAAATTGCGGATGCTTTGTGCATGCCAAAAATTGGGAGTAAAAGCAACGCCCTTAATCTGGGAGTCGCCGGAGCACTTTAAAGAAAAGAGGAGCGGGAGCTCCTCTTTTCTAGTGTGGAGTCAGAAGAACACCCAAAACCAGGGGCGCTTTCCGTACGCCCCTATATTGGGAGCAAAGGCAACGCTCTTAATAAGAATGTCAGTAGAGCACTTTAAAGAAAAGAGGACCGGGAGCACCGTCTAGTAGGGAGTCAGGAGAACACCCAAAACCAGGGGCACTTTACGTACGCCCTTATATTGGGAGCAAAGGCAACGCTCCTAATAAGAATGTCAGTAGAGCACTTCAAAGAAAAGAGGAGCGGGAGCACCGTTTAGTGGGGAGTCAGGAGAACACCTGAACCAGGGGCTCTTTCCGCACTCCCATATACTGGGAGCAAAGACAACGCCCTTAATCAGAGTGTCAGTAGAGCACTTCAAAGAAAAGAGGAGAGGGATCACCATCTAGTGGGGAGTCAGAAGAACACCTAAACCAGAGGCTCTTTCCGCACTCCTATATACTGGGAGCAAAGGCAACGCCCTTAATAAGAATGTCAGTAGAGCACTTCAAAGAAAAGAGGAGCGGGAGCACCGTCCAATACGGTGTCAGAGGACACCTATACTAGGGGTGTAAATGCAACCCCTGAAAGAAGATTGCCATGGGAGCACAGTCGTGTGGGGATTCTGAAGGAAACAAAGTATGATAGCGTCGTGAGACCTCTTTCACTTAGAGAGTAGTGGAGACTTTCTCGGAAGGGGCCTCAGTACAGCACCTACAGAAGGAGCGTCCAGAGTACACTCTCATCTACGGTGTAACGTGAACACCTGATGTAGTGGTGTACCCTCATCACCCATGGGGGAGTGAAATATGTGACGGCCGTGAACACCCCGAAAGGAGTACCGTGTGCACCCTTTTTTCTTAGGGTGTAGGATCCAAAAGGGCTGTTCTTGTTGAAGCGTGTGAACAATTTCCTTGATCTGTATGGTCTATGATCTGTGTCGAGTTGATAGCGCAGCCTGACACTTAGCCATTGCTGGCATGTGATTGGTTCATATGTGCGCACTCAGAAGCAGAAACAACACGGATAGGAGTTGGGGGAAAACTATGGTTGGTTGGTGGCGCGGTATACTGAGCGATTTGTCTGCCAGTGTTCTTTCGTGCTGTGGAGAAAATTCCGTGGACGAATAGCATTGGGCGTCGCTAAGTTGTCGTATCAGTAGCATTCTGATCGTCTGGAGGATCTGCGGCGGGCTGATGGTATTATCTGCCACTTAGTCATTGCTGGACTGTGGTTGGTTCGTGGCGCGTTATATCGAGCGATGTGGCTGCCGGTGTTCTCCGGAGGTCTGTGAACGCGTTACTGTGTGCACCGCTGAACTGGCTTTCTCGCCTCTGAGTCATTGCTTGCTTGTGGTCACCTTGCAATCTGTCTGCCAATGGTGTTCGGTGTCTTGGAGAAAATATCGCGGACGCCAGTGTGCCTGCTGTGTGAAGCCTAAGGAAAAAATATCATGGACACATGGCGATACAAGTATATACGGTGGGTTGATGCTATTGGACACCGCTAGACCAGTTCCTCTGTGGCCCTCCGGTAGTCTGGAGGAATTGCGACGGGTTGATGGTATTTCCCACCGCTAGACCAGTTTCTCCATGGCTCTCCGATTGTCTGGAGAACCTGCGGCGGGCTGATGGCGTTGTCCGACCGCGAGGCCGCTCTGTCCATGGTCCTCCGATAGCCTATAGAGGACATCTGCTGGGCTGATGGTGTTGCCCCATGCTAGGTACTCTATCCATGGTCATCCAATGGTCTGGAGGACCTGCGGCGGGCTGATGTTGTTGTCCGCCGCCTTGTCGCGCTCTTGTTCAGGGAACGGGAAGAACTTCCCGCTCCCGAACTTGGCCACGGTGGCCTAGAGTACTGGATTGGTTCTTCTGAGACCCCTTCCGGCCACAAAGCTCTATTGACGTCCTCGATCCACGCCTCGATGTGCACTCGCATGGCTTCAGACTCCGGCTGGGGTTGGGATCCCGAGAGCGATAGTTGCTGCTCTACAGATTCGACGTACAGCACGAACCCTTGAAGGCTTTTTACGCAGACGAAAGGTATGACCGTTAAGGCCATCATCAAAGTGAAGGCGGCGGCAGCCAGCAAGCCGCGGCCTCCTGGGATGTCTAGGTGCACCAGTGCTGCCCCGGTGGCAAAAAGCGCCCCGGACAGCAAGAATAAGGTGATTACGATGACGTACTTCAAGTTCCTCGAGGTTAGGAAGTCAGCCATGACGACAGCTAATACTAATATATTAGCAGAAACGAAAATATCCCTTCCTGGTTTCTTGCATATTTTTAATCGTCCTCTGACAGTAATTTATAATAGGGACAATCTAAAAAAAATTAGAAGGCATACCGACCACATAAATGACCGTATGATTATCAATTTAAAATGATTCTTGAGCTCCGTGTGCTAGCAGTATACACCAGTGAGTCAGTCACAGTTGGTAAGTAGACCCAATCACCAATGTTGGGATATGATAGCAGACAGAGGGTTCGATGTCAGTTACTAGAGGCGAATTCCATTGACAAAGCTATGTGCTCCTTGACCCTAGAACCAGAGCTGGATGCGTTTGCTCCCGTCAGGGACCAGAGACCGTTTTATTGGTAGATACAGGTCAGGCATGAAATTCTCCATTGCGTGTAGGCAGGGCGGGGGGGGGGGGGCATAGCATTTCCTCCACACATTGAGAAGTGTTTACTCACCCATTTACATAGGCTCCCATGGGGCAAAAGGACCGAAATTAGTGATGATTCCCCTCGTTCCTTTTGCGGGTAGCTATCAAATTAGTGATGGACTCGTGTGACGTCTTCCCCCCTATACTCCAAGGGTAAAAAGAGTGATTTTACTCCTTTTTGGGGAGTAAAAGCATTGGCACAGATATAGTCCCTTTTGGGAGTAAATGCACGGGAGTAAATGAATGCCACAGAGTGGAGACTACATTTGAGGCTCTGTTCTAAGTGTCCCAGGTACATAATTCGTGTCCGTGCATGAGAATACTTTGAATCAAACCGTCAACCGTGATATATCGAGTGACATAAAATCTTGCGACATACATAGTGCACAATTTGCGAAGAAAGAACCGCTAACTGTTTCTTACTTTTTGTGGATGGAATATTGCTAAGTTGGCTCAGTTATCCAGCCTTATGCCATCAAATTGCCAAGAGCATAAATATACGTAGACTGTTGCATTCTTAAGACCATTTGTCATGTTCAGTGACAATTTGCAGTCCTGGGGAGTAAATGTCGGGGTTAGGGGACTAAAATAGGGAGTAATTGCAGTCTAGGAGACTAGAAGATGCAATTACTCCCCATTTTATTTCTTTTTTTTCTTAGAGTGTAGCTGAGTGATCATCCGGTTTCCCAACCTGACTTTATTCTTTTTAACATTGCACAGGACCAATGTCCTTCTCCTTCAACCTTCTTACTTTGACAACGCTACTATCGAACGACAACTGCTATGTATAGTTCGTCGTGATTTCGATAGGAATCCTGGAGTGGCTCCTTCGCAATGTACACCGCGTGACCAACCCAAACCCCGGGAAAGTGATTTCGATTGTAGCGTGGTGCACTGCACTCCTGGGGATGACATATACGACATAACGTTGGTCTCGCAAACCCGCACGTCATCGCCAGCACGTGAACCGCGCTCCTTATGTATGCGAGGTAACGAAACATTCGATGTTTACTGAATAAGGTAAAGTTGAGTTGGTGCCTGTTGGAGTTGGAAAACCTTTCTTTTTGGCCTTCTTGAGACATAGGCAAAGAGCTGACTAGGGTGTGGATCAGTTACATATGCTTGTTAGGTAAATAACATTTTTAATTAATGAGCGTATGCAAATGGGCCACTCACTGCTCACCTCTTGGCCAATGCCTCAAAAGTTATGTTTGCGAAGTTATCTGAAGCATCAGAATTATTCAGCTGAGAGGTTTTTGTGAAACATCCGTTATATGCGACATATACCTGTAAGAAAATGAAAATTTAACACACGCCCTAGAGCCAGCTATACTAAATGTGCATGTTTCCCTTATCGGGTCTGTACGCTTACCTGGTAGCCACGTGCTATACTTTGAGTTCGCGTCGTAGGATTGCAGCAGCGAGTGTGCGAATCTGTCTGTCGTGAGTCTGTCTCTTTCCGCCTCTCAACTCGCCGTGGGCAATGCCCTCTATTATGTAGCACCAAGCAATGGCATTCCTTTAATGTTTACAGTGTTGTAAGCACTGCAACTTCGAGCTGCATGAGCTGCACGTCTTACGTCCTCCAACTCCAAAACTTCTTTCTCATACGGATAGTGTATAGGGACCAGTTTGGCTCAATACGGTAGGTCGAATTTGGAGAAGTGACGCTAGCGCTGCTCTCTCCTGGAGGTACCCGGGTTCGAATCCCGGTGCCGGCTGTGCTGTCTGGAGTTTTTCCTGGGTTTTCCTCAGACGCTTTCAGACATATGTCGGCACAGTTCCCTTAGAAGTCGGCCCAGGACGCACATTTCCCCAGGGCGTCAGTCATGACGTTGCCCACCTATGTGATGCCGACAACGGCGAGCCCTTTCACCATAACCAAACTGGTGCTCCCTCTTGAAAAGCAGAACAGGCCTATGGGCGCCTTTTACAAGGTACAGTTTTTTACAAGGTAATTTACGAGGTCAGGCATAGCAAAATTTTGCACAAGAAGGGCGAAGGACCTTCATTAAATTGAAAATGACAAAATACTAAGTAATTTTTCAAATGAATGCCTTTCTGCAATAATGATGCAAATTAATTTACATCGCTTTGGAGAGAAATGTTTTTATCGGTGCATGCAGACCTCTTTATACCCAAAGTATATACGTCGTATATCATGCAGGGCGCCCCAGCTAAATGCGAACCTATTTTTTTTTAAATATATATATCACTCTTTCCGGGATGAAATCAATTGCATTATAGCATAGGCTGACGGGCACTCCTTAGGAGGACATTAGCAGACTTCTAAGGCAATGTCTTAATTAAAGGGGCACTAAATTGCCGGTCAAAATTTTTCTAAAAACCATACAAATTGAAAGCAGGGTGTCCATATTACATGAACATGTCAAAGATGATTTGATTATTTACAAAGCGGGTCAAGGAGCGAAGTCGGCGCGCCTCTCTCTTTCGTTCATTACATCACGAAACGTCACTGCACGTACGTCAGACGGGAATGACCTATGAAGACCTGGTATTTTGGGACTTGTTTCCGAATGATGTTTTGCGACGTTTCGCGCCGCAGGCCAATCGCAGCCCCACAACAGATGAGCTCTGTCGACGGGCGGGGAGCTCCGTAAAGTAGTACCACTAACACAGCGGCTGTCATCTGCGTTTCGGTACTCTTGCGGTTCGCGATGCTGAACACACACGACTTACGGAGTTCCAAACTTTTCCGGACGTCTGCGACGGGAACATTATCATGTGATGCTACACACAATATGAGACTGAATGAACAGGTAGCAAATGGTTAACCCATCTGAAATAGTCGAATAGGCATTCCGGACGCTGCCGACGAAGTCGGAAATACAGACCGGTGAGTTTCTCAATTCTCTGTTCACTTTCATGCTAGACAAAACGCTCAGCTAACTGGGCTTAGCCCTCTTCATGAATAAAAAAACTCACATTGCTTTCATCATGCCAATAGGTGCCTGACGGTAAATATGCGTGATGATGCCGACGAACGAGGAGTGTGATCTTTTGCTGGGACTATACAGAAGAAGAAATCGCGGTATTGACTGCATCACGACACACACAGACTTTTCTACGGTGTGTTTGAACGACGTGGGGCTTCCGGCTAGCCCGCAGGAACCTACGCTAACACAGCGTCAAAACCCGTAAGCCACCGCAGAATTCGATTTGTGCGTTTCAGAAATTTGGTGGCCTAAACAGTGTATTTCCAATGTGTTTCACCAAAAGATTGTTCTTTTGGACTTATGATGTTATCACCTCGCACGTTTAGTTTGTGTGCAGAAGTATACTCATCCCGTATCTCTTGTTTCTTTTTCTTTTTTTGGAATAGCAAGCCGGCTCTTTGCTGGCTAACTTTTCCATTTTTTTTTCTTAATAAACATATATCCCCCCCCCCCGTTTTTCTTTCTCTTTTTGGTTGCTCCAGGCAGTATCATTTCACGCTTACTGGCAATTTGTCTTGTGGCTGTGTCAGTCGAAGTTCAGGAGGGTGTCCATACCATCTTGCAGCGTCGTCATTTCCCCTCTACGACGTGCCGAGGACTCAGATACGCAAGAGCAATGCAGAATAAAGAAACTACAAATTCACTGCTACTCATTTTGCGCACCTGGTTTATTTCGTTCTAGACCACAAGACATTTGAGCCTGGAGTGATTTTGTGCAACAGATAAGCACGAGTTTATCAGGATAAAACTGCATGACAATCTATTTATTTATACATATAAAATTATACATACTACAGTCTCTGTGTACCTATCAAAGTACATATTTTCAAAGACCTAAAGCTGCACTTAGAGAAATTGTGGCATACTGAGAGTTTGGCAATGTGAGACTCCAGACACTTGACTGAGAAAACGTTATATGTGCAGGCAAGCTGGTGGAGAAACTCCATTCCCACACGTCAACTGTATATATTTTTGGTTGTGTATTTTGCGGCAATTAAATGCCTTGCTGGTTTTCAGCCGTGTTGTTGTGTTTTACTTCAGTGTTCGCCCATTGCTCGGGCTTGCTCGCCATCCAGATATTTGGTGTGGTAACTTCATAAGTGTGCTGTGCAACACAAAGCAGTAAGAAGTGAAAAACAAACTGTAGGTGGTATTTTCAAATTGCCCTTTGTGCTTTATTTGTTTATTATCTATTTCTCTTGAGGTCTCTATTTCAGGTGTTGAGATGTACTTGGCTTCCAACTAGCTTTCCATTTGTTTCATTTGTTGCTACAGTGGCACATTAGAGCACCCTACGGGCACTATAATGAGCAGGATTTATGTATCAATATGTGGTTCATGAAATACTCTTGACATAAATGACAGCATGACATGACATAAATCACAGCATTGTCCTGCCGACATCACGTTTGCCTGACTTTAGTCCCCACCACTGCATTCGGTATGATTTCGTGACCTGCTTTACAATGCAAAACCCGTGATGACAGTCCCGTCAGTATGACAGAATACTGCATGTCATTTACTTGTCATGAATGACCGTTCTCCTGGAGCTGCTCAAAGTGAACAGATATCATGTCAAGTGAGGCATTCGTCTACCTAAGCGGTACACAGAACTCATATCTTCACAAATATTTAGCACATACTCTACAATACAAGCTAGAATATGAATATGAAGACCCGACACAGAGTACAAAGCTCAGTACAGTCAGCATGGTACATGTAAAATCCTTGAAATCTCAGCTTGTGACGAGTCAGCCTCATAGTGAAAACTCGCACAATGACATCCCGCACATCATCCCTCACAGAGGATGATTGCGTCTAAGCAACTTGTATGCCGTGCCATCATATTGCTGGCAGCCATGGCTGGAGACAGACAACATTTGAATGGCTGTACTGTACATGAGTTCGTAATTCAAAAGTCTCCGTACGAGAAAGAGGGTAACATTACTTTTAACTTACTGGTTAAATTTGGACAAGAAGGGAGAGTAACAATATTTACAGTGAGGGAGCTATTTGGCAAATGCAGGGAGCAAGGTAGAGTGAAAATGTAAGAACGTTACCCCCCTGGTGCTCCTCGTTTTCTCACAGTGTGGTTGCTCTTCACCTAGACAATCGGGAAACACGAGAAGCTACAACTACTTCTTTCGACAGTCTTGCCCCTGCATGGCTCATCGGTGCTGGAAATGACCTTGGGATCTTATTCTTCTTGGCAGAAGTGAAGGATGTCTATGTCCTAGACTCCACTTCAGCTTGGGCCATTAGCTTTGTGACGTAACCTGGCATAAAGATTAAAAAATATTAGCAGCATGCAACATTTAGAAAAAGTTGGACATGAAGAAGCCAATGGTCACTTGATACGTACGGAAAGTTGGTGGGGTCTGTATAGGACATGCAACTTGCTGTCCTCCCTTCGCTTTGCAGCACTTGACTTTCCATCGCTGCTTTCCATCAAGGGTTTCTGCTTGGCAGCGGTCTGAATTTTCATTCCAGTGCAGAACCGCCAACCTTGTCCTATTGAGAACCAAACATTTGTAACCATCTGCCACATTAATTCGTGCATGTGGCTGGTTTAATGCACATTTCGTCTTTTGGTACAATATCATGTGCATGTTTATTTTTGTTTCACCATGTGCCATCCACAGCCATGTGCAAACAAAAGCTACTCACCTGGCAAGCATCCCCTCGGGGGAAAATGCAACTGACTTCGGTGCGAAGCGAGTCAGCAGACTGTGGAATGACTCAAGTGCATATGTCTGGGTATTCGGTGACACCTGTGCCACATCCTTCAGAAGCCGTTAGTCTCCTGTGATATCACTGAAGTTCACATATGCTTGTGAATCTAAAGTGTGCATTGCTCTGTTATCAATATGATGTATGATAAATGAACAAATAATTTGTAACAATATTGGCTAACTAAGAAATCCAATAGTTTCACAAGAAGGAAACATGGGCGTGTCAAGACAGATGCTGTGTTGAAGGAACAAAAATGTGAAGAGGAAGAGACGATGACACGACGAACACATGCTCCACTGCACTGTTCATTGTGTCGTCTCTTCCTCTCAGTGTTTTTGCTCCTGCAAATCAATTAGTGTATATGATAAAGTGACAGGGTTATTCACAATAAAAACGTCTTACGAAGCTTGCTCAAACTAACCAGGGTCGAGCCAGTCTCCATTGGTGATGGGTTCATGTAGGCAACGCCGGTATGTGCCGCAATGCCCATCGTGCACATTGATGACATGGTTCTGAATACTGAGCCAGGCGTCAACTGCCATCTGGCCATTACCACCACCTGCTCTGGCACACCAATACAAATGGTTGGATGTGCCCTGGATCCACCCTTGGAGGCTTCGGCAGGAGGCACTTTTGCTAACACTGGACAGCTTCTTTTTCACACCTGAAATTGTGTACCATGATTAACATTGCAACTGCAGCTGCAGAAAACTTACTTTTTGAGATGTGCCAGATATCAAAGTGGCGTGTGATGTCTGGCTCATGAACCTGCATGTGCTTCCTGATGGCGGGGTGGCGGTCAGTGGTGAAGGATTTCACCTTTATCCCTGTAAGACAGGAACCCAAAATGCTGCATGTAGCAGGGCCCACAAAATTTCATGATGCAAATGTGCTCACCTTGCTCTTTCAGGAATGCAAGGCCAGGATAAGGCCTTCTTTCTCCATCTGCACACTCGCCATTGTCCTCTCAGACTACAACACGAAGAACAAACAAAAAGCATTTTAATTCTATAATCTACCAAGCCAGCAAGCAATTAATCATTAGAAGTTTTTCTTTCCATTATCCAATTTTACACTACCAACAAGTACTTACTTCACCCAGCTGTACTTGTATAGACTGTATTATCTTGCTAATTTGGGCGACATGTACGCTGTAGGTCAAAAACTTCGAGGAAAACCCTGGCGAGTCACATCTTCCGTCTCCAGATGCGTCAACTGACTGGCCTGTCAGTTCATCAGTTCACTAGCCTCATGCAACCACACCTGGCAAAAAAACAAATAAATAAGTAAATAAATAGCATAATAAAAACAACCACTGTCCAGCATACAGACATAATAAAGCAATACACATAAAGTTTCCAGTGACGTCAGCACAAGTCTGAGAGAGAGAAACCCATCCAAAAAAACTTGTTCCGAACTGACCTTCTCAACAGCTGGGTACAAGAAGTGCTGCTGGTACTTGTAGTAAGTCTGGAGGCTAAAGGCCTGAATGTTAGCGTGCTTCAACATTCTGAGTACGAGGGCTACCCTGACACCTGAGAAAAACATGGCACCAGACAGCGTGAGGGTTCCCTCTGGCCTCCCATTTATCAGTCGCTGACTACTCCATGAACGGAGGTGGCCATGTTTGACATCTGCTCTGTATGGTAACCCGCGTGCCCTGAGGAACGACTTTGTTGGAACACGTTGCAAAGCATGCTGGGCAGGTTCGGAATAACTCCATGAGGCAGCTTTCAGAAACAACGAACCTCCTGTCCTGTTCTGTTCAGGTGGCACCGGCCTCGGTGGCTCAGTCGGTAGCGTGTTCGCCTTCTGATCCCGAGATCGCGGGTTCGAACCCGGCCGAGGACGCCAGCAACTTGGTGGCAGGGTACAAGTTGCTTAGACACGCCGTCTTCCGCGAGGGACGTTAAATACGGGGTGCCGTGTGATGAGCTTTCATCGCACGTTAAAGAACCCTCAGGTGGGCGAAAGCAATCCACAGACCGACCGCTGTGGCGTCGCTCATGATCTCAGTTGTCTCGCGACGTAAACACCCTATTATTATTATTATGTTCAGGTGGCCCATGCACTGCTTCATATATATCGTCCTCACTAGGAAACATGTGGCATAAGGAACGACGTCTGATACAAGTTGTCAAAAACTCACCTGCTGCTTGCCTCTTCAGATGGCCGCATAGCAGTCATCAGAGTCTTCTTCATCAGACATCAACATGTCTTCCGTATCTCTACCTATCGATTGAGCCTGTCTGCTAGCTACTTATGTCGACTGAGCCTGGGATGGTGGTATACATGGATCAGATTGGCACTGTTGGCCATGAAGTATTTTTACAGAGTTGTCTGATTGCGTGTCTGGAAAGTAAAAGTTATTGGTTGCTGTAGTACGCTCCCTGTTGAAAACCAATGAAAAAAGCATGCAAACGAAACTTGAAGAGCACTCACAAACAGAACGATGCATAACAAAAGTTTCGGTCTGGGTGGAGGTGGATACAGTGGCACTTTGTTTCTGAAAAGGCAATTTTATTGGAATACTGTTGTTGTCAAAGTTGAGATACTGCACTGCGGCATTCAGGAGTGCTCAGTCACCCTCCCAGGTGTATATCGCTCGCTGAGTGACCCCTGGTTTGCCAATTCCGAACGATGCGCAGCTACCCAGAGCTGACGAGCCGCAAACACCACGAAACACGTGTCCTCTGGTGCTGTCGCATCGTTCCATGAGTATCTGTTTCTCTGCGTGCAGCCATAGAAGCCATCTTAATCTGTAATTTTTAATTTCAAATACGTCTAGTGTCACTTACTTGCTCCTTTAATGGCTTTTTCCCTTCATTATAATTCACTGGCTTGCACTGCGGCATTCAGGAGTGCTCAGTCACCCTCCCAGATGTATATCGCTCGCTCAGCGACCCCTGGTTTGCCAATTCCGAACGATGCGCAGCTACCAAGAGCTGACGAGCCGCAAACCCGGCGAAACACGTGTCCTCTGGTGCTGTCGCATCGTTCCATGAGCATCTGTTTCTCTGCGTGCAGCCATAGAACCCATCTTAATCTGTAATTTTTAATTTCAAATACGTGTAGTGTCATTTACTTGTTTCTTTAATGGCTTTTTCTCTTCATTATAATTCACTGGCTTGCACTGCGGCATTCAGGAGTGCTCAGTCACCCTCCGAGGTGTATATCACTCGCTGAGCGACCCCTGGTTTGCCAATTCCGAACGATGAGCAGCTACCCAGAGCTGACGAGCCGCAAACACGGCGAAACACGTGTCCTCTGGTGCTGTCGCATCGTTCCATGAGTATCTGTTTCTCTGCGTGCAGCCATAGAAGCCATCTTAATCTGTAATTTTTTAATTTCAAATACGTCTAGTGTCACTTACTTGCTCCTTTAATGGCTTTTTCTCTTCATTATAATTCACTGTCTTGCAGTGCGGCATTGAGGAGGGCTCAGTCACCCTCCCAGGTGTATATCGCTCGCTGAGCGACCCCTGGTTTGCCAATTCCGAACGATGCGCAGCTACTCAGAGCTGGCGAGCCGCAAACACGGCGAAACACGTGTCCTCTGGTGCTGTCGCATCGTTCCATAACTATATGTTTCTCTGCGTGCAGCCATACAACCCATCTTAATCTGTAATTTTTAATTTCAAATACGTCTAGTGTCATTCACTTGTTTTTTAATGACTTTTTTTTTCTCTTCATTATAATTCACTGGCTTGCACTGCGGCATTCAGGAGTGCTCAGTCACCCTCCCAGGTGTATATCGCTCGCTGAGTGACCCCTGGTTTGCCAATTTCGAACGATGCGCAGCTACCCAGAGCTGACGAGCCGCAAACACGGCGAAACACGTGTCCTCTGGTGCTGTCGCATCGTTCCATGAGTATCTGTTTCTCTGCGTGCAGCCATAGAAGCCATCTTAATCTGTAATTTTTAATTTCAAATACGTCTAGTGTCACTTACTTGCTCCTTTAATGGCTTTTTCTCTTCATTATAATTCACTGGCTTGCAGTGCGGCATTCAGGAGGGCTCAGTCACCCTCCCAGGTGTATATCGCTCGCTGAGCGACCCCTGGTTTGCCAATTCCGAACGATGCGCAGCTACTCAGAGCTGGCGAGCCGCAAACACGGCGAAACACGTGTCCTCTGGTGCTGTCGCATCGTTCCATAACTACAGTGAACCCTCGTTAATATGACCCCCGATAATCTGACACACGCGCTTTACGACCATACTCCTGGGGAACAATGCAGTGAAACCTCTGCAAATCCCACCCGTTAATATGACAATTCCGCATTATGACCAAAATTTTCGGGAACGACCATGGTCATAATAACGAGGGTTTACTGTATATGCTTCTCTGCGTGCAGCCATAGAAGCCATCTTAATCTGTAATTTTTAATTTCAAATACGTCTAGTGTCATTCACTTGTTTTTTAATGGCTTTTTTTTTCTCTTCATTATAATCCACTGGCTTGCAATGCGGCATTCAAGAGTGCTCAGTCACCTTCCGAGGTGTATATCACTCGCTGAGCGACCCCTGGTTTGCCAATTCCGAACGATGAGCAGCTACCCAGAGCTGACGAGCCGCAAACACGGCGAAACACGTGTCCTCTGGTGCTGTCGCATCGTTCAATGAGTATCTGTTTCTCTGCGTGCAGCCATAGAAGCCATCTTAATCTGTAATTTTTAATTTCAAATACGTCTAGTGTCACTTACTTGCTCCTTTAATGGCTTTTTCTCTTTGTTATAATTCACTGGCTTGCACTGCGGCATTCAGGAGTGCTCAGTCACCCTCCCAGGTGTATATCGCTCGCTGAGCGACCCCTGGTTTGCCAATTCCGAACGATGCGCAGCTACTCAGAGCTGGCGAGCCGCAAACACGGCGAAACACGTGTCCTCTGGTTCTGTCGCATCGTTCCATAACTACAGTGAACCCTCGTTAATATGACCCCCGATAATCTGACACACGCGCTTTACGACCATACTCCTGGGGAACAATGCAGTGAAACCTCTGCAAATCCCACCCGTTAATATGACAATTCCGCATTATGACCAAAATTTTCGGGAACGACCATGGTCATAATAACGAGGGTTTACTGTATATGTTTCTCTGCGTGCAGCCATAGAAGCCATCTTAATCTGTAATTTTTAATTTCAAATACGTCTAGTGTCATTCACTTGTTTTTTAATGGCTTTTTTTTTCTCTTCATTATAATCCACTGGCTTGCAATGCGGCATTCAAGAGTGCTCAGTCACCTTCCGAGGTGTATATCACTCGCTGAGCGACCCCTGGTTTGCCAATTCCGAACGATGAGCAGCTACCCAGAGCTGACGAGCCGCAAACACGGCGAAACACGTGTCCTCTGGTGCTGTCGCATCGTTCAATGAGTATCTGTTTCTCTGCGTGCAGCCATAGAAGCCATCTTAATCTGTAATTTTTAATTTCAAATACGTCTAGTGTCACTTACTTGCTCCTTTAATGGCTTTTTCTCTTTGTTATAATTCACTGGCTTGCACTGCGGCATTCAGGAGTGCTCAGTCACCCTCCCAGGTGTATATCGCTCGCTGAGCGACCCCTGGTTTGCCAATTCCGAACGATGCGCAGCTACTCAGAGCTGGCGAGCCGCAAACACGGCGAAACACGTGTCCTCTGGTTCTGTCGCATCGTTCCATAACTACAGTGAACCCTCGTTAATATGACCCCCGATAATCTGACACACGCGCTTTACGACCATACTCCTGGGGAACAATGCAGTGAAACCTCTGCAAATCCCACCCGTTAATATGACAATTCCGCATTATGACCAAAATTTTCGGGAACGACCATGGTCATAATAACGAGGGTTTACTGTATATGTTTCTCTGCGTGCAGCCATAGAAGCCATCTTAATCTGTAATTTTTAATTACAAATACGTCTAGTGTCATTCACTTGTTTTTTAATGGCTTTTTTTTCTCTTCATTATAATCCACTGGCTTGCACTGCGGCATTCAGGAGTGCTCAGTCACCTTCCGAGGTGTATATCACTCGCTGAACGACCCCTGGTTTGCCAATTCCGAACGATGAGCAGCTACCCAGAGCTGACGAGCCGCAAACACGGCGAAACACGTGTCCTCCGGTGCTGTCGCATCGTTCCATGAGTATCTGTTTCTCTGCGTGCAGCCATAGAAGCCATCTTAATCTGTAATTTTTAATTTCAAATACGTCTAGTGTCACTTACTTGCTCCTTTAATGGCTTTTTCTCTTTGTTATAATTCACTGGCTTGCACTGCGGCATTCAGGAGTGCTCAGTCACCCTCCCAGGTGTATATCGCTCGCTGAGTGACCCCTGGTTTGCCAATTCCGAACGATGCGCAGCTACCCAGAGCTGACGAGCCGCAAACACGGCGAAACACGTGTCCTCTGGTGCTGTCGCATCGTTCCATAAGTATATGTTTCTCTGCGTGCAGCCGTAGAAGCCATCTTAATCTGTAATTTTGAATTTCAAACACGTCGAGTGTCATTTACTCGTTTGTTTAATGGCTTTTCTTCCCTCATTATAATTCACTGGCTTGCACTGTGGGATTGCGGAGTGCTCAGTCACCCTCCCAGGTGTATATCGCTCGCTGAGTGACCCCTGGTTTGCCAAATCCGAACGATGCGCAGCTACCCAGAGCTGATGAGCCACAAACACGGCGAAACACGTGTCCTCTGGTGCTGTCGCATCGTTGCATGAGTGTCTGTTTCTCTCAGTGCAGTCACAGAAGCCATCTTAATCTGTAATTTTTAATTTCAAACACGTCTAGTGTCATTTACTCGTTTCTTTAATGGCTTTTCTTCCCTCATTATATATGTATATATATATATAGATACTCATTGAACGATGCGACAGCACCAGAGGACACGTGTTTCGCAGTGTTTGCGGCTCGTCGGCCCTGGGTAGCTGCGCATCGTTCGGGATTGGCAAACCAGGGGTCACTCAGCGAGCTGTTTCTCTACGTGCAGCCATAGAAGCCATTTTAATCTGTAAGTTTGAATTTCAAACACGTCTATAGCATCATTTACTTATTTTTTTAATGGCTTTTCCCCCCTCTTTATATATATATATATAGGTACTAACAAAATATGAGGCAGACAACGAAGATGTAGGAAGTAGAAAAAGGGGGAGTTATTTATTTACTAGTGGAAAGTTAAGGGGGAAGTCAACGTTGCGGCGGAAGCTCCGCCTTCGTCAGGACTGAAGAATGACAAATGACACTTGGAGTTTTATACAGTGCTACAATGACGTCACAATCGGGGGGTCCCGCCAGCTGGCGGCCGTCAGCAGTTCAAGTACAAGGAAGTGGTTGAGTCATGTCCGGTGAAGAGGTCATAGTCCGGGAGGTGGGATGGAATCCAAGGGCTGTGGACTGTTGTTCTGCAAACCTTCACCTTTGCAGAACAACAGTCCACAGCCCTTGGATTCCATCCCACCTCCCGGACTATGACCTCTTCACCGGACATGACTCAACCACTTCCTTGTACTTGACCTGCTGACGGCCGCCAGCTGGCGGGACCCCCCGATTGTGACGTCATTGTAGCACTGTATAAAACTCCAAGTGTCATTTGTCATTCTTCAGTCCTGACGAAGGCGGAGCTTCCGCCGCAACGTTGACTTCCCCCTTAACTTTCAACTAGTAAATAAATAAAGCAGTTCAAGTACAAGGAAGTGGTTGAGTCATGTCCGGTGAAGAGGTCATAGTCCGGGAGGTGGGATGGAATCCAAGGGCTGTGGACTGTTGTTCTGCAAACCTTCACCTTTGCAGAACAACAGTCCACAGCCCTTGGATTCCATCCCACCTCCCGGACTATGACCTCTTCACCGGACATGACTCAACCACTTCCTTGTACTTGACCTGCTGACGGCCGCCAGCTGGCGGGACCCCCCGATTGTGACGTCATTGTAGCACTGTATAAAACTCCAAGTGTCATTTGTCATTCTTCAGTCCTGACGAAGGCGGAGCTTCCGCCGCAACGTTGACTTCCCCCTTAACTTTCCACTAGTAAATAAATAACTCCCCCTTTTTCTACTTCCTACATCTTCGTTGTGTGCCTCATATTTTGTTAGTACCTATTTAATTTCGCGGTCGCCCGAACCCCTTTCTTCCAGTATATGTATATATATATATATATTACTGTTTCGCGTGGGTTTTTGCGGGTTCTCATCTCCCCCAGACATGAGCGGCTTACTTCGCAGAACATTTCAGAAAGCATGTAGACAGCGACGGGGAGGGGCGGTTAATAGCTTGCCGTTGCTGGCCACACAGCAGCAATTTCAAGATTTCCATAACCAGCATCAATGGAACTATTGTGCCACATCAGCATTAAGTCAGCCCTCATGTTAGCATCACCATCAGAGATGCTCTAGTGTTAACAATGTTAACACTAGACTTAACTTAACATGATGTTAACTTAACATGAGCCTGAACAGCTCTGTTAATATTAGTATCAGAGCAGCTCCACGTGTTAACATGAGCATCAAGACAGTGTCCCCAATCACATCAAACCTAATATCACTCGTAAATAGGAAACACACCCATAAACGTGTGTTACCACGGCAGCGCCTCTGCTACTCTGGTTACATGCTATGTAGTACAATGTGGCTTAACCTTGTTCTCTACACAACCTGCATATTTTTGTCTCCATTCTGCTAAAAATGCTTATAAACCCAGCATATGTATAAGCTCCTCGCTGCTGTGGTACTATTGTAGTTGCCTACCTTACTTTTGATTCATTCTAGTCGAGAGTATTTTTATGAAAAGCTGTCTTACTGTACTCAGTCAGTGCACCAATAAACGTTGAAGCTGAACCACATATTTGCATCATGATATTGCTCAAAGTATACAGGGTGTCCCAGAAAACGTGTCATTGAATTATAATTAAAAAACTACGCCACCTAGAATCATGCGGTCAACAGCATTTGCTCTTATTAGGTTTTTGCCACCTCCTAATGTGAATGTCATGTACTCCAAGTTTAATTATGTAAATATTTGCGAACTGAACTCGGAAATTTTCCACGTAAAGGTCACTTTTTTACCCCACCAATATGAAGAGCGTGCCGAATTCACTCAAATTCATGATAATTCACAATGATATTCACAAGCTATCCCATCGAAAAAAAATAGCCGAATATCATGCTTTTCGGAGCACCGGAAGGTAGCGCGCGATGACTTTTTGAGCGCAATCGCTCTCTGTGCGACGAAAGGAGGTTCCGAAGCCAGCCTACAGAGTGATAGTAGAAAAAGTAACAGTTCCTAAAATTGGGAAAGGGAAAGCATTATCCCAGCGAAAGTCGAATGTGATAAGCCGTGCCTGTTTTATCTCTTTCTGCGATGTCGGTGGCTTCCAACCTCCTTTCGTCAGACTGACAAAGATTGCGCTGAAAAATTAATCGTTCGCTATTCTGTGCGACCTCCGTAGAGTATGATGTGCGGCTATTTTTTCCGATGGGATACCTCCTGAATATCCCTGTCAATTATCATTAATTTGACTAAATTAGACACGCTCTTCACATTGGTGGGGTGAAAAAATGACCTTTACTAGGCAAATTTCCGACTTAAGCTCGCAAAAATTTAGATAATTAAACTCACGTTAAACGACATTCACATGAGGAGGTGGCAAAAACCCAGTAAGAACAAATGTCATTGACCGCATTACTCTAGGTGGTGTAGTTTTTTATTATAATTCAATGACACGTTTTCTGGGACACCCTGTATACACCTAGCATAACATAAAAAAAACGTCCCAACAAGGTACAAGATCATGTCTCTGAAAGACATCCCAGAGACATGATATGGATGCCTGCTTTAACATCCATGGGATGTCCATTCTGACATCATCGGGAGGATTATGGACGTCCACAGGTAGTCCACATATCCTGGTAAGGATGTCTTGCAGTCATCCCAGGGACATTTATGGTTTACTGGGGAGGAGCTTGAAGAGAAACAGGATAAGAAGATTCCGAATGTATGGTTAAGGGGAAGGGGGCATATGTCGCGACCTGCATGGAAAACAGGGGTGTTATCTTCTCTGAGAAAATACAAGATGTGAGGTGGCCAACAGAACGTAAGTAGTAAGTACTGACCACGCTTATCCGGAAACGCTACAAGGCTTCTGGACGCCATTAATTAGCAATTAGAGCTAATTGGGACCCCCCACATTAATCAGCATCATCCAATGAGTCATCACACTAATTGGGGAGCGTCTAACTAGTGTCCAGACCACCCTGTGCGTTTCCGGATAAACGTGGTCATAAAAAATAAAAAAATAGATAGAGATAGAGTGGAGAGAAGGAGTTTAGTTGAAGATCAACGACGCCATCTTGAAGGAAGCGGCCCGGAAAGGCCGCTGACCATCGCCGGGCGACGGAGCACAGAGGCAGGTTGCAAAGCATCCCAGCTATGACCACAAGTTCCGGACATCCTGTGACGTCAGCTGTGACGTCATCATGGCATGTCTGGGCAAGTTAGGACAGCTCTGGACATGCAAGGAGAAAAACACTCGTAATACAGAGGCTGGGAAAGCAAGAGTATGCAAACCATCATTAGCTAACAAGAAAAAACAATTAGTTACACAACAAATGAGCCCACCAGAACAGGAGCGCAGAACCATGCGACTGCTCCATCCGAGAGGCAGGCAGAAACTGACTCGTAATGCTTTTTTGTCCTGTATAAAGCCCCGCAGCTGCACCCCCTAGCGGTTACTTTCTCAACTAATCTCACAACAAAATTATTAAGAATCACGCCAGCGCTACTCCCGGTCCCAAGGCAGAAGATGATAGAAAATGGCGGGAACGCCCGGACAACAGCAACCAGCACTGGCACGAAAATCGCAAACAAAGCGGGAACAAAGTTGACGAAAACATTAGTTACGCAACAAATCACCTCACCACAGCAGGAGCGCAGACCGATGCGACTGCTCTCGTCGACAGCCAGGGATCAAGTGACGACGGAGCGAACGACCGCACGTCTTTTCCCAACGAGAGCCAGAGGTGGACTGACGTAAGCGCCACTCTACGGGTGCTACGCATGCGCGCGCTCGTAGCGCCCTCTGCGCGCTCCTACCGTCACCTGCGAGAGGCTAAGAGAGAAGAGCATTCCTGCGCCCCCTGCTGGCCGTTCTCATTGGTCGTGAGGCTAAGTGAGAAGAGCATTCCTGCGCCCCCTGCTGGCAGTTCTCATTGGTCCAGACATCATCCTATTGTCTCAGGGCTACACTGTTTTTTTTTTCCACTAATGCTCCTTTGGTCAATCTGCAGTGAAGCCACGGTATGACGTCATCATGCACCTGCGTGGCTCAGGGACGCGTGCGCTCTAGACAGGGGACCTATTATTTATTGAATCACTATCCCAAGATTATTTCCTTTATTCTTCTATAACGATTGCATAGGAAACTATTGCAGAAGATCACCATGCATGAAAACTGATCGTAGGAATTCCAAAGTCTTACTAAATGAGACTTGCAAAAGAACAAAACATCCTAACATGTAACTCCATCAATGGCTAATAAGAGGACTAGGCACTCAATAAATCAACGCGCGCAGAACTCGGGGCAGCACTATCGTCAAGACGACAATGTTCCTTGTCAAAAAAGAAAAAAATACTAAGCGTCAACAAAGGAAAGCATGCATATCGGGGCATATCAGGACAAATTCGTACGACTGCTGGGCAACAGAGGAAAACAAACACTTGAACAGAGTGAAAAAGGCACTCACCATCATTTTTCCCGTTCACAGCATTCCCTCATTGTAAATCCGCTCGTCACAAAATCCACCTACATCGTCGAACACCATTCACCAGTGACGAACCACACATCCGCACCCCATCAGAGGCAGACAGAACCCCACCTAAGCTACGCTCTTCCACTGACGGCCAACGCCAGGAGCAGAATTTGCGTGTCGAGACCCGTCAGTGTCCAAGAGAGAAGTGAATCCTTGCGCCCCCTGCAGGCCGTTCTCATTGGTCGTAACGGCATCCTATTGTCTCAGGGCTACACAGTTTTTTTCCACTAATGCTCCTCTAGACAAGGTCAACCTGAAACAATAGTCTCTCGGTATGCGGTCATCATGCAGGTGCGTGGCTCAAGGACGCGTACGCTCTAGACAGGGGACATATTATTTATTGAATCACTATCCCAAGATTATTTCCTTTATTCTACTATAATGATTGCGTGGGGAATTATTGCAGAAAAACACCATAGACAAGAGGAGATTGTAGCATTTCATTCCCAAAGTCTTACTGTACAGGAAAAAAAAAAAAATGGTTCAGCAAGACATAAAGTCACACACCTGTCCCCCTCGCGGTTACTCTCTGAACTAAATGAATCGCAAAATTATTAAGAATAGCTCTACTCCCATTCAAGGCAGCACTATCGTCAAGAATATGTCTTGTACAAAAAGAAAAAAACTACATGCAGAAGGAAAGCATGTCAGAACAAGCCCAGGCATGTCAGCACATGTTTGTCAGACAAGGGGGGAAAAAGCGAAAAGAAACAAAGAAGGAAACCAGCATCAAACTATTTCTTCTTATTCAAAAACAGTGCTCATCATAAATCTGCCCAGGACAATACACACCATTTTTCTATTGCCACACTTTTTTCCAGTAACGGTCAATGCATTGCTACAGACTGCGTGACGTCATCACATCCTGTCCGAAGAAGAAGACACCGGCAAAGACTCCTATTATTTATTGAATCGCAAGATTATTTCCTTTGTCCTACTCTTAATGACATTGATTCTCTCATTAAAATTCAACAAAAAAGCACCCTGCATATTAACGATTTTCACCCCAAAGGCTCATCATGGTCATTAGAATTACAGTAAACTACCACTGCTCTTTAAAATAATAAGTGAGTCCACTCCACATCACCTCCAGGCCCACCCGAGAGCCAGGCAGATAATTGAATAATGATGCTTTGTTCCTCCTGAATAAAGTCACACACCTGTCCCCCTCGCGGTTATACTCTCTGAACTAAATGAATCGCAAAAGTATTAAGAATAGCACTATTCCCATTCAAGGCAGCACTATCGTCAAGAATGTTTCTCTTCAAAAAGGAAAAATCTACATCTAGAAGGAAAGCATGTCAGAACAAGCCCAGGCATGTCAGCGCATGTTTGTCAGACAACAAGGGGGAAAAAGCGAAAAGAAACAAAGAAGGAAACCAGCATCAAACTATTTCCAAGCACACGCACTCCTCTTGTTCAAAAACAGTGCACATCATAAATCCGTCCAGGGCAATACACACCATTTTTCTATTGCTACACTTTTTTTCCAGTGACGGTCAATGCATTGCTACAGACTGCGTGTCGTCATCACATCCTGTCTGAAGAAGAAGAAGACAGCGGCAAAGACTTCTATTAATTATTGAATCGCAAGATTATTTCCTTTGTCCTACTCTTAATGACATTGATTCTCTCATTAAAATTCAACAAAAAAGCACCCGCATATTAACGATTTTCACCCCAAAGGCTCATCATGGTCATTAGAATTACAGTAAACTGCCACTGCTCTTTTAAAATAATAAGTGAGACCACTCAACATCACCTCCAGGCTTATGTAATACGTGACCCTTTCTATGCTCATACATTCGTTGTCTGAGGCTACACCCGCGAGCAAAAAAGGCGCGGAAGCCGGGTGGGCAAAGTTCCATTCGCGCATTGCGAGCATGAAGGCGGGAAAGGCTGCGAGCAAAGTTCTATTCGCGCATTCCAAAGCACAAGACAGAACGCCTTTACGGGAACACGATAGCATTCCTATACTATATTAATGATTATTGCATTGCAGTTTAGAAAAACTACAACTAAACTATAATTTTAGGAGCCCATTAAAATTCTACTTTCTATGGAAACTATAATTGCCCTATTACTTGGATCGCTACTAATGAAGCGCTCCAATTTTTTCTCTCTTCCCATTTCAGCCTTGTCATGCAGGGAAGCAGACTCATATCCAACATAATTAATTTACACTGAGGGTGCCGTGCTTCAGGAATTCCTATCCTGCGCTCAGGTGCAAGCATTTCTTCACGGATACCTTTAACAGCTGACTTCCTCAACATATCGAACACCCAACAAAATCAAACAAACAATCAGAGAAACCCTCTTCTCAGCTGTACCATGCGACTGTCTTCTTCGTAAAATCGGTGATCTGAGGAAGAGAGCAGCGAAAAATTGCGCGCACTTGTGCTTGACTTAAAAAAACCTGAAGCATATGCCAATAAACCAAGAAAAGGACACTCATGTCTGGTATCTGATAGTGCCACATACACAGACGCATTGTCGCAAAGAAAGCACAGGACAGGGATACACAAATTTCCTTAGGTGAGCAGGGAAAAGGCTTAAGACCTCAGGAATAATCGGAGAATCACCGCTTATCGCTACGCGGCTAACACAAGATAACAAGATAATAGCAGCGGGTAAAATTGCAACACTGCTAAACAAGCCCCAACATGCCATCATGACGTCGCAATCCAGGAAAAAGAAGCACGCGCGCGCACACAGCAGCTCAGGAATGCACAAGGAGAGGTGCTTTATAGGAATTTCTACTCCACACACTCAGATACCAGCATTTCTGCACAAATACCTATAACGGCTGACTTCCTCAACATATCGAGGAAAGCGAATACTAACACTCAACATATAACAAAAAACAAACAAACAAATTCCATTCTCATGAACTCTCTCCTCTGCCGAGCGGCTTTCTCCTGCTCTACCTGGATGCTGACTGTTTCCCCTCATCTACATTCTGAGTAAAAGCCGTGAAAGGAGAAAAGAACCGCGAAAAATTACACGTATGTGTGCTCCAATAGCTGTAACTGCAAGAAACCGTAGCGCACGCCAATACACTGAGAAAAATACGCCTATTTCTGCCACCAGATAATTCTTGCATAATGCCACATACACAGTCGCATTACCCTTGCGTAAAGAAAGCACAGGACAGGGATACACAAATTTCCTTAGGTGAGCAGGGAAAAGGCTTAAGACCTCAGGTCACCACACATCGCCACGCGGCTAGCACAACATGACACCAACAAGATACTAGCAGCGGGAAGAACTGCAACACTGCTAAACAAGTCCAGACATGCCACGAGGACGTCACAAATCAGGAGAAAAAAAGCACACGCATGCACGCAAAGAGGACAACGCATTAAACACACGGAGCGCTCAGGAATAATCGTAGCGTTACCGCACATCGCTACGAAGCTCAACGTCTAACACAAGACGACAACAACAACAAGATATTAACGAAGGGTAAAAATTGCAACACTGAACAAGTCCAGACATGCGACATCGCATACAAAACACTGCTCATCGGGGAAAAGGCCTAAGCCCGCAGCGGATCATCATAGAGCATACACAACTTCATTTTTCTACTTCGCGTAAACTAAACGCGGTCTGCTTGGAAAACGACGTACAAATTTTCTTAAGGAGCAGAGAAATATAGAAATTTCTACTCCGTGCTCAGATACCAGCATTTCTGCTCAAAAACCTGCAAAATTAAGCACTGCTTACTTCGTCAAGATATCGAACACCCAACAAAATCAAACAAACAACCCCACTTCCACTGGTAGAACACTATTCAGCTTTTACGCAGGAGGCTTTCTTCTACATAAAAGTAGAGAAAATAAGAAAAAGAGCAGCGAAATATTACACGCACTTTTGCTTGACTTAAAAAACCTGAAGCATATGCCAATAAACCAAGAAAAAGACACTCATGTCTGCTATATGATAGTGCCACATACACAGACGCGTTACCCTTGCGTAAAGAAAGCACAGGACAGGGATACACAAATTTCCTTCAGTGAGCAGGGAAAAGGCTTAAGCCGTACCGCCTAGGAATAATCGGAGAATCACCGCTTATCGCTACGCGGCTAGCACAACATGACAGCAACAAGATATCAGCGAAGGGTAAAAATTGCAGCAAGAAAGACACTACTGAACAAGTCTAGACATGCGACATCGAATGCCAAAACACTGGTGATCGGGGAAAAGGGCTAAGCCTGCGGCGGATCATCATAGAGCATACATAAGTTCATTTCGCGTAAACTAAACGCGGTCTGCTTGGAAAACGACGTACAAAGTTTCTTAGGGAGCAGAGAAATATAGCAATTTCTACTCCGTGCTCAGATACCAGCATTTCTGCTCAAAAACCTGCAAAATTAAGCACTGCTTACTTCATCAAGATATCGAACACCCAACAAAATCAAACAAACAACCCCACTTCCACTGATAGAACACTATTCAGCTTTTACGCAGGAGGCTTTCTTCTACATAAAAGTAGAGAAAATAAGAAAAGAGCAGCGAAAAATTACACACACTTTTGCTCGCATAGCAATAAGAGAAAAAAATAAAATAAAATAAAATATCGACACACACGCTAATAAACTGTGACAAAGACACCCATTTCTGCTATCAGATAATTATTGCATAATGCTAAATACTCATTTGCATTGTCCCTGCGTGAAGAAAGCACAGGGCAGGGATACACAATTTATCTTAAGCGAGCAGGGAAAGTCACTTCTAGACGAACAGCTTAATACCATAAAGTCTGAATTTTTGCAAAGCAAATAAAGCTTGAACAGCGCTACGAACGTGACAGACACATACTAACAAACAAACAAATAAACATACAAACAAACAAACAAACAAACAAACAAACAAACAAACAAACAAACACTTCTATTCATTTCTATTGATAAAGGCGTAAACCACACTACAAGAACAAAGCACGCTGCTTCAGGAAAGCGTATCAAATGCATCGCAACAGGACCGGCTCTCATAAAATAGCCTGCCCAAAACGAAGACTTCACCAGGTTCGCGAGGTAATTCCATTAAAAACGCTCTCGGTCTATCCTACAGATAGCAATGCAAGCGCTGCTTCCCTTATTTTTTAAGCCACTATTCCACGCAATGGTACATAAATGTATCACTCGTGTCACATGAAAAAGCACACACAAAGAACTTACTTGTCAAGTGGGATCCCTGGTTCAGGAAAGCGCGCGCGCACACACAGACACACACTCACATTTTCACAATCACAAACACAACGTCTATTCTCACAACCACATAAATCCATATTATTCCTCAGGTCAATAATTATCCTACCATCGTCAAAAGATGGCTCACTCTTGTATGCGATCGCAAAGCGATAGGTCCTCGTTCCGGATGTAATAGGATATCGCCACTCGGCCGACGCGAACCAAAAAAGAAAGAAAGGAATGCGCGTTCGCTATACCTCCACAAAGAAAACGGTGCCGTGCTTCTACGCAGCGCTCATCATACAGGAGTGAATTGTCTTCTTCGTTTTCCTTTTATTTTCTTGCACCCATATACTTTGCAAGAATACTATAGAGCAGAACGGACAAATGTGAACATCATTCGCTACACACTGTAGCTCTCATCATTTTTAAACCAAACCACTTAACATGTGTTCATAGGTCTTCACTAAATAGGTGAGCCGATAATGACTCAAAATGAAATGAAATCAAATAAAATAATCATTCCAGCATCGCTGGCTGCAAGCTTGGGTACCCTGCTTGGGTCTGCTGGCGCTGGAATAAAAGATTTATCGCGAGGGTACTACAATGGTGAGCTCTGCTGCTGTTTAAGTGATAAAACAGTGCACCTGCTCGGGGAAAGGGATCGCGCGCGTCCAAACCGCGAGGCCCGCGTTGCGCTCGCACGGGGAATCGCGCGCGTCGCGTCCCGAGAACGGCTCCGCGCGCGGCTCGCGTGGGGCGCGGTTCGGGAGCACTGTTTTATCACTTAAACAGCAGCAGAGCTCACCATTGTAGTACCCTCGCGATAAATCTTTTATTCCAGCGCCAGCAGACCCAAGCAGGGTACCCAAGCTTGCAGCCAGCGATGCTGGAATGATTATTTTATTTGATTTCATTTCATTTTGAGTCATTATCGGCTCACCTATTTAGTGAAGACCTATGAACACATGTTAAGTGGTTTGGTTTAAAAATGATGAGAGCTACAGTGTGTAGCGAATGATGTTCACATTTGTCCGTTCTGCTCTATAGTATTCTTGCAAAGTATATGGGTGCAAGAAAATAAAAGGAAAACGAAGAAGACAATTCACTCCTGTATGATGAGCGCTGCGTAGAAGCACGGCACCGTTTTCTTTGTGGAGGTATAGCGAACGCGCATTCCTTTCTTTCTTTTTTGGTTCGCGTCGGCCGAGTGGCGATATCCTATTACATCCGGAACGAGGACCTATCGCTTTGCGATCGCATACAAGAGTGAGCCATCTTTTGACGATGGTAGGATAATTATTGACCTGAGGAATAATATGGATTTATGTGGTTGTGAGAATAGACGTTGTGTTTGTGATTGTGAAAATGTGAGTGTGTGTCTGTGTGTGCGCGCGCGCTTTCCTGAACCAGGGATCCCACTTGACAAGTAAGTTCTTTGTGTGTGCTTTTTCATGTGACACGAGTGATACATTTATGTACCATTGCGTGGAATAGTGGCTTAAAAAATAAGGGAAGCAGCGCTTGCATTGCTATCTGTAGGATAGACCGAGAGCGTTTTTAATGGAATTACCTCGCGAACCTGGTGAAGTCTTCGTTTTGGGCAGGCTATTTTATGAGAGCCGGTCCTGTTGCGATGCATTTGATACGCTTTCCTGAAGCAGCGTGCTTTGTTCTTGTAGTGTGGTTTACGCCTTTATCAATAGAAATGAATAGAAGTGTTTGTTTGTTTGTTTGTTTGTTTGTTTGTTTGTTTGTTTGTTTGTTTGTTTGTTTGTATGTTTATTTGTTTGTTTGTTAGTATGTGTCTGTCACGTTCGTAGCGCTGTTCAAGCTTTATTTGCTTTGCAAAAATTCAGACTTTATGGTATTAAGCTGTTCGTCTAGAAGTGACTTTCCCTGCTCGCTTAAGATAAATTGTGTATCCCTGCCCTGTGCTTTCTTCACGCAGGGACAATGCAAATGAGTATTTAGCATTATGCAATAATTATCTGATAGCAGAAATGGGTGTCTTTGTCACAGTTTATTAGCGTGTGTGTCGATATTTTATTTTATTTTATTTTTTTCTCTTATTGCTATGCGAGCAAAAGTGTGTGTAATTTTTCGCTGCTCTTTTCTTATTTTCTCTACTTTTATGTAGAAGAAAGCCTCCTGCGTAAAAGCTGAATAGTGTTCTATCAGTGGAAGTGGGGTTGTTTGTTTGATTTTGTTGGGTGTTCGATATCTTGATGAAGTAAGCAGTGCTTAATTTTGCAGGTTTTTGAGCAGAAATGCTGGTATCTGAGCACGGAGTAGAAATTGCTATATTTCTCTGCTCCCTAAGAAACTTTGTACGTCGTTTTCCAAGCAGACCGCGTTTAGTTTACGCGAAATGAACTTATGTATGCTCTATGATGATCCGCCGCAGGCTTAGCCCTTTTCCCCGATCACCAGTGTTTTGGCATTCGATGTCGCATGTCTAGACTTGTTCAGTAGTGTCTTTCTTGCTGCAATTTTTACCCTTCGCTGATATCTTGTTGCTGTCATGTTGTGCTAGCCGCGTAGCGATAAGCGGTGATTCTCCGATTATTCCTAGGCGGTACGGCTTAAGCCTTTTCCCTGCTCACTGAAGGAAATTTGTGTATCCCTGTCCTGTGCTTTCTTTACGCAAGGGTAACGCGTCTGTGTATGTGGCACTATCATATAGCAGACATGAGTGTCTTTTTCTTGGTTTATTGGCATATGCTTCAGGTTTTTTAAGTCAAGCAAAAGTGCGTGTAATATTTCGCTGCTCTTTTTCTTATTTTCTCTACTTTTATGTAGAAGAAAGCCTCCTGCGTAAAAGCTGAATAGTGTTCTACCAGTGGAAGTGGGGTTGTTTGTTTGATTTTGTTGGGTGTTCGATATCTTGACGAAGTAAGCAGTGCTTAATTTTGCAGGTTTTTGAGCAGAAATGCTGGTATCTGAGCACGGAGTAGAAATTTCTATATTTCTCTGCTCCTTAAGAAAATTTGTACGTCGTTTTCCAAGCAGACCGCGTTTAGTTTACGCGAAGTAGAAAAATGAAGTTGTGTATGCTCTATGATGATCCGCTGCGGGCTTAGGCCTTTTCCCCGATGAGCAGTGTTTTGTATGCGATGTCGCATGTCTGGACTTGTTCAGTGTTGCAATTTTTACCCTTCGTTAATATCTTGTTGTTGTTGTCGTCTTGTGTTAGACGTTGAGCTTCGTAGCGATGTGCGGTAACGCTACGATTATTCCTGAGCGCTCCGTGTGTTTAATGCGTTGTCCTCTTTGCGTGCATGCGTGTGCTTTTTTTCTCCTGATTTGTGACGTCCTCGTGGCATGTCTGGACTTGTTTAGCAGTGTTGCAGTTCTTCCCGCTGCTAGTATCTTGTTGGTGTCATGTTGTGCTAGCCGCGTGGCGATGTGTGGTGACCTGAGGTCTTAAGCCTTTTCCCTGCTCACCTAAGGAAATTTGTGTATCCCTGTCCTGTGCTTTCTTTACGCAAGGGTAATGCGACTGTGTATGTGGCATTATGCAAGAATTATCTGGTGGCAGAAATAGGCGTATTTTTCTCAGTGTATTGGCGTGCGCTACGGTTTCTTGCAGTTACAGCTATTGGAGCACACATACGTGTAATTTTTCGCGGTTCTTTTCTCCTTTCACGGCTTTTACTCAGAATGTAGATGAGGGGAAACAGTCAGCATCCAGGTAGAGCAGGAGAAAGCCGCTCGGCAGAGGAGAGAGTTCATGAGAATGGAATTTGTTTGTTTGTTTTTTGTTATATGTTGAGTGTTAGTATTCGCTTTCCTCGATATGTTGAGGAAGTCAGCCGTTATAGGTATTTGTGCAGAAATGCTGGTATCTGAGTGTGTGGAGTAGAAATTCCTATAAAGCACCTCTCCTTGTGCATTCCTGAGCTGCTGTGTGCGCGCGCGTGCTTCTTTTTCCTGGATTGCGACGTCATGATGGCATGTTGGGGCTTGTTTAGCAGTGTTGCAATTTTACCCGCTGCTATTATCTTGTTATCTTGTGTTAGCCGCGTAGCGATAAGCGGTGATTCTCCGATTATTCCTGAGGTCTTAAGCCTTTTCCCTGCTCACCTAAGGAAATTTGTGTATCCCTGTCCTGTGCTTTCTTTGCGACAATGCGTCTGTGTATGTGGCACTATCAGATACCAGACATGAGTGTCCTTTTCTTGGTTTATTGGCATATGCTTCAGGTTTTTTTAAGTCAAGCACAAGTGCGCGCAATTTTTCGCTGCTCTCTTCCTCAGATCACCGATTTTACGAAGAAGACAGTCGCATGGTACAGCTGAGAAGAGGGTTTCTCTGATTGTTTGTTTGATTTTGTTGGGTGTTCGATATGTTGAGGAAGTCAGCTGTTAAAGGTATCCGTGAAGAAATGCTTGCACCTGAGCGCAGGATAGGAATTCCTGAAGCACGGCACCCTCAGTGTAAATTAATTATGTTGGATATGAGTCTGCTTCCCTGCATGACAAGGCTGAAATGGGAAGAGAGAAAAAATTGGAGCGCTTCATTAGTAGCGATCCAAGTAATAGGGCAATTATAGTTTCCATAGAAAGTAGAATTTTAATGGGCTCCTAAAATTATAGTTTAGTTGTAGTTTTTCTAAACTGCAATGCAATAATCATTAATATAGTATAGGAATGCTATCGTGTTCCCGTAAAGGCGTTCTGTCTTGTGCTTTGGAATGCGCGAATAGAACTTTGCTCGCAGCCTTTCCCGCCTTCATGCTCGCAATGCGCGAATGGAACTTTGCCCACCCGGCTTCCGCGCCTTTTTTGCTCGCGGGTGTAGCCTCAGACAACGAATGTATGAGCATAGAAAGGGTCACGTATTACATAAGCCTGGAGGTGATGTTGAGTGGTCTCACTTATTATTTTAAAAGAGCAGTGGCAGTTTACTGTAATTCTAATGACCATGATGAGCCTTTGGGGTGAAAATCGTTAATATGCGGGTGCTTTTTTGTTGAATTTTAATGAGAGAATCAATGTCATTAAGAGTAGGACAAAGGAAATAATCTTGCGATTCAATAATTAATAGAAGTCTTTGCCGCTGTCTTCTTCTTCTTCAGACAGGATGTGATGACGACACGCAGTCTGTAGCAATGCATTGACCGTCACTGGAAAAAAAGTGTAGCAATAGAAAAATGGTGTGTATTGCCCTGGACGGATTTATGATGTGCACTGTTTTTGAACAAGAGGAGTGCGTGTGCTTGGAAATAGTTTGATGCTGGTTTCCTTCTTTGTTTCTTTTCGCTTTTTCCCCCTTGTTGTCTGACAAACATGCGCTGACATGCCTGGGCTTGTTCTGACATGCTTTCCTTCTAGATGTAGATTTTTCCTTTTTGAAGAGAAACATTCTTGACGATAGTGCTGCCTTGAATGGGAATAGTGCTATTCTTAATACTTTTGCGATTCATTTAGTTCAGAGAGTATAACCGCGAGGGGGACAGGTGTGTGACTTTATTCAGGAGGAACAAAGCATCATTATTCAATTATCTGCCTGGCTCTCGGGTGGGCCTGGAGGTGATGTGGAGTGGACTCACTTATTATTTTAAAGAGCAGTGGTAGTTTACTGTAATTCTAATGACCATGATGAGCCTTTGGGGTGAAAATCGTTAATATGCAGGGTGCTTTTTTGTTGAATTTTAATGAGAGAATCAATGTCATTAAGAGTAGGACAAAGGAAATAATCTTGCGATTCAATAAATAATAGGAGTCTTTGCCGGTGTCTTCTTCTTCGGACAGGATGTGATGACGTCACGCAGTCTGTAGCAATGCATTGACCGTTACTGGAAAAAAGTGTGGCAATAGAAAAATGGTGTGTATTGTCCTGGGCAGATTTATGATGAGCACTGTTTTTGAATAAGAAGAAATAGTTTGATGCTGGTTTCCTTCTTTGTTTCTTTTCGCTTTTTCCCCCCTTGTCTGACAAACATGTGCTGACATGCCTGGGCTTGTTCTGACATGCTTTCCTTCTGCATGTAGTTTTTTTCTTTTTGTACAAGACATATTCTTGACGATAGTGCTGCCTTGAATGGGAGTAGAGCTATTCTTAATAATTTTGCGATTCATTTAGTTCAGAGAGTAACCGCGAGGGGGACAGGTGTGTGACTTTATGTCTTGCTGAACCATTTTTTTTTTTTTCCTGTACAGTAAGACTTTGGGAATGAAATGCTACAATCTCCTCTTGTCTATGGTGTTTTTCTGCAATAATTCCCCACGCAATCATTATAGTAGAATAAAGGAAATAATCTTGGGATAGTGATTCAATAAATAATATGTCCCCTGTCTAGAGCGTACGCGTCCTTGAGCCACGCACCTGCATGATGACCGCATACCGAGAGACTATTGTTTCAGGTTGACCTTGTCTAGAGGAGCATTAGTGGAAAAAAACTGTGTAGCCCTGAGACAATAGGATGCCGTTACGACCAATGAGAACGGCCTGCAGGGGGCGCAAGGATTCACTTCTCTCTTGGACACTGACGGGTCTCGACACGCAAATTCTGCTCCTGGCGTTGGCCGTCAGTGGAAGAGCGTAGCTTAGGTGGGGTTCTGTCTGCCTCTGATGGGGTGCGGATGTGTGGTTCGTCACTGGTGAATGGTGTTCGACGATGTAGGTGGATTTTGTGACGAGCGGATTTACAATGAGGGAATGCTGTGAACGGGAAAAATGATGGTGAGTGCCTTTTTCACTCTGTTCAAGTGTTTGTTTTCCTCTGTTGCCCAGCAGTCGTACGAATTTGTCCTGATATGCCCCGATATGCATGCTTTCCTTTGTTGACGCTTAGTATTTTTTTCTTTTTTGACAAGGAACATTGTCGTCTTGACGATAGTGCTGCCCCGAGTTCTGCGCGCGTTGATTTATTGAGTGCCTAGTCCTCTTATTAGCCATTGATGGAGTTACATGTTAGGATGTTTTGTTCTTTTGCAAGTCTCATTTAGTAAGACTTTGGAATTCCTACGATCAGTTTTCATGCATGGTGATCTTCTGCAATAGTTTCCTATGCAATCGTTATAGAAGAATAAAGGAAATAATCTTGGGATAGTGATTCAATAAATAATAGGTCCCCTGTCTAGAGCGCACGCGTCCCTGAGCCACGCAGGTGCATGATGACGTCATACCGTGGCTTCACTGCAGATTGACCAAAGGAGCATTAGTGGAAAAAAAAAACAGTGTAGCCCTGAGACAATAGGATGATGTCTGGACCAATGAGAACTGCCAGCAGGGGGCGCAGGAATGCTCTTCTCACTTAGCCTCACGACCAATGAGAACGGCCAGCAGGGGGCGCAGGAATGCTCTTCTCTCTTAGCCTCTCGCAGGTGACGGTAGGAGCGCGCAGAGGGCGCTACGAGCGCGCGCATGCGTAGCACCCGTAGAGTGGCGCTTACGTCAGTCCACCTCTGGCTCTCGTTGGGAAAAGACGTGCGG
Organism: Ornithodoros turicata; assembly: GCF_037126465.1. Taxonomy (NCBI): domain Eukaryota; kingdom Metazoa; phylum Arthropoda; class Arachnida; order Ixodida; family Argasidae; genus Ornithodoros; species Ornithodoros turicata. The sequence continues at coordinate 108,680,081 of NC_088201.1, forward strand.
TCGTTCGCTCCGTCGTCACTTGATCCCTGGCTGTCGACGAGAGCAGTCGCATCGGTCTGCGCCCCTGCTGTGGTGAGGTGATTTGTTGCGTAACTAATGCTTTCGTCAACTTTGTTCCCGCTTTGTTTGCGATTTTCGTGCCAGTGCTGGTTGCTGTTGTCCGGGCGTTCCCGCCATTTTCTATCATCTTCTGCCTTGGGACCGGGAGTAGCGCTGGCGTGATTCTTAATAATTTTGTTGTGAGATTAGTTGAGAAAGTAACCGCTAGGGGGTGCAGCTGCGGGGCTTTATACAGGACAAAAAAGCATTACGAGTCAGTTTCTGCCTGCCTCTCGGATGGAGCAGTCGCATGGTTCTGCGCTCCTGTTCTGGTGGGCTCATTTGTTGTGTAACTAATTGTTTTTTCTTGTTAGCTAATGATGGTTTGCATACTCTTGCTTTCCCAGCCTCTGTATTACGAGTGTTTTTCTCCTTGCATGTCCAGAGCTGTCCTAACTTGCCCAGACATGCCATGATGACGTCACAGCTGACGTCACAGGATGTCCGGAACTTGTGGTCATAGCTGGGATGCTTTGCAACCTGCCTCTGTGCTCCGTCGCCCGGCGATGGTCAGCGGCCTTTCCGGGCCGCTTCCTTCAAGATGGCGTCGTTGATCTTCAACTAAACTCCTTCTCTCCACTCTATCTCTATCTATTTTTTTATTTTTTATGACCACGTTTATCCGGAAACGCACAGGGTGGTCTGGACACTAGTTAGACGCTCCCCAATTAGTGTGATGACTCATTGGATGATGCTGATTAATGTGGGGGGTCCCAATTAGCTCTAATTGCTAATTAATGGCGTCCAGAAGCCTTGTAGCGTTTCCGGATAAGCGTGGTCAGTACTTACTACTAACGTAAAGCTCCCTGTGGTCCATGAGTGCATCGCACAGTCAGCCAATGCCTTGCCTTGACACAGTGAGTGATCAGACTTATACTACGTAGTACGTACGAATATTTCTTTCTGCTCAGTGTATTCTTTTAACAGAATAAACAGTATTTACTGGAGCAATATGTGCATTTCTACGCATTATTTTCGGTCATACATTCAGTGGTCCCAGCTGCTAAGTGGCCGAATCCCGGACCATTTAGCAGAGGGGACCGCTGGATCAACCGCACGATCGTTTAATCGTGAAACTGGTTCCACTTTCAACTGGTCCAAGTCATTAAATGGTCCCACATTCAAAGTGGGACCTGTCCAATAAACCACTTTGAACTGGTCCCACTCCATATTTTTGCGTGGGACAATAAAGCTCCATTTCGCTACATATGCAATGAACGGTCGCTGAAATATCTGCCATAGCCACTATCACAGAAAATATCACTTTGTTGTGACACTCATGTTTTTTTCCCAGCAACTTTCTTAAATTCGAAAGGAAGAGTCAAAGTTCCGTTCACTGACGGCGAAGCTCCGATCTGCAGAACCAGTGACGGCGGCGACCAAAAATTGGTCGGCGGTGGCACTAGACACAATCAGTGAACAAAATCGAAGCACTAACCAAAAGCCAAAGCAAAGCCAAAGCCTCCCCATCGAAGTAGTAGGCTAGGGACCGTAGGCAGTGTTGCCAATTTAGCGGATTTCCCGCCAGATCTGGCGGATTCGACTTGCATCTAGCGAGGAAAAAAATGGACCTTTTCCATATTCGTGTCGCCCCTGGCGGTGGAATGTCGAACGTCGTGTCTTTCCCCTCAATAATGGTGACGCTTTACGAACTGGCACGTACGTTGTGTGGGAAAGTAGCAATAGAAGATTGGAAGAAAAATGCGGAAAGAGTGAAAGTGCATTGTACTCATTACCAGACCTCAAACGTCCGCGTAACCTTGAAACCGATTATCTCCCCACAATGAACATGACAGTCGCCCGCAGGTGGGTCCATGGCGATGTTTTCCGCTCAAAGATGGCGGACTCAAGGGCTGGGCATGCGCATACGTGTTGTCGGAAATGGTCCATTGTCTAGTGGCTAGCGGAATTTCTGACGGGGCCCTGGCTGAATTTAGGGGATTCTAGCGGATTCAGACTTTCGCCGCATTCTGTCTGAAAAGCCCGAAAAATCAATTTATTCCCTACAGTATGGTAATTACCGAACCGAAACCAGTCATCTGAAATTTTGCTCTCTGGCGGCAGTTCGCGCTCAAAAAGCTCACTTTCGACTCGCTCTCTTTCCTTCTCTGCGAGAACCTCTTTGACCTTTTTGGAGAACTCCCACCACTAATGCCCCGGTCAGAGAACGTTCCTGACCCTTTAGTAGTTAGGGCCGTGATCTCGCGCCATACGGACAGAAGGGACTTTGCTCTGTCCTTAGGGCACGAAATTTGGGCCCTAACTACAAAGGCCTTACATGTTGCGGTCACCCAGCACAGCATTGTTTACAAGTGGATATGATGACATATAACCCGAAATTTTGCATCAGAACACGAATTAAAGTAATGCGTAAGGACATCTTGCTCCCTCTTGTAGTAGCCCACAAAATCTACCCATTGGGAGGTGGAGTTGCGTCCATGGCTTCCTTTCTCGCTTTCACTAGCGTCTGTTGCAGTGTGCACTCTTCTATAGACTGCTAAAATGCCAAAAATGAGTTACAAGCAAAAATTTCGCAAGGAATGGCTCCGGGACCCTCTGCTAAGTGCACGGCTACGGTGCAGAACGGCGGCAGATTGGACAGAAACGGTGGAGTGCCGATTCTGTGGCTGTGTGCTCAGTACTCAGACCTCAAGGTGCATGGAGAGAGCGCAAAGCAGAGAAAAGCATCGGGACATTTCAGGTCCGGTCAATACACAGTTCGCATCGCCCCGAGAAAAGCCGATGATCCAGCACATGAGACTGAAGGTAGGACAGCGCTTTTTATTGCTGAACCCAGTTCATTGCTGATCGCCGATCATATCTCGGGGAACTTTACAAGAAGTCTTTCTCGAACAGTGCTGTGGCAAAGGAATATAAGATGCATCTGTCCAACTGTTCAGCAATGGAAGAACATGCTTTTCCGCACTTCAAGGAGGATATTCATCGCACTAGGGCGGTGTACCGCCATAACGGCGGAGAATGACCCATCACATCATCATCCCATGTATGTGTGTGTTCATCGCACCTTCAGCCAGCTGAACTTGATAAAGAACAAGTTGCGCAATAAAATGAAGCCGGACATGGTCGAAGTCATGCTCAGGCTTGAGACGGCACTGAAAGAGCTGTTTCGAGCACCACCTCCCCTCCTGAAGTTGTTATAGGAACATCGGAAAGAAGAAATGAACGAGAATGCGAAGCAAGCTCCTGAACACCATGAATACAGGTGCAATATACATCAATCTCAACATGTTCAAGCACTTTTCAGCGTTTAGCGGATTTTAGCGAGTTCTTCGCGAAATTTAGCGGATTCTGGCGGAATCGGTTGGCTATTTTGGCGGATCACTCGTCTGGAATGTTGGCAACACTGACCGTAGGGACGCAAAGGGGATCGCAGCAAGGAGAATACAAGGTACATATAAATGGTAGCGCAGCTTGCATTGGCCACCACGTCTTCAAGGGCGGCCATGATAAAGACCGTCAGCGCCATCCATCCGTTGCGGGGCACACTACAAATTTCGTCATAATGACGTCACCTGGACGTCACGTGGTACGTCACCGTTACGTATAGCACGGGGCGTGCCAGGCGCTCGCGCAGCGCGTTCTTTCCACCGCGATGCCGAGCCGCAGAATGTCACAATCGCTGTTGATAGCAAATCCAAGAGCAAAAGCTCATGAGCAATTTGTGAACAGAGATGAATTAACACTAGCGACATGCGTGCAACAAAGGACACAGGAGACCAGGTGGGGGCTTGCTTTCTTTTATCACAGGTAAATTCGCCATGGCATTGTAAACAGTATAAATACAGTATAAACAGTATTATGTAGTCCGTCCAACTCCAGTATAAACACCCACGACAGAATAATGTGCAATAACCAGTGTGACAGCCTATGTAGTGAATAAGCACAAAAAGATAATGTACAAATTCCAGCAAACATAGATAGGGCCCAGGACTATTGCTGTCCCCATGCACATCTGGAGCTTTCCACATATCTCTCGTACCAAGAAGGCGGAAGTGAACATATTTGCACTTTTGGGTCACATTATATGATACTTGCATGCTGTGTGGTGCTATGTCTCCCAACAGTTTTTGGCATTCGTAATGAATGCTATGGAGGAATTCGAAAGCACAAGTCCATTAGCTCAGTTTAGAAGTCTGTGATACTTTATCTTGCAAAACAGCCAAAATACTATCAGCTTCCAGCAATGACAACCTTGTTCAGAGCATACACACTGTTCATGACTACTACTTTGATTACAACAGCATTTTTGTATTAAAGGCATGTCAAAGCATTGACAATGTTTTCTGCTTCTGCTATTTTGTGCACATTTTGCTACGTGGTGTAGGTTTTTTAAGCTGCACAAAGTGCTTAGCCCTGCACATAACTGCACGTACATACTGGCAGTTGTGCACACAACTATCGAACTCAGCACATGATCCAAAATATAAAATTACGTACTAGGGATCTATGTAGACAGGTATACACTAAATGCATATCAAAGAGAGGGCAAACTGCTGATGATCCAAAATAGAAAATCCATGCTAGGAATCTATATACAAGGGGAAGCAAACAACAACTTTATTATGGGATGACGGCTGGGGCTTCCACACGGATACACCTAATACGTATCAAAGAATAGCAAACTGCTGTAGATTCAAAATAGAAAATGTATGCTAGGTATCTATGAACACAGGTGCTGAACACAGGGCTTGCAACTGGTGCACTTTCTTGCGGAGGTTATCCAGCTTGCCTTTTGTTGGCTGTGCTGGAGCTGCTAGACTACTGGACGATGGGCAATCTTTGGGGGGATGCCAGCCACTTCCACCTGCAAATGGTGATCAAAAAGCATTCACAAGTCTGCGGACTTCATGGCGGTAGAGTATTCCTCACATACCTCCTAAGTGCTGAGGTGACGAGACTGCACGCAGTACACCAGACGACGTTCCTGGCAGAGGAGTGACAACTGCAGCTAGTGGGGAGACAACAGTGCTCTGTGTTGACAAGGCTGGTGCGTGTTGTGCGTAGCTATGGTCCTGATGAGACAGATCACGCTGTTGCTGACTTTCTTCAGTACCACACTCTGCTGAAGCAGATGATGTCGTACAGTTAGCCAACCCAACAACTACGTTACTCAAGTATACCTTCAGCATGGCAAGGATGACTCATCTGGTGAAGGTGTATTGCTCCTGTGCTGTCGTCATCGCAGGCTACCACAGCTTGCACACGTTCCTCCGTTGAAGGCCCACTGCTTTCAAGTCTGCTCTGATTGGCGTAGGCACTACTTCCTCCTGTAAACCACCAGTAGCACTCACAATAATTGCCTCTAGAGTTACAACATTTTCATGTGATAACTTGAGCATACCAACTTGTATTATACTTACCAACGCCATGCAGTGTGCGCTTCAATGTAGGAACTGCATCCCACCGAAGCCTTCCTGTGCGCAAATAAGCAACTGGTGCGAAGTGCTGGGAGCACAGGACCTTAGAGCGAATGGAAATTAGACTCGTATCCGCCTCCAGGTTGCAAAACTCCAGCCACGCCTTGTACCTGCGAAGCAGTTTTATTGTTGAAGAATTATGCAAAGCTGTGCCACGAAAACATGCACTAGCTACAGCAGCCTGACCCTGTATGCCCTACATTCAGAGTTCAAAAAAAAAAGAAAAAATCAGCATGCAAAGCAAGCCATCAACATGCTAGCATTGGGTACATGTAAGCACATGCAGCACAGCCCTTTGTGTCCCGTACATGCAAACCGTTGCAAAACTCCTCGTTGAAAGCAGCCCAGCAGCCACATGCTTAAATATTTACATGTTTACCACCTCACTGTGGAAGGATGACCTATCCAGGGAGTGTCCATACAGACTGAAAGCTGGAAAACAGGTGATACCATTGAAACGCTATTAATCTTATGTAACTTGCACTATGTTCACTTCACCGCTCTCAATAAAACTCGGGGGGAGAGGTACGCATTTTACTTCAGCAAACACTGCACGTCCTCAACCAAGTGACTCAGCTCCGTTCTCGGCCGTAGACACTTATAATATATAGGAACTCACCTCAAGGGGTCCCGAGGAAAACTGTGGAAACTTATACCGCCCATAGTGTCATCGGCGTCACAGTTTCCTTTCTCCTTCAGGAGGCACCGCTTATGTAGCGCCTCGACATGGTGCGTCTCCCGGTAGAGCCTGCAGGAACAGGTTTACCGGCGTTCTGTTGTGTTTTACCATTGTTCGTGTGTGCCTGCCTTACCTTAGTTCTCCGAGAAGTGTCCCCTGTTTGACTTGGTGGTTTGAAATTGAAAAGACGACGATGAAGAAGAAAACGGCTATCAACAATCACAAAGCGCGCAGTCAACGTACGGCAAGCTCGTAGCTAACAACATGCTGAGGGACAGGAACCGGAAGCGTACTCGGCTCTGTCTATAATCTTACGTATTACTGGCAGACCGGGCGAATTGCTATATTAAAAATATGCATATTGGATTAATACACACATTATTCGCGCCTCCGATCAAATTATTTTTGTTTACGTTCGTAGTTTGCCCCTCAACAACCACGCTCGCATGTGTATCATGAAGGGCGCAGTGTTGCTAACACAGATTTGGTATTTTTTCTCGCCTTCGCTACCATTTATATGTACCTTGGAGAATACCCCAGTACAAACAGGACCCAGCTCAACGACAACAAACTACGAAATAGTACCGGGCAACAAAGGCAGTTGTAACCTACACGTACGCGAAGTACCAAGCAGAGTCAACGGAAAAGAGGCCAGCGCCACCACATGAACCGGAAGCCAAATATGAACCACAGAAAGACAGGGACGCAAATGAAAAGAAACATTGAAAATTGAAAGGGCATTGAAATTGAAATGCAGGAAACTTATTGGCATGTCCGCACAGTTCGCTGTTTGCTGGACCCTCGTTACAAAGAGGCCCGCCAGGGGTGCCCCTACTATCCATCCATCCATCCAAGCGAAACAAGGCGTTTGTGTTTTGGCGGTGTCTGCGACTGCGTTGTTTGTCCTTTTTTGTCATAAATGACACATGCCATGCGCATGCTGCAGACTGAGACTGCTCCTACAAGAGACAAGACGCTAGATCCTGAGGGGTATCATTGCCGCGTCACTCACTCTTCCAGGTGCTTCCGCGCAAAAATGTAGCTCCTACTTCTCATTGGCTGCTGCGTGGGACGCCTTGCATTCTAGTTGCCTCCGCGAGAAAAATGAAACCATTATTTCAATTTCATCTATTTTTGTTGTACTGTTTATTAATAGGCCTGTTCTTTCACACGAATGTTGCACGGACGATCTTTTTCGCGTTGTTGAAATGCTGGGAACTTTTTGCCTGCTTTGTAGTGTGTTGGGTTTGTGTGTTGAAGGTTGAAGTCGTTGAAGCCGGTTGAAGCCGTCATGGCTTAGAAGCCCGCTCATATTCGAAACGTTGAAAGTGTATCTGAAGCATGCGAAGCACTTTGTAATTTGTCAGTTTGCACTGCGTATCACCGCTATGTTTATCATGGGTCATCATGAGGCACCTCACGCCAGTGATATGGATTTGATGGAACAAATCGGATTCAAGTCAAGTCTTTATTTTCGAGAAGCAAATGAAGTCATTATGTATCCAGAATTATAGCTTTTTTATTCTGTATTTATTTATTTCTGCTACGCAACAACGTCTTACGACATTATACTGTGGCGGGGATACATACAGATAAAAGTAAGCAATAAGTACAGCATACAAAAAGAAAAATTGAAAAGCACACATTTATAGACAACAGGTGCTCAGGTCCCGAAAACATAAGCTCTATACATCCATGATAGGCAAGCCTGAGCGATGGGCAAGACACGTAAACAAACACAAACACGAAACGTGTTTACGTGTCTTGCCCATCGCTCAGGCTTGCCTATCATGGAATTTATCCAGCAGCTAGCCTGCATTTACGCCATTCTGTCAATAAGCTCTATACATCCCTTAGGCTTAATTTTCCTCTAATGATAAATCTCGATATGTACGATGGAGGTTCCTTTGTCATATACTAATTTTATCATGAATAATATTATCTGAAAATTGCAAACGTAACTGTTGTCTCCTTGTCGACAAACTATCTCAACCTAATCTTGACTTTATCTCGCTTATATTAACATCCATGCAACTCATCTGGCCGCAATATTCTGAACCCTCTCCTGAATTAAAAGCATTTCGTGCGGATCCCATACTGATAATGTACAGGCACGCAACGCTTCGGAACCGGTTCTGCAGTAAAAAGTTAAAGGTATCAAGAATATATATGAGGAATACTTCAGATTTCGAAGAATGCAAGTTGACACGGGTGTGGAAACAGTCCGGGTGCAATATGTCACGAGGAGCTTTTACAATTTCGCTGCAATACCACACTACTATATTGAAAACAATGATTATGTATGAACAAATTAATATAGTGCAAGAGAACTGATGTACTCTATAACATTTTTTAGTTCGTATTTGAGTCTTGTATCGTCCTCGTCGTCTTCTGTGTTCTTCAAACTCAAGGAAATGTTACATCTTTCAATAGCCTTGTGTCCAGCTAGACACAATTGCCGAAAATCTGCCGGAGATCGGTATTTGGTTCGCACAAGTCGCTGCAACTTGGGCTGACGTCGTCATAATGTCACCTGCGAAGGCAGTTCGAAAACTGCGTTAGGCTCAAAGCAGTGGCCTAGCCCAAAAATATTTATGGAGGAGTTCTATGGGGACTTTACATGGGTGAGGAGGATTTCATTATCATCTCCCTCTTCCAAATGCACTAACCAAACTTACAATTTGGGGGGGGGGGGGCATATAAATGCGGCCCAATATTGGCCCAGCGTTGAGAGGAGACTCCAAAACAGCAGCTGCTGCTCGAAACAACAAAGCAACGATGCTAGTCTATGTAGTTCAATTCGATGTATACAAGTCCATTTCTACATTTTTTTCTTCAGCTTGCAAAATTATTTTCAGACAAGGTGAAAACCAGCTTCATACATTGAGCCATAGTGACACGGACAGCATTACTTAAACGAGTAGGAATTTCCATTTCCTACTCGTTTGTAATGTGTATAACTTTGACAATAACAGCTGTCGAGCAGGTTGGTACGTATACATATCTGTTCCAATATCGGCAAAACGATGGTAAGACAGGCCACACACGACCAGCAGCAGCACTTTCAACCTTTGGATTTTATTTTTGCAATATATACACACCTGCCAGATACAGTTGTAGGGCACACTGGTGTTATAGAATAGAATATCGCGTAGAGGGGTGCAGAAGATGCATGGGATACCTCATAACCATGGTTGGTTGAGAATCGTATTAGATTTGGACCATACTTGGCCCATCATTGCTGGTGCCACATGGGACGCTATCTAGCCATCTAATGCCCGACTAGAAACCAAGCTTGGTTCTACAATGGCCCCAACGGCAATGCATGCTGGTCCCCGTGTTTGTTAGGACGGTCTGTCACATACTGGCCCAAAGTTGGCGGTATTCAGTTGGCTCGAGTAAGGCCGATGTCAATCAAAGCTCTGGCCGAACCTTCTTTTTCGCAAGCTCGGCCCAACTAGGCCGAACAACGTTTAGGTATAGGAATGTCGTTTTTCTCCATGGGAAGCACATTGCTCTGCTTACTGTTAACAGATTTTTCGTCCCGCTCTGGTTCACAAATTTGGTGCCCCGTGTGTTTCTTTTCTTTCATTTTTGTTTTCTTTTACATACAGACAGGCAAGCTGTGCTGACGGCATGTATATAGTTTCCCTTCAGTTGACAATTGAACCCCTGTATGCAAGAAGGGGATAAGTCGAAAAATCCCAAACCGAGAAAACTTCAAGTGAGTATTTGGTAAAGTAATTGTAGCCGGGTTACCTCGACTAATGCAATGGAAAATGTGTAACATATATGTTTGTGTTTTTTGTGTCTGTGACTTACCAGAAATTGTCCGTGAGCATGATATATCATTTTTCAATGTAACATCGCATGCACACAGGGTTATCGCGCAAATACAAGCAGCTTTCACAAGTCGTACTTTGATTGCTGAAGAACCAGGTAGGGTGAAGCAGGGGCGGATTTAGGAGGGGGGGGGGGTCCGGATGTCCTAACTCCCCCCTCAATTCCAGACTTGAACATAGGGTTCAATGGACCAATCCCAGCATGCACCTGGCACTTGTCCATAGCGGACGCCCTCCCCCCCCTCGAAAAAATCCTAGATTCGCCCCTGGGGTGAAGTCACCTGTGCGTTGCAGAGCAGCATGGGTCGTATCGCGCTGCTAAACGAGCACAATCTTGAAAATAATATCGTAGGTGACCAGCATAATATGACTTATTAGCTTAGTGCTCACTTTTTTTTTTTTTTTTTTTTTTTTCGATTACAACGCTCAGTATCACTGCCGACACAGTCGTGTTAGTTAGGAAGAACGTGTTTTTCGAGTGGAAGCCGCAGTTCAGTTTAAGCTATCATTTGTATGCGTGTGTAGAAAAGGGGCAAGATCTGACTGCCCATCCCATTGACACACATACATTTCTCGTTTCTTACCCTCCTGTAACAGGTCAATAAATTGCAATACGGTCCTAAATTTTCTATGGCAGGTACATGCTGGTATGTGGATGTCATTGCAGCAAAAATACACGAAAGGGGATTGTATTACGTGCATGGATTGCTTACTGCATACAGAGGTTCAATTACTTTATATGTGGTTATCTCTAAATTAAAAACCGGAGACTGGGGGACAAAAAACGACAAACACAGACAAGCTTGTCTGTGTTATGGATCTATACCACCAGCTCGCTTGCTACCTCTCTATCCTCTCGGTACTGTGTATATATTTTTGTCATTTTCTTTGGGGACTGTGTTGCACGATTTGCCCTAAACATACCCGACCATCGTGATCATTTTGTGACCTTAGTATCAATAAAGAAGTATTCTTGATCGAAGACAATTTGTCGCCTTCTCTTATGTTTTTGTCATTTTTATCTGCCTCTCTTCCTTTCTACTTAATCTGCATATCAACATACTTTGGTTATGGACACTTCACTTTTTGTAACCAGTTGGAAGGAGAAGTGGTCACGAGATAAGGGTATTTCGAGGCTGTCGGGATCCGGGGCTCAAGAGCAGTGGCAATCATATAAGGCCAAAAATCATGAGACCGAACTATCAGAAAGCTGGAAAGTCGGGAGACATCTAACTATCGAACTATCGAAAAACCGAACAAAGAGAGCCCTAAGATATGAAAAGCATTAAAATTACAATTACTACATAAAGTATACTTTCCCTAAGTGGATGTTATATGTGAATTGCTGTAGCAAATGAATCATAAAAAAAAAAGAAAAAAAAGGACAGAAATCACGGGACCCGCGGTGCTGGATATACGTATATAAACTCAATAAACTGCAAACTAAATTTTGAACATATCTCACAGAAATTCTAGAAAAATCTTGGGGGCGACACATGATTCACATTTACCACCTGCACTTGTGTCTGTTTTCCCACGGTGGAGGTTCCTCGGAAAAACTCGTTCATGTCTTTGGAAGACCTTTCTTTTTGTTTTTTTTTTTGGGGGGGGGGGGGGGTAGCAGAATTCGCATGCGCGAATTCAACCTCCTCTTGTTGTTTTACCAACCACCAACCTGCTTTGTACATGAGCTATGGTGCTTCTGCGCAGATATAAGACAGCGTTACTTTTCTGATTATTGTTGTTTAGTTTCGAAAGCGATTGCCCTATCAACAGGGATCTCAAACACGCGGCCTCTTGGCCGCCAAAGAGAACGAAGCTACCCTCTCGAAAAATTTAAAGACGAATTAGGAGAACAGATTTTCAGGCATTGTTTTCAGCTTGGCCCGCCGCACTGCTGCTGCGCTGTCCATGTTAGGTAGAATACACTGCATGCGAGCAGTTCTTGTGGCTCTCGAACCTCACAAAATTACGGAGACGGCAACCTGGTATTCGCGTGCGGTATGGTACACTAGCACACCGTAGCTAATGCGAGGATTGAGTCGATCTTCTGTCTATCCTAATCCATACACTAAATCAAATAGTGACATTAAAACTCGGCTTTTGAAAGAACTCAGCCAAAAAAAAAAAGCAAACTGTCAGTTCGAAAGAGTTGTCCAGTTGTACTACTGAAGCTTCTATTTGTCGGATGGATAAGGAACTTGAATTTTTATTAAAATCATAGGAATTTTTTTCACTTGTGTCACCCCTTATCACTAGGGTGGTTTTGTTTGCACATGCCTAAAAATGTCATTTTTAGGGTCTTGTCTGACATACTTGTACGGACTTCTTCACTACGGAGCTATGGCAGACAAGGATAGCAGGAAAAGATCACCACTAGGTGTAAAGTTCCTTTTTAATCAGGTCGTCTCAAAACCCCCAATCCCAACGTTCAACCTTCCTTTTCTCTTTTTCCAGAAATAAACCAGTTGATTGTGGAGTGGTGCTGTCCTTGCCTGTCACAGCTCCATAGTCTAAGATGTCATACAAACTAGCCCATTCTACATTGTTAATCAGTTTTATACTTGTAAAGTGCTGGACAAAAGTTTATGGAACATACTCTGGCGCACTCCTCCCTCTGAGTGACAAGCTGGCAGCGAATGGTATCGTACGGACTTGCATACAGGTGACTGGGCTACCTATACGCACATGTCTAAGTCTGAACGGTCCCATTCACTGTCACACTAAGGAAGGAATGCGCCGGAGCCTGTTCTCTAACATTTGTCTAGCACTGTACTCGTTGTTTTGACATGGTGGGATAGCAATGCACCTGCGCACATGACTGCGTCGGATTTCCTATCATTACAGTTTAGTTGTAAGCAGCTCTGTCTCTCCATTGTCCCGTCTGTATGCTCTTATTCCTTTTTGCAGTTATGTACCAACTGGCCCAAATTTCTGCACTTTTCATTAAACACAACATAGCAAACCCGAAGCCATGACCCACTGTGAATATGCCAGCTAGCTCTTTCTCTTTGATTTTCCATACTTATTTTTCCAACTGTGAGCTAAGGCAGCAAGTAAATGGATAATTTGGAGTGCTCCTGGACATTCTCCTAAACCTTTGTGAAGGTCGAATAGTTTTTCATACTTTCAGCACTCGACTTGAAAGGCCGCCCATTTATTGGCGTTAGCCTAGTAAGCCCGTTAATTTTTTGTGTTATCAGTGGAGTAGGATAGTGATCGTACTCCACAATAACTATGTCGGTCCTGTTTTTGTGTACAATGTTATGTATGATATACCAAAGTTTTATGGTAACTACAGTCATTTCTTTTCCTTGTGGCCCTCCATGATGTGGTCTAAAGTCAATGTGCCCTGTGGCTCCAATGGCGTTCTTCGGACCCAAATAGTATACTGTCTCGTAAAGTTTTGTCCTCAGTGCCACGGGGGTTCAATGATATAGACTGGCATACAATTATGTCAAGTACACCCAAAGACCTTTTTTCTAATTCTCGTATTATTGGACTACACAAAAAGAACTACCTTTATAGTACGGAGAGAAAGGGGAAAAATGGAGGCACCCAGTACATTCTCCATGTCACTTTTGTCGAGAAACGGTGATAGCTTTGCAAAAGACATAGTACAGGTCTCTCGCAACAACCTCGACATTTTCTGCTTCATATTTTCTGTGCGAATGAATAACAGGAGTTATAGTCGGTTCCACATAATGTTCACCTTAGCAATATGTTCTGTGATGCATACTTTGACCATCCAAAAAGTGGCAGAACATGACTCCTTCAACTCTAAATATTACTGTCATCAAAAATATAGTGCTTAACGAAATGTATGGCATTTGCAACTGCAATGATTGCTTTCTATCAGCACTGTTGTAGCCATCGTGCTTGAGTTATGGTTAGTTCAGTGATCTTCTATCACCATCAGGGTTTGTTCTATCAGCAGAACGCTAGCCATTGTGGCAGACATATGGCGGCCCTGATAAGGGCCGTTTGTTTACTTCGTCCAGGTCTGCTGTTTCTTCTCCCGTGCACCATGAAGCTACTGAAGAATTCCTTAGCATGTCCACAGTCCATCTTCTAGTGTCCATAGCTCCCTACGGGAGCAGGCTGTTGGCATAAGACAATCCGTGGGGTGGGGCATCGTCACGCAGCTGGTGCCTGTGAGATGCCCTGGACAGCATTCAGGCATGAATGGAAAAGGCCAATGCAATAATCCAGTGGGAGTGGCACACTTGATTACAGTATGCCACCAGAGGCCTTCCGCCGGGTCAGCTCTGTTTGAAGACCTTGAACTGAAAGTAAAACATAATTGTGAGTAGTGTGAAATTACTGAGAATTATAAGTAAACAGTGTCAGTTACAAATCTGTCAGCTCAGCACGAGAACAATTGTGTGCCTGCTTTGGTTGGCCTAGTGAGGACTACCATAAGCAGGGGTATTCAAATTCTCCAATAGAATCCCAATACTTCTCTCTCTATCCCATACCCAATTCATGTATGGCATCTGACAGTCCTGGCCTTTCTGGTCAGCTACAGGGGTTCCACCTGGAAACAACAGGGTGAAATGTATTTAGGCAACAAAAAGCTTCAAGTTTGCAGCTTTTAACATGCTGGATAGCATTTTACTCTCCGTAATCATCATTTGCAAGCCTTAAATTTTGGCAGTGTCATTTATAAAATCCTCTACAATTTTTGAAAATAAAACCATCTGATCACTCACTGTGGCATTTCTATGCTATCAAAGGCCATATGAGGACAGGAAAATGTTGTTTGGTTGTTCAAACCAGGTCGGAGCTTAAAACCTGAGCGGTATCACTCGACACCGCTGCTTGATTGCAGATTTCTGAGCCTTAAATTCTGACTGTATTACACGTTAAATCACTCACTGAGGCTTTTATAAGCTATCGAAAGCTGTACGAGAACAGGAAAACGTCGTACGGTTGTTGCAACTTGATCGGAGCTTAAAACCTGAGGGGTATCATTTGTAACTGCTGCTTGACTGCAGGGTTTTGAGCGCTAAATTCTAAGTGTATTACACGTTAAATCACCCACTGAGGCTTTTATAAGCTATCGAAAGCTGTACGAGAACAGGAAAACGTCGTACGGTTGTTGCAACTTGATCGGAGCTTAAAACCTGAGGGGTATCATTCGTAACTGCTGCTTGACTGCAGGGTTTTGAGCGCTAAATTCTAAGTGTATTACACGTTAAATCACTCACTGAGGCTTTTATAAGCTATCGAAAGCTGCAAGAGAACAGGAAAACGTCGTTCGGTTGTTGCAACTTGATCGGAGCTTAAAACCTGAGGGGTATCATTCGTAACTGCTGTTGACTGCAGGGTTTTGAGCGCTAAATTCTAACTGTATCACACGTTAAATCACTCACTGAGGCTTGTATAAGCTATAGAAACTTGCACGAGAACAGGAAAACGTCGTTCGGCTGTTGTAATTTGGTCGGCGCTTAAAACCTGAGGGGTATCATTCGTAACTGCTACTTCACTGCAGGGGTTTGAGCCCTAAATTCTAACTGTATCACACGTTAAATCACTCACTGAGGCTATTTATAAGCTATCGAAGACTATATGAGAACAGATATACGTTTTTTGATTGTCCAAATTTGATCGGAGTATCATTCGGCACTGTTGCCTGTAAATCTTCCGAAATTGAACTTATTTAACGGATTTCACCACAGCTGAAACAGGGCGCGAATGTTTCACTAAAAATTCGGGAGTACAAACATCAAGGAACTAAAATTACTTACCTCCATGAAGCACAACACACACACGTCCACCTACGACAGCGCGAAACCGACGACTGAGAACAATTGATGTCTTCATGCGCTGACCAGGGCACTACATTCATAGCCACCGCCGCCGAGGCGTACGAACACAACGAATGATACCCCTCAGGATCTAGCGCCTCCCCTACAACAGCAGGTACCCGTCGGATTTGTGGTGTAGGCAATACAACGTATGCAACGTTCTCAAGGTAATAAGCGGCGAGTGTGAGCATGCCGTCTAGTAATTATTTTAGTGACAGTGGTATTCCACGGTTTAGGTTATGGACGACGTTGTTTATGGCACCTTGTAAGCGTCCGGCTAAACTCCTCCCTTGTTGCATGCTTTGACCTGCTTTTTTTTTTTTTTTTGCGGGTGCCATCTGGATTGACTTGAAGGCGCACAACCAACGCGTGGCGTCTTAAAGGCCATTTCGGTAACATTGTAATCTGAAAGATAATATGAGCCAGTTATGAAGTAGCATTCTTGTTTTAGTTGTCTTCGCAGCTAGGACATTGTGGTACCAAGCACTCATTTCAGCATAAAACTGCGCAAGTACAGGGTGTATGCTATAAGAAGTCAGTCACATTTTCGCGCGTGGCGCGATACCTGCTTGACAGACAGACTTCCGCTGCCGCAGAGTGAAGAAGTTACGGCAGAAAACCCTATAAAAAAATCGTGGATATCAGGCACTGCGTAACAAAATAGATACGGCCACGCAAACTTTCGTCTTCATGCATTTCCTATGCGCTATACCGACGTAAACACGCCAGTCTGTCGATAGTTGTTTGTAGCTTCCGCATGGGGCGCTAGTGACGTTGAATCCACATGTGTACGCTCCTGAACCATCAACTGGCGCACAGCAAGGCACAAAGGATATAAAATATGACAGAAACAAATGGAACACGAACAACTATAATAACAGGATTTATAGAGTCCAATGAAACTGTATAGAGACACAAAATGAATGAAATAAAAACGTTCGAAGGGCGGCTAAAAGTGTTGTTCTCGCAACAAACCGATCGCAAACAGACTGTCGTCTGCTAAGAGAAGAAGCAGAAATGTTTCGCTAGGAAGCGGCATACGAGCCGCAACATGTGCAGAAAACTTCTAAAACAAATCGTATCAAGCTTCGTTAAACGTAAATCTCAATGAGTACCACGGGTACGTACCGTGCATAACAGAAATATGCGCCCACATGAGTTTGTTTCGGATTCAACGTCACTAGCGCCCCATGCGGAAGCTACAAACAACTATCAACAAACTGGCGTGTTTACGACAGTATAGCGCATAGGAAATGCTTGAAGACGAAAGTTTGCGTGGCCGTATTTATTTTGTTACGCAGCGCCTGATATCGACGATTTTTTTGTAGGGTTTCCTGCCGTAACTTCTTCACTCTGCGGCAGCGGAAGTCTGTCTGTCAAGTAGGTATCACGCCACGCGCGGAAATGTGACTGACCTTTTATAGCATACACCCTGTATATCACTTCACCTAAAAGGGCTCTGTTGCTGCATGTCAGGGTAGTGTGAGTGTGGAAGTTTTCTTCATATACGCAGGTAAACTGCAGTGTAGTGAAGTTGAAAACATGTTTAAACTGAGCCTTGTCCGAATATTCGTTGCATTAAGCATGCATGATTTTGCATTGTTCTGTGTCTCATGTTACTTCAAAACACAAAAGAATAGCCAAAACATTCAAAGCAATGTTTATGGCATTTGTCACCACATACCAGGTAATTCCATCATCTCCAACTGTGCGAATCCTATCAGTGACTCACTGCAATTCACCTGTCAAAATTGTCACTGTAACTCTGTCGTGGTTTACTAAACACCAGTGTTACTAGTACCACTGCCAGTATTAATACCAGCATTACTTAAAGGTCAGCTCCGGAGATACCTTGACTTCTTGAAACTGTAACAATATTCTGGAAGCCCATATCGAACTGTGTCTGAAACCACCCTACACTTCCACAAAACATCCCCATATTTTAAATAATCGTAAATTAACAATTTCGAAACAGACATGGGGGCCGCCATTTTTATGAGTGCAGCTGTTCATGCAGTCTATACTGCCGACTTCAGTGATATCAGTGTTCTTCAAGACTTCCCTCCCTCTCTACGGAGCATACGGGAACAGGGTGTCGGAGCGAACCGAAAACCGGAAAAAAACGCTATTTTGGTGCGAACCGGAACGGAATCGAAACCGTATACGTTTTTTTCGCTCAGGAGGGAAATTGAAAAATATATTTAACGGTTTTCGGTCCAAGAAAAAACTTCGCCGGTTTGTACTACGGATAGGTGAATGAAACAGACATCGTGTGCTCTGAAGTCATGTCATGTATACTATACGAGGGTTACGATTACGGTGGAACGTATGTCGGTATACTATGACCCTTAGGCTCCCTTTGTAATGGATTATCGTTCGTGCACGCACACAGACTTAGAGGTACATGTGACTCTCTAGCAATGTGCCGTAGTGTTCGTTTTAATTTGATCCTCCCAAACTCTCCTCAACTAAACAGCGACCCAAGGGGGCTGCATAACGGCTTCTCTATCGGTAATGTCGCGCAACGCGTCCCTTGTTTGAGAGCAGCTGAGTTGAATACATTTACGTATACGCGAGGGCAAGCCCGTGCGAAATGGCAACTCTTTTGTGGACAGGACACGAAGAAGATAAAACAGAGCCGTCGAGCGCGTTTGTGAGTGAAAGTGTTCCTCGATTTGCGTCGTACTCGTGCGGTGGTGCTTGCTGGCTAGACAGTAGCAACAGACATTCGGATGGGACGCGATTGCTCCAACCCAGCAAGAAAGTACTTTACCTATGACATCACGACAAACAAGTCCGTTTGTAGCATGCGCTTCAAGATAGGAGAAAGCCCATTTGTACAGACAGTAACCTACAGGAACCAGGAGCTACCAATTTCACAGCTGTCTATTAATATTAAATACCATGTATGCGAATAAACGGGTTTACATTTTGTAACATTGATTTTTTTTGGGGGATGCAGCAGAAGCGGAACCGGTTAAAAACCGGTATGAACCGGTACTTTTTTGCTCCGGAGCAGAACCGGTACCGGTTCGTTTATGATGTAACCGGAACGAAAACCGGAATGAAAAACGTTTCGGTCCGACACTCTGTACGGGAATGTAGACAGGCGACGGTAGCAGGGAGCGTCTGCTCGATCGGCGTAGCCTTCTTGATCACATAGTTTTTTATTTGTGGGGTGATCTGCCAATGCCAAAACACGCTGTTGATACAACTTGTGCAGTTAGGATTCGTGCAATTATGCTGTCGCGTTCTGGCCAGCGGCAAACTGACTAAGAATGCAATGAACGTCACGTATATCGTCAACCGAACTGTGCTACGCCTACATACGAAAGATAATTTTATTCACATTGTAGGTATCTTTGATAAAGTAAGTCAATTCATTGCTTAATTGAACACTTCACTCTCTTATTGTTACGGCTCACTAGTGCTGCATCACTTGCGCATATCTTTCTCTCTCTCGAATACTTGGCGTTTGACGTTATAGGAACACACTTCTTGGCATTATAATCGGGTGAACGAGTTGTGTTTGGCATCGCCATGTTATCGTATACACACTGCAGGTACGTATGTAAGAATTAGGCATGAATGACAACCTCAGTGCAGATTCGCAATGAACGTATTTGCCGAAATTTTACACTGTCGAGAGAGCAACCACCAGATACAAGAACAATAAGATACTTACGTGAGGGCATACGTGGCTTATGAGAGCTGAAGAGTAGCACAAAAAGAAAGGAAGGGAAAAATAAACGAGAAAAAAAAACACTGCGCAGTACAAAGACACCGTGCAAGTGTAATTATCAGGGATATCTTCGCACCTTATTTCGGCTGGTTTACTTGTCCAGTGCAGCCATGAGCCATAACATTAATCAACCACTAAGAAAAAGAAGAGAAATGAAGATGATGAGTTGCTTCCGTACGTCATCTACACCAGTATTACATCTGGATCTGCATGCTGGCTTCAGTAGACGAGTTTCTTCTTGAATGAATGCACATCTCCACAGATTCCACAGATACTGTAATTTTACACGTAACTTTGAATAGACTATAATTTTATTGAATACACAGAGGTCATAAAACTACCTGACTCTCCCCCATAATCTCTTGCAATGGGTAAACAAGTACACTGCAAGACGGACAAAATACAGGTGCAGTTGAGGTGTTCTGTGGTAACTCTTACGTGCAGAATGAGGTCATTCCCCACAAACCAGTGAAAGGGGTTGCAACATCATCATCCCACATGAACATAAAAGCTTCTTTGTACCAATGTGTTTTACAAACCAAGGTGGGAATAGTGTGTAGAAAATGGGCACCTAGAATAGCAAAACTCAAGCAGCTCTGATGTCACAGACCTTAGGGCTATCAGTGGAATTTGCTGTAGCTCTGAGGTCTTTGACATCCGCGCTTTAGTCGGGTGTCTGTTCGAGAGCTTTTTTCTCACGAAGTATGACGCATAAAAGAAAGGATTGATCAGCATTATGGAGCGCAATGCATGATGCTCCCATGATGTAACAAACCACATCCATACCTGCCAACTCTCCCGATTCATCCGGGAGACTCCCGGATTCAGACATGTTTGTACGATTGTATGACAGAGAGGCAAATCTCCCGGAAAATGCAGTTTCCCCCTCTATATCTCAAACTCCTACTTTTTCTCTGGACACACAGAAGAAAGCGTCAATCCAGTACCAGCCCAATTGCCATCGGCATCGCTGCCACTTCTCAGAGCCTCTATGTTACGGAGTTCAGGGGTTCTGCTCATGGCTCTAGTTCTAGCACTTCTAGTTTCCGGGTATTTCCTCCATATTTTCGGGCTACAAAGGTGCCTTTGCAGTGTTTCTGCCTTGCGTATTGCACATCATGGCTCAGTGTAACCGCAACAAGTATCTACACGTGTTTCTGAAGCAATACATGGATGAACTGGGACACGTGATCGCGCCCAGGAAGGGCACCATGTGTTCTGTACAGTTTATGGTTGCGACACCAGCATTCCGCGGGAAGGGTGGACCGATCGATATATCTGACCACAGCGATGTATACTGTGACCGATGGTTCTGACGTATTATGCAAACTACTTTTTTAATGACTCGTTAACCCATCACTTGATCAACAACTATTACGTTTAAGCTCTCCTGGGAAGTCCAGATGGGCTTTTGAATTTCAGACACATTACTGAGGTAGTGCTGAACGAGTAGTGTTGAATGTGAGGGCAGTTCAGCATCGCAAAGAGAGCAGAGACATAGTTTGGTGTCTTCACGTTCTGTTCAGAAATTGTCATAGCCTTGTCACAACTTGACACCCAGCTAGTTTCTTGGAGAGGGCAAAGACCTTTGCTGCAAAACTTGTGCGCAATGAGCCTGCTGGGGTGAAGTGTGCTCCTGTTACATATGCAAATAAAAGCTATAATAAGCTAAAATAAAATATGCTGAACATGGGCTTTGTCAATAAATGAACGCTTTATTGCGGCACTCGCGATACAAATGGTCGACACATGAGATCACACTGCATTAAGGGACTTGCAGACACGCTTATCGGAAAAAATCAGTTATCCTCTGTTGCTTCGCAGTGATCGCGTTAGCTACAATGAAATCGCCGACCTTATCGACGCAACGGAAGGCATCGCAAATATCTGCCGGTGACGCCATCGGATGTCCTAATACAAAGTCCTTCAACGCTTGCACCATATCGAGGGCATCTTCGTTCTTCATTCGAGGTTGCTGCTCGTTTTCGTCGTCATCTTCCTCGCTGTCTCGGTGGCTTCTGCGGCACTCGAGGTTACACCCGCGATGATCTCGTTGTCCGTCAGTTCAGACGCCACCATGAGGCCGTCGTCTGCCGAAACAAAATCCTCGAACGTGACACCGTCGACGTTCAAATGCCTCCACACATCCATTCGAACGTGCTCCTGACTTTCTTCTTCGAGAGGTGCCACCGGCGGTACAGTCGGTACGCGCAAACCCAGCTTTAGCGAAGCAGTTCCTCACTGTGACTCTGCTCACATCATTCCATGCCCGATAGAGCATCTCGATTGCAGTTCTCACAGTTAATGTCCTGGGAGCTCGTTTCTGGTCTGTGTCGAACACCAGCCTCGAAACCAGTCGTTTCCGAAACATGCTCTTCAGGGACCAAATGATACCCTGATCTAGGGGCTGCATTACCGAGGTCGTATTCGGCGGGAGGAATAACTGTCGGACAGACTGCAGTGGCGTTGCTATTTTGTGGGCCGAGCAATTATCCAGAACTAGAAGCAGTTGCCTGCCTTGCTGCTGCATGTCGCTGTCCAGGGCCATTACCCACTGTTCGAAAAGCTTCGTTGTGACCCATGCCTTTCCATTCACAAAGTACTCCACCGGCAGACGCTGGATACCCTTAAAACAGCGTGGCTTCTTGGACTTCCCGATGACCACCAGCTTTCACTTGTCAGAACCGTCCATGTTCGTGGCACACAAAACCGTCAGCCTGTCTTTGCTGCGTTTCCCACCGTGACACGACTCTCCTTTCATTGCTAGCGATCGCTCGGGGAGCAACTTGAACACTCCGGTCTCGTCGGCGTTATAAATGTCCCTTTCCTCCTATTCTCGCAGCAAGTGCGCAACACTGTCCAACCACCGTTCACAACTCTCTTGGCCGACGGCAGACGATTCACCCGCAGTCACATAGCACGTAATTTCGTGGCGACACTTAAATCTGTGCAACCAGCCAGAGCTTGCAGTGAAATCATCTTCTTTGTGGCCAAGGAGAAACGTGAAGTCCATTGCGTTTCTTTGCAAGAGGGCACCTGAGACTGGCAGATTTCTTGCTCTGACATCTTTGAACAATTCAAGGAGGGCCTCTTCAACATCGGTAAAAGAACATTTCCGCACACGTTTTCCGACTGCTTGTCACTGCTTGCGCCTGGTAACTGTTCTCGGTGTTCTCACAGGTCTTGAGAATCGTCGAAAGAGTGCTTGCAGGAATTCCGTACTTCTCTGCGACGTCCTTCTTCCGCTTGCCACTGTCAACTTCTCAAAAATTGTCGATCTTCATGTCCAAGGATAGGGCTTTTCGTTTTCTTGACATCGCCAAGCTTGGAGACACGATGTGAAGGCAAACAGTATAGCACGTGGTCGTGGAGAACACAACCGAAACGCACGCGCAAATGTTGGAATGTCAACAGGCTGAGGGTGAGGGTACGCCTTTCGAGAGCGAGGGCGAAGCCGAAAGGGTAGGAACGCGCAGCCAATAAGGTCATTGCCAGTTCGTTGGCCTCACACGCGTCCTTTTTCTCTCCTCTCTTGACCTAGGAACTAATCCGCCGAAGAGCTTCGGGAGAAGAGGCTTTGTTTGTTGCTTATCGCACCATAAATTCTTCGGGAGTGGAAGCGAAGTCGCTTCGTTGTAACTGAAAATTCTGAGGAACCTTGGAGGCTTGCTTCGTTATAAAAACGGGATTACCATAGAAACAAAATGCGACCAACCAAACTTAAATCAAACTTCGTAATAACCGAAAATTCGTAGTATCAGAGTTCTTTGTAATGAGGTTCGACTGTAATCTGTGGTAGTGAGTTTCCTCCGGAGCTGACCTTTAACGCAGCTTCACTGTGCGGAGCGGGAGGTGAGACACTTTTGCATCACTTAGCTGAAATAAAGGGAGAGAAGGCCTAGGCTATCCCACTTGTGCTACTGGGTTGCCCGCCGTTAGCGGAGAACGATGTTGTTTTGAGCTGTGGTTATCAACATGTTTTTCTTTCTATCACTCAACATTACAGCATGACGTTACAAGTATGTCGGTCCGTAAATAGTTTTTCCGCATGTGAGATACTGAGCATTTAGTACCCTGAGGCCGGAGTCACACTGGTTATACATTATACAGTCGAACCTCGATATAACGAAACCCACGGGGACTGCAATTTCTTTTGTTGTATCGAGCATTTCATTGTACCGAATTGAAGGTCACGGATCGCGACCTTTGCGAGGGCATGCGCTGTACATAAGCGTCCATAACTCCCGCTACGATGCGGAAAAGATTTTTGTTAAAAATGACAACAACGACAAATACAGCGCCAAAGTGCACCTACGGTATTTTATTCTTGCGTGAAATAGCCGGTTATACGCGTCTGCGTCGTGCCTAGAAGACGCGGTGTCGCGCATTGTTCGTACGCCACCGAAGCCTCCGCAGCTTTTTCCATATCGTGTTGCGATCTCCCGCAAACCTTCTACGTCTATGACAGTGCGTTTTCCGTAAGGCTCTCCGTTGCTACGGCATGTTTCCCCGTCAAGAAAATCATCTAGGCTGATTTCGTCACTTACGCCGCCACGCGAACGAAGCGTTTCTCACGCGCGCGATGGCGCCTTACGTCTCGTGCTCTTTTTACTTGGCTGCAACCGAACAGTTCAAAACAAGCGCGAAAAGGAGAAGCCTCGGAAGAAAATCCTTAACCTTCCAATGACTCAGATTTCCTTTTGTAGGCACCAGATTCCTCCCGACCCTAGGGAGCCTCCGTGTGCGTCCGAGGGAGAAGCCGCAGCAACCCATGGAGGCTCCCTACCCGACCCTAATCGCACGTGCCATCTTTCGCCGCGGGAACAGGACGCTACTTGCTCCCTTTGTTTTGTTGTTGTTGTTGTTGATTAAGGGGTAGGGAATGTTAGCCATCCTGGGGGAGGCTTGCTATCCATTTTCTATCCAATTTTTGCTATTCAATTTTCATGACCCTAAAGTCGGCTTTGGGGTCATAAACCTTATCTCGTTCTTTCGCTGTATCGGGGCGGCGGATAAAAAGTGTTTCGTTGTAGCGGGAGTTAAAATACATTGATCTCTATGGCCCTCTGCCGGGGAATCCAAATTATTTTGCTCTATCGTGAATTTCGTTATATCGCGTTTCGTTGTAACGAGGTTTGACTGTATATTATACACGAACATCCCGTTATACATGTATGACGAACATGTATAAGAAACATTCCTTAAACATGTATGATCATACAGTGCTGGTCACACTGCTTATACACCGGCAAAACATGTTTTAAAACACACGTGTATAACCAGTGTGACCGTGCCGTCATACAAGCAAGCGCTCTGACTATGTTTAACAACATGTTGTCAAACACACGACGATGTATTTGGGCACTGCCGAAAAACGGTGATGGACAAGTTGGATAAACGGGCGTATTCGCCACGACAGTTTTCGTTCGCACGAGTCAGTGTCAACGACATCGTGATGCGCGTGAGTTATTTTGCACGAGTAAGTTGTAAGTCAGAGACAGCGACATTGTGTTGCACGTACGTTCAAAATAGTGAGCTCATTGCCTGCACACATGGAGCATGAGACATCGAAAATACGCAAGTGCAGCCCCGTCTTCGTCGTCTTCGTACATTTTAAATTGCGACGTCGGCGAATGGAAAGTATAGAAACTCCTCGGTTGGTTACTGTTACACTGACGTGTGCCATACATCAGGGTTTAAGCGACTCCCACTGTTCCTCCAGTTATATTGTATAACCAGTGTGACCGATGTTTGAGCAACACATGAACGAGACCATGCATAATCATACCATCGTTTGGACCAAACGATGTTGTCAAACAAGAATTGTATAACCAGTGTAATTAAGGCAATAATTAAGGCAAATAATTAAGGCAACTCTGAAATACCGCAGTAAAAGAAATGGGAGGCTTTTTGTGCATGTGGCTCACAGAGATACACTGCCACATATCGGCCCATGAAAAATTACGTGCCAGGCAAACGGAATGCATTCTGTACAGGTAATCATCACATGTCATTACAAACATCAACATACAGCTGATAATAATTATGGCTTCCTTTCCAGAAAGTTCACCTTTTTATGGTTTCATTGTGCTGGAAGCTAAATAGTAAAAGGTATTGTGATACATTGGTACAGCAGGAAAGAAACTGGAATTATACAAAGATCACGTACAGCATATTGTAATTTTCTGGTGACACGTTTTTGCTTTCGCATGAGTATTCATACCACCACATGGTCAGAGTTTCCTTTCACTGACCTTATGTTATTTGCATATTTCACCAATGAAGCGGTGACGCCTGTGCTGTGCTGCATTGACCCGTTACATATTTGTAGTGCAGTTGTCAAGTATGTTGAAGGCTTCAGATGTGTGCCTTTGGAGGTGCCGCCTGCTTCGCTCACGTCAGTGAGGCGACGATAGAAATCTTTCCGGGAAGTTACTCAGTGTTGTGGCCTGCTGACCATCTTCAAGTGCACGTCACCGTGCATTTGTCTACAGTGAATTACATGGTACATCACGCAAGCTTTGGGCAAGCAACATGGCATTGCAGCTTTGATATGTGCAGGTTAGTAACCCATTTGTATTATTTGTTGTCCCTGGTTATTAAAGGAACAATGGAAGAGAATGCTTCATAGGGAGCATGTGGTCCGTGAGATTTGTACTACAACAGAGCCTCAGGTGGTCGATTACATTCATAATGTCCATAATATCATGCCTGTAGAGGTGGACATTGCAGCACGAGGAGCTACAACAATTTATTTGTATAACTTTTGTCCCAAAGAATATGTACACCTGCCAGTCTCCGTTTTCTATTGCATATTGTTATTGATCCACAAAGATGATAGTTGTGAGATTCCTTCCCTTAATTCCACCAGGATTCCCTGGCCCAACCTGTTAAGCATTAAGCTACCTCGAGAGCATGATCACAACAGGGATGGAGCAATACACTTTTATTGATTGCATGAACTGATGTTCCTTGTGTCACCGGTGTCTCCAGCCTGTGCTTTGCCAGTAGCTGCATCCCGTTTTTAATCATTTCGTGGGAGGGGATAGCAACCAATCCCTGCTGATAACATAAGCCCCCACCCAAGACCCAAACGCAGACAGTGGAGCCTATGGTAAGCACTACACAAGATGAAATAAATTACATGCCTCTCGGGTTTGAATAGGCTTTGGTTTCGTTGCAAGTTTGATGCACAGAGTTGCTTGGCTATTTCCATGAATGTGTACCACACTATATGCCGCAAAAACGGATGGATAGTTGTAGTCCTGCAGTGCTCAGTGATGGCATGCTTTATACAGCTATACGCTCAATTATTGTATTGTTCCTACGAGGGGTGTTCAAGTCAAACCAGGACTTTGTCTTCTGAGTGTACAAATGGCTCGTGCTACTTCTTTTTCATCATTTTCACATGCGACAGGATTCTGCGTTCACCACATGGTGGTCCAAAGTTTGTGCAAAGCAGAAGACACGTGCTGGACAAGATGGCCGACAACGAGGTGAGCGCGCACATCGAACAGCAAATTGTCATGAAGTTTCCCGTGAATTAAGGCGTAAAGTCATCTGAAATTCACAGAAGACTTTAGGCTCAGTATGGCCACAATACACTTATCCGCAGCAAAGCGTTTGAGTGGTGTAAACGGTTCCGAGACGGCCGTACATTAGTGCAGGACGACCCCGCCCGGGCAGGTCAAACTGGTTCGAAAGACTGACCTTTCTGTGGGAACGTGGAACACTATCATTCATGAACACCTCCAGGGAAAGTTAGTGCCCGTTCGGTCCCGAGGCAGCTCTCCGTGTTTGACCGGCAGAGAAGACTGGAAATCTCCCAAGAGCTAAGGTACCGTTTCGACACTGAAGGACAGCTGTTCCTTGATTGGATCATCATGTGCGATGAAACATGGGTGCACCATTTCACTCCTGAGTCTAAACGCACATCAAAACAGAGGAAGCATCCGGGCTCGCCAGCACCCAAGAAGTTCCGAAGCAACCCGTCTGCGGGTAAGGTCATGGCCACGGTTTTCTGGCACAAGGCTGGTGTTGTTCATGTTGATTTTCTGCCCAGTGGTACCACCATCAATAGTGCATATTACTGCCAGGTTCTCAGGGATGTGCATAAGGTGCTGAAGCAAAAGTGGCCGGGCCTCATCAAAAAAGGAGTCCTTCTCCTACAGGACAATGCACGCCCGCATAATGCGCATCACATGACACGCACCTTAGAGGAACTTGGCTAAGAGTTGCTGCCACATCCCCCTTACAGTCCAGACCTCGCCCTCAGCGATTTCCATCTCTTCAGGCCACTCAAGGCGTTCCTTGGGGGCCGCCACTTCAGCTGCGACGATGAGGTCAAGAATGCGGTCCGATCATGGCTGCTATGCGCCGGTAAGGATTTCTACGCTACTGGCATCCAAGCCCTCGTGAAACGCTGGGACAAGCGCATTAGTGCAGCTGGAGATTACGTTGAAAAATAAAACTAATTTCTCGCCTGTAAGTTCAGTTTACTCTTGCGAAAAATGAAAAGTCCCGGTTTGACTTGAACACCCCTCGTATATTGTAGGAAGGGAGTTGCCTCAGGACAGAAGCCGCCGATATTTCGAACAGATTGTATTATTTATAACTGGGGTTCTTCGTTTTCGGGTTAAACCCGATTTTCCACGATAGTTCCTCCCGAACAAGTTTTCAATAATTCAGGTAAAACTCGATATGTCCCCGAAATCCATACGGTTCTTCAACTTGGTGTTCTAAGTAAACTGTCGGAAAAGGGAACCGTAATATCAGCAAAGTTATTTGTGACAACCTATTTGTCCTTCTTCCTTCCCCTCCTGCAGGAGAAAGAAGACAAACTTTTATGGAGCATGGACAAGTGTTTAAATACCACGGTCATTCACTGCCCCGGTTCCGAGCGGAAATATAAAGATTGTTTTTTTGTCCCAGTGTCACAGCAGTGGCTTGTTTCATATGCCTTTCATTTTACCCGAAAGTTCCCCAATGACAGATCAAACAGAGATTGTAGTGCCCGATTTCTCCCAGTGTTCTCGTGTGTAAATAGCACCCAATTTTTCACCCCCGAATTTGAGAAATCATAAAATGAAAACGATGAACCTTATGTGTAACTCGTCTTTGTAATGACTTTGAGTGTAAGCAGGATTAGTTCCAGTCGCTGAGATGTCTAAAATTTAGAGCTGCGCAAACATTCAAAATTTCGAATTAGAAACGAATATCTGATTCTATTGGCAACCTATTTTCTGTATTCAGAATTTTTTCAGTAGTACTGGTGTGAGGTATCGCTTCTGCCATTCTGCAAGTATGCTTCACCTTATTACATCCAAGAGTTAGATCAATCCCTCTTCACATTACTGCCAGTTTTCATTTGGTGTACGGCTCCATTCTGCAAGTCTGCTTCACCTCATTATATTTGAGTGTTGACACTGTTTACAATGCTGTCAGTGATGTGATTCTTGCACCAAGCTGTGCCAAGGGCCAACTCTGCTACTTGTGAGACATTTTCGCAAAATATCAGGAATCTGCGTCAAACATCCGCTAGCACAGTTAAAAGCGAAGGCAAGCCTCCAGCTGAGCCACTCTCGTCGTTCAGCGCATGGCTACTCAACGTGCAGTGCAAGTCATGGCAGGACAGTAGCCGCGTCTCCTAGTTGCACAGTTTTGCTTCTGTTGTGCATGTGCCAAGCTGATATCCAGGAACCCCTATCCTGACATGCATTGTTTGAAGGATGAAACTCTTTTGAGTTTGTTGCTTGTTTGTTGCGACCAGGCATTCAGGGATGGATAACAGTAGTGGTAACGAAAACAAAAATGGTATATTACCGAAATTGGAGATGGTAATGATATAATGGAAACTCATACCACGGTCCTCCATTACCAGAAATGGAAGCGAAAATTATCGTCCGGTATTGAATTTGGGTAATGGCTACTCCTGTTGTGCAATGACATTTGAGTGACGTTCCATTTACTGTTATGTTTTGATGACTCCATTCCCTGTAGTGCTCGAAATACTACACGTGAGGATGGAAACAAAGCACAATACTGAATCTTGAGGGTGTGTCCTTCGCTTACTTCGTCCTAGTCCTCATAACTCCATGACGTGAACAGCTGACTACACTCCGCCATAGCACGACGATGACAGCCTACGATTTTTAGACCTTTATTGTTTACTTTTTCAATTTCACCATGGCTATGGCAGTATTATTTACTACAGAGTGTCCACTTATGAATGCTGATTCCTGGCTTCAGCACCTCTTTCCTCTGAGTTAGTTTGAAGCCGTAGAAATGATACGTGGACCTTGAATTTGAGCCACACTGGGATTCGTTAAACTAGAAATTATTTACATTGGGTACAACAGCATTCCGACTGAGGATTCTGGCAAATTTCGTTCATCTGAATAGTTTAAGTGACGTTCGTTCAAGTGGTGTTTCATCTCTGTAACCCTTTAAGCATGTTTGAAGTGTGACACTTTGTACTGTATTTCTACCAAACGCCGTTTCGAGGCAATTTACCCATCATTGTTCATTACTGATCCTGATTTTTGCTTGCAGTGGACTCTGGCAAAGTTTATGGACTTCTGAAGTGACTGCTATTTGTGCGTGAGCCCTTGACTTGAAGTGAGCCCTTGAGAGCATGGCTACTGCGACACTTTTCGGTTGCTGGGATGCACTGAGGTGCACAGGAAGATGCAAGTAACTTAACCTCAAGGTAAGTGACTAAAGACCCAGGTAAGTGAACTCTTTTTGTGGTACTTTACAGATGTATGGCTGTACAGTAGTGTATTCACTGCATAATCTCAGTTCACACTGTTGAGTATGAACTACAATGCATGTGCGTGTGCACTGTGCAAGCGTGCATGCAATACATGTAGACAGGCTTACATGGCAAACTAGTCTGTTGGATCCAGACTTTAATACAGTACTGGGGACGTTTAATGAGATGTGCGAAATCTGACATGAAGAACAGATGGTTGTCAGCATCAGTGGGATGTTGGGCCTCACAGCTAAATGACTGTCCAATTACCTAGACCCCATTTATCTTCAATGTCTTTCTGCTACATCTGGCGACAACTCGTATAAGGACTTCTACAAGCAAACTTGTCTTCCCAGTTACTATTGCTACCTCTATTACTACCGTATTTACTCGTGTAAGGCCCACACTTTTTTTCGGAATTTTGAGGAGGTGCAGGTCTTACACGAAACAGGCTCGTCAGAACCGCAACTTCGCCATGGTGGCTAATCAGAGTAACATAGTAATAACTCGTAATAACGCTGTAATAACTCGTGAAGCAAACATTTATTTACCAATGATCGCAGATCTTAATAATTGTCTTCGTCATCATCATCTTCGCTCGCGGTATCACTTGCGCTCTCATCGTTCGCGTCAACCCAGAGTTGGTCGTCTTCGGTGCCGTCCATGTTGTTGGAGATTCCAGTCACCTTGAAGCTCTTTACGATGGTGGCGAATGACACGGAACGCCACACACTCAAGATCGTACTAAGAAGGTCGTACTCGTGCTCCCTCCGCAGTGAATTCACGAAGCGATGGAACTTTAGCAGTTGTTCCTCATACTCGCAAGGAAGCCTTTGGCACAAAGTTGTTCTACGTCGGATGCTGAGGCCACGCCGTTTCATAAGCCATTCCAGCCAACCTCGGCTTGCTTTAAATTGTACATGCGGAATGTCCATGTGACGGGCGATGGCGAGGGCTTTTACGCGCATCATTTCGGTTTATACCGCAAAGCCATTGTTCCTCCTCGTACTCACGTAGTCCACAAGTTGTGCTTCGAGTGTTGGGAACTTGCACTGTTTTCCACGGAACGCTTTTCGGTTGCGGCTGGTCCCGGCGAGCTGTTCTTTCTGACATATCCATGAACGCACACACTTCTCGTCGACGCCAAATTCCCGTCCAGCTGCACGCTTGCCGTGCTCTTCAGCATACTGGACGACTCTTAGCTTGAATGCTGCAGTGTACGCATTTAGACGCTTCCCCCATGATGCAAACTGACGATCCGAAACTGCGGGAAATGCGCGACAGAGCTCATGTGGGAACGGCGTTGTCTAGTGTCTGCAAATGGATGGAGAGTGGTAGGCGGCGGGGTGGGTGGCAGTGGCGCCCCCTTTTTGCTTTGTTCTTTTTTTTTTTTTCAAATTTTTAGCTCGAAAGTGGGGGGTGCGGGCCTTACACGAGTAAATACGGTACTTTAGCAAGGGCCCAGCAGGGTGTTGTTGCGATCCTACATCCGAATCGTTTGATGTTTTAAGGGGGGGACGCAGGTTTCGACACCAGCTTTTTTACTTTTTGGAAGATTTTGATAAAAATCTGTGCAAATGTTCATTATGGCTCTGTAATAACTATATCCAAATTTCAAGGTGATAATTCAAGTGGTTCTTTTATGAATTTTTTCATCTCCTCGTTCTCGTGGAGAGGCTGGACAAGTAGAAAATTGTGATAGAGGTGTGCTTCAACTTGTCATGCATTCCGAAATGTATGCTTCACATTGCGACAGTCTGCTTTTTTCAGATTTCCAGCATAGCAATTCTGTCTCATTTTTTCTTCACATAGTCGTTACAGGTAAACCTAGAATATTTACAAATTATGATGTTGGAAATAAATTGCTAAGGAACATCAAAAAAGGGGGAGTGGCATGATGTGCAGAAACTGTCTGTGAATCTTGCGAAGCAAATGGTGTGAAAATAAAGCAAGTGGTTGTCAAGGTATTTGCGAAAGCAGAAAGCGAAAAAATGCATCTTGAGAAAAAGCCTTTGAAAGTTTGCCACTTTTATTGCATCTGAATGCTCCGGGATTGTAATCTTTTGCATCACTTTGTAGACGGGCTTTCTTAGCCCGCTTGCCCCTTTGCTTCGAGACTTAACTTTCCTATTTCTGAGTCGATTTTGATGAAAATTGATGGAAATGTTTATGGTGTGCCTGAAATGACTTTGCCCAAGCACGACGAGTTGCGTGCGTCGCTTAACTCAGGCTGCCGCCATTTTAGGGAAACAGTAGGAGAGCTGTGATCGTAGAGTTTCTGCATTCCGCTGCGGGGGCGCTGCAGAATGCAAATGGGGAGGAAGCACATATCAGCTGTTGTCATCATGTAGCTCGTATTCTGTACTTTTTTTTAGGTTCGGGGATCCTGCTTGTGCATGACTGTTACTTAAGCGATGTGCGACAGAAATGAAATGTGGCAGCAGTGATCTGCGTTGAAGACGGCGCAGAATATGCCGAAAAACTGCTCGGTGCCGCTGTGTGTCCATCAACAGAGAGGACAAGTTCAGGCTTATCGTAATCATGCATGAAATACAATATCGCGTGAAGGTGAGCGAAAGGGAACACGCTGAGTGCCAGCCTTATGCTCGGTCGTTTGTTCTCTGCACTTCAAAGTCGACTACTTCAAGCCAGGAGGAAAAAGAACTCTGCTGCCTGCAGCGGTCGCATCGGTTTTTCCTGCCTACCGTTCCCATAAATAGACTGTGGAACCAGCCCCGAAACATAGGAAACTTGTGCACGTAGTTGCATGAAGTAGCATTCAACATGCGACCAACACTGAGTGCCGAACATGGTGCCGAACATGGTGCTGAAGCCGACGTTGTGTCTCGTAATATAGATGAGGCGTCACAGACGTAGTTTGATCCCTAGAGCTTCATAAACGACACCAAGACGGCAACTGCTCAATCTACCATCAAGATCAACATTGTAGAAATTCGTTGGATAGTGTTGCGGTGAAACTGGTGTGACACCGCTGATCACACAACGACTCAATCTAGAGATAGAGGAACTGAGCTTTCCCCAAGCTGTCTATTGCTTTAAGGGGGGATGTGGCAATTAAAGCTAACTTCCTTATTTATAGTTCAAACTTAACCAAATTTGGTGTGCTTATGTATTTCAGCATCAGCATCTCAATGCAACAATCTGTTTCTGAATATCTCTTTTACTTATTGAGTTATAGGCATAAGCATACTGTCAGACGAGTCTCTTGATTGATTGATTAATTGTGTTGAAATTTCATGATATTTTTATGTCAAAACATTACTAAGGGCCTGCCCTGTGCAATAAAGCTGTTAGTTTTTCTCCCCATCTCATTTATTGCTAGCCAAAGTTTAAATACCCCTTGTCCTTTTTTCTGCAGATATACTGCTTGACAAAAAGGGCTTTACAAAATTTTCTGTATGAGGTAACTAATAACTAATAGCTTTATTGCACTCCTTAATGTGTCTGGAACTCCATGCAACAGACAGGAAGCCTCTATCTTCAATCGTACAGATATGGTGAAGCTCCCCGTGATGACAATCAGATGCAAATGTAAAAATGGGAAAACCAGCTCCGAAGTTTCTTTTGCTCTATTTGTCACAAATCGCTACAGCAGCCCTTCAAAACCCACCAGGACAGTAGCCTTTCTAGTCACGCAGCTTTTTCAGAGCATAATATTATGTAAAATCAATATCATCATGCTTTACAAACTCCCCAGAACAGCCAGCGCGGCACGGAACATCGAGGAAAGCGCGCATTTTGAATGTGGTGCGCCGCCTCCGCCAATAGGAGGGCCGCGCGCTGGCCACGTGACTCTCGGGAGCCAATCACTTTCCAAGTTTTGCTTTCTTCGATCGCGCCCTGCTCCCTTATTTGCTGTCGGAGAAGTGTGAAACTACGGCCATCGCAGAGCTGGATTTCTCCTCTTTCAAATGATATCAAGATGGTGCCGATCGGTGGGGAAGTTACCGCGCAATTGGCAAAACAGAAAGAGCCTTCCGAGCGTAATTTCTACTCACTTTTTTGCGAGTGCGGGTTACAAAAATAAGTATTTAATCAATTTCTAGTCTGAATTTGACTGAAGTACTTCGTGACATGATAAGGGAAGGCGCGAGGAGCACAAAAATGCACACTTTGAAAAACCAACTTTTTGGACAAAATTCGACATTTTAATTGCCGCATCTCCCCTTAATCCTAGATGAGATGTCCATGCAGGAGAGTGAATTTAAACGAAAGTGTCCAACGTGTCCTGAGCTGCTACACAAGCCACTCCCAAGAATATTTTAAGATTACAAGTGAAATATCTCATATGAAATGAAGATTCTCAATGAAAACAGAAAGCCCTGAAACTGACATATGAAATGACATCTATAATTCCTAGGTACTCCTAATTGGAACGCTCTTTTTTGGCATGTGTGATTTAGTTTTTGTACGACAATAAACAATGGCCCGTCATGGTGTACGTACAAAAAATCATGTACTCATTGATTTAGACATATGCTCGTGGGAGGCATTATCGTCCATCAGAGCATTCAGCACGCCTCCTCTACCATGTGCTGGACAAACACGATTCTGTTGCCAGATAAGTCTTAAGTCACGAAAATATATGTGTACATATATATATACTGGGTGTCTCAGTTAAATGCCCGGACTAAATAATTCGTGTGCGCATCTTGTAAGCACAAAAGGACGCTCTTTCACTCCGATGTACACCAATGAATTACATCAATGAATTACATCCTTTTGCGATTCGCCGCGACAAAAATACGTAAACCGAAACCAATTAATTACTGCAACAAATGACCCGCTTCGGTTGCAGATTTTTCTCTAAAAGGTGTCCACTGAAGGTCCCAAAAGGGGTAGTACCCATTTTAATGCCGACGGCGCCCTGCTTTAGAAGTTAGCTTTTTTCACCAAACTCATTTGAATTTTTATTTAAATAATGAGCGCCTCCCGCTCATTCATGCGGTGCGCATCTTGTAGGCGGTATTGAACAGATACTTGTAAAAAAGAAAGTTATTCGATTGGTGCACTGGTTCGCGAATTATTTAGCCTGGGGATTTAACTGAGACACCCGGTATATATGCAGAGAAAACATGTAAACGAGGCTCAGAGGCAAAAGAGCGTCGCGTTCCTGTGTGCCCTACGTCCTCTACTTGTCCACGCTGCGTGGCGCCCCCGCAACTGCGAACTCCACTGGCACAGAGATCTCAGCGCTGGCCTCAGGCTAAAAGAGAGAAGCGACGTATGCAAGTGGCCGTCGCTCAAGTTTCAAAAGTATACTCTATGTAGAATTTTATTGGAGAGACTAGACACCCCCAAATTGTGACAGAAGCGTGCTTTAACTTCTTGTGTATACCCAAAGGATTAGTTTACTTCTTGACATTCTTACCTTTTTCTTTTTTTGTTTGTTGCCCAATAATTTTTAGTTGTGATTTTTCATTGTATGGTCACAGACGGTCAGTCTAATACATACACGAATAAGGCCCTCAGTTTTCTGCTGCGGCAAATTCAAAATTCCACGGCACTGACATGTAAATTCCACGATTTTCTGCGACGAGCAATGGTGACGAGCTGCGTGAAATGGGAAACACTTTATTTTCTTGGATAATGTTTAAACAAAAAAATATTTTATAAAATTACAGACTCAAAGCACTGTTGTGGCTCAGCATTACATACATGACCTCTTGTATTCTCATCTGATGCGGTCTGTAGCCTGCAATAATTTTATACCTGCTGAAAGGCCTTTCAGCATCTACAAAGTTTATAGGAACTTTTTAGGAAGGAGTTTACAATAAATGCCCTGGGGAAGTTACATCTTTAGGATACTTTTTTTTGTTCCTGGGCTCTAGGCATTATTTAAGTCTTAACTTTTTTTAAGGCAACCTCCCAGATATCAAATCAAAATCCCCCATTACCACAGCTAAACTGTACACGGGAGGGACGCCGCCCTTTTCTCAGGCAAAGTATGCATAATAAACTTGGACTAACGTTATTTTAAGCTGGACTACAATCTGTCTGTGTTTGTCCTGCAGCATAAACAATTTCGTAAAGCAGGCTTCAATTTGGTAGAGCAGGCTTCACCTTATGCAGGGAAGCGCCAGGTGAAGCCCCCTATCAGGAGGTGTCGTTCGAACTCGGCGAAAAGTCGAATATCCGGAAATGATTCGCGATCCAGTCGATTCGCGAATCGAGTTCTTCGAGTGATTGATATTCGACTCGAATTCGAGGACTCAAATATGCGCACACCCCTAAAAATAAGAGATTCTGTGAAATTCTGTGCCAAACGAAAGATTCCGCGATTTGTTTCGAATTCCGCGAAATTTCGCGGAATCGTGGAAAATGGAGTGCCTTACTCATACTACAAACCAGGGGATGATGAACTGGAAAAAAGGAGATTATGATGTGCAGTGATCGTCTGTGAGCCTATCAAAACAAACATAGTGAAAATAGACCAAGCGGTTGTGAATCTAACCGCTCCCTCAGCAGAGCAAGACGCAAAAAATTTGACTATTCTCTAGAGAGCTGGCCTGAGATTTTCCCTCTCCTCGCGCGCCCCGCCCACCCGGAGCGCGCCAGTGGGAGGACGCGTGGGCGGGGCGTCGTCGGCTGAGTGCCATCTGGGGGCAGAGGTTCGAACGTAGACTGGGACGTGCTTTTGGCGATGCTACATCCACTGGGTCGTTCCATCCACCACGGCCCTGAGTTGGCCCGTGAGATGGCGCTGCTCGATCTGTGAATGCAGTGCCGTGTATGCCAAAGGGAGTCTGGCCATTAATGGGACCTGCCTATACCTGAGGCTCCACCCACTTTTTGAGGTATCTAGCCAATCACAGGTCGAAATACAGTTGTCTATTGTTACACCCATCCAGTAGTTATATCTCGCCCTTATTTACTGGGCGCTACCATTTTGGAGAAAATTGATGGATTTGGATTGAAACGGATATCACTGGTGACAGACCAAAACAACGGATTTTGCGCCCACTTTTATCAACGCCATCTGCACGGAGAGAGGCATGTTGGGAAGGCTCAGAATTGCAGAAATGATTGTTGGCAGAAGTGATTGGCCAGGATGGCGGTACAACCGCTTCTTCGTAGCAGACGACAGCCGGTATGAAGTTTTATATCACATAATGTAAGTACATTGAATCAAAAAGGAGCAAAGGTGTATGTATAAATAAAATGCAATTATATAATGCAAAATCCTACGTATAAGGGTCGTCGTCCTTGCTATTTTCCTGGTATCACGATCTTAACTTGGCCTAACGTTAGCGACGAAACATCCCATTTTCACGTAAATAATGATGGCGGAGCGAAAGTTGAAGCTGATTTTGCACATGCGTACATGAGGATATATACTCACAGTATGAAATTAAAGTAGTCTGTGAAAATTTTTTGTCACGAAATCTCCGCTTCGCCGTTCCAAGCACCATCCTCCATTTTGCAGAAAATTTGGTGTCATGGCAGCTCCCATGGAAAACGGTAACCAATGAAATGCGCCTAAGTTTGATTGACAGGTCGAGCCTCTTTTTTAGGCTCCTCCTAATGGCCAGACTCCCTTTGGCATACACGGCACTGTGTGAATCTAGGGACGCGCGTTCCTTGGGACCGCGAAAATGGTTGGCGATAAGTACTGAGTCATTTCTGTCTCTCTCTTTTTTCTGTTTTCGTGGAATGGATTGGCGGATTTTGACGGCTCCTGTGTTCGCTCGTTTTTGCTTTTAATAAACGTTTCATGATCGGCGTCCTTGAGCGATGCCCGCGTTTGTTTGTTTGTTTTTGCTTTTAATGAACGTTTTATGATGGCTTGTTTTTGCTTTTAATAAACGTTTTATGGTAGGCGTCCTTGAGCGATGCTTGCGTTTGTTTGTTTTTGCTTTTAATGAACGACCAAACGTCCCGCGTTCGATCAAACGGCTTTCGACCAATTGCATGAGAACGCATCATGATATGCTACAGCATATAAAAACAGCAGTGTACTCCACTACCGAGGCATTACGGCACGGGTTTCAGAGGATCGCCCTCAACCACATGTACTGTTGTCATCGCCAATAAAAGCCTGTCCATGCAGTTCCTTGCAATAAATGTCATCTGCATTAATTTCGCAGCCTGCTGTGGTCAGTTGCATGCGTCTCCTGGTTTCACATAGAAAGATGATGCGCGCCCAGTCGATTGACAGCGGTACGGTGCCACCAAAAGTTTAATGAAAGAAACCACCATAAATGTAGTCTTTTTTCGTCATTAGCCAGCATTACCAAACATACGTACAAAAACGGCCTGGGAGTCTCGTAAAAGTCCTTCTGTAACAACATGTGTGGCATCATGTTCAGTAAAAGGGGGAAAAGAACCCGAGTCTTCTGTCGGCATTATCTAAACATACGCACAAAAACGGCACAGGCATGGCATCTCATCAAATTCCTTTCGTAACAACACGTGTCGCATGGCGCACTGAAGACAAAAAGAGCAGAGGGAAACAGTCCATAAAGACGCATTGTCCCGTGAAACGACAAGGAAACAAAAACGGGGTATACCTCTCACCGCCCGTGTCCCGGTCCACAGCGCATCACACACGAATCGCATGACATGCTCAATAAAAGGGAAGGCACACACACGCGCCAAAAAACGCCCTAATATCACCCAAACACGGGCACAACGATTCCGCGGACATCTTATCAAGATCACTCTAACAACGCGTGTTACATATATTTAATAAAACAAACAAACGCGGGCATCGCCCAAGGACGCCGCAAACGCGCCATTCGAAGTCCGCGCCTAACAGGCAATGAATCAAGCCCTCATAAAACGTTCATTAAAAGCAAAAACAAGCCATCATAAAACGTTCACTAAAAGCAAAAACAAACAAACAAACAAACAAACGCGGGCATCGCTCAAGGATGCCGATCACAAAACGTTTATTAAAAGCAAAAACAAGCGAACACAGGAGCCGTCAAAATCCGTCAATTCATTCCACGAAAACAGAAAAAAAAAAGAAAAAAAAAAGAGACAGAAATGACTCAGTACTTATCGCCGACCATTTTCGCGGTCCCAAGGAATGCGCGTCCCTAGATTCACATAGGGATGCTCCATGTGCGTCTGCCGCAACCCATGTAGGCTCCCTAGATTCACACAGAGCCATTTATAGGGAGAGTTTGGCCATTCTCTGATCTTTTGCCGCCTCGCGGGTGGAGCCTATTTTGATGTCAGAGTCGTCGTTGCGCCGCCCAAAAAGCCTGAATCCAAGCAGAATCCGCTTATCAGCCATCTGGTGCGCACCATATTGATGCTGTCTGTCAGCTTTGTTGTCGCAATCAATGCAATCTACGGGAATAACCGGCTTATAACCCACAGCCGTCTGTGATAAGGGGGGCTTTGTTGCCAAACTGAAAGAGTTCAAGGACGAAAGGCTTTGGAAGGACAATGTACGCACGTGTCATCCCTCCTTGCATCGTAAACAACGATCAGCATCAATATGGCGTCGGCGACCGGCTGACAACGGGACAACAATAGCTCACCATAACAATAGAGCACGGCGAGGGAGGTGGCTTAGCCGTGACGTCGCATGACGCGCTTCAAGTTAGGCTCCTCCTAATGGCCAAACTCTCCCTATAAACGGCTCTGGATTCACAGATCGAGCAGCGCCATCTCACGGGCCAACTCAGCGCCATGGTGGATGGAACGACCCAGTGGATGTAGCGTCGCCAAAAGCACGTCCCCGTCTACGTTCGAACCTCTGCCCCCAGATGACACTCAGCCGACGACGTCCCGCCCACGTGTCCTCCCATTGGCGCGCTCCGGGTGGGCGGGGCGGGGCGCGCGAGGGAGAGGGAAAATCTCAGGCCAGCTCTCTAGAGAATAGCCAGTGGAGGCTTTCTGCAGCGTTCTGGTTCTCTTCCCCTACATGTGTCTAGAAGTTCAGGTTCACACAGGCACTGATATATTGGCAGAATAGCTTCGGCATCACGTCTTGCCAGCTGATACTTGTGTGGTGGCCAAGGCTGCCCTTCTGCTTCTGCTTTACAGTGCCTGCACCAACACTTGTAGCTGTGAAAAACCTCATCCTAGGTGGTTCTCCCTCAGTTGCTTTGACAACCCCTAAATTGCTTTGTTGCCGACGGCATAATTTTTGTAGCAGGGCAGTACTTGTAGATGACACATCCCAGCTTACGTCGGGATACTCAAGGCTAATACCCCAAGAAACAAAATGCTCGCACGAAGTCATGTATTACGCCTTGTGCCACTTTCTCTTTATCCCTCTGACGCATGGTCATGTCAAAGATTGTCGGTTGACTAGCTTTTTCGGCCTCCTCCCTTCAGCATTTTCTTTCATTTCGGCGTGTCGCTGTGATGACAAGTGCTCCATGATTCTGTCATACCATTTCTTCAATGGGTCAGGTGAGATTTCAACGGAGCAATACCAGAAAACCAAGGTACACTTCGGAGTTCAACATCCACATGGACTGTCTAAGTGCGGTTTCTTGCGCACCCCCAGGTCGTGGTTCTCCCTAGTCCAGTCATCCGCTCTTTTCTTGCATCTAACCACGCAAGCATGGGCAAGCAACCTCACAAGTCACGCTGGCCATGGCCACGCTTACGCCGATGCCTTACCGTCCTCTAACTTCCTAAATGCTGTGAACTGTATCAACTCGGTGCGATATGTGCATATAAATCGAACATGGTGGCTTTCTGCGTAGTGGTGACCAATCGCATGCGTCTTGGTATCCAAAAGGTCTTGGATCGGAGTAAACATTTGCTGTGTTTGAGAACTTGTAGTTTTCAGTTGCATGTTGCTCCGCATTGGGGTTTTTCTTCCATCATGTGCAATGAAACTGTACCGTATTTACAGTCAAACCCCTTAATAGCGAACACCTTTTTAACGAAAATACCACTACAGCGAATTTTTTTGCGGTCCCGCTGGAGCCTATAGGTCCAATAATGGACATCCTTTTTAACGAAAATACCTTTACTGCGAACTTTTTTTGCTGTCCCCTCAGTTTCGTTGTAAAGGAGTTTGACTGTATTCAGTTCTGGGGCAACCACAATTATAAGGCGGGGGTGTTGTTTAGGTATCCAAGTGAGAGACAAACTCACTCACCTGTAGTGGGGACTAGAACAACATTTATTTTGCAAACAAAATTCACACACTATCATCCTCTGAGCCGTCCGTGTTTTCTTTGTTACTTTCACATTCCCAGATTTCGTCATCCTCGAGTCCATCAAGTGGGTTCGAGATGCAGCACTTTTTGAAAGATGCCTTAACCATTTTCTCCGGAATAGCAGCCCAGGCATCGGCAACCCACTGGACTACTGTTGATGGTGACACCCGCTTCAAACGTCGTATGCTGTTATGGCCACATTGTCCGAGCTGATCCATTTGTTGTAAAGACGCTGCACACATCCAAAGGTTTGAGATGGCTAGTCATACCTCCGGGTATGACTACCAGCTTCGTCTTTTCTTGCTCA
This sequence comes from Ornithodoros turicata, assembly GCF_037126465.1. Taxonomy (NCBI): domain Eukaryota; kingdom Metazoa; phylum Arthropoda; class Arachnida; order Ixodida; family Argasidae; genus Ornithodoros; species Ornithodoros turicata. The sequence goes on from NC_088201.1 coordinate 108,721,904, forward strand.
AGCTTCTTGTTGGCTGCCTCCGTTAAGTGCCCCCGAAAAGCGTCGAGAATGAGAATGGCCTGACGGCATGGGAGAGTGCCATGTCGGCGGCATCATACTGTCTTCACCTAATCCAATACGAGTTCCTCTGTCATCCATCCCTTCTCTTGACATCGCACGATGACACCATTCGGAAATACTTAGTTTGAAGCGATTGTCTTCCGTTTAAACACGATATACGGGGGAAGCCTTCGCCCGTTGGCGGTACATGCTAGCATCACTGTGATCTGCGGTTTCTCATTTCCAGTTGTCTTTATGGTTACTTCATGGTTGCCCTTCTTGTGAACAGTCTGGTTGGACAGCGTATTGAAGAAAATCGGCATCTCGTCCACGTTACTGATCTGGGCATGCAGAAAGTCGTACTTTTTGTGCAGGCTGAACGTACCTCTGGAATGACACCAGTTTCTCTTCGTAGTCCTTTGGCAGCTTCTGTGGGTCTTAGCGAAAAACCCTTCCTCTTGATAAACTTTTGCACCCAGCCTCAGCTAGCTTTAAAGTCACTTGATGCAATGCCACGTTCGCGTGTCAGCTCTCTTGCCCTGATTTGAATCATTTTTGTCGTCACCGTGAAAAAGCTTTTCCTCCTGTCCATGATGAACTCCACCAGACACTCCTCCAGTTCAGGAAATGTTCTCTTCCGCCGGCCAGTGAAGGCTTTTCTCGTGGCCGAGCACGTGAACAGGGTTCTCTGTTCTTCCTCCAGTGCCCCACGTTATTTTCCAAAACCTTGTTTTCCTTCCAGCAGTTTCTGGACACTTCCACGTCTAGTACGACCTTTCTCTTGAAAGCAGCATCGTAGTGCACACGCCGGCTTACCATGTCTGAGGATCGTTGAGATTGAAAATCGCGGTTGAGACTTTGAGATCAATGCAGCAACTGCGACTGAACGACTGAACTGATGCATGACGGAATGAAAGGGGAAGGGAGGGAGAGGGTGCTTGGCAGTTGGCCCAGTCGGGTGATGACTGAGGACAAAAGGCCAAGACTACGAATCTAAGGTGGGGGGTCGCTTTTGGGCTCGTGATTTGCGAAAAAAAAAAAGAGACTCTCTTTAGCATCGAATAAGTACGGTGGTTGCAATTTATAATACCTTCTTGCATTACAACATACAGGAACACAAGTCAAAAAAAGGGAAGGGGAAAAATCATCATCTGGTCATGAAGTTGTTAGTCTCTCTTTTTTTTTCCCAATTTTTCTTAATGTGGTTGGCCTCATGCACGTGGAAGCCTCCACTGCCATGGGGCAGCACCTTCCTCTGTCATGAAGTGTGGGGGCGTGCGAGCACTCGAGTTTGAACACACTAGAGTTGTGGTTCATTATCTGCCGCCACCTTCCTTCTACACTGATCTTCAGTGTCCACCAAACTGGGGGACACATGTTGTTATGAGTGTAGTATGTGATGTATGTGTATGAAGTAGTTATGAGTAATCCGTGAGCACAAGTAGTTATGCAACACACATGCAGCTTTGACAACGTAGTCCACGTTGTCAGGGTCCAGTCTTAAGGGTGTTTGAAACACCCTCCACCGTGCCACAAGAATGCCAAAAGCATTCTCCGCACAGTGCCTGCAAGAAGTGCAATGGATATTAAAGAAACTATCTCAACAATACAGTCCTCAAATTTCTATGAAATCCCATTGTGTGTGTACCTTGCCCGACTTAATCAAGAGTTGAATACGGTGCTGACTTCACTGGACCTCCCAGGAAATAGCCGTATGAGGTGACCCTTTGGGTCCACTTTTCCGACATTTTTCAGGTGGCTGCTGCTTCTAATGTGGTCGTCAATCGCATACTTGCGTTGGTGGTCAATAGTTTTCGCGCAAGGCCGGCAGAAAAAAATAAACCCCCGTCTTCGTAAAAGTCCTTTGTGCCGTACTCACGTGCCAGTTGTTTGGCATCTTTGTATCCCAGAAGGGACCGCTTAGACATTTTCCCACTTCGCACTCAAAAGACACAAAGCTAGAAAGTAAAGTTTCTTCGATGCGCCGCGCGTGCCGCCGTTGTCTCTCCTTGCTCCTTGCCACAGCATGCGTGCGCAGGCACGCGTTTTGAATTCCGGGAACATTTGTGGCGTTCATTTTCTGAGGTTAAGACAAAAAATGGTGCAGGACGTGGGAAGTCGATCCGGCTGAAATAGAATTGGCGGCGAAAAAGCGGAATTCCACGTGGAATCTTGTATTCCGCGGCAAAGTCGCATTTGTGCGGAATCGCGGAAAATGGGTGGGCTTAACAATATGTCAATTCACTGCAGTAACACTTCACATAGATAAAAGCTGGTATCTGATCTCAGTCATGGTTAGTTCATTTTTAATCAACTACAATGAAACGCACACCTGGTGCAATTGAAACATGGCCTACTAAAGGAGTAATCCAGGTTACAGAATCCAGAAAACTAAAATATAAATAAAGTCCCAGACGTTCCGTCAGAAATATGAAATGCTCTTTCGCTTCCCGCTCATATTCAGTTGGACCTTGCCGGGATCCGGGACCTTGCAAGGATATCTTGTTTATCGCCACTAGTGCTTAACTTTCCTAGTGTACTGGGAGAATTTTCCCTACAGCAGTAGGGTTCAAAACAAAAACACGCTGTCCACCCCTGTACTCTGGACACACACATCGAAGTGAAGTATGCCATTTCCCTATTGCATAAACCTATGTCAGTACTGGTGAGGTAGTAGCAGCTACAAAGGCTAAGGCCCTATGAAATCACCTTTTAGTTAAAAAATAGGCTCCCACTCTTCTTAGGGCACTCAATCTGAATGCAGGGGTGTGATTGCTGCGCCGATTGCATATTTTTGCGCTACACGCTTGGTCCTTTCATCAGACTGACAGTGATTGCGCTCAAAGAGTCCTCGCACGACTCCTCGTTCCCGCGGACTCCTCGCACGTTATACACAAGTGCCTCGAGAAGCATGATGTTCGGCTTTTTTCCCTGATAGGATAGATCCTGAATGTCACCGTCAACTATCATGAATTTCAGTAAATCCAGCACGCTCTTCTATTGGTGGGGTAAAAAAGTGACCTTTACTTGTCATTCAGAGTTCAGTTCGCAAAAATGTACACAGTTAAACTTAGGTTACATGACATGCACATCAGGAGGTGGCAAAAACCAAGTACGAACAAACGCTGTTAGCCACATGGTTCTATGTGTCATAGTTTTTTCATGAAAATTCAATGACACGTTTTCTGGGACACTCTCTATGTATCGCAGCAAAGTTGTAACTCCACTCGCGCGGCGCTGATTGGACAAAGAAGCGCGGGAGGGGGTTGTTCTCACAATACATTTCCTTCGACAGTTCGGTGACATACACTTGATGTTTAACGGGGGACGTGGCTTTGAGACCAACTTTTTATTTGTGGGTGGATTTTGATGAAAATTTGTGGAGATGCACAAAGCACATCCCTGAGAACTATATTAGAATTATATAGTGATATCTCTTGTAGTTTTTTATTGAATTTTTTAGCTTTTATGTTTGTCACATCTCGTGGAGCACCTGGAGAATCTAAAAAATTATGATAGAAGAGTGTTTCAACTGCCGGTGTGTACCCACATGCAGGTCGTGACATTCTTGGAATCTTTTATTTCCAAATTTGCTCTTCTTGGTTCTCATTTTTCGTTATCTCTGCATAACCTGCACAATTTACATGTACCTGACTTACAAAATTCCAGGCTTGCATACCTTGAAAAACAGAAATGTCACAACCTGCTCTTATGTTTTGGGACTCTACTAAAGCAAACGGAACAAAAATCGGTGCAGTGGTTGCTGTGGTACCAGCTCCACGAGCAGAGCAAGTACGCAGAAGTTTTATGTGGCATTTCCTACAGTAAAATGCCTCAGGGTTTGTAGTCTTTTGTAGTCTGGTGGGTCTTCTTTGCTCTTTCGCTTGGTGAGCCTTTCCTGCCTTCCGTTTATGGAGGAAGTCCTTCTCGGCTGCTTGCCGTAGCGCATGTGCCCCCAGGTTGTATGCCAATTGAAGAACAGAACTCCCTGTAGGCACGGAGGTTCCCGGAGTTGAAACGGCAAATTGCCTCGCTTACTGCTGTCTCCACAGTGATGAGTGATGCATGCTCATATTCAGAAAGCACTGACCAAATCACAGAATGCAGGCTCTCTGCCACATGTTGAGTCTTCTTCCCCCTGCATCTGTCCAGCAGCTGGGTATCTGAGAGACGCTGATAAATGGGTAGCAGAGCTATGGCAACATGCTTGGAAATCCGGTATTTGTGAGGTGATTGAGTCTCACCCTCAGCATCCACTGCCCTGTGCCTGCACCATCTTGTAGGACCTGATGGACAGAGCTTGTGATGGGGCTCCTCATCAGCGGACGTTATATGACAGAATGTTGCCATCACAGCCCTTTGCATATCTTCCACTTCTGAGTGATTCCTTAGGGCCATCCCGTAGTAGTTCGTGAGTTTTTCTATCAAGTCCTATGTCAATCCGCCTCTTCCTCCTAGAGGTTGATCCTTTTTTGCTTTTGGCAACAAGTGATCGCAGTGCAGACCCCTTCTTTTCTGTACATGGTTTATGCAGTTCTCTTTTGTTAGTGGGATAAACCCACATGTCTGATCTTTGCACAGAGGTAGGTGCGTCTGTTGCCAGCACAGACTGTGTTGGTGTTGCGCAGATCATTGTTCGAAAGTGAACGCCTGAACATCAACAAGGCTGCTTCTACCTCCATTCTCGGAGAGTTCACGTCAGTACCCAGACAACCACCAACGTTCCAGGAACATCCTGTGGACGTTCATTTTGGGACATCGGAGCATCCTGGGGATTGTCCACGAAAATCCATATGACGTCTCGTGGACGTCAAATTGCTGACTGTCAAAATCGACTGTCAATTTTTCAATGTTGTCAGTGAAAGAGGTCGGTGGTAACGCTTTTGTATCTCCGTATTTGGCTAATGCTACTCAAATTGGCGAGATGATTGAAAAGGCCCAGCACGTGCTTTCCTGCACCCCCGAGTCTCGCGATAGTGTTCTAAAGCGAGCTTCTCCTAAAGCACGCAGGCTTTAGGTCGAAGATAGCATTGCTCTTATTGTTACGTGTAACAATAGGTGACGTGAGGTGTTACATGTAACAATAAAACAAATAAAAAATTTCACAAAAAAAAAAAACACAGTAGAAAGGAACACAGGGTGGACACTGTTGAGTTTCATTTTGTGTTTGCCACGTCTTGGTAGACTTATTCCCTTCTGTACTCTAGAAACAGCCCTTCATCGCATAGGACGCTCTGCGCCGACCATTGCTACGAATGAAAGGGTTGTCGCTCCTGATTCGACAGAGGCGTTCGTACGCCTTTTTGTGTCAATTTGGATATATGATAATTGACACAAAAAGGCATACGCCCTCCTCTCTCTTTGAATTAACGGCTAGCCCTATTGTTCGTGACCATGGTTAGCACACAGCGTGTTACAGTCCAACGAAGTCCAAGGGGCCGCAGAAACTATTTGTTGTAAAGATGACTTCGTTAATAAAGATCGTGGAGCAATATTGCAGTTCAAACTGACCGTAATAGTCGCGATGCAATAGTACGAGGGTAGGCTCAGGGAGAAACCTATCCCGCACGTATGAAAATGTCTGCCGCTCCAGCGGCGACCAAAGTCCAAAGGCAGAGTCGTAGGCCCTATTTTGGCATCAGTTTCCGCTATGACAACATATTTTTTGGAACGAGTTTGAATACGAACCGCGCGGAGGTTACGCCTCGCGGAGCAGATGACCGGTGTCGTATTAGCGTAGACTCAGGAAGAAACCTATCACGCATCGTGTGAAAACGACCAAAGTCAAGTCCGACCACAGAGTTGTAGGCCCCTTTAAGTTTCGCTTCAGTTTGCACTATGGCAACAAATTTATGGGAACGAGTTTGAATACGAACCACGCGGAGGTTTGTTTACGGCACGTTTCGTGCAGCCGATGACCAGTGTTGTCACCGTCGCGGGCAATGCGGTGCTTGTTTCTGAATGCACGGCACGTAGAGCCCGGTTATGAACTCGGATGGCTCATGACATATGCAAGCTTATTTACTCGTTTATTTCTTGAGACTAAGAGACTCTGTTACCTTATTTTGAACAAGTGTGTTCAAAGCACCACACTTTCAGTCACTACACCGTCAGTCACAATACCAAAAAAGACCGCAGTCCCTTTCTTTTGTGCGTTCAGCCCCTAGTGAGTCAGTGGCCACAGGGTCTCTGGGGGGACATGACCTCCATGTCCTCCGATAATGCGATCACAAAACCTGCGCAAACCGGAAGCTACGGGCGCGTGACTCAGATGGAGAGGGGGTAATCGACGCTGCGCGGCATGCTGCGCATCCCATTGTCACGTGTCGGGAGCATTTTCTTTTGAAACTTCGTTGTATGGGTCGTGCGCTTCGGCAATCAGGCCGCAGAATTACTCGTTATTTCTGTAGTTTCGTTCTAAATGATTTCGTTATAAAGGTTCTAATTATACATTGTGCCCTGTGGAGCGCTAGCACGTCCTGGACCGTAAAAAACGTTCGTTAAAACGGTCTTTTCATTAAAAAGGCATTCGTTGTAGAGGACTTTGACTGTATGTGGTGAATTTCTGTCTTTAGAGTGTGACAAAAATTGTAACAAATCAACTCTTATGGTACACTCATAGAAACAAACTTCACTTGACAGCATGCTCCCTTGCTTAGACAAGCTCCAACTGAATTTTGTCAAAAAATTTCAATCCATTATTCACAGAATATCGGCTAAAAATATGATTGTGATATTATATCAGTAATTTGTCTTGAGTAGACTGGAGTAAATCTGACACAGGATTCTTACCAGCACACTCTTAAAAACGAACTTTTCCTCATAGCCTGCTCCTAGCCTACCATATTCCCGAATGACAGCGTTCTAGCCCCTCATTTATTGAAAACCGGTGGCGTGGCCTTTTCTGTATCAAATATGCAATTCATAAAGTGATACAAAAAAGGTGTACGCCTCCTGTTTTCATCAGATCACGGGCGAGAACGATGTCATTCGGGATGATGGCACTGATAGCATATGCTTTACATTACTCTCCGTGTCCCGCTTCCTCGGAGAAGTCAAAATCTGCAATACATACTTCCTTTACGTCTGGCATAGACGTACCATGTATGTCCAGGTTCGATTCTCTTCTGTCTTGGAAATCACATTGAGTACTTTGTGTTTCAAACTGTTCAGCAGCAAACTGTTCGGATGCCACTCATCATCTCAGCCTCTCGAAGCAGCCTCTCGAAAAGTATTCTTTACGTGCTTTTGAAATGTCTTATGGTGTAGCCCACGGTGGGACACATTTGTGATGGACGAGAAGTCCGCCAGCGCAGTCGATCCCTTGCCAACACTTTTGATGACCTGCATTGCCCTGAGGTTTGCCTCAAAAGTTCTGCTGTCCTCAGTTCTTGGAGATGACCACTGGTTAGTGATGACGCTGCAGGACCAACAGGTCAAAGCAAGTTTGACCGCTAACCCATGCCTTGTGCCCGGCGCAGTTGTCAATCCAGGTCGCGAATACTTGTAGCAGGGTGTTTCCTTCAGCAGCTGATTTAGTGCTGCTTGTTGTCACATCACAAATTCTTCTGTATCTAACATTGCTTCAGGTTCTTCACTTATGCCTGCCAAGTTTAGTTGACGCTCCAGTGCCGACATGGCACCAAGCGAAGCTTGCACCGATGACGAGATGTCGCGTACAGTCTCTTCAGACACAAAAGTTGGCTGGGTAAGTGCTTGAATTGTGTCGCCCGTGCTGGTAGAAGGCATTTGAACAGTTTCATCACGGCTGTCATGACTAGTAGGACTCCCAAGGGAAGGTGCTACGTCATCTGGATCGACACGCGCAACAACAAAGGAATCAGTTTCGGATTCCGGCAGTACAGTGCTTCTCTTCTTCTTCGTCATGAGCGATTTTCGCTTGCGAGACCCAAAGCTATTCCTTGTTTTGTACTTCAGCTTGAAGGATCGTTGGTCCATAATTGAAGAAGTAACTCAACCTCAACAAAAGTAACCTCAACAAAAAAGTGCAATCGAAACCTTCCAAGCTTTTCCAAGTATGCGAGAAAACGGACGGAGGAGAAGTCCCGGCTGGTACGGCGCTCGTTGCCAAGGGCAACCTCTGAGCAGGCCAATCTCCGGGCATGTACAGATCATGAGGCCGGGAAAGCCAATACCGTCTCCGCTAGGTGCTTCCAAACTTCTGCAACTTGCTGCTTTTCTTTACATTGCAGGAGACTGCTGATGCGGGAACTTTGAATGCGGAAGAATGCACGTTCCAATGATAGCAAGATGGTTGCGGTCTGCGAACCTGTTCCGGAGATACGCTTTTTCAGAAATGGCCATTTTTTTCGATAATTTGACGTGCTGCTCTGGCTCAGAAAAATATTATTTTATTAAATTACGTTGCCACAATGTTACCACAATACACTATGGAATGTTATGAAATGTAAAAAATACATTGCTACAGTAACAGGGCTCCTAAACAATTCCGAAACCATTTATTTTTCAACATGATCAAAGAGGGAAGGACTCCGTAATAGCAGTCTGCTTGGCATTTGCATCCGGGAGCAAGAAAGCATTTTCAAGCACTTTAATGCAACACGTGAGACACTCCTCCCTGCACATCACTACCGAGGGCTAACTCGGCGATTTCAGTGTCACTCATTTCACCGCTTACTGGAACATAGCCGTCGTAAAGCGCATAGTCCTCGATGTTCAAGTCCTCTATACCACTCTCCCCACAACATGCAAGGTGCATCACGTCGTTGGACAATTCATTACAACCACTGAATTCGTCTGCTGGCTCTGGTATGGCGGTGGAAGACGAGAAGTCCGCATGAATGAAACAGTTCATGATAGACGCTTGATGAACTTGCTGCAAGGCCTTTGATAAGTGCCACCTTCCGCTCCAAAGTCAGGGATGTGTACGTGTGTTGTTGGGCCATCGCGTCAGAGGCCAGCGACGAACTAAACAAAACTGAGACGCTCACACGAATGCAGAGGAGGAGGAGGAGGAGGAGTGATGTTGGGTAGAAAGAGGAGTGTGGTGTAGCTGCCACAGCTGGCGACAGGTTGCAAGGATGAGAGTGAGTAACGAAGACTGAAAGGCTTTGACCTTGACCTAGCCTGGGGGCCGAATAATGCAAGTTGTTAGCAGTAGGTATGGTGACCTAGAGTCACTAAATTCGCTGCGAGGTCAAGCAGCGTCTCCACCATGGGTCTCCTCCATGAACTGCTCCTAGTGTGGACTGGGTGGATGCGCTGCTAAAGTGTTGCACGTGGAATTAGAATTTTTTGTCATAAAGCTTTCTAAATCATTTCAAAATGAGTGACTATGATGAAAGCTGCGTCGAAGGTGATATACTGTGTAATATCCATGTCCTTCAACGTTTGTTGGTCATGTAGTGAGGAAGAATCAAAGCATGCCCATGGCAAATGTTGTTTTCTCCAGTTCAGTGGTCATCTGTCTGTTCCGTTTTTCAATACATTTGAGGATACGACTGCCATCTGTGATGAAAATGACATAAATGCAGTTGGAAATTCTTACACAAAAACAGTCCGTTTGTTTTCTGTCGAAGGAACGATGAAGGGAAAATGGCAGCAAGTTCTACTCTATATGCATTCCTGACGAAAGCAAGGAAGTTAGGAAGCAGCCACGGCCCCACTGGGAGCATTGTAAATAATGTATTGGAACACTTAGTCACATTGCTTCAGAAAAGGAATTTGAAGTAAAACAGATACCAAGGAGGGGGGTGGGGGGTGGAGGGGGGGGTACATTAACATGCTACAGAATCAGGGATGGTACTATCCCAAACTGGGTTTGTGATTTCAAAAGTTTCCTCTAATCGGATGCTCCACAGATAGGGGAAAAAAAAACATATTAATACCAGAACCGTCACTATTTACACAGATTCAAGCTTTATTGGGCATCTTTGGAATAATGTCATGTTTCTTTTATATATATATATATAAGTTCAAAAAAAGACGCGGAAACAGATTTTAGGGAAGTTAAAAACACTAGTTTATTACATGGGGAGACGTTAAAAAGTAAAATGGGCAAGGGGTCGACGTTTCGACAGTGGCACTGTCTTCGTCAGGACCGACTTCGTCCTGACGAAGACAGTGCCACTGTCGAAACGTCGACCCCTTGCCCATTTTACTTTTTAACGTCTCCCCATGTAATAAACTAGTGTTTTTAACTTCCCTAAAATCTGTTTCCGCGTCTTTTTTTGAACTTCTGTAAAACTTCGTGGCCGTTTGATAATCCTTTTACCTCACCCTATATATATATATATATATATATATATTTTTTTTTTTTTTTTCAGTGTGACAAAGATTATGAAATGATTAACATTACTTTTGACAGTGCCCATGTTGTGGGACGAGTCGTGTCTAGTCATATTTATAAGGAACTGTGTTTTGTGCTCTATCCCGGGAATAGTTTCACCTTTCAGTTTATTTGCTATTTTCGATTGCATTCCACTTCGGTAATTTTATGTTTGCGTGTGCTCCGTTGAACTGTAATTTAGGCCACAATATCCATAAATCTACAACGTTATGTGTAACAAATAAATTCCATTGGCATATTTCACTTCAACATACTGTTATTGTTCTCCTCCTCCATTCGCTGTTCTCCTTGTCACTTTCATCCCAAAGCAAACGAAGGGAGCATGCACCTGGGCTGAACCCTAGTTGGGACGCAATGTCAAGAACTGCCCTCCGACAACCAGCATTGAACTTACACACAGCCTCAACGACTGCTGACTGTACACTCTTGAGGGACGCAAACTGGGTTTTTGACTGGAGTGTCTGCATAACTGCTTTTTCTATCGGTAATGTCGTGCAACACACCCCCCTGTTTGAGAGCAGCGAAGTTGAATACATTTACGTATCCACGAGGGCAAGCGCGTGCGAAGTGCCGCCTCTCTTGTCGACAGGACACGAAGAAAAGAAACGGAGCTGTCCAGCGCGTTTGAGTGTACGTGTTCCTCGATTTGCGTCGTACTCGTGCGGTGGTGCCTGCTGGCTAGGAAGCAGCAACAGACATTCGGATGGGACGCGATCGCACCAATCCAGGAAGAAAGTACTTTACGTATGACATCACGACCAACCGCGAGCTACCAATTTCACAGCTGCCTATTAACATTAAATGCTATGTATGCGTAATAAACTGGTTTACATTTTGCAACATTGATTTCTTTTTCTGGGAATGAATATGCCCACCAGAAGCGTTATTTTTTTGCTCCAGAGCTGAACCGGTACCGGACCGTTTTTGATAGAACCGGAACGAAAAACGTTTCTGTTCGACACCCTGGGGATATAACTTGTGATGCAGCCCCCTATGTGAACTATACATCTGGGAGAAGATGTCATTGATAGCTGATTGCTTTCTCCCAATGGTCTATACAGCCCTCATTGCACGTACGTTTACTTCAAATAGGTTTACCTTCTGTTCACCTTCGATCCTAGGAGAGGACCAACTTCTCGTTATTATACCGCAGTTGTCGCAAAATAACTACATTTTTATTGCCAGACCCAGGCAATGTGTGGTGTCAAGTCGGATGGGTGCATTGCCACAGCTGCTGCAGCTAGCTGCAGAGAGCAAGTCGCTTAGCATACTTTGTTTCACAATGAAAAATGAAAATTCAGTGGCTCTACTGCTGACATCCTCTTCATTCAAAAGCTCAAATTTTCGCTTTGTTGCGGAGGTTGATGAAGAGGCGTCCAAAATATCAAGTTTTTTCTGCTCCTGTTCAGCAATTTCTTCCGTACTTGGAGGTAGTGCAGAGATCCATTGCAAAATGTTGGACGTAGTCTTACTCGGCCTTTGCGGGGTAGACTCCTCGTGGCTGTCCTCAAGAAGCTCAGCAGTGGCAAATTCCTGAAGTTCGCATTTGGGGGGCAGTCGCGCCGGAGAATCGGGAAAATTGGCGTCACCTGTAATAGCGCCAGCCGCAGGTATTGGACTACTAATCCCTTTATTCCAAGCTTTCTGTCGCTTTCCGAACCTATGTGTAATGCGGAACTTACGAGGGCTCATCTAATATTACAATCCTCGCAGCGAAAATGCACGTAAAATCGGTGTGGTTGCGGTTTACAAACAACACCTGCCGTAAAACCCGAGCAACCGACGCAGCGCGCAACGTCGAAAGCGCGCATTTTGAGCATGGTGCGCCGTCTCCGCCAATAGGAGGGCTGCCGCACACTGACCACGTGGCTCTCTGGAGCCAATCACTTCCTGAGTTTTGCCTTTTTCGCTCGTGCCCTGCTTCCTCATTTGCCGAAGGAGAAGTGCGAAACTAAGACCATCAGGAAGCAGGATTTCTCCTCTTTCAAATGATACCAAGATGGCGCTGATCGGTGGGAAAGTTATCGTGCAATCGGCGGAAGAGTAAGAGCCTTCCGAGCGTAATTTCTACGCACTTTTTCGCGAATGCGTGTTACAAAAGTAAGCATTTCATGAATTGCTAGGTGGAATTTGATTGAAACACTTCGTGACATGATAGGTGAAGGTGCGAGTATTACGCAAATACACATACATATTGAAAAATCGTCTTTTTTGACAAAAATTTGCCGTGTCTCCCCTTAACCTCTAACGACAGTCAACAAACTAAGCACACTATCGTTAAAAGCGGCATGGGAATATCAAGACGGGTAAGTGTCGCTCCCGGTGCTCGTAATCGCCTTCTACCAATACTGCTCTATTGACACAGTCGCTAGCGCACGACAGCGGCTCGGAATAGGGCCCCGGCTTTCTTCATAAAGCGTTGGACCCAACCTCTGCTTGCCTTGAACTCCACGTGCAGAATCCCACGCCGTCTTGCGATCTCTCTTACTTTAACTTGTATCATCTCACATGTTACGGCGATGTAACATGTCCATGGCAAAATCCAAATTATACTGTTCCAGTAAAGCTTGTTGTTCTGTATTGTTCCGCACCGCACGAAAAGTTTTCAATGCGAAGTTGTACAGTGAACTCTTCCGCCTTGGTGCAAATGAGGGGCCCGCTCAATGGAAGATTCACGCACCGAATCCACAGCACCAGGCACTTTCCATTTCTTCATGGTTTGCCAGTAGTAGCCTCTTCCTCTACAGCGCAAATCTTGAGTTTCTGAATGCTTCATGCACCTTTTGATTGTTGTTGGTGATCCAAGTGAGAGTACTTTTTTGGATTGCGTATTTCGTTGCCAGTGCAATCTTCGTATATCCCCCAGTGTCGAAGTCACTGATGATGTCAAGGCATAATTTGCATTTGGTCCCCAGAACATATTCTCTTGTAAAAGGAGTAAAAGAGCTTACATTGTGTCCGCATTGGTTTTGGACTATTGATGTTTCGACAATGAGGAGACCCAGCATAGGGGAAAATTAACAAACAGCAATTTTGTTTCACTACTCCTTTTGTATAAAATGATATGACACTGTAGCATAGATCTACAAAAGTACGTATTCAAAATAGATATATGTACATCAGTTTTCTTTCTACGGTGCAGGTCTGAACACGGTATAGTATGTGGAAGGGAACTTCACGAATTGTCCGCACGACACATAACTGAAGCACACGACAGTTTCCTTCTCCAGGGTGTCCCCAGAACCAGGATGCTCACTGCTGGTATGCAATGTAGCGGTACCTCTTGTAACAGAAACAGAACATCATCATTATGACGAGAACGTGAAACAATAAACAACGTGAAACTAATATAATGAAATGGTAATGCAGCTGCTTTTGTGTTTCACCGGTACATTGGAGTCTCACACATTCCACTTTTAAATTTATTGTTGATAGCCCTATAATATTTATTCCTCCATGAGTTTTACATGCTTTCCATACATCCACTATATTTTGCTTCTTCCTTCATAGCTGAACAGAGTAACTGGTATATGCATCTGAATAAATAACGACACTGATGTCTGCTGATGTGAACATTGGTCACTGAAGAGACATAAGACCTGCAGTTTTATATGATTTTGAAGATGTTGGTAATATAAGGAGTAACTATTTACTGATAGATTTCTAATTAGTCCTAAGAACATCTATAGGTACTTTGTACAGAGGTACTTGCTGCCGCCCCTTTGTGTTTGGGCAATCACCTTGTACAGAATTGCGACAGAGAAATCGAAGGAGAAGCTTTTTCACAGTAACAGCAGCTTGGACAGTGTATGTGAAGGAAATATATTTCTGTAACCCTGGACTTCACTGTCATGATACATATCAAAGCTCTGCTGCTACGAGCAGCAGGCTGCTCCTGAGGCATTTCTGTGCATAAAAAAACATAATCCTCTCTGAAGTATAAGTGCTCTTTTCGTACACCCAAGACATCGCGTATCAGTCAACACGCCTACTTGTGAATGCTCAATTTAGCTTTGAAGGCATGTTTTCCCTCAGCAGGCATGTAGAAACATCATTTGAAGTACCAGTTCTTGATAAAGTGTAACTTGTTCTAAAGGAATTCATAAAAGCTAGACATGAATGCAAAGAACTTGTTCCTGTCACTTGGGAGCGAGTAATGGGTGTAGTTGTTTCAGTTACTTCTGCCTGAACAGAGTGACTTGTAGCAGTATCTGACTCCTGCATTACAAAGTACACTTAAATCTATCTATTAATGACTGATTGCTTACATGCTTACAATGCTGCAGCATTTAGTCAGCAAATCATTCAACGTTGTGAACTTACTCATGAAGAGGCGTGTTCATGAACATTTTTGCAAGTGCTTGAAGGGAAAGTCCTATAATGCTGTCTGTCAAGTGCGATGCTTGTAACTCAGACGCCGTCGTGATGCAGCCTTCCGGCTTCTTTTCTACTGCTGCCGGCATGTTGCGGCAGTAGATATCCTCGCGCCGTGTTTTCATGGATCAGCACACTCTGCATATGCACCTGTAGCAGAGACCAACACAGTCAAGAAATGTCATAAAGTACCGCAACTATGGTCAACTTACCAATCATCTGAGCTGTCCCGTCGCTTTTGCCTGGCTGCCACTTGGTGACTGACGCCGGCGGTTAAGTTTGTGCCCGGCGTCATATAAGGCGTATCACCATACGACGCACAGTTTACTATCCTGTATTTCTGCGGAGTTCGAAACAAGTGCAAATATTCCGCGGGCACTTCGAAATTCTTCATCATTCACTACTCGACAGGGAGAAAACAATGAAAAACAAAAAAAGAAAACTGGGCAACACTGACCCCGATAGAAGCACGGTCGCTGTTTTCTCCCCTAATGACATCACCGATGATGAGTTTTCCTCCTCCTCGTTTGACCTGAAGGACCGA
Organism: Ornithodoros turicata; assembly: GCF_037126465.1. Lineage (NCBI taxonomy): Eukaryota > Metazoa > Arthropoda > Arachnida > Ixodida > Argasidae > Ornithodoros > Ornithodoros turicata. The sequence continues at coordinate 108,737,191 of NC_088201.1, forward strand.
GTAGAGTGGGAAGGCATGCAGCAATGTTCTTGTGTCATTTTTTCTATGAAAAATATCTTGTACAGAGAAAATTTGTACGTTGATCGTCAAGTTAAGTTACCTGCTTTCACAAGGCGTTTGGAACTGAAAACTTTTTTTAAATGGCTTTCTGAGCTCCTTTAAAATTGTTCAGTTGAGGGTATGCAGTTGTCTTATATCCTAATCTAAGTGAGTGTCTTTTGGGGTGCACTACAACTATGAGTGGTTGATCCACGTCGGGAAACTAATCATCGTGACCTTTCTGAGAATCAATTTATTCAATGCAGCGTCTGTCAGAACTCTGAAGCGAAAATAGGTGTGAGCAGAAACGTGGATCCTCACCAAGCACGCAAGGATTTGGAGCGTTAAGCAGAGGCTCTTTGTGGGGTTAAACAGAGTCGCTCCCTTTGGAGTGCAAGAGTCGCCACTTAACACGTCCATTGACATGGCAAGTGTCTGGAAAGGTGAGTGTGTTTGAGATAGCCTACCTTGGCCTAGAGACCTTGGCCGTGTTTGGCAACTTTTGACTTGGTGCACACTGGTTTGACTTGGTGCAGTGTTTGGCAACTTTTCTAAATCAAGCTTAGCTGTTGTCTCCATAAGAGGTAGTGGTACACGTTTAGGAACACTATGAGATGCATAATGCATCGCGTAACCGAGTTTTTAAACATGTGCTCATCAGGACATGTGCCTCTCTTCTAAAAGGTATACTTTGTGGAAACCTACATTCCAAAACCGACACGCAAAGGAACAAGCAGCACACAGTCAACTCAATGCAACAACATACAAGGTTTATTTACCTTACACAGCAGATCTTGCTCAACCACACTCTCAAAAAGGCCTTCTTCCCAGTAACTTTTAAACGATACTCAATGCAGCCCCCCCCTCTCTTTCTCTCTCATTACAACTGGTATCCCTTGGAGTTCAAGTGCTGCCATCTGTGAAACTGAAGTGGCACCTCTGCCACTATTCACCCTCCCTACAGGGACATGAAATCATCGGGCACGTCAAGGTCCGCTTTGTCGAGAGCTGGGGATCGAGCTGAAGCGGGATGGTTGACAGTGGAAGGTGGAGGAGTCTCAGTGCGAAGCTCTAGGCGCAGTCCTCTGAGGGTAGCCAGGGTGTAGTCGATCTCATTAGATGTATGGGCAGCCCCGCTCCTTACCCAGCGAAGAGGGCCTCATTGATGCATTGTATGATGTACCTCTGGGACTTGACACAAGGTGCATCAGTGGTGAGTGGTTGCAGGGGATAGGAAGGGTGCCGCTCGGCGATGGTCAGGCCTTGAAACGGTGCAGGTGTGCGGGCCAGACGTGTCCTCTGAGGGGTCCTGAACGGGATGCCCAAGGCCCAGTCTGGCCATCTGCCACCACCAGTGTTGCTGCCAAAAGTTGAGAAGGCACCTTAGTGTCTTCCTCTTGCCCCTACGGTAGAGGCGTGTGGGATAGCGCATCTGCCACGACTTGGTCCCAAGTTGGTGCTTGGGCAGTCCAGTGATGGGGGTCCCCATGATGCGCTGGGGTGCCTTTCATGGCTTTCGAAGTCCTGACTTTGACTTAGGGGCACAGGGCTTGGCTGTTGCAGATGCTGAAGTGTGTGATCTACATCATTGCACATCTCAAGAAATGCTGCCACTGTTGCTGGGCGCTATGTGGCGATGCTTGCAGCAGTTGGCGGGGTTGATATATCCTGCAGTAGGTACTCCACCTTTTCAGCATCTGTCAGGGCAGCAGGGGCACTTGTTGAAAGCACTTAATTCTTCTCATAGGCGTAGTCACACAGGGACTGGGGGATGTGTTGCAGGGCAGCTATGACCTTCTGTTGCTACTGAATTACTAACGTTTCCTGTGCGAACGTGTCAAGGAAGACAGTCTTCTATGTGTCCCATGTCGTTTACTCACAACCCAAAGTCAGGTGCCAGTTCTTAGCTGTGCCTCACAGCTTATTGGCCGCGATTAAGTGTGTTGTACCTGGTGACCATGATGCGAACTGACGTGTTAGTTCAAGATCTTCAATCCATAGGCGTGCCCTTTGTTTCCTGCAGTCCGTAAAGACGGGTATGCTGGACGAAACGTCTGGCATGGTGGTCATGTTTACGTGAGGAATGTAGGACATCTGGTAAGGCTGAAATACGGGAGGCAAAGCCAACTGAAGTGTGGTTTGGGGATCAGACAGTTGTTGGTTGTAATGGTTGGGTGACTTGGTAATGAAGTCGAGCTCAGAATGTGACTGTGTCGCCGTCCTGAGCACACATGACATGTTGAGCAAAACAATTTCAGCATCTCTACAGAAAGCATTAAACACCAGCCAAGACGTCGGCTCTGTGTCTGAAGTTATTGACATGCCTGTTGAAGAAATTCTTATGCACTTGAAGGACCAAGAGGTGATAGATGTACGGAAAATAAAGGTCGGGAAGAACAGTTAGTACATTACATCCCAAAATATCATCCTCACTTCTGATCTCCCTACTTTACCACAAAAGCTAATAGGTTTGAGCATGCCGCTGACTCTTGTCGTGGCTCTCCTAGATGTGCATGATGTGGCCAGTCCTGCAACGAGACTAAACAGTGTAAAGTGCAAGTCTTCTGTGTCAGCTGCTCCTCTTAACCACTTATTTGTTACAGACTGGGCCCTTGTTTCTTTCTCAATCAGCCACAGCACCTAAAACAAAATGCAATACATTGTAGCAGTGACATAAGAGAAATTTGATGTGAGTGGGTGTACCTCTTGCTGAATACTCAGGTCCTGTGCAATTTTCCTGCATGTTGAAGTGACAACAGCCAGGTCGGCAATGGTTCATCCTGGTACAAGGATTTCATAACGGCTGTCTTGTATTTTGCTGCTATGGGCACAAAACCTTCAAAATGATCATCTAGAAGTGCAAAAAATGCTGGTCTTGTTCTTGAAGTCTCAAGATCATTCAGAAAGCATTCCCACTGCTGTTCTGTCGGTTGAAGTAACGTGGTAATGCTGCAGCAGGTGGCTTTTAATTAACACTTTGCATCCAATTGTCCCTTTTTTGACGCAGACGAGGAAAAGTCAACCTTGGAAGGGGGTACACATTCCAATTACCTTATGGATGGAAGCAACCATGTGTTGGTTTTGTCAGTGCATGCCACAGAATCATGGTTCACAGCTTTTACGTAAAATAGTACCGCACCTGTGTGCGAACACGCCTTGCCTAGACCTGGCATGCAGGTGCAGTGTGTGCCAAGTACCTGTCCATCTGACTTAACTACCAACCACGGCTTGAGACGCTTTTCCCTCAGGCTCCGAGAGTAACTGACCTGAAAATTAGCTTGAGAGAGCAGTGAACATTGCAGTTATGTCCTTTAGAATTCAAGTAATAGTACACAAGAACTCACCCTTCTGAGGACGATGACGTTCGAGTTGTCCACTGCTTTGATGCATGGTTGTTGGACCCATCCACTAGTTAGGTAATAGGGGGATTCTAATGCTTGTGAACCTTAAATAGCTCACACATTATAAAACTAGTTGCGTTCACGAGGTAACCTTTGATGTCGATGTACTGCACTTTTGGGTACTTCTCAGCATCTACCACTGTACTTATTTCTCTTAATACTAGCGGACCCACTCCCCCAGTGAGTTGAATCTCCTCCTCATTCCGAGAACGAACAGATGCAGGTAGCCCAAGCGCATACTCGCTTAGTACATCCATTGGCAAAGTGTTGGCGGCCGAAAAACTCCTGTCACACTCGTATGCGGCTCAGTGTTATGTTATTACTGTGAGGTATAAATGATCACCAAGATGGCGTCCGGAACTAGCCGAGGCTGCCCCACACCAAATACGTGCAAGTTGTGAAGGGGAACTCATTCGCTTTCTCTCTCGCACCAACTGTGGTAGAGTACCCGTGCGGTAGAGTGGTAGTGAACAAAAACAACGATAAGCCATTTGAAGAAATAAAAGACGAATGAACAGCTGCACTTTAATATTCCATCACGAATTTCATAACCTTTGGCACGAAGGACGAAAGGCTTGGGCTTATCACTGTTTTTCGGGGAACTACCTCGTTCCCAATCGCCATGTTGCCAACTGTGGTTGAGATAGGCTTCTTACTTGTCTTTGCATGTGATATTTAGCCAACTAAGTGTCGTCCAAAACAGAACGGTTTTGTGAAATAATCTGTTTCTCTAGTTTTGAGAACAAGAAAAAAAACAAAAAAAACTAATGTACCTGTATAATGCTTCATATGTTCGGCCCTGGTACCGATAGTGACATCATTTGCGAATGAACAATAATTTAATTTTAAGATGATAAATGGGAAGTTTCGTCGCGAAGGGCGATATTCTACCCCATTTGCTGGTGGAGATGTGGGGAATTAAATAATGAGCCCCTTCACAATAAGGATCGAAGTCTCAGCTGGTGTTTAGTGAGTGGTGCCACCATGGACCACAGACTCTTTTCCAAAGGTGTTTGGTGCCCTGAACAGGTGCACAGCTTTAGGCCTTGATTTTATCGAGTTCACCACCTTCACCACATGGTCCAGTACGTTCATTAACGGTGCTCTCATAGACTTTGAAGCCAGGGCCTCGCGACACACCTTGCAGTGTGTAAATACCACGGCACTGTTCGCTTGTTTGACAAGTCCAAGAAATCCTTTCATGTTTCGCGTCATTGCTCTCGCCCTGTCTGTACAGACCGCTGTGCACGAGTTCCAGCTGATTTCATGGTGCTGAAAGAAGTCGTCGATGGCGTAGAAAAAGTCCTTTCCAGTAGTGCCTACTTTGAGCTCGATGCAGCAGAGAAATTCTTCAGCTATCTTGCCGGAGTCTATATACCGCACAAACACCATAAGGTGCGGACCGTCGGTGATGTCGCAGTTCTCGTCGACGGCAGTGGCAAACTTTTCTGCATTCTTCACGCGCTCAGTAACTTGTTCACGTATCCGATGCCATTTCACAGATCCTTCGGCCAACGGTGTCATTTGAGCAGGGTACGCTTTGCAGTTTCTTGACATACTCAGCACCAAACACAGTCTCCACTACGTCGCGAACACATGGCATTATTTTGTCCTCACATATCGTGCGCGGCTTCATCTGTTTCGCGATCCCGTAGCTGAGAAGGTAAGGATGCTCTTGTGCCACTCGAAGCAGTCGCAAACACCTGAAACGCAGTCACATATGTCACGAAACGAAAGTAATTGGTAAGACGCAGCAGCAAGCGTGAAAGAAGGTAGCTGAAAGTGTAGGTAAAATATTACTCTTACCTGTTTCGGGGAATCCAACTTTTGTGACTGCAACTGTTGTTTTTTCTTCTCAAAGAACTCCCGTGGCCGGTCTTTGAACACAGCGTGCTTAGTTGTCAGGTGTCGGAGAAGCTTGGTGGGATTCATACAATTTTTGGCCAGGACCTCGCCGCAGATGACGCACTGTGGATTACTGTTGTGGAGCATAAATCCATACTTGATATACTCCTCGGAGTATAGACGTGTTTCCTCCTTGCTCATCACGAAGCGCAACGTGCGACAGCCAAACATGTACTGATGGGACCAACGAGAGAAGCTTGACCTTGCACAGTACGACACGTGACAGGAGAAACGCAGGACACATGCACGCTTCGAGTAAGTTCACCCCATGCCCAGCGAAGGAGGGCAACTAGGCCATATGCACCCAACAATGATCCCGTCATGGAGCTGACCTCTTTACGTGGGATCCTTTCTCCCGTTTTCACCTGGATTTTTCTGCTGTTCTGCTGCATAGGTTTAGCTTGGTCGTCCGCGTAGTCTTCCTCAGGAAGCTTGCCGGCTTCGCGGAACCCAGTTTGAGTACCCCTGCTTTCGACAAATACAATGCAGCATGTCTTCCTCTTCAAGAAACTTATCTAAACGCGCACATGCCAAATCCTATTTGCAGACATCCTGTTTTTCGTAAAGACCGAGCTGATGCAACAGGTACATCATCCGGTGGTGTAACCACCTAGTTACAGATTTCGAGGCTGTTGCTGTGCAGATGTGCCTTGACAGGATCATCACCATATGCTCACTTTACCTTCCACCTGCAGTAACTGTGACACAAAAAGAAATTGAAGGTTTATTCATCCAACTGTCATCTTTTTGCATTATGCTAGGTGATTTCAATACTCATCACCATCTCTGGGGCAGTGCCAAAGTCGCTTCTCGTGGGAAAATGCTTGAAAAAATTCTGTTAACATTGTCCTTTTCTCTCTTCAACACGGGCTTACAAACTTATGTACTCACTTCCACGCATTCTTTTTCTGCAATAGACCTATCCTTTTGCAGTCCCTTTCACTTCCCATCCTCATGGAAGTGACCATTTACCTGTAATTTTAAAATACTTACTACAATGAAACCTCACTTGAACGAACTTCAAGGGATGCAAAGTTCACTAAACTGAAATGAGTATGGGGCAGCTTGCTGTCACGAATGAAAATAAAGCTGTGGTGCCTTAATGATATTTAAATATATTTATTTGGCATTATTCACAGGTGCACTGAGATATCTGGTACTTAGCAGAAACCATCACTTTTGCAAATCAAACCGTGGTGTTGTTTCACAATGTCCGCTTTGCACTTTCTGTGGTCCCAACCTCATAAAACTTTTCTCTCTCATCTAATGACGGACTTGTTTGTGTAACGCACATATTTTGCTGAGAAAAACGGAAGGCCACAAAGTACGCACATCACAAAAATGATGAAAGAACGGGAACATTCGTTCTGGTCTGTTACGTGCCGTTCTTCTGCATGTGTCTGCATTGACCCAAATTTGACGTTCTAATCAGGTTCTAGTCGAAAGCCAACATGGCAGTGGCCACGATGAATCAAGAAGCGTGCAGTGGGGCCGTAGAAAAGATATGTAGAACTGAAATTTTCTCTGCATTGGGGTTCGTTAAAGTGGAGATTATTTACATTGGCTACAATAGTGTTTTGGTGGGGGATTCTAGCAAAGTTCGTTCATCTGTATAGTTCGTTCAAGTGGTGCTGTACTGTAGTTAGTAATAGTCTAATAACCCGACCTCCTAAATGGAAAAATCAAGTTGCTGACTGGGGTATGTTTTCAGGGAATTGTAATCTGTCCTTAATCTCTTTTGACACCATAACAGCTGAAGAAGCCAATAAGCTAATTAAAGAGCTCTCCCTAGAAAATTTTGAGAGGTGGACATCTGCCATCTGAGGAGGTATCACACATGGTCCTACCAGTTCAAATATTTATTGCCACACTTGCAGTATGCTTAGACTTTGTCTCCTGTTTTTTAACTTTGCCCACTTCACCACCTTGTCGTATGGGAAGTGTTTCACATCTGGACCTTTGCAAGCGATACGGATGAGGCAGTCCAGTGAACCCTCCTTAAGAGGGTTTCTCAGCTGAGTCTTAACCATTTGCAGTGCAGAGAAGTCCCTTTCACAGTCTGCTGTATGTGGTGGCAGCACAAGATAGGCACCAGCTGTGTGTGCCTTTGAGGTTAAAGGGACCGAAAAGTGAAAAATAACCCCCATATTTTTGCCCACTGTCGTGCACAACATCGTTGTTTGATAAGATACAGAAAGCATTACTTCTCAATTCGGCATATTTTTTATGTATAAATATTTTGAAGATTGCCGGAACGTGGACGGTGCTGCCAGCGAACGGCGAAAAAGAGCAACTTGGGTTTCAGGTCCAGGGCTCCCGGGATTGGTCAACCCTTACCACGTGAGAGTTAATTTTGTAGAGAACAAAGCTGACGCACATTATCTTACAGCTAAACGCCATTTTAAAAATGACGCTCACTTCCATAGCTTTTACGTTAATAAAGCATTCAGCTACTTCGCCGCTACGAGCTACGATCCGCCGCGCCATCTGCAAGGCCGTCTGTGTTATCGCGTTTATTGTTTACGTCGTGGGTTGTCGTGTTGGTCGTGTTGGTCGCGCGAAGAGAAGTGAATGACATGTTCGTCGTGGTTGTGTCAATTATTCGAGAGACCTACATATGCCTGGTGTAGTTTTGGTGTTCGGGGATGCAAAAATCATGTTTGTTCACCATCGGCGGCGGGCGTTTTCTACCACAAGATTCAACAGGAGAGTGCGCGAAAGCGAATGTGGTTCGAAACACTCAGTTATTAGATGTAGCAGTCGTGTCGTGTGTGCTGTTCTCATTTTGCTGCCGATGACTACGAAGATGCCGTAGAAGGCGAATTGAGAAGACGTCCGAAGCAAACTGATGCTCAATACCCAGTGATTTTGCTTCACCGAGGTGACGAGTTCGACACAAGTTCCTAGGTATGTACAGGCGTCACACACGTATAAATTATAATATAGCGACGACGTATTTCATTTCACTTATGTTATCCTACTTGTCCCGTACTCAACATTGTCAACATCAACAAATTTAATTTTAGGGGCCTTCCAGTGTTGAAGTGGCGAAAGACTGCTTCGTGTGTGTGTGATCCAGGCACTCAAGTTGACATGACAGAAATAGCTGAAAGCAGGTATGCAAAGTCCACAGATGGAAGCACTAGATTTGTTACGTGTTGCAGACTTTGCGACATTTTTTTTAGTCTTTGGACAGGTGCAGAACATTAGTATGACGTCAACAAGGGGAGAAGAAACCGATCAGAACTACTAGCTTGTTTGAAGGGTATAAGAATACTTCCTGTTGAGATGTAGTTATGACTTTATGACTAAGGAACGCTAATTAATTTTCTAGAGATGCATCCTCTACACTTGAATGCCCAGTGAAACAGCAAACGTTCGTTGTTGTCTTTGAAGCCCCACTACTGGAGTTGTTCAATGTGTGTCAGAGCTGCAGTGAGCCATGCAAGGTTACCACATCATATTGGTCCTAAATTTGCAGAGTTCCCCTATCTAGGACGCAACTGTCATTTCTCTTTATTGCTTTTCCGATCCTACCTTCTCAGAGATTAATGTGGTTCACCATACACTGCATGGCACTGCCTTTCTCTATACTCATGCTTTCGGTTTCTTGTTCTGTTGAATAAATCTTCACTTGAGTTTGCAGCCATCATGCTGTCTACTGTGTTTGCCCCTCATCAATATTGATGTGCTATAACGGTATAGCACATCAACATGCCAACAGCCTACCAAACAACCTTGCCTTGTCCTACTTTTGGATGGAAACTACACGATGTGGTAACATCCACATATATAAAGTTTTAGTCGACGGATATTTGCTGTTTTTGTACAACCTTCATTGTACATTTCTTTTGTCTTACTTAGCATGCCTGAAGAAATGTTCTGATCTTCATCAAGATGACAGGTCATTGTTCGATCTGCAGCATTATTGTTCCTGTAATCTTTTCACCAACAGAGAATACAAAAGTGAACAAATGGTAAAATATAACTAGCTCGTTAAATTCAAAAGGGAAAGACAAAACTGTTTATACTTCTCTTGTTTATTTTGTTGCAGGTTTTACAACTCTATCAAGTACGTCTAAACATAAGAGGGCAGGAAGTCCTACTCTGTTTCCTAAATCTCTGGACAATAAAAAAGAAAGATATAGTTTGAGTTGTGACAAAATGTTGCTTCTGCTCTTATATTATATTTCAATTAAATGTTACGATGCATTTGTAGTGTACACTGAAGCCAGTTTCAATTTGCAGGGCTGTCAAAAGTATTTTATAAAAGTACATCTCAATTACAGTAACAGAGAACTTATGCAATAAATTATTTAGCCATTTTGGAGTACTATGCACACCAATGGTGCATGGTTAACTTTGAACCCAAATCAAGGGTTAATAATACTTGAAGTCAGCCCTCAAGTCCTTCTTTACAAATGTTAGTTGGTGACGTGATAACGAATCAGTTACAAGTACTCCGTTTGGCAAAACAGAGTTAAGTGTTAAATCCCAATCTTGGTTCAATTATTAGTTGACATTTGGAAACGTGGTCACTAAGAAGTATACTAAAAGGTTATGAACACAGTTCAGCTGAATGACACTGATGAAAATTATCTTACTTACTCCTCACATATACAATTGAGACATGAGTATAACCTACAAATACATCTATGCCCACAGGTTATTTAACCCTCCAGGAACAAACTAGTAATTATAATATGCTGTGACAGCAAACAAAAAGCAATGAGAAAAACTTGCAGCAAACAAGAAATGAAAATCTGCTGATAACATTTCTACAGGTCAACGCACTGATGGGAAAGCATCCCTAATAGCATGCATGACGCAGATCGAGATCCAGTGTAGTACTTTCTATTGTATTTTCTCGGAGCACCCCATATCCTTCTTGTGAATGGCCGACAGGTGGTATAACGGAATTTCCTGCAGAAATAAGGGTTTTCCGTCCAGTTTGCCGTTCAAGTAGCGCGTAAAGACCACACGGCGCTGCCGTGTATGTTGCCATGCTCTTCGGTGTCTCGGATGTCTGTAAAAGACACTTGCAGTACTTCGGTGTCAAGGCACAGTATTTCGAAATATTCGTTAGTTCTGATGCAATCGTCTGTCTGCTTTTCACACGCATTCTCTACCTCTCGGCAGCAAAAACCGTAGTATCCATCCGTAGTATCCGTCGGTTTGCATTTCACACATGAACACCTGCACGACGAAAAACCAGCGCTTGTTTCGGCTTACACAAGTGCTTCTCCCTGATACATGGAAATTTCACAAAGCAGTCCATGTTCACGGCACAGTGAGCTACTGCTGAGGACGAATGTGACTCCGATTAATCTCTGGATGAGGAATCTTCTGCTGCGAAGAACACACTTTCCAGCACGCTAACGCACGAACAACAGTTCTGTGTAAGCGACAGTTCTCGAATGTGAAATTCATGCGCACTCATGTTCAAGAGGCTCGACATTCTCGACGTAGAAAGTGGTCACAAATGCCCACTGCCATTTTCGTTTTCGCCGGATTAGCGAACGGAAGTGCGCGTATTACATGCGTCCTCGACAGATGGCGCGGGGTTATGCAATTGTTGACAGACTGCACGGTTTCCTACTAGGTCCCTGGACATGCAATTATGGAAAATTCGATTACAGAAAAACTACAGCGACTTCAGCGGAGTTCTTTGATATTCAAACTTTTGAAGGTTCAAGCTTTTCGCTGAACATAAAGTTTCGATAGGTTTATATTCACTTTTCGGTCCCTTTAAGATTTCCAGTGGGGATGAAGCAATCCTAATGTGTGTCGCACGACGGAATCCTGGTATGGATTGCAAGCTTCGTGTTTTTTGAAAGCTCTCCAGCTGAATCCGCTTTCATGGCTCCTTGTTCCGCATGGGCTTGTCGAAAGGCCTCTTGTCGTATTTCATGCATACCTCGCAGAACATTCCTCGTTTGGCTTCCTCATACACAAGCTAAGGATTCTGGCGAAGCCACAATGTGTTGAATGAGGACACCTGCTTGTTCCCCATGTCAGTATTCAGGGCACCATGATCAGACGTCTCATGGTTTAAATTGACACCATCCAACATGCGCAAAAGTTTCGACATTGGCGCAGACAAAGTGTTATTCACAGCATCCGCGTCCTGTGCCGCTGTAGCGGAGATGTGACATTGGCATGTGTTACTAGACACATGTCCCGTTGCTTTCGGTGTCAAGAACGAGAGCCTGGACCCAGCGACACTTTCTGCTTTGTAGCCATGCTTGAATCCAGAGAGTGTGTAATGGGGAGAGAAGAGAGTGAAATCATTGTATAAACTGACGTTTTGCAGCGTGATCGTCCAACCGCCCTCTCCCCTGGATCCACCGCTTACCAAAACCACACTAGCGTGACATGTCATAAAGTAGCCATTCTCATGTTCATCTCATGAGGCTTGTTCATTAAGGTCCACAGAAAAATCATAGCTTCTTCGTGGCACACTACATTACGTAGACTTTAGGCCATTGCTAGGTGTAGCCTGCACATGATCTCATTGGCAACTGCCTCGCCTGGGTTTCCCCAATATCCCTCCTCTGTCTAGTATCATCTGAGCGAATGTTTTGCCACTCATTTCATCAGTGATGTACCAAGACAACTGAAAAACATACTTTACATTGTACAGGCTGCTCGAACCCAGCCATATGTTTTTTCTTGTCTGTCTTGTACATTACTCCAACCGTTGGTCTTTCAATCTTATATTACACACCTCCATATCACCAACACACTTCAGTGCTAACCTCCAACAGAGTGGAAAGTTAAAATGGTGCAACTTCTTAATCAAAGCAGTGGCACGGTTCTTGCACCACTAAACAGCAAATCATCACCATCATGCACATGATCTTGAATGAGTCGTTTTGCTGTGCAGTAAAAAAAAATTCAAATTGTGTCCAATTGGACAATTTCCAGTTATTTCTAATCTGCCATGCCAACCAGCATTTGGGACTTCCAGTTGGACAAAGTGCAATTGGATCCTGTTGGAATTCTAATTGGGCCCTAGTTGGATTTCCAGTTAGGCCCTAATTGGAATTCTAATTGGATACCTAACTGAACTCCAATTGGTCTCCCATTGGTACTCTAATTGGATAGCTAACTGAAGTTCCAATTGGGGTTCTAATTGGGTCCCTAATTGGAACAGTCGTTGTTCTGGCTCCATGGCCAATTAGGTTAAAAACTGCTAAGCGTTGAAATGCTAAGCGTCCATGAAAAATGTGGTGCAAAACTGCTGATGTCAGGGGGTTGGACTCGCTCAAGGAAGTGTAACCACAAAGGAGCTGCTATCCGTTGGTCATGGAAGACGTTGCCTTCCGTTGGCTGCTTCAGTCCACTAAACTTTACGTGCTCATTTTCCTAAATTTATCACTTGCTATCTAAATTTGGCGTACTATGTGCATATCTCGTATGTACTTGTTAAACAAATAAGCAGTGAATATTTTCCCACTACATCACTTGCTTGTGTGCTGTCGTTCGTTCGTCGCCTGCATCACAAAACTCGACAGACCAGAGCACGGAATGGCTGGTAGCTTCATTTTTGCCATGTACGGTTCTCATTGGTTCGCAGAGCAGCATGAGGATGACGGTTAACTGTGTGTATTCATCTTTGGATTATGTTGTCTTTGGAAATACATGCCTACATTTGTTATGATGGGTAACGATTTATTGATTTTGTTCGCAAAGCATACGAAATCGTCACTTCAAGTCATAGGCGATAAACATGTTCATACGAGTTGGTGGAAAGCAAAGGGTTGGCGGTGTCGGAGGCAATCTCGCTGATAAAATATGATTCACGTTTTATATGACTACTTTTACCGTGTGATACCGAAAAAATTCTTCACTCATCCAAAGGATTGGTACACACCGAACTCAGTTACACGGCTCGCCTCTCTTCCTTTGCTGGATGTCTTCGACTTCATTCCCTCGGTTCCCCGTTTGTTATCCCACGTGACTGCACATGGTTGGCAACAAACAAAGCAGCTCCGCTGTTGTTAGGGGTCAGAAATTAGTCCACTAACACTGTTCATGACCAACAGATGGCTGTGCCCGGGCGCTCAGGGATAGGAGAATCCCATTGACGGCGCGCCAAGTACGTTCTCTAGAGTCTTCCTATATTAACTCTATGGCTAATGTATTAGTCAAGTGAATAAGCTCATTTTCAATGGTCGTTTGTTTCTTTCCTGTTGAAATAGAATTAACATACTGAATTCAACCAAACTGAGGTATTTTGCTCAGAAATATGCATAATTGCATATACGTGCCTCTTGTCTGCTTTGTCCAGATCAGCAATTGTGCTGCTGACAAGACTGTTTAATCCTATCAGTGCTGACGGAAGCAGGTGCTGTGGCATTCGACTTTTTATTAGCCTTTCCTTAACCACCCTGTTGCCAGGACACTTCCTTCTAATCCATGATTTGTGGCCATGGTTCAAAGTGCTATAACTGTAAGAACGGCTGAGAACAAACACTGTATTGCACACCTTTTCAAGTTGTGCGAAATCCCTTCCTTGTTTGGTCCCACGCTCACTTGTTAATAAAATGAATACACAAATGCACCGTGCATACCAAAATGGACCATTTCACTGTTTGCAAACAAACGGCACAAACCAGAAAACATATGGGGAAGAAAAGAGGCTAACGTGCGCTGGCGCTACCTGGCGGCCTGGGCACATCCAAGTGTCGCGCGTTTGGCGCATCCTGGCGTTGCAAAAGGGGCTACATAAACACATACCACTACAATGCAGGGAACCTGCTCTTCGTACAGTGCATACCTCAAAATCATGTCCCCCAGGTAACTTCTCTCTGACACTCTGATGACTCCCTTGTTCATCACAACCTTCATTTTATCGAACTTATAAGGGCAAAACCTTGGGCATTGAGTTGAAGGCAAGCTTAAATGTGTGTCCTGCTTGGGATTGTGCAATTGTTGTGATTCATTCAGTTTCAGTAGGAGCACTGTTGCCAGTGAAGTGGTTGCAGTCTACATCAGCGGGGTCCAGAGATATTTGCTGGCCATTGACAAGATGTTCACTGAAATTTCTTATGATATGGGGCACATTTCCAAGCACTCTGACAGTACGCCCTTGATGTGACCGGTGCACAGCACAGCTGGAGACAAGGCTGTGCTTCCTTGCCATGACATCAATATAATTCCATGTGCAGGCATGTTTGCAGTAAATGCTAAACCTATTCATACTGTTGTTCTGAAGCACCACTCAATAACTGAAGCCGTTAACTGAAGAACAGTAGGATTAAAGGAGCCCGTTGGTACATAACTACTTGGAGGCGACAACAGCCTGGCCGCGGGTTAAGCACACATAGACAGGCACGTCACAACTCTGAACCAAAGTTTTACTACGAAAAATCTGTGACATGTGTCTGTCTCTATTTCTGTGTGTTTAGTCCATGGCTAAACCGTGTGTCACCTCCAAGTAGTAAGCTGACCAACATTCACATCGCTGAAGGAAGTGCTTCTACGAAGTACAAAGTTCCTTCGCTGCAGCCTGATTGCAAACGTGAAACTCTGTACAAGGAAATGGACCATGACAGCAGCTTTGAAGAAAATAATTTTGAAATGCAGTCTTGTCTCTGACCTGACGCATATCGTCCGCAATATGGGCAGACTGACTCTGAGATTGTGTAGCCAGAACAGTGGCAAGGTAGAAGTTTCTCTCAGGGTATCTACAAACCTGGGAAACTGGGAGATGTCAGGGAATTTTGATGCGACAGTAAAAGTCGGGAGATTGTCAGGCAATTTGCCAAAACAGAGCTAAAGTCAGGAAAATCACAGACAAGTACCGGAAACAGCAGCTGAAAGAGCAGCCGAAACAGCAGGAAATTGTGAATGCCGATCACGCCACGCTGCAGCAACACTGTCATGAGTAGTACTTCCCCAGTACGACAAACTCAGAGGCAGAAAAGTACGGTGGTCTCACTAGTAATCCATAAATGACCTGTGTTATGAAGGATCTCTATCAAAACACAGAAGGAGGCACCAAGTTTGCTTTTGTTTTTGTCAAGGAATTCGCTTTAAATAGTCAGTGAAAACCTGGAAAAGTCAGGTATTCGAAGGCTGCAATTTGGTAGACACCCTGCGATCTCTAAGACACCACATGCTTCCATAATATATCACTGGCTTGGCCACCCTACACTTTTCCGGTAAATGTTATTTTACCAGTCTGTGATGAAACACACACTGAACGCGCTAGGTCAGCTGAACTCGTACTTGTGGTGTAGTTACGTAGAAAACAGCGCAGAGACGGGACACGAAGAAGAAACAAGTGCACACACAGAGCGCTGACTAGCAACTGAAGCTTTACTTCCCACAGGGGGCAAAACCGAAAAGGAGAGAAGAACATGAAAGGAGGACAATCAGGAACACTCTTGAAGATAACTAATCTCTTTGTACAATAGGTCCACTGACGGCTTACTGACACATCTTTCACCTCTATTATGAATTTGTGCTCCTTCATGAATTTCCCTGGCGAGGCTGTCGGGAGTAGCTCCTAAATGCACGTGTGTCTTCCAAACGAGGTCGGCATCCGCAATCGCGACAGTGCATGGCCAGGTTGCTGCCATGTGGGTTTGCGGAGAGGATGAGTGTTCGCGCAGCCTGTCATTCAGACACCGTCCTGTCTGCCCCACATATGACTTCCCGCACGTCAGAGGAATGTTATAAATAACATTACACTTGCACTGGACGAAAGGCCTTACATGCTTTTTGTTGCATCCGAAAGCAACGGCTTCTTCACTGTTGACGCGTCGACACAACCCGCCTAACTTGTTAGGTGCAGTGAATACAACGCTAACGGCGGCACGCTGGGCAACTTTCTTGATGTTGTGGGAAACGGCGTGGATATATGGAATGGCCGCTATCCTGGATGGGCGATCATGCCTGGGAGCCTCTTCGTGTTTCTTGTGCAACTTCCCGAGGAGAACCTCAGCTAAGCCTCTTATCAGCTGAACGGGAAAGCCCGCGGTTCCAAGCCTCAAAACTTGTGACAAGAGGCTTCGCTGAACTTGATGCGGGCATGAGCGTTTCACGGCATTTTCCATTGCCGATAGTGCAATACTGCGTTTGACCAGCTTGGAGTGGGCCGACGAAAACGGCAAGAGGCCCTTCTTAGACCGTGGGGCGTATGTCCAGCACAGGTGATCAAGCTCGATGGAGAGTTCAAGGTCTAGGAATCTTAGTCAATGTTCCACTGGTAACTCCCTCGTGAGTGTGAAAGGTGAGAGGGTGCGCTGGAAAATGCGAGTTATGTGTTCTGTGTGCTCGTGCACGGGCACGTTCTCAGTGTCAAAGACAATCAAGTAATCGTCAACGAACCGGAAAACCCTGGAGACTCCCATACCGCGGAGGGCACGTTCAAGCTGCCTGTCGTATCTTTCCAGCAGCAGGTTGCTGAGCACGGGGGCAACGCATGAACCAATGCAAACTCCGGCTCTTTGCGAGTATGCTCCTCCCAAAAACGCGACCGCAGTTGATTGAAGGTACAGTCAGAGGACTGCTAGGAAGGTGGAGACATCAACTCCACCTTCATTTTGAAACCGAACGGTTCCGTAACGGTCGGCTCCTTCACTAACAACTTCGATGAGCTCGTCTTGAGGCAGGCAGGCAAACAGGACAGTGTCTGAATGACAGGCTGCGTGAACACTCATCCTCCCTGCAAACCCACACAGGCAGCAACCTGGCCATGCACTGTCGCGATTGCGGATGCCGACCTCGTTTGGAAGACACACGTGTACTTACGAGCTACTCCGACAGGCTCGCCGGGGAAATTCATGAAGGAGCACAAATTGATGATAGAGGTGAAAGATGTGTCAGCAAGCCGTCAGTAGACCTATTGTACAAAGAGATCAGTTATCTTCAAGAGTGTTTTGATTGCCCTCCTTTCATGTTCTTCTCTCCTTTTTGGTTTTGCCCCCTTTGGGAAGTAAAGCTTCAGTTGCTAGTCAACGCTCTGTGTGTACACTTGTTTCTTCTTCGTGTCCCGTTTCTGCGCTGTTTTCTACGTAGTTACGTACCAACTTGCCCAAATCTCCACCTTAACTAAATTGTGGTGTAGTGCGTAGAGGGTCACCTGTTGTAGGATAGAGAATTTTGAGTCATAGAAGAGAGACAACTTCTTACATTCTGAGCGGTGTTTATTGTAGTGTCCGCTTGCTTGGGAACCCCAGTCCATACTGGCTCCTCGGGCCGCACAAACTGAGTGTCGGGTTACACTGTGTCTGGGAACCAGACCACATGTTGTGAGAAAAACAGTCACATGATCCTGAGTATAAAAATTCCCCATTCTGCGACTCGCGACTGAGCACCCAGACCGTCCCTTCGTTCCGACTCCCTAACCACATTCCCTAGACACAAACGCCACAAGGCCAGTATGTCAGAACGATGGCTAATTGAACCTCTGTATGCAATAAGGGGATAAGTCGATTTATCCCTTTTTTGTAATTTTTCCTGCAATGACATCTACATAACAGTATGTACCTGCCAAAGAAAATTTAGGACCGTATTGCAATCTAATGGCCTGCTACAGGAGGGTAAGAAACGGGAAATGCATGTGTGTCAATGGGAGGGACGATCAGATCAGGCCTCTTTTCTCGGTTTGGGATTTTTCGACTTATCCCCTTATTGCATACAGAGGCTCAATTGTGGTCAGGGACTAAAGCGAAGACGCTGCCAACAGTCAGCTGTCGGACACCCAAGTCCGCTTTCCTCTCTCCCATCTGCCTTTTTAACCAGTTGATCTTGCGGCGAGGTAATATCATCTAGTTCCTCCTCATAGTCACTCCGGTGCCCCCAACGAGCCACATGAAAACTTCCTGTACATATTTTGTTGTAAGTTCGGTTTTCTAGTTGTTCGTTTTTACACGTTACGTTCCTTCCATGTGTGAAAAGTCTGAGTGTCCTCACTCCAGTCCAAGTGACACTTTAACCCAGTATAGCCCGCTCTAGTATCTGGTGCTGCCAAAAATGATTCCTTTTGTGTTTTATTGCCTGCGACCATATAGAAATTCAAAATAAGTTGCGAACAACAAAAACGCATTTTGCTAGCAAGGTATAGAACAACATCAGACTTTCTACGCCAGTTACGGCACGTGTTGGGATACAACACTGTTCCTGTCTCTGTTGTAGCAGAGATACATTCCACACTTCGTGCACGGCCGCGCATATCGTCCCAGAGTGGCCGGTGGTCAGTGCAGTCTGTGCGAACCTCGTTCATCAGTGCGCCCCTGGGAGCCTTGACTAGTATGTTCTCCAATGATGGTTGGCCAACCCTTTTCTTCTGGAGCACCAGCTCCTGTGCCAGGTCAGCTACGAAACCTTTCAATGGCAGGTGCTTGAGGTTAAGCTGTCTGCAGTGGCGCTTGGGCAGTGCCCAAGCATTTACTGTTCAGATTATCGACGTGTGCCAAAATATCTACGTGTAGCATCTGTTTGAGCGCAGTAAATATTTGTACGTGTAGCAGAGCTTGTCTAGAAGTTCCACGTCTCCCATTGATTGGTTATGGTTATACATGCAAACAACGGGTGGGCAGTCTACGTTCTTATGACACTTCTCTTTTTTGTCCCATCGGTCCACTGCTGGTCCCATGGTCAGCTGCTTCGCAGTTGGACAGAAGGATGACACTTCGGTTGTCATGCCACTTTACTGCAATTATGTCCTTCCGATCTGAACTCGTGACCTTGTAGTCCACAGATCCACGACCACTGGCCTTGAGGTCAGTTTCGCTTTGCTGTAGGCATCCCCCGACATTACAGTCCCGACGTAATAAATTCCTTGCTTTGTAATTTCCTCCACAAGTTACAACGAGGTAAAGTAGTTGTCTGCTGCAAGAAGGTGCTCTCCCTGTTTTGGGAGAGTAGTACACAGCTGAATGACGACACCTGCACCCAGACCCATCTTGTGTTCATCTTGGTCACCGTACGAGCCACGGGTAACACCTTGTTACATGTCAATGTCATAGCACATGCCAGGTTCCCCGCACCGCGCCCACAGCCTCAGGCCCCACTTAGTGTGCGGCTTGTTTGGCATTAAATTGATGTATCCTTGACCATCTTCTGAACGGCACAAGGATTTCGTCCGCAGCCGTCTGTGCTTCTTCATCCTTATCAATCAGTTCCTCCCCCAGAAGTGTTAGCCAGGGCCGGATCTTGTCGCAGCCCTTTTCATCCAGGGACAAGCTCTCGTCGTCGACGAAGTGAAGGTGTCGGATCAGCGACAAGAACCTGGTTTTGGTCATGACATCAGCAATTAGAGGGTACCGTTGACATTGCTCCCAATAGCTACTTACGCTCGGCATCTAGAGAAGGCCCATCCTGGTATAGATTCCAATCAACTTTTCAATTTCATCAGGTGAAGTCGCAAGCGGGACAGCATGGCATTTCATGTAGTACCTGTTCGTCTGTGAAGCTATCAGCTCCGTCATTTCTCTCGTGACTTACTTGCTGAAGTATGCCTTCAGGCTGAGCAGGTCCTCTACTCCAGCAAAGTGGTTCTCAAAGTTTACCAGAGGCTCTGTAAATGATCGTTACCTCCATCCAGTATGGGATCTAGCTGGCGTTGGATCCACTGAAAAGTTGTCACTACTCTAGCCCGAAGTTGCACGTGTGCTACAAGCCACTTCAGTACGCTGCCACTCGATGGGTTTTTCAGCAACCTTCAGAAGCTTTTGCAAATATGCTAGGTAAATCTTTCCTATATTCAAATATAAGCTGAAATCCAGGCTAATTTGAAATAAAAGGTGGCTTGGGATGAAATACTTACGGGCGCGAAGGCGGACGGGTCACTGCTGGACAACGGCACATTTCACGAGCGCTTGCAATGCCACAACGGCGTGCGGTGAACATTAATGTAGCAAGAATATTGTACAGCCGACACGATGCGCCGGGTTTTATTGGCAGAAAGCCTTTCCCTCTCCTCAAATCGTGCTTCCAAATAAGTGTTGCAGATATGCTACGTATGGTCATGCTGGGTGTCAATAATACAGGAAGTCTTCACATCTTTGTATCTTGTTACGTCACGGCCTCTCCGATGAGGGTCTTCTTTCATTGGTGTAGTGAGGCACTCTATTGGCCTCCAGAAATTCCTCGGCATCCACAAATACTTCCTCATCCTGATGACTCTTTGTTCACAAATGCAGCACTGTATGTCGTTCTTGCATCAATATCTCCATCGTGAGGCTCATATTCTGGCCCAAACAACTGAAGCACGGCATCGATCAGCAGTGTGGATTCCCTTCCGTAGAGCAGGATAAAGGGGGTGTAGCTTGTGGTTTCATGCTCTGAAGAGTTGTAGGCGAAGGTGACGTATGCAAGAAACTAGTCCCAGCTGCGGTGGTTGATGGAGACATACTTGCTAATCATGTCCGCAAGTATTTTGTAAAAACGTTCACAAAGGCCGTCTGTCTGGCTTATTTGCTGTCATCTGAGAGTAGTTGGTACCAGTCAACCTGAACAGTTCCTCCGTCATCTCCGCGACGAAGTGCTGTCTTCTGTCTGTCATGACCGTTCCTAGCATGCTGTGATGTAGTACCAACATTTCGGTGAAGGCCTTGTGCTGTGTAAAGTGCCATTGCTGCAGGGGTAGCCATTGTTTCCACCCACTTAGTGTGGTAGTTAATAAGTACCTCTACACACTTCTTGCCATTCTCTGTTTCAGTAAGCAGGCCCAAAAAGTCAAGGCCGACATGCTTCAATTGCCTTTTCGCTGTGGGCTGAGGATGGAGCATCCCTTCAGGCCTTGTTGATGGGGTCTTTCCTGTTTGGCAATACAGGGCAGGACAACACATAGCCGTGATGTTGGAGAACATCTTCGGCCAGAAGTATCTCTGTTTTGTTTTCTCCAGAGTCCGGCGCATTCCGAGGTGTCCTGCTGTGACATCGTGGCAAGAAACACGTATCTCCCTCCAGTGTGGCCTTGGCACTACCAGCAAAACTCCTTCATTGCCGAGGTGCCTTGTTTAACGAGAGAGCACACTGGTGCAAATATCGGAACGCCCATGTGGTGTGCTTCACCTTCCTGGCTGTGGGCGCCTCGGGTTGTCATAAGTGCTCTATGATTGGCTTTCAGAGGGAATCAGCTGTCTATGCTCTCGTTTCCTGCCATGAAAACTAGAAATTCATCTTGATCTTCTGGTGCAGGGTTGTAGGACAGCCGTGATAGGGCGTCTGCATTGCAGTTCCGTGTGCATGGCTTTCTGAACTAATTTCATTGCAAAATTATTAAAGATCATGCCAGCACTACTCCCATTCAGGTCAAGGATGTGGCAACACTATCGTCATCATCAAAACAAGAATCATACTGTTTCAACAAAAATCTTTCTTGTCAAAAAGCAAAAAAGAGACCAGCTAGATGCGTCATCACAGGAAAACATGCATCATAAGACAGAACAGGATGGGACAGGTCTGGGCACGTCAGGACATTGCTCAATGAGTACTGTCACACAAGGAAAAATACAGGCTCACACGACTGCTAAACAACAAAGGAAAGCAAGCACTGGTCGACAGAGTAGGGCTAAAGAAAATGCACTTGAGCAAAAATGGAAAAGACACTCACCAGCATCAAAGTACTTCCACGTACACACCACACGGTCAAAAACAGTCTTCATTGTAAATCCGCTCGACACAAAATCCACAAGAATCGATGCACACCATCTACCAGTGAGGTGCAATACGTCCGTACCCACGAAAGGCAAACAGAGAACTGAATGCCTGCGCCGTCGTGTTGCTTTCGCAAAATTGTTGGGGATGTCATCCCGTTGTCTCGAGGCTACACTGTTTTTTTTTTTTGCTTTTTTTCACTAATGGTCAACGCAGTGCTGCAGACAGGATCAGTGTGCACCATCCACCAGTGAGGAGCAATACATCCATACCCTGTGATAAGCAAAGAGTGCACTGAATCCTGCGTGCTCTTTCTGCTCTCACTCATTGGTCCTGACGTCATCCCATTGTCTCGAGGCTACACTGTTTTTTTTCCACTAATGCTCAACGCAAGTGCTGCAAACAGCATCAATGTGTGCAATCCACCACATTCTACAATAGAAAATACTTTTATTGCATGTGTAGCAAATCTAATAATGAGTCTATTAAGCACTCTCTTATTAAACCCCTAAGTGCATGCAGATCTGAAAGGAAACAAAATCAGCAATCGTCACATTGCCTACCCAACCTGATAACTCACTGTAGCAGCAGTAGCAGCAATGATCTGAAAGAGAACCTATCAATAACAACATCCAAAGTCTCTTTCACTAATACATATGCTGCATGGGGTGGCCTGGATAATCTGAAAACAAAGACAGCAACTATTAATATCATCATCTGCATCATCATACAATAATGCATAAAACGATATGCCACTCTATAATCTGAAAGAGAAGCTCAATATCATCATCCAACATTCAATAATACATACATTTAGAGGTGAGTGCTGATGGGTAGTCTGAAAAAAGATAGTTGCAATTAATAACAAATGCAGTGCATAGGACCACATAACTATACTCACATTCAGGTAATGGTGGTGGTACTCACCAATTATCTAAAAGATAGTTGCAATTAATATCAACTAACCAAAGTCATATGCTGGTACATACTTGCGTTATCGCTCACACCAACATAGTCGTGTGAAATGAAACTCGTATATTGACATCAAATCAATGAAATGTCACTACAGTAAACTCTCGTTAATTCGAACTCGAGGGGGCCGCGATATCTGTTCGAACTAACGGGAGCCGCGTCCATGGAAGGATGCCTGGGCGTGGGGGGCGCGTTAAAGCTTCTCGGGACGCGCCCGCGGTGCATTCATGCCACTGGTTTCACTCTTTTGATGCACTGGAATGTCTTTACGGTAGTTCACACTGTTACTGCCGCGAAACTATACCCATATCCGCGGTCACCTTCCCAACGCCAAGCGGGTGCTACAGCAGAGAAAATCGCGAGATCGCGATGTACACACATTTAGAGAAAGTACAGGACTCGCACATACCTTCAACAGAAATTTATTTACAGAAGCGATGCCACTCATGCTTGGAAGTAGTCCGTAATGCGAGCTTGCACCCGTTTCCTGGAGCGCGATTCCGTGAGCTTGCAGTTTATGCACAAGTTCAAGCGCAGCGTCCGCATTCTCCTCACAACAGAAATACCGCGCTGCAGCGGCCAGCGCCGATGCCAATTCGGACACACATGGCATAGGCACTGGTTCGTGGCATGTATCGTCGGCATCTTCGTCGCTGTGATCCGCACAGTCGTCTGGTTGAATTCGGCTGGAGCACACAGCGTCGATGATGTCCGCGTCAGTCAGGGGCCCAGACGTCTCCACGCCGTCGTCTACGTTGACGTAGCTTTGAAATGTGACGCCGTCGGGTAAAACAGTGGCATCGTAATTAAAAAGATGATCGTCGTCCTCGGAAGAGGGTAGTTGTGGGTCTGCGGAGCCCTCTGCAACCAACGGTTCGGCAAAACCACATTTGCGAAAACAGTTTGCGATGGTTTGAGACCTCACGGAGTTCCAAACAGATGCGAGGATGTGAATTGCACCGAGAAGGTCGACGCTGTATGCTTTATCATTGTCTAAGCACAAAAGGATCCGTTCCAAGAGGTGCCTTCTGTACAGAGTCTTCAGGTTCTTAATTATTCCCAAATCCATGGGCTGCAAGACAGACGTGGTATTCTTCGTCAGAATGCCAGTCGAATCGCTTTTAGTCCCTGGACCTCACAGTGGGCAGTGCAGTTGTCTACAAACAGGAGAATCTTCCTCCCTTGTGAAGCAAATTTCCTGTCGAGCGTGCGAACCCAGTCTGCGAAGATTTTGGCCGTCATCCAAGCTTTTGTGTTGGCTTTATAGTCTACGGGATATGTCCTGATGCCCTTAAAGCAGCGGGGCTTGCTTGCTTTGCCGATCGCAAGCAAACGGCACCGTTCTGTGCCAGTTGCGTTTGCGCATACCATGACGGTGATCCTCACCTTGCTCCTCTTCCCTCCGGCACAGCTGTCGTCCTTGTAGGTTATGGTCTTGTTTGGTGGCAGCTTGTAGTACAGGACAGTCTCGTCAGCATTAAACACATCGTCCAGTGAATACGATGCCAGGAGTTCGCGGAGTTTTCCGGACAACCATTGCTCACACGTGGCGTTGTCGACGTCAGCCCTTTCACCACAAACACTCCTGAAGGTGAGCCCATGGCGTGCCGTGAAGCGTGTAAGCCACCCTTCCGACGCTGTGAAGTCCTCGATGCCCATTTGGCTTGCAAAATCTCGCGCTTTTGCAGCAATGATGGGGCCGCTCAACGGTAGGTTCCGGCTCCGCACGTGCTTGATCCAGGTGATCACTGCATCCTCAACGTTGGGATGAGCTGACGTCCGAAGTCGCTTTCTTGAAGGCTCCATGTTTTCTTTCTCGTGCGCACTGAAGATGGCACCTTTGTTCTTGATGTAGGTCGACAGTGTGCTCTTCTTTATGCCGTAGTTCTTTGCAATCTCCGTTTTCGAGTCCTGCCCACGTTCCACATCTCGCAGTATCTGCATCTTCGTCTCAAGGTCTTTTGCCGCGTAGTTGCCTCTTCTCGCCATGGTTCCAGTCGGCAAAACGAGCTGTGGCAAGTTGCTGAGCGGCGTTGATCGTCGCAAGGTCACGAGAGCAAATGACTCCGCGCAAACGCTCCTCCACCCTCTGTAGTCTCAACAGGAGGAGAGACAGAAGAGAGGCGCGGAGGGGGAGGGCGCAAGCTTTCGCGTGCGCATTTCCCGTCTCAAGGAGGTCAGCGCGTTAACGGAGCACAACAAACTAGGAAAGAAAGGACACGTGCGCTGCGCAGAAGGTCATTAACCAGAAAGAAACGGAGGGCCGCGGCCCGTTTTGGTCGGAGCTGCGGCCACCACCGGTTCGAATTATCCGATGTCTATGCTCGTCTGTTCGAATTACCGAGAGTTTCTCCCCATTGAAATACACATGGTTTCGGACGGGACCAGGACGAGAGTTCGAATTATCCGGCGGTTCGAATTAAGCGATTTCGAATTAACGAGATTCTACTGTAATACATACAACTCGGTGGTGATTCAGGTGCTGAAAGGAGAGGAACTTTAAGCGCTTCTCACTTTTGATATTCACCATTTGCTTACCCTTGTCTAAGTAGAACACCGGATTTGATGTGAAGACTGAGACAGACAACATTCTTAAGAAAACTAACTTTAAGGTAAAAAAAAAGAACACCAAAACTTACCACTATCATTGGATATCTTCGATTTGAAGTTGAGTGATGCTCTAGGAACCAGATCTTGGTTTTTAAGGTAACACATCTTCATTATCATATCACATCCTCTCCTCTCACACATTGTATGAATGAATTTTAGCAGTAAGAAGTGGGACTGAGATGGGGAAAAATCGGTATGTAGCAAAGCCCCTTCTTTGTATTAAACAACCAGTTGTGTACTAAGGAAAACGCGACCAGTAGAAAAAGTGATCACACCATTTCCATCGCATTCCTTTTCAACGTCCCCCTCACAGTCAACGATGGAAGCACAGAAGTGCTACGCTGTCTCTGAGGATGATTGTATGTACATATACAAACTTTCCTCTTTTTCCCCCTCTAAAAGTGCGGTTCTTTGTTCAGATTATGTTTATCTTCTGATGGGATACCTTCCTCTTGCCAAGACATTGAGGACACCACCCAGAACTTTCTTAATAAAATGTGATGACCATTACACAGGAACACCACGTGTTCGTGTATCACACTGCATGTACACAACTGGAAACAGTATCCTGTGGATGTACTTACTTTCTATGGTTGATGCTGTCTTGCTTTTTGTACAAAGTACTATTTAAAAGCGTCGCTCTTTCATGCGCACCTGTGATGGTGAAAGCTTTGCCGGTGACTAGGTTCACGCACTCACTATGGCAGACCACGCAGACCACTTCCCGCCCTAAACAAAGATCGTCTGCAGTCGTGAAACGTTTTCTTGGCACACGTGTTGTGGACATCGAACGAGCGGGAGCAGCCATTACGGGCGGCGGGCAAATCTCAACAAATGTACACCGTACGTGATCGAAGCTAGACCGATGGTATGGCAGTGCCGCCAGGATAGCACTCACCAAAACCTGTCTTGCCGGACAGGACCTGCGCGTCCGCAGTCATGTCGACTGGACCGACTTTTCATACTGGACGCGTGCAGCCGGTTCCCGAGAACTCTCTAACATAGACCGTTTTATCGGGGTCAACAGGTGGGAGCAAATAATCCTCGAACCAACTCTTTTCCGACCACCATTCCTCCTCCTCGGGCTGTGCACGTCAGGTGCTTCTCGCAGCTTTGCGAATGTCTTGAATTTTCCCAGACAAGATTGCTCCGATATTTGTTATGGTCTCCTTCCCTGTTGAGAAATCCAGTTTACTGGATAGACTGGAACCAGTGCCCAGTATATCAGACTGGGTTCTCGGCCCAGTGTGAGACTGGCTTTACTGGTATCCAGTGTCCACACTGGGCTTACTGGCATGTTCAGAGCATATACTGGTGGCCCTAGTGCCACCATCTGGATCTACTGGAAGTGCCGACACCTGCTACAGCATGCATTATACGAGATAATACTCATAAGCAATTTACCATGGATACTGATTTATTTTTCTTAGAGTGGTGACTTCCTTCTTTTTCCTTGCCTGGTGATGTCTGCAAAAACGTCTGCCAGGTTTTTGCAGATAACTTTGAGCCTAGCCTCTTTTGGAACATCTGTGCTGTGAGTGTCAATGTATCAGGGCATCACATCTGAAAAAAAAAAAAAAAGGTGTGAAATGGTATCAGTAATGTGTATCATTGCTAACTAACTGAGTATGGTATGTACTATACATATATGAAGAACAAACATTCTGTCTCTGCACTTTTAGCACAAGCGTCCCTAATGCAAAACAATGAAAACCCGCAACAGGGTGCAACAAGAGAACGACACACCACGGTCTCAAACAGAGAAAATTCTTTAAGCATAAGGGGGTTATCAGCAGCTGATAATGTGTTGTGTTGTTCCCTTGTCGCTTTGTGTCGTGGGTATCATTTTGCAGTGTGGGATCTTGTCTGCAACCTAGCACTTTTGCTGTACATCAGCGGCTACACGGAGGTTTTTGTTTTTATTTGTTACATATTTTTTGTAAATAAGCTGTGAGCATGAGACACAATGTCTTAAGAGCCTTTTTTTTTTCTACATTTGTGATGCACGTGTGTGGATCCCCCAAAATACAGAGAGAGGATGCGAAAACAGGTCGAAGGACAAATTCTTGCCAAAGTAACAGTGCATTTAGGACAGCACCCATGTTGTCGGCAGCATAAACACAGAAAACACATCATAAGGGAAGAATTTATTGGCAGAAAAAAGGAAAATAAAAGGGGAATAAGCTGGCTCAAGACGTATTGAGAAAATTAAAATAATAATACCTTGCAGTGTCATACTCCCGCCCCCATGTAATATCGATTAGAAACTTTTGTGTTTTTCTAAATAAATAAATGCATTCTCAAAGCTGAAGCAGTAACAGAAGCAGCATGAAGATTATCACACGATTATGACAATTATCATAAACATATGCAGTACACCAAATTATGTGCAGAAGCAAACAAAATATTTGGCGCCGTGTCTGCATAACAGAACTTTCATTATACATACCAAACTGAACTGCAACCAAAAGATAAATGGTATTTTCATCAGTACATCTGTTACTTCACCAGTCTCATTGGCAGACCATACATAGAAGTAGCACAGTCGCCTTTCTGAACACAGCATTTGAAATTGTAGTTGCGCAAAATATCCGTTCGGTCCATTTTCTGCAAGCACGTACTGTTCTTGACTCGACAGTTTCACATCATATTTCCCTTTTGCAATTAGTGCTTTGCAGTTGTTGACATATGGACACTTTATCTCGAGAACTGCATTTTCTGAGTCGATGGCACCGTCTGGAGAGGCTGAAAACCATGGATAGCCCTCGCTTATAAACATACCACACTTCTTCACAGTCAAAACTGTTTTTCTCATGAAATGTTCACGAGCAATGCTTTTGCATCCTTTGCCATGATTAGTGGCGGCATTCCCGAAAAATGTTGGACTTGCAACCTCCTTGCAGCTTTCTACAGTGAAGTGGTTTCTCGTTTCTGCACTTTCTTTATATTTGATGCTGTTAGTCTCAATGGGTGGGCTTCGTACACCACATAGGAGTGTCTTGGCTTTGTGTGTTTGAGTGCACTTACTGCAGAACAGGACAGTCCCACAAACTCACTGTAAAAGTTGTCACATTGCACACAACATTGCAGAAGGTCAGCTTCTGCATAATGACTTCCATGACGGTTTGCACCACATTTTTCACTGACACGGAGCTGTTGTCCTAAAAACGGAGCAGACTTCTCACCAACTTGCACTTATGGCCGTGATGGAGCATGCAGTGTGTCATAGAGAAGCGTTCCTATACATATGTATGTCGAAGAAAAAATACAGTTTAGCCGAACAACAATAAACACTACCAAAAAATTAGTGAACAAGTAAATAAGTGAATACCTGCACATGCACTACAATGTGAAGGTTATGCGAAATACCTTTCACGTTAAAAAGAAATAAGAAGGGGGATGTTTCGATGGACTTTTGAAATGCCTGTTCATCATGCATTACAGTAAAACCCCGTTAAACCGTACTCGCTTAAGCCGTAGTTCCGGTTTAACAGTAGTTGTGTTGAATCCCGGAGCAGGTTGCCATTCAGCTCAATGTATTCTACGCCCGCTTAAACCGCAGTCGTTTTTTCCGTACATATCGGATAATCCGTAGCTGTTCCACATTCCGTGACGCGTGAACTCGTCCTTTCTGTGACCTCGCTCCGCGAGCGGACAACAGCGCTCACGCAAAACAAAGGAGAAAAGGAAATTCCAAGAGGTCAACTTGGGACGTGACTCATGACTACGACGCACACGTGGACGCCCTTCCCCTGTATGACGCGCTTTCCCCAAAAAGAGGAGAGAGTGAAAACTGAAAGTTATCGTTATCGCATCGCGCGTGTCATAGCAGTCTTTGTAGTCTCAGCTCTGGAACGCCCTTCACGTTTACTGTTTTCTGCGACCATCGGTGATCGTCGAATACCCGCAAGCTACGCCATGCCCAAGCAATCGGTAAAGCACCGAGTTCTGACAGTGAAGGAGAAGCTCGAGCTTATTCAAGCGATTGAACGAGGAGTCAAGAAGGCAGCACTAGCTCGTGAGAAAGGATTGCCCCTGACCACTGTCTGCACGATCTGGAACTCCAGGGAGAAACTGTGGAACTCCGACGCAGCAGCCAACCTGAAGAGGTGCCGTTTACGTGGATCTTCCTATGCAGATGTCGAAGAGGCATTGGTGTTGTGGCTGAAGAAAGCAAGGAGTGAGAACCTGCCTGTCAGTGGCCCGCTTCTCGTCGAAAAAGCGCGGACTTTCGCGTTACAACTGCGACATGATGACTGTGTGCAGCAACGGATGGCTTGCAAGGTTCAAGGCGCGCTACAACATTGTTTCGAAAGTGGTGTCCGGCGAAAGCGCGGAGGCCAACAAAGACGGCGCAGAAGCGTGGGAAAACGGACAGCTTCGCCAAATCCTGCAAGACTACGATCCTGAGGACATTTTTAACATGGACGAGTCGGCATTATTCTTCAAGTTGCTGCCTAACAGGACCCTAGCCTTCAGTGGTGAGACTTGTTCTGGTGGGAAGCACTCAAAAGATAGGATTTCCGTCGCGTTTGCCGTCAACATGACTGGGAATGAAAAACTCCCGCTACTGGTTATTGGAAAAGCGGCGAAGCCGCGATGCTTCAAGGGAGGAAGACTTCCGTCCAACGTTCTCTACCGCAACAACGGGAAGGCCTGGATGACTGCTGTTCTGTTCGAGGAGTACGTCCGTCTGCTGGACCGTCGTTTTGCCGCAAAGAACAGAAGAGTGGTTGTCGTGCTGGACAATGCATCTTCGCACGTCGATGTGGCCAACCTCACCGCGATCAAGTTAGTCTTTCTTGCCCCCAACACGACATCGTTGTGGACTAAGGACTAATGGAGCAGCTGGCTCCCGGTTTGAAAGACTTTGAGGCCGCGATTCTCGCCGCGAGATCGGTGCACCGACAGTCGAAGATTACCGATTTCTGCAATTCTGTGAATTAAAGCGATATTTGACGTGTTTTCTTTCAACAAACATCGTTCTGTGTGTGATTCCCTCTCTCATTACGAAGGTATGTGGTTATCTCGTATTTTCGGATATGCCGTAGTGCCGCTTAAACCGTAGTTTTGCTGCGTCCCCGCCAGGTACGGTTTAACGGGGTTTTACTGTAGTTGGTTTTCCCAGGTACTCTTCCTTTTGTGTTTTTCTACATCATGTCTGCCGCTGCGTCTTGAACGTGATGTCTTGTAACTTCGTTTCTGTTACACAGCCAGTAAACGTAACAATAGCTCTTAACGCCGCACCATCTTAAACGTATACACAGAGTTTTTGTTTTGACATCCAGAGATGACGAGCAGAAGACATGTGCGAGGTGAAACTATGAACAAGGGACGATTCACACGATGCAACTTTAGTTGCGCCACCAGGTTGCACCGTGTGAACAGGGAGACTCTGGGTGCGTTTTTTTATTCAACCCGAGTAACTCGCTGACGTATGTGCCCCCGCCATCACGTGACCTGAGAGTAGCCGCCTTTCCGAACGAATTTTCGACCGGCGAGAGTCACTCTCTCGTTGGTCAATATGGCGGATGCGTTGGAACGTGCAGAGTTCGAAGCTATAGAGGTAGTTTTCCACCAACATATCGTTGGAGCGATGGCTATAGCCGTCCACATATTCTAACAGTAAGATTTGGGTAAATGAATGTAACTGCCTTAACCCTTTTGTGCACAAAATTTACCCCAGGTTAATAAAATCTATAAGCGTGCGTGATGAGCTGCAGAAAAAAATCTGTTTATTTGCATAGACAGGGCAAACTGTTGCCCCTGAGCAACGTTGGGCACTGTTGCCACTAGTGACCCATTGATGCCTGAAACATTTACCTTCGACCCAAAGTGAAAAAATTTGCAGGCTGCCTGACAAGCCTATAAATAATGTGCCCCTGTTCTAACCTCCTTTGTTAGACAGAGCCTAACTAATATAAGACTTCTGTTTTTCCTCTCGTCTAGGGGAGTTGGAGACCGTTTCAGAGTTGCCAAGTCAACAGTGCTTCACTGCGTACGCAGAGTAGGGGAGGCGCTGCTGAGTCTGGCATCTCGTTTCGTCACCTGGCCCAACTGTCACGAGGCGTGGTCCATCATAGATGGCTTTCAGAGGAAATCCGAATTTCCAGGCATTCTGGGGGCAATCGATGGATCTCACATAGCAATCACTGCACCAACAGAGCATGCCGCTTCCTACATCAACAGAAAGGGGTTGTATTCTGTGGAGCTATAGGCGGTGTGTGATCACGAGACGCGTTTCCTGCACTGCTCGGTTGGCGAAGCTGGGAGTATGCACGATGCTCGTGTTCTTCGTCGATCAGAAGTGCAGGGAATGCTTGATCGTGATCACTTCCCAATGGACAGCCATCTGGCTGGGGACGCTGCCTATCCAATCGGTCCATTTCTTATGACACCCTACAGAGATAAGGATCACTTGTCCGTTGTACAGAAGCGCTTCAATAAGCGTCTGTCTCGGGCACGGGCTGCCATAGAGAGGGCATTCGGACTCTTTAAAAACAGATTCCGGAGGCTCTTTTGCGTGGAAACCAGACGGCCAGACATTATTGTCACCGCGATCATCTCAGCATGTGTTCTTCATAACGCTTGCCTGATCTGGGGTGACACATTTGACGAACCGACAGCTGAGTACAGGCAGGACGACTCGAGTGCCACTGATCACAGCAGTGCAGATGCCAGGCAGCAGGGCTTGCAGAAGCGAGAGACAATTGCACGAAGCCTTCCCATGTTGTAATCAAGCAGCGAGTTAGTTTTTCATGTCGCAGTAATAAAGTAGTGTTTTTGTTCAAAAAGTTTGAGACATTTTCGTCCTACGGTGTGGAATGAGAAGCAAACATGGCCGCCATTAACTTGCATCAACAACTACAGCAGGCAGTACAGGAATAGTATGTTTCAATAGCATGCATAGCTATGATTTATTGGTACGTTATATTTCAAATCGACAGGGCTTTTTTCTGTTAACAGTTGCCAGGAAATCTTTCTAGCAGCTTCTCCATTAAATAATTGAAGAGCCTCAGCTGCTCCACCTTCGCTTTCTCCACGGCCAGCTTTTCTTCCATGTAGTTGTCCGACATGAACTTTCTCATCTGTGAAGCCCTAGTGGACGGTGTCCCTGGGGTAAGGCCTGGGCCATCTGCTTCTGGGTCCCCGATCCTCACTTGCAACCCAGCTGATGTGGATGCAGTCGCTGGTGGCGCAATTTCGGGCCTTTTGCAAAATATCTCGTCCATTCGTTCGAGGTAGGGCCAGTGCTTCCTGGGATAAACAATATCCTAATTTTGCCAACATGCATGTCATCAATTTGCTGACAGATATTGAAAAGTTATATCTCACCTGGCACGGCCACTTGCGTTCTTGTTGTCTTTGATAATCTTGTATTGCTTCTTTAAGTTCTTCCACATGTACTCACATTGTGTGGGTGATACGTCGTAGCCATTGGCTGCCAATGTGGCAGACACTCTAGTGTAACAACATTTGATATCAATGAATTGACTAGGCAGTGGAGAAGAGAAGTGGATACCTTTTCCAGAAGTCTTTGGAGTAGTTGATGCTGCCATTGTCCTCCTCCTCTTTGCATGTCTCTATCAGGAGGAGGACAACATTGTGGGGCCAGTGGAAAGGACTTCTTGATGTGGCGGTGGGCTGATCTTTCCCCAGGTGCTCAGTCTCGTCACTTGGTGGGCTGGCGACAGCCCACTGAGCAGCCATTACATCGAAAAGTAAAATGGCATGTAATTATATGCAAGAACAGAAAGCATCAGGAACTAGCACAGAGAATAAAAGAAAATGTCAGTCAATCAATCGAAATAAATCCCATGTGTGGCAATGCAGGTAAACAATAGCAACAATACTTACGATTTGATGTAGTCGTGGGCCAACCTTTTGACGGGAGGTTGGTCCTGTCCGTGAGTAGGGTGGCTGCAGTGCCCTGTGCAGCTATTCCATTGATAGGTAAAATGGCAGGTAATCAGAAGAGACCAGATTAGTATGCATAAAAAAATGCTGAAATGTGCACGCAATTATACGTTAACGTTCTTTAAGTATACGCTGAGAACTTGCACTTATACAGTGTATTTCACGAAAAACACCGGGAGCGCTTCACGAAGAAAGCGATAAACGGAAACCGGAGGCTATCTTTGCGGTACTTGAATAATAAACAGGTGCTACTACAAAAGTAGCTACTGTTTCTCACTCAAGTACCACAGAGATGGCCTGCGATATCAGTTTAGCGTGTGAAGTGCTCCCGGGGTTATTCGTGGAACAAAGACGTCTGGTATCACGCTAAAATGTCCGTAAAGGTCACACATAAGCAACAGCACACAAAGACAAAAAAAATAATTTCTATCGTATACGAAATATGCAGCTAAAGCCTGAAATATATAACTCCTAAAATGTGCGTTAACATGCACTTAAAAGTCACTCTAAATCATCAATCAATCCACAACATACAAATCCCGCGTGTCGCAGAACATATGAACAATACAAACAGTACTTACTATTTAATGCGGATGCAGGTATACCGTGTGCGGTTTGAAAGTGCTCGGCTGTTCCGTGCCAATCTGGAAGTTGTAGGTCGCATAGCGAACACTGATACATTTTAAACCAAGCAAATTGCCAAGACGCCCGAAAAAAGTGGAAGCTGTCAACTTACTGACACCTTTCAAGCAGACGACGAAAGAAGCGCGCGCCGTACTCTGACGTCATAATCCCGGCCTACCCTCCTTTCGAGCAGAGTTGTGGAGAACTCTCACTCCTGACCTACTCTGGCTATTTTTTGCCGGAGAGTTACGACCTCATTTCCGCTACTCCCGGAATTTTCGCCCACCTTGAGTGACTCAAGGGTAACTCGGATTAGCCAGAGTTGAATAAAAAAACGCACCCTCTGTTGCGCAACTCGAGTTGCAGGAGTTGCACGGCCGATCGCTCCAGGAGCGATTTCTGCTACAACTCTAGGGGCACCCTGTCAATCACATGGCTCCTCCTTCCAAGCGCGTCCAATCGGAACATCTGGTCGTTTTGCGCAATTTCCGTGACGAAACTTCCGCAGCGGTAAAGCGGGACGCGCGGGCGCTGGAATAATGGAAGTTGAAGCGGCAGTTGAGGTAAAACATTTCAGTACTTTTTCATGCACAGGTGCTTCGTTGCAAACTGTCAATTGTGTTTCTAGTTCACGTGGGAAAGCGAGAGAATTCGTCATCTGATAGAGTTCTACAAAGAACGCGAATTCCTGCACAACGCGAAGCACCCACATTACAAGAGAAAGCCGCAGAGACAGCAAAAGCTCGAGCAACTGGCAGGAGAACTTTGTTGTTCTGGTGTGTTACATTGTTGTTTGTATGTTCTTGGTGTGTTCCGTCATGCTATATCCAATACCCGTACACATACTCCCTGGTTCCTTTTTTCAAATCGGCTGTCTGGTGCACTTGTGTGATCACGAAAGAGGTAATGCATGTGCGACGTTGGCATACCGTGATTGGATACACATTGTGTTGTACTTCGATATATGCTGCTATACTACAACGAACATGAGCTCCAACTTGTGCAGAGTTCAGGAATGGTTTGGGCGAGATAAAATCCACGGCGAAGGCAATTTATTTACGATCTCTAGCACCATGTATGCGGTATCCTTTAAAGTAGAACTGAGAGACAAAGTAGTACTTAAGTACTCACCTGTGATGTTACGGACACAGTATACTTTTGGTAGCCTTTGGGATCATGTAAGGCCTCCAGATTTCTCATTGTGGCATATATATCGATGTGACAGCATGAATATTAAGTTTTTCCTCCACTTTCTTTCCAGTGGGAGATGTCAAAGCCAAATTCCATGCGCTCCGGACATATTTTGTGAGAGAGTGGGCAAAAAGTGAGAGATCCGGGACAGGGGCCAATGATGTGTACACATCAAAGTGGGACCTCTATAGTGAACCTCTATTTCTAAAATCTGGCAATGCGGTTCAGCCTTCTGCGTCAATTCCGGACATCAGTCCTGTAATGCTAACACAGGCAAGTATGGTACAACAGTATGCATCCAACAGTAGCAGCTTCTGACTGTCATGTGATATC
This sequence comes from Ornithodoros turicata, assembly GCF_037126465.1. NCBI lineage: Eukaryota > Metazoa > Arthropoda > Arachnida > Ixodida > Argasidae > Ornithodoros > Ornithodoros turicata. Next base: position 108,772,800 of record NC_088201.1, read on the forward strand.
TCATGTTGAGACTTGTACACAAACCAGCCTTTCCAAGGAAGGAACAGTGGACCTTTTCCGACAATGCGTATGCGCATGCCCGGCCCCTGTGTCCGCCATCTTTGAGCGGAACACCTCGCTATGGACCCACCCGCGGGTGAATGTCATGTTCATTGTGGGGAGATAATTGGTTTCAAGGTTACGCGGGCGTTTGATGTCTGGTAATGAGTACAATGCGCTTTCCGCATTCTTCTTCCAATCTTCTCTTTCTTATACTTTCCCACGCAATGTGCCAGTCCGAAAAGTGTCACCACGGTCCTTTGATACTCTCTCTGGTCACGAAACTCTGCGGTTTGCCTAGGGCGTACAGCAGCCGTGCGGCGGCGCGCGCATAGCTACTTGGGGAGGAAACGCCGGCTGATACGGGTAAATGTCCCTTCTGCCTGCGTTTTGACCAAAGTAGACGCTTCTTCGTGAAATTCACGTGCATCCTGAGACTGTGAATAGATTTCGACTTATCTCTGTATGCCGCAGACGTGCTGTGTTCTGCGTGTCGCTCGGGATATGATAATTCTGGTGAAAAGGTATCGTTTTTCGCGTTGCCGACCGATGCCATCGAGCGAGAGAAGTGGAAGCGTTCGATACCTCGGACAGAGTACTCGCGTTTCAGCTTCGAGTCCAAGTGGACACGTATGTCTGAAAAGCATTTTGACGCATCCGACATCGTCAGTGCGAACGAATTCCTCGTGACACGGGAAGCTCTGAATGACACCACAAGCAACGAGAAGGTCGCATTGCCTTGCGACAGGCTAAAGATGCGTCCTGGGGCCGTGCCACAATTTTTCGACCGTTGTCCGCAGTACTTGAGCACCCCAAAGCATAAAAGTCGTGCAACGGGGAGGCCGCCAGGCGAAACCGTCCTCGAAAAGAAAACGGGCGAGTAGTGGCGGTACAAGCTCTGCGCCTCTCATCGACGTTGAAACAGGAGAACTCGGCGTTCAAGACCGACAGCTAGGCACATCAGGTGAAAGAGAAGGTGTGTTGCTATTCATAGAAACCTGTTGAAACTTCTCTGTTGTAACACTTGACTGCAATGCAGCCAACAAGAGGCCGTAATAAGACACATTCATGAATTTGTCTTTTCTAGCCTGCAGTGAAACTTGCAACAAGTCACGTCAGACTGATTCACATGTCTGCACAACTTGATCGAATAAAGAAGAAGCTGTGGGACACACAAAAGAAGCTGTACATCCTGGAGAGAAAGTTGACACAGGTCCGTGTAACCTGCAAGATGTCACATGTACCTCACGTGCATGTCACATGCACGGGTGCTAGCGTTGGATGCAGTGCACACTACATCCAGAAGCCAGCTGAAGTGCTTATTTTCTTATTTTTTGTGAGGTGCCGGCTGCACTTCTTTTCCCGCGAAAAGAACACGAAGCTTAACCTGGCTACTCCCAGATCACGCCCTGCTGCAGGTGTCAGCAAAGATTCATCACTGACAGTGAACAGTGCAAATAAGTCTGGCCATCCAAGGCCGTAAGACATTTAGTCATTCCATGAGTTGCCTTGGAACATTGTTCTTGCCGATTACCTTAATTGATTATGAAAATTCATTCAGTCATTCATGGCCATTGATGTTCTGTGATATAAAGTCCTTATCGCCAGTACCACTGATTGTGATCATTGTCGTTTCGCGATTCGTAAAATGTATAATACAATCATAAAATGTAGTTAATTAAAACCTCCATGGTGTGGGAACCACCCTGCAATATTAGCAACATTGTGGAGTTCTGCTATACGTAAAATAGTAACTCTGCAATAAATGATGATGGGTGCATTGCTGTAGCGCGCAGGTGGAGTCTTCGTTTTTTCAGACAGCAAACGCGATCAAAACACGTAGAGATAACGTGTCGATGAGATAATTGCCTAAATGCAGCGGTTCTAAGTAACAAAGCCACGTACCGAATCGTTAACGCCTTAAGCGCCGCTGCAAATTTGTGCTCAGTCCCGTTTGGACGTCGGCATGTGAAAGCCATTGCTCACTGAAAGTTCTCCTCCGTCTACAGACAATTATACTGCTCAGAAAGCTATATATCGCTGCACACCCGTGCACGTGCATAATAAAACAAAATTCACATCGCTGAACAACCTTATCTGGTTTGTTGTGCTCAAAAACACCCTAAACGGCCAGCTCAGCCCACGCGCGAACGTACGGCTACGATGCGCCAGACGTGATCGTCACCCCCCGCTGCTGATGCGCGCGCCGCCGCGCGGCAGCTCCGGTCCCTAGGCTAACTTTCCATAGGAGTTTCGTGACCAGAGAGAGTATCAAAGGACTGTGGTGTCACCATTATTGGGGGGAAAGACACGATGTTCGACATTCCGTCGCCAGGGGCGACGCGAATATGGAAATGGTCCATTGAGATTTTTATTGCTCGCTGAATTAATTTAATAATTTGCATGTGCCCTGCTGAAGATAAATATGAGGAGTTCTAAGTAGAGCCTGGATTTTTAGGCACAAAAAAAAGAAAAAAATACAGGTATGAATTGATTTTTTTTTTATTTGTAGCTCTGGAAGTGCAAACATGAAGTGAATAGCTCAGTTCCATCCCCGAGAAGAATACCATAAATGGGAGTTTGTCTGTGTTTCAAATCTGTTTAGTGCACGATATGCACAGCTTATCCAATGAGTTTTAAAGATTCACACTCCCTCTGCAGCTAAGGCAGAATGACATAAGCCGGGCATATGAATGCAAGCATGCGCAGGCGATTGTCTCTGAGGTAGTCTGTTTCATGTTCGCACCACAATATACTAAGTGACAAGGCCTCTGTAAATACGCCAGCTGTCGCTTTCAGGTGTGTGTGCTAATTGTCGTAACCATGTTCCGTGGAACACAGTGTTACGTACCTGGCTGTACAACCATGTACGATGCTAACCAGAAACAGCATTGCACAAACCAATCTCTCGAAGACGAGTGCACGCCGTCAATCACGCATGCTCGGTGAGAGAGAGAGAGGGACACACACACAGACAGACAGACAGAGCCTTTGCCTAAGAATCCAGGGTCTAGTTATAAGTCTGCAGGTACCCTTTATAGTGAAGCAACAGTGGCATGAAATTATAGGTAACCATTATACAAAAAGAGTGCATAGATATTCTTAGGGCCCTGTGCTGTAGGACTTGCAGGAACACAGTAACCAGTGCAAGACACTTGGAAGTGGAAGTGATGACGTAGCAGAAGAGGATAACGAGGTACACCCAAGACGAAAGAAAAAAAAAGACATCTGGGAACATCCGTGAAGAGGTGTTTCAGGAGGCCCTTGACCAACTGGTAAAGGGGGATGCACCCCGAGATGCAGACAGTGCTTTTGGTGAAACTGTGGCAGGTTGTATAAGGGACCTAGATGAATTAACAAAGGATATGATAAAAGCCAAGGTAATGGAACTGATCTTTCAATTGAAGCACAATGTACAAGTCGTACAACAGCTGAAGTAATATCAGATTTGAGAAGCCTCTGTGATAATCCAGAATAATGGCCATGCCAAGCCTGTGCAAAGTTTTCCCATTTACTGTACCTGTTACTGTGGTGTTAAAGCGTTCATGAAGCACTATGCACAATTTTTATTGATGTTTTATGGCATTCAGTCATCACGTTCTCTATAGACTAGTCAAGATTTAGCTGTGTAAGCTGTAGCTCAGAAAACTGTGTTGCCAGTGGAGACGTGCAATATACTGTTTCACAGTTCCTTGATAATGTGATACTTTTACGTGCTTTTACTTTTTACTTTTACGCTATGTGCAATATTTTTGCATCAGAATTTAATAAAGTTGAAAAGCAAAGCAAGTTGTGGAGTTCTACCTGACCATCAGAAGTTGTACAAATATTCTTCCTGCCATGGAACACTGCCGTCATGGAGAAAGTAGTCCTGCAGCTCGTCCCGGATGTGGCGGGCCTCTGTGGATGCATGTATACCACGGTGCTGGAAAGACTGCAGGCCTTCTTGGCTTGAGGCTTCACCCTCTAGTACGGGCGTGCTGCTTTCCTCCTGGAATTCTTGTGTCTTCAAGAAGTTGTGGATGGAACAGCAGGCCAGTGCCAGCTTTTTAGCGTTCCTTGGTGTCGCTTGAATTCGCTTGTGGAGAATTCTGGACTTTTGTGAGAGTACACCAAAGTAGCACTCCACCATCCTTCTGGCAGTAGAGTGCCTGTAAACAAAAATATTCTCCCATGCCATGATGCACTTTAACAAAATTACTGACATAGGGTTCCTTGGGGTTTCTGTGTCTTCAGGTGTACCTGTAGTTGTATACTCTTTGTCCATGTGTCATGTTCCCTCCGTAAGGCCTCATCATATGCTGCTCGAGAATGCTGCATCACCAAGAAAGACGTAGAGCAGTAGTTTTTCCCTCCCTACAACGTGCACACTGTTATTACATATTTATTATGTTACTGATATGCAAAGCAGAACTGCAATATTTAATCATTTCCCATATGCCCTACCTGGAAGAGGCTCAGAAGGTGGGAGCTGCAGGTCTTCATTCGCCAACTTCTGGAAGAAGGGCGTCCGTTTGAAGACTGTTGAATCATGAACCCTTCCATTGGTCCCCACATTTACATAAAGTGCCTGCAGACAAAATTTGTAAAGCATGTACGCATTCCCCCTTTTCGCCCAACCGCTGGGTCTTGACCTTCCTTTTTGTCCTTGTATGCAGTGCTCACAACTCAGCTTCTTTGTACATTCATAATAATAATAACTGGGGGTTTTACGTCGCGAGACAACTGCGATCATGAGTGACGCCACAGCGGTCGGTCTGTGGATTGCTTTTGCCCACCTGAGGGTTCTTTAACATGCGATGAAAGCTCATCACACGGCACCCCGTATTTAACGTCCCTCGCGGAAGACGGCGTGTCTAAGCAACTTGTACCCTGCCACCAAGTTGCTGGCGTCCTCGGTCGGGTTCGAACCCGCGATCAGAAGGCGAACACGCTACCGACTAAGCCACCGAGGCCGGTCCTTTGTACATTCAGTCCCTGTCTCTTTAAACTATGGTACATATACCATGTGATTTCGACTGACATGTTACCTAACAAAGAAGCATAAGCTACGCAAAAGCTTGCGTTTCGTTCCCATTCATCATCTCGCATCTCCCTGTTGTTGCTTGTGTTTAGTAACCTAAATTGTTTTAATGTTTCAATCTCTTTAAACACTACCTTATTAATTTGCAAGTGGTGCTAGACTTTTCCCATTTTTGCCTACAGTGATTGATGTGTAACACAAACTGACACACACCAGATCTATCGAGTGTTCCACACTGTTTGCTTTCTTCTGACAAGTACAATTCGCATTTTACCTTCCCATCTGCATCGACGACTGCCATGAGCACAATGCTAAACTGTTTTTTGTAATTGTGGTAATATGAACCACTGTTGACGGGGCAGGTGATAACAACATGCTTTCCATCAATTGCTCCAAGTCAGTGAGGATAATAGCACACAGAGAGGAATTTCTCAGCAACATGAAGCCACTGCTCCGGTTCAGAAGGCAGCTTTATGTACCTGTAAGATTGAACACAAATATTTGCACACAACTATGCAATCTGCAACCAAGTGTCTACCTCTGTCCAACGGTCTTGTTCAACACTGTGCATGTCTCATACACAATGTTATGAATCGTGCTGACACCCATTCGGTACTGGTAGTTCAGGGACCTCATTGATTCACCTGAAACAAAAAAGTGTTTTAGTGCAGAAAAAAGAAGGGCAAAACCATGCTAATATTCTGTGCATAAAATATTATATCCAATGATTTATTTGGCATACAACTTTTTCAGTTGCGCATTACCCACCCCCCGCAGGGGGCACCGGTTTCGCCTGGTGTTTGGTGAGTGGCGCCACCACGGACCCCAGCCCCCAGTCTCAAGGTGTGATCCGTACCATGCCGAGGGGATGAAAGTTGAAGGGTAGGAACCTTGAATGGTGGCGGTCGGGGTCTTGGTCAAGCTCCGGCAGATGGGTTTTCCTTAAAACTCCGGGACCTTCCCACATGTATGAATGTCAAGTGTGGGCGACCAATAGGAGCATTCATTTTCTTAAACCTCGCATGGTAAAACACTCAAACTATCTTCCGATCGAAGGCGGTAAGCGTCCCCGGACCGAAGTTCCCATACTCAGCCAATCCATTTAGTGCTAAATATATTGTATTATCTGCCGGGTCTTCAGAAAATGAAAAAAACTGTACCTCTTGGAAAGATGTCACCCTTCTTTATTGAAAGAGCAGTGACAACTTTATCGACAAACATTTCAGAAATAAAGAAGCTGCGATCAGGAGATCTTCTACTAAAATGTACCTCTGAGGCTGATTGTGAGCGGATCCTGAATTCTCGTGAAATGCTTGACACACGGATTTCTGCATCGCTTCACAAGACTTTAACAGCTGTCGTGGAGTAGTTGCAGTTCCCGAGCTAATTGATGTACCGGTGGAGGAGATCCTTGACAACTTGAAAGAGCAGCAAGTGATTGATGTGCGCAAGATAAAAATAAGGAGAAATAATGAGTACATAATAACCAGAAACATCGTGCTTACATTTGACCAGCCAACACTCCCCGAGAAATTGAAAGTCGGATACCTCTCAGCCGATGTCCGTCCCTATATTCCAAACCCTCTCCGGTGTTTCCGTTGTAACAGGTTTGGCCATGCTGCGGACTCGTGCCGTGGCTCCGCTTGTTGTGCACGATGTGGTCAGTCTGGCCACGAGACTAAAGAATGTAAAGGGCTAGACTGCTGCGTCAACTGCTACAAGGACCATCCATCATACTCCAGATCCTGTGCGAAGTGGAAGTATGAAAAAGAAGTTTTGCATGTTAAGATTACCCAAAACTTAAGCTACCCAGGAGCCAGAAAAAAGTATCGCCCATCTTTTTTGAGAAGTCATTTACAGCAGAAGTCAAACAAAACGCAAAATTGATCACACAGTGCACACAGAGGGAAGCGATAGTATTTACAGACTCAAACACAAGTGAAGACCAAGGAGGTAATGACCCACCTCCAACCACCCAAACTTCCGTGGCGTCACCGTCATCGACGCCACTCCTGTCATCGCCACCCATAGAAACGACTTCTATGGAATGCGATGACGACACAAGCTCGCAAAGCTCATTCACGAGCGCGAGCTCCCAGTCAAAACGTCAGCCGAAAGGTGGCCTATCGGGGAGTGGCTCACTCCCTGATATATCACCTAAGGAACTGGCGGCTGCTCGGAAGAAAACACTGAGATAGCCCATTACCCCCCCCCCCCCCCCAAAGAAAAAGTTATAAAACTTTGCTTGAATAATACACCTTTCTCCATAATGCAGACACGTTTTGTATATATTCCTCTTATTTTCTTCATTATGGCTATCGTACAGTGGAATTGTCGAGGGCTTTTCACAAATCTGGATGACGTCAACGATCTTTGGGACAGGTATGATGCATTCTGTGTCGCACTACAAGGAACTTACCTGCATCCCCAACAGACACACACACTCAGGCGGTGGAACCTGTTCCGAAAAGATCGTTTAGATGCAACACGTACATCTGACGGTTTTGCAGTCCTCACACGAAATTCTGTTCCTACAAAGCACCTTCCACTGAAAACAGGTCTTGAAGCAGTTGCTGTTCAAATTTGTCTTCATAGGGTCTTAACAGTTTGCTCTTTATATTTACCTCCATCGGTGGTGGTAGAGCAAAATCAACTGGAAGATTTACTGGATGAACTGCCGTCGCCATATCTTATACTTGGAGATTTCAATGCCCATAACTTTTTATGGGGCAGTCGAAAGATCGATAGACGGGAGAAGATGGTAGAAAGGATTTTGCTTAAAAGGTCGTTTTGCATGCTCAACACAGGAGCTGCAACCTACGTAAATAGTGCCACACAGTCCTTTTCAGCAATTGACCTCTCTTTCTGCAGTCCATCTCTGTTCCAGGACATAGACTGAACAGTAGAAGACAACCCTCGAGGAAGTGATCACTTCCCTTTAGTCCTAAGGTTAAACCATACACCAGACACTGACTACACGATCACCACGGTGGAAACTATCCTTAGCTGATTGGAACCTCTTTCAAGAGAAAGCCACACTTCCAACGGAGTCTTTATTCGATATGGATGTCAACGAGGCTAATGACTTTATTGCAACCACAATCAGAGGCAGCTATTGAGTCCATTCCACAAACATCTGGTCGCATCCCCAAGCGCTCCAAGCCTTGGCGGACGAGCGACTGTTACAAAACACGAAAGGAACAAAATCGAACATGGGGCATCTTTCGTAGGTACCCCACTGAACAGAATTTACTTAACTTCAAGAAAGCACGGGCGAAAGCGAGATGGACACGGAGGCAAGCTCAAAAAGAATCATGGAGAGGCTTTGTCTCGTCATTGACATCAAATACACCCTCAAAGAAAGTTTGGGAGAGGCTGAGAAATATTAAAGGCGACTATCGTAACTTTTCTACCCCTCTTCTGCAAATCAATGGGTCTCCCTGTGACAGTTTGGAAGACCAAGCCAACGTCCTGGGCGAGCACTTTCAGAGCGTTTCCAGTTCTGAACATTACAGTAAGGAATTCTTGAAGGTGAAAACATCTGCTGAAAAGAAGAGTATATCTGCAGGTCATGGTGAACATTTCGCATATAATACGTCTTTTAATATGACTGAGCTTCTCAGGGCCTTGCTATCGAAAGACACGGCCCCAGGACCGTATCGCATCACATACTCGATGCTAGGGCACCTGTCAGCTGAAGCGCGAGAATGTCTTCTCCATTTCTTTAACCTAGTTTGGAAAGAAGGGCAGCTTCCTTCTCGCTGGAAGCTAGCTACAATTCTTCCTTTTTTAAAACCAGGAAAAGACGCCTCTAACCCAAGCAGTTACAGGCCTATAGCTCTCACGAGTTGCCTCGGCAAAACGTTTGAGCGCATGGTAAATAACCGCCTTGTGTATTATCTAGAAGAAAATCAGTGTCTTAGTAAGTATCAGTGTGGTTTTCGAGTCGGATGTTCTACACTTGACCATCTCGTCCGTCTAGAAACTATCATCCGGGAAGCATTTGTAAGAAAACAGCACTGTTTGTCGGTCTTTTTTGATCTAGAAAAGGCCTACGATACGGCGTGGCGGTATGGTGTCCTCCGGGACCTGCATGATTTTGGAATACGTGGGCGTCTGTTTCACTGCATTTCTAATTTCCTTCAGGGAAGGACTTTCAGGGTACAGCTGGGCACATCACTCTCTCGTCTTTTCATACAGGAAAATAGTGTCCCACAGGGATCAGTACTCAGTGTTACACTTTTTATTATCAAAATGAACTCTATTGCCAATGCGATTCCACCCTCAATTATGTACTCTTTCTATGTAGATGATCTCCAGATAGCATATTCGTCTACGAACTTGGCCACGTGTGAGAGGCAAGTCCAGCTTACAATTAATAAGCTTGCCAAATGGTCGTGTCAAAATGGGTTTAAGTTTTCAGCTGCAAAGACAGTCTGTGTACCATTTTTTAGGGTAAGAGTGTTATTCCCGGAGCCCAAGCTAAGCATAAACGGATGCGAACTGGCAGTCCAATCAGAACACAAATTCTTCGGCGTTATTTTCGATACAAAGCTCACCTTTGCAACCCACATAAAGAACCTAAAAGTGAAATGCTTGAAATCTGTAAATATCCTTAAAATCCTCCCACACAGATCTTGGGGTGTAGATCGCGAAACACTATACCGCGTGTACACATGTACGTATAGTCCGATCACGACTGGATTATGGATGCCTTGTGTACGGGTCTGCACGCCAATCTGTGTTGGGGGCTCTGAATCCGGTTCATCACCAGGGACTGCGACTCGTGCTGGGGGCTTTCCATACATCACCTGTTGAGAGTCTCTATGTGGAAGCAAACGAGTGGTCGTTAGCAAAACGTCGTTTCTTTCTTGGGACTCTGTATGCACTAAGGATGAGAGGTTACTCTCAACATCCTTCTTTATCCTGCATTAAGAACACACGTTTTAGGCAACTCTTCCTAAACAAACCAGCAGTTATCCCTCCCTCTAGCATGCGAATATCAGATGAGATTCAACTCTATGGCTTTACTGCTTACAGTTATATGATCGCAGAAAACAGTCCGAGGGTACCGCCATGGCAACCACCGCTAAAATATAACTGCTACCTTCCAAAGTACAAAAAACATGTGACCCCTTCCTTCGTGCTACAACAGGAATTTGAGCACCTGAAGCGTAGTTTCAGAACCACACTGAAATTTATACAGATGGGTCCAAAACAAGCACAGGTGTCTCCTGTGCCATGGTATCCGGTTCATGTACTAGGATGCACCGCTTAAAGAGCATCACGCCCATCTTCACCGCTGAGGTTTATGCCATCATTTTAGCACTGAACTTCATTTTAGAAAGTAACATCGAATCATCTGTCATATATACAGATTCTCTTAGTGCTTTAGAATCCATATGTAATATTCAACCCCAGAAGAACCACCTTGTGCAGCGAGCTCAGTACATAGCCAGCAGAGTAGTAAACAGAGGTATTTCTCTTATCATCTGTTGGGTGCCTAGCCACAGAGGGATAGCAGGCAATGAGCTTGCCGACAAAGCTGCCGCTGCTGCGCTCTCTGCTGATGTGACGCCATTTGATGTACCTTTTCAGGACTTGAAGCCCCATCTCAAGAGGACGATAAACAAAAGATGGCAGGAATATTGGGACACACAGATACACAATAAACTTAACACAATAAAAATAACATAGGACACCCTATACAGAGCTTGGAAAAGAGAGCACAGAAGTAACCCGTACACGGCTAAGACTTGGCCACACTCACCTCACCCATAGTTTCCTTCTTCACAGAGAGGAGCCACCCGAGTGCACGCACTGTGGAGAACCCCTTGCAGTTCTACACATCCTTATTTCTTGTGCGTTGTATCAACCTCTTCGCCATCGTCACTTCCAGGAGTTTTATAGAAATCACCTACCGCTCCACCCAGCCCTACTGTTGGGTGATGACGCTCTTTTACCGTTTAGTAGAGTCTATAATTTTAATCTGGTTTTTTAAACGCCTTGTAATTTTAACGATATTTTCTGAAAACAAAGTACTTGGGCTAATTTGTATCATGCACTGGTTTTAACATTATTCCATTTTTAACTAGTGACATTTTTAACAATGTGTTGGCGCATTATAGCCTCCGTTGCTGCTGCGCCATTAAAATACTAATCATCATCATCATCGCATTACCCACCAAGTACAAAAAACTATCGACGCCGTGTAACGTTAATCCTTATGTATTCCTTACGAGGCGTTGCTAATTGAGGCTCCAGCAGTGCTTCATATCTCTATGCAATGGAATGCTAAATTGCTAAACGCCAAATAAGGTATCCACCCACTGTTCCAACAACAGAAGCCATGTTTGTGAGACTTCGGTCGAAGCAATGGACATTAATGTTGCTATCCAAAACAGGTCACAATTACAGGGCTAGTGCATGCGGACTTACCAGTCGCAAGGAAACGGAGCGTGAGGTCCAGGCGTTCGTCGGGTTTTATGCGCTCGCGCATATTCGTGTCCTCCTCCTGGATATGAGGTCTTAACATATTAAGGAGAACCTCGAATGACTCTGGACTCATGCGCAGGTACCTGCGGTACTCTAAGGGATCCGCAATGATGTCGTCAATGAGTTGGTGATGAGCACCGTGTGTTTCCCTTCGCAGTCCCATCTTCTTAACCCACGCATTGTGCACTATCTTGGGTGTACAGGCGTCGCCACCCTTAAAGGTGTTGTGACACTTTCTCTGATGTGTTGAAGCATAATACATATGCATCGTTCTCATTATGAGAACACCGTGGAAAAAATTTTTTCCTCTCGCTACATTGGTTCGGAAAATAGGCGCAGCCACAAAACAACGACCCACGGCGTGACCTCACGGACCCCTCTCCCCCATTTGGCTTGGGAGACGCGCATCTTCCCTCGCTGCTCCTGTGTGACGTCACCGATGTCGTTTCTGGGGGCCGTTTTTCTCCGTACCTGCTCACGTCAGGGACCTGAAAACTTGAATATGGGATTATGTCGGGTTATAGAATAGTTTTCCGTATTTATCTGGGAAAGTTGGAAACCAACTGTCACAACACCTTTAACCGTAGCGCGGGAGCGCGTGGCCTACTTGCATGCCAGCGCCGCCTTGTGTCGATGATGGGGCGTGCTGGGGTGGAGACTCTGCGGCCCTAGTACGTGCGCGCCCCCTCTCGACGGAGACTCTGCAAGCATGCACGGATCACCTATTCAGTTACCTACTCTGTGGGCGCAAGTTGCGCGATTGCCTTCCCCAAGGTGCGCTCCGGTAACGAAATGACGCATGGTCGCGCGGCACTGAGATAACATGCCACTGTAAAGGGAATATATTTTTTTTTTGGGGGGGGGGGGGGGTGGCTGAGAGAAGCTCAGAGAAAGAAACAATGCACCTCAATTATGTGACAAGGGGTCTTTTCGGTAACTAATGTTGATGCTGACGAAGAATTATAATTGCACATATTATCCTAGAAAATGATTTATTGAAATCCTTTTTCCCATTTCTTTTCAAGTTTTTGTCTCTCAAAAGCAGGTCGGTCCACCCGAGCTTTCTTTCACAATCTTCATTCTCTCAGGGAGGCTGTCGTAGAGGAAACTCACGAGCGTTGGGTGTGCCCTCAGGCGCTCCCATTCTTCGTGGATGGCGTCCCATAGCTGGTCCCCTTGGACGATGCTCAGCCCTGGGCGCCTGGACAGTTCAGCTTTCATAGTTCCCCAAACGTTCTCAATACTATTGAGATCTGGGCTACGGCTTGGTCACTCAAGCTGCATGATGGCATGCTCATCAAGAACCTCGCGGGTGGCAACAGCGGTGTGAACGGAGGCACCATCCTGTTAAAACCAGAAGACGCCGTCAGGAAAGGGCCCTTCCAGGACGTAGGGAATCATGACGTTCTCTAAGATATCGCAGTATCTTGCTGCCGTTAGTGTTCCCTCGATCCGGCGAAGTGGCCCCAGACCTGCATAACTGACCGCGCCCCAGACGTTGACGCTCGTTCGTCCGCTGGGGCGGACATCCCACATGTAGCGCTTGCGGTATCTGAAACGACGCATCACGCTGTTGAAAAAAAAAAGAAAGAAAGAAAAATATGCGGGTAAACGGCAAGGCGGATATGGCTTACCGGAAACAGTCTGGGCGCCAGACTCTCCTCGACTGGTCCCAGCGCGTACAAAAGCTAGATTCGTCGCTGAAGACGACGTGTCGCCAGTCCAGGGCTGTCCAGTCCTCGTGCGCAGTTACGAAGTATATAAGCTGTTGCCGGTGTTCGGCATCGAGCGCCGGTTTCTGAACTGCAACACGACTCTTGAGGCCGGCCGCATGGAGTCGCCTTCGCACTGTGGTCTCACTTGCAGTGATCTCCAGCTCATCTCTGACTTCGCGGGCTGTAAGGAATGGGTCGTCCACAATCGCAGCAACAATCCAATTGTCTTCCAGCTGCGTTGTTGCGCGGGCAGAGCTACCACGGGGAGCATCCGCGACCCGGTCTTCATCCCGAAAGGCTCTGATGATCCTGTTAACTGTCGCGACCCGACAGCGCATAACTGATAAAATTTGTCGCTGGGACATACCTCCCCTTGCCATTTCGATTATGGCAATTCTCTGACCTTCTGTAAGTCAGGCAGGCATCGCGCAATATCAGTGCAAGACAGTGACAGATGGGCTGTGAACATGTCAATTTATTTGCCGTTTGTTTCATTTCTATTGGTTGCTGGAGCTCCTATTTCCATATCTGGCACACATTTCAGCGATAAGAAAATCAGTATGCCAGTAAAATATCAGTGTGACTCTGGAGTATTTGCATTCACAGAAACATGCTATCAAATCTTTTTCGGCAACACGAAACAAGGTAAAAAAAAAATATGTGATAATAGATACCATGGTGAATGAGCGCTCTGTCTCAATCATACCTCAGTTTATGGCGCATTATGATCTTTGTTGTCAATGCGCCAGTAAACTCCCAATCATCATCATCATCATCATCGTGAATGAGCGCTCAGAGCAACATCCCAAGCAGCACAATGTACTGGAAGTCGAGTGCAATAGGGGTGGACGGTATGTGTCTTATCAGTGTTCTTTAGTTTCACCAGTCTGTTCAAGGCCTTCCACCTACCCGTCTACCTCTATTGCACTCGACTTTGAGTACATTTTGCTGCTTGGGATGGGTGACCCTACAGTGTTTGCATACGCCCCAAAATCAATTCATAATATTGTGCCCCTCAAACTCGAACTTCCGCGAACCAGTATTAGATAAAGCGTGGTAGATAACGCCCACGCGCGATCTGTTGTGCCAGAGCGTTCGGTGACACAACATAGCAGGTGATTCATCCTGCTGCGCCGATTCCCCCGAGAGCATCCCGTCGAGAGGGGGCGCTCCCGTAATATGGTCCTACAGTCTCCACTCCAGCATCGACGCAAGGTATATCTAACCTGGTAGCGAAAACAAGCGAAAATACTAAATCAGACCCATCGGCAAGGCTACCATCATGAGGCGCGAGCGATCCTGGGTGTTGACAGTAGAGGTACGATCGTAAACACAAAAACTTTAGAACGTGGGCATGGGTTGTGTGCGTACTAATAGGTTATTCACAATTTCAATGTAGAAAAACTTTCTGTTGCCCCACTCGTGCATATATACGAAATTATCTACCACCCGAGTACGTTTCCGTATCCTGCTCCTTTGCGCATGTGTCACAGTGGGCGTGTTTATCCGTGCATCTGTGTATCCGTGCATTGTAATGCGGAGTTCGTGTACTTTTTGGGTTAAACAGGTAGCGACGTTGACATCTCGGAGCTGTAGGCCAAGATTAACACGTGTGAACTCATGAATACAATGCATCCCCTGTTGCTGGCCCCGCGAAAAAAAATTCATGGGACGAGCGGCCATGATAGCGTGAGTGTTAGTAGGAATCAGCTGTGCACCAACTATGTCATGTTTTGTTGCAATGGCCACTCATTGAATAAGTGCAAACATCTAGTCACTGCGTGTGCGTATTGTTCTATAGGTGAGAAATGGAGCTTAAAGGGACTATGAAATTCCCCGAACCCCCATACTTTTTTTCGATGGAAACTGTTCTTCCCGCAGAGAAACTAATATGCCACAAATTTTTCCGGACGAAATCGCTCCACTCTGCGAGGAGCGCGCGCTGGAGATGTCTCTTCCGCGTTCCTCCTCTCCCGCGCATATTTCGCTGCCGATGGTGTAACTGTACGGACCGCTCTTCGGTTCCCCGTTACGTCACCGGTGTTGCACAATGGCAAGTAATGCCGCGAGCTCGCGCTGTGGCTGCCGCCACTGCCGAAATCTGCCGATCGCGCGAAAGCTGCTGTCATGGAGATTTCCACTCCCGATGAACGCATACGCGGGATCCTACGGCGCATGCTCCTGGCGGGATTCCTCGGCTCGGCAACACGTCACGATGACGTGTTGCTGAGCCGGCCGTGGTCGCGTCAAGTTACCCGTTGTGTCTCCGCTCGGCAGCTCGTCACGGCGCGGCGCCAGCTGTCCTCCTTCGCCGCTCCGTTTAAATTCGCTCACGAGAAATCCGCTCGCGCGACGAAAGTAAAATTTCGGTTCTAGACTCAGAAAAATGTCTTCTTTCGAACGAAACGAAGAAAAAAATCGTTTCATAGTCCCTTTAAGTGAACCTTCCTCGTTTCTGTGTGATATCACGGTGCCCTTCTGTTTGGAGTTGTCAAGATATGTGATAACTATATGTATTTCGTATTGATATGTTTCATTAAACCTGATACGATTTATTTTTTCTGTGTTCTCGTCTGGTACTGTTGCACGGGTGAGGAAAAGGGAATACAACGCAAACGAAATGCGCGAACGAAAACGTGCCATGGCCAATTATGCACTACTTATTATTCATACTGCTGACGTCACCTCTGACGCCATTTATTTACAATCGTAGTAGTCCGCCCAACGGATGGATGGCGCTGACCGTCTCTATCATGGCGTCATTCTGAAGACACAGGGGCCTATGGGAGTTGCGCTACCTGTTTAGATATACCCACTGATCTCTATGTATAAAGGCTGGATCGCGCATGGGAGAGGGGCTCGTGGGGGAGAGGCGTGCCTTCGGGCCGCCATGTTGGTGGGCCCTAAAGTGCTGTGTGTGCCCATAGAAAACAATGGGAGGCAACAGAGATTGTGAGTATTTATTGCGCTGCAAGCATTGATCGTTGTTTGTCATCACACAATTTTGTAAGGTGCCAGTATACTGATGTATCCTAACAGTGTTTCACAGGTGTCCTGCCGTTCGATTCTTAATTACGTTATGTTTTGCATTCCGAAACTAGACCGTCACTGCAGTGCAGCGCTGGGGATTGTACTACAGCACCTTTCCCAGCCAATATTTCAATAAGAAACGACTTGAGGTTAACAACAACCATGTATATAATATCCCGTACTGTGTTCTGGACAAAAATTGATCCATAAAGACGGTCCGGGAAAAGATATACTCGCATGGCAGAAAGAGATCGTTCTGTAGAATCACAGCCGTTGTTTTAGCCGTGAATGTGTTTAGTATGATTTATGTCTAGCGTCGCCTTAGAAAGAGTCTCTTAGTAAACGACAGCGGTGCTTTGCCTCGCAAATATGGACACACCGAAGCAGCCCAAATAATTACTTCACGCAATTAGATCACACTCGTTAGGATAGTTAATCAGGTAGTGATGTAAGCTTTATCAATTAAGTTACTTAGAAAGTGGTAACACCTCCTTGAGACACAGGACTTATCTCTTTTTGAAGTACAGCCCTTCTGTGTTTGTTTGCTTCTTCCTTTATTTGTTCTGATTATTTGCAGGCGCGGTTGTGCCGAACTGAATGTCCTTCTCCAGCACTCACATGCTTTTGCAGCGTGAGAAAAGCTGCTTGGGGACGGGGCAGCTGCTGGGGATGCAGCTCCACATATGGTTTTCAAATTGCAACAGGACTATTTGGAGCTTGAAACAGTTGTGATTTTGTCATTCTGGCCCTCGTGTACCCAGTCTGTGAAACGCAAACAAAAAAGTCTAACACAATATGCTTTTGTAATGAAGATCACTGATGCTGAGTTATGGTCAGGTACGCTCTCTCAATTTTAGATTGGAATGAGCAATGAATAGCAACTTCCCTCATGATATTTTCTCATATATGCTAAATTTTAAATTTGTGCTAAAAAATTAAAATTGTGCTAAATAATGTGATCGAATATGTGATAATGTAATAATAATATATAAGAATATAATATGTGATAAATGAATGTGATCAACAGTAGATGTAAACAACATGAGTAGCCAGAGAAGTGCATTCTCAATAAATTATTTTCTTCTTATAGCGTATATCTGCATGCCTATTAACTGAAACAATTATCACAGTTCCCTGACAAGTTTTAATTTCTGAGAGTGTACTGTAGAGGCTGCTTAGATCTACAACAGTTCATACAAGGTATTATATACTGTGAATGCCTTTAAAAATCCCATGTGACACATATGCCTTTACTTTCTGGAGGTGCTGTGGTAGTCAAAGTTTGTGGGCATTACGCAGGTGCTGTACCCATTTCTTGAGTATGCCGAGGCAGCTGTGAAGTGACCTGCATTGATGATGATTATTCCAATTTTTATGGTGCATCAACAACAAAGGAAACAATACATCAGAACATTGGTTTGGGTGCAACCAGTTAAAAATGAATATGTTGTCTAATAAATGCATTGGACAAATGTTAAAACACCAGTTTAAAACATGGTTTACAATCCCTGTATCTTCTAAAAAAGATTAAAAACTATTCTAAAATGAATATGGGGAACTCTTCTAAAAAGAATTATAATCTCTAATTATTATATTGCTGGGCGAAGGAGCCTAAAGTGTAAGGTGTGTTTCTGATGTGAACATGTAAGAAAATATGCAAAACAGAGAGGCTAACCACAGTGCGTGCACTGAGGTTCCTTCCTGCAAAGTAGAAACCAGTGGATGAGGAACGTGATACTTACCTGTACACCCAGCCGTATCACACTGCACAGATTATTCACTGGGTAGCCCTCATGACGAAACCTGTATTGAGAGACCACTTTTGCCTTAAAAACTGCTACAAATAGCACTACGCGCTACAAATTATTACCACGGTCCCTTGATAGCTTTCTGGTCATGCAGCTCCGTCAAAAGGTTGGCCTAGGGACAACGGGAGCCGCGTGGTGGCGCCGCGATCGGAACGCGGTAGAATCTCCCGCTCGGGCCAGTCATGGGAACGGCAGATGCAGTGTTGTTTTTGCGCTTTTCCAGACATCCTACGAGAAAATTATTTGTTGCAATGGTTTTCTGCTACGTTGCAGCAACTATAATCGAATAATCGTTTTCTGTTCGGCATTATTTTATGCGTAAAGCTGCTGCCGACCTCTTCGAGTGGCACGGATGTATTGTTGCGAGTCTCCTATCTTCAAACCCTCAACCGGAGATTCTAGCGCAGTTTATGTGCATAGGGCACGGTGGTAAGGTGATCTGTACTTTACTTAGCGGGTACAGTACATTTTACAGTTAATTGCGGACAGTTGCTGCGCCCATGACGGCGTACTAATTGACGCTATCGGCCGATCGCAATCACACCAGTCCTTTCACGAGGTACCAGATGAGTTACTCTCAATTGTTGCCACGAAGCTGATGAAGACAAAAGTATAGCGCCTAAAAAGATCCCGACTGACAGACATGTCACGAAATTTAACCGCTGTGCCCTTGCCCCGTTCATCTCTTGTTTTAGTCATCTATCGTCTGGACCTCATTTCTATTACGAGACTGAAAGGAACCGCCATGTATCCGACATGCTTCCGTGAATCAATCTCGAGCGGCCTTTTTATCCTGCCATGCTAAAAGACTTTAATGATGCGTACTTTATTTAGCGTGTAAAGGACTTACTACAGTTAATCGCAGACGGTTACAGGACCGCTTAGAGGGAGCGTTCACATGTAGCAACTCGGCAGTTCCACCCACAAGCAACCTTACGGCAACTGGAGAGTGTGTGTTCGAATCCAACTGGTGGAGTCTTTTCCTTATCAACCGTTTGTCAAATTACAGTCTTTTTTTTTGCGCGTATAGCTCATTATTACCTTCTGGCAATTGCCATATTTTCGTGACGTTCGTAAAAAAAAAAAAAAAAAAAAATAATCTGCTGCTCCGTGTGAACACTGCCTTAGTATTTGATGCGATCGCTCGACCGCTATTACACGATTATTACAAATGTTGACATCCCTGGGAGCCAAATCAGCTCAAAAGCCCCAGTTCCATAGCAATTTTCTTTCGGGTTCTATCCATAAAAGCACTGAGTTCGTTGTTGGTGTCTACGGCAGACGCCTTCTTTTTACGGGGTTGTTTCCCGGGCATCGTTGTCTGACAGAACGGCTTCGCAGTTTCGGCGTGCTCAGATACGACAGCAGCCGTCGAATATGCGCGACACTGCGTCTTCTCGAAGCTTTGACTTTCCACGCTTGTGCAGCACTTTATCGCCGTTGATGACGAGTTCGTCGTGCCATACGACATCGCTGTGGTCAAAGTGCTCCTCGCAGGCACGTGTGTGTGGAGAGCCAAAACTGAACTGCCCACCATCAATGCGATGGATGGCACGTTTCCACTTCTCACGCTTGTCAGAATTCGCAGGAAAAGCGAACATGCACACTCTCAAAACTGAACTTCACCTCTCTGTCTCCTCGAATCAGAAGCGATAACCAAATCATTCGTGGCAATGGTTGGCGCAGAGCGTGCTATGCGGCGAAGTTCAGTTTTTAGAGTGTACACCCCTTCGCCAACCCCCCGAATACCCAGAGCGACATTTGGTAACACAGCATGTCTCTAGCATGCCAGAGACATGCTGGGCTCCGGTCCCTGGGCAAAGCTTCCCCATAGAGTTACGGAGAAGCTGCGTGACCAGGAAGCTATCAAGGTCCCGTGTTATTACTATCGTAACAAGCTGACGATACAGCTCAGCCACGAAGGTGTTATTCAAGTCGCGCCCAGGGATTTCCCTACACCCCCCTCAGGGGGGTGTACACCCTCCCTGCATTTTTGCAACACCCCCCTGAAATTTCTCATGTGACTCCACCCAGCTCGGTCACCAACACGTTCTGGTAATGAGTCCGGCGCAGCGAATCCTGTGCTGTCAAACTTGGGCTGTAGGACCACAGTCATGCAGATGATCGTACCATGCATTTGTCAAAAATCATTTGAAAGTGACTGTGCAATGCATATATTGCGCGTATGTACGAACAAAAATGCGTGCGGGCACGTAAACTCAATGTGGATCATCAAGAGCCATTTGCGCCCAACTCAACCAAGCGAGGTATTCTAAGGTTTTCACCGTTGATTGTTAGGTGTTCGTTGACAAGATGGTAGTCTCTTATCTTTGTCGGTCGTGTGATAATGCATCTTAATGTTGAAATGCCGTTCACAATGAATCTCTATTCTAATGTACTGTGTTCTAAAGTAATAACATGTACAAATAAACCGGGAAAGCTGTGCAGATATGTCACCATTGTGCCACGATTCTTTCCGTGTCTAAGAAAAATTCCGTAAGTGGAACCATCATCAAGCATGAACCCCCCCCCCCCTTGAAAGCTCGGCACCCCCCCCCCCCAGTAGTGAATTTCTGGGGAAATCACTGGTCACGCCACACCACCGTTATGTTACGGATTCTTTGTCACAAATCAAACCAAGGCACAAAACAATACCAATACAGGAAAAAGGTGACAATCGTTGTCTCATTATGACGTAATACTGAACTTGTGCGTGAAGGTAATTCAAAGAAATGAATGTGACACTTGCTTCCGCAGAGAACACCGTGTACCATGCTAGCAATGCATGCAAAAAAGCGCTCGAGTGCTCGCAGATATATTGATGACAACACTACCTGTGTAGTGTAACGTGTTCTTTCAAGCATATTATGCACTCAAACTGTATTTGCCGCCGGGTAAAATGCAAGTGTGCTCGATTGAACGTCGGAAGAGCGATCAAGCAACCTGCATCCAGTGCTCGTTTTTGGGCAAAAAAAAACACTTCATAATGGTCAACTAAATATACAGAATTGACGCTTATTTATTCCTCGATAAAGAGTGACTCACCTGTATAAATTTAGGCCCTGTAACCTTGCCAGTACGGCTGGTACGACCGTATTTGCAAGAAGTTGCCATGACCGCTGCGGCGACTGTTGTGGGTACAGTAAGATGGCGGCCGGTTTCTTCACGCTCGCGCTCCCTATCCGCGATCCAGCCTTTTACAATCGAGATCAGTGGATATACCTTGCCACGCGCTCCTGCGCTACGGTTAAGGGTGGCGACGCCTGTACTGTCCTCCGTCAGAAGCATCAGCAGCAAAGCAGCTTGCTGCTTTTGGGAACCACTCATGACGTGTGGAAGTACAGACGAACTCCGACAAACGCGGTAGGAAGTTTGAGGAACGCTCGCGGGCAACAGCTGAAACGCCCTCCGAAAATGCGCGTAAAGTTGCCAAAGTTGCCGCGCGCCAAACAGGGTCACAGCGCGATTGGCCGAAAATGATGAGAACGATGTCTGTTTTCGCGTCATCTGGCGAGCACAGTGACCACAACTACATTCCAAGTTGCCGTGCGAAAGGGACGTGCAAGGTACATCTAAACCGGTAGCGAAAACAAGCGAAAATACCAAATCAGCAAGAGGCGCGAGCGATCCTGTGTGTTGACAGTAGAGGTACGGTAGGTAAGGATCTGACATACGGAAACCCACATTCCGGGTATCTGTTCTTTACAATAAGCTGTATCCTATAATTTTTCTGTTTACTATATCAAAAATAAACCATTGGGTCTATAGTAATTCAGTCGGGACCCCAGTTTTCTTTTACTATAAGTGGAGTTTTACTACAAGAGGAGTTACTATAACAAGGTTCTACTGTATCAGCAAAAGACACTCAGAGAACGAAGGTTAAACCAGCTCAAATGTGAACTAGCAGTTAAAGATGTAGGGAAGTTGAAACCACCGTAGCGGAAACGCTACACAACGTACGGAAAGACCGGACTCGCACAGCCCAAGATGGAGTCAGGACATAGTCCGCTAGATGTCGCACTGATCCATCACCACGACGTGGCCCGCTTGCTGACCAAGTGCCACCCAGTGGCCGCTTGCTGACCAAGAGTGAGGGAGGCTCTGCTTCCTGGATACGGGCCAGTAGGAGGACGCGAAGGGCAGGCACTTCCCAAGCCTCTGCTCTCGCCTAAGAGATGGCGCAGCGTTGCCGTTGTTTCGCGTGTCACAAGGGTTCTGCCATGGCGCCGCAATCTAACCAGCGGCTTCGCCGTCTGTTGGCCGGCATACGAGCGACTCCCGCTTGGCCTTCTTCCCATGTTGATGGACGGCGAAGCCGTTGGTTAGATTGGGGCGCTATGGCAGAAGCCCTGCGACTAGAGTGACGTAGAATGCTCACATAGTGGTCCGAACGCCCTGCGCTCCGTGAGGCACTTCGCCGTAGATGCTGCGGAGTGGCGCTGTCATCGCTTCTTGAAGGTTGCGAGGTGCTCCGTGTGAGAGACAGGCGACGCGACGCGTTGTTTTGCCTGATAAAGTTTGATTGGATAATAAAAATTTAAATGTTTGTACTGCCCCGGTTGCGTTCGTGGTGCGTGTAGCTGCAGTTGACTGAAGCTATGATCTAGAGTTGACCCCAGGGGATGGAGGGAAACTGTGTCCCATGTAACATCATGTACCCAAGCGTCACACCTACCTCTGTACTAAGAAAACAGAGAGAGAGAGAGAGCACGCAGTTTCTAATTTTCCATCGGTGCAAACTGGAGGAGGAAAAGCATGCTTCTGCGCACAAATAAGACGGCAACTAAGACGACTTACCTTAGTAGTCGCTGCGCCAGAAAACCCCTAATCATCATCAATCATCATCATCAACTAAGACGACTTCTCAGATTTGATGGGAACGTTATTCAGCAAGAACCTGGTAGCGGTTGTTTTGAGTATTTAACGGTTGTAAAAGCTTTATTGAGACCTTCCACTGATCAAAAGAGAGCAATTGCTGCCATACTATCACACCATACACTGCTCACCTACAGCGACTTAGTTAATGTGCTTTGCAGAGGTACGCTTTGCATCTCTCGATTTGTTTCGTGCTTTTATGTAAAAGTGCAATCTTGTTGTGATGTAAAATGCAACAATTTCTGCCGTGACTCGCTCTTAGAAATTTGTGCAGCCAACATGCTGATGATGCTTTGATTTTATCAGTGCCAAAAATTGAATCATTTTATTTATTGATAAGATTTCATTTGACCTGTGCCGTGGGCATTTGTCCACGCGCAGAGCTTCTCACCAGCTGTTTCAGTTCCCAGGAATTGCATCGAGATAGCATTCTTGACATTTTAGCAATAAAGTCACACCTTCATCAGTGTGGTGGCTGTACAAATCACTCTGAATGACGCACAGCAGACATTTTACTTTACAACAAGATAGCACCTCTACACAAAAGCACAGAACAAATCAAGGGCTGCAATGCATGCCTCTGCAAAGCACGTTACCCTAAGTCGCTGTACTTAGCGTGTACAGCGATAGTGTGTGCGGTAGAGCAGTATGTACATCAGTTTTACTTCTACTGGCACTAAAAAAAGAACTTAGCCAACGGAATTTTCCTTTCCTCTCTGGTTCTTTTTTATTTTACTTTTTCGTCCTCTCCAAGACATTAACAAAATTGTAATGATGTGCAAAGGGGTACAGAAGACCTCCCGTGTCTTTAGAATGCGCCTTCGTGCCACATAACATGTGACAGATTATCTTTGCATTTTTGTTTCCTGCCTTCTGACATGATCTTTTGCCATACGGAAATATGTGGTGGTTACATGCACTGTTCAAAGGTCCACGTGGCATGCGCAGTCCTATCACAGACAGTAAGACAGAGCAGCAAAGTTCCTCCACAACCGAAGAAATGCAAGAAAACAACAAGCACACGGACCAACACGATGAAGCCAGTTGTCACTCAACAGGCTAGTAGGCGTTTGTTCAAGGGAAAGTGATGGTAGCGCCACCAGTCGCTTTCTACACTCAGCATCTTCGCCGGGAGCATTGTAGGTTTCGCTGCGGTCGACCCACTATATCAGTATTCTAGTTCAGTCTACTTGTGACGCACGAAACAATGGTAACGCTGCACCATCTCTTGGGGCTTGGGATGTGCCTGCCTTTCGCGTCCTCCTATTGGTCCGCATCCAGGAGGCAGTGCATCCCTCTCTCTTGGTCAGCAAACGCAAGGACAGTCCGATTAGATCTCAACCGAAGAAGTCTTACCATGGCGTAATGATGACGTGGGTAGACACATCGAAACTGAAATAGCGCGGGTGGAGAACACCATCATTTCACAAAGCCTTGTTCCTTCACGAAGGTCACGGGTAGCCTCTTTGTGTTAATGGTACACACAAATGAGGTCACGTTTTTAGATGCTTTCCTCTCTTTATTTGCGTTCCCAGTCCACCCCCCCCCCCCCAGAAAGAGAAACAAATGCTTTACCCCAAAAGTTGCATCGTCTGAAAGGCAATGTCGTAATCCTTTGTGGAATGTGGCTTGTTATTACGACTTAAGTCCGAATCCCACAACAAACGACACGCGGCAGATACACGGGAGAAGCGACAAAATCGACGTCACCGCCGCCACGCGAGCGTCAAAAAAGCTTTGTCGCGGCTCAGTATTTCTGCATCTACTCCCAGTAGATATTTGTAGCATGTCGCTGAGTTCGTTGCCTGTTGTTTGACAAAACCAGCCAGATTTGGTGGCGTGAAACAAGAACTGAATGCGTGGGCATGGGAAAGGGTGGAGAGGGCAACCAATAAAAGTAGTAGACGACGAAGTGGGCGGGGGTTGGGAACTTCAACCGCAGCGTCACTGCTTTACGGCGAATATTACATAGCACCCTCATTACAAGTTCTCCTCGTTTTGACGAATGAAATACTATTTTTGGTATATTTATGGCAGTTTACAACTTAGCTCGAATAAAATAAGCATTGCTTCTCCAAAAACATAATTTCTCGGCGACGAAATGTCGCTGCTCAAATGGACCGGGAAGCCGCGTCATGACCAGACGCGACAGCGACAAATTCTGCAGCGCGTCGCTTGTTATGGGGTCCGCGCTTTAGTCCATGCTTGCTTTGTATAGAGACACCAGGTGACAAAACGGAAACCGCCCGCCCTTCCATTCCAGTCTGTCGAGTTTTGTAATATTAAGATGACATAAGAACGGCACCACACGCAAATGATATAGTGGGAAAATATTCAGTGCTTGTGTGTTGAACAATTACATACGAGATACGCACATTTCGATAGCAAGTGATGAATTTAGGAACATGTAAAGTTTAGCGGAATGAAGCAGCCAATGGAAGGCAAAACCTTTCATGACCAAAGGATGGCAGCGCCCTTGTGGTAACACTTCCTCGAGTGAGTCACACTTTCGGACAGACAGATTTGTGAGCACCACTGTTTCTTTAGTGCTTGAATAAAAGCCTGATGTGTATTTTCATTTGAAGAACTCTAACCAAAACATTTGTACAATATACAAGGTGTCACAGAAAATGTGTCACTGAATTATAATAAATAATCTACGCCACCTAGAGTCGTGCTGTCAATGGCATTTGTTCTTACGAGGTCTTTGCCCTCTCCTTATGTAAATGTCATGTAACATGTCTAATTATGTAAATAATACTGAACCGCTCAGAAATTTGCCAAGTAATGGTCACTTTTACCACACCAATGTGAAGAGCGTGCCGAATTTACTGAAATTTACTCCGGCTTTCGCTGGGATCATGCTTTCCTACACCCAATTTCAGGAACGGTCACTTTTTCTACTATCACTCTGTGGGCTGGGTTTGGAACCTTCTCTTGTCGGACTGAGGGCGATTGCGCTCAAAATGTCGTCTCGCATTATGGTCCGCTGCTCGGAAAAGCATGATGTTCGGCTATTTTTTCCAATGGGATGGCTCGTGAATATCACTCAATTTTCATGAATTTGAGTGAATTCAGCATGCTTTTCATATAGGTGGGGTAAAAAAGTGGCCTTCACTTTGCACATTTACGAGTTCAGTTCACAAATATTTACATAATTAAACTCACGATACATGGCATTCACATCAGGCGGTGGCAAAAACCTCGTGAGAACAAATGCCGTTGACCGCATGATTCTACGTGGCGTAGCTTTTTTTATTACAAATTCAGTGGCACGTTTTCTGCGACACCCTGTATGACCCAGCTTGGGACGAGTTCAAGTAGCGACATATAATGCAGTACCAAAGCCTTGTTGGAATGGCAGAACGTTTAGTAGAATCAAAAGGAAAAGAGGTTAACAACAGGTGTTTACTTCACCTGGACATGCTTCACAACTTTAGGCGCTTTCGCGATAATGGCTATTAAGTATAAAGGCTTTGCCAAGTCACTTCTATCAGTCACAGAGAGTGCAGAGTTAGTGAATGTGAGGCGGATGAACTTTGTGCACAGGAGGCACGAGAGCTGGAGTGCCCGATGCTGGGACAGTTCAACGCTCCGCAGGCTCTTATGAAAACGACGGCATTCTCCACAGTTCATGCGGCGGTTTAGCTAGGATTCTTCTTTTTTTTTTTTAGGAGAGCATTCACGTACAGTTTCAGCAAATTCAGTACCTATACAAATGCACACGACGGATATACGGAGCAGTCCCCCTCTGTCCTGGTGGTGAATCAGGCTGTCATTTGGAGCAGAAGAAGCTGGTCTGGTCTCAAGTAAAAGGTAGCTGCTGCAGGAAATGCTTTCCTAAACAACACGTGCCAGGTGTCCTTCAGTAGTAGGTATTCAGCCCAAGATTTGCACAGAAAATCCACGCAAGTATTGCACTTTTTACTTTAAAATTACTTTAAATTATTTTCAATTTTTTTTATATTTTAAAATAGTGCAGAGTCTGATTCAATGCAATAGTTATCGTGGATTTTCTATACAAAACTCGGGTTGTAGAAAAAAAATAACTAAACAGTAAAGGAGCAGACAGAGAGAAATAATTTATTTGAAAATCAACGACGCCATCTTGAAAAATCACTCTTGTGCCTGCGAATGGGCATCGTTGGGCACGATGGTTGCAGAGGCAGGTGGCAAGCTAGCTGCAAAGCATCACACCCGGTGGTGCCACTGCCCTTCTTTGGTCCTCCAGTTCTGGACATCCTGTGACATCATCATGACATGTCTGGGCAGGTTAGGGCAGCTCTGGACATGCAAGGAGAAAAACACTCATAATACAGAGGCTGTGAAAACAAGAGTAAATATGCTAACCATCAAGAGCTAACAACAAAAAGAATCAGGCACAGAAGCAAAGCAGCCCATCACAACAGCAGTCATGGGGAGCGCAGAACGATGCGACTGCTCCATCCGACAGCCAGGCACAGAAGTGACTCATAATGCTTTTTTTCTTCTATAAAGTCACGCATCTGCATTCCCCTAGCGGTTACTTTCTCAACTAATTTCATCTCGGCGTCGGGAACTTGGCGCCCCCATCGCCCGGCAGCAGCCGCAGTAGCCCCCTCCTGCACTCACGGTTGGGTCGCCGCAGGAGGGAGACCCCCACATATAGCTGTGCGTGGCTCTCCCGTGTCTGGGGAAAGGGGGATCCTGGCAGTTGAGTGGACTCGGAGGTTGGTTTGGACCCTTCGGGGCCCCTCCGGGAAAACAACACACTGCTTTGGCCCCTGCTTCCCACAGACGGGTGATCCTGGTGGGCCCGGCCAGGACTATTCAGCTGGTCGCCATCTCACTTTTCATTGCTTTCTCTTTATCTTCTCTCCTCCCTTCTCTCTTTCTCTTTTCACCTTCTTTGGCGGCAAGGGTCAACCTTGGGCAGTTCTTTCACCCTTCTGAAACTGCACTGGGGTATATTGCAGAGGAAAGTGTTAGCGTGCCGGGCACGCTCCCTTGGTTGGGCTCCATGGTGGGCGACAGACCTGTGCACCGAATCACTCTTTTCCTTGTATGGATTCAGTACACTCCAAAAAACATGATCAGCGTCAAAAGAGGCGCTGCACCGAAGCACCAACGAACTCGCTCAGCTTAGACCTGTCTCCAGAGCCATGGTTCCCGAAATTCCTTGTGGCCCATGCAGAGGACGAGACAAAGCCGTTATCGAAAGTGTCACCATTCCTCATTGCAAAAGAAATTGAAAAAAACATAGGGAAATCGTATAAAGCAAAGAAGCTCTCATCTGGAGACATTCAAATTGAAGTAGAAAACAGATCCCAAAGTTCAGCCCTTTTGTCTATAAAGAAACTCGGTGACATTCCAGTATCAATCACAAAACACCGTATCCTGAACATTGTCAAGGGGGTGATTTCCGAGAGTGAACTCCTTGACCCTTGACTGTTCCGACATCGAGATCGAAGAAGGTTTGCGCGAGCATGGCGTTGTGGCGGCGAGGCGGATAGTCATGCGTCGGGATGGCAAAGAAATGCGAACCAAGCACATCGTACTGTCATTCCAGCTGCACAGACTCCCTCAAACCATCAAAGCAGGTTACCTGAACTGCCACGTGCGACCCTACGTTCCGAACCCGCGGCGTTGCTTCAAGTGTCAACGTTTCGGGCATGGATCACAGGTCTGCCGTGGACAGGAAACATGTCCAAAATGTTCAGGCAATGGTCACACACCAGAATCATGTGAGAACACGGTGCGTTGCGCAAACTGCAAAGGTGACCACCCAGTATACTCAAGATCTTGTCCCCGGTGGAAAGCAGAAAAAGAAATACTTCGCATCAAAGCAGAACAGAACATACCATATAAAGCAGCAAAAGCACAAGCAGAGTTTGCTAGTAAAGGCACTTTCTCCGAGGTGGCGCGCAGGGGAGTCGCACCACTGAGGAAATCGGTAGAGACCCAGACTTCTGGGTGTCTACCTCAAACTCCCCAGCAGAAAGGTGGAGACACGAGTGTGTCTCTTCCTGCTCCTACATCTCCTGGGAGCACCCTGGCTTGCCAGGCACGCAGCAAGGAGATAGCCACAATTTCCAATGATGTTGATGGCACAATCTCAGTCTGGGACGGAACCATGCTGGAACCATCCCATACCATGTCACAAAACATGGAATTGGATGACGATGACTGCTTATCCCTGAAATCGTCATCTAGTTTGCCAGGTGTTCTCTCTCAGGGCAAAGAAAAGAGAGAGAAAACATCTGGTCGAGGTAGGGGCAGCAGAACAAAAGACATTCAGAAATTACCTCCACCAAGAATAACCCCTCCTTGAATAAGACATTCATGTACACACAGTCCATAGGGGTATGTACCTGCATCCAAGGCACGATGAAGATATTGCTCCTTCTCCTTCTCTCTTTCTTCCTTCTCATGGGTCTAGGTAATATAATACAATGGAATTGTCGAGGTCTCTTTTCCAACCTCGATGACATTAATGACCTCTTAGAAGAACAAAAGGCAGTTTGCTGTTGCTTACAGGAGACATATCTACGTGAGAACAGTGTAAATCCTTTTCGTCGACATAATGTATTTAGAAAAGACCGCACAGACAGCACCCGCGCATCTGGAGGTGTCGCTGTCATTGTCCCACAGTCCATACCTGCAACCCCTTTGCTCTTGTCACAGACTTGGAAGCCGTGGCTGTACAAATATGCCTCGACAGGGTGATTACATTATGCTCACTGTACCTTCCACCTTCAATTTCAATTGAACAAAATGACTTTGAGCATCTTTGTGACCAGCTTCCTCAGCCATTCATGATACTTGGGGATCTAAACGCTCACAATCATTTGTGGGGCAGTACAAGGCTGGATGGTCGAGGTAAAATGTTAGAGAGAGTTTTGATGTCAAGGCCTGTTTGTCTGCTTAACAGAGGACAGCCTACATACATCAACTCTGCAACACAAAGCTTCTCTTGTCTAGACATTTCACTGTGCAGTCCCTCCCTCTTCGATTGTTTTGACTGGACAGTCCAGCAGAACCCAAGGGAAGTGACCACTTTCCTGTCATCCTAAAATTTCGTGGTGTTGCGAACTCGCTTTCAACATGACCACCACGATGGAAATTATCTCAGGCTAATTGGGGTGAGTTTCGAATGAAAGCCAACCTCCATTTGTCATATTTTGAAGATATGTCCATTGAAGAAGCAAACAGTGTCCTTACCAGTATGATCATAGATGCTGCTCACAAATCCATTCCACAGACATCAGGTCAGCTCCCCAAGCGTCCAAAACCTTGGTGGACTGAAGAATGCGCGAAGACGAGAAAGGAACAAAATCGTGCATGGGGTATCTTTCGTAGATACCCAACACCACATAACCTCCTTGCATTCAAAAGAGCACGTGCCAAAGCGAGATGGACGCGAAAACAAGCAAAAAAGTCTTCTTGGTGCAATTTCGTTTCTTCTCTAACACATAGAACACCGTCAAAGAAAGTATGGGACAGACTCCGGAAAATTAAAGGAGACTACCAGCGTTTCTCTGTTCCTTTTCTTTGTTTATGACCTTCGTTGTCGCTGCGCCAAAAAAATCCCAATCATCATCATCATCATCATCACCTTTTCTTTGTGTTAATGGAGTCCCCTGCCAGAGTTTAGAAGAACAGGCCGATCTCCTAGGTCAACATTTCCAAAGTGTGTCCAGTTCTGCTCATTACAACAGAAATTTCCTCTCTGTAAAGAATCGTGCTGAAAAACAAGCGATTTCAACCGTGGGTGGCGAAAATGACACATACAACCAGCCATTCACTATGGTAGAGCTCCGGCGAGCATTGGCCTCAGTGAAGGTCAGCGCTCCTGGCCCAGACGACGTGACATACCCCATGATCACCCACCTATCAGAGGAATCCAAAGAATGTTTACTAAAACTTTTCAACAAAGTCTGGGATAAGGGGCAGATGCCAATGGCATGGAAGACAGCAACAGTCATTCCACTGCTGAAGCCTGGCAAGGATTCTTCAAATGCAACCAGCTACAGGCCCATCGCCCTCACTAGCTGCTTGGGAAAGACTTTCGAAAGGATGGTTAATAATCGGCTGGTATACTTCCTTGAGGTGAATAACTGTCTTTGTAAATACCAGTGTGGATTCCGTGCAGGATGCTCAACAACTGATCACCTTATCCGCCTCGAAACTACAATTCGAGAAGCCTTTGTCAGGGGAAATCACTGTATTTCAGTGTTCTTTGATCTGGAAAAGGCATACGATACTGCCTGGCGGTATGGTATTGTTCGAGATCTTCACAGTGTTGGCATACGTGGGAGACTCCTTCGGTGTGTCATTGATTTTCTTAAAGGGAGAACTTTCAGAGTTCGACTAGGAACAACTCTGTCGCAATTATTTGTTCAAGAGAATGGAGTTCCCCAGGGCTCCGTACTGAGTGTCACTCTCTTTATAATGAAAATGAATTCTATTGCTAGTGCTATCCCTCCATCTATATCGTACTGCTTGTATGTCGATGATGTCCAGATGTCGTACTCATCAGCAAACTTGAGCACATGTGAGAGGCAGCTGCAGCTCACAATAAACAAACTCGTTAAATGGGCTGACCAGAACGGATTTAATTTTTCCGCGGAAAAAACAGTCTGTGTCCCATTTTCCAGGAGAAGAGGACTTTTTCCAAACCCTGCACTTTCTATAAATGGTGACAGCCTGACTGTTAATGAGGAACACAGGTTTCTCGGTGTCATATTTGACAGAAAGCTCACTTTCTTGTCCCACATAAAGAATCTAAAAGCTAAGTGTCTTCAAGCTTCCAACATACTTAAAATCTTATCACATAAGTCATGGGGTGCAGACCGTCGCACGCTCCATCGTATATACACCTCCATGGTTCGTGCGAAGTTAGACTATGCATGTTTCGTTTACGGATCAGCACGCCCTTCAGTTTTGAAGGCATTAGACTCTGTACACCACCTAGAATTACGGTTGGTGCTTGGAGCCTTCAGGACCAGTCCGATAGAGAGCCTGTACGTTGAATCGAATGAATGGTCTTTACAAAGACGGCGTTCTCATCTAGGAACATCGTATGGTTTAAGGATTAGAGGTTACCCTCAACATCCTACATTGCCGTGTGTAAAGGGCACTCGTTTCAAGCAGTTTTTCATAAACAAGCCCAAAGCTATAACATCTTTTAGCATTCGGCTTGAACGCGATATTGAATACTTTGGTTTTACACATTACGGCCATTCTTCCGTAGAGTCTAGCAAGATGATTTCTCCTTGGCAGCCGGCACCACAATACAATATTTCACTAAGTAAGTTCAATAAACGGGAAAATGCTGTTGAAGAAATACGGCATGAATTTGAGCATCTTAGAGAAAGCCTTGGTGATCATGTTGAAATATACACTGATGCTTCGAAGACCAACATGGGAGTAACGTGTGCGATGATAAGTGGCACATGCACAAAATCACACCGCCTGAACAATGTATTGTCGATTTTCAGTGCAGAGATGTACGCTATTGTTGTCGCTCTTAATCACATTTTACAGGCACGTATATCATCATCAGTCATCTACACAGACTCCCTGAGCTCTGTACGTGCCATATGTAGTCCACAACCGTGCAAGAATCTATTAGTGAGACGTGCTAGGTACCTGGCAGCTGTTATACAAGAAAAAGGGTACAGTTTGACACTTTGCTGGGTTCCTAGTCACGTCGGTATAAGCGGCAACGAGAGGGCCGACCGCGAGGCGGCAGCCGCCCACGGCAATGACATCACACCCTTTGACACACCGTATGATGATTTGTTGCGAGAACTAAAAAAGATTATTAATGTAAAATGGCAAGATGTTTGGAAAGAACAAAGCAGTAACAAATTACACACTGTGAAGCCACACATAGGTAGAGTGGAACTGCAGTTTCAACACAGACTACAAGAAGTATTATCAAGCCGCTTAAGGCTGGGACACACTTACCTAACACATGGACATTTGCTACGGGGAGAAGATGCACCCCAGTGTGAACACTGTGGAAGAAACCTTACAGTTGTACATATACTCATTAGCTGCCCAGCTCTCGAACAACATCGCCAAAATTACTTCACTGAGTTTTATAAATACACTTTGCCTCTTCACCCAGCCCTATTGCTTGGGGATGAGGCCCTCATTCCTTTTGATAACATCGTTCAGTTTTTAAGAAATATAGGAATCATCAACGAATTGTAGTGTCTTATTTCCCCACTTTTATGTGTTTTACACCCTCTGAATTTTTTAACCCTGGTTTAAACTAATCAGTTTAATTTTAAGTTAAGTGTCGTTTAAACTTCAACAGAGTCTTGGCGCATTATGATCCTCGTTGTCGTTGCGCCATGAAACCCCTAATTATCATCATCAACTAATTTCATGACAAAATTATTAAGAATCATGCCAGCGCTACTCTCGTTCCCAAGGCAGAAGAAGATAGAAAATAGCGGGGATGTCTAGACAACGGCAACCAGCGCCCGACATGCACGGGCATGAAAATCGCAAACAAAGCGGGGTTAAAATTGGCGAAAAGAATTAGTTACACAACACATCAGTCACGAGGAGCGCAGAACGACACGTCCTTTCTATCCGAGAGCCAGGCACAGAACTGAATCGTAATGCTTTTTACTCCTCTATAAAGTCATGCATCTGTCCCTCTTGCGGCTACTTTCTCAACTAATTTAATAGCAAAATTATTAAGAATTGTTCTAGTACTATTCCCATTCAGGGCAGCACTAGCATCATCGTGAAGACAAGAATCTTTCTTGTCAAGAAAGAAAAGTATACAAAGCGTCAACAGAGGAAGGCATGTATGTCGGGGCATGTCAGGAACGCTATTACACGAGGACAAATCACGTGACTGCTGGGCAACAGAGGAAAGCAAACTCGTGAACAGAGTGAAAAGACACTCACCATCATCTGACACGTACACTACATTTCCTCATTGTAAATCCGCTCGTCACAAAATCCACCATTCACCAGTGACGAACCACATATCTGCACCCCATCAGAGGCAGACGGAACCCCACCGAAGCTACACTCTTCCGCTAACGGCCAACGCAATTGCTAGGAACAGAATTAACGCGTCCACACCCGTCAGTGTCCAAGAGAGAAGTGAATCCTTGCGCCCTCTGCAGGCTTTACTCATTGGTCGTGACGTCATCCTATTGTCTCGGGGCTACGCTGTTTTTTTTCACTAATGTCCAACTGGACAAGGTCCACCTGAAACAATAGAGTCGCAGTATGACGTCATCATGCAGCTGCGTGGCTCATGGACGCGTACGCTCTAGACAGGGGACCTGTTATATATTGAATCACTATCCCAAGATTATTTCCTTTATTCTACTATAATGATTGCATAGGGAACTATTGCAGAAAAACACCATACATGACAGGTGATTGTAGGAATTAAGCATTTCATTCACAAAGTTTTACTAAGTGAGACTTATGAGTACAGGAAAAAACAAAATAATGGTTCAGCAAGACATGTCCATCCCATCCGAG
The DNA here is from genome assembly GCF_037126465.1 of Ornithodoros turicata. Taxonomy (NCBI): domain Eukaryota; kingdom Metazoa; phylum Arthropoda; class Arachnida; order Ixodida; family Argasidae; genus Ornithodoros; species Ornithodoros turicata. The sequence goes on from NC_088201.1 coordinate 108,807,287, forward strand.
AGCCAGGCAGATAACTGAATAATGATGCTTTCTTCCTCCTGAATAAAGTCACACACCTGTCCCCCTTGCGGTTACTCTCTGAACTAAATGAATCGCAAAATTATTAAGAATAGCTCTACTCTCATTCAAGGCAGCACTATCGACATCGTCAAGAATGTTTCTTTTCAAAAAGAAAAAACACTGCATGTAGAAGGAAAGCAAGTCAGAACAGGTCTGGGCATGTAAGAGCATGTTTATCAGACAACAAGGAGGAAAAAAGCGAAGAGAAACACTTGAACAAAGCAGAAAACCAGCATCAGACTATTTCTAACCACGTGCGCTCCTCTTATTCGAAGAACAGTGCTCATCATAAATCCGTCCAGGACGATACACACCATTTTTCTATTACTGCACTTTTTTCCAGTAACGATCAATGCATTGCTACAGACACCTGAAACACTGCGTGACGTCATCACATCCTGTATGATGAAGACAGCGGCAAAGACAAACACTCCTATTACTTACTGAATCGCAAGGTTATTTCCTTTGTCCGACTCTTAATGACGTTCACTTTTACAATAAAATTCAACAAAAAAAGCACCGTGCATGAATCTTGATCTTAGGGATTTTCACCCCAAAGGCTCATCATGGTCATTAGAATCACAACACCAGTAAACTACCACTGCTCTTTTAAAATAATAATTGAGACCACTCAACGTCATCACCAGGCTTATGTAATACATGATCCTTTCTATGCTCGTATACGCGTTGTTTGAGGCTACACCTGCGAGCAAAAAGGCGCGAAAGCCTGGGGGCAAAGTTCCATTCGCATACGACAAAGCACAAGACAGTACGTCTTTACGGGAACAGATATATAATGTGATTGCATTCCCACTATATTAATGATTTTTGATCTTGCATTGCAGTTTAGAAAAACTATTACAAAACTATAATTTTAGGAGCCTATTAAAATTCTGCTTTCTATGGAAACTATAATTGCCCTGTTACTTGGAAATAATCAAGTGCTCCAATTTTTCTATCTTCCCATTTCAACCTTGTCATGCAGTGAAGCAGTCTCACAACCAAAATAATTAATTTACGCTGAGGGTGCCGTGCTTCAGGAATTCCTATCCTGCGCTCAGATGCAAGCGTTTCTGCACGAATACCTATAACAGCTTACTTCTTCAACATACCGAGCTCCTAACAACATCTAAGAAACAAGCAGAGAAACCCACTTCTCACGCATTCAGCTTTACCATGACTTTCTTCTGCGCAAAAGCAGTGAAAAAGGGAAAGGGCAACAAAAAATTGTGCGTACTTGTGCTGGAATTGCAATGACTTCAAAAACTGAAGCATATGCTAATAAACTAAGAAAAAGACACTCATGTCTGGTATCAGATAATTCTTGCATAATGCTACATACACAGCTGCAATGTCCCTTCGTAAAGAAAGCACAGGACAAGGGCACACAAATTCCTTTCAGCGAGAAGGGAAAAGGCTTAAGACAGAGCGCTCAGGAATAATAGCAGAGTCACCGGACATTGCTACGAAACTTGACGGCTAACACAAGATGATAACAACATGCGCGCGCGCACACAGCAGCTCAGGAATGCACAAGGAGAGGTGCTTTATTAGAATTTCTCCTCCACGCTCACATACCAGCATTTCTGCACAAATACTGCATACAGCTTACTTCTTAAGTATTGCACCTACTTTTTACTAGTCTAATTTTAATAACAGTGTTGGCACATTATGACCTGTGTTGTCAATGCGCATTAGAACTCCAATCATCATCATCATCAGCATACAGCTTACCCCATCAAAATATCAAGCAAAGTAAATACTGACACTCAACAACATATAACAAAAAACAAACAAATTCGATTCTCATGAACTCTCCTCTGCCGAGCGGCTTTCTTGTGCTCTACCTGGATGCTGACTTTTTCCCCTCACCTACATTCTGAGTAAAAGCAGTGAAAGAAGAAAAGAACCGCGAAAAATTACACGCATTTGTGCCCCAATAGCTGTAACTGCAAGAAACTGTAGCGCACGCTAATAAACTGAGAAAAAGACACCCATTTCTGCCACCAGATAATTCTTGCATAATGCCACATACACACTCGCATTGCCCTTGCGTAAAGAAAGCACATGACAGGAATACACAAACTTCCTTAAGTGAGCAGGGAAAAGGCTTAAGGGTGAATATTGCAGCAAGAAAGACCCATTCAAACATATAAAGTGCAAACCTGCTGTCCACTTGTAGCTCCACTTGAGTCTGACGTACTCCAACTGGTTATTTAATGAAAAACGTAAGAACATGCGAAGGTAACTTTTCAGGTGATGTGTCTGTAGCCCTGCTGATCCTGCCAAATTAAGCTACATATATTGGAGTAGTTGGTATGTAGGCATTGGAAAAGCCACTGCAGCACAAGAAATAACACTGCCGGGAACAATCCACCAAGGTGATACGTAGCGCACATCACAATTAGGGGGATTTCTTTTTCTTGTTTTTTTTTTTGTTCACCATAGAATACAGACGGAGTTCAAGTGGCCCGATGAAAACAACTTTCTTTCTAAACCTGGAGCCCACCCTCTTGTCATTGTAACTAAAGTGGTGTCTGTCTGAAGGGACTGCTCTAGATCAGAGTTTCAGTGGAGCATAAGATTCATATTTCCAGGCAGATATCACTTGACTGACAGGCAAGTGTTCCCTCCAATGCACTTTATCTTGTCACGATTTTATTTTCTACCAATAAGAGTGAGTTGTTTACCTGTTACTTTTGTATTTGTACTGTGTTTGATTTAGTAAGACACTACTGGATAGTCTGTTGGTGTTTGTGTCGTTCCATGTAATTTTTGTTCTGATTCTTGTGCTGCAGCGCATTTTCCTATGGCCACCCAAATTAACAGACAAAAGATGAAGTTTGAGAGGCTGTGGGAGGGGGGCACCGTTTAGCAGGTACCCAATAAATTCCGTACGTTGTGGCGCCCCTGGTGAAGTCAAGTTTGTCTTGAAAATGATGTGCTGATATCACTAAGGTGTGCACACAGTGAGACTGGCCTTGATCAACGCGATCTGCCAGCACCTGCCTTCGTACATGGCATTGATAGGGTAGGATAAATCGCACTTTATCGCGCATGTGACACTGATATGTCATCTTGTTTTCATTGGGCGCAACTTCGGTTTGGAGGCAATAAAAACCCCGGAATATTGCGCCATGTCAAATGTCAAGATATGGGTTCGTACTCCAACGAAGAACGGGTGGACATGATCCTGGCCTTCGGGGAATCTCAGAGGAACGCATCTTTGGCTGCAACAATTTACGCCCAGAGGTTTCCCCAGAGGCGCCACCCGGATCATAACACAATATTATCCGTCTACAGAAATCTTTCAACCTACGGCACCTTCGTCAAGCCCCATACGAGAGAGCCATCTGCGCGGAACGAGCAGGTCACGTCCAGTGTTCTCGAACATATCCGCGATCATCCACATGCAAGTGTCCGTTCCACGGCAGCTGCCCTTGAAGTGAGCCGAGCGACAACATGGCGCATATTGAAAAAGGCCGGTAGACATCCTTACCATCCCCACATACATCAAGGACTCATTCAGGCTGACTACGGCAGAAGAGCGGAATTCGCGAACTGGGCACTTGTCATGCTAGAGGACGACGAGGACTTTCTATCAAAAGTCATATGGACCGATGAAGCGCGATTTGGGCGCGACGGAAATGTCAAGACCCAGAATCGGCACTACTGGGCTTCTACTAACCCGTACTGGCTGCTGCATGGTAAGCACCAGTGGCAGTGGTCATTTAATGTCTGGTGTGGCATTCATGGTGACCGCGTCATTGGCCCATACTTTTTTGACGGGCACCTAACTTCACATAGGTACTGCTTGCGACATACTTGTTTGATATCTCCAGCCCCCGTAAAAGCGGGTTACCTAACCAAGTTGCTGTGCTACCGTCGCCTTCGCCTCACTTCCGTTCCCCTGGTGGCGGCGGTGCAGCGCAGCGCCACCAGACGGGAGAGATGGCGACCCGATAACCGCGCGTCGTCTGCTAGCTCCAAGTGCGTTGACGGGGCAGCGCTTTCCTGGGAATGCGGAGTGTGGATGCGTGGACCAATGAATGGTCAGAACAATCGAGAGTGTGTTGATAAGATTATCAACACTTTCTCGATTGTTCCTAAGGTGTTCTTCCGCCATCTACGCTTCCCTGCCCAGGCGAATGAACGCAGTGAATGAGAGTGGAGGGGCACCAACGCGTTACTGAGGTCCCGTGTTCCACAGCGTTTCTTTGCCTCATTTTGTATAAATTTATTATTTCTTTTTTAAATCCTGGCCAGCAAGCGAGGCTGTTGCTTCTCATAACACCAGTAAATAAAATGAGGTAATCCCTCGCTTGTGCCAGCTTCACGGAGCAGCCGTGGTCCCTTGCATTGCTGTGACACCTTTCACAAAAAGTCCTGACGACCGCAGGATCTGCTCAAATGTGGCCTAATCCTGGTGTACTTATATTTCAAAAACAGTAAACAGGAACAAAAGGAAACAGGTTACAATTCTCATTCTACTCCGTATTCCGAGGAAAGCGCTGCCCCGTCGACGCATTTGGAGCTAGCAGACGACGCGCGGTTATCGGATCGCCATCTCTCCCGTCTGGTAGCTCTGCGCTGCACCGCCGCCACCAGGGGAACGGAAGTGAGGCGAAGGCGACGGTAGCACAGCAACTTGGTTAGGTAACCCGCTTTTACGGGGGCTGGAGATATCAAACAAGTATGTCGCAAGCAGTACGTCGGTGAAGTGCTCGGGAACGTTGTCCAAGACTACCTCGACGAAATGCCTTTGTCCGACCGACGCGGCGTCTGGTATCAGAACGACGGCGCCCCAGCTCATGCATCGCGGACGTCCTGCCTATGGTTAGACTCCGTTTTCAGAGACAAGTGGATAGGCGCAAGAGGTCCTGTTCCCTGGCCAGCCCGATCCCCTGACCTGACTCCTTTGGACTTTTTTTTTGTGGGGACACATAAAGGACAGAGTGTACGACACCCCGGCGTCGGGAACTTGGCGCCCCCATCGCCCGGCAGCAGCCGCAGTAGCCCCCTCCTGCACCAACGGTTGGGTCGCCGCAGGAGGGAGACCCCCACGTATAGCCGTGCGTGGCTTTCCCGTGTCTGGGGAAAGGGGGATCCTGGCGGTTGAGTGGACCCGGAGGTTGTTTAGGACCCTTCTGGGCCCCTCCGGGAAAGCAACACACCGCTTTGGCCCCTGCTTCCCATAGTCGGGTGGTCCTGGAAGACCCGGCCAGGATTATTCAGCTAGTCGCCATCTCCCTTTTCATTACTTTCTCTTCGTTGGTCTCCTTCTTTCTCTCCTTTTCCTCTTTTCACCTTCTTTGGCGGCAAGGGTCAACTTTGGGCAGTCTTTCACTCTCCAGAAGCTGCACTTGGGTATAGTGCAGAGGCAAGTGTTAGCGTGTGGGACACGTTCCCTCGTTGGGCTCGATGGTGGGCGACACACCTCCTGCACTGAATCAGTCTTCTCTTTTATGGATTCTTCTCGTACAAAAAAACATGATCAGCGCCAAAAGAGGCGCTGCACCGATGCACCAGCTATGCAAATCCTCGACTTGACTCCTGAACCTTGGTTTGCGAAGTTCCTCATAGTCCACTCGGAAGATGAGACCAAACCTATGGCTAAGGTATCACCATTCACGATTGCAAGAGAGTTAGAAAAGACAATAGGGAAATCTTATAATGCTCGAAAGCTGACCACAGGAGATCTATAAATTGAAGTGACCACAAGGCAACAAAGTTCCGCTCTCCTTTCACTTAATAAAATTTCTGATATATCAGTCACTGTGACCAGACACCGAACACTTAACATCGTGAAGGGCGTCATCTCAGAGTCTCAACTCCTTGACTGCTCAGACACTGAGATCGAGGAAGGACTTAAAGACCAAGGCGTTGTGACAGCAAGGAGAATTGTGATGCGTCGGGATGGTAAAGACATCCCGACGAAGCACATTGTCCTTTCCTTTCAATTGCACAGGCTTCCTCAGACCATCAAAGCAGGGTATCTTAATTGCCATGTACGTCCGTATATCCCGAATCCGCGACGCTGTTTCAAGTGCCAGCGTTTTGGACATGGGTCGCAGGTCTGTCGAGGACAGGCGATCTGTCCAAAATGTGCTGGCATGGACCACTCTGCAGAATCCTGTGCAAACGAAGTCCGCTGTTCGAACTGCAAAGGGAGCCACCCTGTCTACTCCAGGTCCTGCCCCCGTTGGCAGGAAGAGAAGGAAGTACTCAAAGTAAAAGTGACGCAGAATATCTCGTATAAAGACGCAAAAACACAGGTAGAATTTGCCAAAAAAGGCACGTTCTCCGAAGTGGTGCGCCGGGGAGTGGCACCACTGCGGAAATCTGTGGAGACGCAGACTTCTGGGTCTCCACCCCACACTCCCCCCACACAAGAAAAGCCTGCGGAGAGCTTGCTTCCGCTGGCACCAGCTGCTCAGGTGGGCAGCCGGGAAGTAGCGGCCACAACCTCTACGGAGGTTGATGGCGAGCTGTCAGTTTGGGACGGGCTCACAGGGGGCTCATCCCAGGCTGCCACACACACGATGGATGTTGACGATGATGACTGCATGTCGCAGAAATCATCGTCAAGCCTTCCCCCCAATCCTTCCCCATGGAAGGAACAAAGAACGAAAAAAGGAGGCCGAGGCAGGGGCAGTACGTCCCTAGGGAAACACAAGCAGCCCCCCCCAAGGGTTACACCTCCTACATAATGTACAGTCTCTCTTTGTTCTTATTCATCCCTACTTTCATTATGGGACAGGTAATCCTTCAGTGGAACTGTCGAGGCCTCTACACTAACATAGATGATGTACACGATCTCTTTGAAAAATACACTGCAGCTTGCTTCTGTTTACAGGAAACCTACCTTCAGGAACAAAGTTTCAATCCCTTCCGCAGACATACTATTTTTAGGAAGGACCGTACAAATACCACACGTGCGTCTGGAGGTGTGGCTATAGTCCTTCCGCAATCTGTGTCTGTAAAACAAATCCCACTTGTTACAGGGTTGGAAGCAGTTGCTGTTCAAGTGTGCCTCGATAGGGTTTTCACTATATGTTCACTGTACCTTCCCCCATCAGAAATAATAGAACAAAGAGATTTTGAAAACTTGTGTAATCAACTCCCACAGCCATTCATGATTCTGGGCGACCTGAATGCCCACAATCCTTTATGGGGCAGCGCAAGACTGGATACGCGAGGAAAAATGTTGGAGAGAGTTCTTCTTTCAAGGTCACTTTGCATTTTGAACACTGGGCTGCCTACATACGTCAACTCCTCAACACAAAGTTTTTCTTGCTTGGACATTTCACTGTGCAGTCCTTCCCTCTTCCATTGTCTGGACTGGACCGTGGACCAGAATCCTCGTGGAAGTGACCACTTCCCGGTAGTTTTGAAATTTCGTGGTCCTACAAATTCCATCTCGACGCGACCGCGAAGGTGGAAACTTCAAGAGGCTGACTGGAGCTTTTTCCAGAACGAGGCAAAGCTTGTTTCTTCATATTTTGAACACATGTCTATTGAAGAGGCAAACGAGTTTGTCACAACGGCCATCATAAATGCTGCTGAACAGTCTGTCCCGCAGACATCTGGCCGGCTCCCCAAGCGTCCCAAACCTTGGTGGACGGATGAATGCACACAGACACGAAAGCAACAAAACAGAGCATGGGGTATCTTCCGCAGATACCCCACTCCTGAAAACCTCCTGACATTCAAGAGGGCACGAGCCAGGGCAAAATGGACCAGAAAACAAGCAAAACGGACGTCGTGGCGTAACTTTGTCTCTTCGTTAACGCGCACAACACCGTCAAAGGTTGTGTGGGATAGACTGCGGAAAATTAAGGGTGATTACACTAGTTTTTCCATTCCCCTGCTTCAGGTTAATGGCATACCGTGTCAGAGCCTAGAAGAGCAGGCTAACGTCCTTGGTCAACATTTCTCTGACGTATCGAGCTCCTCACATTATGATAGAAACTTCCTGCGTATTAAGGAGCAAGCCGAAAGGCAAACAATTCCAATTACGGGTGGTGACAACTACAAGTACAACCAGCCTTTTACCATGGTAGAACTCCAACGAGTGCTGGCTTCAGTAAAAGTCAGCGCTCCTGGACCAGACCGCATTGCATATCCAATGCTTAGTCATTTGTCCGATGATTCCAAAGAGCATCTATTGAAGTTCTTCAACACGGTCTGGGACAAGGGACAGATGCCATCAGCATGGAAAGTAGCCACAGTCATTCCTTTTTTAAAGCCTGGGAAAGATGCGTCCAGTCCAACAAGTTACCGACCTGTTGCATTAACTAGCTGCCTCGGTAAGACATTCGAAAGAATGGTCAATAACCGGCTGACGTACTATCTAGAGGACAATAACTACTTTAATAACTACCAGTGTGGTTTTAGACCTGCACGTTCAACGTTGGACCATCTAGTTAGACTAGAATCCACAATTCGTGAGGCGTTTGTGAGACGGCATCACTGTGTGTCAGTGTTTTTTGACCTCCAAAAAGCGTATGATACCACCTGGCGCTACGGTATTATCAGGGATCTCTATGCGCTTGGCATTCGAGGGCGACTCCTACGTTGCCTGATGAATTTCCTCCAGGGAAGGACGTTTAGGGTCCGACTGGGGACAACTCTTTCACGTCCTTTCATCCAGGAAAATGGAGTTCCCCAAGGCTGTGTGCTTAGTGTTACTCTCTTTATTATAAAAATGAATTCAATAGCTGCTGCAATTCCCCCGTCCATTTCCTATTGCTTATATGTTGATGACGTCCAGATTTCTTATTCGTCAACAAACCTGAGTACATGCGAAAGGCAGCTCCAACTTACAATTAACAAATTGGTTAAATGGGCAAGTCAAAACGGATTTAGTTTCTCACCCGAGAAAACTGTTTGTGTTCTATTTTCAAGGAGAAGGGGTCTGTACCCAGACCCGATACTATCCATCAATGGTCAAAACCTGCCCGTACGCACTGAACAGAAGTTCCTCGGTGTTGTGTTTGACAGAAAGCTTACTTTTGGGGCACACATCAGGAACTTGAAAAACAAATGCTTAAAGTCCACAAATATACTCAAGGTAATATCCCACAGGTCGTGGGGTGCTGATCGGGAAACACTCCTTCGCATTTACCGGTCTGTAGTCCGCTCTAAAATGGATTACGGATGCCCTGCTTATGGGTCAGCACGACCGTCCACGCTAAAGGCCCTCGACACAGTACACCACCTTGGTTTGCGACTGGCGCTGGGGGCTTTCCGAACCACCCCTGTTTATAGTCTGTACGCAGAGGCAAATGAGTGGTCGTTAGGGAGGCGAAGGTCTTATATTACCTTGTCCTATAGTTTGAGAATAAGAGGCCACCCTCAGCATCCTTCGTTTCCTTCAGTGACACGGAGCAACTTCAAACAGCTGTTTCTTAATAAACCCAGAGCTGTGCCACCTTTCAGCATTCGTGTACAACGAGACGTCGAATGTTATAGCTTTTTCAGTTACAACTCACCTTCCTTGGTTGCCAGTAAGTTGACTCCTCCCTGGCAACCACCAGTTGCATATGACGTTTCACTTGCAAAGTTTAATAAAAGGGAAACACCCACCACAGAAATCCAGCAGGAATTTCTGATTCTCAAGGAGAGCTTTGGAGACCACACCGAGATATATACTGACGCTTCAAAGTCTTCCACAGGAGCGTCATGTGCTATGGTATGTGGCTCGTGCACAAAGGCACATTGCCTAAACAATGTCTTTTCAATTTTTACTGCAGAACTCTATGGTATTATCATAGCACTGAACCATGTTTTACAAACACACATGACACACACAGTAATCTACACAGACTCTTTGAGTTCGTTACGTGCCATCTGCAGTATTCAATCACATAAAAACCTCCTGGCAAGACGCGCACAATTCCTGGCCAGCATTATACAAGAAAAAGGGTTCCAGCTGAGACTGTGCTGGGTACCCAGCCATGTCGGAATTTCCGGCAATGAGAAAGTAGACCGCGCTGCATCTGCTGCTTTAGGCAACGATATAACTCCTTTTGAGATTCCACTTAATGACTTGCTGCAGCAACTGAAGAAAGCCATCCACACGGATTGGCAAGCTTTTTGGGATAAGCAGATAACAAACAAACTGCACACAGTAAAACCTCGCCTATGCAAACCTACACAAGATTTTGAAAACCGCCACCATGAAGTTTTATCGAGCCGTTTGAGGATTGGGCACAGTTTTTTAACTCATGGGCATTTGCTACGAAGGGACGACACGCCTCAGTGCCCTCACTGTGGAACAGACCTATCTATCATACATCTACTCATAACATGCCCACTTTTAGAACATCATCGCCACCTACACTTTCCATTCTTTTACAAATACAAGGTCCCTCTTCACCCTGCTCTTCTACTCGGTGATGAACCTCTAGTCGATTTTAGCCATATATACAAGTTTTTAAGAGACACTGGGTATTTAAAGCACATCTAGGTTCATATATATTGTTTTATTTTATTTTATTATTATTTTTTAATTGAAATAATCCTTTTAAACTACTAACCATCCATACCATTGTCTTGGCGCACTATGGCCTTCGTCGCTAATGCGCCAAAAAAAACCTTAATCATCATCATCAGAGTGTACGACACCGATCCAGCGACGCCGGAAAACTTGAGGCGAAGGCTCGAGGAATGCTGCGCACAGATAACCGTTGAGCAGCTACGAGGAACCGTGGAATCAATTGAAAAGCGGTTACGTCGATACATCGCCCAACGGTCGCCTATGGAAATTCAGAGAATATGGCATTACGGAAGCGCAACCAAGTGGGGAAATGGCATGATACGCATAATTTCTCCTGCTTTGAGATTGACAGTAGAAGGTCAATTGGTCAGAAGGCTTGTTATTTCATGGTACGAAAGCTCAGGACAACAACAGAATCCCCGCTTCACTCCTTTGTTTTGCTTGTTTGTTTCGTGCGTACATTCTTTGTTTTGGCGATAAAAGCACGTTATCTCGACTGCACGACGGTCCCAGAGCGGTCTGTACGTCAATCAGATAAACAGGAAGGAAGGTTGGCGAAGCCGGTTCTGCGGCTGTTACCTTTTCTATCAGCACTCCCTGCTGCCAAACATGCGGAAGAACACGTAATTCCGAGGCGGAGAGCAATGTGAAAGAACTTGTGTTTGCGGTCCTACGCGAGGAAAATATGTAAACCGAAACTAATTAATTACTCGCGAAAATGACTAGGCCCGATGATTTTTTTTTTCTCTGAGGGGTATGTACTCAAGATCCCCAATGCTGTAGTAGATGTCGCGGTACCGTCGGACGCGTACTTTGAAAGCTGTCATTTCCGGGTAATTGATTTTTATTTTTATTATTAATTAATGAAAGTGCGCACATCATTTTCACACTGCATGGCTGGTGGACGATATCTCAGAGATGGTAACAAAAAAGAAAGTTTCCCGATAGATGGCGCCGTTCCCGAATTATTCAGCCCGGGGATTTATCTGAGACACCCTGTATATTAGAGGTGTGCGAATAGTCGAATGTGCGAATTTTCGAATACGAATAGCATTCGAATATTAAAAAAAACCTTCCTCCGAATATCGAATGGAATATCGAATATCACGGCGTAAAATATGGCCTAACTGTGCTACATGCCAAAAATTTTGTCTATGTATGTAACACAGTCGTAGCACTTAACCAACATGGTGGTTGTAATGGGACAAATGACAAAGCTGGCGCATAATAGGCCTAGTCGCTCATGCGCCAGTAAAACCTCAATCACTCACTCACTCACTCAAATGACAAAACACTTGAGCTGAAAATACTCTTGTATTGCCCATACAGTTATGACATGGTCATTCAAAGCACTTTAAGCTGAAAAGACTCTTGTACTGTTGCACAATTGTGACATTGTCATTCATAAGTTATCATGAGGAAAAAGCAACTGCTCAACATTTTGAGGGAGAATACGTTCTCTTCTGGCACTAACTATATTTCCTGCGTTTGAATGTTTTGGCGCATTATAGCCTCCGTCGCTGCTGCGCAATTAAAATACTAACCATCATCATCCTGCGTTTGAGAACACTCTCTCACTTGGCACAGACGTTGCTGGGATGGCCAAATACTTCAAAGCAGCCCGTGCCAGCATGGGGTACTTAAAACGTCCGACAGTCTGCCACCACCGGCAAGGGTCCTCGCTCCTTTTGAGGAGGGCACCCTTCGTGTAATCGCCGACTTCCCTTTCGGGCAATGACATTGCTTGCCCTTGGTCAGAACTTTCCATTAGTCTTTCAAATGCATTCCACAAGCTCAGTGATGAAGTTGGAGCTGTTGATGAGGAAGCATCCTTCTGGGGACTGAACTCTTCTTGAAATGGCTGCAGTTCTTTCATCACCTGGTCAGCAAGCCATAGTTGCATCTGGCTGTCACTACTGTACAGTGTGCACCGGAAACGAGGATCTAAGAACATTGTCATGTTGGCAACTTCGACAAGTTCGTATCCTACAAATCGTGCCCTCATGCATTTAAAGACACATTTGGCCAGTGTAGATTCATGCTGAAGCTGTGAGACGCATTCCATCAGGACAAACACAATTGGCGTCAAGATGGATAAGGTCGGGTATCTGTCTGCACTAACTTCCACTGTAGCGTCATAAAATGGTTGCAACACGTCAACAATGTCTGACACCAACCTCCACTCCGTGCTGGTAAAGCAGTCGATTGATGAATTAGAAGTTGCAAGCTCTACGGAGACTGCTTCCCTCAGCTGTAGAAGACGAGAAAACATCACAAATTGACTGTTCCAGCGTGTCTGCACGTCCTGGAGTACTTTCAAAGTCGGCTTGTTCATATTGAGGAGTAGATCATCTAGTCGCTTCTGTGCTGGGCTATGCTTGTAATGCCCTACAATTGCTCGCGCCTTTTTGCAAAGCTCAGTCAGACCAGGTACCTGTGGGAGTGCGTCATTAATTGCGAGCTGCAGGGTGTGCGCGAAACACGCACGCTCTTTCCACGGTAGCTGCATGACGGCTGCCCGCATGTTGCGCCCGTTATCTGTTACAATGAAGGCTGTCACACTAGATGGGATGTGCCATTCTGAACACAGCTCTTGCAGCATGGATGAAAGATTCAATGCAGTGTGGGACTTGGTCATGTGCCTCGTGGCCAGCGTGTACCTTCTTAGTTCATAGTCTACAGTCATGAGGTGGCATGTCAGGCTGATGTAACTGTCATTTGCATGTGATGTCCACATGTCACATCTGAATGCCGCAGCAGGGGTTCCACTCTCGAATGCCTTGGACAGTTCCAGTTCCACTTGACGTCGCATGTCGTGATACAGGCGTGGGATTACCTGCCGTGAGAACGTCGTTCTAGCCGGCATCACGTAGTTTGGGACAGCTTCTTTGATCAGGGCGACGAAACCAGGCTCCTCTACAAAGCTGTACGGTTGTATATCTTTGGCAATCATTTCTGCGACCTTCGCGTTCAGCGCAGGCTCTCTCTTCTTGTCCAACGGCAGACGCGTCGCTGCCGATTCAGGAAGGGTAGCGATGTTGCGTTGCGCGATGCGGCGATGTTGCGTTGCCACGTTTGGAACGCTGAAACTCTGCAAACAGTTGTGGATGCACTTTTAAATGGTTCTGTAGAGTTGTCGTCGTTCCAGTAGGCGTCTTCAAGGAACGATCGCATGTGGTGCAAGATGCTGCGTACGGGAAAAGCCTCACGTAGTACCGCCAAATTCCGCTCCTCCCGGACGCTATTCGGACATTGTCCGCATCACCAGCGTCACTTTCTGGATCGTCCATGATTTGGCGGTAACTGGCAGCTCAAAGTCCCGTTAATTAAGTCACACGGCAGAAGCACGCAAGCCGAAAGTAAGTCGTTCGATTATGATGATGATGATGTGCTTGACGAGTTGCCCATTGTTACCGACAGCACATTTTGAAGCCGAAACTACACACCTGCCCGACACGAATATTCGAAATTTTCGAATACTGATTTTCGAATACGAATATCGTTCGAATATCAACATTATTCGGAAACTATTCGAAATTTCGAATATTGGCACACCTCTAATATATATATAGTTTTCCGTTATGATAAGCGTACATAATTTCTTAACTAGCTCATTGTTTCAATACAAAAGTCTAAATACATGTTTTTCATCTTACAGTGCACAGCGCTGGAGCGTGCGTGCGTGACGCTGCATTAAGCATTTCTTTTCCTACACGCTACTAGTGTCCATTTTTACTTGTATTTCTTCTCTGCAGGTTGCAAATTGGTTAATAACTTTTTCTGTATATCTAATGCATACATGTATGTGCTTCTCCAGTTTATCCAGGGCGTACGCATCACTGAGCATTGTCACGTTGTTCCCAGTAGCCGTTTCGTTGCAGTAGTGCGCACCACTCCACAAGTTGCCGTGTTTCGTAAACTTTTGTCCCAGTGTGTAGTAATAATTCTTGTTACTGCAGTATCATTCATATAACACGGCTGCATTTCAACTGTGTGAGGTAGAGCATCACAATGGACAGAGTGTGTGACATCACCATGCTTTTAATAAACATGTGTCGTGTTGTACGACATGTTCTCTTGTTTGCAAACATGTTTTCGAACTGCTAGGCATTTCCAGCTGTTTAGTTGCAATGCTTGAAATTAGTGTACTTACCGCGGCTGTCGATGTCACCCTTGACTCCAGTGATGGCTGGGTTGTCATCTCCCAGTATATCGATCACCGCCTGGGTGATGAGAGACGGCGGCTGCACGTCGCCTCCTCGTCCTCTAAATAGGATCCGCCTTCACTGTGTTGAAAGTGCAAGTGACACAAATATTCCTCTGAAAGCTGTATGGGAGTGGCCTCACATTTGTGGACTAATAGCAAAGTAGTGCCTGATTAAACAGCTTTTCATTCAAAAAATGACATTTGTGCTCAGAGGAATTGTGCAAGTGAACATGTGCAAGTTTTAGTTTTTACATCCGTGTGCTCACTGTATGTGCAACTTTCCTTCATTTCTGCTTATTGTTCATTTACTCCCCGGTGTCGGGTACTTGGCGCCCCCATCGCCCGGCAGCAGCCGCAGTACCTGCACTCACGGTTGGGTCGCCGCAGGAGAGAGACCCCCACGTATAGCTGTGCGTGGCTTTGCCGTGTCTGGGTAAAGGGGGATCCTGGCAGTTGAGTGGACTCGGAGGATGGTTTGGACCCTTCTGGGCCCCTCCGCGAAAAAAAACACACTGCTTTGGCCCCTGCTTCCCATAGACGGGTGGTCCTGGAAGGCCCGGCCAGGACTATTCAGCTAGTCACCATCTCACTTTTCATTGCTTTCTTTTTATTTGCTCTCCTCCTCGCTCCCTTCCTCTTTTCACCTTCTTTGGCGGCAAGGGCCAACCTTGGCCAGTTCTTTTCACTCTCCAAAAAGCTGCACTTGGGTATCATGCAGAGGTACCTGCTACTGCGTGGTGTGCGGTCCCCTAGTTGGGCTCCGTGGTAGGCGGCAGGACGTCTGCACCGAGTGTCATTCATTATTTCCTATGGACACAATCACCTCAAAAAAACCCGATCGGCGCCCGAAGAGGAGCCGCACCGAAGAACGAACATTGAATTTCTCTGACCTAAGTTGTCCGGAACCTTGGTTTGCCAAGTTCCTGATTCTTCACTCGGATAACGAGACTAAACAACATTCTAAAGTATCTCCTTTTCTTGTTGCTAGGGCACTCGAACACGTAATAGGAAAGCCGTTTCAGGCCAAGAATCTGAGCTCAGGAGACATTCAGGTAGAGGTCAATAATAAACAACAAAGTACAGCACTGCAATCTCTAAAGAACATCGCGGAGATACCTGTTTCAGTTACAACCCACCGAACACTGAACACCGTTAAGGCAGTCATTTCCGAAGAAGAGTGAATCGAGTGCAGCGAAACTGAAATAGAAACGGGCTTGAAAGAGCAAGGCGTCGTCTCTGCCAAACGAATAATTATGCGGAGAGATGGCAAGGAGATCCCGACAAAGCACATCATCCTGTCGTTTAAGCTGCACACACTTCCTTCTACCATCAAAGTCGGTTATGTCAATTGCTATGTCAGACCATTTATTCATAATCCTCGTCGCTGTTTCAGATGCCAGCGGTTTGGGCACAGCTACCAAGTCTGTCGAGGACAGTTGGTGTGTCCCAGATGTGCTGGCAAAGAACACACTCCTGAAGACTTCCACTGTGCTAACTGTGAGGGAGGGCACCCTGTCTATTCTCGGTCCTGCCCACGGTGGAAAGAAGAAAAATACATATTGAAAATAAAAACAGAACAGAACTTAAACTACAAAGCTGCACGAACACAGCTCGAGTTCAGGAAGAAAGGAAGTTTTTCCGACGTGGTGCGTAGGGGAGTGGCGCCACCGAGGAAGTCCGTGGAGACACAGACCTGTTTTTCGGGTTCTGAGTCCCCACTCTACACTCCCCAACCTGAGAAGGCTGGAGACTCTCCGTCTTCCGAGACGTCCGCTGTCTTCTGCCGTGACGGAGGCCAGCCGTTCAACTGGCCACAAAGAAACAGCCACGGCCTCCTCTAAGGTCGATGGCACACAGTCAGTTTGGGACGGGGTCGTAAAAGCCCCTTCCCAAAAAGGCACCCAAAGTATGGAGGTCGACGATGACGACTGCATGTCGCACAAGTAATCGTCGAGCCTTCCCAGCATTCCTTCACAAGGGAAGGAAAAACGAGAAAAAGGACGAGGAAGGGGTTTCAAAGAGAATGAACAACAGAAACAACCCCCGCAAAGGGTCCAACCCAGTCTTTTCTAGTCGGTGTCACCAAGTGCTGCGCTTTCTTTTCCTCCTTTTTAGTGTGACCGTTATGAACCACTTCCTACAGTGGAACTGCCGTGGTTTACTTTCTAACTTAGACGACGTTAACGATCTCTTCGACAAGTACAATGCAGCATGTTTCTGCCCCCAAGAAACATATTTAAGCACACACACACCAAATCCAATTCGTAGACACAATGTATTTCGAAGAGATCGAACAGACGCCACTCGCGCATCTGGCGGTGTGGCTATCGTCACACGAGGAACTGTTCCGTCCAAAGAAGTCCACTTGGTTAGAGACTTGGAAGCCATAGCCGTGCAGATGTGTCTGGACAGAATTGTTACCATCTGCTCGGTCTATTTGCCACCATCAGGAAGTTTTGCACAGAGAAATATAGAACACTTAATCAGCCAACTTCCAACTCCATTTATACTCCTAGGCGACTTTAATACCTACAATCTGCTTTGGGGCAGTGCAAGAACCGACAGCCGAGGGAAAATGTTGGAAAGGGTCTTGTTATCAACTTCCATCTGTCTTTTAAATACAGGAGCACAGACGTACGTCCACTGTTCAAGACAGTCTTTCTCGGTCTTAGATTCATCGTTTTGCAGTCCATCTCTATATAAGATATAGAATGGAGCGTGGAAGAAAACCCACTTGGGAGTGGTCACTTTCCAGTGGTCCTGAAATATATGTGTGCAGTCAATAGTCTGACGGCATGCCCCCCCCCCCCCTAGATGGAAGCTCCAACATGCTGACTGGAATGCGAAGCTGACCTTCAAGGCTCATGTCCAAAACCTAAAGATAAAGTGCGTCAAGTCACTAAACCTTCTAAAAATCATCTCTCACAGATCTTTGGGTGCAGACCAGGAAACACTGCACCAAGTGTATACTGCATGTATTCGCTCAAAAATTGATTATGGGTCCTTTGTCTACGGCTCTGCTCGCGAGTCGGTGTTGAAAGCCTTGGACCCTGTCCATCACCAGGGGCTCAGGCTCGTGCTTGGCGCCTTTCTAACGTCTCCAGCACAGAGCCTATATGTTGAATCGAAGGAATGCTCCTTGAAAAGACTGCGTTCTTACCTCGATACGTCGTACGCACTTAGAATAAGTAGTCTACCCCAAAATCCAGCCTCGACTTGCGTCAAGCACACATGCGTTAAACAGCTGTTTATTAACAAGCCCTCTGTCGTCCCTCCATTCTCTTTGCGAATTGCATCAGAGTTTGATTGCCACGGTTTCTCGTCCTTTGACCTACAAGTTGTAGAGTGTAGCAGAAAGGTCCCACCCTGGGAACCACCTCCAAGGTATGACACCTATTAGGCAAAATGCAAGAAACAAGACAATGCCTCATCAGTACTTCAAGAAGAGTTTGCACACTTGAAAGACAGCTTTGATAACCATACTGTGATTTACACAGATGGGTCCAAGTCTAGTGCAGGAGTGATTTGTGCTATGATTTGTGGCACACACACAATGTCTCATCGTACAAAAACATTTGCATCAATTTTTAGTGCCGAAGTTTACGCCATTATCTTGGCTCTCATCCACTTCCAACTACATCCTTCAAGATTCCATAAAGTCTTCTGTTATATATACAGACTCCTTGAGTTCCATTGACGCAATTTGTAGTCAGCACACAACAAATAACTTTCTTGTGCAGCGAGCAAGATCTTTAGCCAATTTAATAAGAATAAAGGGGTACTCCCTCATCCTATGCTGGGTCCCCAGCCATGTAGGCATCAAAGGCAATGAGTTAGCAGATCAAGCAGCTCCAGCTGCTCTCAAAAATGACATCGCACCTTTTGAGATGCCCGTGCAAGACATGAGATCGCCACTCAAGAAATCACTGCACAGATTGTGGCAAGCCTTTTGGAACACACAGACAAATAAAAAGCTCCACTTGGTTAAACCTCACATTCAGGATACAGGAGACCGGCTGGAAAACTGCCTGTTGTGCACTTTATGAGCAAGGTTACGTATAGGCGATACGTACCTTACACACGGGTTCCTACGTCGGGGAGAGGCCAGACATACCGTTGGGAAATCAAGCGCAGAGAAGCGCGGGCGCCGGGGTGAGAGAGCGCATGGTACGTCTCGAAGATGCGACGTCGCAGGGAAGAGGGGACGAAAGGTCGGGGCCGTCCCTGAGAAGTGTCGCAGGCAACCAGAGTGGAGGAACCGGGTAAGGCGACATCTTCGATGGTCAAAGAAGCCGTGCCAGAACGGTACTGAGCCAGCTCGGCGTCGGAAGACTGTGCTTGGGCCAGGGCGTCGAGAGAGAGTGCAGGCAGCGAACCGAGAGCGTTCACGCGACTGAGAGCATCCGCCGCTGCATTGTCAGCGCCGCTGACGTGTTGAATGTCGGTGGTGAATTCCGCGACGAACGCAAGGTGACGGGTTTCGCGAGGACTGTATTTGGTACCTGATGCAGAGAAGGCATATACAAGGGGCTTGTGGTCAGTAAGCACTGTAAATGCACGGCCTTCCAAGAAAGGTCGGAAGTGCTTTATCGTGAGGTAGATGGCTAAAAGTTCTCGTCCAAAGGTGCTGTACCTCGTCTCTGGCGGTTTGAGCTTGCGAGAGAAGAACGCCAAGGGGCGCCACGCTCCTCTGATACGCTGTTGAAGCACGGCGCCGACGGCTGTGCTGGAGGCGTCAACCATAATGGACGTTTCGGCGTCATGGCAGGGGTGGAAAAGGAGCGATGCGCTCGCAAGTTCTTCCTTAATGGCCTTGAACGCGGCAGTGGCTTCTTCGGTCCATGATAGAGGCGGTGGGGACAAAGTACGTTTAGAAGTAAGTATGGCTTCGAGTGGAATAAGCTTGGCCGCGCACGACGGAATGAAGCGCCGGAAAAAGTTGATTAACCCAAGGAACTGGCGCAGCTTGGTCAAGGAAGTGGGAAGCGGGAAGTCCTGGATTGCCGCAACTCTGGAAGGCAAAGGCAGGATTCCCTGGCTGTTGACACGGTGCCCGAGGAAATCGAGTTCCGGAACGCCGAACTCGCTCTTCGCTGCGTTAATGATGATTCCATAGTCGTGAAGACGGGAGAACAGCGCACGAAGGTGTTGCTCGTGTTCGGCCGGCGAACGACTTGCGACGAGGATATCATCAATATACGCATAGACGAAGGGGAAGCCGCGGATGATGTTGTCCACAAACCGCTGGAACGTCTGAGCGGCGTTCCGCAACCCGAAGGGCATCCGCAGAAACTCGAATAATCCGAAAGGTGTTGTGATCGCGGTTTTGGCTATGTCCTCTTCGGCCATCGGGATCTGGTGGTACGCACGGACAAGATCTATTTTGGAGAATACTGTGGCGCCCTCCAGCTGTGCAGCAAAATCCAAGATGTGCGGTATGGGGTATCTGTCCGGGATAGTGGCTTGATTCAAAGCGCGATAGTCGCCGCACGGTCTCCAATCTCCGGTCCGTCAGCGGGACCGTCCTCGTGGACGACCCAGGACACGGAGCCGAGGTTATGGTCTTTTCGTCGGTTATTTGTTGAAATAAGTCGGGCGAAGACGACAACGAATGGTTTTCAGTCATTACTACGAGGAAGAATAGTGTGGACGGTTCTTCTGTGGATACAGTTGCATCTTACAAGAACGATGTGCGTACACGGATTTTCAAGATCTTGTAGTGGTTTTGTGTCAGCGGCCATGCTGACTGCTGTAAGGTGCCTGTACACGTGCGCCCAAATTTTGGTAATAGAGAATGTGTGCTGGCTTAAGCACAGCAAAATAATGCCGCAGAGTGAGCTATGACCAAAGATGATATGAAGGCACAACTGAGGAGCATCCAACTATCTCATTTCTCCATCATTCTTCGTTAGCCTCGTTCGTGTTCGCCCAAGCCAAAGACAGCCACAGCCTTACTTCTTAATTTTCTATTATCACCCGTGGCTCTGCAATACGTACCCTTTCGAACGTTGTGTTTTATGTGGTGCCGTTCCGTTGCCTGTGAAATAGTTTAGTGCACACCTGTAGATCATTCCGGTAATTCCGCTGTGTTGTGTTATTGCCGTGCAATAAATACTTCTTATTACTATGCGTACATGCATTCATTATTTATTAAGCTGCAGTTGGCATCGCTGCTTTCTTTTCTGTACCGCATATCCATCTGGCTGCCATTTCATATGTTGTCACTACACGACAAAATACAACAGACGCCGTCTGCTAAGCGAGGCGTGAAGTGATCATGTAACCTTAAAAAGTCAATAGCAATCGACCGTCAGACGAGCAAAGATTCCTAGAATTGCATGGAGCTTAGGCTTATGTGAACGTGAGATTTGGTACAATGCACAGTTGGCTTCCCTCCGCTGAACGTGTTGTGAGAGAGCTCAAGCGCTAACCGGTCTTGTGGGAGCGGCGTCTTAAGCCGATATTGGTGCAACCGGCAGTTAATATTACAAAATTTTATTATTAAACGCGCGTCGTAATTATACTTCACCGCTCCTATACTACAAAACTCGTGAGAAAGGCGCCAGCATTTCCTCTGGGGTCTCCTTCATCTGGGCAACCGTTGTACCGACTGATGCTTTATCCGGCAATACAATGGTTGCCTGACGAAAATTGATGGCGACCTTTTCTCTACCTGAACCATTTCTAGAAGGATCTGACGATCTTTCTTGCGTCAGGTTTTAACCCCTTCATACGTCGCAGTGTCGAACTTTGTGATTGATAGAACTCACTGCGAAGCCGAGGAAATGCCAAGATACCAGCGATTGTTCAGTTGTGAAGAGGCCGCCGTGACTTTCTGGTGTGACTTCGTACTGTTTGCTTTCACATACAATTACGAATGGATTACTGCAGAGCGGATGACGTAAAGCTACCTTATTTCTGCGCCTGCAACCAATTTGCTCTCCTATCCAAAGTCACTCGCGTGCCTTTCAATTGCCTTCCATACAATACGTAGTCTGTACCTTTCCTTCTTTCTTTTTTTTTTTTCGCTCTCGACCTTTGTCCATTTCGTAACGTAGACGAAGGCAGGGAAACGGAAAGCTGATAGAGGACAATGGTCAAAGAAGACAAAGAAACAGGGAGAAAAACGGATAGAAACATAGAACTGCAGCCCATTTTGCAAGCTATGCGCATTTGCTGGAAGCAGAGCAGAAAACAAGCAGAAAATAAGACAACGTCGGCACAGAGCTTCGTTCCTCGTCGGGGGTAATGCGTGCCGCCACCGCGTTTATTGTACCTCAGGGTGCAAGAAAACTGCAGACATTGCTGTTTCGAGATTGGTCACGCTTTACGTGTCTCTTTTTTTTTAACCGTACCCCTTCCGTCCTGCCCTTCAGTTGCTAAATCACTTCGTCTGCACGTTATGTCTTAAAACTGCGCTGTCATGTTGTTAGTGAACACGTTGGTCCAGGCGACTTACACACCGCTGGAACTGCAGTAATATAGGTATCTTGAGCGTGTGACGAGGCCGAAGTCTATAGTGTCCCCATATTCATCAACCGACTTAAACCAATGGTTTACTGACGTCGGGTCTAAATCGATCACGTGATATTTCCGCCTGTGATATGCCGGAATATGGCCACAGTTCGCGCATTAGTCATCTTGTCACGAGATGGATGTAGCATGCGACAGAAGGACTGCCAAGAGGAGGCTTTCGCTTGTTTTTTGGTTATGAGATTATGAGTTGTACGAGAAGTTAGTGTAACAAAAACAAGGCGGCGCTGCTAAAGGTGACTGCGAGACGGGTCAGCGGTTGGCGGCAAGGTTTCGCCGTTAGGCCTTCTTTTGTGTTTGTAATAAAAGGCTCGGAGATGTATCGTTTGGATAAAAGGGAGCGTCTGCCATGTTATTGGAGAGGCAGCAGAGCGTATTCTCGTGGAGGCAATCGTTGTGCCCTTGCCAGTTTTCAGTCTTCGATTGTGGTTGCATATACCAGTTACATTTGCATCGGTCATCGTTTCTTGTGCGGCCTGTGCGGTCAACTGCAATAATCAAGACAGCCCCGTCATCGCTGGGGCATTCGAGCAGCATGTCCTATACGTGTTCGAGCCTGCTACAGTATTCGCGCCATGTGTTACGAACTGTTCATCACATTAGGCTATATTAACAAATGACACAAGAGTCCCCATATCATGCGCCGGACTCCCACACGCGTAAATTGCTGTTGTGGTGTAACGGTTCGATGTACTTTGCAACGTGTCACAAATATGCAAGGCGTAACAGCACCACTTCGCTGTCTTATGTACACGGTTAGGAATCCAGTGAACCCGGTAGGGAAGTAAGAAGGAAGTTGCCTCACGTCGAGAGCCGCCGATATTTCGAACAGAGACCGTTCTTCTTCTGGGCACCGTCCTCATCATTGACATGGTATTTAAATGGTTAAGTATGACGTCTTAAAGGTTCGTACGAATTGTGGGTCAACAGCACGGAGGGAAGAAAGGGGCCGTACAGGCTTTTACGGCGGGAGTGAATGTACGCAAAGTGTTTCTTTTTTTCTTTTGTAAGGTATATATTCGTAGTACAAAGATGTGGCAAAGTTGTTACTTCACAAATAAGGAGAGAGAGAGAGAGAAAAAAGGGATGGAAACCGGTGTATCGAAGAGGGGAGCAACGAAAAAGGGTGACGTTTCGAGCGAAAGCTCTTCTTCAGATAGAGGAACGGTGCGAGGGGAATGCGGGAAACATGGTGTACATGTCGCCCAGCCCGACAGGGGGCTAACACTAGATCTGTGTGAAAGGGCGGTATGTTACAGCACGTGCCGACAAACTAGAATCCTAGAATGAGTCTTTCATTAAGTTGCGAATTGCAATAACGAACACCGCGACTCTATCCAATGCTTACAGGTAGCAGTCAAACAACAAACTAAATATAAGGTTCCCTCGCGCATATCTTCCTTCTTCTTCCTCGGACCGGAGCCTAGGTACTCTTCCCCTTCCTTCATACTCCCCCCCCCCCCACCGAAGAAACCAATTTCTTCACTCCGAACTGTAGACTTGAATCCTGAGACGGTCTTCAAACCTCAAGCCTATACAGTATTTTTCCGGGCACACGAGCGTGGATTTGTTGGGAAACTGAAACCTCGAATACCCGCGCTCTTCCGTCTTTTCCCGGAAAGCTTCGGACGATGCGTATTGTTGGCCAGCGCGGTCTCGGACTGTTTTCCCTTCGCGTGATTACTATATCATCCACGTGAAGTTGTCGTCCCCGTGATTTTGTGGAAAAGTTTCTCAACTCCGTAAGGTGCTCGTTGTACCATCGTTCCCAAAAGGCTTTTAAACTTGACGTCCGTTGCTGCCAGAACCTTTACTGATTAGTTGCTGTGTTTTCTGGCAAACTTTCTGTAGTGCAGTCCGGGATGATCACGAGTCTCTTTCCTGCAAGACACTCAGCGGGTGACAACGGCTGTCCGCTTTCGTTTTCATACACAAAGGTGATCGGCCGTGAATTGAGGACTGCTTCTATTTCCGTGATGATAGTGTTGAGTTCCACATCGTTTGCCGATCGTCTTCTTCAGTGCTACCTTCACTGACCTTATCAATCTCTCATAAAACCCGCCCCACCAGGGAGCGTATGGAGCATTGGATCGCCACTGAATTCACCAGTCCGCAAGTGTCTCCTTTGTCGTAGCGCTGCTAACAATCTGTACGCTGTACACGATCCTTGGAATTCCCCGTCGCGCAATGAATCTTCTTAAAGCAAATAAAAAGGTAGGCGTAGCCATATCTTGTACTAATTCGCGTCTTGTACTAAGCTATCTGGTAGTGGCTCATACGAATATGACGAAGTACATTTGATTCGTCGACCTTTGCGTCTTCACCACAAGTGGTCCTGGAAAATCAACACCAACCACTTCGAAAGGTTTCGATTTCGTTACTCTACGTGGACGCAAAGGAGCTGCTTCTTGCTGGGAACTTCTAGCGTTAAATCGCTGGCATACCACGCATCACCTTAGAATCTTCTTCACTGTCTGTCTGCCTTGTACTACTCAATATCTTTCACGTAAGTGTACGAGCGTGTCCCACACTCCAGCATGCAGCAAATCCCAGTGGTACTGCCTTATGAGCATTTCGGAATATTGGTTTTTCTTTGGCAGAACTACTCGATGCCTCTGTGTGTAGGATAAATCACTTTCCTATACACGGCCGTTTAACCTAAGTAGTCCTGAGTCATCGATAAAGAGCCCGATTCCTTGAAGCGTAGACTACGCAGGTAGCGGCTTCCCGCTTTGAATCGCAGAAATTTCTTCTGCAAAGGCCCTTCTTAGTACAACCTTTGTACAATAGTCTTCTGCTCGTTGGAGCTCCTTTGCTGTGAGAGATCCACGTTCCTGAGTTGCTTTCCGGAGTTATCCACGAAGCGCCGGATCCAGGCTACCACATGATGTAGCTTCTTTGCTGAACTGTATTTTTTCATGTCCACCACATCACAAACTGTTGCTGGGTGTACATGTAACGTGACGACTAATGCCTTTTCCTCCAACTCTTCTTCCTCAGAGTATTCGACCTCTGTAGTCCATACAGTCCAGCTTTGTTCACTGCTTCCCTATCGAAAATTATCATATAACTCTATATAAGATTATGAAACAGGGTCTCTTATGATATAGTCTCCCACATACAAAAAAGATCTCTTATGATATAGTCTCCCATACAAAAAGGATCTCTTATGATATGGTCTCCCATACAAAAAGGATCTCTTATGATATGGTAATCATATGAATGGGATCTTATATGGAATGAGAATCACATGCAAATTGGGTTATATTTATTATCACAAGAACAACAAGTACAGGTACAAGTGTGTGTTGGTTGGTAACCTATAAACCTGCTTCCGGGGAGCTATGTTGAGTCTGATATCGAAGTCAGAACCCCATACATTCGATTAACATGAAGCAGACCTTGATTGATGTACATCAGTTCACGGCACATCATTTTGCTCCGACTAGAGTTTCACAAAAGGTGTGATATGACTAGAGTTTCCATTTTGCTCCGACTAGAGTTTTACAAAAGGTTTCATTTAAAAAAAAACTTTGCATGTCTCCTGTGATCATGGCTTTCATACATCATGGCAAGTACCTTTGCCACAATCTGTGTACATGAACGGGGTCGAGTGATACACAAGATCGGCCTATATAATCAATCTTTGGAATGTACAGATCCGACAAAAGTGTACAGACCATGCAAGCGATATGTATTTTCTCCTCTGTATGACACCCAAGCCAGACACGGGCAGGTTCATTCGTTCAGAGGGGTGAGCGAGTGCGCTGGAAGAGAAACACCATCGATGGCAGTTTCGGTTTCACTTGAATGTGCTCAAAAGGTGGTTTGAATTGGTGTTGCTTCACCTCTCGGAACGGATGAACAAGCCCACTTCCGGTAGGGTGTCATACTGATGAGAAAATACACTGCCTGTGTGTTCCTTGTGCTTGTGTCGGGACCTGTACATGCTGAATGGACCGACAAGGGACATGTTCACTAGCAACACCTTACTGGCGGATTACCAGGAAGACTGGACCGACAGGTGTTTTGCAACAAAGGGGGCTTCAGCGGGTGAGGGACTGACAGTTTTTTACTTACATGACTCACTTGGCTCGGCAATATCAGTGAGCGTCACCTCGCTAATCTCTCTACAGAGTCAGGAATTATATATTCCCCTTAACCACTGCTTCCCTGAAAATGGGGGAGCACTCAGGCCAGTCATCCGCGGTGCATCATCTGAAAGGGACACAATGCAGCTTCTACGCTGTCCGATGTGGTCACTGTTAAGTTTGTCCCGTATTTGGGGAAGTTTCAGGGAAACAACAGCTTCCCCGAAGACAGGACAAACTTCGCAGTGACCGCCCCGACAGCATAAAAGATGCATTGTGTCGCTTTCAGATGATGCACCGGGGATGACTGACCAGAGTGCTCCCCCCAATCTTCAGGGAAGCAGTGGATAAGGGGAATATGTACTTCCTCACTCTGTAGGAAGATCATTGAGGTGACGTCCACTGAGCTCACAGAGAATAATGGAAGTGAAAGCTCTGTCAATGTGTGTTTGTTGCAAAACAGCTGTCACTAGGCTGGTGGCCTGTCAATGAATGTTGTAGTAAACATGTCCCTTGTCAGTGTTATTAAGCACATTCTTCGCCTGAAGTTATAGTTTCTTTTTGTTAACATCATTTAGCATGTTTCCAACATGCTTCCGGAACTGTGTTGCACGTGCCATTATTTCTGCTGTCTTTGTCGGCCCCCAAGACTGTCGGTGATGTACTTGCGGAACGCTCCTGAAATGACACAAGATACAGTACGAGGACCACTGAGTGAGAATTGCAGATTATTATTGCAGTATTATTTTGCAGTTTGTCAAAAATGTCTCCTAGTTTAGAAGATGAAATATTTTTGCACTTTCCAACTAATTTCAGTTTCATTGTGTCTTTGGCAACTTTCAACTCAACTCAAATGTGCGAGATCAGGAGGCCACAAGCCTAAACTGCTTCCAAGGAGCCGGTGCATACTGGATGTGAACTGTGTATCCACATACGCAATGTGCTTCATTGTCCTTGTCTAAGGGCCTTGCGACCCTCAAATGTAGCAAGTTACAGTGACCTTCAATAGTAGATTTAAATGATACCCTTGGAAACGCACCGATCGACATTTACAAACAGTTTAAATTTAGCAAAAACCGCTGTTTCGCCACGTTCACTTCAAATTTCATTTTCTCGTGACATGCGTGATCTCCATGGCCTGCGAAGTGGTCATCTCCTCCAGTCTTTGGTACAACTTTGGTGCAAATGCAGCACAACAGGCTATACAGCACAGTATAGCGCAGCACCCTGTGATTGAAGCAAATAGTGCAGCACTTCTATCACTGGGTTACCCTGTTGCGCACACTAGACTAGCATGCTGTTTTTATGTGCATATCAGAGTGGCTTACTATGACACAAGAATGGTTCTGGTGCCTTCTAGTATGCCTGGCGTGTGCACCAGAATGACGTGGTATTATACTGCGAAAGGTAGAACAGTCTGATCTGGTTCATATACACCAGACATTCAGGCACCAGAGTATGTGCGCTCTGCAGTGATTGCAGTCAAACCTTGTTATGTCAGGGGGAGTGACAAAGGGTAGAAACGCCAAGCAAATATAGACTTCCCTAGTTTATTGGGATCAGCCTCACTGCCTTGTCACTCCGAAAGCTAAACTCTTTCAAGATCATGCGGGGAAGGGGTGTTGTCTGCCACATGTCAGGAACATCGGAATGGAAGTTGGAAAAACTTCGGTATTTACTTACTTTCAGCCGCCTCCAGCTTTCGTGGAGTCAAGGATGGTTTTGCCGCCATACCAGTCTTCATAAACCGCCTCGATGGCTGGCCTGTGGCATCCTGCCAACCAGCTCGCTTGGCTCCCAGATAGCGCGAAGCAATTCTCTACAGCAGAGAGAATCAGACTTTGCATTGAAGATGTACTACAATTTCTCCTCATCACTTAGCACGCCACCTCCACAGTGTACATGGAGAAAAAGTATGTACATGGAGAGAAAGTAGCATGAAAAGAAACAAATTCAAGAAAGATGTTTACTGTGACATCAAAGGCATGAACGCATTGTTTTTGTTCTAAAAATGTTATGCTTTCCAGAAACTGTCATAGCAAACATACCCTTCGATAAGCACATATTTCTTATGAAAACAGGAGGGACGGGTATTCATTACAGTTTCCATTTTCGTTACTGCGAATCTGCCCAAGTGCTGCTTCGGTGTCACGTGAACACATTACACAACTAATTTTATGTCATTGGGATGCGCACATCTTAAAAGATTCTTTTTTAAAATGTAGGAACATTCTCACAGTCTGCATTCACTCTCGGTCCAGCAACTCAACATAGGCATAACCTTGATCCAATGTCGTATTCATAATCGGACACTCTTAGTAGTAAATAATAGCCATGGTGAAGTGAAAAACTGTAAAAATTGTAGGCTGTCCTTCTCGTGCTATGGTGGACTATATAGTCATGTGTTGATGTAATGGACTTATGAGAACTGGGATGCTCTCGCGTAGTACTTAGAGCATTAGAGGGAATGGAGTCATCAAAATACAAAAATAAAATTAAAATTAACTGAAATGTCGTCGCACAACAGGAATAGCCACTATCCAAATTCAATACCGAACACTCATTTTCGTTTCCGGTAATGAAGGGCCATTCTGATACCTCTTCACTGTCAAGGCATACCTTGTAGGCACCTTACATCGCGCAGGTCTGCGTGGGCAGAATGAAGTGGCAGGAGACATCTCTATCTGACAGAACTCTGTATAGTGTGGAATGAACTGCAGCATAATTTGTGTGCACATAAGCACATTAATAACAATAATAATAATAATTGGGGTTTTGCGTAGCGAGACAACTGAGATCATGAGTGACGCCACAGTGGTCGGTCTGTGGATTGCTTTTGCCCACCTGGGGGTTCTTTAACGTGTGATGAAAAGCTCATCACACGGCACCCCGCATTTAACGTGCCTCATGGAAGATAGCGTGTCTAAGCAACTTGTACCCTTCCACCAAGTTGCTGGCATCCTCAACAGTCCGTAATCTCGGGATCAGAAGGCGAACACGCTACCGACTCAGCCACCGAGGCCGGACACATAAGAACAGTAAGCTGGGATAAGCGCAGGATTTTCATCTCAGGCTGTGATGGATTTCCATAGGGGTGTGTGACACACACAGTATCGTTTTGGGCTCTCGTTTTACAGGTATCCCGTTGTGTGGAGGATTAGATTTCTCGGGGTATAGTGAGAGAAGTGCTGGGCAAATCCTCAGTACAAGCACTGCTCCGACAAATTGGTACAGTCGCCGACCGTTAATTCGGACTTCTAATGGTCACGGGATTTGTCCGAATTATCGAGCAGTCCGAATTAGTAGTTAATAATAAAAATCCACTCTCACACTGGCGTTTATTACAAAAAAATTACACGGGACGGAAGAAAGTGTCGATACGCGTCTGCCTAGCAGCGCGCGCACGAGACAGAACGTCACGCTGCATTTCTGATAATGTCACACTGTCGGAATAAACTCGTCCGAGCGTATCGATGGCCGCGAGGATCTGCGCAGTAGACAGAGGTTCGCCGACGTTCTCGTCGTCGTCCGATCCATCCGCAGGCAGGTTCAGAACTTGGGCGACGATCTCATCATCGGTGAATTCAGCGCAAAATTCTGTGCACCGGTCCACCTCAGCTTAATCGTCAAACGATATGGAAGCGGGAGTCGCCATTCCCGACCCGCGCAGATCCTCCACTGATCGCATTGTCATCACTGTCAGTTGACGGAGACGACGACATTTCCACAGTTCCGATTGTCGCATCCGAAGTGCGCGTCTAAACAGCAACGTCGATTACATGAACGCGAACTTCGCGCGGGCGCGCGCTTCTCCTCCCCGCCTGCGGCGCTCCGCGGGAGCTACTGTAGCGGCGGCGAGCCGATGACGGCCCGGCGCCAAGCGGGAGTCGGAAGCTCGAGGTTCCGATTTTGAATTTAGGAGCGTGGATTTTCACAGAAAGTAGGGAAAGTCGGCCAAAATCCGTCTGAATTATCGAGCCGTGGCCCCGAAAACGGTCCGAATTATTGGAAGCTGAAATGCATTGGTTCTATGGGGGCTGTTGATTGAGTCCAAGGTTTTGTATGAACTATTGGAAAGTCTGAATTATTAGGGTCCGAATTAACGGTGGGCGACTGTATTTCGCAAACGTTTTAGAAAGGCCCCCTTTGTCAGATTAATCAGAGCACATCTATTCTCCTCTAACTCACTTTTCCATCCTTTACACCAAAAAGAGGTACATCTTCCAATGCTCCTTCTCCTGAAGCTGTACATGTGACAGGTTGACCACCCACAAAATGAAAAAGCAGGAACTTCGGACGGGCATCATGCCTAAATACGAGAAAGGAAGCATGTACTAAAACAGGCAGGTGTTTGTTGGAACACATGGGAAATAATGACACCTTGGAACGCACAGGAACAGGAGAAAAAAATACACGAAACGAGCTCACTACCAATACTCCATTGAAGAAGGGGACACATACATACCAGGTGTCCCACCGAAATCCCCCGGCTGGATAATTCGTGAACAGGTGGCGCCATCGAAGAAATTTCTTTTTGGTAAAGGTCCTTGGTACATTGGCTATGAACTGAGAGTGAGCGGCTCATTTGCATAAGGCCATACGCTCACTAATTAAATAAACATCCTAACTTTTACAATTTACTTTGCACACTTAAGGAACCTCTGTTTTACGCATCCGGACCTTCAGCGAAAAATATTGCAAGAAAAAAAACATTTCAGCGGCATCGACGCTTAGTGATTTTTCCTAGTAATTAATCGGTTTACATATTTCTTGCACAGAGAAGTGCACCAATGCGCTCTTTGGATCAGCTATCCGGCTGTCAATGTCGTGTTCATCCGCCTGGTTGACACACGAGGGCGATGGAAGACTAGGAAGAGCCGCAAGAGATGCTTTAATATTCCTTATCAAAGCGACTGGTAAGCAGCGCTGGCGGTTCTGTCGTTCCGTAGGTGAGATATAGAGTGCTCTTATGATGCATGATAACGAATGCGCCACGAGCGCTGTGAACTTGTGGGGTACACTCTTAATCAAATCAAAGAATCAAACGTGGTCCTCTCCACCACAGATCAGCGTTCATAACTTTCCTCGTCTCGATGCCTCTTGTTAACATATCGGCAGGATTTTCCTTAGTGCGGCAGTGCCTCCAGTCACCTTCCGCAGTTAATGTCTGAATCTCCAGCACCCGCTTATGAACAAATTGTTTCCAACGCTGAGCGTCTCTGCGTATCCAGCAAAGAGCAATCTTGGAGTCTGTCCAAAAGTGAAGTCGACATGGACTGACTTAAAGTTTCTTCCTCAAGTGAGACGCAAGTCTTGCTCCTACTAGGCATGCCATCAATTCCAGACGAGGAATCGATAGTTCTTTCAAAGGCGCAAGCCTAGCTTTGGCTATCAAGAATGCTGCACTTTTCTCAAGTAACGAGTTTTCCGTAACTGTATACGCAACTGCTCCATACGCCGTGGGACTAGCGTCGCAAAATATGTGCATTTCACTATGAACGACGTTTGTCTCTTGGTTGACTCCATAGTAGCTAGGTATCTTTATATCTTCCAGGTACTGTAGCTCGTAACACCACTGGTTCCACCTCCGTTGGGTATTACGGGGCAGCGGAGTGTCCCATCCAACGTTCATCTTCCCATAGTTGTTGGAAGATAGCCCTTCCTTGAACGGTAAACGGGGTCAGTATCTCTAGCGGATGGTAGACACGTGCTGTCATTTATAGCACTGATCGCTTTGTGTCACTCCGGACTTGCCGCAGACTCCGCAGAACGTTCTTAGAAAACGTTAAGATGTCCTCTTCTGGTGCCCATGTCAGTCCTAGGACGTTGTGCGTCTCTTTCGAATCTCCTGCATTTCTTTCTTTCAAGTCAGCTTGCAAGAACTTTCGTACGTCAATGTCGTTCGGTGCCCACTTATGTAGTTTCATGTGCGCCCGGCTTAGAATCTCCGTCGCTTCTTTTGGGATCCTCTTTGCTCCATCTACGTCCCCGGCTCCCATTACCAGATCGTCGACATACATGTGCCTGCTAAGGCGCTGCGCCTGTGTCTGAATATTCATCCTTCATCTTCTCAAAATGGTAGCGTAGTGTTGCCACAAGTAAAAACGGACTCGCCGTCGTGCCGAAGGGCACCATCGTCATGCGCCAACATTCCATCTGAGATAACGGGGTTCCACTTTTCGGCTTTGTTGCACACGAGAGATAACGGAGGGCATCCCTGTCATCTTCCTTCACCTGTATTTGTAAGAAGGCTTTTTCTACGTCTGCTACCAATGCAATCTTAGTGAGTCTGAAATTCGGCAGCAACTCGACTACGTCAGGGTTCAAATTTGGTCCAGACTCTAGACATTCATTCAGTGACTTCGCATTGCCATAGCTTGATGAGCAATCGAACACCACTCTCAGTTCAGTTGTACTGCTAGACTCCCTGAAGACGGTTGGATGTGGCATGTAGTAAACCTTTTGACCTTCCGTCAACGACACCTTTTCAGCCATGCCGCTCTCACTGTACATTCTTATTGCTTGATCGTATCTCTATATCATCTGTTCGTTTCTGATAAGCCTATTTGTCAATTGACCAAGCCGCTTCAGAGCAACTTCCTGGTTGTTTCCCAGATTGCTCGTCGTCTTATATGGAAGTGACACTTCATATCGTCCATCTTTCTGTTCTACCGTCTCCCTAAAACGTTGTAGAACCGAGTCCTCCGCATCACTGTCCTTTTCAGCGGCTATTCCAATGGCTTCGAGTTCCCAGAACTGTCCGAGCGATGAACTTCTTTCCACCTCGTCAACTGACAGTCTGAATACCAGCGCCTGGTTTACAATGCTGGCTGTTATCACTTTCAGCTGTGGTTCCGTACAACCTCCATCCAAGACGGGTTTCTACGGCTCGTAAACTACTCCTCAGCTTCACGACTTTCCCTGTGTTGTTATCAATACGCCATTAAATTCCCAATCAGCATCATCAACTTTCCCTGTGACCAGATCCCAGTAGTGATCTGCCCCTACGAGAATTTGTACTTGCTGTCTACTCTCCCTGCAAAGTAGATGTTCAACGGAAAGGTTCTTCTCTCTCATGCTGTCTATGATTGCTGGTCCTGGCGAGGGTGTCCTTTGTGTACTGATCACGTCTGTCACGAGTACCTCTATATTTTACTCTTTGTCAGAGCTCATACTCTGTAGCTTCAGAGAAACACGTCGAAAAGTCCTTTCCGCTCCTTCTCCTACGAACACACCGATCCTCAGTTTCTCTTTGCCCACAGTTCTGGATCTCAGTTTCTCTGCGACTTCTCCGGTCACAAAGGGTCGTTGACTCCCTGTGTCGAACATAACCTTGCCCAATTCTCCTTTGCACCAGGCAACGGATGTCTGCAGCACCGTCACGGAATCCAGTGTCTCTTTTACTAACCCTAGGCTCATTTGCAGAGAACCGTCTGAGTTTTTATCCTGAGTAGACACCTTGTCAACTTTCGGGTTGCATACCGACGAAGCGTGTCTCTCTTGGCACTTCGTGCACTGTAGTTTCCGCCAACATCTCTTCGAGATATGGTTTGCTCCGGTACATCTGAAGCATCTACCAGTTTCTTGCAGTTTCCGTAATTTTTCGTCCATCGGAATGTCTGCAGTGCAGTCTTTAGTCAAATGTTCCCATGCCTTCCAGAAACAACATTCCGATGACAGTACTGTCGTGCGAAGCAGCGCAGACGCTGAGGACGGTCTTTTTGGTTTCCTTGTATACTTTCTCTTGTCCTCGTCCCGACGTCGGGAAAGTGGCGCCCCCATCACCCGGCAGCGTTGCCGCAGTAGCCCCCTCCTGCACTCAAGGTTGGGTCGCTGCATGAGGGAGACCCTCACGTATAGCTGTGCGTGGCTTTCCCGTGTCTGGGGAAAGGGGGACCCTGGTGGTTGAGTGGACCCAGAGGTTGTTTTGGACCCTTCGGGGCCCCTCTGGGAAAGCAACACAACACTTTTGCCCCTGCTTCCCATAGACGGGTGGTCCTGGAAGGCCCGGCCAGGACTATTCAGCTAGTTGCCATCTCCTTTCATTTCTTTCTCTCTCTCTCCTCCTGCCCACTTTCTCCTTTTTTCACCTTCTTTGGCGGCAAGGGTTAACCTTGGGCAATACTTCTTCCTTTAGAAAACTGCACTTGAGTATAGTGCGGAGGCAGTGTTAACGTGTGAGACACGTTCCCTCCTTGGCCTCCATGGTGGGTGATACACCTGCTGCACTGAACCACCCATTCCACTTTATGAATAAAACAAGCTCTCAAAAACACCATCGGCGTCACAAAAGGCACCGCACCGAAGTGCAAACATTGCAGTTTTTCAGTTCTACTCCAGAACCATGGTTCTCGAAGATCATCATCCTTCAGGCTGAAGATCAGACAAAACCACTAGCTAGTGTCTCTCCCTTCCTCGTTGCTAAAACTCTCGAACAACAAATAGGTAAAGTGTACAATGAAAAAAAAAGTTTAGGACAGGCTTCGAAAGATCAAATTAGACTACAATGGCTTTTCAGTTCCTTTGCTTGAGGTCAATGGTATTCCGTGTAGCAACTTGGGTGAGCAGGCCGACGTTCTTGGTCAACATTTTCATGATGTATCAAGCAGTTCTCACTGCAGCAATAACTTTCTGCTCGTGAAGCAACAATCCGAAAGACACGTTATTCCAGTCAAAGGTGGGGAGGGGCACTCTTATAACCAGCCTCTTACAATGGTGGAACTCCTGCGAGCACTGTCTTCAGTAGAGCGCATCTGCGCTATTAAAATACTAATTATCATGTCTTCAGTAAAAATCAGTGCTCCTGGATCAGACCGTATCACATATTTCATGCTTATGCACCTGTCAGAGGGGTCAAAACAAGGTCTGCTCAAACTCTTCAATAAGGTCTGGGACAAGGGGCAGATGCCATTATCATGGAAGATGGCTACAGTCATCCAATTGCTGAAACAAGGGAAAGACCCCTCAAATTCATCCAACTACAGACCTGTAGCCCTCACAAGTTGCCTAGGGAAAACGTTCGAGCGAATGGTCAACCATCGTCTGGTACACTACCTCGAACAAAATTAGTTATTAGACAAATACCAGTGTGGGTTCAGAGCGGGGTGTTCCACTGTTGACCATCTTGTTCGCTTGGAAACGTCCATCAGAGAAGCCTTTGTGAGAAGGTAGCACTGCGTTTCAGTCTTCTTCAATCTGCGGAAGGCTTATGATACCACGTGGCGGTATGGTATCCTTCGGGATTTGTGCTCTGGTGGAATACGTGGTAAACTGTTGCAATGTATCACTGACTTCTTTCGGGGACACACCTTTAGGTCAAACTTGGCACAACGCTGTCACGCCCATTTGTACAAGAAAATGGCACCCCGCAAGGATCTGTGCTCCGTGTCACCCTGTTTATTCTTAAAATGAATTCCATTGCAAACGTCACTCCCCCTTCGGTTTTATACTCCATATATATACCGTTCTCACCATCAATAATCTTGTAAAGTGGGCAAATGAGAACGGTTTCAAGTTCTCAGCTGAAAAAAAACTGTGTGCGTCCCATTTTCGAGAGTCAGAAGGATGTTCCCCGATCCCTGGCTTACAATGAACCGTCAAGAACTTGTTGTGAAGAGTGAACACAAAATCCTTGGTGTCATCTTTGACAAAAAACTTATATTTGTTCCCCACATCAAGGACTTGAAAACTAGATGTGTGAGGGCCTTGAAACTTATTAATATTATTGCCCACAGATCCTGGGGCGCAGACCGTGAAACACTGCATCGCCTCTCACCTGTGTTGTCAGGGCAAAATTTGACTATGGGTGCATAGTGTACGGGTCAGCCCGGCAGTCTGCTCTGAAATGCATAGATCCTCTCCACCACCAGGCTTTGCGATTAATCCTGGAAGCATTCCGAACACCGCCTGTGCAAAGTCTTTATGTGCAATGCAATGAGTGGTCTCTCGAAAGACGACGTGCCTACCATGGTATCCTCTATGCACTAAAAATTTCCAGTTACACAGAACACGCGGCACTCTCCTGCGTTACGGAGACTCGTTTTGAGTAAATGTTCTTGAACACGCCAAGAGTCTTTCTTCCATTTGGCTTGCGAACACGGCAGATTGCTGAATTTTTTGGAGATTGCTGAACAGTTTTACGCTCGATTATTCTTCACTTTCAAAATGTAACGAAAGAATACCTTCTTGGCAGTTAACGATACCGTCAAACTTTTCCTTTACAAGGTACAACAAAAGAAATACAACCATTGTAGTTTTAAAATAGGAGTTTGAGACTTCGAGGGAAAGTTTCGGCGGCCATGCTGCCTTCTATACAGATGGATCAAAGAGTGAAGTCGGTGTATCGTGCGCCATGGTAACGGAGAACGTCAAAAGGGCGAGACGCTTAGATTTTTGCAGCGCCGCCATCATTGGGCTGATGCTAGCACTGCGCTTCATGGAAAATGGAATTAAATCATCCGTAGTCTACGCGGATTCGCTCAGCGCTGTGCATGCTATTCGTGGACTGCACCGAACAAAAAACACGATTGTCGAGCAAGCGCGATACTTTGCCAGCACAGTGCTCAACAGATGTTATCGCCTGACCCCTTGTTGGGTACCCAGCCATGTAGGTATACAAGGGAATGAAAAAGCTGACCAGGCCGCTGCTGAGGCCGCGGTCTTGGGAGAGATCACCCCTACTGGCTTTCCTCATCAGGATTTGAGACCCCTGCTGAGGAGTGCGATCATTCATAAGTGGCTGGAATTTTGGACCACACAAAATGATAAGTTGCACATGATAAAGCACTATGTGAGAAGACCAGTGCCAAGTCTATCAAACCGTTCACAAGACACATTAGCCTCCCGACTGAGAATTGGATACACATACTTGACACATGGCTTCTTACTCCGACGTGAGGGCCCTCCTGAATGTGTGCATTGTGGGGTCCAGCTCACCATTTTACACATTCTCTGTACATGTCCCTATTTTGAGAAGCAGTGCAAGGAACACTTTTCACAATTTTAGAAGTATTGCCTGCCATTTCACGCGACCCTATGACTGGAAGATGAACCACTTGTGCCATTCCAAAGGGTGTTGCATTTTTTAGAACACAGTAATATTCTCAATAGGCTTTGAGGTTTTAACTTGTCCATTTTAGACTACGACAGTTTGTTTTATTTACAAACATAGTTTTTGTTTAATTACCTCAGTATATTTAGCTCAGTTTAATGTACTCACCAGCGTTCGGCGCATTAGGGCCATAGTTGTCGATACGCCAAAAAACCCTCAAAAAACATCATCATCATCATCATCTTATCCTCGTTCTTCTGTGATGTTGCTGCGACTGTACCATGGGCAACGAATAATCTTTCGCGGGACTCAGCTTCTACTCTGAGAAACTTCATTAAGTCCTTCAACTTTGTTACGTGTTGCGTTTCCGAAAGCCCTGAATCCATTATGCCGTCTCCTCGGTCATTTCTGTTCCTTATTGCAGCTTCATCCTCCGCTTCCAGCTCCTTTCTGTTGAAATCGATAACTAGCGCCTGAGGTATGAGTCGAAGCATGAGGGAGTACAGCATTGATGAAAAAGACTCCTCAAGTACCCCGAGCGTTGTCAACGCTCTGACATGCGGTGCCAGCTCGTCGTGAAGCTTACTGAGGCCTCTGGTATCTTGCTGTGATCTTACGAGCTGCAAGTCCACCAGTCTGGTGATGTGGTCCTCTATTTGCAGAGACTCATTCCCAAACCGACCTTTGAGAATTTCAAGGGCGTCTCCGTAGCATCTTTCCGTTGGGGGCAATCCGGAAATGGCCGACGCTGCTTCGCTAGTGAGCGCTGCTCTTAAATAATTGAACTCGTCGCACGCAGACAATTTCGCGTGCTCGTGTACAACCTGTCGGAATTGCTCCCAGAACGCCATCCAGTTCTTTCTTTGCCCGTTGAACTTTATGAGGTCCAATTTTGGCAGTTTAACCTCAACGCTTGGTATCCTTGTGCCTTCCATGGGTCTCGTTTGTGAACGAAGTCCATCTGCGCCAATTCCCCATGAGCTTAACCTTAGTAGTCTGAACTGCAATCTTGCCAATACCGCCGTGGCTCGATCAATATACTCAAAGCTCGCCTGTTGTTCCTCTTCGACTTCTTCCGCAGACCACAGGAGCTCCAATTCGGCGTTCACTCTCTCTAAGTAGTTGTCGATGCGCAAAAAAAAAACCCCTAATCATCATCGTCTCTCTCTAAGTTCTCCATATGCTTCATGACTCGTGCAGACACTACTCCTATGTCTTCCTCACGCAAATTAACTACTTCTAGCTTCTCCGTAGCCTCGCTGATAGCCCGAGAAAGAGCGCTGCGCAACCCTCGGCGTTGACGCTTTAGGCCTTCTTTGCTTTCCATTTTCCTCTCGTAGGCCTAAGCAGTTGCACGATGTTCCACTGTAGGTAGTCGAAATCTCCCAGCTGTAGTCTCTTCCCAGGTTTCGGCACCAATTCTTCTTGTAGTTCTTTTCGAGCCCAGGCCTTCTAAATAGGATGGCTCCCACATTGCAATAACGAACACCGCGAATTTATTCAATGCTTACTGGGTCGAACAACAAACTAAAAAAAAAAAAAGGTTCCCTTGCGCCTTAGCGCATATCTTCCTTCTTCTTCATCCTCGGGGAAATGGCCGTTATCCACTGAGGGCGATTGGCCAGTACCAGATGAGGATCATAGGCGTGGATTTTCCTGAACACTAGCTATATATGTGAGGAGGAGGAGGAGGAGGTTGAGGCTTGTCGGACTAACGATAGGTATGGGATTCGCGGAGGATAGCCGTGAAGTTAAGCGCAAGAGAAAAGACGAGGCGAAGATACGTTCGCAGCTCAAAAGCGCTGGCTAAGAGTCATGAAGGCAGCCACACTAGATGCTACCGTCCAGTTCCACCTCCCTGCATGCGAAGACCCGAACGATAGAAGAGAGCCTAGGCAGAGGGGGGCGCCTTGCATTTTCAGAGGGCGAACCACACAGTAAATTTTTTTACACCTTTTTAGTGTAAATGGTTTGTCCCATAGCGCACCTCATATCAGTGTAAATTTTACACCATACACCAGGGTGTAATTTTTTACACCTTTCCAAAATGGTGTAATCTACACAAAACACCCTTTCCATAAGGTGTAAAGTGCCAAAAACACTTATTGAAAGGGGTGTTTTATAAAAGAAACACCCTTGCAATGGAGTGTATCGGATGCAGCATCGGAGCACTGCTGTTGAGCTGGCTGTTGCATAGCTTATATAAACTGCGCATGCTGGTTATGGAAACCTTGCAAGGCCTCAGATTATGGCCTTGAATAATCTGAGATGTATGGTACACCAGACGACCATAGAAACCATTTTGGCAGGCCACGGATGACTGATGCTGCTCCACAGACGAGGGTTTAGGGAAGGGTTCCCGACCAGCTCAACAGCGTGCCTCAATGTGAGGAATATGCCTGGAACAAGGTATGAAGGCAAAGTTTCGTTTATTGGCACACGTACACGTACACATATCAGTGAAGAAAATGCAATTAAATGGAATATGAAGCCTTTGTAAAATATTAAATGAAAATGAAAAGCAATGCAATGTGGAGTGCAAGGTATGTTGACTAGATGGCTACATTGCTACCAAAATCGTAATCGTCCTACGCTTGTAAGGGTTCAGCACCAAAGAAGAAAAATAAGTCCTTGACAAAATGGACATCTGTTTTGTGGGTCATGCAGGACTCAGTCGACGCACTGCAAGTCGCCTACATAGCAAAAAGGTTTAGGTCTTGGAAGTCTTAGCAAACTCGTTTCCGTAGTTGTTAAAAAACTTTATCACAGGGCTTCGTGGACGAGAGTCACTCACTTTGATACAAAGCTGTTCCAGGGTGCAAAGAGTATTGTACGTCTTGGAACTGTATACAATTTGAAACAACCAATAGGCTGCAAGAATGGCAGCCAAGCCCTCTTCAAGATCGATTGTTCGAAAGAGGCGCTGCTTGTCGACATAGAGGTGCATATGTTCTGCTTGTTCGATGCTGCTGCCAGTGAACATGATGCAAGGAGTTGCTGGGATTGGTGTATCCTATTAAAGGGAGAACATATGTTTAGGAATGCATACAATGTGAATTGTGGGGCCTTGAACATTGAGTACAATTGTAGTACACAAATATATGACCCAGTCCCTCTTTCGCTGTTCACTGAATATGCATTCCAATTTGAGAACTGTTATCAACCCAGGACGAATGTTCTCTGAGGTGTTCGTACAGGTCCCATTTGCAAAGGGGTGGCATGTTCCAAACGGAAACTCTGCTCAAGTGCAAACTTTTACGACTCTTGTGCAATTACTAAATGTGCAAAATTATCAGAATTTTCCACATAGATTCGATAAAAATATCGATAAAGTTAATATTATATCGATATGGGAAATTGATAGTATATCAATATGTCGCTGGACATTCCCAGGAAAAAAAACGATGCCTGGTCTACAGCTTTTGAGATACTTTGTGCAATCAGGGTGTCTACAAAACTGTAGCCTTCAAATTCCCTGACTTTTCCAGGTGGTTTTCACTGACCAAAACAAAAGGGAACTTGGTGGCCGCTGATACATTTTGATACAGATTTTTCACAAAACAGATCATTGACTGAGAAATTAGTAAGACTGCCCTACTTTTATGCCTCTGAGCTTGTCGCATTGGCGAACCGCTACTTGCGTAAAAATTGCTGCGCCATGACCTCCCGACCACTCATCAGAGCTGGTGATTCACTGTGCATCGTGACGGCACTTGTCTGCTGTTTTCCTTTACTTCAGCTGCCTTTTTCGCAAATTCCCTGACAATCCCATGACTTTTCCAGTCGCATCAAAATTCTCTGATAATTCAGTTTTCCAGGTTGGTAGATAACCTGGTAATGTCACGAGCCTGCGAATGAATTTCGCTTGAATGTCGCGCTCAGTTGACTATAACCATGCCTTTTCAACAGTGATGGCCAGTAGCTAACTACATGTAGTTAAACTACTAGTTAAACTACCTGATTGTAGTTAAAAAGTAGTTATCAACTACCTGCAGATATGTAGTGGCAACTACTAGTTAAACTACTATTTCGAGTAGTTAACTACAGTAGTTAGGTTACTGCATGCGCCAACTACTTCCAATTTTGCCACAAGCTTTACGGCACGATTGTGCTTCCGATTTTTACCTTGAGCTACTTGTTTGATGAGAACGGAGGTGCAGAGCAATTGTGCCGTGCATGTGTACTAAATCTTCACTTTTATCGCTGCTTGTGATTCTATTTAGGTGTCCAAGAACACTATAGAATGGGATTGGTGTTGATGGACAACGTTAAGTAGTTATAGATGTAGTTAAAATACAGTGCAGTAGTTAAAGAAGTAGTTTTAACTACCTCCCCTGAAAAGTAGTTGAACTACTAGTTAAACTACTCAATCACAAAGTAGTTAGTAGTTATAGTTAAACTACTGTAGAAGTAGTTAGTGGCCATCACTGCTTTTCAACCTTCCACCTCTAAGGCGTCTGTCTTTATATCGACAAATACACATCTATGTATTATCTCCTGGAGGAAATACTGATATTGTTCCATTTACAATAATTACAAGTACGACGAGATTGACCGGTACCACTGTGTACTCCAAGAATCGGCGCAAATTGCAGAACTGTGATCATGATTATGAGTGGAATATACTTACATATTGCATGAACATGTTCTTTATTACTTCGAAGTCCTTTACACATGAACCCAGGATTTGAAGGGCGTGGATAGCAAGGAGATCTGGAAAAGTCCAAAGAGGAAACTCAACCTACGATTTTCAGTGAGATAACACGAACTGCAACAAGAGAGCAGATATGTACCCAATGCACTAATTTTGCAACACAAAACTATAGTTTTTTTTTGGCTTTTATTGCTTGCTTAGCTACACTTACGTGCTCGTCGTCTTTCTCCTATATCCTCCCGTCCACCATCAGCAAGGAGCAGGTCGCGCAGGTGTGGTTTGCATTTAATTCGTCCGTTAATTGCAAGCTCTCGAACACGCTGCAGTGTACTCTGGGTCTCTTCAAATGGGTGGTGCCCATACCGCCTCTTGCATTCGTTGAAAAACTGAAAGAAAGTTCAAGCTTATCAGGACACCAAAGAAGTACTAATTACAATGCACATACCCTTGCAGGGTCCATCAGGTAAGGGTACTTTTCTTTGGTTGTGGCTACTGGCAGGCTGACAACAGCTTCTGTTCGCTGTCTGACGGTAGCTGCCATCCTCACATCTATTTGGTCCTCATCAGGGGCTGCTTTCTTGTCTTCCTTTACAAGCCACTCCTCGTGGTCTGCAATACTCTTGGCATCCTCACCCTCCACCATGAGAACACTCGTTTCCTGCAACGGACCACACATGGTTCACTTAACTATTCACGCCTCTCACGCCTTTGACAATGTTCCCATGAGACAATAAAAAGGAGAAAAGAATAGCGAAATGATCAGGTCTAGTAAGCACAAGCTAACTTTGTGCAACTTCCTCCTTTTCAGCTCTTCCTCAGCACTGTTGGTGCCATCTTCCGGTCTCTTCCTTTTTCCCGGTCGACCATACTTTGCCTTGTTTGCTAGGACTCTTTCGTTGTCAAGCATTTTACGGCGTTCGTTCTTGAACTTGTTCGTCAGGGATGTTAACCAAGAGTCCTATTAAGAGAAGCAACACA
Organism: Ornithodoros turicata; assembly: GCF_037126465.1. Classification (NCBI taxonomy): domain Eukaryota; kingdom Metazoa; phylum Arthropoda; class Arachnida; order Ixodida; family Argasidae; genus Ornithodoros; species Ornithodoros turicata. Next base: position 108,850,361 of record NC_088201.1, read on the forward strand.
AAAGGGCACGAGATGACTGTCAAGCAAGGTGTGCAACAAAGTGAGCATGTAGGTTGCTGTAAGGCATGAGAGCAAAGGCGTCAGGGACTGCACTGCACTGGTAGGAGACCTGCAGCATGTCAACCAACTTAACTAAAAGTATTTATACAGTGTTTTACCTAAAGTGCTAAAATATTCTGACCAAGGAGATACTAGATTAAGCATTGCGAGACTTTCAGCAATAGACAACTTCAGAAAACCCCATCGTGCAAAGCAGCACCGGTGCAGCATGGGAACCTAGTTTTTGAAATAAACTTCAAAAGTTGCCTACTCAACCTTACCTTTTCTTTCCAAAGATAGGAAGCTCACCTGAGATAACTGCAGGCCCACCGAAAACTTTCTCCAGAATTGTAACAGAAATAGTAAAAAAAAAAATTTTGAAAATGCTGCTTTCAGCTCGCCTGCCTGGTTGTCGGAAAAAATTTGGGCGCCAAGGTGCGACACAAGGAGGGAATGTCCCCGCATTTAATTGTTATTGTTGTTGTCCTTGCTGCACAAAATTACCAAAACTCAAATTAAGATACAAAAAGACGAACAAAAATGAAAAAAAAAAATGAAAGGGGAACACACTGCTTGTCGATAGTCAAATCATGGATATACGCTACGACAGTACCCCTCTGTCCAAAAGAGAAAGAAAAGGTTGGAGAAAGCATGTGACAAAGCATCTGTCCACTCGGAAAGCAGCAATACGGGGGTATTTGCAGACTTGCCACAACACTACGGTGCAAAAGATGAAGCAACGTTGACCTCACATGCAGTTGTTGTAGTACCTTATGTGAGAGCAATCGAATGAGACCGTTCTAGGTGCACGAGGAGAAAGGGAAAAGCTGAGGGTCAGTGTGAAAGGCTGACCTGCTTTCGTAGCGTATCTCATACCATAGGCGTCAATGAAACACACTTATCAGGGAACGTATTTACGATGAGACTGTAGTCACCGAAGCTAACGTGAGAGCATTCAAATCATGCAAGAGGAAAAGGCAGAGACATTCCGTCCTCGCGTCACACAGACAACCAGGCAGACAGGACGAACGCAGCATTTTCACATTTTTCCCCTACTATTTCAGTCGCACTTCTCAGCAAAGCTTTTGGTAGGCCTACTGGTATCCGAAGTGGATTTTCTGTTCCTTAAAGAAAAGGTTGACTAGGCAGTTTTCAAAGTCCATTTTTAAAAAAATTGGTTCCCACAAATGAAAAAATTTCTTAATGGAAAATCTAAGCCACATTGAGACACACCCAGCCCTTTGATGTATGTTAAAGGAAGACCCCAGAGCAGTTCTGGCAAAAAACGAGGTGAAAGTCTTTCTCCCCACTACCTCCAATATACCCCATACGAGCTCAGTCCTCAATCTATCAATGTATTGTAACAGCAACAACAACTTTGCTATGAGATGATGAATGGGGAGATTCATCACCACGGGCGATACTCTGCCGCAATCTATTGCAGCGGCTAATTATTGACGGAAAATCCTGATGCAGCAACCTGTGTAGTGCAAAGAATTGATCAATTTTGCTAGTTCCACTGAATGTTGGTTGGGCATATCTCACACTGTGGGCTCTATAGACATACATGATTTCTGGAAGCTGCATTAAGGTGTTATCCACAACACAAAATGAAGGTGGATTGCACATGTGGTACATGCTATTAACGGCCTGGCACCAGCATGCAAAAGATTCAGGCTGGCAACATGCATGCACTATGGGCAGGCAATGCATGCAATAATCATTATTAGGCAGCCTCATCTCAGGTCATGATACTTACACCCCCTTGTCCTATTACGTCAGCTAGGGACGGGTAGCGTTCCAGGAGCAATGTTACAGCTTTGGCATAGAATGATGGACTTGGGTTTCTATGAGGAGGTCCATTACAAGAAAGTCAAACGGCAGCAAAAATACCAAGAAACAGGTAATGTAAAACAAGCTATGCCTATTAGCTGGAGCCCCAAGCTGATTTTTTAATCAAGTGCTTTCCTTTTTGTGGAGATTAGTGATGAATCATAGAAAGTATCCTGATATGATAGTGGCGAGTGTCAAGAGCAGTTTGATCAGGCACCATGAACTTGTTCTCTTACTATTTCTATGACAATATTACTCTTACAGTTTATGTGACCATTATAACTAACAGAAGGAAAAGCACATGTAAACATGCACGCACTGTGCAGACGTATCTCACAAAACAGGCGATGCAAGCAATGTTCTGCGCTCACCAAGCCACAAGTACATGCACTGCAAACTAGCAGGTGGAGGAGGCAGTGAACAAGCTACTGCAAAAATAACAAGCAGGGTGTCAAACCATAAACCTCAATGCTTAAGAAAACAAAATCTTGAGAAAAAAAGAACATATCCTACATACACACCCCTAAACGAATGCACATAATTTTTTTCCGCCGAAATCTAAGCCGGTCGAGCTACACCTCTGGCTGGTTTTGGCTGGAATGGCCCTGGAGTCACTTCCAATTTGCACATGCCATCCTTGGATATCAAAGCGGTGCTAGGCAATCGTAACGAAGACAACACACATAATCATGTGCAACTCACACTGATAGCTTGACCATCGACTGGAACAGGGTGTTTACAATTTTCCTGAACACACATTTTGTTATGGGCGTTTCACGCCGTATCAAGAAATGGAGTGCGCCAAAGTCAGGAAGGGAATACCGGATTCCATGATCGTCATCTACATTATTCCTGTTCAGTGGGAAGGAAGTACAGAAAAGCTAAGAATATAAATTGAATGCACATGCAAAGTTCACGGCATGAAAACATGAAAAAAGCGCAACCTTCATGCCTACTCACATCACTTGGGGACGTATCCCATCTGCACTGCTTGTGGATGGCTCCGACAAGATAGAGGGCTCTATGTCACTTGCCTCGGTACTCTGAACACAAAAATCAAAACTGAAGGCATCCATCTTTGCTGTGCTAGGACACTGGGTACGTCATCCAGACAATGTGCCTCACATGAAACTACAATGGGAGCCTAGCATAAGCACTATTGTAATTGGATATAATAAGTAGATAGTTGTAAAGTTGCCATCAACCACTGTTGAGCCCAGCTCACGTTTTACTTTTTCGATATGAATCCTGGTTTTTGCTATGTCTTCAGAGCTGATATCGATTGAGAATGAAACGAAAAATGCAGAGAAAAGAGAAATAGGAAAATTAGCAAATACTGTTGTAGTGAAGCTGCTCCTTGTGTCCCCTTAAAGTACTTCCTATAGCGTTGCTTCCAGGTGCATGAATCACCAGAAGGGAGCCTGACATTCCTTTTCTACACAATGCCGTAGCGATAGACAGGGAATATAACATAGGCGCTGACAACGAGGCGCAATTTCAAGTTTCGAAACAAGTTATTGCAGCACATGGTAGCGTGCTCGGAGGAACGGATGAGGGGGGGAACGAACCGAGCAACATTACAATCGTATGATCTGAACATAGCTTAAATTGTACAGGTAACAGTAGACTCATACGTACTGCATTCTCCGAGCGTTCCTGGTAAGCTGGTAAGACGCGTACTGTCGCCATGTGCATTAATTCATCGCCGTCCGCCAATTCGACATACTCGTTGAAGTCGCTGTCCAGAACCTATAGAGAGGACAGCAATGTTGTTACTACCTCATCACAACGCCCTACAGGTGTAGTTTTATGTGCTACTTAAAGCGTCTGGCACAAGACGCAACATACCTGCAACCTGTCAGTAGCGTTCACATGTGGCGCCAAAGTGGTCGAAGCCGATATAGCACTTCTCAATGCCCTTAGAGTGCCCTCTTCAAGGAGGCACTTTCGTCTGATGTCTGCGTGAGGCACCACAACCAGGCACGTTACGCCTGTCATTTTTGCTCGAAACCAGCTCACCGTACCGGACGCGGCCACACCGAACCAGACGCACAAACAACGCAAACGCGCCGACGGCCTTATTTCGACTTGGCTTGGATTGCCGCCCGCGACCGACTCCAACGTGCGTCGGTCCCCTGGCGGTATGTTCTGCTTCCCTGTTTACATCATGAAAAAGAAAAATAACGAAACGAAGCTAATTGCACATCTTGGCCTGCCGTAAGCACAAAATCTCGTTAGTGTGTGCTTCCTTCGTGCTTTCTATGACAAAATAGCGGTGCTAGTAGTAGCCTTTCTATCAGCAGATCCTTCATCGTCATGGGGCTCGCCTGGACGCATCGCATGGTCTGAACTGATGATATTTTTTCGAACCAGCTGTTTGTGATTGTCGTGCTGATGAGAGAGAGTATTTTTATGCGCGTTCCTTTCGCTCCCATGTTGTTTCCGTGTGAAGTTATTTGAGTCGAACGGGTCCTGTTTTCTGCCGACACGATGCCCCTTCATTCGGTCGTCGAACTTCCCATTTGCACCTTGGCGGGAATACGAAGCTGACGCCCTTGAGCTGTGCACCACCAGTAACATCGTGTTTGTGGTGAGTTCAGTTTAACTTTTGCTGCTGTGCCTTATTTTATTGAGCCTGATCTTAAGGTTGTGATTGCCTGATCACGTGAAACGTAAACACAGGAGGGTTGTAGAGAACGTGCTTACCAGACTTTACAGCACCCGATAACTAAACTGCTCATACCTCCCCCACTGCAACGCGCCGGAAAAACAAAGACACAGCATCATGTACCAACAAGCCCATATTTCTACGTTGTCCATGCTCATACCTCCACATTCGTCTATAAAAACTACCTAAAATTCCTTCTACAAAAGGCAGTGGTTTCCCATAGAATGTTATTGACTGATATTTTCGTTCGTTTATTTGAATTTCAACCACAACCAGCACAGTCTACTCACAATCTACATTTGATGTTGCCTTATCAAATAAAATAGCTAACCGTTTCGACATGCTATTGCTCCTATCCCCCAGTCTATGAATGTTGATTACAAAAAAGCTTAATATTACTAACCCATACATACTCATCTTATAACAAAAGCATAAGACAAGATGCGGCTTGATCAGTCAAACGCAGTAGAGCTAAGTCTGCGTGTTTGACTGCCTTCTGCCTCTCGAATTACGTACTATGTTTGTTTAGGTTAGAGGCATGTGTCCATTCATGCAAGCACCAGATGCTTTCAGCTTCATAATATAATGTTAAAGATTGAAGATGCAGGCACGAGGTCCCTTGCTGTAGTGGAACAGTCATATATGGGATGCTAATGTTGAGTGTAACTGCGACAATGCATCATACATATTGTACCTGTAAAATGTTCTTTACTTCTGTGCGTTTTGAAGCGAAACTCTCTCCCTCTACCATGAGTGTGCATGGTGTAAGCACTGTTACATTAACACACCGTTACATTAGCTGACCTTACTTTCTGGTCCTTTGCTTTGCAGATGCCAGCTTTACGCTACTTCCGGTGCCCACGCTGCGAGTGGAAGGAATTTTCGCTCAAGTCTCTATTTCGTCACCTCCATGTAACCCATGGCCATGAGAGGCAGTGGACCTGTGGGTTAAGTGGATGCATGCGCTCCTTCTCCACTTTTCCGTCGTACAGGAAGCACGTGTATCGGAAACATGAAGAGGCGTTTCAAGACGAAACCAACACTACCTTTGTGGGTGAAGGTAATCAAGATCACTGTGGCACTCAGTCACATCATGATGCATCAGAAGATGTGGTCCCACCGCCAGACATGGACACAACAGACACTGACATGGGTACCGAAGACCGTGATGAGCAGCATCTGAGTGACACCATGCAAAGTGACCATGTTAGACAGCTAGCATTACTTCTACTAAAGTGGAAGGAGAGCAAGCGGCTGGCAGAGTCCACACTAAATGAGATAGCTAATGATATTATTTGCTATGTTCAGGGTGTTGCAGACGACTGGATGATGAGGCCAGAGCCAGAACGAACAGGATTAATGTCAGCCATAGGTGAACAAATGCAGACATTGTCAACACAAGCAGGCCGGACTGATTACTGGAAATTATACCTGCCATTTGTCGAGCCTCGCACTGTCGTGTTAGGAACAAATGAGCATGGCAGGTGTGATCAATTTCATTACGTGCCCATATGCGAGGCTTTGAGGAACATTTTAGAAGTTCCGGTCATCTACAGTGACTTCTGCCGTTCACAGAGGGAAGCGAATTACCTGTCCACAGTCTTTGATGGAGAAGCCTTTCAGAACCATTCATATTTCAAAGGGGATGAGAAAAAGATCTGTGTGCAATTATACGCTGACGAATTTGAGGTATGTGATCCTCTAGGAAGCAAACGTGGCAAACATAAACTGTTGGGAGTTTATTTTTCTATTCTAAATCTACCACGACGGTCAACATTGTCTCACATGCATCTGGTACTTCTGGTAAAGGACAAACATGCATCGGCATATGGCATGGACAAGGTATTTTCCCCACTCCTGCAGGACATTGCCAATTTAGAAACTGAGGGAATTACAGTGAATGGAGACACCCTGAAGGGTACAGTCTTCATCATGACAGGTGATAACCTGTCCAGTCACCGGATTGCTGGTTTCAAATGCAGTTTCAGTGGGGGCAGGATCTGTCGCTTCTGCTTAGCCTTGCGACATGAAATTAATTATAAGCATCAAGAGACTGATTTTGTCCTTCGCACTCCAGAGGGTCACAGGCATCACCTTGAAATGCTGAAGAATGGCATTCCTACTGTTTCGCTGTATGGTGTGCGGGAGCCTTGTGCTTTAAACTTTAGTGGATTTGAGCCAACCGACCACTTCCCCCCGGATGTGATGCACGATGTTTTAGAGGGTGTAGTGCCATTTGCTATGAAACACATAATCGCGCACTTGATCACCAGTGGCAATTTTTCCCTCATTCAACTTAATCAACGCATCGAGGAGTACAGCTACGAACAGTGTGACATGAGGAACAAACCTGAGAATATCTCTCGTGACTTCCTTCAAGGCAAGGCCTGTATGAAGGGAACCGCCTCACAGGTGTTTTGCTTCTTCAGACATTTCTCACTGTATGTGGGTGACTGTGTGCCATCTGGAAATGCGGCATGGGAGCTCTACCTTCTACTCAGAGAGATAGTTGATATAGTGATGTGCAGAAAGCTCCCCACTTCCTATGTTCCCTACCTGCAGCGACTCATCACTTTCTTCTACCATGATTTTCAAGCTCTCTTTTCTGGAATCTCTGTGCCATGTAAAATGCATTACCTGGTGCATTATCCTTCATTCATTTTCAAGTACGGACCTCTGGTAAACATTTGGGCCATGAGGTTCGAATCAAAGCATCAGTACTTTAAGGACATGACACGCAAGTTACGAAACTTCAAAAATGTTACACGCATGCTAGCTGTCAGGCATCAGTACCTTCAGGCATACGAACTGTCGCAGTCGTTAAACCAGACCTCTCCTTTTGTGACATCGTGTCGCCCTGTGCTACTTGAACACATGCCCGATGTGTTGAAGTCTTTCATTCAGGAGAAGGGCATTGTGGCACCAAGCATTTCAGTGGTGAAATCTGTAAGGATTGACAATGTCCTGTACGTACCAGGGATGTCACTACTGTACAGTGTCAGTCATGACAAGCTACCCGAGTTCGCTCAGATCTGTGGCATATTTACCATCAACAGACGAATCATTTTTCATATGCGTGAGCTCGTAACGGTAGAGTTCGACAGTCACTACCATTTTTATGTTGTCACTCACACTGACAAGTGCTTCGTTCAGAGTGACATTTGGACACTAGGAGAGCCATTATTTCCCACATGGAAGGGTGATCAGTGTGTAATTAATCCTCGTCATGCGCTCTTGTAGGAGGTTCTATTTGGCCCAGTTCTGCATCTCGTAACGGCCTGTGCTGTCTGTGTGTGTGTGTGACTCCATCCACGGCAAAATCAAAATCCTGTACATAACATTCCCACAATTTTCTGAAATCCATGTGACAAGTTTCTTTTCTCTGTGACCACCACCAGCAATAATGAATCGCGAAACAAGAAGCAATGGTTCATGCACGTACTGTTGGAGACACGGTTAGCCAAAATCGCCTGTCAATACTTCGCAGTCCCACATTATCTCTGTTGTTCACGGAGGTGTTGTGTCAATATTGTATTTGAAGGTGGACCATGTGCTACACGTCTTTATTGTGCGAAAGAAATAGTCTTGCAACACCTGGAGGTTTGGGATGAGATAAACCACGGAGTGCTGATTTTAGAGAGCAGTGTCCCCTACAATACATGTCAGTCTCCAAATAAAGTGTGTTAGTGCATACCTGTAACTTCAGTTGCATTGATTTCATTTATTCCCCTATTTCAAAATATATATCTCCAAAACACCATTTTTAACACCCTTAACTCACGCGAAAAGAGTAAAAATCGTGTAACAGGGGTGTTTTTGTGTTTACACCCTTTTTCACACTCCAGTAACACCACCAGATTGGCCTGGAGGTGTAAAAATAAGTGTAGTTCCCAGAACACCTTTTCTTACACTGTTTTTTACACCTTTTAGTACACCTCAGGGAGTAAAAAAGGGTGCTTGCTTCGAAAAACACTGATTTGGTGCAAAACAGGGTGTTAAAAAATTTACTGTGCAGATAGTTCTGACGAAGTCGGTCGTAGAGGCGACAGTGGAGAAGGAAGTGTTCCACTGTTTCGTCCTGTCCACAGTGTGGGCACAATGGCGAATCGTGCACGCCAGCCCGATGCAGGTATAGAAGTTTAGGGGGAGGGCAAGGCACCGGACGCGCGTTAAGGATACCTCAATGAGGAGCAGCCTTCTTCCTCGGACCGGAGCCTACGTACTCTTCCTTTTCCTTCGGCTTTATCCGCACTATGGGTCGAACTGGAAAAATGCTTGGAAATCAGAGTCATTTGGTGGTTGCTGATATCAGATTGTTGTAAAAGTATTAAGCGGCGGTGTTCACGGAACCTTTCGTGTAGCTTCCTCTCGATTTCCCTTATGTATAGAAGATTTGAGCAGATAGAACAAAATATTGCATATATTATGTTGCATGTGTAGTGGCTGGACGTGTAAATATATCGACCATTGGAGCCCCGAAGGCGATAGTTGGGTCCGATATGGGCACAGGTTAAGCACCGTGGTCCCTGGCAAGCAAAAGTCCCGTTTTCTTCTTTGTAATTGTTTGGATGCGGCTGCGGACAAGAAGGGCTCTCAGGTTTGGAGGGCGTCTGTAAGAAATTGTAGTGCCAGTGGGGAGCTGTCCGGAATTGAAAAGGTCCTCCGAGCCGGACTTGATTTGTCGCATCAAGTTAGAGACGGCTGGGTGATACTCAACTGTTAAAGGCAATGATGATTTTTTGTTGGAGGTTGCTGGGATAAGAGTAGCCCACCTGGGGATAGCCGCAACGCGGGTGGCAGCCGTCTCAAGCACTCAAGGAGTGGCAAGGGGTAACCACGGGAGGTGAAAAAATCTTTCATTTTGGCAAGTTGATTTAGAAAATCTGAATCTTCACCGCAAATGCGGCGTAGCCGTAAGAACTGCGAAAGGGAATAGAATCCTTGACATGTCTAGGGTGGCAGGAAGAATAGGACAAGTAGCTGTGAGAGTTCGTTTCTTTGTGAAAGATGCTTGTCCGCAGTTTTGAAGGTAGAACTGATATGGTGAGGTCTAAGAAGTTTAACCGCCGAATTCAGATAGGACTGCTTCCTTCACGATTCCTTCGAAGGATTCCTTCACGAAGAAATCCTTGTGTACCAAGGCGCCCTCGATTTTTTTAATTATCCGCATCCACACACATTTTAACCAACTTCGTCTTCTTTCTTACGTCAAGCTCACATAGGTCTCTTGAGGCACAAGGCATTTTTAGAGACGGCTGGAGCGGTCGCCGCTCGAGGAAGGCCGTACGGTTCCTCGGGATGCTCGAGGTATCGCGCTCGTGCCATTCCCAAATGGGCCTTCGGCCTTCCCTTCGGCCGTACCCAAATGGACGAGGCTGTGAGACTGTTGCAAGTGACTACAGCTCTGCGGTTCTCTGCTGCTGGTACTTTTCAGGTGGCCAACGCGGACATTTGTGTCGCAACCGACGGTGTGCCGCCTAGTGAAAAGGGTCAGCAGAGCCATCGCCACCAAGTTGTTTCCGTGCCATGTTACCTTTCCTGCACCCGAGGGCATGACTCTGGCTATGCAAAATTTCTATAGAATTGCCAGCGTGCCAGGTGTAACTGGGTGCATTGATTGTACTCATGTTAGGATAAAGAGCCCCGGAGAGCCTGCAGCGGAAACGTTCAGAGACAGGAACGGCAACTTTTCTATTAACGTTCAGCTGAAGCGTTCCTTATGTTTCAATTATTCCGTTGTGCAATGCATAGTTATTGAGCTGACCTTTACCTTGCTTATAGCCTGCGTCGCTGCTGCGCCATTAAAATACTAATCGTCATCGTCACCTTTATCTTGCCATAGAGGCGTACGGCCACGAATTTGTATTTGTTCTGCGTTTCCCTTTTCGGTTGTGAGGTTTCCAAACATGAACGACTGGACGAAATGAAAATTATTTGTATCAGTATGTAAAAGGCATGCAAAGTTCTCCTGTCGAACTGTAATATGTCAGAAGTGTATACTTCCAGTCGTGTCGTAATCACACTTTCTCATTGTCTGTGTTCCCATTATAGGCTATAACTGGTCCAGAACTGCAATTCTTTGATGTTGTCGCTAGATCGCCTGGCTCTGTCCACGACAGCAGGATCTTCGACAACAGTCGTGCCAAGTTCTTGTTCGAAGAACGTTTGTTACCTCGCATTGTGTTTGACGACAATGGTTATCCATGTCTTCCATATCTTCTGACACCATTACTACAACCGCGCTCGCAAGCTGAGGAGCGATACAACACCGCTCACATAAAGACCCGCAACACGGTTGAGCGTGCCTTTGGTGTATGGAAATGACGCTTTCCATGCCAAGACATGAACCTTCAAACCAAAGTCGAGACATCAGTGACCCCGGCGTCGGGAACTTGGCGCCCCCATCGCCCGGCAGCAGCTGCAGTAGCCCCCTCCTGCACTCACGGTTGGGTCGCCGCAGGAGGGAGACCCCCACGTATAGCTGTGCGTGGCTTTCCCGTGTCTGGGGAAAGGGGGATCCTGGCAGTTGAGTGGACTCGGAGGTTGGTTTGGACCCTTCGGGGCCCCTCCGGGAAAACAACACACTGCTTTGGCCCCTGCTTCCCATAGACGGGTGGTCCTGGAAGGCCCGGCCAGAACTATTCAGCTAGTCGCCATCTCACTTTTCATTGCTTTCTCTTTATCTTCTCTCCTCCCTTCTCTCTTTCTCTTTTCACCTTCTTTGGCGGCAAGGGTCAACCTTGGGCAGTTCTTTTCACTCTCCAGAAAGCTGCACTTGGGTATCATGCGGAGGTACCTGCTACTGCGTTGTTTGCGGTCCCCTGGTTGGGCTCCGTGGTGGGCGGCAGGACGTCTGCACCGAATGTCATTAATTATTTCCTATGGACACAATCACCTCAAAAAAACCCGATCGGCGCCCGAAGAGGAGCCGCACCGAAGAACGAACATTGAATTTCTCTGACCTAAGTTGTCCGGAACCTTGGTTTGCCAAGTTCCTGATTCTTCACTCAGATGACGAGACTAAACAACTATCTAAAGTATCTCCTTTTCTTGTTGCTAGGGCACTCGAACACGTAATAGGAAAGTCGTTTCAGGCCAAGAAATTGAGCTCAGGAGACATTCAGGTAGAAGTCAATAATAAACAACAAAGTACAGCACTGCAATCTCTAAAGAACATCGGGGAGATACCTGTTTCAGTTACAACCCACCGAACATTGAACACCGTTAAGGGAGTCATTTCTGAAGAAGCGTTAATCGAGTGCAGCGAAACTGAAATCGAAGAGGGATTGAAAGAGCAAGGCGTTGTCTCTGCCAAACGGATAATTATGCGGAGAGATGGCAAGGAGATCCCGACAAAGCACATCATCCTGTCGTTTAAGCTGCACACACTTCCTTCTACTATCAAAGCCGGTTATGTCAATTGTCATGTCAGACCATTTATTCCAAACCCTCGTCGCTGTTTCAAATGCCAGCGGTTTGGGCACAGCTCCCAAGTCTGTCGAGGACAGTTGGTGTGTCCCAGATGTGCTGGCAAAGAACATACTGCTGAGTCGTGCACAAAAGACTTCCACTGTGCTAACTGTGAGGGGGGGCACCCGGTCTATTCTCGGTCCTGCCCACGGTGGAAAGAAGAAAAAGAAATATTGAAAATAAAAACAGAGCAGAACTTAAACTACAAAGCTGCACGAGCACAGCTCGAGTTCAGGAAGAAAGGAAGTTTTTCCGACGTGGTGCGTAGGGGAGTGGCGCCACCGAGGAAGTCCGTGGAGACACAGACCTGTTTTTCGGGGTCTGGGTCCCCACTCTACACTCCCCAACCTGAGAAGGCTGGAGACACTCCGGTGTCTTCTGCCGTGACGGAGGCCAGCCGTTCAACTGGCCACAAAGAAACAGCCACGGCCTTCTCTAAGGTCGATGGCACACAGTCAGTTTGGGACGGGGTCGTAAAAGCCCCTTCCCAAAAAGGCACCCAAAGTATGGAGGTCGACGATGACGACTGCATGTCGCAGAAGTCATCGTCGAGCCTTCCAAGCATTCCTTCACAAGGGAAGGAAAAACGAGAAAAAGGACGAGGAAGGGGTTTCAAAGGGAATGAACAACAGAAACAACCCCCGCGAAGGGTCCAACCCCCCTAAATGGTACAAGTCTTTTCTAGTCGGTGTCACCAAGCGCTGCGCTTTCTTTTCCTCCTTTTTAGTGTGACCGCTATGAACCACTTCCTCCAGTGGAACTGCCGTGGTCTACTTGCTAACTTAGACGACATTAACGATCTCTTCGACAAGTACAATGCAGCATGTTTCTGCCTCCAAGAAACATATTTAAGCATACACACACCAAATCCAATTCGTAGACACAATGTATTTCGAAGAGATCGAACAGACGCCACTCGCGCATCTGGCGGTGTGGCTATCGTCACACAAGGAACTGTTCCGTCCAAAGAAGTCCACTTGGTTACAGACTTGGAAGCCGTAGCCGTGCAGATGTGTCTGGACAGAATTGTCACCATCTGCTCAGTCTATTTGCCACCATCAGGAAGTTTTGCACAGAGAGATATAGAACACTTGATCAGCCAACTTCCAACTCCATTTATACTCCTAGGCGACTTTAATGCCCACAATCCGCTTTGGGGAAGTGCAAGAACCGACAGCCGAGGGAAAATGTTGGAAAGGGTCTTGTTATCAACTTCCATCTGTCTTTTAAATACAGGAGCACCGAGGTACGTCCACTGTTCGAATCAGTCTTTCTCGGTCTTAGATTTATCGCTTTGCAGTCCATGTCTATATCAAGATATAGAATGGAGCGTGGAAGAAAACCCACTTGGGAGCGATCACTTTCCAGTGGTCCTGAAATATATGTGTCCAGTCAATAGTCTGACAGCATGCCCCCCTAGATGGAAGCTCCAACATGCTGACTGGAACGCTTTCTCTAAAAAATGTGACCTGTCGTTAATCCCTGTGGAGAGGATGACGATTGAAGAGGCCAACAATGTAATTACCAACGTCATCCTCGATGCAGCAACACAATCCATCCCCCAGACTTCCGGTCGTCTACCGAAACGACCGAAGCCATGGTGGAACAGCGAGTGCAAGGAAACTCGTAAACTTCAAAATCGTGCGTGGGGTACATTTCGAAGGTATCCCACATCACAAAATCTTCTTTTGTTTAAAAAGGCGAGAGCCAAGGCCAGATGGACGCGGAAACAAGCAAAGCGGTCATCTTGGCACAACTTCGTGTCTTCCCTATCTCACAGTACCCCATCCAAAGTGGTGTGGGACAGACTTGGCAAAATCAGAGGAGAACACCGCAGTTATACAATCCCTCTTTTAGAAGTCAATGGGCAGGTGTGCGGAAGCCTACAAGAACAGGCGGATGCGCTCGGACAACATTTTGAACGCATATCTGATTCATCCCATTACAGTCCCGAATTTCTTAGAGTAAAAACAAACGCTGAGAAACGAAAAATTCCAATGAGTGGTGGCGATGAGTACGTATACAATCAGCCGTTCACGATGGTGGAGCTTCAGCGATCTCTATTCGCTGCTAAAGCCACTGCTCCGGGCCCAGACAGAGTAACCTACTCTATGCTGTGCCACTTGTCTGATGACTCAAAAAAAATGTTGCTCCTTTTCATTAACCGCATTTGGGCAGAGGGAACATTACCATTATTATGGAAAACTGCGATTGTCATTCCCCTTCTCAAGCCAAGAAAGGAAGCATCGAATCCAGCCAGTTACAGACCTATCGCCCTTACGAGTTGTGTTGGGAAGACGTTTGAGCGAATGGTCAGTAACCGGCTGCTTCATCATCTGGAAGAAAATAATTGCCTCTCTGAATTTCAATGTGGTTTTCGAACGGGGTGCTCCACTATGGATCACCTTGTTCGGCTAGAAACCACTATCCGTGAAGCCTTCGTCAGAAGACAACATTGCTTATCCGTTTTCTTTGATTTAGAGAAAGCGTATGACACCGCGTGGCGACACGGTATTCTGCGGGATCTTTACTCTTTTGGCGTGGAGGGCAGACTCCTTAGATGCATTTCAAACTTCCTCCAGCACAGATCCTTTAGAGTGCGACTGGGAGCCACTCTATCCCGCCCCTTCGTACAAGAGAATGGTGTCCCGCAGGGATCCGTTCTCAGTGTTGTCTTATTTATTGTGAAAATCAACTCTGTGACCAATGTCATCCCACCCTCCATATCTTTCTCCTTGTACGTGGATGACATTCAAATATCTTGTTGCTCCACGAACCTGTCAATATGCAAACGACAGATGCAGGTGGCCATCAATAATATGGCCAAGTGGTCTTCATCAAATGGATTTAAATTTTCAGCTGAGAAAACTGTGTGTGTCCATTTCTCTAGGATTAGAGGACTGTTTTCACCACCTACGCTGCAGCTTAACCGACAAGACATCCTTGTTCAACCAGAAGCTAAATTTCTTGGCATCACTTTCGACTCGAAGCTGACCTTCAAGGCTCATGTTCAAAACCTAAAGTTAAAGTGTGTCAAGTCACTAAACATTCTAAAAATTATATCTCACAGATCTTGGGGTGCAGACCAGGAAACACTGCACCAAGTGTATACTGCATGTATTCGTTCCAAAATTGATTATGGGTCCTTTGTCTACGGCTCTGCTCGAGAGTCTGTGTTGAAAGCCTTAGACCCTGTCCATCACCTGGGGCTCAGGCTCGTGCTTGGTGCCTTCCGAACGTCTCCGGTACAGAGTCTGTATGTTGAATCGAAGGAATGCTCCTTGAAAAGACGGCGTTCTTACCTCGGTACGTCATACGCACTTGGAATATGTAGTCTACCCCAAAATCCAGCCTCAACTTGCGTGAAGCATACACGCTTTAAACAGCTGTTTATTAACAAGCCCTCTGTTGTCCCTCCATTCGCTTTACGAATTGCATCAGAGTTTGATTGTCAGGGTTTCTCATCCTGTGACCTACAAGTTGTAGAGTGTAGCAGAAAGATCCCACCCTGGGAAGCACCTCCAAGGTATGACACCTCCTTGGCAAAATACAAGAAACAAGACACTGCTTCATCAGTACTTCAAGAAGAGTTTGCACACTTGAAAGACAGCTTTGATAACCATACTGAGATTTACACAGATGGGTCCAAGTCTAGTGCAGGAGTGAGTTGTGCTATGATTTGTGGCACGCACACAAGGTCTCATCGTATAAAAACCTTTGCATCAATTTTCACTGCCGACGTTTACGCCATTATCTTGGCGCTCAACTACATCCTTCAAGATTCCATAAATTCTTCTGTTATATATACAGACTCCTTGAGCTCCATTAATGCAATCTGTAATCAGCACGTAACAAAAAACTTTCTTGTGCAGCGAGCGAGATCTTTAGCCAGTCTGATAAGAACAAAGGGGTACGCTCTCATGCTATGCTGGGTGCCCAGCCATGTAGGCATCAAAGGAAATGAGTTGGCAGATCAAGCAGCTGCAGCTGCTCTCCAAAATGACATCACACCCTTTGATATGTCCGTGCAAGACATGAGATTGACACTCAAGAAATCACTGCACAGAATGTGGCAAGCATTTTGGAATACACAAACAAATAACAAGCTCCACTTAATTAAACCTCAAATTCAGGATACAGGAGACCGTCTGGAAAACCGCCTGTTGTGCACTTTACGAGCGAGGTTGCGTATAGGTCATACTTACCTTACACACGGGTTCTTACTTCGGGGAGAGGAGCCACCTGAGTGTGCGCACTGTGGTCAGCTCCTCTCTGTTGTACACATACTCATCACATGCACACATCATGAAATCCATCGCAAACATCACTTCAAGGAATTTTATAAATACTTCTTACCTCTTCACCCAGCCCTATTGCTTGGTGAGGAGGCTCTCGTCCCTTTTACAAGCGTCTTTGATTTCCTGAGAGACGTTGGCGTTATTAGCCTTTTGTAGTCGCAGAGTAATGTTTTACACGTATACGCTCATCTTTTATTAGTCATCATGTTTACTCTTAAATAACCATAACATTACCACTGTCTCAATCATACCTCAGTTTGTGGCGCATTATGATCTTTGTTGTCAATGCGCCATTAAACTCCAATCATCATCAAGACATCAGTGACAATCATAACTGAGTGTGCAGCATTGCACAATATTGGACGAAAAATGAACGACTCGTGGGAGCTAGCAGATGCCCCACAAAGTACAAACGAAACAGCTTCTTGGGAGTGCCGAGGCGTCACGGCATCAGGAGCAGCCGCACGAGTGGCGAAATTTGGCGAATTGAACGGGCTACGGCAGAAAAGTCTACAGCGTAACAGTTCTGGTTTACCATGAGAAATTGATGTTGTGAGGCTGGAACACATAGAAAGGACAAATACATACAAAGCATCAAAGTGCCTAAGAAATTAATGATGAAAGATGGACGTCACTGAAAAGGTTAGCCAGCTGTAGGACTCGAACACACATCTCGGTAATCCAGAAGGTGTGGGTTCGAGTCCTACATCTGGCTAACCTTTTCAGTGAATTCCATCTTTCATCATTAGTTCTGGTTTACTTCTGTGCATCTACGCGACTGTGACTAATGTGCAGCGCATTCATGTACTTTTGTTGTTTCATGTTACGGTTCATTTATTGTCCGGATGGATGGATTCTTGTTCGATTACGTTAAATGGAGCAGTGTATTTGTGAGCAGAACCAAGAAGAATAAACGGTACAAATGTGAACAGTTTCCCTTGCACCCAGGAATGTTGTGCTACCCGCACCTTAGAATAGTTCTAAGCATACACCAGGAATTTTTCCGGGACTTTAATTTCAGGAGAGGGGGGGGGGGGGGGGCTGTGCCTCGTTGTCGTCGTTCAATCATCACTATACTGCATATAGACGGTCGACGGCAGCAATAGACACCCTTCTGTAGGCAGGTGATCAAATGGCCACCCTATTCCTCTGTGTAAGCTCTCGGGAACCATCATTTTCCAGAGTTTGATGTTCCACGGTATGCTTTCTGTGACACACGAGTCTCTTTGTGCTCGTACTTTCTCTCCCTCATTTTCTTTTTGTGTTACCACAGTGTGCCATTATGATTTGATTCTGCAAGTTTGATTCTACAGTCCCCGTAAACGTCAAGTCAATCTCTTATTAACGGACTTGATTGCGGGGAATTTTGTATTTGGAATATGTTGCTACCGACGCATCCAGTAGTTGTGAATCTGGAAGTGCGATAAATGTCCTGGATGAAGTTAAGTCACAGGTGAGGGAACAAGACCTATAGCTTGAAAACCCAAAACAAGGTGACGTGTGTACATAATCGTTAGACCAACCAGAAGAAAAGACAGCAAGAACCACATTTCGGAGAGTTAAAGGGGCATCATACCCCCTCCCCCCATGGAGGCGAAATTTCGGGGAGGGAGGTGACGAGCAAAATTTGGGAGGTTGTTAGGGTGTGTGGGGTGGTGTTGGTAAAATCCCTGGCAGCCATCACGCTCACCATAACGGCTCCTAAACACAAGTTTCAGACAAAAAAAAAAAAAAAAAAAAGAGGAGGCGGATGCGAAACGGATGTGGTGCTTTGCATTCTGAACATAATTTTTATTTCTTCTGAAACTCCATTTCCAGCTTTTTCTTCTGCAGTTCAGCCACAGCGATTTGTAAACGAAGGTACTCCATTTCTAATAGATGCTTCTCTTGTCGCTGTTCCGGCATCTGGTGGTGGTGTTCGGCTTTCTGCTGCAACTCTAGTTCTAAAAGCTGAACTGCTAACTTGTGCTCAATAGACTTGCGACGCTCGTCGCTTCTTATGGAACCTGTCCTCTCAACCAGCTCTGCTGACAGTGTGGCTTCCAGCAAGGCGGCCCGCGACAATTCTCGCACCCCACTTCTGTGTAAATTTGTTTTAGGTTGCGATGTGCTGGGCCTAATTGTAGATGTGCCACTGTAATCACCATTAGTGCGCGATGCATCCGAATTACCAACTGGAAAGGCAGGAGGAGATTGGCGTGTCGTGGCAGAAGTCTGGGGCAGCGATACAGGTGAAGTAGCAGGAGAAGGTATAGGAGACGCCATAGGAGAAGACCGAGAAGAGGGCATCAGAGGTGAAGATGGTGGACAAAGCGGAGAAGAATGTGCAGGAGATGCATATGAATACACTGCAAGACTGGTAGCCTGTGAATTATTGGGACCTGCATTATGGAAGTCAAAGCGTTGATAACAGGGAAAAGGGTAATGGCGAAGCAGGCAGTGAAACAAATCAAGCAACTGAAGCAAGCAACTTCGCTACTGCGCGATCAGGAAACAGTACTCATATGTCACGAAGCATTGTAGTCGTCGTTCCTGACACCTAACAATACATAATTAATAACTAGCTAAATAAACTATGGGATGTAGTTCCGTATCGGGACCACTGGCTTTTTGTAAAGAAAAACTAATAAAAACAAAAGTCAAACGCTTTTACGTGAAAGTGGAAGTAATTAGTAACGAAATTAAACAGGAATGACCCTCGTATATTGCGTAAACCGTATAAAAATTGAATTTTATCGCCGGTTTCTTGATGGCGATCCGGAAAATCACCGTCGTCGCCATTTTAAAGAATTTTACCAATATCATGTGCCTTTTCACCCTGCTCTATTGCTTGGGGATGAACCGCTTTTACCCTACATGAGAATTTTCAACTTTTTTAGAGATATCGGCTATTTAAATGTCCTATAGTGTGAATGACTTTCTCTTTTACCGTAGTTTACATCTCAAATTCTGAGATAATTCGGTTTTAATTGAACAGTTAGTTTTACCTTTCCACACACATCACAGTTTTGGCGCATTATAGTCAAGTTGCTCTATGATCTCAGTTGTCGCTGCGCCATTAAACTTACAATCAAATCAAAGTCAAGTTGCTCATGCGCCATAAAAACTGCAATCATCATCATCATCATCTTGATGGCGATCCGCCATCTTGGCTGAGGACCTTACTGACCTAACCCGAGGCACAGTCTCGACGCCCGCACCGCCTAGTGTGTGCTTGGGGGGGGGGGGGGGTGCCTCCCCAGACCCTCCCCCCCCCAATCTCTATAACCTAACTTAACCTAACCTCACTAAAGTGACGTGATTTAGCCCATTTCAACGGCCGTACCTTTCGCAAGACGGCAAGTTTCGAATCCGTTAGGCTTAGCATTCCCATGTTTCTCCTGCGCTAAAAGTGAATCAGATGGGGTTGTTTAAATGCATATAAAAAAAACTTCTGGTCCACAGAATTTTATAATTCTTACATTTTTAGATTCAGTATATGATCTTCTTCCACTTCTATACAATATTTACTTTCCTAACCGTTTCTCTAATTTTTAAAAACGAGTGGTCCCGATACGGAACTACACCCAAACTATGAATTGATGCAACTACCAAAACTTACTGGAACTATCCTGTAGCGGCTGAGGCTGTACTTTTGCATCGATCCCCAAGCGCACGGATGGATGTAGGTTTAGCAGGATTACTACGGTCATTGTTGCCGGACGATACGTGTGAATACGGACATATCTTCTTTTGAAATTGAGAGGCAGAGCAGGGTTATTAGAATAGTTAAAGCTCCTAGGGCCAACTGTGATGTAAAACAGAAAACGGCATGCGTGCTTTGTTTGTAGATGTCTGGAATACAGCATTTAATATTGAAAGGTATTGAATATATTATTGAAATTTATTATTGAACGTTATTAGCAGCATTTAATATTGAAATGTATTGAAATTTAATACTGAAAGTTATTAGCAGAGGCACAAATGAATCAGAGGAAATGGGTGTGGCTGAGGTTAGGTCAGGTCAGCTGAGTGCGTATTCCATGTGCGGAGAGAGCCCATGTAGACTGTGCATCCGTTGTGACTGAGATTAGGTATGGTCTGGTAACACGTATTCCATGTGTCGAGAGGGCCCATGTAGACTGTGATCCGGCGTGACTGAGGTTAGGTTGGGTCTGGTGAACACGTATTCCATGTGTCGAGAGGGCCCACGTAGACTGTGATCCGGCGTGACTGAGGTTAGGTTAGGTCTGGTGAACACGTATTCCATGTGTCTAGAGGGCCCACGTAGACTGTGATCCGGCGTGACTGAGGTTAGGTTAGGTCTGATGGTCGAGAGGGCCCACGTAGACTGTGATCTGGCGTGACTGAGGTTAGGTTAGGTCTGGTGAACACTTATTCCGTGTGTCGAGAGGGCCCACGTAGACTGTGATCTGGCGTGACTGAGGTTTGGTTAGGTCTGGTGAACACGTATTCCATGTGTCGAGAGGGCCCACGTAGACTGTGATCCGGCGTGACTGAGGTTAGGTTAGGTCTGGTGAATACTTATTCCATGTGTCGAGAGGGCCCACGTAGGCTTTGATCCGGTGTGACTGAGGTTAGGTTAGGTCTGGTGAACACGTATTCCATGTGTCGAGAGGGCCCATGTAGACTGATCCGGCGTGACTGAGCTTAGGTTAGGTCTGGTGAACACGTATTACATGTGTCGAGAGGGCCCACGTAGACTGTGATCTGGCGTGACTGAGGTTAGGTTAGGTCTGGTGAACACTTATTCCGTGTGTCTAGAGGGCCCACATAGACTGTGATCTGGCGTGACTGAGGTTTGGTTAGGTCTGGTGAACACGTATTCCATGTGTCGAGAAGGCCCACGTAGACTGTGATCCGTCGTGACTGAAGTTAGGTTAGGTCTGGTGAACACGTATTCCATGTGTCGAGAGGGCCCATGTAGACTGATTCGGCGTAACTGAGGTTAGGTTAGGTCTGGTGAACACGTATTCCATGTGTCGAGAGGACCCATGAAGACTGTGATCCGTCGTGACTGAGGTTAGGTTAGGTCTGGTGAACACGTATTCCATGTGTCGAGAGGGCCCACGTAGACTGTGATCTGGCGTGACTGAGGTTTGGTTAGGTCTGGTGAACACGTATTCCATGTGTCGAGAAGGCCCACGTAGACTGTGATCCGTCGTGACTGAGGTTAGGTTAGGTCTGGTAAACACTGCTTGGGGATGAGGCCCTCATTCCTTTTGATAACATCGTTCAGTTTTTAAGAAATATAGGAATCATCAACGAATTGTAGTGTCTTATTTCCCCACTTTTATGTGTTTTACACGCTCTGAATTTTTTAACCCTGTTTTAAACTAATCAGTTTAATTTTAAGTTAAATGTCGTTTAAACTTCAACAGAGTCTTGGCGCATTATGATCCTCGTTGTCGTTGCGCCATGAAACCCCTAATTATCATCATCATCATCATCATCTGGTGAACACGTATTCCATGTGTCGAGAGGGCCCACGTAGACTGTGATCCGGCGTGACAGAGGTTAGGTTAGGTCTGGTGAACACTTATTCCATGTGTCGAGAGGTCCCACGTAGGCTTTGATCCGGTGTGACTGAGGTTAGGTTAGGTCTGGTGAACACGTATTCCATGTGTCGAGAGGGCCCATGTAGACTGATCCGGCGTGACTGAGGTTAGGTTAGGTCTGGTGAACACGTATTCCATGTGTCGAGAGGGCCCACGTAGGCTGTGATCTGGCGTGACTGAGGTTAGGTTAGGTCTGGTGAACACTTATTCCGTGTGTCGAGAGGGCCCATGTAGACTGTGATCTGGCGTGACTGAGGTTTGGTTAGGTCTGGTGAACACGTATTCCATGTGTCGAGAAGGCCCACGTAGACTGTGATCCGTCGTGATTGAGGTTAGGTTAGGTCTGGTGAACACGTATTCCATGTGTCGAGAGGGCCCACGTAGACTGTGATCTGGCGTGACTGAGGTTAGGTTAGGTCTGGTGAACACGTATTCCATGTGTCGAGAGGGCCCACGTAGACTGTGATCTGGCGTGACTGAGGTTAGGTTAGGTCTGGTGAACACGTATTCCATGTGTCGAGAAGGCCCACGTAGACTGTGATCCGTCGTGACTGAGGTTAGGTTAGGTCTGGTGAACACGTATTCCATGTGTCGAGAGGGCCCACGTAGACTGTGATCTGGCGTGACTGAGGTTAGGTTAGGTCTGGTGAACACTTATTCCGTGTGTCGAGAGGGCCCACGTAGACTGTGATCTGGCGTGACTGAGGTTTGGTTAGGTCTGGTGAACACGTATTCCATGTGTCGAGAAGGCCCACGTAGACTGTTATCCGTCGTGACTGAGGTTAGGTTAGGTCTGGTGAACACGTATTCCATGTGTCGAGAGGGCCCACGTAGACTGTGATCCGGCGTGACTGAGGTTAGGTTAGGTCTGGTGAACATTTATTCCGTGTGTCGAGAGGGCCCACGTAGACTGTGATCTGGCGTGACTGAGGTTTGGTTAGGTCTGGTGAACACGTATTCCATGTGTCGAGAAGGCCCACGTAGACTGTGATCCGGTGTGACTGAGGTTAGGTTAGGTCTGGTGAACACGTATTCCATGTGTCGAGAGGGCCCATGTAGACAGTGATCCGTCGTGACTGAGGTTAGGTGAGGTCTGGTTTTTGCGTATTTCACACGTTGGAGAGTCAGTCAGTTTCCGAAGAATGTGCTCAAGTCAAGACTGACCAAGGTTGGGTTAGGTTTTTATGTATCTCGCACGTTGAAAGAGTGGCTTTAGGGTGACTGTTTCGCCCTAATTGGGTCTCATCAGTGCGGTGCAGGGTAGTACCCAACCGCATACGGTCACCCGAAAGGGGTCCGTCAAATATGTACAAATATTTACAAGTATTTACAAATATTTACAATATGTACAGTGTCACTTCTAGGCTTCAGTGTGATGTCCAGGTGTGTACAGGCGCTTAATGTCACTGAGCATCCTGTCGAAAGGGTCTTCATGTTTGTTTATACAGTCCAACCTCCAGAGGTATTCGGTGAGGTGGTGTGCCATGTTGTCGCTGGTCACTCCTCCTCTGGCAAGCCTGTGTCGGAGTGGCCTCCATTGTGACTCGATGTGGTTTGTGGTCACACCGGTGTCTGGGTCCACAAACTGGTACTGATGATTGACAGTCATATGCTGGAAGCCTTGTGTCCGTAAGTATCCGTCCGAGAGTGAAGAGGTTCATGACGGACATTTGCGGAGCTTCTCGAGATGTGTCGTCTGCTTTACTGTCGCTATGGTTAGAAATGTTATAAAAGTGTGATTTTCTGTGAAATATTGCTGTTGTTTTGTGTAATATATGTTGATTTAGTGGTTACGATGTAAAATACGTCGTAAGTTTTTAGATAATAAACTCGAAAATTTGTATACTTTTCCTTTTTTCCCCGATAGTGGCGCTGAAGTAGTGAGGAAGGGGTGAGAAATAGAATCCTGGATTACTGTTGTTTGGTCTGCAAGGTCTGCAACGTTGAAGGTTAATTTCGTAGAATAAATTTTAAAAATCCACTTTTTTAAAAGTAATTTTGCCTTGAAAAATATAAGGATTTTACCATCAGCCTCCGCGCATGGTGTTTTTGTGTTTTTGTTGCTATTTTTTTCTCTCTAGAAGCCGTGGTATCGATGCCAAAGCTTTTCCGCGGCTGACTCTGAAGTGGCTGCAGTAAAGCGACCACTTCGGGGGCTGCAACGCATGTGTGGAGCAGCTGTTTCCACAAGCTGACTTATCGCGGACATGTATCTTCTTTGACTTCCTCCACCTGAAGAAAAGGGCGCGAGCTATAGCTTGGATACGGCTTGGATAGATCACTTGTGATACTGAAACACGAAAGACGACGAGGTATTTCCTATCCGTACCTGTTTTTCGAAAGCCTTCCCCCTTCTTTATCTTTAATAAACATATCCCTCCCCCTTCCCGCGTTTCCAGAGCCTTTCCTTCTTCATCAAAGCCTTCATATTGTCCCAAAGTTTTCGTAGTTGTTTAACTGTTCGTGGCCGGACTCCTGGCATGCTGTTGAATTCATTTGCCAATAATTGCCAGGTCTTGGTTTTTTTGTGTGATCATTCTTGCGTCCGTTTTCTTGCTCTCGATGACCTCACGGTACTTGTAAACAAGTTGGGAAAACCAAAAATGTCGTCTATATAGCGTGTAAAGAATTCCGGTTTGAGCTTATCGTATTTGGCAAAGAAACGCTCTTCTATAAAGCTCATAAATAGGTTGGCGAAGGAGAGTCCCATTTGGGTCCCCATGGCAACACCACATTTTTGGTTATAAAAGTTTCCGTTGAATTCAAAAGCATTGAGGATAAGTACGATCTCGGCAAGACGAAGTAGGATGTATGTTGGTAGATCTAAAATCAACTGGCGGTCCAAGAAGTGGCGCAAAGCCAGCAACCCTTCTGTGTGCGGTATTACCGTGCAGAGGGAAATTACGTCTATGGTGAAGAGAATACAACTGCCAGAATGGTTAACGGGAGATAGCTGTTGATGAAGAACATGTGTGGTGTCTTTTGTGTAGGAGGGTAACCCATGAACGAGGGGCTGCAATATAGAGTCCACGTATGCCGAAACGAGTCTGGTCGGGCAAGAAAGTGCGGAAACAATGGGGCGTCCAGGGCAGTCGGGTTTGTGTATCTTCGGGAGGAGGTACAAAGAGGATGCTTTAGCATTCTTGACGGTAAGGCTTTTCGCCTCACTAGGAAAAGCACTGATCGATATTTCAGAAGTGATGACTTCGTTGGCAGTGTCTTGGTGCTGGGACGTGGGGTCCGCACCCAGTTTTTCGTAGTACCCAGTGTCGGTCGGCTACTCTTATCCCAGCAACCTCGAACAAAAAATCCTCATTGCCTTTAACAGTTGAGTATCACCCAGCCATCTCTAACTTGATGCGACAAATCAAGTCCGGCTCGGAGGACCTTTTCAATTCCGGACAGCTCTCCACTGGCACGACAATTTCTTACAGACGCCCTCCAAACCTGAGAGCCCTTCTTGTCCGCAGCCGCATCCAAAAAAATTACAAAGAAGAAAACAGGACCTTTCCTTTCCAGGGACCACGCCTTTTGATCTTCTCCATCTTCAGACTTCACGTACAAGGGCCCGGCAAAGTCCACCCCGATCACGTCGAATGGTCCACTTTGCCATACGCCGGCGTCGGGAACTTGGCGCCCCCATCGCCCGGCAGCAGCCGCAGTAGCCCCCTCCTGCACTCACGGTTGGGTCGCCGCAGGAGGGAGACCCCCACGTTAAGCTGTGCGTGGCTGTCCCGTGTCTGGGGAAAGGGGGATCCTGGCGGTTGAGTGGACCCGGAGGTTGTTTAGGACCCTTCGGGGCCCCTTCGGGAAAGCAACACACCGCTTTGGCCCCTGCTTCCCATAGTCGGGTGGTCCTGGAAGGCCCGGCCAGGATTATTCAGCTAGTCGCCATCTCCCCTTTCATTACCTTTTCCTTCTCCACTTCTTCACTATCTTCTTTTTCCTCTCTTCACCTTCTTTGGCGGCAAGGGTCAACCTTGGGCAGTCCTTTCCCTCTTCAAGAAGCTGCACTAGGGTATAGTGCAGAGGCAGGCGTTAGCGTGTGGGACACGTTCCCTTGTTGGGCTCCATGGTGGGTGACGCACCTACTGCACTGAAACAGTACTCTCCTTTATATGGATTATCGAAATTATAATCATCATGATCGGCGCCGCAAGCGGCACCGCACCGATGCACAGCTAATGCAGCTACTAGACCTCACTCCAGAACATTGGTTTGCGAAGTTCCTTATTGTCCATGCAGTAGACAGCACGAAGTCTATGACAAAAGTATCACCATTTGTCATTGCCAGGGAACTTGAGAAGATCATTGGAAAATCCTCTGCAGCAAAGAAACTGCAAACAGGTGACATTCAAATTGAAGTACAAACGAGACTGCAAAGCTCCACCCTACTGTCTCTCAATAGAATCGCTGATGTGTCAGTTACTGTTTCTGAACATAGGACACTGAACATCATAAAGGGCGTAATTTCAGAACATGATCTTCTTGACTGTTCTAACACTGAAATAGAGGAAGGCCTAAAGGATCAGGGTGTAGTTAGAGCTCAACGGATTGTAATGCGTCGAGATGGCAAAGAAGTCCCGACGAAGCATGTTGTACTCTCGTTTCAACTACACAAACTACGAACAGACATCAAAGCAGGATATATCAACTGCCCCGTACGACCTTACATTCCTAATCCACGTCGTTGCTTTAAGTGCCAACGTTTTGGGCATGGATCACAGGCCTGCCGAGGACGCACTACCTGCCCAAAATGCGCCGATACGGATAAAAATCACACAGTAGAAACCTGTCAAAATAAGATTAAATGTGCAAATTGCAACGGAAATCACCCAGTCTACTCACGGTCCTGCCCTCAGTGGCAGCAAGAAAAAGACATCCTGAGAATTAAGGCAACAGAAAATATCACCTACAGGGAAGCAAAAACAAAGTTTGAATTTGGCAAAAAAGGCGGTTATGCTGCGGTGGCGCGTAGGGGAGCGACGCCGCCGACGAAATCCGTAGAGACCCAGACGTCTGGGCCTTTACTCCAAGCTCCCCAAACACAAGAAGGGCCTGTGGAGAGTTCTCCTCCATTGGCTCCAGCTGCTCGAATGGGCAGCCAGGAAATGGTGACCACAGCCTCTGCAGAGGTTGACGGTGTACTCTCAGTCTGGGATGGGCTCACTGGGAGCTCAGTCCAGACAGACAAACACAACATGGAGCTTGATGATGATGACTGCCCAAACAGAACAAAACCTCCCGGGGTGTTCCTGTGGATATCCCTTCACGGAAATTCTGATCTCCCTGGGAGACAGACATTTTTCCGACGGACGTCCCCCACAGCTCCGAGTGGCCACGGTTCGGACTTCCCACATATATCCGTCGTCTGTCCCACGACCTACTTAATAAGAGAGCGACCAGGTCACTTTCCCAAATCCCTATGGAGCGGCTGTCCGCGGAACCTCCTCGCAATTTCCTCCTCTCACAGGTGAAACGCCCGCTTGGCGCGCTGCCCACATTCCCTAAAACAGGGGGACTCCGCATTGGGACATGTGACGAGATGGTGTTCGTATTGACTCGTGTACACCTTTTCGACGTCCATATTGATTTGTAGTGTACAACATCGACTCCTGTGCTTGTTTTGTCGGGGTATACTTTACATGGACGCCGTTTATTTTGTTTTCTCGTGCGAGGACATATTGGTACACAGTACAAGGTACTTCATTTGATACCACGCCGTCCTCGAAAAGCAAGTTCCCCCATACCTGGGAGAACTTGGGGGTACCCGGGTTCGAGTCCCGGAGCTGGATGTGCAGTGTAGATTTTTTCGTGGGTTTTCATCAGACACTTTTAGACATATCTCCGCACAATTC
The DNA here is from genome assembly GCF_037126465.1 of Ornithodoros turicata. NCBI lineage: Eukaryota > Metazoa > Arthropoda > Arachnida > Ixodida > Argasidae > Ornithodoros > Ornithodoros turicata. Next base: position 108,878,085 of record NC_088201.1, read on the forward strand.
CCTTGAAGTTGCCCCAGGACGCGTTTTCCTCCAGGGCTTTACTCGTGACGTTGCCCACATCTGTGAGGCAGACAACAGTGAGCCCTTTCACCACCCCGCTGTAAAAAACCAATCAACTCATTGGCGATCCAGCAGTGGAGACAATCATGCTCTGGATCGTGGAAGTGCGCGCAGGGACTGCAACCGGGGCGAAACCGAAGACGACTTAGAACCAATATTTCATCCATATCAACATCTGCAATCCACCATTCGCAACTAACCAAAGCCGCAACCTGAACCGAATTATGTGATTTCGGTTACCGGTTCATAAGAATATGCTCACGCGTGAACGCGATCAGCTTTGGATGCGATATATATTTCTTTACAACTGTGATTAGTGGCGTTGAACGTGCTTCTGCGACATCCACGCAGCCAGCAGATACATCCTAGAGAAAACCGAAAAGTACCGGTTCAACTGCTTGGTTACCGGTAACCACAAGCATTAAAACGGCGAGCCTCCTACCTGTAACCGCTTTCAGAGTTCTGACACTGAACCGTAACCAAACCGATATCCAGTCCTTCGGTGATAGACTAAGGCCCGGTTTCACCATCACCAATTAGCATTTGAACCGAGAACAACGGTCCCTTAACTTGAATTTAACGCTTAACTATGCTACACTAAAGGAAGTTACTGTCACTGGAATATTCATCAGATCACGCAACGCTGGATCTTAGTTCAAAGTTAACCACTGTTGGTAAAAAAGGGCCACAGGTTAAGAGCAGTTCCTGCTGCTCTTCCTGTGGCGATACGCTCCTGTATGCCGTTATTTAAATTTAAGATTAATTTAAAGTTGGTACCATCACGCACTGAACAAGTGCGTCTGTATGTACACACTCGGTATCTCCAAAGTGAATCGTTGTAGGAAATCTCTTCTACATGCTCAAAAAGAAAAGGAAGAAATGTTAGTAATATGTTAAGGGGCAAAGTAAAAGCGACCGCAGCTGAATTGCAAGGTTTTGGAGAAATATCTCAGATGGATGACAGCACACTTTTTCGCTTTTAACGCGAGGAGGCATCTTGCCTTGCAAAAAGGCACTACGGAATAAACCATCCTCATGTGAACTGAGGTCTTCGTGGCGGTTTGGTGCGTAAAGATTACGTTATGTTTGGCAAAAAAAAAGAAGGCACAAATATCTGACGCGGATGCGAAGAAGTCCGTAGAAAGCTACCGCATAAGCGCTACAACCCCCCTTGAAGTAGGGAATGTCGGCAGCGCCACCAATGCTCCTGCGGCAAACATGTGAAACAAAAAAGCCGGCGCTGGAAGGGGGGTCAAGTGAACTGGTCGTTCTCTTATTAAGTAGGTCGTGGTCTGTCCTCACAGGATGTTACATGGAGATGTCTGGACATTGCACGGACCTACTTATGTACATGCACACGTTGTGTGGATATACAAACATCCGTAGAGGAGATAGACATTTATCCTCAGTTTTCGTAGAAATGAGCATTTTTCTGCCTGCCATTTTTTTTATCCCAGCCTCCGCACTTTTTAATTTCTGTTGCTCCTCTTTGTTTCCCGTACATACCATGACGGAGAACGAACGCAGCGTTTTAATCAGAAAAAAAATATATACAAAAGCTCCGACAGGACCACCCAGCCCCAGAAGCTCAATTCCAATGGCAGTGCCATTTCCTTCCAAAGAAAGAACAGATACCATATACTGCTTGTCTCGCGAGCATCCCCATATATCAGATACCTTCTCGCCTGTGAATCAAAATGATGGGTGAGTTGTCTAAGCTTAATTCGATTACGCACGCATACAACAACGAAGTGAGAAATTGCTCGGTGTATTAACTCACTATCAAGACAACGTCTGTGTTTCCTACTGGTTTTGGTTAGAGACATTCATCTGGTACATCGAAAGTCAAACTTCCCAGTGCTACATTGCCACCCGTTTCCCTCTCTCCCGCAATAAATGATCCGTGTAACATCCCGACAGGGATCTAACTTGGACAATTCTTGAAACAGCCGCGACCGGACATCCTGTGGATACAGATCCTGGGACGTCCATGTAAGAGGCTCCCAGCGATATCCGACGGATATAGATTTCCGGAGATGGACCTTGGGATCTGTTTCGGACGTCCACAGGAGAAAGTGTTCTGTCTGGGTGCATGTCGCAGAAATCATCGTCAAGTCTCCCCAGTACATCTAACCCACGTGCTCCTTCCCAAAAGAAGGAACAAAAAGAGAAACAAGGAGGCCGAGGTAGGGGCAAGTCCCAAGATAAACAGAAATTACCCCCACCAAGGGTTGTACCTCCTTAGTACACACAATGGCCAGTCTCCCTTTGTTCTTGTTAATTCACACTTTCATTATGGGGCAAGTATTCCTTCAGTGGAACTGTCGAGGCCTTCACACTAACATAGATGATATACATGACCTGTTTGAAAAGTACAGTGCCGTCTGCTTCTGTTTACAAGAAACATACTTACACGAAGAAAATTATAATCCTTTCCGCAGACATAATATTTTTAGGAAGGACCGTACAACTGGGGCTCGTGCATCTGGCGGAGTGGCTGTGGTCCTTCCGCAGAGTATAGCTGCAAGACAACTTCCGCTTGTCACAGACTTGGAGGCAGTTGCCGTTCAAGTCTGCCTTGACACTGTCTTGACAGTGTGTTCATTATACTTGCCACCATCATCACTTATAGAACAAAGAGAACTTGAAAAGCTATGCGATCAACTTCCTCAGCCCTACATCATCTCAGGCGACTTTAACGCTCACAATCCCTTGTGGGGCAGCTCAAAACTAGATAGACGGGGGAAAATGTTGGAGAGGGTTCTTCTCTCAAGGCCATTCTGTCTCCAAAATTCAGGGTTACCAACATACGTAAATTCTTCAACGCAAAGTTTCTCTTCTTTAGACATTTCGCTGTGCAGTCCTGCACTTTTTTCACGTCTGGAGTGGACAGTTGAACAAAACCCACGTGGTAGTGACCACTTTCCTATCATTATAAAATTTCGTGGTCCAACAAATTCTTTAAGGTCACGACCTCCACGATGGAAACTTTCTGAGGCAGACTGGAACTTGTTTCAGAAAGAAGCCAACCTCGTATCATTATCTTTTGAGGATACTAGCATTGAAGAAGCGAATAATGTTATAACAAATGCAATAATAAATGCTGCTTTGAAATCTGTGCCACAGACATCTGGCCGTCTCCCCAAGCGTCCCAAGCCTTGGTGGACAAATGATTGTGGAAAAACACGCAAGGAACAGAACAGAGCTTGGGGTATCTTTCGCAGGTACCCCACCCCAGATAACCTCCTTGCATTTAAAAGAGCACGTGCGAAAGCCAAATGGACGAGAAAGCAGGCAAAGCGCTCTTCGTGGTGCAGTTTTATCTCCTCCTTAACACACGACACTCCATCAAAGGTCGTTTGGGATAGACTTCGGAAAATTAAAGGAGATTATACAGGCTTTTCTATCCCCTTACTTGAAGTAAATGGGACCCCATGTCAGAACTTGGGCGAGCAGGCTGACCTACTCGGTCAGCATTTTCACAACATATCGAGTTCTTCTCATTATAACAAGAATTTCCTCTCCATAAAGCAACAAGCTGAAAAACAAGCCATTCCAGTCACAGGTGGTGAGAACCTTCAATATAACAAGCCCTTTACCATGGTAGAGCTCCTGAGAGCACTGTCGTCAGTAAAGGTCAGTGCCCCGGGGCCAGACCGCATTGCATATTCTATGCTGACTCACCTGTCAAGCGAATCTAAAGAATGTTTGCTCAAGTTTTTTAATAATGTCTGGGAAAGGGGCCAAATGCCATCAACATGGAAGGTAGCAATGGTCATCCCCTTCCTAAAGCCTCGGAAGGATGCTTCAAACCCAACCAGCTACCGACCGATTGCACTGACAAGCTGTCTGGGAAAAACTTTCGAGAGGATAGTTAACAACCGGCTGATGCACTATCTTGAGGTTAATAACTGTCTTAATAATTGTAAGACTTCACAGTCCTATCTCTTCTTAAAACCCTAGAATGAGGCTCGTGCCCCATTCCTCTTCCTCTTTATTCACCTGTCGGCACCTTACATAGGCCCCGGGGTGCTGGTTTCGTACCTCCTGGGATGATATTTGCATATATTGCAGATTGGGGCTATGTGCATGTGACCATCAGGAGTGACATAACCAATGGTCTTAAGTATGCCTTGTTTCGATGCCGTTTGGGTAACAGTGTATGGGCCTTGTGGTGTAGTTCTCATCCCAGGTAGGCGCCTCTGTACTAGGATAAGATCGCCGAGTTTGATGTCCGGGATGCGATTGCTGTGACGACGGTCGAAGTGTAGCTGCATAGCTAGCCTGTACTTGTTGATCTGATCCAAGTTGTTGCGCTTCTCGGTTAGAATGATTGTATCACTGATGCCTAAATCCTGATCAGCATGGAGAATAGGTGAGCGGCCGTGTAGAGCAAAGTAGGGAGAGCACCCTATAGCTTGGTTGTGGGAACGATTACGATGATGCGTTGCAGCTTCCAAACATGGTTTCCAACCACCGGGAAAATCAGGATACATGTGTATAAACTGCTTGATATCGCGGATAGCCCGCTCAGCCATTCCGTTTGCCGCAGGGTGGTAGGGAGCTGTGAACTTCAACTGGAAATGTCGTTCTTGGGCCCATGTGGCTAGACGCTTGCTTGTGAACGCAGGTCCATTGTCACAGATGATGGTCTTAGTGTTTGTGAAGATATCCCGTTCCAGCATGGCAATTACGCTCATGGTATCTTCCCCCCCTGGCCGTGTGTTAATTACTCGAGTGTGTTCATCGATGGCAAGCAGAAATGATTGGGTTTTCCTGATGCCCTCAGACTTTTTACGTAATTCAGCAAAGTCGAGGTGTATCACTTCGAATGGTACTGATGAATGGTGAGGCAACGTCATGCGATCAGCTCTTTGACGAAACTTGAGTTTGTTTCTTTGACACAAGTCACACGAACGAACGTAGTTTCTGACGTCTTGCTTCATACGTGGCCATGTGAAACGTTGACATATCTTGCGATAAGTTGTTGAGATGCCGTCATGGCCACCAGACTCTGGGCTGTCATGGTAGAGGTAGAGAACTCTGTTTATCATGGTTGAAGGAACTTCGTACCTGCCTTCCTTGAGGATTATCGGCTGAGTGCCTTCCCATATTAGTGAATTGGAAAAAATTGCGGCGGTGAGATGCTCGAGCCCAAGGCGAGACATAGCATCAGCGTCTGTGAGGACCTTTCCTGGCTTGTAGTGGATCTTCATATCAAATTGTTGGAGCTCTGAGGACCATCTTGCAAGGCGTCCCTTGAGGTCGGCAGATGTGAGGATGTGTGTCACGGGTTGGTGATCTGTGAACAAGTTGAACGTCCTTCCATCAAGGAAGGTACGGAAGTACCTAACGGCTTTTACAACAGCGAGAAGTTCTTTCTCTGTTGTACTATATAACTGAGTTCCGTGTCGTTGAAGGTGTATGAGTAGTACCCTATAGCTGTCATTTGTTGGGCGGCGGGTTTCATCGCGTCACGCTGGTATAATACAGCGCCCGTTCCAAAGTGGGAGGCATCGGTACGCAGCTCAAATGGTAACTTGAAATCTGGTAGTGTCAAGATGGGGTTGGAAGTGATTGCTGCAAGAATGTCTTGATAAGCAGCTTCGCATTGCGTAGTCCAGTGGAAGCGAACGTCCTTGCGAAGTAAAGCCGTTAGACTTCTTGTTCTTGCGGCGTAATCCTGGACGAACGCACGAAAGTGGCCAGCCAGTCCAAGGAACACACGCAGGGAGTGTACATCGTAAGGCTTCGTCATGTGCTTGATCTTCTCCACAGATTCCTCTTTAGTTGTTTTGGTCATGCCGTCAATTCGCCTGCCCAGGAAAACAACACTAGAGCTGAACCAAACGCTCTTCTTAATGTTGATTTGGAGGTTGGCATTACTGAGTGCTTGTAGTACCATATGGAGATGATGGTAATGTTCCTCTGTTGATCTCGAATAGACTAGAATATCGTCTATGTAGACATGTACGAACTTGCCAATAAATGGTTGGAGTACAGATGTCATCATTTTTTGGAACCACGCAGAGGAATTTTTCCACCCGAATGGTAGACGATTGTACTCGTATAAGTCAAACGGTGTGACAAAGGCCGTGTACTTTTTTGTTTCCTCTGTTAAAGGGATTTGCCAAAATCCTTTGCAGAGATCGATGCAAGAAAAGGTTGTGCTCCCACCTGTTTGGTTGATAATATCATCCACATGGGGCATGGGAAACGGAAAAAGGTCGGTCTGACGGTTTAAGAGCCTATAGTCGGTGCACAAGCGAAACGAGCCATCGGCTTTGGGGACAATAGTTATGGGTGAGGCAAATGATGATGTTGATGGACGAATTATGTATGCGTCGAGCATAGCCTGGAGTTCTTGCTGCAGCCAGTTCTTTTTGTCAAGTGATAAGTTATAAGTTTTCGCCGAATAGGTGTGGTGTCCCGGATTGTAAACGGAACCTCCAGCGCCGTGGTCGGTGAAGGGAATCCAGTGCCCGGTATCAACTGTGGGTAGAGGCTGTGTACGTCAAAGTCTCTGGGAACAGCAGCGGGAGCAGCGGAAATCTGTAGTGAAGCGTGAATACGGTCATCTGCAGTAGAGACTGTATCGTCCCAATAGATATTAAGTTTTAGGCGTTTAATATCTGGTCGTGAGAGTAGCACGTCATGGTCCACGTCAGAAATGACCAGAGCGTTTGTGGTGATAGTTTCGTTGGAAATCCGCAGGGATACCTTACTCCACTGACTGAATATCTTAGAAGTGCCATCGAATCCTTTGACACATACAGTTCTCCCTTCACACACGTCCTCTGGAGACAGAAGGCGAGTGTTGACGAAAGTGATTGAGGATCCACTGTCTATAAGGGCACGTGCAAGGATGTCGTTGACACGTACATCGATGTAAATGAGTTTCGTGGATACAAGGTAAACAGTTTCATATTGTGTCTTTGGGTGGAAACCAGCACCCTTTTTTACTTGTTTTTTTGTACTACATGGTCAGTGTAGTCTTCAGCTACAGCTGAGGTTTGTGTATTTGTTGGACGGCCTGGCCGCTTGTGCGGTCCATGAGGCGGAAAAATGCGATGGCTTGAGGTTGCGTTGCTGGCGTTTCCTACAGCATCTGGACGTACTGTCGTGGCTGGTACTTCATGTGTGCTTCGACATACACCAGCGTCGCGTAGGCATTGCAACACTGCTTCAGGATCTCGTGGTCCGCGGATCTATACGACTTGCTGAACATGAATGGGTGTTGTCCGTGTATTAGCAAAGCAACGACAGAGGAGCTGGGCAGCTGTGGCTCGGCAAGCTGGAGTAAGCCTAATTTTTCGAAATAGTAGTCAGTGTATGAACCAGTAACATACTTGAAGGTTATGGCGTCATTCCACTGAGCCACTTTATCCTCGCCGAATGAGAGAAGGACGCTTTGTTTCCATGACTCCCAAGTTGCCTGGTAATGCTGAAGTAGGCGAGAGTCATACCACCTCCTGGCCGATCCGAGAAGGAAGGTTCGTAAATTGTCGATTTTTGTCCGATCTGTTAACCTATGGTTATGCTGGCACGCGTGTTCGTACAAAGGCATCCATGACCCCGCACCCCTACTACCGTCAAATTCCTCCGGCTTGAATAAGGCTGAGGGGCGAGATGAATCCTCCCGGACAGACATGGTGCGAATTAGGTCAACAAGGACTCGCTGTTGTTCAGCTAACTGATTCTGTTGGTGCTGAAACATGGATAACAACGTTGCCGTGTCTCCACTAGCTTGCGAAGCCGTCTGTCGCGTCTGTGAGTTCCGAGGAAACCGGACTAGCCGATCAAAGTCATCGAGCTTCATATTGACTTTAAAAGTGCCCTGAGTAGCAGGTGAAGAAATGTCGAGGTTTGCCTTTGAAGCCACATAGTGAAGGAGGGCTTGGTGGTCGGGGTGAGAATCCAGGTTGAAGCTGTCCTCTCCGACGTCACAGTGTCGCACCTTCGGCCCTTCGGGCGTGGCTTCTAGGAGGAATTCAACCCACATTCGGTTGTCGGCTGCGCCAATGTAAGACTTCACAGTCCTATCTCTTCTTAAAACCCTAGAATGAGGCTCGTGCCCCATTCCTCTTCCTCTTTATTCACCTGTCGGCACCTTACAATAATAACCAGTGTGGTTTTCGAAATGGACGTTCGACAGCAGACCACCTCATCCGATTGGAATCCACAATTCGAGAGGCTTTTGTCAGAGGAAATCACTGCGCGTCTGTTTTCTTTGACTTAGAAAAAGCCTATGATACCGCTTGGCGGTATGGTATCGTCCGAGACCTTTACTCATTAGGAGTACGGGGCCGACTTCTCAGTTGCGTAACCAATTTTTTACAAGGTAGGACATTCAGAGTTCGACTGGGGACAGCGCTGTCGCGGCCTTTTATTCAAGAAAATGGAGTTCCACAAGGTTCAGTGCTGAGCGTAACACTGTTTATAGTTAAAATGAACTCAATAGCAAACGTTATTCCCCCTTCTATTTCATACTCTTTGTATGTGGACGATGTACAGATTTCTTATTCGTCCACAAATTTGAGTACTTGTGAGAGGCAACTACAACTCACAATTAACAAACTACTCAAATGGGCTGATCAAAATGGTTTCAAATTCCCTTCGGAAAAAACTGTTTGTGTCCTGTTTTCCAGGAGAAGGGGGCTGTACCCAGACCCCACACTGACTATCGATGGTCACACTCTAGCAGTACATGAGGAACACAAATTCCTTGGCGTCATCTTTGATAAAAAGCTCACTTTCGTGCCGCATATCAAGATCTTGAAAGCGAAATGCCTGAAATCTTTAAATATTCCTAAAACCATTTCACACCGGTCCTGGGGTGCGGACAGAGAGACTCCTCGCCGCATATACAGTTCTGTTGTTCGTTCTAAACTAGATTATGGATGTGTTGCATATGGATCAGCACGCTTATCAGTCCTGAAAGCTCTCGAGCCAGTGCATCACCTTGGCCTGCGGCTGGTACTTGGAGCTTTTAGAACCACACCGGTTCAAAGCTTGTATGTTGAGTCAAACGAGTGGTCCTTGGAAAGGCGACGCTTTTACCTTGCAGTGTCTTATGGGCTGAGAGTAAGGAGCTATCCACATCATCCTGCACACTCCCCTGTAACGAGCACCCGTTTCCAACGGCTCTTTATTAAGAAGCCAAATGCTGTGGCTCCATTTAGTATTCGTGTCCAGCGGGATGTAGAACGTTACAATTTTACAAGCTATAATCTACCGCCCTTGTTGTGCAGTAAGCTGGTATCTCCTTGGTATCCACCTGTACAACATGATACAACTCTTCTGAACTTTGACAAACAGAAATGCCCAGCCTTGCAAATACAACAAGAATTTGAAGCCCTCAAGCAAAACTTTGGCGACCATGTGGAGATATACACTGATGCTTCGAAAACAAATACAGGAATATCATGTGCCATGGTATCTGGTGTATACACTAAGCCACACCGTTTAAGCAATATTTTGTCAATTTTTAGTGCTGAGGTTTATGGCATCATTGTTGCGCTCAACCATATCTTGCAAACACACACATCATCATCGGTTATATACACAGACTCTCTTAGTGCAGTGCATGCCATATGTGGTCTCCACGTACACAAAAACCTGCTGGTAAGACGAGCACAGTATCTTGCGAGTCTTATACAAGGAAAAGGCCACAGTTTGTGCATTTGTTGGGTGCCCAGCCATGTAGGCATAAAGGGAAATGAGAGCGCGGATCGTGCTGCCGCTGCTGCTCAGGATACCAACATTACGGCATTTGAGATTCCTCTCAGTGATCTCCTGAGAGACCTCAGACATGTTATCAACAAAGAATGGCAAAGCTCTTGGGACACGCAAACTCTGAACAAATTGCACACTATCAAACCACGGATAAAACAGTGTGCACAACACTTCGAAAATCGATTAAATGAAGTTCTATTCAGCCGTCTGAGAGCTGGACACAAGACTGAGAGCTGAGACTGAGAGCTTCTTAACACACGGGTATCTTCTCCGAGGCGAGGAGATACCACAGTGCGAGCATTGCGGGACAGCCTTGTCCGTTATGCATATACTCATAGTTTGCACTCATCACGAACGCCATCGTCAACAACACTTCTCACTGTTTTACAAGTATAGGATTCCTCTTCACCCAGCGCTTTTGCTGGGGGACGAGCCTCTCGTCACAACTTTTTAAGAGACATAGGTTACCTGAACGACCTGTGAACACGGAAATATTTTCACTGTTTTTTACCTTTCCTGTTTTGATTTTAAATGAAATCGATTATTTTTAACTAGCTTTGATTCATACCATTGTCGTGGCGCTCTATGGCCAAAGTTGCCTTTGCGCCATTAAAATCCTAATCATCATCATCATCATCACTTTGCCATACTCGGTCTCCCGGAAGTGGTGCTACGGGTGCAGTTGCTGGTTTAGCTCTGTGCCGTGCGCACGCTGTACACTGGTGCAGAATTTTCTTCACAAGCTGTCGGGATCTAGGCATCCAGTAGTGCTCTCGCATATCCGCCATTGTCTCTTGGACACCCGCGTGGAGTAGCCGACGATGCGCAGCATCCACTGCCAGCTCGGTGAACCGGTGTCCATGCGGTAGCAGTACCGGGTGCTTTAGGTGAAGTGGCAGTGAAGAGGCAGTGTAGAGTGCTGTAGACGGACAGAAACCATCAAGATGCCATTTCCGTCCAACGCTGGTTGAAATTTCGCAATCTGCGAGCTCTCGTTGACATATCCATCCCGACGCAATCGCTGTATCTCCGTTTGATACTCGATTTTCTGCGCCTCCTTGATCCAGTAGACTTCAGCGTTACGGATCTCTTCAGCGATTAGTGGTCCGGTGACGTTATTCCCTGCGAGTCGGCAGTTCTTGAGGAAGCGGTAAATCCAAGCCGTGACTCGCAAAAGCCGATGCTGTTCACTGTAGTTCTCGATGTTGGTAACTGAAGACGGCATGTCATCGTCGTCCACCAGCAGGACCTGGGTCCTCACTCGTTCCGCTTCCACTGTCTCGTCGTCTGCTGATTCTGTCAGAAATGTGCTCGGCCATCTTTCAGACGATTTAGCTAACCATTCGGGACCTTTCAGCCATCTGTGGTCGTCTAGCAACTTCTTCATCGTCTCTCCCCTGGTTAGAAGATCCGCTGGATTTTGCTGCCCGGGGCAATGCCTCCATGCTGCTGGATCCGTCTCCGCCTGTATTTCGGTGACTCTGTTTTTGACGAACTGTTTCCACCGCAGTGCTGATCCTTTAATCCAGCACAGTACGATGCTTGAATCTGTCGAGAAGTGGAACTTGATGATGTGATGCGTGAGAGATGCACGAATAGTCTTCGCATGTCTTCATCCGATTAAAGCTCCTATCAGTTCCAGACGTGGTAGCGTCAACGTTGTCAGAGGTGACACTCGTGCCTTCCTAAGAAAGACTACCGCAATTTCCCCGCAGTCATCCTGTGTCCGCATGTATGCTACCGCGCCGTACGCAGCCGGGCTTGCAGCCGTGAACACATGCACCTGGTCCCGACTGGACGAGTATCCGATGCCTTGGCGAAGGTAGCGTGGTATTGCCATGCTTTTTCTCTGTGGAAGCTCACCACTCCACCACGCCCATTCTTCAGCCATCGCGCCCGGTAAGTCTTCGTCCCAGTCGAGCCCAATCTGCCAAATTCGTGGAAACAGCATTTTCGCTCGTATAGTGAATGGTGCGACGAAGCCGAGCGTGTCAAAGACGTTGGCGGAGACCTTCAGTACCGTGCGTTTCGTGTTCCCTCTTGAAAACAGGCTGCAGCTGTTGCGAGAGAGCTTCAATTGATCCGTTTCTCGGTCCCACAGCAATCCTAGGAGGCCGATATCTGTCGTCGCTGCGTAATACCCTCCAGGACACTTGTCGTCGTGCTCTTGGAAACGTTGGCTGAGAACTGCTGAACTTGACGCCCACTTTCTCAAATCCATCCCAGCCAGCTGCATGATAGTGTTCGCTTCAGTGTACAGCCGTTCGGCTTCTGCTTCGGTAGAAGCACCTGTTAGCGAGTCGTCTACGTAGAAGGACTCCCTAAGCTTCTCTGCCGTTTCTTTGAGGGGTCCTTCGACTATCTTCAGATGATGTTGGATCGTTGCCGATAAAAGAAACGGACTTGAAGTCGTACCGAACGGTACACGAGTCATTCTCCAGATTTGGATTTCGGGCAAAGGGACATCCACTGGTGGCGTTTCCTGGAACCAGAGGAAGCGCAGCGCATCCCTATCTTCCTCTCTCACCAAGACCTGTAGGAACGCCTTCGCAATGTCCGCAGCAATAGCAATCCGTTCCGTGCGAAATCGTAAGAGTAGCGACAGTAATTCGGCGTTAAGCTTCGGGCCTTTCTCCAAACACTCGTTTAACGATGCGGTATCTGGTGCGTGAGAAGACGCGTCGAAAACCACCCTAAGCTTCGTCGTTGCCGAAGCTTCCCGTAATACTGCTTGGTGAGGCATGTAGTAAACGTGTTCTGCGGAAGTGCACTCGTCTTCGGAAACCACTTCTGCGTGGCCTTGGGTCAAGTAGTTCCTCATTGCTTCATCATAGCCAAGCAGTTGCCTCTCGTTGGAGCGTAGCCTCTTCACCAGGCTCTCAAGTCTGCGCTCCGCCACCTTGCGGTTGTTCCCCAGGTAAGTACTGTCTGCCTTCACGGTAGGCCGACCTGGTATCGACCATCCTTATTTTCGACCATGCTGTCGAAGTCCCTCAAGGTCACGTCATCTTCAAGTCGCTTGTCACTTGTGTCGTCGATGATCCCAAGGCTCTCCAACTCCCGTAGCTTCCTGATGTCGAGGCAATGCCCCTCTGTCGTGGCTTGAACGTGGAGCACGCAAGTTAGAGCATTCGTACCCTTAGTCACCGATGACTTCAGTAGGCTGGGTCCCTGGAACGTCCATCCCAGATGCGTGTTGACAGCCACTGTGCTCTCAGAACCAGCAGAGCGTCTCAACTCAGTTTTCAGAAGTCGCCACATTTGGTCCGCTCCGACCAATAGCCCGATTCCAGGTTGGGCCTCTACTCCAGCGAAGAAAACCTCGTCGGCGATGCATCCACTTTTGGCTTTGACTGCTGCCACAAAACTGTCGTTCACGGAAGCTGCTACGATGTCTTTGGAGATGAACGGAATCCCCACCGCTTCAAGCAGGTATTCCTTCTCATCGTATTGACTTCGCAGTCGCACTTGTACCAGGCGGTGTCGGTGAGCGGTTTCTCATCCTGTGGCATCACCGAACGTGTTCAGCCGTACAACTATTTCTCCCAGCACTTGCAGCTTCAATTTCCTGGAGATGTCTTGCCTGATGAAAGTCTTCTCGCTGCCGCCATCAAATATCCCTCTGATGTACACCGAGCGGTCATGAGCGATGACCCACGCACGAAACGTTTGCAGAAGAACGACGTTGTCCCTCATGTCCTCACCCGTACTTGCGGTGTACATGCTGGTAGCCTCCACCGACTTCACCTGTGTCGCCGCTGACGAGCGCCATTTCGGGTCACAGAGAGACGTCACATGACGGCCTTTGCACTTTGAGCACTGTACTTTTCTCCTGCAATCCTTTGCACGATGTCCCTTTACTGTGCACCTGAAGCAGCGACTTTGTGATGCCAGAAGCTTCTTCTTTTGTTCAAGATCCGTTAGACCGTCGCACACCTCCGTGCCGTGGTTCTCGGAGCTGCAAAACAGGCAGCCTTGTCCGCTCTTAGCTGCCGCATGCAAGACTGCTGCTGATGGTCGGCTTCTTCCTCGACGATCTTTCATCGACTTTCGACTAGCGTCCTCTTTCTTTGCGCTGATGTTTCCAGTTCTTTCCCTGCTCTCGACTTCTACTCGAAGGAAGTCCAACATCCTGTCAAGCTCTGACACTGTCGTTGCGGAGCCATCGGGCCGTTGTTCACCCGCGTCATCCTGTGATCCTGCGGCCTGCCGCTGGCCGGCCCTTCCGTCGTGCGCCAGCTGATGATGATACTCTACGGCCATCTCGCTGGGAAGTGCCTTCAGCAGAATGTCCACTAGTAGCGTTGCATACGTGCCCGTGGAATCCCCCAGTGCTTGTAGACCTCGAATGCATAGGTGGGCATTTTCCTGCGGCCTCACCCATCCTCACCTCACGAAGCACGGATTTTATCATCCTCACTCACCCTCACCAAATTTTCCTCACCAGTAACTTAACCTCAGTCGCCCTCACCCTCACATTCCATTTCAAATTTTTCCCTCACGAACCTCACTTCAGGGCATCGGGATCCCGAAAGGCCTCACCATCCTCATCCTGACATTCCTTCACCTCATGAGGCCATTCACGACCCTCATGGCCTCACGTATCTTCACCTCATGAGGGTCCTCATCCTCACTTGTCCTCACCTCATGAGGGCTCTCATGGCCTCAGGAGTCCTCATCCTCACGTGCCCTCACCTCATGAGGGCCCTCATGTTCTCACGGCGCCTCACATACTTTCGCCTAATGAGGGCCCACATGGCCTCACGTGTCCTCATGCTCACGTGCCCTCACCTCATGAGGGCCCTCATGGCCTCACGTACCTTCACCTCATGAGGACCCACGTGGCCTCATGTGTCTTCAAGTCACTAGGAGATACGTGAGCCTCAAAAGAACTTTCACATGAGACGTCGGCCTTTATCTACTCTGTCGGTAGTTGGTACTAATGATACTGCGCGGCATTAAACTGTTTACAGGGACTCGTGCTGTGCTTGGATAAATGCGCTGACAGTTGTTACTGTCACAGTGCGGTTTAACGTTAGTGTTTGGCATCAGTAAAGTGCAGCCCGAAATACAACAGTGCATACGTACTGTTACGGAAATGATCGGGTGGTGGCGGGGAATAGTGCTTGAAGAGATCCTGTTACTCGATTCTCAGAACCGTATGACGCTGCTGCCAGAATCGGAGGATACGCTCACAGCTGAAGTGTTTGGGCACAACGGTGGTACTTAATCGCACCTGCATTCAGGTCATGCCTTTTTGTTGTTGTTTTTTCTTCTCCTTCTTTTACATTTCAAAGGCGCGCTACAGTCACGGGAATTCCAGTTTTCCTGGCTTCGTTTTGGGAGTCAAAGAAAGAATTTGAAGATTCTTACAACTCCATGATGAAAAACCCGAGATTGGGGAAAAGACGAAAAACAGAGATCATGTCACTACAATGCAGCACTGAGACGGGACAAAAGGCGGTTAAAACAAGGAGACAAACGTATCTGCAATCATCATTTTTTTTCATAATTTTCATCATAGATCGTCTTGATTGTTATTTGTTTGTTCTGGTTTGTTAGTTCCTTCGTTTGTACTTCCTTCATTATTGCTGTCGCACAGACTTTGGGGAGCCCGGTAAAGGCTGCTTTATATTGAGCTTTATGCTGTTAAGAACAAGATGATGATGATGATGATTAGTATTTTAATGGCGCAGCAGCAACGGAGGCTATAATGCGCCAAAACATTGTTAAAAATTTCACTAGTTAAAAATGGAATGATAAGGTTAAAACCAGTACATGATACAAATTAGCTCAAGTACTGTGTTTTCAGAAAATATCGTTAAAATTACAAGACGTTTAAAAAACCAGTGTCTCTAATAAAATTATAGACTCTACTAAACGGTAAAAGAGCGTCATCACCCAGCAGTAGGGCTGGGTGGAGTGGTAGGTGATTTCTATAAAACTCCTGGAAGTGACGATGGCAAAGAGGTTCATACAACGCACAAGAAATAAGGATGTGTAGAACAGAAAGGGGTTCCCCACAGTGCGTGCACTCGGGTTGATCCTCTCTGTGAAGAAGGAAACTATGGGTGAGGTGAGTGTGGCCAAGTCTTAACCGTGTACGGGTTACTTCTGTGCTCTCTTTTCCAAGCTCTGTATAGGGTGTCCTATGTTATTTTTAACCAGGTGAAGTTTATTGTGTATCTGTGTGTCCCAATATTCCTGCCATCTTTTGTTTATCGTCCTCTTGAGATGGGGCTTCAAGCCCTGAAAAGGTACATCAAACGGCGTCACATCAGCAGAGAGCGCAGCAGCGGCAGCTTTGTCGGCAAGCTCGTTGCCTGCTATCCCTCTGTGGCTAGGCACCCAACAGATGATAAGAGAAAGACCTCTATTTACAACCCTGCTGGCTATGTACTGAGCTCGCTGCACGAGGTGGTTCTTGTGGGGTTGGATATTACATATGGATTCTAAAGCACAAAGAGAATCTGTATATATGATAGATGATTCAGTGTTACCTTCTAAACTGAAGTTCAGTGCTAAAATGATGGCATAAACCTCAGCGGTGAAGATGGACGTGATGCTCTTTAAGCGGTGCATCCTAGTGCATGAACCGGATACCATGGCACAGGAGACACCTGTGCTTGTTTTGGACCCATCTGTATAAATTTCAGTGTGGTTCCGAAAACTACTCTTCAGGTGCTCAAATTCCTGTTGTAGCACTAAGGAAGGGGTCACATGTTTTTTTGTACTTTGTAAGGTAGCAGTTATATTTTAGCGGTGGTTGCCATGGAGGTACCCTCGGACTGTTTTCTGCGATCATATATCTGTAAGCAGTAAAGCCATAGAGTTGAATCTCATCTGATATTCGCATGCTAAAGGGAGGGATAACTGCTGGTTTGTTTGGGAAGAGTTGCCTAAAATGTGCGTTCTTAATGCAGGATAAAGAAGGATGTTGAGAGTAACCTCTTATCCTTACTGCATACAGAGTCCCAAGAAAGAAACGACGTTTTGCTAAGGACCACTCGTTTGCTTCCACATAGAGACTTTCAATAGGTGATGTACGGAAAGCCACCAGCACGAGTCGCAGTCCCTGGTGATGAGCCGGATTCAGAGCCCTCAACACAGACTGGCGTGCAGACCCGTACACAAGGCATCCATAATCTAGTCGTGATCGGAATATACATTTGTACACGCGGTATAGTGTTTCGCGATCTGCACCCCAAGATCTGTGTGAGAGGATTTTAAGGATATTTACAGATTTCAAGCATTTCACTTTTAGGTTCTTCATGTGGGCTGCAAAGGTGAGCTTTGTATCGAAAATAACACCAAGGAATTTGTGTTCTGATTGGACTGCCAGTTCCCATCCATTTATGCTTAGCTTGGGCTCCGGGAATAACCCTCTTACCCTAAAAAATGGTACACAGACTGTCTTTGCAGCTGAAAACTTAAACCCATTTTGAGACGACCATTTGGCAAGCTTATTAATTGTGAGCTGGATTTGCGTCTCACATATGGCCAAGTTTGTAGACGAATATGCTATCTGGAGATCATCTACATGCAAAAAGTACATAATTGAGGGTGGAATCGCATTGGCAATAGAGTTCATTTTGATAATAAAAAGTGTAACACTGAGTACTGATCCTTGTGGCACACCATGTTAAGAACAAGAGATGTCAAAATAAAAAGAAAGCCTCGTTACATTCCCAGCAGCGGTAACGTTTGTTTAAAAAGAAAATACAAAAACACCGCACATGGCACCTTTGGCACGACACAGCACGCGTGTGTCCAGTTGCAATCATTAGAAATTAGCGGGGGAAAGCAGCTGCAGGCGCTTTCGAAAACGCGGGACAGGGCCTCTCCAGACGAGGCTGCTATTCCAGTAAACAGGCAGAAAAACGAACCCACAAGAGGTAGTGTGGCGCTCAAAACACGACTTCGAAATCGTGTTCCCTATTCTCGGGGTTTTATATTATGCAACAACATAACGTGACCGCCTAAGAGAGTCATGACTTATCTGTAAGGTCACTCATGAAAAAGTCGCATGCCCCTTTGAAGTGAGATTCTTCATGGTAGCCGTCATACAGGGTGGTCCACCAACCCTGATAGAAATACATAGTAAAAAACGTAGGCCCTGGAGAGACATACGGTGAAGGGATTTTTTTCTGCCAGTAACTTTTGTCACATATTTGTAATATTTTTATTTCATTTCAATTGACGGAAAGTTAATTTCTTGAATTGAACTCCGAAATTTCCCAAGGCAACCCACGTATTCTTTGCGGAAATCGGTTCCCAGTCGTCATTTTACTCAGTATAGCACATAACCCCACTCTGGCAACTGCCGAAATAAATTCGCCGAAAATCGTGGAAATGAGAGCCCTTGGCACCGCCTCTTTTTTGACGGCTGTAAGTTTGAGCGCAAAGCTGCGAAGAAATGAGCTTACATTGACACGCCACACGAGGGGGAAAGGGTTACAAACCCAACCCACAGAAGAGTTCCGCCAGTCCTCCTCAGGTACCCGCGGACGCGGCTGTAGAGTATGTACCACTGCGCCCATACACCATGTTGCAAGCCCATTGGCCTAGAATGTGCGCGCGCTCCGATTGGTCGAGAACGTTTTGAAATCGCATTTTGTAGGGCGCATGTGCGTACAGCGTCTCGGCCGTTTCAGCATAGTTTCGAAATAGCATGGCCGGCATGTCGTCCTCCTGTGTTCGGTGGTGTCAATCGAGAGAACAGTTTGCAGAAATATGTTCGCGGGTTTATTCGTTCGTCATTGTGAGTCTACGCGTGTTGTGCTGTTTCTGGACACAACTGTTATCCCACGAACAATTTGTCAACTGCGGTACCGGAGTGCTTCATGAGTTGGAGCGTGAAGAACAAGTTCGAGCGCCGTTGGACTTCGAGGACTGTCAGCAAAGAGAGGATTACGTGTCACACAAGCGCTTTTCACTTCGCTATAATGGATACACCGCAGGTAGCGAAAGAACATGCTCATCATGAAATGGTACGCACTCATGAGACTGGCTCGGACTTGAACGGTGTACATGAGAGAACTGATGAACGGTGTGTTCGTTCTGCTTCATGTTCGAACATTGTCCCAGTGTGTCAGCAACGCATTGGGCTTCGTACCCATGTATCAGATCTTTGAATTAGTGTTTTTGTATCAAATAAATATTTTCAGCTGCACCAAAGCTAATAGTTCATGAAAATCAGAGATATATTTATTTAAAAATTGCTTATTCATAGTCTCCAGAGGAAGCTTAAGCTGGGATCCAGCTAAAACAGTAGAACCACATTACAGGTACTGTTGCAGTGGTGGAGCTCAGCTAAGCTATTGACAGATGGTGGAAAATAACGGACATTTCACAAAATAAAATGTACTAACAACTAGGAGTAACTCTTGTGCAATGAATGCAGGTATGTAAGTACATATATGCATTCACTAGGGCAGCATGCACAGAGTTTGAACAAATATTTTGAAATTTTTGCGAGGGCTTTCAAGGACCCACGGAGAACATCTAGGGCAACATCTCAGGGCGCAGAACTATATGGCGTGCACTCTACAGCTATGGAGACAAGATTATCAGCATAAAAAATAACAATACAGAACAACTGCAGCTCTTTATATCCATCTTGTCAGAGGCTGCGGTTTAAAGCGATTGTGACACAACACTGCAGGTTATCCAAGATAAACATAAAAGACTGTTCCTTGCACCCATGTGGGCCTCCATTCGAAGTTTTATGATGAGAATAACAGAAGAAAATTGGAACTGCCAATACCGAAACTCACCCGGCTCTGACATCACAGCACTCGTTGTCGCCAGTGAGGCAGCACGAGGAAGGTCACATGCTCACTCGGGCGTACGTTCGAGGGGTTGTGTCTCGCTAAGTACATCACGTAAATAATTCTTTTTTCTTCAGTACTCTGAAGTGTAGTACAATGTGTGCATGATTTATTGAACCCCGTTTGCCAAAGAGTCAGAGCCCCCTTAAATTATTTTAACACAAACTTTACAGCAAAAAAGTGGACAGCACGCGTGCAGACGATTTTTGCTAAAAACCATGCTTACAAAGAGGTTGTACAAAGGGTTGCCGCACGAGATTGGCACAAAATGCTCTGAAGATCAATCAGAAGCTGTGTGCCCAGACCAAAGAGCTATGTCAAACTAGAGTTGGTGTCGTCAGTTCATCAGTGAACACAGTTACACAGAATGCCTACATTTGGGAGCTGACTAGAAGCCGCAGGGCTCATGGTATTGCTCGTTAAATGAAAGCGTAGAGGTATTCCCAAGATTGAAGTGTTCTCACGGGGGATACTAAATTCAAGGACTTGGGAAAACCTTGAACTTGAAAGTTCTAATACCAAGTGTCAAGGCTCTGTTCAAACTCTGACGCAGCAATGTGTTCCGATTGCTTTCACCACTGATACGCACCTTTGTAGTTTCCAAAAGAAAATCATTCACTACCTTGTCTTTGTTCTCGAGCATTCTTTGCAGTCTTCACCATCTTTGCCGGCTCTGGAAAGATAAGGAAAACACATGCGCTACCTTTCAGTGCAATAATAATTACCAGCGAAACATCTTCTTTGCCAGCATAAAGTTCTTAAGCAAATTGAGAAGAGAAAAGCAGGTAGCAACAGTATCGGCCATGCAACAGCCCAACACCCACGCCATGCAGTTACCAAGTCCTGTAGTAAATGGACGATTTGTGCTACGCTACCCTGAATGCGCACACAACCAGTGCGTATAAGATGTCTATACTAACAGCACTGTCACAGTGCTGTTAGAAAACAATAATGCTGTAGGTCATTTGCAAACACGCTGGTTCACGGTGCACGCATGCATACAATAGCTATGAATAACACTACATGCCACAATTCAGAGACTACATCCTGTCTTATTCATGCAGCATGGCCATGCAACTTAGTCAGTACCATAAGGCTACGGCATACCAGATGCTTTCTGAGCTGCCTCTAGTGACCTCCTTAGTACATCGTTCTCCTCGTTTAAACTGGGGTTTTTGGTAACCAACGCTTCAATTTTGTTCGCACATGTGCCGCAGGCATCCTTGAAATCCCAGCACAGTAAGCAAATCACATGTACAAGCACGAACAAAGCACAGTAAAGTAAGCGACACACGTGAATACCTTAGCTGCAGTCACGGAGGACGTAAGAAAGAGGAAGTGAAGGAGGTGGATGTTTATTTAGCTCAGTGTAAAATCAAGACATTGATGTATTATGTCTGACATAAATCCCCCAGCTGAATTAATTGGCAAACAGCTAGTGCGACTGAAGAAATTCCCTTCTGGTAAAGGGCCTTGAGACATCATCATCAGTTGAACAACGAGTGGCTCATGTGCATACATTTATTAATTGAATGAAAATCATACATTTTAAATTTAACTTTGGAAGCTCTCGGAACCAGGGTGTGGACCCGCAAGAAATAGGGTTTCGCTTGGGGTTCGGGTTCCCGTTGCTTGGATTTCGTTCCGGTTCAGTTCCGGTTCGGCCGCGCCAAAAATCGAACCGGTTCACAAACCGGTTCGCAGCCCCGAATCCCCAGTCCGGGCCCAGGACGCATACTAAGCCCCTTATCCCCCACTACTTCCTGCTGGACTCTTTCCACCTGTTCACGTAGTGATCTACGTTCACATAATCCCCTAGGCATAATCTCTTATCTACGTTCACATAATCCCGGCCGTAGAAGCCCGTACGCACCCTTTCTTCCCTCCGGGCTGTTGATCCACAATTCGCATGAACCCTTAAACACATCACACCTAACCCTTTAAATACCATGCCAATGATGAGGACGGTGCCCAGAAGAAGAACAGTCTCTGTTCGAAATTTCGGCGGCTTCTGTCCTGAGGCAACTCCCTTCCTTGTTTTCTTTTTGTTTTGTTTTGTTTTTTTGCATTCTTTCAATAGGACGTCGAGATCATCGTCGCTGTCCCTAGAGGAATCAGCACTCTCCTGGTACTCAAAACTGTCCATCCCCCGACTCAGGATGATGATGTTTGCCCACGTGCTGCTCACATGCGCACGAGCTTTTCGTTTGTCATCACCGGAAAGCAGTACATTGTATCTCGGGTCAGGAAAAATGCCGGCTCTGAAAGCATCATTCTCGAGTAACAGGACTTCTCGTGCTTTCAATGCCTCTGAGAGGCAACAGGAAAATGGAGAGTTCAGTTTGCTTGTTTCTATGATACACCTCATCCACGCACCGTAGAAATCCCCAAACGTTGAAAGATGAAAGTCACTGAAAAGGTTAGCCAGCTGTAGGGATCGAACCCACATCTTCTGGATTGCCGGTCCAGGGCTCTACCAATTGAGCTACGCTAACACGCCTCTCCAGCGACTTTCGGGGTGCGTCAGTTTATCTCTTGCCCAAACGTTAGCTGTTTCGACTGTAATTTCGTCGTTTGCGTCGTTTTCTTTGCTGGATCAAGACCCTTGATAATTCCGTCTATTCTTCCCCACTCATCTATTGTCAGAAAGACCTCGCGGTTCGTGGAAGCCATGCCCACACAAATGCTGCGAAGATCCATCAGCCTTTGTAGCAAGTAGAGAGCCATTGCCATGTAGAGACATGTAGAGATAAAGCCATGTAGAAAGCCAGCGTGTGTGGCAGTCCAGTATGGGTTTTCTGAGACGTAGCTTTTTAATCATCATCATGACTGTAGGACATCGCAGCTTCTTGTAGACTTCACGGGCCGTCGCGATGGTTCCCTTAACGGATGCCTTTTTCATGGCGTCGTCTACCGCAAGCTGCAGGGTGTGCGCAGCACACCGCTCTCCTTTGAGGACCACAGGCCAGGATTCAGTGGAGTCAAGATTAAACGAACTATCGTAGACGTCTCCATGTTCTGGTTGGGTCCAGTGATGGCCAGTAGTTAAATACATGTAGTTAAACTACTAGTTAGACTTCCTGATTGTAGTTAAAAAGTAGTTGCCACTACTTTTCTGCAAGTAGTTGATAACTACTAGTTAAACCACTATTTCGAGTAGTTAACTACAGTAGTTAGGTTACTGCAGGCGCCAACTACTTTTGATTTTGCCGCAAGCTTTACGGCACCATTGTGCTTCCGACTTTTACCTTGAGCTACTTGTTTGGTGAGAACGGAGGTGCAGAGCAATTGTGCCGTGCATGTGTACTAAATCTTCACTTTTAATGCTTGTCTAGTGAAGCCTCATTTGCATGAATTTGCATTCAAACCGCATAGGATGGCTACGTGATCGATCATCGTGGCTAAGCGAAAATATTTTACGGTCCACAGTGACACAATCGGCACCCACCACGATAATTGTGCGTGGAACATTGATCTGTGACGAAGGAGCTTGAGTGTAAATCTCGCACATGGTCTGTCATATCTTGTACGCACCTTTATAGCGGAAGCTTTCACTCCATAGAAAATATTTCCGCAGCAAGCTCTTTTGTCAGTGCATAATATACAAGAGACAGACAGTGGAATTTACGACAGTATATGAATTAAGGGACCTGGGCACAAGATTATATTTTAAATATCATTATCACTGCTTGTGATTCATATTGAGGTGTCCAAAAACACTACAAGGGATTGGTGTTGACGGACAACGTTAAGTAGTTATAGATGTAGTTTTAACTACTCCCCTGAAAAGTAGTTCAACTACTAGTTAAACTACTCCATCGCGAAGTTGTTAGTAGTTATCGATAGGTACTGGATGTTTATACCTAGCATAGATCTGTCCATACGAGTAATGCAATCTGCTTTTAGCGACACCATCATGCCCTTAACCTCCCGCCTGATTTCTTCACGCATGTCATCTGCACGCGTAGCGACTTTCGTCCGGATGTTTTCGGCGTTTATGGTCATTTTTGAGCGAGTGCCGTGCAGCAGAGGATCGAGGAGTCTGCGGAATCCAGAATCTTCCATTAAGGCAAATGGTCTTCCGTTAACTGTACGAAGCTCCACACAGCTCTCGAAATGTCCTCTTGAGTTATCTCAATTTTGGCTACGCTAGAAGGTACTACACGCATTCAGTTCTTGCAAACCTTTGCTAATGGCATTAAATTCGAAATATTGTTTTGTTGCTCGAAAAATGCTAGCGCTATTCTCAGTGCCGTCCGCGCATGGTCTACCGTCACAGCTGGTGCATCCCCGCTTTCATCATCAGATTCTTTTTGAACACTATCGGAAGCGACGGCACAGACGATGTCGTCATCTGTGATTGCAGCGTAAGGGTCCTCGTTGCGCTCAACGTCGAAGTACTCCAGAACCACGGCTTGGTCCACGGTTGCCGTCCCGAGTTTCTGCATTAATGCCAAGTGTCGTTCGTGGACAATGACCGGATAACTGAAGCCGGTTGTTGGGTGTTACTCACTTCTGTTCCCTGGAATTCTCGTCCGAGTCCGGAAGCTGAAGTACGAAGGATAAACCAGGACGAAATACATAAGGAGAAATTCGTCCCCATGCTTCTTTTTTTTCGGGTAGCGCAGGATCCGGATAAATGAAGTCCGAATAAACGCGAGTCGACTGTATAAGATAGTGCAACTTGGAAGTAAACCGTGCTGAAGGGTACATTTTCGGAAAAGAATACAGAAAGCCGTGGATTTTAACTTCTACACATGGAGTGAGCACCACATCCACTATCTCTCGAAATCCTCACATGCAGCGCTTCGGCTTTAAATTGTCATGTACGCCATCACGAACGCTCCCAATCGGGAACGACGCCTCACCAAAGCAAGCAATAGGCACTCAAAAGCCGTGCTCAAAACGCGCGCTTCCCGTGAAGAATCCCCAACCGCAGATCACGCCTGCGCAGAAGCCGGTTTCTGGCGCCGCTCAGTGCTGTATCTCGATCCATCGGCTTCGTATGTGAGCGCAAAGTTTCAAACTTGGATAACAAAGCATCCGCTACTTTCGATCGGACCTTCTACTACGCTCGGCTCATGACGTTCTTCTTATGGCATGTGAGCCTGTTGACGTTTTCAACTTGATTGTAATTACAGTATCACAATATACAAGATAGGTGTAGCGATGAAAAGCCGCTGTTCCGTTTAACTGGGGACCTATTCTCGTCAAAGTAATCGACCTCGATTACTTTGTGTCTCGCCCGTCATTGGTCGTTACGCGAAGAAGGGGTGAAGAACAGAGGTGAATGCCACGCGTCCTCAACCAATAGTCGAGCCCTTGATCCTGCAATCTTCGCGCTTTATCGGAGTGCCCATATCACAGCGAGGCCTCCTTTCCGCGTGTTCTCGCCGGAAGCGGAAGGTTGTAGGTTGCATCGTGAAAGGGAAATTTGTACTAACGTGCGATATGTGCACGCAGAGCGCATAGCCTACTGCGTGGCGCCAAGGGGATGAAACTCGCAAGCTCCTTTTCGGACTGAAGTGAGGCGCTGCGAGCTTGTCGCGCCATCAAATGTCATGAAACGTCAGAATTTTTACGTCGAAGAGCGAGTTCTCGATCCTCACCAGCGCATTAGCTCCTGTGGCCGCTCCCCCGGTACGCGAGCGCTCGTTGGTCGGTTTGAAATTATGAATTCTCCGTTGCGCGCTCACGCCGGTGACGCCGTGCCGGAGCAGCTCAAGGTAAAGTTTCGAAATATGGTGGGTGCAGCAGGGACGTAAGTAAAGCATCAATGCCGGTACCGCTTTGGATGGTTTTTAATGTCCTTCCCTTTACATGTTGTCAATACTGACTCTGAAAAACTAGGGGCGTCTTGTGGATACTTCTGCAAGTCAATTGAGTGTGTTAGGGCCCCAGGCGGAAGCGAGAGTGAGAGGGACATCAGGAGACAAGATGAAAGGAGACAAAAGGAGACGTAAAGCCGCTACTACTACATCATCGTCGATCAGGACTGATGTAGGGGAACACCTCCTCCAGTGTGCATGGCACTTGCCTCCCACTTGGAGTTATCAATGATGGCTTTGAAACTGCTGGATTGATGTGCTAGTCACCCACCACTTCACTGGTTCATGAAAGTTCAAGCCTACATCATAGTTATCTTGAAACGTAAAGCCGCTACTACTACATCATCGTCGATCAGGACTCATGTAGGGGAACACCTCCTCCAGTGTGCATGGCACTTGCCTCCCGCTTGGAGTTATCAAAGATGGCTTTGAAACTGCTGGATTGATGTGCTAGTCACCCACCACTTCACTGGTTCATGAAAGTTCAAGCCTACATCATAGTTATCTTGCAACGTAAAGCCGCTACTATTACATAATCGTCGATCAGGACTCATGTAGGGGAACACCTCCTTCAATGTGCATGGCACCTGCCTCCCGCTTGGAGTTATCAAAGATGGCTTTGAAACTGATGGATTGATGTGCTAGTCACCCACCACTTCACTGGTCCATAAAAGTTCAAGCCTATATCATAGTTATCTTGAAACGTAAAGCCGCTACTACTACATCATCGTCGATCAGGACTCATGTAGGGGAACACCTCCTCCAGTGTGCATGGCACTTGCCTCCCGCTTGGAGTTATCAAAGATGGCTTTGAAACTGCTGGATTGATGTGCTAGTCACCCACCACTTCACTGGTTCATGAAAGTTCAAGCCTACATCATAGTTATCTTGCAACGTAAAGCCGCTACTATTACATAATCGTCGATCAGGACTCATGTAGGGGAACACCTCCTTCAATGTGCATGGCACCTGCCTCCCGCTTGGAGTTATCAAAGATGGCTTTGAAACTGATGGATTGATGTGCTAGTCACCCACCACTTCACTGGTCCATAAAAGTTCAAGCCTATATCATAGTTATCTTGCAACGTAAAGCCGCTACTACTACATCATCGTCGATCAGGACTCATGTAGGGAAACACCTCCTCCAGTGTGCGCCTGCCTCCCGCTTTGAGTTATTAAATATGGCTTTTCTTTGAAGTGGAACAGAAGTGCTAAATCTAAAACTAGTGTAACGTGGTAAAATACCGGGGAAGGAGGACAGGCAGAAATCAGATAGAGAGCGGGTCCGGACGAGAGCAACTAATAGGCAGAGGCAGCCCCTGAAGGAGAAGCGGCCGGTCGCCCGCTCGGCGTAACACTAGGGAGAAAAG
The DNA here is from genome assembly GCF_037126465.1 of Ornithodoros turicata. NCBI lineage: Eukaryota > Metazoa > Arthropoda > Arachnida > Ixodida > Argasidae > Ornithodoros > Ornithodoros turicata. Next base: position 108,904,908 of record NC_088201.1, read on the forward strand.
CAGACGGCTCAAGCCGTCCGCGGTCGACAAAGCAACTCTTCTTCCAGACAAGTCCACTGCTTATTCCCTCACTCCCCTGATATTTTGAGCATTTTCTACCTCGGGCAGGAAACTTATGGAACCACCCTCGTACCTCCTCGTTTTATGGTGTGGTGGGTTGTCCTAGCTGTAGATGGAACATGGCGTCAATGGGGAAAGTTGGCTCGTGCCCGTACAGGAGGAAGGATGGGGTGTATTCATGTTGTTTCATGTGCAGAGGAGTTGTATGCGAACACAACATACGGCAGAAATTTGTACCAGTCCTTGTGATGAGACGATACATACTCAATGAGCATGTCTGCGAGCGTTCTGTTGAAGCGTTCGCACTGTCCGTTGGTCTGAGGGTGGTACGCAGTCGTGCGGGCATGGTATGTGTTCGTCAGGCGGAATATTTCCTCCATCATCTCTGCAACGAAATGGCTTCCCCTGTCCGTTATGATTTTTTCCGGGGCTCCATGGCGGAGGACGACGATATCCATGAAGGCTCTGGCTGCGCTAGCTGCTGTAACGTCCGGCGTCGCCACTGCCTCGACCCATTTCGTGTGGTAGTCTACCATAACTACAATGTAGCTGTTCCCGTCTTCCGATCGCGTCAGCGGGCCGAGAAAGTCCATGCCGACCTGCTGAAACGGGCGCTGGACAGGTGGTAGAGGCTGTAGCATGCCCGCTTGTTTTAGTGGTGGCTTCTTTCTGAACTGGCAATTCGAGCACGACAGCACGTAGCGCGTTATTTCTGTCACCATTTTGAGCCAGAAGTAGCGCTGCCGTATCTTTTCCAGCGTTCGACGGACGCCTAAGTGTCCTGCCGTGACGTCATCGTGGCAGCCCGCCAGGATTTCGCGCCTGAGGTCCCCTGGGTACGGCCATGGCCCATCTCTCTTTCGGGATCCCCTTCGCACGTCGGTACAGTATTCCCCCCACGAGTGTGAAGGCTCGTGCGGACCGTTTCAGCGTGCTTGCAGCAGGTGCCTCGGGAGCTCGTAGGTGCTGCACTATGGGTCACAAAAATGGGTCCGATGCCTGTTGTTCTGCGACTCCTTTTTCAGCCAGCAGTAGCGGTAGCTCTTCTTCACGTTCTGGCGCTGGGTCGTGGGGCAGGCGGGACAAAGCGTCAGCATTCGCATTAACCCGTCTTGGTCGATGTTTTAGAGTAATGTCGAGTTTTTGCAGGAGAAGACTCCAACGAATATGGCGGCCGTTTGGGTTTTTGGTGGTCATTAACCACGTTAAGCTGGCCTGATCGGAGATGACGGTCACTGGTACACCGAATATATATGGTCGGAACTGCCTTGTAGCCAACACGACGGCCAGGCGTTCTTGTTCCGTGGCACTGTAATTCTTCTCGGCTTTGTTGAGGAGCCTGCTTGCTTACCCTATTACGTGATCGTGCTCACTCTGCTTCTGGACGAGCACCGCGCCAACGCCGTAGCCGCAGGCGTCAGTGTGGATTCCTACTGGTAGGTTGGGATTTCAAGAGTCGTAGAACGGGATCACTTGTCAGGCTCGCTTTGAGCGCTTCGAATGCCTCCTGGCAGCTTTCGGTCCAGAAAAACGGGACGTCCTGTTTTGTGAGCTCAGTCAATGGTCGGGCAATCTCGGCGAAGTTCTTCACAAAACGCCTGTAGTAGTTGCACAGCCCCAAGAAGCTGCGAGTTTCGGTTTTGTTTTTCGGTGCCTTTGTCTCACGAACCGCGCGCACATTTTCCCGGTCAGGGCGAATACTTTGTCCGTCGATGATATGTCCCAGGTACTGAATGCTGTTGGCGGCAATGTGACACTTCTTTGCTTGCGCCGAAGCCCGGCGTTGCTTAACACATCGAATATGTCTTTCAAGTGTCTAAGGTGGTCAGGTAAAGATCTGGAGAACACGATGATATCATTGAGGTAGGCTAGGCACACTTTCCACAGCTGGGACGCGAATACCCTGTTTATCATGCGTTGGAAGGTGGCTGGCGCATTGCAGAGTCCAAAAGGCGTTTATTTTTCTGAAGTCTACACAAAATCGCTACGTCCCGTCCTTCTTACGAACGAGCACTACCGGTGAGGACCATGGGCTGGACGATTCTCGGATGATCCCATTTTGCAGCATTTGATGTACTTGCTTCTGGATGGTTTGAAGTTCGAAGGGGGACGTCCGGTAGAGATGCTGCCGGACAGGTCTTGCAGACCCACTGTCGATTTCGTGTAGGACAGTGTTCGTACACCCGGTAACGCCGCTCGTTGAAAATAGATGGGCGTATTGTCGGAGCACCTTCTGCGCCTGCTGTTTCTCTTCTGGTTGAAGGCTATCCCCAAGACGTATCTCGCTGTAGTCGTGCAATGGGGACCGGTGTGACGTTGGACAGAGTATCGTATTGTATATTGTCGTTGCCCTGGCAACCGATGCACCCCGGGCAATGAGGAGGGCCGAACTAGTGTGATTGGCAGCACGCACGAAGCCTATACCGTCTTTTACCGTTGTAAGTGTCCTGGCGACGCTGGGCTTGGAGGTGTGTAGTGGCCCAGGTAGGGGTTCTACCAAAAACACACCACCTGTAGTCACCCTACGGGTAGGATCGTCTCTACTGCATGGGCCGTAACATTGATTGCCGCGTCCCGAGGACAGCCGTCTCCGAAACGCAGCACCATGGAGTGACCGTTCATGGTAATAGTCCGTCCTGGGAAGTCCAGCACTAGGCGCACGTCCCTGCAGAAGGGTAGTCCCACGAGAATGTCGTACGGGAAGTTGTCGAGCACAGTAAATGTCACCCTTGCGACACTGGGCCGATCACCATATTCAATTCGAGTTCTCCAGTCGACGTCGTAAGGTGTCCATTGATGCCACGCACTCCTGTACTACACTTTCGCAGGGTTCGTCCCAGTTTGTTTGCAAAAGCTGTCGACACCACGTTTAACGATGCCCCGGTGTCTAGGATGACATCTGCTCGTGGGCGGCGACACGTGCAGGGATGGTGATGAGGTGTGATATGTGGAGGGTTGCACGGGCGGAGCCGCTATCAGGCCCCACGAGTTGGGCTCCCGGACTCGTGGTCAGACGTTTCCCGGCGTTGGCCGAAGTCGAGGACATTGGCGCATGATGTGGCCTGGGCGGTTGCAGTTGTAGCAGGTGATGTTCCCGTATTGGTTCCGGGTTCTTCTTGGCGGGAATTGTTGCCTCGCTGATGGCTGCTGCATACGCTCCACGGCTAGTGGCTTCGACGGTTCCCTGGAGCTTACTGATGGCTTCGGCTGTGTCTGCGTCCCTCAGGGGTGGCTGGTAAAGGTCAGGTGCTTGTGAGGTGAGTTGCGACACGGAATTTGGCGGACCCGTGGTTGATTGCGTCAGTGCCGGTGCGCTGATACCGGCGCTTCCAGTTGTCGTGAAGGGTAACCCAGCGATGAATCCTGGAAGGGGATGTGCCGGCATTGCAAGCATTGTGTGACGTGCCATGGCTCCGACGTGGGTGAGCCGTTGGAGGTGCTGCGGGAATTCCGCGGGCGTCTTAGGATTGGTTAAGGCGATTTTCTCCATCATCTCCGGCCGCAGACGTCGTAGGAAACATCGCATCTTGTCGGCTTCGCTCATGCTTGCATTGGCCCTGGCGCAGAGTCTCAACGTCTCGGATACGTACTGTTGCGGCGTTTCCCCTGGCTGTTGTCGCCACTCCTGAAGCTGGATAAACGCCCAGTCCCGGACATGTTCCCCAGCAAAGTCCGTCCGCAGTGCAGTCTTCCATTCCTCCCATATTCCCAGTGTCTTTTCCCGAAGTGTGGTGGTAAACCATGACCGGGCCTCACCTTCGAGCACGAAGACTAGGTTGTTCACCTTCTGTTCGTCAGTCCACGATAACGATTTCGCGTATCTTTCATAGAGGCGTATCCAGTCCTCAAGATCCTCTTCTACGCTTCCTTTAAATGTGGGTGGCGGTCCATAAGGTCGCATCGGATAGTCCATCCTCGTGCTTCCCGTTGGTGGATCCATCAATGAGGGGGCGATAGTACGGTTCCTTGGCACTAAAGTGTTCATATGCGATCACTTCTATTGTGTAATATTCTCGCACAGTGCAAAAATATCGTTCAATCTTTCCTACACGGTGCGCGCTTTTTCCTCGTCCTCGAACTTGGTGCGGTTATTGAAAAAGTTACTTTCTAGCTTCTGGCAGCGTTTACGACGCAGACTGGCTCGGGACCTTTTTGTGTCGTCCATGATGCGAGCTCTTCTACCCCGATCCTCTTTTTAACTCTTACTCTGCATCTCCACCAAAATGTAACATGGTAAAATACCGGGGAAGGAGGACACGCAGAAATCAGATAGAGAGCGGGTCCGGGCGAGAGCAACTAATAGGCAGAGGCAGCCCCGGAGGGAGAAGCGGCCGGTCGCCCGCTCGGCGTAACACTAGGGAGAAAAGCAGACGGGTCTAGCCGTCCGCGGTCGACAAAGCAACTCTTCGTCCAGACAAGTCCACTGCTTATTCGCTCACTCCCCTGAGGACGAGGAAGGGTGCCTTTTATAGCCCTAAAGCCACGCCGAAGTGGTTCAACCGATGATTCATATAATCCCGCTCTGTGACGCGTTCCCTCTCCGCGGCGCCACAAGCGGCCATCTTAGGAACCCTTTTCTTTTACACTAGTGACCATGGTGCTTGTTTCACAACCTATCAACTTGCGTCAAACCTTGGCCTGGCCTGCAATCAGGAAAAAGATTGCTATGTATTTCGCATCTTCTATAATTACTCTAAGGAGGATCACTGGCAATGTACTTGTATTTGTTGCATATTAGTTTCTGCGAAATCTGCAGTGTCAGTAGGTACAATGAATATAAATTTGGCACAAGAATAACGTGCTGCTTGCACTGAGGTCGTACTAGGAACAGGTCACAGTGTTCATTTTGCAAAATAACTCAAATTTCCAAATGCAGGATTACAACTATCTTTAAAAAAAACGACAAGTACAACATTTCTCCAGTACGAATTGTCCACACGAAGAAAGATGTTTACACTTTTCACACGTTTTCTAAATTACTTAGGGAAGTTACCTACTTGAATATTGCGACATTGTGTTTAGTCTGGACTACAAGTTCCAATAATTATAGTTTCAGGATGTCATTTCGCAAGGGATCCATACCACACAGTTCTCCTACAATCTGCATTCCAAAATAATAATCTACATCCCTTTCATCTTCCGGCTCATTGAGGACTGATATTGCCTTGTTTATCATATCTTGTTGTGTAGCGACCTTCTTTGTCTGTTTTTTTTTTTGGAATTCTTGCTGGAGCTTGACAGGGGCTTTTCCTTTTTGGAGGTGGCTCCAAGGGATCTGTCTGAATTTATTAACCTGTCAGCTATCTTAATATGTTTGTGTAGTGTTCCGAGAGATCAGCCGTCCCCCAGCCTTCGCCAACGTAACCTTCTTCTTCGTCGTCCAAGGAGATGATAGCCGCGAGCCACTAAGAGAGATTGGCCAAGACAAAAGAGGCGAAAGATGTTCGTCTATGTCTATGTCTGTGCAGTAATGGTAGGGACTAAGGCCAGGTCAGACTAAGGCCAGGTCCACGTAACCTTAGCCGTGTTTACATGAATGCGACACAAGCGTATCGAATCGATTCGAAACCGGAGAGAAGACGATACGCCACCGTTTACATGAATGCGCATCGAGCCCAGACCGGAGGTGGCGCAACGCCGTGTCATATCGGAAAGTTAGAGGCGCATTTCCGCAAATACTGCCGTTTCTGGTGTCCCGCTACCTTCGCACCGAACGGCGAAACGTCGAAAACGTAGCATCTACGCCCCATTTTCAAGCGTACTTCAGAAGGAATTCTGTTATACGGCTGCAAGCCCTGCTGCTTCTGTTAGTGTAGACTATCCTACATATCCAAAACGGAGCGTGGCTGTGAACTCCCTAATATCATCATTTTGTGATCCCGACTAGGAGTAGCAGACGACGCAACTAGCCCGCAGCCGAACGCCGCTTCCCACAATCCTCTCTTCTTGCCTTGATGCGCATCGTCTGTTTACATGTTTACATGCACAGTCTGAATGCGCGTCCACCGTCTCGATCCACCTCTGTTTAGCGAATTGAATACGATACGCTCTCCTAGCGAATTGACGCGTTTACATGGGTGGATTCGATTCGACAACTGGATACGATACGCTAGTGTCGTATTCATGTAAACGCGGCTCTTGTTTATTCTCCTGGTGACTTTTACTTCTTCCTTTCCCCCTAGTCACACTTCGTCCTTTTCTCTTGTCAACCCATAACACAACGGGTGCGTCCGAATAGTGATGCGTCGGACATGCCGTCATAGTGTGCGTCATCCCCCCCCCCTCAAAAGAAAACTGTGAATGTCTAATATTGTAGACGCTTTGATGGAGTCCCTTTCCGAGTTGAGCGCCCTAACTGCGGTGGTGAACGGGCTTTAGGCTCCACTTGTTTCTGTGATGAAGGTTTGGGTGGGAATTGATCATGTAACGTGGGGTCCAACGGTAAGCTTGTCGCCTTTGTTTGATTCAGATCCCGGATTCCCATCTCCGTGCTGTCCGGTTCGAGGTGTTGCCACAACGCACTGAAATGCTGTGTAGGCTGTTGAGACTTGTTTGGGGCCACGCCTTCATTCACCAGGAGTTCCTTCTGTCTGGCTGGAGTCAAGTTGGACGCACTCCACACCTTGTTGTCTTCTAGTATATATGAGTGTTTCTCGCATTTTTTTTTTTAATTTTCAACGAGTATGCCGGTTCTGCCTTGAAGTGTCGACGTAGTTTTGTGCGCACAAAATCACCGGGGCAGAATGTAGATGCTTTTGCGCGTCTCCTTTCACCTGTTATTCTCTTCATGTACTCCTGTTTGTCATTTTCACGTTGTCTCAACTGTTGCAGGACATGCGCAGGGTCATCTCATTATTTCCGTTGTTGGAGTCCCACAACGTCCAACCTCGTTCGTGGTTGTCTTCCATGCAGTAGTCTAGCAGGCGACAGACCAGTCGTAGCATGCGGAATTTTTCTAAGCACGCCGAGGTATTCTGTGATTGCTGTGCGCAGTGGTCTACGTTCCAACGTTGCCAGCTGAACATATTGTTTTAAGGTACGATTAAATCGTTCTACTAACCCATTCGCTTGTGGGTAGTATAGAGATGAGCAATAGTGTTTGATGCTGCGTTGTTGTAAGGAGTTCTTGAACTCCGTTGATTTAAATTGCACACCGTTATCGGACACGATTTCCGACGGGTACCCTTCTCAGCTGAATACTTGCTGTAGAAAATTAGTGATGGTGGTCGATGTAACTGAAGATAACAAGTATACCTCGGCCACTTGCTGTAGTGGTCGACTAATGTTACTGCGAAGCGACAGTCTGCCGGAGCCTTTTCGAACGGTCCCATGATGTCGATGGCTAGTTTTTCCCATGGCATACTTGAGAGAGGTACCCGCTGAAGTGGTGCTGATCATGGTTTTGCGGTTTTGTCGGCTGCCTGGCATACGCTGCGATTGTACAGCGCCTGTTTAACTTGTGTATCCATGGCAGGCCACCAATACAGCTCCCTGATCCTTTGCTTTGTCTTCACGATGCCTGGTTGCGATTCATGTGCATTGTGGATCACCGTGTCTGTCAGTGCAGATGACACGACGATTCTGTCCTAACGCATTAGGATGTCTTCTACACAGGACAGTTGCACTTGGAAATACGGCCTATCTTCTGCTTGCAGGGACTTTTTGGAAGGGCAACCATGTCTAATGTAAGTAATTATCCTTTGTAACGTTGCATCTTCAGACACCACCTGCTGCAGTTGATTCTTTGTAATGCAGTCAGTTACGAAAGAAATTATTTCTTCGTCGAATTCTGTTGCGGTGTCGTCCATCATGGGTAAGCGTGATAATGCATCCGCAACTACGTTTTCAGTACATTTGTAGTACTCGATGTTAACATCGTATACAAGCAGCCTAGCGCACCACCGTGATATGCGTAGTGGTCGATGGCCAGAACCTTGCGATGAAAGCAGCGTGACGAGTGCCTGGTGATCAGTACGTAGAGTAAAACGTCGATCCCATAAGTAAACGTGCCAACGTTCACAAGCCAATAAGCAAGCCAAAGCTTCCTGCTCGTCGGTCGAGTACTTCTTTTCATGAGGCGAGAGTGTTCTTAAGGCGAAAGCAACAGTTTGTAAATTACCATCCTTCTGCTGCTGCAAAACAGCTCCAAGACCGATAGATGAGGCATCTGTTGTCACTCCTACTTCCAGCGATGGGTCGAAGGGTTGCAGAACTTTTCCTGTAGTAAGTAGTACTTTGACTTCTCGAAAAGCATTTTCTGCCTTCACAATCCCAAATAAATTCTTCTCCAGCACGAAGCATCTTGCGAAGCAGCTCTACCACGTCCGCATAATGTGGAATGAATTTCGAGTAATAGCCTACCATGCCGGGGAAGGAACGTAATGTAGACCTGTCGATAGGTGCAGGAGCATCCAAGAGAGCTTGTACCTTGTTCTCCTGTGGTGTGGTGCCATTTTCGCTGACGTTGTGTCCAAGAAATGTAATTTCTTTCTGGAAAATCAGACACTTGTTGTTCAGTTTCAAAGCAGCATTGGAAATGCATCGCAGAGCCTCTCGAAGATTTCTTTCGTGCTCCCTTTCGTCCTTCCCGTAGATGATTATGTCATCGATGTAGACTATTACCCCGCTGCATCCCTGTATAGGATCTGTGTCATCATCCGCTGGAAAGCTGCAGGTGCCGATGACAACCCAAAACATACCTGTTTGAACCTGTACAGTCCTTCGTGCGTAATAAATATTGTGAGTTCTTTACTCTGTTCGTCCAGCTCAAGCTGGTGGTAGGCTGAAGCCAAGTCCAACTTCGAAAATACTGCTGCGCCAGTAAGAGCGTTCAGTAGCTCCTCTATGTGTGGCAGAGGAAAAACATCCATGGGCGAAATCCATTGTGATGCTGTGACAGGTTCGATGATGTCTTTATCCTGGAGCCGCCGAAGTTCATCGGAAACCTGTTGACGTACTGTTAACGGCAACCGCCTCAGCTTCGCTGCAACGGGCTTGATGTCCGACCGTATTTTAACCCTGTGGTTGTAGCCCTTTGCAAGGCCAATGTCGTCCGAAAACAGGTCGGAGAATTCCTTCTGGAGGTTCCTGGGAAGAGTATTTTCCCCGGAGGAAACTTCTAGACATCTCATTTCGGCTCCATCTACTTCAGCTTTTCGATAGCATCCAAACCAAGTAGGGTTGTTCCCTGGGGTACCACGTGAAAGTTGACCGTTGACGAAACATCCTGGTACAAGACGTTTGCTTCGAAACATCCCATTACAGATATTTGGCTTCCAGAGTAATTCAGTAATGCTACTCTGGAATCCTGTAACCTGAACTTGTTCCGAAACTTTGTGCGAAACATGTCAGAAGACATAAGTGATGCTGAGGATCCCGTATCCAATAGGAACTTTATCTTTTCTTGTTCAACTGTTACTTCGACGAAAATTCGTTTTGGCTTCCGCCCGGTATTCTCCACCTGTAGTACGCTCTCCATTTCTTGACAGTCAATCTCCTGTATCTCTAAAGAGTTACTTCTGTAGACAGATTTCAAATGGCCCATTTTCCCACAGTTGTGGCACTTCTGTCCAAGCGCTTTACAGTCCTTGCTGTTGGCCTTATGCTTTGGGGACCCACATCGGTAACATCTTGCAGTGGACGATGTCTTACTTTTGCTGAACTTTCTTGTACCTGACTTCTTGGGTTGGCTTCGAAGCAGTCTTACGTCTCCATGCTCCAAAGTGAATTCACGAGCTGCCTTCGCTCCTTCTTCAAACTGACTGGCTATGAATTGGACTCTTCCGGGGGTCAACTTCGATCCTCGCTAAGAAGACGTTCTCGTAGACCGTGAGATGAGGTCCCTTCAATAAACTGGTCACGCACCGCTTCTTCCGCTGTCAAACGGAAGTCACAAATTGCTGCGAGTCCATGCAACTCTGAAATGTACTCCATGAACGTCTCTGTTGGGCTTTGCTTGCGAGATCTGAAGCGGTGTCGCTCCACCATGACGTTCGTCTGCGTCAAGAATCTTCCTTGAAGGACCCTAATTGCTTCGTCGTACGTATGAGGCGTAGTAGTGTGGGCTGGAACTTGAGCCGTAGCAGTATGCCCAGACTGATCAGTCGACTGTGTCGGCTGTATCGGTAATGCAGGATCTCGTCTTTGCCCAATCGACTTCTCAAGTAAATTGAATACCCTTTGTCCTTCAATTCCCAGGCTGTGGACCAGTATTGCCTTTTTCCGCTCTGCCGAGAAGACGTCTGCACCAGCTGCAGTCAAGTAGTTGTAGAAAAGTCCTATCCATTGCTTCCATGGAATAGGTGGTGTTCCAGGCGTCTCGAGGAATGGCGGAGGTGGTGCAATGTTCATCTTCTCTTCTTATTACAAGCAAGAGAAAATGCTGTGGTGCAAATCTACGCCAGCTTTGTTCCCGAGGAATAAGAATGAGCCTTGGGTTTTCCAAACGTCGCCAAAAATGTAGTGTTCCGAGAGATCAGCCGTCCCCCAGCCTTCGCCAACGTAACCTACTTTATTCTCCTCGTGACTTTTACTTCTTCCTTTCCCACTAGTCACACTTCGTCCTTTTCTCTTGTCCAACCATAGTACAACAGTTTGCTTGTCTGCTTTCAATCATGTGCTGAATGAAAGTTTGCTACCTCGTCCGTGGGACTTCCGCAAGGTGGGTCAGGGTAGCAGGGAGAGAGTGACTGGTGCATTGAAGGTGGTTGTGATAGATCCTGGACCTCAGCATCCCTTGGCAGCGATAAACTGATTCATAGTGTATGGGGCCTGTTGGTACATATCCTTTTGCCAGGCGACAACAGAAGAAGGAACAAGACAGCGACGACGCAACTTTCAACACATCCTTTGGTCTAAACTTTATCTCAGTGGCTTCGAAATCAGGCTCGCAACCGCAACCCATTACGTGCTCCGCTAAACGGGAAGAACCCACCTCGGCATTTGATACCTTATTAGCATGCTCGCGTAAGCGCTCATTTACGCATCGGCCCGTCTCGCCTATGTAGCACTTCCCGCATCCCAGAGGAAGGTCCCTTGCTTAGTGGGGGTGGTGTATTCCATTCCTCTGGGATGCGAGAAGTGCTACATAGGCGAGACGGGCCGATGCATAAATGAGCGCTTACGAGAGCATGCTAATAAGGTATCAAATGCCGAGGGCGGCTCTTCCCGTTTAGCGGAGCACGTAATGGGTTGCGGTTGCGAGCCTGATTTCGAAGCCACTGAGATAAAGTTTAGATCAAAGGATGTGTATCTCAGGCAGATCGTGGAAACGCAACTCATCATAGAACAAGGTAGAGATTGTGTTAGTGCCCCCACCGCGGTGCTTACAAGAAGCAAGAAGAAGTGATAAAGAAAGGTTGTTGGTTTGGGTGATATCGGTGTTTGGCATCAAGTGTTATCTGTGACATAACGTCATGTGGGGGGAGTGTCGGGTAGAATATATGTTTCGCTTGTTTTCAGCGTTAGTAAACGGTTGAAAGTTGCGTCGTCGCTGTCTTGTTCCTTCTTTTGTTGTCGCCTGGCCAAAGGATAAACTGATTTCCATGGATGACACGCCCTTCCTTGGTTTATAGCAGCTGACCAAGAATTTCATTTCATCATAGAGGTCCCATTTTGACACATACACATCATTTGCCCCATTGCCAGACTTTCTCTCATTGGCCTTTGTGTGTTCCTTATGGAAGTACGTTCGGAGGTTCTGAAACTTCGCCAGTGCACTTTTTGCTGAGGAGAGACGTAATATGAATGCACTGTGGTTAGTTTTCTCAAAGCCGAGGATAAAGTAACAACAGCAATGTTTGTACTATTGGGTGTTTGTACAATACAGTGTTTGTACAATGTTTGTACTCACAGTATATCACTTTACAGCTAATGTGCAACTGAACCTTCCCCCAAAACTTCATGAGGATGTATTAGAAGATGGTGCTATGAATGAGACTCAATCACTACAGCTTTACTAGAGCGCTAATACTTGCAGAAAAAATAGAACTGTGTAGTCACTTATCTAATGCTACTCGTGTACCTAGTAATCATAAGGATTTTGCGCTTGACGACAGCGTGCAATTCAGTTTGAAGTGACAAAGCTGAGACTTCACGGTGGAAGTTTAGAGAGGACGCACCATGGGACGCACGCGTAAGCGCAAGATGCAAAGTACATCAGCGTGCAATGCAATCACACTTATATTTTGCTGCAACAACGTACCGTCGCATCCCAACTCCTTCGCAACCTCTTCCAGTTGTCGTTGCCTCAACGTGCGATTTTTATACTGTGCGTGGGTTACGTCGTATGAGTTTTCCCGTTCTTGGAAAAACCTAATGAGGAGATGCAGGCGTTCAGCCGTCCACTGAAAGTTCGATGCCTGTGCATGAACCATGCCAGTACGCAGCATTATGTGTACGCAAAACCTACCATATTGAGCTATCGCCGAGAGACCACATGCAAGGAACAAGTTTTGGTTTCGGTAAACGCGGGGATATGAACCATCCGGCAGAGGGAGAGACCACAAAAAGCAGAGGGGTTTCGGGAAGTGAGGACATATGTCATGTGGCAATACTCCTCTCGCTGATTGGCCTCTGCAAGACCGATTTCTGAAGTTTTCGCTCGGCAACCGATTCCCAGCAACTCGAGTTGGTCATGGTTGGTGGTGTCGGCCGACTGCCACCAACTCTAAAGTTAGTCCGAGTTGGTGCAGAAAGTTGGCCCGTGTGAACACCCGCTTAGACCTTCTTTGGTGCGCGTTTCTCAGTTTCGGTTTGGTTGCCTTTTGTGTTGTGTGCCACCACTTGCTTTTTACAATACATGCGGCGCTTAAGTGGTCATGCTTGTGTTGCGGTCCGTGGACGACAACGATGTATTGTTGCTGCTACCGCGCTGGTTCGTCGGTTTTACTAGCACTCCTGCCGTGAGGCCACGAACATCTGCCCGCTGGGACATGCCATCACCGCCGGTCGGGACTCGCGTGGAGGAGGACCATCTCTTCTTCACTTGTGTACTGTTGGTACACGGTTAGCTAAAATCGTCTGTCAGTACATCGCCGTCCCATATTACCTCTGTTGCGCTTGAAAGTGTTGTGTCAATATTGTATTTGAATGTAGATCATATGCTGCACGTGTTTATTCTGTGAATTATTTATTATTATTTTTATTTATTAGTTTTGATTATGTGTTATTATTTATTGTATTATTCTGTTATTATTATGTGAATGAGATACTCTTGCAACGCCTGGAGGTTTGAGATAAGATAAACAACGGAATGCTGATTTTAGACAGCCGGCTGTGTCGCCTACAGTACGTTAAGCTGTTAGTCCCCTCCCCTATCTGAGTGACAAGCAAGTCTTCCTGCATCGTGGATATTGGACTTCCACATACCGCGTTGCCGCATGCATTTTTCTCGTCGATATATAAAACTTAGCCGGACGGAAAACTATTGCCAGAAGGCTAAACTTCCGATTTTTGCATATGTTCTTGATTATAGTTGTCCCCGACTTCTGAACAAATGCGTCGATAGCAAATGTCTCATCGTAGATGTTGAGAAGAAGCAGCATCGACGAAAACCTTTGTTTGTTTTTTCATCAGAATAAATCTTGAAACTGTGATCACCTACGACGTGTCTGTCTTCATGGCATTTGCCTTGTTTGTCCCAGATTCTCAATAGCCATTACACAAAATAGCATTTAATATGAAATTCGAAGGACAATTCCATTACTCTTGCTGGATAATGGTAAGCACATACTTCTTTGCATGCAATTAGGGCTAGAGCAGTGTTTCCCAAACTTTTGGCGGTGGCGGACCCCCGGAAGCGATGAGAACCAATTCACGGACCCCCTCCCCCCCCCACACACACAACAACAACAACAAATAAGTTAATGATAATGAATGGGGAAATTCGCCACGCAAGGCCACACACACACACACACACACCGTCACAGCCAGTGCATAACCAGCAACCTCGTCAGCTGTTGCGTGCTTTCGATACAGCTTCAGAAACGATTCCGGACTTGTTTCTTCTTCTTGTTTGTATGTGTATGACGCGGACAAACGTGCATTGCAGGACTTTTCTATCAGAAATTAGAAGCCAGCCGTTGAAGCACGGTTGTAGCAATTTTGGAAGTTCTGGGTGTTTGGAAATCGGGCAGCATGTACGAGCGCGTATTTGTGGGGACGAAAATCCTCACTGAAATGTGAGAGACGGTCGCGGACCCCCACAGACACTCTCGCGGACCCCCAGGGGTCCGCGGACCACACTTTGGGAAACACTGGGCTAGAGGTACATTAGAATTGTTCCACCATTTCAACAATATCAACGATTGGTACTGTGATGCAACAATCAGTGAAGACATTAGGGAGCTTTAGTGACATTTGAATATATGTACAAGAATTCCGGCACAAGCATGGGGAAATTCCTTCTTTTACTTTCATGTGGTTGCCATCCATCACATCTGTCAAAACGCTCAAATACCTGCCCGAAACACCAGTGCCTGATCATGAACTGATCTTTGTTGTCGTTGCGCCACTACACTCCCAATCATCATCAATAATCATCATGATCATGAACTTTCACATAGACATCGTTATTACTTATAGTTAAAGTTCGCGCGTTCCAAAGCTGCTTTGATAGGGCCACGCGAGAACTCCTAGGCCGAGGTGAAGCATTTAACGCGCGTTATGGGAAAAAGTTGTATGGAAAAAAAAAGAAAAAGAAAAGCTGAAGATCGAGCTCCCGATTCTATAAAATACGTTTCTCCTAAGCCACTGCAACTGTGATTAAACGATTAAAAAAAAAAAGAAAACAAGGTACGAAAACGAGAACATTCCTTCCCCACGTGAGAGTCAAGGGGTCGTAAAGGTTAAACAACGTGAACAAGCAAACACGCTTGTAATAACAAACAAACAAAAGGAACAGAAAGAAGAAGAACAGTCCCTGTGCTAAATATCGGCCTGAGTCACTGCTTTCACAAACAAAAAAGTATAAAACGCGTGAACTATCTGCTACACTATTTATAATTTTTGAATTTGAATTGAATTGAATTTATTCAAGAGATGGGAATGTAACTTACACTGGCTATGTACAAGGGATGGCCTAAAAGCAACAAGACTGCTGCTTGACGAGGGCACACCCCCAAGAGGATACTCGGCACAACGGCAGTAAAGTACATACAAGCAATACACACGTGACGACAATACACAATATGATATGATTCGTGCAATGTAACTTTGAGCAAAAAATATTAATTGGAAAAAAAAAAGAAACCAAAGAATATACAACATGAACAACAAGTGAGTCAAAGTACAAATGGAAACCATAGACTCTAAGCAGGTGAAGTCAGGTGACAAACATAGAATCGCAGATCTTTCAATGAGAAGCTCTGTATGTCTAGCCCATGCAGTGTATATTTGTTAAGAAGCGACGAGATATGATACGATACAGTTTGGTCACCATAGATTGTACGCGATCGAGGCACTTGCCAAAGCTGGGCCTGTCGAGTTTTTTGGGTAAGATTTTGTTTTAGTTTGAACAGTGATAAGATTAACTGGTTATCATGTCTAACTGCAGTGAGGTAGGCTTTGATAAGATGATAGTCATAGTAATGGTCTATTTTAATGATATGGAGGCTACGGAAGATGTCAGCAGTATGCGAAAGAGCTGGTACACAAGCAATATACCGTATTGCACGTTTTTGCTGTAGGAGAAGAGTAGTTAGGTTTTGTTGTGTTGTCGTGCCCCATACGAGATGACAATAGTTGAAGTGAGACATGATTAGGGAATTAAATATCAATAACTTAACAGACTTAGGTAATAAGTATCTGTGCCTACTCAAGATTCCTATCGCTTTGCTTATCTTTCCCTTTAGATAGCTTACATGGGCATCCCAGGAGAGGTGTTCGAGGTATAATATATATATACACCATACACCATTTACAATATATGCACGACTTCGAACGTCGAGTGGCTGCTGCCCCACGTTTACGATGGAGGATAATTGCCGCGTGCCAAGCCACGAGTAGAGTACGGACCAAGGAGCACATCTGCAATAAACGGGACACACGCGGTCAAGGTCAATGAAAATCAAAGCGGAAAGATAACGTGGCAGATCTGCTCAAGACGGGCATCTTGCCGCCGACCCGAGTCATGTATTGCGGCGATAATTTTGTCCTGCCCCTCCGCAATTCTTTCAATCGCCTGCGCCACTTTTCGAAGCTCAGTCGCGATATCGACCATGGTACGCCTCTGCTGCTCAGTACCCGATAGCAGCTGCTGACCTCGATCATCCTGTACCTCCCGCTGCGTCCGAAACCGTGGCGGGCTATCAGGTCTCGAAGCGGCTGCAAGGAAGGGCGCATTTAAATGTTCTGAACGCAAAAGGATTATTCATTCGTCCAATTTTGGACAACAGAGAGTGCCAATGACAGAGGACAACTAAAATGCTGTTACCCGCTGGAACATGCCGGGCAGGTTCGACTAGATGAGCGAACCAGTCTTCCAAAGAGACGGCGTCATCCTCCGAGCCTGGTGCCGCATTTTCCCCTTCGCCTTCAAGCGGTGCGACAGACAGGCTTCCGTGCTACTGCGCCCACTTGGGCGGAGTCCCTAGAGAGTACACATCATTGTGGGTATCTCTAATAAACTGTGAAATACACAGAGCAGCAAATATGGCACTTACAACACCGGTCGTATAACGAGGATTTGTGGAAAATGATCCATACGGGAGGCTCCGAGCAGTTGGAGGACGCGCGCGTCGGCATCGGAGAACTCCCCGACGGCGTCCTCAAAGGTCTTCGGCGTCCGTGCGCAGGCCGCCTTCCAGGTAGAATACTTCTTCTTGACGGTGCGGCGCTTGTTTTTCCACACCGTCTGCCACTGCTTTGCCGTCCGCTGGTAGGACTGGCCCCTGTTGAGTGGCTCCGCCAGAGCCCGCCATTCTGCGTCGCGGCTTCCACCACCCTGCAGATTCCCGCACATTTCAGCCGCATTGTTGGTAAGGTGGCAGTGGCTATCTAAATGAATTATTCAAGCTTCCATCCGCTCCCCTGATACTTGCGGGACACGCGAGACTCGAGGCCTCGTTGACCTCGTGGCCGCAGCTGGTGAGCTCGTTGACGCGTCCAACATGCTGAAGCGCTCGAACAGAAGATGAGGGCGAAGCCAAGGGATCACTGTTGCCCCATTCTCTTGGCCGCCACAGCATATAGTCGAGCCACCACCAGGCGGTAAAAGGACAGTAACGAATAATACAGAAATTCCGGCGATCGAATCCATCTGTCCTTCGTGGAGGGTAAGGACTGGCAGGAATACATGAGACCAATATAATTAGGTTAAAACGTCGCCTGTATTCTGCATATTTACAACACACAATTGCCCTGTTGTGTTTTACAGAAAACAATAGAAGTTTAATGTATATGACAGGCCTCTACCACACTCTCCATACAGTGCTCAAAACGCTGCTTTGCTATAAGATGTTACAGTGAAGAAATTAGTTTATAAACTAAAACTAGAAGAAAAGAGTTGGTGTGACCTGTAGCCATTACATTTCGTTTCCCTTGGAACAGTCATCTTCCCAGCACCCCCTCAACCATGACTAATCGCACCCCTTCCAGAGATCCTGAAACTCTTCCGAAAATTTCATTGTACGAATTTCCTATTAACTCTAACGTACTCTATACGAAGTAAGGTTTTGTGATATACGGAATATAGAAGTACACGGAAAGAGTCAGCACACCCACATGCGAAAATCGAACACCCCTCAGGAAGTAAGTTGTGGGAGAAGCCCTATTCCACAGTACGTCCAGCACATGAACAAAGATGGGCAGCCACAACACACAAACACGATACAAGTAACTCCTGTCACTCAAGTAACTCGCTGGGATTAAATCGGTGGGTAAATAAGTTAGAAAACTATATTTACGTCTAGTGATAACAGCACACACAAACGTCACAAACATGCAATGACAAAAGTGACATAATAAAACTGTCACAACACTGCATTTCCATTTCGGTAAGAAAAGCAACATCCTCCAAGTACATCGGCGCGCGAACCTAGCAGGTGGCGTCATCGGCATCCTCGCCAACAATCGGCGCATCGGCGGCGGCGAACGGCAAAACCAAAACTAGTGTCTAGGCGCCACAAGGTGCCAACTGCCAACGTGGCGAAATGCGCAATTTTTCGCAATCCATGCACATGAAGGTTATTCCACAGTCAACGGAATATGACCACATCACATTAATTGTAATACACGTTTACACCTATGCGCCACGCTTTTTCTTCCTTTTCCGCCTGTCGTTTATTTCAGTATAGCACATAGCGCCCCCATGTCGTAGGAAAGCGCGACCTTCCTACTGTTCATGCGCTAGAGACACCGGTGGACGACGGCTAGGGATAAATAAGGGTGAAGCCAATGGGCGGAGTGTGTTCTGTTAGCTCTGCCCAACAGTTCGTGACGTAAAGTAATCGAGCTCGATTACTTTTGACGAGAATAGCTCCCCTGAGCTGTTAACAATGCTTGCGACTGTAATCCTTGTCGTTACATAAAGTGTTTTTGTTTGCAGATATTTCATGCGCTGTTGCGGGGGATATTGTTTCTCTCGTAACATACGGCACGTCCAGAAAGAAAATTACTGTTCCTGGTGAACGCAAGCTTGAGGACGTGATGCTGGCACTTAGGGGATCTTCCATTCAGGACTTGGTGAACGAGAGCCTTTTGTGCAGGTATTGTAAAGAATCCGTTACAGTAATATAGTCTGCAATGCCGACAGCATAACACGTTTCAAGCTGGCGCATACATTCCGGAGAAAAAAGTGCTTTGTGCGATGCCTCTGCAGAGCATATAGGTTAAATTCCGATTCATTTCTGAACTGGAATGCGCTGTCGATTGATTTTCTTGTATTCTGTGGTGCTATCAAGAGTTAAATTACAGCAATAAACAGTAATATGATTCAGTTAAACGACAAGACGCTATATATAAGCCTATGTGTGTGACTTTTGGCTCTTTCTTCCGGAACCCACGATGAAGGACACTGTCACAAAATACAAATGGGGATCTTCAGCAACAGGAAGCAATAAACATTCATCCACTGAGCGCCACGTTCAAGACAGAACGAGGTAGAGCCCCGGCAATTCTGTTTTCTTTTTCCTTTTCTCGCCCTTCTTTTCCTTTTCTTTTTTTTTTTTGTAATGACAAGCCGTTTTCCCCCTTGGCATGAACGCTCTAGAAAGCTGATTCCTGCTTCTTCAGACATGTAATGACTGGAATTACATTACATCTGCGCACTCAAACTCAGCAATAGATAAAGAGATATATATAGGCCGAAACAGCTGTCCAGTGCTGGTGTGGCGACGTTTGGGACTTCTAAAAACATATGTTCAACGTGCAGCCAAAGAGCCTATGCATTTTTTTCTTTTTTTCACTTAACACTTTACTGGCTTCGCGCTGGGCTTTCAGAGGTGAGTTTCTCACCCCGACGGGAGGACATCACGTTCCACGTGACCTTCCGACGCCACTCGCTCAAACGTCGCCCACCTACGCATTGCTGATGAGGGCCCAATAAGGCCGAAACAGCTGTCCAATGCTGGTGTGGCGACGTTTGGGACTTACAAATATATATGTATATATATATATATATATATATATATAGTTGAAATAAATGGGAGACAGAAGACGAAAGTAGGGGAAGTAACAAAAAAGGGGTTTATTAAAACTTAAAAATCATAAAAGTTAGGGAGGAAGGGAGTTGCCTCAGGACAGAAGCCGCCGATATTTCGAACAGAGACTGTTCTTCTTCTGGGCCAGAAGAAGAACAGTCTGTGTTCGAAATATCTGTTCTGTGTTCGGCTTCTGTCCTGAGGCAACTCCCTTCCTACATCTCTACCGGTTCGCTGGATTTCTACCCATCTATAAAAGTTAGGGAGGATGTCTACGTTACGGTGGAAGCTCGGCCTTCTTCGGGACAAAAGAGCTAAATGTGGCCACGAGGCTGATAAGGGGCTTGAGAATGACGTGGTCGGTTGGGGGAATTTCCCCCAACGTAACGTAGACATCCTCCCTAAATTTTATGATTTTTAAGTTTTAATAAACCCCTTTTTTGTTACTTCGCCTACTTTCGTCTTCTGTCTCCCATTTATTTCAACTATAATTACGTAGCCGTCCGATCCAACTCCAACTTTTCAAGATATATATATATATGAGTGACCCCTGGTTTGCCAATCCCGAACGATGCGCAGCTACCCAGGGCCGACGAGCCGCAAACACGGCGAAACACGTGTCCTCTGGTGCTGTCGCATCGTTCAATGAGTATCTGTTTCTCTACGTGCAGCCATAGAAGCCATCTTAACTGTAAGTGTGAATTTCAAACACGTCTAGCATCATTTACCTATTTTTAATGGCTTTTCCCCTCTTTATATATATATATATATATATATATGTATAGGTACTAACAAAATATGAGGCTAATAAAAAAAGCTCCGCCTTCGTCAGGACGTCCTGACGAAGGCGGAGCTTCCGCCGCAACGTTAACTTGCCCCTTAACTTTCCACTAGTAAATAAATAACTCCCCCTTTTTCTACTTCCTACATCTTCGTTGTCTGCCTCATATTTTGTTAGTACCTATTTAATTTCGCGGTCGCCCGAACCCCTTTTTTCCAGTATATATATATATATATATATATATATATATATATATATATATATATATATATATATATATATATATATATATATATATATATATATAAGTAGCAAAGGGCCTTGTACAGGCTACGGCGGTGAAAGTTAGAAACCTGGACCCCTGGGCCCTGCCCTGAGCCCTGCGCGTATTTTTCCCTGCGCGGTGCGTGTGCGGAGGCTTGTCCGCGCGATTATAACATGCAGAGACATGCAAAGAAGGGTCATACACAAAAAATACGAGTGAAAATATATTTATTAATGCCAATAGTGGTGGGAATTGTGCCAATTGTGATGCCAATCACGTGAAGGAGAAAAACCCAGCCGAAAAACCTTCACCACCTGTAACAGGGCGGCGCTCGGGTGGATGGCTGCTGTGGTGGGCGGAGCGTGACCGGAGGGCTGCGTGCGCGCTTACCCTTCACCCTGGGCTGACTTCTTTCACCATTTTTCTACTTGGGCCGACTTCCTTCTCGCGGCAGGTGGGCGGCGCTCGGGTGGAGGGCTGCTGTGGTGGGCGGAGCGTGGCCGGAGGGCTGCGTGCGCGTTTACCCTTCAGCCTGGGCCGCCGACTTTCATCATTTTTCAGCCTGAGTCGACTTGAATCGTAATTTTTCCAGCTACAACAGGTGTGCAGTAGGCTGTTTACATGCAAAGGATAGCCATACACAAAAGTACAAGTGAAAATATATTTATTAAAGTCATTAGGAATTATGTTATGACTCTGCGTGAATGGGAAAAACGTAGGCAAAAATCTGAAGTAGAAGGAACACAATACACGTAACAATACTTATTAAAGGTATGATACAATAGCATTGAATAGGTATCACAAATCAAACACAATATTTTTATTAACTGTAATCATACACACAAGTTTTCAATGAATCAGAAGTACATTTAAAATATTCTTAATCAATACGATTACAATCAAAATTACAGGTTTTATTATAAAAAGTCTGAGATGTGAGAACCTGATAGAGGTAAGTAATTTCGAGCACAATAGCTAAGTTTAATATTCCAATATGACACAAATTTAATTAATAAATTTCTATTGAAGTGAATAGCGCAGACATAAGGCAATAATTCGAATCAACACATAGCATTAATATAGAATCAATCATAGGCACGTAGGGAAATAATAGCTACACCATATCAAAACGAAAAAACGATCACCACATTTAATCAAAGAAGATATTCTTAATCAATATGATTATAAACAAAATTACAAATTGTATTATAAAAAGTCTAATATTCCTATACGTGAGAACCATCAGTGCAATAGCGGGAAGTTCTGATAGTTGTATGTAGTTAAATGTGAACAGCAAAGACCCTGGAAGACTATGGGACACGAACACAAGAGAAAATAAAATCTATACCACTACATTGATTAATCAAAACAACATAGTAATATATCATTCAGAAATCACAAGAAGAAAAAATCAGACTCATCAGAAAATAGACATGTTAAAAATGAACTTCACCACATAGCACGCTCCTAGCCAACAAACAGAACAAAGAACGACACGAACGCAAGAGGAACTAAAATCTGCACCACTACAAAGCAGATATTCCTAATCAAACAACAGAGTAACCTATCATTCAGAAAATCAGAAGAAAAAATCAAACTCATCAGAAAATAGATATGTTAAAAATGAACTTCACCACATAGCACGCTCCTAGCCAACAAACAGAACAAAGAACGACACGAACACAAGAGGAAATAAAATCTATGTCTCTACAAAGAAGATATTCCTAATCAAAACAACAGAGTAATCTATCATTCAGAAAATCAGAAGAAAAAAATCAAACTCATCAGAAAATAGACATGTTAAAAATGAACTTCACCACATAGCACGCTCCTATAGCAAACAAACAGAACACGAACGACAAGAACACAAGAGGAAATAAAATCTATACCAGTACAAAGAAGATATTCTTAATCAATATGATGACAATCAAATTACAAATTGTATTATAAAAAGTCTGAGACGTGAGAACCATCATTGCAATAGCGTGAATATCTGTCATAACATTTCGAGCGCAATAGGGAATCTCAGTTTCATATTCCAACATTACTCAACTTTAATTTCTTATTAACAACATAGACGTAAGGAAATAACGAGAAACAACACAATTATCAGCTACAATTAATAGAGAGCCAAACCTGCGCACCATCCAACACATAGAGAAATAATAGCTAATCAATGTATGAAAAGGCGAAATAGCACAGACGCTGAAGAACAGAGGAACACGCGGCGACACGTAAACAAGAACAGAGGAAAATAATCTATCATTGGACCATCATAAAATCGACCAATATACAATTTTCATTCTAACAAACACTACGAACGTTGATGGAGGTATCCAAGACATAGGAAATATGCACGGTTTTCACTCTTTTCCTCAAAGCCAGGAGACTTTATGTCTCTATCTATGTGACCATAGCACCGCGCATGCTTTATCACTCAAAGGGTTAGGGGCTATATTACTTCGTCCAGCAAACGAGGCGCTCTAGAGGTCAGATAAGAGAGTTGAAAGGCGATATATTTTATTGTGCAGCGCAAATAGATGTCGATATCACTCGCGGGGTCACTATCTTTTCGCATCCTTTCCCTGAAACGGAAATCTTTTCGTCAAAGTGGTTGACAAGTCGAATAAGTTTGTAGAGATGCGATAAACAACAACAACTTTATTTTCGGTCTTGGAGAGTGGGGAGTTTCATTTGTTATTGAACATGTAGAGAAAGTCCAAATTATTAAATGGTAGCAACAATACTCAATCAAAAAACGAGAAACAAATTTAATTACATCCATTTTTTGTAATATCTTGCAACAGAAAGCTCTAAGGAACCACACAGAAATATCAAATGTGAAATGCAACTCAGAGGTGCGAGGCATTCCCATCTTAGAGGTACTTACTTATGTTAATCGAGTGAACAATTGAAACAAATACAAGACAATAATTATTTCAGGCAGCGACTTCACAACGTATAGAATATCAATCGAGTGAATACTTGAAACAAAGTCAAAACAATAATTCTCACGACAGGTGGAGATTATAGCATTCTAACCAGATAATAAAATTTTAATCAATGCTCAAAAGTTTTGTCCTGGCAGAGGCAAGATGCCATTAGAGAACGAATGCAAAGCGCTGCCAGCAGAATATGTAGCACGCGCTTTTCGTTCCAGAATACACAGGCTCTATGGGAGCCGTTTTAGGTGAAGCGTTACGTTTTGCCCCTAATTCTTGGGCATGGTAGCCATGTTTTGTGTGTTTGTTGCTGAAGTGCCAAAACATGCCGGTAATCATACTTGTACAACAATGGGGGAACTCAAATGAATCGGCTGCTGTAGCACAGCACCAGCATGCAAACGAACGATTCAAGATGACTCTCTCACAGACAGGGTCACGAAACAACCGATCAAGTACGTACTTACGAATGGAACGTTATTCCCGTGACGGAGCTGCCTTCTGTTGAACGACAGCAGCCGCCGCCGCAAGACCGTTAACAAAACGTTGTTTCCATAATGGTGCTCACATTTTAAAAGCCAGTTCAACCGGCACCGCCCTAGCGTGAGGCCACGGCCATCTGCCCGCTCGGACATTCCATCAACGCAGGTCAGGACTCATGTAGGGGAACACCATTTGCTATAGAAATAGCATGCACTCTTGTGCAAAAACGATTATCGCGCGAGAAGTGTCTCTTAACTCCTCAACACCCTCGAGTCCTTCAGGAAGCCCGTAATCATAATGGGGCTGCTGACGTCACGCCACTACGCAGCGAGTAGCGACGGTTCCTTTCCTTAGCAGACGAATATTTAATGCAGAAAATATTGTGTACGATGTCTCTTGAGACACTGTCTGAAGCAGTATTTCGACTATAAACCTCTTTTGAAGGGTGAACGAATAAATTGTGGTGTTGCATCATTTCGTGACATTTCCGTTTATTGGTCTTCCAATTTCAGAAACTTTCCGTATTTTTAGGTTATCGCATAGGTGTGAGCGCGTAGCGCGCACTTGTAGTGTGGCACTGTTACAAGTACGTGTCATGGATGTGAGTTGCCACTCTGGAGTTACTGTCATTCTGAAATCATTTTCTGCTCATCCATCGACTGAAATTGGAATTGAGTGTATTACTTTGCGGCATTTGGAACGGAACTAGATTGTCTTGGTTTTCTCTGTGATATTGATCGTTTTCAGTTCATCGGACACTGGGGCGGATCAGGCGCAGTCACACCGCACACACACACAAAAAAAAAAGAAAAACTCTATTCACATAAAGCAAATAATGTTGATAAAGCGGCAATGTAGCCTTCAGTGTAAGTTCATCTTCTTTCATATCTGTCATCGGGTTTGAAGAAAAGTAACAAGTCGGCAGCCTGTAAGTTACGCAAAGCTTCATATCCAATCTGAAGCACGCGCCTGATTTTTCTCTAGGATGCAAGCGTGTATTGAGCAGTGTGGTGCCATCGTGGTAACACTTCAGAAAAGTACCGCAAACACTGCAAAAATATTCGATTTCATGGGTCGTTACAATAGGCGCAGGTGACAACGTCAAGATGGATCTCACAATTGCGCATGATGGGAAAGCTCATCTATTTGCATGCACGAAAAGAAGTAAAGAGAGAGAGAGAAAGAACGCTGTCAGTATATGACCTCAGGTTAGTGTCAGACCGTGAAGACAGTGAGGAAAGAAGAGAAATGATCTAGAGGAAGCAGGATTATTGCTTCTGGCACTACGAACTAGTGGAGTCTGAATGAAAGAAGGACATTCTCATTAAGGGCAAATTCACTTGAAAGGAGATGGCAAAGAGCCTACAACACTGCGTCAAGATTATGTTTGCCAGTCTCCCAGAGACATGCACTTCTTTTACAAAGCGATATTTCTTTATGCAAAGTTGCAGCGCCTTTCGTGCTTAAATGAAAGAGGTGGGGAGATGTGCGCTGCTCTTATTATTGAAAGCACGTGTTACCTCAGGCAATTGACGAAAGAGATTAAGGGAGTTCGTAGAATGAATAATCCTACTAACTCCGAGCTCCGACATAATAGAGTGATGTTCAGAAGCATCAGCAATTCTGAGTTGGTAAATGAGTCAGGAATAGCCTGGAGAAACGTTCCACGTTTTCGAGGGCTTTTCGGTAACACGTTAATGCCTCTGAAATTCTAGAGTATGATCCCTGCTCGCATCGGCATCGGAGCACATTTTCTTCACTGATCTCATTGTTAAGCTTGCACGGCTGGCTAATGAACTATCCTAAAAACATTGCTATCCGATGTTGACAGCGTAGTACTCCGGTTATCAGTCTGAGGTTCATCACTATATCTTAGACGTAACAACCTCGCGCAAATGCGTAATATATCGCCTGTTACGACGAAGCGCCCCATCCATTCTAAATCACGGGCGCAATGTTGGCGCGCTCTGCACCTCACCGTCGCCATTCGCCTTTGTTGCTAGAGTAACGAGGATGCCACGTGAACTCTTAAATCACCGCTCCTTGAGACGCCGTCGCTGGCCATGTATGATGTCGTAGCGCCATTACGGCAAAGCCCTAAATAAAGCCCTAAAATTTTGATGCTCTCGCCCTGCCGTTACTCCACAAACACTTCACACACACACAAAATCAAATCGAAAGCGTCCGCAGATCGCACTAGAGTACTCGGAACACAGGTCCCACATCCACATCACTGAGCCACACCGCCTCTTGCTGTCACATTGAGGGATAAGGATACAAACGCTTCGCAAATCCATACTGAGCCCGTCATCACTTCTTTTGTCGTGGGAACAAAAACTGGAGCATCCCGCCGTTGCGCACAAAGTTCCGAAGCGTAAAACACAGGTTCACCTTTCATGCCTCACATGGGCATTTTCTAGAGAACCCATTGTTTTGGTCAAGTACAGGAAGAAAAGCGCGCCAATGCATTTTGCCACGAAGCCTGCACGGCGAAAATGAGTCATCCAGGAACGCTCTTGCACTTCCATATTCTACTTGTACTCCATCGAAGAACCTCTTGTAGCAACACCTTTGTGTGGGCATTTCTTTCTAAGGCTCAGGGACAACAGATATTCTTACTAAACAAAATAGAATGTATCACTTCAACGGAGGACAGCGAGTACGCAGGTGAAGCCAACTTTAAGATGTGTCCCGAAACTCTGGGAACATGGTGGGCGCCTGTAAGTACAGCGTAGGTTGAACATTCGCTTGCACTTTTGCTTGTGTGGTACATTACAGATACCTTAAAGGGACCGAAAAGTGAATATAAACCTATCGAAACTTTATGTTAAGCGAAAAGCTTGATCCTTCAAAAGTTCGAATATCAAAGAACTCCGCTGAAATCGCTGTAGTTTTTCTGTAATCGAATTTTCCATAATTGCATGTCCAGGGACCTAGTAGGAAACCGAGCAGTCTGTCAACACTTGCATGACCCCGCGCCATCTGTCGAGGACGCATGTAATACGCGCACTTCCGGGCGCTAATCCGGCGAAAACGAAAATGGCAGTGCATTTGTGACCACCTTCTACGTCGAGAATGTCGAGCCTCTTGAACATGAGTGCGCTGGAATTCCGCATTCGAGAACTGTCGCTCACACAGAACTGTTGTTCGTGCGTTAGCGTGCTGGAAAGTGTGTTCTTCGCAGCAGAAGATTCCTCGTCCAGAGATTAAACGGAGTAACATTCGTCCTCAGCAGTAGCTCACCGTGCCGTGAACATGGACTGCTTTGTGAAATTTCCATGTATCAGGGAGAAGCACTTGTGTAAGCCGAAACAAGCGCTGTTTTTTCGTTGTGCAGGTGTTCATGTGTGAAATGCAAACCGACGGATACTACGGTTTTTGCTGCCGAGAGATAGAGAATGCGTGTGAGAAGCAGACAGACGATTGCATCAGAACTAACGAATATTTCGAAACACTGTGCCTTCACACCGAAGTATTGCAAGTGTCTTTTACATACATCCGAGAAACCGAAGAGCATGGCAACATACACTTCAGCGCCGTGTGGTCTTTACGCGCTACTTGAACGGAAAACTGGACGGAAAACCATTATTTCTGCAGCAAATTCCGTTATACCACCTGTCGGCCATTCACAAGGATATGGGGTGCTCCGAGAAAATACAATAGAAAGTACTCCACTGGATCTCGATCTGCGTCATGCATGCTATTAGGGATGCATACCCATCAGTGCGTTGACCTGTAGAAATGTTGTCAGCATATTTTCGTTTCTTGTTTGCTGCAAGTTTTTCTCATTGCTTTTTCTTTGCTGTCACAGTATATTATAAATACTAGTTTGTTCCTGGAGGGTTAAGTAACCTGTGGGCATAGATGTATTTGTAGGTTATACATATATATATATGTCTCAATTGTATATGTGAGGGAGGAGTAAGTAAGACAATTTTCATCAGTGTCATTCAGCTGAACTGTTTTCATAACCTTTTCGTATACTTCTTAGTGACCACTTTTCCAAATGTCAACTAATAATTGAACCAAGATTGGGATTTAACACTTAATTAACTGTTTTGCTAAACGGAGTACTTGTAACTGATTCATTATCACGTCACCAACTAACATTTGTAAAGAAGGACTTGAGGGCTGACTTCAAGTATTATTAACCCTTGATCTGGGTTCAAAGTTAACCATGCACCATTGGTGTGCATAGTACTCCAAAATGGCTAAATAACTTATTGCATAAGTTCTCTGTTGACAGCCCTGCAAATTGAAACTGGCTTCAGTGTACGCTACAAATGCATCGTAACATTTAATTGAAATATAAGAGCAGAAGCAACATTTTGTTACAACTCAAACTATATCTTTCTTTTTTATTGTCCAGGGATTTAAGAAACAGAGTAGGACTTCCTGCCCTCTGATGTTTTGACGTACTTGATAGAGTTGTAAAACCTGCAACAAAATAAACAAGAGAAGTATAAACAGTTTTGTCTTTCCCTTTTGAATTTAACAAGCTAGTTATATTTTACCATTTGTTCACTTTTGTATTCTCTGTTGGTGAAAAGATTACAGGAACAATAATGCTGCAGATCAAACAATGACCCTTCATCTTGATGAAGATCAGAACATTTCTTCAGGCATGCTAAGTGAGACAAAAGAAATGTACAATGAAGGTTGTACAAAAACAGCAAATCTCCGTCGACTAAAACTTTATATATGTGGATGTTACCACATCGTGTAGTTTCCATCCAAAAGTCGGACTAGGCAAGGTTGTTGGCATGTTGATATGCTATACCGTTACAGCACATCAATATAGATGAGGGGCAAACACAGTAGACAGCGTGATGGCTGCAACTCAACTTCAACAGAACAAGAAACCGAAAGCATGAGTATAGAGAAAGGCAGTGCCCATGCAGTGTATGGTGAACCACATTAATCTCGGAGAAGGTAGGATCGGAAGAGCAATAAAGAGAAATGACAGTTGCGTCCTAGATAGGGGAACTCTGCAAAGTTAGGACCAATATGATGTGGTAACCTTGCATGGTTCGCTGCAGCTCTGACACACATTGAACAATTCCAGTAGTGGGGCTTCAAAGACAACGAACGTTTGCTGTTTCACTGGGCATTCAAGTGTAGAAGATGCATCTCTAGGAAATTAATTAGCGTTCCTTAGTCATAAAGTCATAACTACATCTCAACAGGAAGTGTTCTTGTACCCTTCAAACAAGCTAGTAGTTCTCATCGGTTTCTTCTCCTCTTGTTGACGTCATACTAATGTTCTGCACCTGACCAAAGACTAAGAAAAAAATGTCACAAAGTCTGCAACACGTAACAAATCTGGTGCTTCCATCTGTGGACTTTGCATACCTGCTTTCAGCTATTTCTGTCATGTCAACTTGAGTGCCTGGATCACACACACACGAAGCAGTCTTGCGCCACTTCAACACTGGAAAGCCCCTAAAATTAAATTTGTTGATGTTGACAATGTTGAGTACGGGACAAGTGGGATAACATAAGTTAAATGGAATACGTCGTCGCTATATTATAATTTATACATGTGTGACGCCTGTACATACCTAAGACGCTGTGTTGAACTCGTCACCTCGGTGAAGCAAAATCACTGGGTATTGAGCATCAGTGTGCTTCGGACGTCTTCGCAATTCGCCTTTTACGGCATCTTCGTAGTCATGGGCAGCAAAATGAGCTCAGCACACACGACACGACTGCTACATCTAATAATCGAGTGTTTCGAACCACATTCGTTTTCGCGCACTCTCCTGTTGAATCTTGTGGTAGAAAACGCCCGCCGCCGATGGTGAACGAACATGATTTTTGCATCCCCGAACACCAAAACTACACGAGGCATATGTAGGTCTCTCGAATAATTGACACAGCAATCACGAACATGTCATTCACTTCTCTTCGCGCGACCAACACGACGTAAACAATAAACGCGATAACACAGACGGCCTTGCTGATGGCGCGGCGGATCGTAGCTCGTAGCGGCGAAGTAGCTGAATGCTTTATTAACGTAAAAGCTATGGAAGTGAGCGTCATTGTTAAAATGCCGTTTAGCTGTAAGATAATGTGCGTCAGCTTTGTTCTCTACAAAATTAACTCTCACGTGGTAAGGGTTGACCAATCCCTGGGAGCTCTGGACCTGAAACCCAAGTTGCTCTTTTTCGCCGTTCGCTGGCAGCACCGTCCATGTTCCGGCAATCTTCAAAATATTTATACGTAAAAAATATTCCGAATTGAGAAGTAATGCTTTCTGTATCTCATCAAACAACGATGTTGTGCACAACAGTGGGCGAAAATATGGGGGTTATTTTTCACTTTTCGGTCCCTTTAAAGGTGAGCATTTTATCATATGCAGAAGGCACCTTATGCTCAATGACCAGTGCAAAACTTTGTGACCTGCCATATATTGCCATGAAAGGAAAAGTTGTTATGAAAACGTTATATTAGGCTCGGTCAAATCGTGGAATTTGAGGGCACAAAGGTCAGCTTGGATCTTGATATGTTTGGCTAGGCTGCGATAAAGACCGTGTTTCGAAGTTGATAAATGACTGCACTGAACTGAAATTTAGTTGGACGTCTACATGTCAAACATCAAGGATCTTTCGATTACGCCGTGCCGTGGAGTGTCCATTATGAGCTGACGGGAATTAGTACTAGCCAGTATTTCTCTCAACTATGCTGAGAACGTAAAAGAGAATGAAGGTGAAATATGTGAGACACCTTACGACGAAGACGACGCGCTGATGCACAATGAGGATGCGTGCTCGTGCGTGGTAATTACAGACTTCACTACTTCATTAGTCATACGTTAATGTTGTGCGCCAATGATTTCACCAGCTGTGTACATGTGCATGAAAATACAGCAGGCTCAACTTTTAGTGGTTTCAACTACTGGCGGTTACACGAAGCGAGTCCTTTTTTTTTGCTTCAGTGGGCTGAACTTGCGTTTGCGTTTTCCTTTTTTTTTTCACATAGGTGGATGAAATTTCACTGCTGGCAGCCATGACCATGACACAGAAAGCTTGCGCTCCGTAGATGTACCTTATGCCTCTGGAAGTGAGGACGACATCTTACTGCACAGTGAGGAGGAAGTGCAGTAGGCGCCAGTGGAAAGAAGAAAGAAATGATCTGGTATGCTCAATTTCATGAAATTTGTTGTGTAGCCCTGGGAGCTAAAGTAGAGTACCTTTGCGTGTCTCTGGTTTTCTTTCTTTTTTTTTTTTCTTTTCAGCACAGTGTAGTGTAACGTTGGGTATTCGAGGCAGCCTACATTTGCAGTTTAGGGCGGAGTAAAGTGGTGCCTGAAAAGGAATGCCTGAAAGAAAACAGAATTAGGAGATAGCCTGAGATTGCGCTGAATAAAACCAAAATTAGGATAAACAGAACATGTGATTTTCCTAACACGTTGATTCCACGACAGGTCGGGCGTGAGAAGGAGATCCAAATGCTTGTATGCAGTAGCTATAGCATGACAGGAGTACCGCAAAGAAAATGAGTGTTGTGCTTAACCTGCATGCTGCGTAAGAAGGGAATGTCATGACACTTCATCATGTTGAGAGGCTTCCAGTCGTGATACCAAGCTGTAATAGCAGAGAGATATCTATGTAATCGTATCTATGTAAATGTATCTATATCGTATGTAACAGTATGGTGGCTGAGGTCGCCTATTAACATACATCGCCCGAAAGTTGAAGGGCCGGATGTTAGGGGAGGTGGAGAGGGGTGTTGCCAGCTAAGATATTCGATTGTGTGAATGAAATTGAGGACATCGTAAGACTGAGGCAAGGGACTACAGCTGGGCGTGTGATAGCAAACATAGAACGAGATGTACGAGGAAGAGGACTTGGCGGATACCTAGACCATTTCTAGCTTATTGTTAGGTGTAGTAACAACACCAGCACCAGAGCTACGTCTGACAGCATGAAGAGCACCTCCGTCACTCAGGTTGCCCTGCGACACCGAAATAACAAGAAGGAAAGGAATAATTCATAAACGTGAGCAGTTCTAGACAGCCAAAGTTCTTTTACGGCCACAATATCACGCGGACACATGTTAGTCATGTCATACAGCTTGTCCTGTTTTAGTAGAATGCTACGAATGTAAGTGATTAAGATACCTGTGTCGCTGTTTGCGTGTTGACAAGATTTGTTTCTTGCTGTTTCAATAATAGCAACCTGATGTACATCAGGGCGCTGTTGATGGATTATACACACATAATGCTCGCGATAAGCAATATTTTGTATCGTTATTACATATTCATTGAGTGCAAGGATTGAAAGCTGTTACTAGAATTACTGTAAACAAGTTTTATGTAAGTCTCATTTGTGTGACTGCAGGATCAAGCACTGTACACTGACTGTATACTAACAAAAAGTGAAAGTCAGCTTTTGAGTATGGGTCAGTGCCTACGCCATCACTCAACAAGGGAAGCAACAGAATCCTTGCCCAAGTTCGTGGAGCTACATATGCCAAATGACACGGCACTTCCAACGTCGAAGTATGGGTTCTTCAAGGAGTTCACAGCAGCTAAAGGATGTAAAGTAATGCACTGTTACTGCCCAGGCTGCATGTTCTACCTGGGTGAAGATGTCAGCAACCAAGCAACATGTCCCAACTGTCAGATATCCCATGCTGTGAAAATTCTAACAGACAAAGGCTCATTTTTCATTACGTTGAGCCTAACGGACCAGTTCATGGACCTCCTCCAGTACTAAGAGCTGCATTTTTCCAAACGAACATACCTGCCGCTTGATGTTGGAGATATGACAACTAGCACAACGTAGCAGACCTTCCCTATGGATAAAGGTGACCTTTCCATTACATGGAGCACAGATGATGTGCAGCTCTTTAAGTCATCGCCGTACAGTTTTTGGCCCCTGCAGCTTCAGGTCAACGAACTCCCACAGAACGAAAGGTTAAAGCACACGCTACTTGGAGGCCTCCGGTTTGGCAAGAAAAAGCCTGATATGAATGTGTTCTTGAGACCCTTCGTGAAAGAAATGAACGAACTTTCTGCATCTGGTGGTGACCTGAACTGATAACCGTGGTGCAGAACACACTACAAGAGTATTTCCAGGACCCTCTTGTGTGGACTCTGTGGTTAGGGCAATGGTGATGAACGTGCGCAGTTGAATGGAGAATATGGGTGCGCGTGGTGCCACCGTGCTGGTGATGTTGTGAACAGAGGAAATCGTCATACACCGGTATATTCTGCTCATTACCAACAAAAGCATACATTACGTACCGACGCATCCTTTCGAAGAAGTGCATCTGTTGCAGAAGAAACTTGTGAGCCAAAACTTGGCGTAAAACGTGTAGACATCCTATTTATCTTGTCTCTCTCTTTCTCTCTCTCTCTTTTTTTTTGTGTTGGCTTTGTTAGATACACAGCAGGCATGTGGTTTGACCACAAAGCAGCATTCCCATGGGGCATAGGAAATACTATTCGTGAGGTGGACAGAAGGCTTTCGGTACTAAAGCCAATTTGGGAATAGGAGATATGCGAAATAGCGCCATCTGTCGAGTGCGCCGCTCCCGACCGCCATGGCTAAGGCAGATCTCTCACGAGCTGCAGCGCGGCTTGAGGGGATTCCGCTAAACAGGAATCCACGGCCGCAGTTTTTGAAGCACGACTTCTCGGTGGAGTACAGAACATTTCGGCGGAATGTACGAATGACAAACTGTTCAGAACTCTAGTCTCAGCAGCAGAAATAGTCCTACAGTTTTGCGGTCGATTCCATTTTCAGCGAGATCTCACACGGCATTGATCATCGACGTTCGGCATTTGCATTTACTTTGTTTTCTGCAATACTTCACTTTTTAGTT
Source organism: Ornithodoros turicata (assembly GCF_037126465.1). NCBI lineage: Eukaryota > Metazoa > Arthropoda > Arachnida > Ixodida > Argasidae > Ornithodoros > Ornithodoros turicata. The sequence continues at coordinate 108,938,907 of NC_088201.1, forward strand.
TTAGCTGATATTGTCATAGGTGGGGAAGTTACTTTTATTTTGTAGTGCACTACCGTTACTCACTACTTTTTCAAAAAGTAACGCGTTACGTTATTCGTTACTGTTGCGGTTGTAGGTAACGCGTTACTAACGCCGTTACTTCTGATCAGTAACGCCGTTACTTTTGCATTACTTCATGATGAACATAACTTACATGTACGATTTATTGCAACGCAGAAGTAGTTGATGTTAAAAATTTTCATCTGTGAGCTTCGCCCGTTGGGCTGAGAGGACGCCTAATGACCAGTGAGTGCTCCTTATCAAGGTTGATAGAGACGGTGACCTTTTATCGCACACAGTACCAATCCAAACAGCCAATCCCTTGGTACTTTGTTACTTGTCCAGAGAGAGGCTATTTTTCTGCCGCTTTTGCCCCATTCGTCCGAGAAATACCAGAGGGAGTGAAAAACAGAGGTGGTAAACAAAGGTGACATCTCAACCAGGGTAGGTCAATAACCCTTCTTTTGCGTTCTTCGTGAGTGTCGATGTGACCTTCTTCTCATTGTTGAAGATAAATAGAAAAAATCGGGGATTTTCCCGAATTCTGCAGGCACGGTCCTCGCTCAAGCATTCAAGTTTAGACGATGAAGCAATGTTCCCGAACACGTAGTAACGCATAACTCCGTTACGCGATAGTTATTAAAAATGTAATGACGTTACGGTCTCATTATTTTCTCCCAAATGTAATGCGTTACCATATTTCACTACTCGAATGTAACGCGTTACCGGTAACGCACTACTTTGTAACGCGTTACTCCCCACCTATGGATATTGTGATGGTAAGATTAAATGAGATACTGTCTTATAAAAGGGAATATTTTGATGCAGGAGTTATTCATACCATTTGCCGCACTGTGCCGAGCATTCTCTTCCTTAATGTTTTGAGATTCTGGTGACCACGCCACGGTTGTAGTGCTGCTGCATTTGGTAGTTGTGATATATAATTAGACGAGATAGTACTAGGTTTCAGATTTAGATGTTGGAAGGTATCTGGTTCTATCATCGCTGCTTGCTCTCCTTAAGCCACGACTTGACCCGTTTGTCGAGCATGTGACTTCATGACTAACATTTATTTGTTATTTAATAAATAAATATTTGATCAACATAAATGCCATGATTCTGAACCTGTAATAAGAGTGGTTTTATCCTACGTAGTTCGACTACAAGAAGTGATCTTCCTTACCACACACACAAACACAAATAAGATTTAAAAGCAAATATTCATAGATGATGTCCTATTCTCGCGTTCTGGCCTATTTAGTGGCTCGACTAATTTCTTTTCTTACTTTCCCTTGTGCACAAGAAACTGGAACACAGTCGAGAACACATGTAGAGACCGCAAATTATTGTGCACATGCTTATTTGGAGTTAGGATGTACGTCAAGAGAGCGCACTAGGTACATATGCAAAACAATATTCCAATCTATCACATTTGACAATTCACCTGCGGGTTATGATATAATTCACCATAAGTTCAGTGATTTTACAAAAAGAGTCAAATCAGGATCACTCATATCACATTATGGGTCTGCCTCTAAGGTTCTGCATCAGTGGTGCATAAACGAGCGGCAAATGTCTGATTCTAAAGTGACTGCATACTCGTATTAATTCTGAATGATCGAGAATGTTAAGCAAGCTTTACTCCTTAAGCTTTAGTCTGGCCCGATAGTAGCCTCAACTACAGGATACTATTTCAGGTTTTTTCTTCATGTCATTTTCTTCCTAGTGCTCAGTTACAGCGATTCATGAATACGCACCCTTTTGTCGTTTTATTCCTCTCTGCTAGTACAGCTTCGCGCAGCAGTGTAAACACCTTCATCACTAATAACATTGTGTTTTGTTCTTCAGAGTTTCACCATACGCAGTCCTTTTCACGACAAAAGGTTTTGGTAATCAGACGATTCTTTACTAAGCAGAACGAAACGCTTGCAGTGTCGTGTACACTATGCTGCCGGCTGCTGCCTTGCTGCACAACAAACTTTTACTAACGCAGTGTTACATGAGGCGCTTACACATAGGATGACAACAGAAGCCCTTCAGCTGCCACTATTCAGTCAAACTTACTCAGGGGCAACGCAAACCGTGTACACGGAACAGCGGGGCCATGCTTCCCAAGTGTCGCCTCGACGAAAATGGCGCGAGCGCGTTTTCGCTAACTAGGCAAGAGAGGGCGCTTCATTTCGCATATCTCCTATTGTCACGATTGCCACACTAACCTGAGCAAAAAAAAAAAAAAAAAAACCCTGGAAGAAATCAGTGTCGGAATTGGGCTTCATATTTTTCTCCCCTTCTGCTGTATCGAGAACTGGCTTCCCCATATTACAAGAACTGGATAAAGTTCGTTGTGCTTATGCATTTATGTTTAGGAAATGTGTAGCACTTGACAAGCTGGGAGTAGCAAGGAAAGAAATGCATACATGTTTGACAGAGTATGAGACACTGTATGCCCTAGAGTATATGACGTTTAACACGCATATTCTAAGCCATGTCGCGGACTGTGTCGAAATGCGGGCCCTTGGTGTAGTGTTCGCTAGTCGGCATTTTAGTCCGTTTGTATTTGCCGCCTTACCCAGGCATATGCGCTATGGCAGCGTGAACACGCGCTGTATGGTATCGCGTGCAGGTTACCTCTTTCTTAGCGCTCTGCGCTGAACATGGTGTCAGATGTGGGATCGTTCCATGAAGTCCGCCATGTCTACTGAAGATGTCACGTCTATCCCGATGTTTGCGGGATCTGGTCTCCAGCTATCTCCGAAGTTTGACTTCGCCAACCCGGGCTCTTGGGCGGAGTGGCTTTACCAGTTTGATGATTATCGTTACGCTTCAGGCCTTTACCAAGCACCCGGTGATGTCCAGGTCCGGACGTTGCTCTATGCCATGGGCTCTCAGGAAGCTCGACGGGTCCTCGAGACTCTAACCTTGTCTGCCGAAGACTGGACCTCGCTGGAAGTGGTCAAAGAGAAGCCCACAGGGCACTTCATTCACCCCGTCAACGAGGCTTATGAGCAGTTTTGAAATCGTTACGGCTTGATCAGCAGCAGCGGATGGAGTATATATTCTCTTTGAGCGTAATCAGAAAGAGTTAACGCATGCTTTCAAAACTGAAGTTATTCATTGAAAGCCATATGCTATTTGTTTTAATTTCAGCACATCAAAGGTATGGTACCGCAACTGTTGCGGCGAAACACCTGATCTGATCGTCATTGACGTACTTGTTCTTGTTCAATACATCAAGGTCCAACAATACGTTTTGGATGACGCAAAGTTTCTCTTTGTCTCACAACCTATAGTTTTAGTGGCCACATTACGTGGTGTCCACAGCAGATACGCCATAGCACGGCAGACTGAGTAAGAAAAACTGGTATCTTTCTGAACCGTGTGAGTTCCAGAATATTTCCAATGGTATACAAGCGCTCGAGGCTCCACTCCGTTAAAGTTGTACTCACGTACTGGAAAGAAATTAGACAATATGTCTACCACCTCGGAATATTTACAAGTATTCACAATCATTAGCTTTCTATTGTTTATCCTATTCTATTGTCCATGCTCTTAAACTGTTTGGTACCCAGAAAGTCTATCATTGATATCATTGTACGGGTCACTGTACGGAATGAAAGCGACAAGAGTTCTGGACAGCGAGAACGGGCCCTATAAAATACGGTGCAAACTCGGAACACATCACAACTCCTCCGACGACAGCAACGGTGAGTGGTAGAACACTTCTTTCTTTCTCTCTCTCTCTCTTTCGTTTTTTTTTTTTTCAGCTATGGACGCTCTACGACTTGTGTTCCTAAATTCCTAGAACGTCAACTTCTATCGCTTGGTTTCTATAGATTTTTCCTTTAGATCTTCCGTGTTGTATTCGTATTCCTATTGATGTCAGAATTAAGCCAGACGAAAACAGTTAAATGAGTTTGCCTTTGCTAGTCACTCCAGAAGGATTACAAAAGCCAAGATGCGTCTTGCTCTCATGATCGCCACTTTGGTCGTTGGTGAGTGAATGATCGCTCTTCTTCAACTTCAGGTAAACCAGCAGAGCATTCAATATGTATGTTTTACAGTTCTCTTCTGCTCCTCGCTAAGGGACACAATCCAAATCAAGTGCTTGTTTCTCACGTCTCCACCTCGTACCAAGATCTAGAATTTGACTTCATAAGCTTTAAATTATACCTGTATCGTTTTCTTGTTCGGAACACTGGACTTGTGAAACTTGTAGAGCTGTACCTGTACATTTTCTCCCTGCAGGAGCCTTGTCAGCGTCGGCGGCTGAACCTTTCGAGGTATTAGACACGGACTCTGTCTCTTTGCCGGACTTCGAATTCACTGGGCTGGGACCCCACAAGAGGGACGTGAAGTTCGTCCAGGGAAAGGTAGAGGGTCTGAGCTCGCTCCTCAGGACCTTTCGTGATCATAACGGACGTTACGAGGGCGAACTGTCTGTCACCGGCCTCAAGTTCACCTACAAGGCTGCAGCCACTAAACCAGAGCAAGAGTTCGACGTGGTAGTGGAAGTGCAACATGGACGACTGAGCGTAGACAGCGAGAAGGTTGAAGGTGCGCACTTTCCTACCTTTAGATGTGAGACAAAGAGGCAATACCTTGTCATTGGCGAGAGTCGAACCCCCTACCTCTTCCACTTCGCTGACTTTTGTCAAATACCCCCTAGTGTGGTAGTTGAGACGTCGATGAGACTTCCTCTGTCTCCTCTTGGTGGTAACTGTCTTCTATCCAGCCTCGGCGACTTACACTACAATCAAGTTGCACTATACTCCTTGTGGGAGGTGCATGCAGTCGGTATTTGAAAAGGGGGGCACCTCAAAGGAGCTGGTGACGCAGAGTCTATTTATGAATTTCATCGTCACACCAGTTGTAAAAGTAAAAGCGAGTTGTAAAAGCTAGGCCTTGTGAAATCTCTGTACGCGATAGATTTTCCTGCGCAAGAGCTTACAAATACCCCATGTTGAAGATCGGTTGATTAGAGGAGGGGGAAGACGGAGGAACGAACCGAGCTCGCGCTGAGCAATAAACGAGGCATTTCGATGTCTGCTTCTCAACCTGAACGGAGGCTACTTCTTCTTACTCAACATAGTTTTGGCGCCTTGCATCGTGCAACCGAATACAGTTTCTACTGCGCAGGTATGCTCGCTGGGACGGTCGACGCAACCGGTCACGACGGTCCAGTACAGGTCCGAGCCAATCAGTACGCTGATCACCGAATCCAAACCTCCGCTAAGCGACGGCTCATGAGCGAGCTGCATCTCTTTCTTGTGCAGACTGGATCTTAACTCCGGAGTAATGTCTGCGCTACTCACGGTGCAGACCTCTGGAACCTCTAGCGCGTCAAGCGCAACAGACTTGTCGCCGAGCAGGCTGCAAAGCTCCACCCTCACCTTGCGGCAGTGATAGCGCTGACGGCGTGTCATGACCGGAATTCAGGGACACCTCCTCTGATGCAGGTTCTGCCTGATAGCAGAAGAACGTGTAAGAAAGCCAACTTGAAGGAAAGTATGCGGCGAGGAGGAAGGAAGATGGAATGACACGTGGGCAGACGAGAAAGGGAATTTGTACATCAGATATCGCGCGCGGAGCCCGGCTATCAGCAGCAATTGCCCAGCGCAGAATGAAAACGTGATGAATCAGCTTTGATAAGCTTTGCCAAACTTTTCTTCGCTGTGCTGCTGCTCAGAGTTCTGGGGTGCTGCTCGTAGCGTGTGGAACGGGGTGATTGCCACTTGTAAGGCTAGCCCTGGTCCATTTTTTGTTCTCTCTGCGGGGAATGGGGATGCCGTCGACGATGACCAATGTGTGTCCTGGGGCGACTTCTGAGGGAAATGTGCCGACTTATGTGCGACAGCGTCTGTGGAAAAGCCCAGAAATTATCCTAGATTATGCTGAAAAGAAATTACGCTAAGAAAGCGAATTCAGTAGCTGCACCTCACTTTGTTACTTGCACCTTGTTACTCAGTGATCACTGTATCGTACGCTTCAGTTTGTTCTTGGCCTTATCATGAGGACACTTCAATGCTTAATTCCAAATTTTGCGTCTTAGTCTCTTCCCGGCACCATCAAGAATGCTTGTCGGTTATCAACTCCCTCCCTTAGAGAAATAAAAATAAGAAAATAAACAAGCGGAAGACTGCTTATTTTCAGAACGTCTAGAGGTGAAAGCAGAGTCACGTTCGGCACAAGAAAGTGCCGAAACCAACACTTCCTATAATGTCGGGCATGCACGCTTACGTCACCTATATGAAGGGCTGCGACCTGCTTCGAGCTTTCTTCTCGTTCGTTCTTTCATTTGCTTCATGGCAGCATCCACAATAGTAACAGCAGGCCTTCCAATGCGACGCAAGGGACAGGCCTTCTCCATATCCTGGAGGTGTTGCTCAAATACGCGCTCGAATCAAAGACAAAAGGAAGAGAGATACCCAAGCAGCACATGTCTCGAGTGCAATAGTTGTGGATGGTATGTGTATTATCAATGTAATTAGTGCGGCCGTTAATTATTTTTGTAATGAATCTTCATAATTCCTGAAAACAAGCTGAGCGCGCAATTCCAGATTGGGAGAAGACAACCCTGAGAAGTCTAGTCAGCAGGAATCGAAACAGTAACACTTCTCTGTGCCCTTAAAAAATGAGCGAAAATGCACTATCGTCGAGAGTTGCCGCGAGTTCGGCAGCTACTCTTTCCTATCACCTTCACTGTCACCGTTTGACGATACTGACATCACGCTGTTCCTCAAAACATGGGGCCCCCCGCTTCCTAGCGTCCTCGTTGTTTTTCTCTCGTTAAAATCTGTTACAACGCAGACATTTATTAAGCAGCGGAATCGGTGATTACCTTTTTGTTATCTGCCAGGTTTTTACAGTAATGCATTTGTAGTTTTATTGTGTGACGTTTATGTCATCACATCGCGAACTGTGTTGTGCAGATCAAACGAGATAACGAGCAAAGAAAATCAAGTACGGCACGTTTTATGATAATATAGACTGAGAAACAACATCGCTATTTCCCTCGCTCCAGGGACAAAGCGGGCTGTTCCATGATTTCAGGAACAACCTGTTGTCAGTTGAGAAGTGGTGACACCGAGTCAGGGAGAGGAGAAATTGCCGCAAAACCCGAACAGTGTTCAATTATTTTGTATGTTCGCACATTTTTTTTACTAAAGCGCAAAAAGGTTCTGTGATTTCGGTTCTTGCGGCGTAGGCCCCTCAGGGTTATGCTCTACATCTTTGCAATTACGCAGTCAACGTATTTTCACTAATTATAATGATTTATCGCGAATGTTAGTTAACGGCTGCGCTATCTGTTTATACGCCACCACCTTTGAATTGGTCGCGTACGGAATAGATATATTGAACGACTTTTGCGAGAAAGTCATTTTGAAAGTCATTCGCGGATTTCATCAAATTCATTCAGTCTTACTTTATCTACCCTGTATGCAGGGTATCCCAGCTAAATGTGATCATACTTTTTAAAGATATATCTATCACTTCCTCCGAGATGAAATCAATTTGAGATATAGCGTATGCTCAAGGGCATTCCCTGGGAGGGCATTAGCAGACTCCTAAGGCAATGTCTTAATTCTTTCAATAATTAACTTTTTAATTAGAAAAGCTACGAAGTTGTTCCAATGAGAAAATCTTATCTCTTCGGTCACCAGATACCAAAGCCGTTTTCAGAACAAAAGTCTGTTCGATATATCGCATGAAAAAAATTCGTGAAGAAACACCTTTTTTTTTTTTTGTTCATTGTGCATCTTCGAAAAAGCGTCTTTCGATGCCCCCCGATGCGAGAGAGTGAAAGAGTACAGTGCCGACTCATGCGTGGAAGATTGGTTAACTTGCGGAAAGAAAAAAAAATGTATCGGGGTGACTCTATCGGTGCTGCGCTTATCGTGAGCTGCATTTTCCGTCTTTTTTTAAAAAATCTTTTTCACGGACTCAAGAGGCGACAGTGTGCTCTTTCATTCTCTCGTGTTGGGGGCGAAGGAAAGACGCCACTCTAGAGATGCGTAATAAATAAAATAAAGAAATGGTGTTTCTTCACGATTTTTTCTTCTGCGAGCGATCTATCGAACGGATTTTTGTTCTGAAAACGGCTTTGGTATTTGGTGACCGAAGAGGTCAGCTGTTCTCATTGGAACAACTTCGTAGCATTCATAATGAAAAATTAATTATTGAAAGTTAGATAAGACATTGCCTTAGAAGTCTCCTAATGCCTTCCTAGAGAGCGCCCTTCAGCATATGATATATTGCAATTGATTTCATATCGGAAAAAGTTATAGATATACTTTTAAAAAATATGGTAACATTTAGCTGGGACCCCATGTATATGACAATAAACACGCATGGTATTTTTAACATATTCATTATTTTGCTATAAGAACGAGTTAACCCGTAAGGAGGTTACGGCCTTGCACAATTCTGCATGAGAACGAAAAATTTGGCGAGGTACAGAATAAAGGATGTTTAAGCCACATGTCCGAAATTTATGTTAAATGATTGAAATATATCTACACTGCGAAAAGCATGCGTAGGAATTTCTTCACTTTAATTCCAATTACCATTAGAGCGAGTCAGCTGACCCGCATAATTGGTTCCGTCGTCATATTGACATCGAATGAAAATTTGGTGAGTTGTGGCTTAACGTCCGTTGTTCCCTGTAAAGACACAAGTTCGATCTACATTACCGTAATTTCACGGGTATAAGCCGCACCGCAGATAAGCCGCAGCACCCGTTTTTAGGGACGCTTGGAAAATTTTCTGGCAGATAAGCCGCGGGCAATACGACGCAACTGATTTGTGCGACAAAGGAGACCGTAGAGAAGGCCATAAACCTTGAGGTTCATATTCCGGGGTCGGCATGTTTACAACAAAGGAGGTCAATTCTAGTGTTCTACCAAGACCGGATTGTGCCCTTGTCGCGTGTTTTTCATGGATCTTCTTCCAGAAGACATGAATCACTGTCACCACTTTTGTTAAAGCTGCTTCGGGAAAGGCACCAGGAAGATCAATCTACTCGTATGTTCACGCGCCCGTGTTACGCACTGCTCGTGCATCGGCGGGGCGGTGCAGTTCCAGAGATACTGTCGGCCCTTTCGTTAAAAACAGTGTATGGGGAAAATACCAGGGAAAAATAGTCATCATATAAGCCGCACCGGTGGATAAGCTGCAGAGCGCCAGTGAGAAAAAAAAATCGCGCATAAGCTGCGGCTAATACGCGTGAAATTACGGTACATAAAAAATCTAAATTACAAAAAACATGCTTGCAACTTTGTGCATCTATTTAGTTTCACCATTATAGAGCGCGTCCAAGTTGGCTTTCACCAGGACTCCGTCGTCATATCGATCTCGATGAATGAAAATTTGATGAGTTCCGCCTTGACAGGGAACAAAGGACGGTTAAGTCACATGTTTGAAATTGATGGTAAATGATGGGCAAGCGTGTACACTCAACAAACACGCGTGGCACTTGGTGCATTTCAATTAGTTTCCCCATTACAGCGCGTTAAAGTGTACCCGCGTGACGATTCCGTGTCAGATCGACCTCTATCAATGTAAATTTGATGAGTTCCGCCTGGACTGGGAACAAAGGACGTTTAAGCTACATCTTTCAAATTTATGGTAAATGATGGACAAGCATCTACACTACAACAAACACGCGTGGCACTTGGTGCATTTCAATTAGTTTCCCCATTACAGCGCGTTAAAGTGTACCCGCCTGACGATTGCATGTGAGGTCGACCTCTATCAATGTAAATTTGATGAGTTCCGCCTTGACAAGGAGCAAAGGACGTTTAAGCCACATGTTTGAAATTGATGGTAAATGATTGACAGGCATCTACACAACAACAAACACGCGTGGCACTTTGTGCATTTCAATTAGTTTCGCCATTATAGCGCGTTAAAGTGTACCTGCTTGACGATTCCGTGTCAGGTCGACCTCTATCAATGAAAATTTCATGAGTTCCACCTTGACAGGGACGTTTAAGCTACAACTCTTTTCCCTGAGATGTTTGCATTCGTTACAGATCCGAAATTTATGGTAAATGTATCATGTATCAGCGCTACAACAAACACGCGTGGTAATTCGTTCATCTTAAATACCCTTACCATTAGAGCGCGTCAAAGTTTACCCACATAATTGATTCCGTTGTCACATCGATCTGGAGTTCACAGTCAAGAAAGGGCGTTTATGCCACAAGTCCTAAATTTATTTTAATACAGCATTATTAAGCCAAAACTCTGACGCTCTCGCCCTGCCGTTACTCTCATATCTCTTTTAAACTACCTCAACAAAAAAAAAAAAAAAAAAGAAAAGGAAAAAGAGAGAAAAAAAAAGAAGCCGACAAAATCGGGGATCGAGCCACGGACCCCGAAAGCAGTGGTCAGAACTTTACCACTGAGCCAACAGTGCCATACGTTCTTCTCCCAGGAATGCAGGTACAGACGCTTCGCAAGCCACACCGAGCTTGTCAATACTTCTTTTGTCGTGGGAACAAAATAGGAGCGTCCCACAACAGCGCACAAAGTTGCACAGCGTACAAGACAAATTCAACTTTCATGTCCTACATGCGCATTTTCCGGAGAACCCACTGTTTTAGCCAAGTACAACAAAAATAGCACACCAGTGCATTCTGCCATGAAGCCAATACGGCGAAAATAAGTCCTCCGGGAACAAAACTGTGACGCTCTTGCGCTTCTATTCCACTAGTACACCATCGATGGTCATCTCACAGCAACACCCATGTGTGGGCTTTTCTTTCTAAAGCTCAGCGTCAACAGATATTCTAACAAATCCAGGTGGAATGCATTGCTTCAATGGAGGGCAGCGAGTACGCCGGTCAAGCCAACTTTAAGAAACCGTGTCCCGGATTTCTGGGAATGCGAATTCCCAAATGTGAAGACGGTTAGATCCTCTTCGTCGATGCAGGGAAGGCCAAGCTTCAGCGAGGTGTCCTTTCGTACGAAAGTTCGCTGACTCCCAGTACACTCTTAAGCCGGTAGCGGATAAATTGAGCATAGAAGCACAATGATAGCGTATGTAAGCGCTATTCCCAAAGAACGCCGAGCGATTTATCCGCTACATCAAGGAAACACGAACAGTATCAAGAAAAATGCAGAAACCTAACAAACAAAAGAAGATTTTTCGCCCCCTCCAGGCCGCTTCAGATACCCGTTCAGCGCTATATTGCAGGAAGGCGGATAATACAGTCGACCCCCGTTTATCCGGACGGTGCCGTTCCCGGCGAAATCGTCCGGATACCGGGGCATCCGGATAAATGAAACGACCGAATACAAACGTCCTACAGAGCAAGGTTTAATTAAAACACAGAAATCTCGTCAATGACAGCTGTTACATAGTAGTGTAGGCACTCGATTCCTGCAAACTTTTGCTAATTGCATGGAGTTGAGCCACGCTGTTGCGCTGCTTGAAGAATGTCAGTGCGGACACAAAGTGTTAATGTCGGAGGCTTGTTTCTCACTGATGTCATCGGCACTGTCTTGCTGCACATCATCGGAGGCAACAGCAGCAATCACACCGTCATCAGTCATAGCTGCACACGCGTCATCATCCTTATCAACGTCAACATAGTCAGAAATCGCAGCATCATGTGCGGCAGTCGCAGTGAGCCTCTGCATCAGGGATCGCAGCTCAGCTAGGGGAATGTCTTCATCCGCCAACGGGCCGTAAGCAGCAGGCCCTCGGGTTGGAGTTTTCCCCTCTAGAACCGGACAGTTGCTCGAGATATTTCCAAATGACTGGACTGGTCAACGTGACCCAACGCACACAAAGAGGAAAGGGGGTCATCGTCCACAGTTGTCTCCCCTACGGAGGAATGTAGGTCCCTGACGTGTAACGGGAACGACCCCAACACAGCGAAAAGGGTGACGAAGCGGGGTCAGCGTCTCCTCTTACTCACCGCAGTCCGGATAACTGAAGCTGGATTACAAGAATTTTCGACTCTCGTTCCCTGGAATTCTTGTCCGAGTCCGGAAGCTGAAGTCCGGATAAACGAGAACAAAATACATGGAGGAAAATCCGTTCCCGTGCCTTTTGTCCGGATACCGCGGGATCCGGATAAATGAAGTCCGGATAAACGGGGGTCGACTGTACTACAGCGTTTACCAAGTGCACATCTCCGTTATACGCTCTCCTTGGTCAGTTAGCTGAAGGTTGATGACCGTGGAATGCTAGGAACACTCGGGCTCGGTGTCTCTGATCCCTCTATGCACCTTTTGTCACCCTCGCAAAACCCCTTCGTGCACGCGGGTCCAGCACGTGGGGGCTTGTTGGAGCTTGGAGCCGCGTCCAAGTGACCTCGTTGAAGAGACAAAGGATACAGTTTTGACTTGGCAGACATATTGTCGGTCACGGGCCGCCGTTATGGCGTTAACGGGTCTTCACATTGCCGGTGTGTTCCGGGGGTCCTGCGCTGACTGTTGTTGTGATGGTTATCAACGTACAGTTGAATTCATACCGCTCGCTCCACATTTGCCTGTCGGAGCATGTATTAAGTGTTCGCAGCCGCCTGTGAGCCACTGGAACGCCAGTAAGTGTGCGGCCTCGCCGATGTTCCCAGTGAACTGATGAGAAGCTTAATTTTAACTTGCAGTTATTGAAGCACTTCGCATAAGCCCTAATCTGGGCGATAATGGGTAAGGCTCTGCTTCTGAATGTAATACAGCTTGAAGTTCGTGCGTTAACTGTTGTGTGGCTGTGACATGCAAGTCCGTCCGGGCTTCCTTGTTTCAGGCACGCTTCTCTTCGCGTCTCAAAGCGCTTCGTTTTCATCTGGTGGGCCGGATTCTGCTGCTATAGTTGCACCGTCAGGACAAATGCCCAGTACGTTTCGATGCGCACAATGTTGTTTCGTACCATTATTATCTTGTGTGATTTGTTGCGTCATGCAATTTCTGTGTGTGTGTGTGTGTGTGTGGTGGTGTGTGTGTTTGTGGGGGGGGGGGGGGGGCTCACGCCCGTTTACTCCTGTACTGGTGACTTGGGGCGGGATTCTCTTGTTAGTTTTACCGTGAGCACAATGCACCCGCCTTGCCCTCTCACCTCAAGTATGGGATATTTTCTTGTAATGCCACCATCCCATAATTAATATATGTTGTGTAGTACACGTAAGCTCAGGAAATAAATTTCGGATTGCCAAATTCCCTCGCATTATTAGCATGTTATATGGATATGTGCCGTGATTTGTTGCAAACGTTTTGTTCGTTGGTACTGCCCTGATGCGACGGAGCTTTGCTTGGCGGAGCTTGTCCAATGTGAACGTATTATGTGAATGTATGAATTAGGCGATACCCCCTTAATTTCTTGATATTTTGGCCAGGCAAAATAACCAAAAGAAACAAGAATCGAAAGGGAAATGTGACGGCGAAAGTAAAAAAAAAAGAATGGAATGGTAAAACGGCGAGGATATGTCCGTTCTGTCGCTTCCTTTCGCCAATATTTTGCATTTGCATTTTTCTTCTTTGGTATGTGGTATGGTATTTCGTAATCGGTATGAACTACTGCGAATGATGACATGTTTTGTTCTGCTTCTCCTTTGATACTTCGGCCATTATAGTCAGAATGAGCTCCTCCTTGAAGCAAAAAGACGATGGGAGTACCATGCACTTGGTGTAGCGGTGGGAAAACGCATTCCCGGATATGGTCACTGAAACCGCGAGCAACCAAAATAGAAACTTAAATCATATGGTATGTGGTATGGTTGAGTGTGTTGCAGCATTAATTTTCTTCATGCTGGGCACGTTGCAGCTACGGACGTAGGGGTGGTGGTTCCACCTGACGCAAGTGAAATTATCAACTAATCATAATATTGGGATGCACGCAGACTTCCTTCATAGCCAAGCTGGCCAAGACAAGGAGGGGCAGAAGGCTAAGACGTGAGAGACATGCCAGAAAAGATAATGAGTGGGCATAAGCAACTGTGCCAAAGATGAAGTTGAAACTGAAGTGATCTCCCTGGATGATGCCATATCCGAACTAGAGGTGGGTGAAGGCTGACAAAATTGTACCGTTTGTGTTCCAGCTGCAACAAGGCAGATGAATGTAATCTGATTTGCAGAGCCTCAAGTCTGCCAATATTGCATACGACATCAAGAGGATGTCACTGCTGCTTAAGACTACAGCCCAGATCAGGAAAGCCCAGCATGTCAACATTCTGCCAGCGTATTTCCTTGACTACCAAGTGGTAAGTATACGAACGTTTTATTTTACTGTCAGTTTCACGTGACGTATTAATTAATCCTGTAGTTGTCAGTGGAAGCGGAAGTACGCTTTCGAAAGCCCATCCATCAAATGGAAGAGAATATGGCAAAGGTTTTGGAAAAAATCCAGCGAGTGAAAGGCGATAACACTATCACCTACCTCGAAATTGATTCTCTACTCCGGCCAGCTCGATCCCGTTACCAGCTGATAACCTTGGTGAGTGAAACTTGCACTTTGTTGCATTTCCCAAACTTTTAATTGAAGCAAAATACTAAATATTAGCTTCCAAGAATTTCGCAGCAAAAAGCAGACATTTAATTTCGGGCTACGTTTCGAGTTTCAAAGCGACATATTTGTGGGTTCATTGGTTCGCGCTGGGTTCTATCAATTTCTTTTAATAATTTCGTTCTCTTGAATAATACCTATCGTTGTACTTATTCGTGATTGTCAGAGCAATGCATAATTCTTCGCTCCTCACGTGTCAGGAAAATTGTCCCGAGGAAGTTGTCGCGTCAGGACCAAAAATCTTCTTTGGAAGCCAACAGCGTTCTATCTGGTGCGGAAAAAAAAAAAACCAAACCAGAAGTTATACTGGAGAGCACCGTGACGCTGGAGAACGCCCTCATCTTATGTGCAACGGTCTACTATATCAAAAAGCTCACCTACCCAGCGGTATATTCACAACTACTGGGACTAATTCAACTGCAAATACTGAACGACGCTGATATCCCCGAGGCGCTGAACACACTTCCAGGAGTGGGACTCGTGTCCGTAGCGGCGTCCCCTTACGAAAATAAACGTCTCCTTTCAATTGACCGTCAATTGACTAAAGTCAACGTATGCCAGTGAAATGTCAATTTACGTTTAATCTATGGGTGATTGATTCTTATCGTTTTCTTATTGATAACTGGCCGGAGTCTTGATATTGACTGGTGACTATTTTCGATTGAGATTAGGCACTGTATTGTCTGACTCTTATGTGCCTTTTTATGGACACATATAGAGCACACGTTGCAGGGAAACACAACCCATCCGATGCACCATGCAGTCCTCCAAACGTCGAACACACAATTCTCGAAACTTCGAACAGGCTGGCTCTGTAAAGCTCAATCAAGATCACCCTTACTGACGAACACGACAGTTCCTCAAACGAAATGGCCGACGAATTGTTCAAGCAAGTGGCACCCAGACACGCTTCGATATGAGAAGCAGTTGCAATTTTGCACGCGTATGCGTGACCGTTGAGACAGGAAACAACCTGTAACGAAACCGAAGTGAATATCACGCTGGCATTGTTCCAACGTGAATGCTGAAATAGTACACTATTTTCTAACTCACGTCCTTGCAATCGACAGTCCCACGGTCACAACAGAATACAATTAATTTCGCTTGTAACGTACATCGACGCATCACCGATGTAGCCGGCCCTCTCCTGCCGCCATTTGCAATGCGTCCACCGTCTGCAGCAGAATGCACTTCGATGGTTAAACACGAGTAAGACGCAGGTGTCGTACGATGCATCACAGCTAGGTTGACTTAACTTAAGCGAACATTAAACCTGTACTTAAAAAGCAAGGTTGTCATCCTTCTCAAAGGCGAGGTTGCAGGTTGCAGCGCAGACAACGGGCAACAACGCGGGAAGGGAAAGAATGCACTGCGGAAGAATACGCGGTGCCATGTCACTTCTCACCGGAGGAGCGCGGAGCAACGTAGTACGCTCCACCCGAAGCATGGAGGTAAGAAACTAAGGAGATGCCCTAAGCGCCTCTCCCAATGCAAGCGAGCGTGCTGTGACCCGCGCATGGCATTGTGGTTAGTTGCCCACACACGTGACCCATAAACGTCACGGCAAGACGTCATAAAACATGGCGTCCTCCATGTCCGCGGCGTATCTTACCTGAATACAGAGACGAGCTGCGGCCGAATAACTTGTTTCCGCTTTCATAACATCTTAGAAGTTATCACACCCGTTGAAACACAAGATAGATCATCTCAGTGTGGAAGCAATGGATCACAAATCGCTAGAAGACGTACGTACGTCATCGTGACATTGCCTGGCTTCTCTTCTGTTTTGCTCAACTTTTGTTGTGATTTATCACGCGGCAAATGTTGAAACAACCCATAACCTTCAAAGTATTGTGCGAATGGACTCCTTGAAGGTAAGACGTCTGCTGAAGATGAGGTTTGCTAAACTTCCAATCCTCCGAGCAGACCGCCATAACGCCGAAACATGTGGGGATCACGTGACCGGGCAACTAGATGGGCGTGGTATTGCCAGGAGCGACCGCTAGAGGGGTCCCACGGCCCTCCGATCTTATAGCCCTCTCCTTAGTTTCTTACCTCCATGACCCGAAGGCACACATATTCAGCCGGTACACATATTATTCAACAAGCACACGAGTACACGGTTCAGGTGGCACACATGTTATTCAGTGGGCACAAAGCCGTTCCATATCGACGTGACGGCTTCGTACCGGCCGAAATTTGGCGATGGGGATCGCTGTGCTTGCTACTTGATAACCGTTATGGTTGTGTACCGGCTGCACTTTCTGTGGTAAAAAAGTAACGCAAAATTCAATTTGCTGCCAGTTGACTCATGGCAATTAAAATGCAGTCAATTTGTGTCAGGCTTTTGATTGACTAAAGTCAATAAAAAGTAAAGAAAGTAGGAAGTCAATAGGGTCAATAAAAAGGAAGCCGATTGTCAATTAAAAGTACATTTTCTTTTTTGTAAGGGATCATCGTTTCTCTTCCAGAGGTCACATAACACAGAGAGGTGACGTCTTGAACAGTGGCGGCACCCCAACCAAGTAGCATTGCGACAGCTGCGAGCGAAGCGGCCGTGCTTGCCACACTTGAAACAGCAGTTCTTGGCTGTCAATCTTCTTCTCTTGTCATCCGCCGAGATGGCAACATGGCATTCCTGAACAGTGTGACTTGCCAAGTTGCTGAGCGGACAAGAGGGACGAGGATGCGATGAAGATGCGGCCAAAGCCAGTGCTGTCGGTAGGCTGGACGACGCTACGGGAGCTTGGGAGGAACGATCCATAGGAGCAGTAACGGTCGAAGCAAGCTTTCCACGACCCGCACGTGTCTCCTCCCTACTTTCAACTTGTACTTGTAAGAATTGCATGATGTTCTTAACCTGCGCCGCTCGTGACGCCGCAGGTTCACGGGACGTAGCAGGTTCAGTAGCCGCTCGGAGACGCCGCAGCTTCAGTAGTCGCAACGTCCTCCTTCATGCGTTGACGGTACAGCACGGCTATATCCTCCGGCAACGACCGTATGAGCACCCTATGCAGCACAACAGCATACCCTGCGGAGGACACGCCAAGGGTTTCGAGGCAACTGGTACGGAAGAGAACCTGCTCGTAGAGCTCGCGGAGTCGGGCCAGCTGCGAAGAGTTCTGGATCGGCGTAATCGCAAGCAGACTGTCGATGTGCTCATCTACATGAGCCTCCGTACGACCGAAGCGCTGGGTTACAACATTGACTGCAGTTGTGTAGTTGTCCTCGGTAAGCCTCATCCATTCCACGGCGCGCTTCGCGTGTCCGGTCAAGTGGAATCGCAGGTACTGAGGGGTGGTGTAAAGCGCGTCCGGCTGGTGTTCATTCCGAAATGTGGAGGCTCGACGCAATTAGTATTTCAGACCCTGGGGAACCGCCCTGAGAAGAGCCAACGGCGGTGGTGCAGTTCCGTGACGCTGTCTACAAGGACAAAGGGCGTTATGTCGTGCCCATCATGCTAAAGTCGCAAGGCCACTTCGAACACGAATCGGACACGAAGCACGAATCGGACAGTTGCCGAAACGCGGCTAATGCGTCATCTACAATGCTTCCTGACCCAACCCGA
Organism: Ornithodoros turicata; assembly: GCF_037126465.1. Taxonomy (NCBI): domain Eukaryota; kingdom Metazoa; phylum Arthropoda; class Arachnida; order Ixodida; family Argasidae; genus Ornithodoros; species Ornithodoros turicata. Next base: position 108,957,023 of record NC_088201.1, read on the forward strand.
AGTACTTCAGGAGTACGACAGCGTCATCAGGGAGTACCCGAAAGAAGGTCATGCAGAGGAAGTGCCAGCGAACGACGATTCAAAGATGGTATACTATCTTCACATCACGCAGTCGTACGTCGAGAAGCCGTCACCACGAAAGTTCGAGTCGTACGCGATGCGTCTGCTCATGAGCTGGAAAGTCCTTGGCTCAACGATGTGCTGGACAAAGGAGTGAAGCTCGGGGCAGAGTTGTTGCAGCTTCTGTTGCAGTTCAGATGCAGCCCAATAGTCCTCACCGCCGACATCTGCATCAGGCCGGAAGAGCGGGATCTTCTGCGCTTTCTCTGGTTTCACCAGTTACCTGCAGCGTCAGGACCTGGTCCTCCTTCTGTGTCCTCCTTCCGAGTGGGCAGCGGATCCGACGCCCGTTACAGCGACTATACCCTTTGGAGGCAGACGCAACCAGCGGCGCGAGGGAGGATGTTGAAGATAGGTTGATTAGAGGAGGAGGAAGACGGGGGGACGAACCGAGCTCGCGCTGAGCAATAAACGAGGCATTTCGATGTCTGCTTCTCAACCTGAACGGAGGCTAGTTCTTCTTGCTCAACACCCCACAATGGTAAGACAAGGTTCCAAAGCATATCTTCTTTGCAGCTGGAAACTTCACAGTGAAGGACCACCAAGTGAGGTCTCTCCACCAGCACGTCAGGGAACCAGTGGAATTCTCCAGCGACAGGGCCGAGAACAGTTTGTTTGAACAGCTGCTCAAGCAGAAATTGGCTCAGCTTCTGGACCAATCTTTCAAGTATTTCTTTGAGAATGCTGCCTAACATCAAGGTTCAATAACCTTCTCGTGAGCATTTCCTAACGCGCGAAATGCTTTATGTAGAAAGTGTAACAAATAAACGATATGCGCCTAATGGACCTTCACGAGTGGTGCTGTGGATGGGCGTTCCCAGGATTTTTCCAATCGGTGCAAAGTGCTTCGATGGTGGGGGGCGGGCAAAGCGTGCAACCCCCTAACCTCATTTCCTGCCCCACTGAAAAGACCTCCAGGTCTGATGTATTACGGGGCTGACAGGACCCCTCAGGTTGACGGGACGTCTCAGGACATCTCAGAAGCTGATGCCCTGATGCAACACCTGAATCAATGTGCAATTTCGTTTTCTACACTGCACCTGTGTGGGCGTGGTAGAATCATACAGTGTTATGATACACCAGAGATAGAAACAGACAAGTGCATGTCAGAAAACTCCATATATATTGACTTTCTTCGATGGTGCAGATATACTCAAGGCATGTACACTGCTATCAAATAACATAACTGTTATTTCAAATATCTTGCAGAATTGTGAATATTTAATATTAGCTGAAGAATCGCTCCAAAGAACTAGTAAATAGCAGCAACAGAAACTAGATTTAGCATTTGCATGTCCATGAAAGCGTACATTCATCATCAACACATACCGTCGTATTCAACAAAGCGTAAACTCATGGGACACAAAATTTCTTGAAATTTTCTTGAAAATTTCAAAATTTCTTGAAAACATTCTTCATTTGTGTTTCGTTCGTGTGTTTTGACTTGGGGACTCGTGACGCACCGTCTAGTTTGTATTGCTTGCGAAAGACGCCATCTAACTTCGGCGAGATTGGGTTCCCCACCAACTTGAGACAAATGCCGTAGACTGTGTACAGTTAGTCGGCACAAAGCGCGGTTGGTAACGATCTTCACGTCAGCGCTCATAATGCTGCCTGCGAACAGGGGTAAACGCGTAGAGGGAGCAGGGGCCCTATCCTGGTCAAAGTAATCGACCTCGATTACTTTAAATATATTCTGTCATTTGTGCACAATCGAAAAAAGCGTGAATATTAAAAGTGGCTGACACCTTTTATCAACCAATGGCCCAACGTGTTATCTTGGAAAGCGACCCGCCTTATCGGTGTTTCCTCCTGAGAATCCAAAGGCCACACCTGTGATCTGCCCGGCCTGCCTTGTAGCTTCGGTTCTTTAGTGTCGGAAGCGGAAAACTCTACCGGCGTAAAACTGAATTTCGTGGAAAATGCACGGAAAAGCACGCTCGTAATTTAATTTTTGCTGTTTGTCATTTGTCATGACGTACAGGTGTGCAAGACGGCAATGTTTGTGTGACACCGTGATTGTACTTGGCATTTATAATGCGGTATGTGCCCGTGAGATGGCGCTGATGGCAGGCAACAAAGCGATAAAACCGCAAAGGATCATGCAAAGGTTCGAACGGACAGTGTGGCACGAGCCGTAAACGCGTTTACGAGAAACCGGTTCGTGCTTTAAATTTTGATCAGCTTTTTTTATATATTTCTCTGTGTGTTCGTGTGCTCGATATGCGAAATGATAAGTGGCAGTTATGCTTCTTTTGCTCGTGAGCTGTGCGGGCGGTAATGGTACCACAAATGAGTGTTGATAGTTTTACTCAACAAGCTGAACTTTGATGAGTTTGTGTGCACACCGCTATGTTGCAAAAACATTGATTGCATGGTGCCTCTGACGACGCTTCGAAAAGCGCGCCACTCTCACGCATACGAGGCGGCGATCCGCGCAAAGGAACTGTGTTACGCGGTGAAGCGCGTTCTGCAGCGGTGCTTTTCTATCATGATTAAAGAAAAACGAAGAAAGATGTGAATTTTTTATTGCGACGAGCACATACAGACTTTATACAACACAATAAACGGAAATGCATATGCGGACCCATCACGGAACCCGTCGCCGCTGAAAGTAATCGACCCTCTTTCGCTACATTACTTTCCAGCTTTGAAACTAATATTTTACATCATTGTTACGTCAAAATGACGTAGGGTCACGGTCCGAGATTAGGGCCTAGAGGCTGCGAAGGAAAACTATTTCAATTGAAACGGACAGGTTCTAAGGGCGGAGTATTTCGTGGCAGCCGCGCCCTACAGCTTGTGACGTAAAGTAATCGAGGTCGATTAGTTTTGACGAGGATAGGGCCTCAGGAATGCCTGTTACTCACGAAAGCATATCTGACACATCGTCTACATATCTCAAAAACAGCTAAAATCTTGAAGAAGAACGCGAATTACTTGAGATCCGCGGGCGCCGAACTCGCACTTCGACGTTTCAAAACAGACTGATTGATTCGCTGTCAACTGGCAGAAACGCTTCCACTTATGTGCAGAGCAATATTGCGCGGATTGCAAGAACAATAGAACAAAGGAGGAGTGGCAATACAAGGTTAGCAGGGCACCTGTACATTGGAGGAATAATTCACAAACATCTGAAGTGTTGGGAACTATTTTGCAACGCGGACGAGGTATAGCATGTCCTGCGGCGCGTAAAACATGCAGCAACTTGCTCTGGGAGACGTTGCATGACCTATCGAAGCTGTCTGAAAGGTGCTCTCAAATCCCTCAGGGATACCTAAACGGTTCTACGACGCTTTCTAGATTACACAGATTATTGATCGGGTGAAGACGGACGCTGCGGACTTTGCCGATGTTCACACACCCATACTATTATGCCATGTGAAAAAACAAAAGAAAAAGAAAAGATGACTACCTACGAATAAAGAGTGCACAATATTCACAAGTTACCTTCAAGCTCCAGTGGGTAGCATTACCCCGTATAGCCCCCCCCCCCCCCCCATCGGCATGCCCATGATACTGTGGCAGATGCGCATAAAAGTGTCAGTCTGTGTTACATCAAGCCTGTAGGAGAAAATTACTATAAGGGGAGGGAGATTATCAACAAATCGGTTCAATGGTCAGAGGGCCACTTAATACCTGCAGGGTTCGAGGGCCACACACTTAAGCAGTTGACGGTGCATAAAATATTCTATTGAACACATTGAGAATAGGTAGCGCTGTACAAGTAAAACCTACAACTTCTTCAAGTTTACAAATCTACGAAGTTTAAATCTACAATTCATGAAATAGAGAACCTATTTATGGAGCTATGCCCATTTCACGGTATTCAACTATAGCCTATACATACACACTGGACAACCACCTCACCCGATTCGAGTTAGGCCTCCCTTCAAATCTTCGTTGTAATGTTCGCAGAGGGGAAGAAGGTGGCAGAGAGGTTAGGGCGATGCCAGTAATATTTTTGTAACGCGATGTGGTGAAGCATGTACCAGTTGCCTCAGATGTGCGCCCTCTCGAATGTCGTCTGCCACTCGCTAAATCTAAATGCACGCGAGAAAGCGTCGCGGTTTCGTTTTCGTGTCTTTCGTTCCAGCGTCCTATAGATGTGCTCACTTTTTGGGTATCCGCCTTAGATTTCGATCCCGGTTGCTGCTTCTTTTGTCTGTGCGAATTTTGAGTGTTCGTTTGATGTATGCACGGTGACCCTGGAGCCCGCTGTGCCATCAATGTGCTGTGCAGCACTGATCTGAAGAAGGAGGAAGAAGGAAATTGCGCTTGTTGAGTCATGGTTGAGCGCGGCGCAGCCATTCTGCATTAAAGTTATTCGTTATCGATCCCAAGTGGATCCTTTCCCTACATTTTTGGTGTCAAAACCCGGGAAGCGTAGCCTCACTCATTGACGGAAGGACCCCAGGAACGGGAAAAGGGTAATATGGTTAGCGTAGTAATGGCTTCTGCTGTTTTCTGCCAGAATGCGAGCCGGCGCGCATGCCCTGTGCATTCTGAGAAAAATGGTCAATGGCAACTTCTCTGCCTACTTGTCCAAGCTGGAGAATAACTGTTCTGAGGTTAAACCACATAAAAGAAGCAGACGTGCACAACACAAGGACGGAGGTGCCTAAGAACTTGAACAATTGGAATCGACGACGATTGCCTGGCGATGGGGAAGCCTGGCGGCTTCCGGCTTTTTCAACCACTACCGTATCTTAAGTTGTCCAACTTGCGACATGTGGAAACAATTTAAATGAACGTTGCATGTAACTCTGCCTCTGTCAACACTCTCGATCAATTGGCGACGTCTTCCTGTAGTTCGTAGGAAACACGCTACGGCAGTAGGTCTCTGCGCATGAGAGAAAGAAAAGGCTGGAGAAAGCGCGTGACAAAGCGTCTGTCCACTCAGGAGGCAGCGATAAGGGGAAACTATTGATAATGATAATAATAGTGATAATATTACCTATACTTGTGGGACTTCTGGAATAATACCTATTGTGTATTATAACTACTAGAGGGGCCTTCTGTATCTAAGTGACGGTTGTGATCAGAAGCTAGCTAACATGGTGCAGTAAAGTACCTTAATATCCAGCAAGAAGTTCCCTGAGTTCCCTGAACAATAACAAAAATGCGTATCTACACACATACATACAAAAGACAGAAAGAAAGTGTGAGGCACTTACATCAAGCACTCAGTGCCATTATGACACGCAGTTGGAGGGACGTTTCATGCGTGTACTCCACACCCATCATCCTTTCAAGCACATACAGTGCTTTAGCTTGGGTGCATACTGATTGTTGAATGTCCAGTAGACGCACAACAAGAGTGTCACCGATGATGTCACATCGACGACGTCGATGGTGAGCCCTTCTGTGGTGAAACTGACGCTGTTTGTTGTCAGTGGGTCTTCGCGAGCATGCGCCTCATTGGGATCCTGTAAGATAAATGAAAGCAGCCGTCAGGTTCACTGGCATAGGAATAGATATTTCAGACACATGGACCTAGAGTACAGAGTAGGCAATTTTCATAGATAAATCTTCCCTAACCTCGAAGGAATTTAGAACATCACTTAGTGTTTTTATCACCTCTACTGTACCTCAGACTACAACGTGGGATAAAAGTATGCCAAAAGTGGGAGATGAGAATTGAAAAGCAAGCACAAAGTGGAAAAAAATAGGATATTTAAAGCAAATAGATAACTTATAATGATCTGATTAGTGTTGGTCCTTCCCCTGGTGTTGTCATTATATGTAACATCATGTGCACAGAAAGACTGACAGATTGTGAAAGCAACTGGTATTGGGCGCTGAACATCACCACAAATCAAATTTTAAAAACAACTCGGGAAGGAGTGAGTGGACTGACTTCTTTAGTCCACGTTGAAATGAAAATCAGCATTTTTGGTCAATAATAGCATTTAGTGTATCACACATAGCCTTGTTTCATTTCCTCCCATTCTCCCTATATGCGCCAAAAGCGTGCATAGACAATAAGGATGGAAGTGACACCAGTTTAAACTAGCTTCCAAACGCCACTCGCTCAAACGTCGCCCACCTACGCATTGCTGATGAAGGACCAATAAGGCCGAAACAGCTGTGCAATGCTGGTGTGGCGACGTTTGGGACTTATATATCCATGAGTATCTACATATATATATATATATATATATAACTTACTATCCATCTTACTTTTTAACGTCTCCCTCCCTATGTAATAAACTAGTATTTGTAACTTCCCTAAAATCTGTTTCCGCGTCTTTTTTTGAACTTCTGTAAAACTTCGTGGCCGTTTGATAATCCTTTTACCTCGCCCTATATATATATATATAAGTTGAAATAAACGAATGCGGTTGACCATTCCTGTTGAAGACAGCGCTGCTGAGGAAACGTCGAATACCCCCTCTTAGTTTTTTTATAAAGTCCCCCTTTTATTCCTTATCCTGTAGAAGCACCGTCTCCAGAGGACACATGTTTCGCCGTGTTCGCGGCTTGTCAGCTCTGGGTAGCTGCGCTGACAAGCCGCGAACATCGCTCTGGGTAGCTGCGCATCGTTCGGGATTGGCAAACCAGGGGTCACTCGGCGAGCGATATACACCTGGGAGGGTGACTGAGCACTCCTCAATGCCACAGTGCAAGCCACTGAATTATAATGCAGGAAAAAAAGCCATTAGAGAAACAAGTAAATGACACTAGACGTGTTTGAAATTCAAAATTACAGATTAAGATGGCTTCTATGGCTGCACGCAGAGAAACAGATACTCATGGAACGACGCGACAGCACCAGAGGACACGTGTTTCGCCGTGTTTGCGGCTCGTCAGCTCTGGGTAGCTGCGCATCGTTCGGGATTGGCAAACCAGGGGTCACTCGGCGAGCGATATACATCTGGAAGGGTGACTGAGCACTCCTCAATGCCACAGTGCAAGCCACTGAATTATAATGCAGGAAAAAAAGCCATTAGAGAAACAAGTAAATGACACTAGACGTGTTTGAAATTCAAAATTACAGATTAAGATGGCTTCTATGGCTGCACGCAGAGAAACAGATACTCATGGAACGACGCGACAGCACCAGAGGACACGTGTTTCGCCGTGTTTGCGGCTCGTCAGCTCTGGGTAGCTGCGCATCGTTCGGGATTGGCAAACCAGGGGTCACTCGGCGAGCGATATACATCTGGAAGGGTGACTGAGCACTCCTCAATGCCACAGTGCAAGCCACTGAATTATAATGCAGGAAAAAAAGCCATTAGAGAAACAAGTAAATGACACTAGACGTGTTTGAAATTCAAAATTACATAGCATAGCATATTAATTAATATGGCTATAATAGCATAATAATATCTAGCATAATAATAATATATCTGGCTAAATAATAGCATAGGCTCTTTGGCTGCACGTTGAACATATGTTTACATATATATATATATATATATATATATATATATATATAAAAGGGGGAAAAGCCATTAAAAAAATAAGTAAATGATGCTAGACGTGTTTGAAATTCAAACTTACAGATTAAAATGGCTTCTATGGCTGCACGTAGAGAAACAGATACTCATTGAACGATGCGACAGCACCAGAGGACACGTGTTTCGCCGTGTTTGCGGCTCGTCGGCCCTGGGTAGCTGCGTATCGTTCGGGATTGGCAAACCAGGGGTCACTCAGCGAGCGATATACACCTGGGAGGGTGACTGAGCACTCCTCAATGCCACAGTGCAAGCCAGTGAATTACAAAAAACCCCTTACCCCTTTTTTGTAATTCACTGGCTTGCACTGTGGCATTGAGGAGTGCTCAGTCACCCTCCCAGGTGTATATCGCTCGCTGAGTGACCCCTGGTTTGCCAATCCCGAACGATGCGCAGCTACCCAGGGCCGACGAGCCGCAAACACGGCGAAACACGTGTCCTCTGGTGCTGTCGCATCGTTCAATGAGTATATATATATATATATATATATATATAGGGTGAGGTAACAATGATTATCAAACGGCCACGAAGTTTTACAGAAGTTCAAAAAAGACGCAGAAACAGATTTACTAAGTGCCCACAATACCACTACCAACATTGTATATATATATATATATATATATTTTTTTTTTTTGATTGGGTGTTAGCGCCGCGAAGCAACTGTGGCTATGAGCGACGTACAGATGTGGACAGACGGAGAGAGGATAGCAGGGAGGAGTGGGGGACAGGGGGTTAGTATGCGTCCTGGGCCGACTTCAGGGGGAACTGTGCCGACATTCGTCTGGAAAGTCTTCGGAAAACCCAGGGAAAACCTCAGACAGCACAGCCGGCGGTAGGATTCGAACCCACCACCTCCCAGTCTTCAGCACGACCTTGGTTACCACCAACGAGCGGACGCCTTAGCCCACTCAGCCATGCCGCTGGTATATATATATATATATATATGCATGCTGTCGCATCGTTCAATGAGTATCTGTTCCTCTACGTGCAGCCATAGAAGCCATTTTAATCTAAGTTTGAATTTCAAACACGTCTAGCATCATTTACTTGTTTTTTTAATGGCTTTTCCCCCATCTTTGTATTTCACTGGCTTGCACTGTGGCATTGAGGAGTGCTCAGTCACCCTCCCAGGTGTATATCGCTCGCTGAGTGACCCCTGGTTTGCCAATCCCGAACGATGCGCAGCTACCCAGGGCCGACGAGCCGCAAACACGGCGAAACACGTGTCCTCTGGTGCTGTCGCATCGTTCAATGAGTATCTGTTCCTCTACGTGCAGCCATAGAAGCCATTTTAATCTGTAAGTTTGAATTTCAAACACGTCTAGCATCATTTACTTATTTTTTAATGGCTTTTCCCCCATCTTTATATTTCACTGGCTTGCACTGTGGCATTGAGGAGTGCTCAGTCACCCTCCCAGGTGTATATCGCTCGCTGAGTGACCCCTGGTTTGCCAATCCCGAACGATGCGCAGCTACCCAGGGCCGACGAGCCGCAAACACGGCGAAACACGTGTCCTCTGGTGCTGTCGCATCGTTCAATGAGTATCTGTTCCTCTACGTGCAGCCATAGAAGCCATTTTAATCTGTAAGTTTGAATTTCAAACACGTCTAGCATCATTTACTTATTTTTTTTAATGGCTTTTCCCCCATCTTTATATTTCACTGGCTTGCACTGTGGCATTGAGGAGTGCTCAGTCACCCTCCCAGGTGTATATCGCTCGCTGAGTGACCCCTGGTTTGCCAATCCCGAACGATGCGCAGCTACCCAGGGCCGACGAGCCGCAAACACGGCGAAACACGTGTCCTCTGGTGCTGTCGCATCGTTCAATGACTATCTGTTCCTCTACGTGCAGCCATAGAAGCCATTTTAATCTGTAAGTTTGAATTTCAAACACGTCTAGCATCATTTACTTATTTTTTTAATGGATTTTCCCCCATCTTTATATTTCACTGGCTTGCACTGTGGCATTGAGGAGTGCTCAGTCACCCTCCCAGGTGTATATCGCTCGCTGAGTGACCCCTGGTTTGCCAATCCCGAACGATGCGCAGCTACCCAGGGCCGACGAGCCGCAAACACGGCGAAACACGTGTCCTCTGGTGCTGTCGCATCGTTCAATGAGTATCTGTTCCTCTACGTGCAGCCATAGAAGCCATTTTAATCTGTAAGTTTGAATTTCAAACACGTCTAGCATCATTTACTTATTTTTTTTAATGGCTTTTCCCCCATCTTTATATTTCACTGGCTTGCACTGTGGCATTGAGGAGTGCTCAGTCACCCTCCCAGGTGTATATCGCTCGCTGAGTGACCCCTGGTTTGCCAATCCCGAACGATGCGCAGCTACCCAGGGCCGACGAGCCGCAAACACGGCGAAACACGTGTCCTCTGGTGCTGTCGCATCGTTCAATGACTATCTGTTCCTCTACGTGCAGCCATAGAAGCCATTTTAATCTGTAAGTTTGAATTTCAAACACGTCTAGCATCATTTACTTATTTTTTTAATGGATTTTCCCCCATCTTTATATTTCACTGGCTTGCACTGTGGCATTGAGGAGTGCTCAGTCACCCTCCCAGGTGTATATCGCTCGCTGAGTGACCCCTGGTTTGCCAATCCCGAACGATGCGCAGCTACCCAGGGCCGACGAGCCGCAAACACGGCGAAACACGTGTCCTCTGGTGCTGTCGCATCGTTCAATGAGTATCTGTTCCTCTACGTGCAGCCATAGAAGCCATTTTAATCTGTAAGTTTGAATTTCAAACACGTCTAGCATCATTTACTTATTTTTTTAATGGCTTTTCCCCCATCTTTATATTTCACTGGCTTGCACTGTGGCATTGAGGAGTGCTCAGTCACCCTCCCAGGTGTATATCGCTCGCTGAGTGACCCCTGGTTTGCCAATCCCGAACGATGCGCAGCTACCCAGGGCCGACGAGCCGCAAACACGGCGAAACACGTGTCCTCTGGTGCTGTCGCATCGTTCAATGAGTATCTGTTCCTCTACGTGCAGCCATAGAAGCCATTTTAATCTGTAAGTTTGAATTTCAAACACGTCTAGCATCATTTACTTATTTTTTTTAATGGCTTTTCCCCCATCTTTATATTTCACTGGCTTGCACTGTGGCATTGAGGAGTGCTCAGTCACCCTCCCAGGTGTATATCGCTCGCTGAGTGACCCCTGGTTTGCCAATCCCGAACGATGCGCAGCTACCCAGGGCCGACGAGCCGCAAACACGGCGAAACACGTGTCCTCTGGTGCTGTCGCATCGTTCAATGACTATCTGTTCCTCTACGTGCAGCCATAGAAGCCATTTTAATCTGTAAGTTTGAATTTCAAACACGTCTAGCATCATTTACTTATTTTTTTAATGGATTTTCCCCCATCTTTATATTTCACTGGCTTGCACTGTGGCATTGAGGAGTGCTCAGTCACCCTCCCAGGTGTATATCGCTCGCTGAGTGACCCCTGGTTTGCCAATCCCGAACGATGCGCAGCTACCCAGGGCCGACGAGCCGCAAACACGGCGAAACACGTGTCCTCTGGTGCTGTCGCATCGTTCAATGAGTATCTGTTCCTCTACGTGCAGCCATAGAAGCCATTTTAATCTGTAAGTTTGAATTTCAAACACGTCTAGCATCATTTACTTATTTTTTTAATGGCTTTTCCCCCATCTTTATATATATATATATATATATATATATATATGAGTAGTAAAGGGCCTTGTCCAGGCTACGGCGGTGAAAGTTAGAAACCTGGACCCCTTGGCCCTGCCCTGAGCCCTGCGCGTATTTTTCCCTGCGCGGCGCGTGTGCGGAGGCTTGTCCGCGCGATTATAACATGCAGAGACATGCAAAGAAGGGTCATACACAAAAAATACGAGTGAAAATATATTTATTAATGCCAATAGTGCTGGGAATTGTGCCAATTGTGATGCCAATCAGGTGAAGGAGAAAAACCCAGCCGAAAAACCTTCACCACCTGTAACAGGGCGGCGCTCGGGTGGATGGCTGCTGTGGTGGGCGGAGCCTGACCGGAGGGCTGCGTGCGCGCTTACCCTTCACCCTGGGCGGACTTCTTTCACCATTTTCCTACTTGGGCCGACTTCCTTCTCGCGGCAGGTGGGCGGCGCTCGGGTGGAGGGCTGCTGTGGTGGGCGGAGCGTGGCCGGAGGGCTGCGTGCACGTTTACCCTTCAGCCTGGGCCGCCGACTTTCATCATTTTTCAGCCTGTGCCGCCGACTTTCGTCATTTTTCAGCCTGAGTCGACTTGAATCGTAATTTTTCCAGCTACAACAGGTGTGCAGTAGGCTGTTTACCTGCAAAGGATAGCCAAACACAAAAGTACAAGTGAAAATATATTTATTAAAGTCATTAGGAATTATGTTATGACTCTGCGTGAATGGGAAAAACTTAGGCAAAAATCTGAAGTAGAAGGAACACAGTACACGTAACAATACTTATTAAAGGTATGATACAATAGCATTGAATAGGTATCACAAATCAAACAATATTTTTATTAACTGTAATCATACACACAAGTTTTCAATGAATCAGAAGTACATTTAAAATATTCTTAATCAATACGATTACAATCAAAATTACAGGTTTTATTATAAAAAGTCTGAGATGTGAGAACCTGATAGAGATAAGTAATTTCGAGCACAATAGCTAAGTTTAATATTCCAATATGACACAAATTTAATTAATAAATTTCTATTGAAGTGAATAGCGCAGACATAAGGCAATAATTCGAATCAACACATAGCATTAATATAGAATCAATCATAGGCACGTAGGGAAATAATAGCTACACCATATCAAAACGAAAAAACGATCACCACATTTAATCAAAGAAGATATTCTTAATCAATATGATTATAAACAAAATTACAAATTGTATTATAAAAAGTATAATATTCCTATACGTGAGAACCATCAGTGCAATAGCAGGAAGTTCTGATAGTTGTATGTAGTTAAATGTGAACAGCAAAGACCCTGGAAGACTATGGGACACGAACACAAGAGGAAATAAAATCTATACCACTACATTGATTAATCAAAACAACATAGTAATCTATCATTCAGAAATCAGAAGAAGAAAAAATCAGACTCATCAGAAAATAGACATGTTAAAAATGAACTTCACCACATAGCACGCTCCTAGCCAACAAACAGAACAAAGAACGACACGAACGCAAGAGGAACTAAAATCTGTACCACTACAAAGCAGATATTCCTAATCAAACAACAGAGTAACCTATCATTCAGAAAATCAGAAGAAAAAATCAAACTCATCAGAAAATAGATATGTTAAAAATGAACTTCACCACATAGCACGCTCCTAGCCAACAAACAGAACAAAGAACGACACGAACACAAGAGGAAATAAAATCTATGCCTCTACAAAGAAGATATTCCTAATCAAAACAACAGAGTAATCTATCATTCAGAAAATCAGAAGAAAAAAATCAAACTCATCAGAAAATAGACATGTTAAAAATGAACTTCACCACATAGCACGCTCCTATAGCAAACAAACAGAACACGAACGACAAGAACACAAGAGGAAATAAAATCTATACCAGTACAAAGAAGATATTCTTAATCAATATGATGACAATCAAATTACAAATTGTATTATAAAAAGTCTGAGACGTGAGAACCATCATTGCAATAGCGTGAATATCTGTCATAACATTTCGAGCGCAACAGGGAATCTCAGTTTCATATTCCAACATTACTCAACTTTTAATTTCTTATTAAGTGAACAACACAGACGTAAGGAAATAACGAGAAACAACACAATCATCAGCTACAATTAATAGAGAGCCACACCTGCGCACCATCCAACACATAGAGAAATAATAGCTAATCAATCTATGAAAAGGCGAAATAGCACAGACGCTGAAGAACAGAGGAACACGCGGCGACACGTAAACAACAACAGAGGAAAATAATCTATCATTGGACCATCATAAAATCGACCAATATACAATTTTCATTCTAACAAACACTACGAACCTTGATGGAGGTATCCAAGACATAGGAAATATGCACGGTTTTCACTCTTTTCCTCAAAGCCAGGAGACTTTATGTCTCTATCTATGTGACCATAGCACCGCGCATGCTTTATCACTCAAAGGGTTAGGGGCTATATTACTTCAAGAGATAAACTGATGTTCTGAGGCTGGAACAACATAGATGGGTTCGATCCCATTAATTAAGATGGGTTCGATCCCTACAGCTGGCTAACCTTTTCAGTGACTTTCATCTTTCATCGTATATTACTTCGTCCAGCAAACGAGGCGCTCTAGAGGTCAGATAAGAGAGTTGAAAGGCTATATATTTTATTGTGCAGCGCAAATAGATGTCGATATCACTCGCGGGGTCACTATCTTTTCGCATCCTTTCCCTGAAACGGAAATCTTTCGTCAAAGTGGTTGACAAGTCGAATAAGTTTGTAGAGATGCGATATTGTTATTGAACATGTAGAGAAAGTCCAAATTATTAAATGGTAGCAACAATACTCAATCAAAAAACGAGAAACAAATTTAATTACATCAATTTTTTGTAATATCTTGCAACAGAAAGTTCTAAGGAACCACACAGAAATATCAAATGTGAAATGCAACTCAGAGGTATGAGGCATTCCCATCTTAGAGGTACTTACTTATGTTAATCGAGTGAACAATTGAAACAAATACAAGACAATAATTATTTCAGGCAGCGACTTCACAATGTATAGAATATCAATCGAGTGAATACTTGAAACAAAGTCAAAACAATAATTCTCACGACAGGTGGAGATTATAGCATTCTAACCAGATAATAAAATTTTAATCAATAAAATGAGCATAGATATGCTTTTAATGAAGTGTAGACGTGCACTTGAAAACAGAAGAGATATTTGCTCTACATTGAAAGATGGACATATTTTGTACTCGCTGCCATAAATCATGGGAAGATGTGATAAAAAACTGCTTCGAAAAGGAAGAGCCGCGAAACGGTTCCGTTATCGCTGCCTTTCAATACGTCCTAGACATGGTCGTATTCGGAGATATGGTACAAATTACAGAACTGAAGGTGCAAGAATTTATATGCCGAATCTACAATACTTATAAAAATATCTGCACGTCAACGTCGGAAGGGCCACTGGGATTGACGGCGGAGTTTTTGAGGTTTGCTAACGAAGAATTGAAATACACTAGACGAGATGTAATTGTAATCATTGCAATGGGCATTGCATTCATCAAGCAAGCAGTCAGATCAAATTATCATATACAAGCGGTCTATATCGCACGATTCATTACGGATTTGTTGAAATTACACATATCTGAGATGGAAAGTACATAAAATCTTATCATGTGATATGTTCCACTACCACGGCGAACGCAATTATTTTATTCTACCAGTCAGTGATGTCGAATGAACAGAAGTTCAATATTGTTGTGCAAGGTCTGATGTATCATCATTTTTTGAAACTCAACAAACATATCAATTGCGGTGGACCACCTGACGATTTTCATCTAATACTCTCTTGTACACCATTCAAGAATCTTCATACAAGGAAAGGAAACTTCAATAAGAGACTGTGCAAGTTCATCGCGACAAAGTGCAAGTTGTTGAAGCAATACAAACACGGCGACAACATATCACCCGCGTTAATCAACGCTGGATTCAAGCGCCCAATAATCAGAGTAGACTACTTGATGTCTTCGGAATTCATGAATCAAGACAACAAACGAAAACTTCAGAGTTTGGAATAGAATTGTAATTTATCGGATTAAACAAGCGTACAATTGAAATAATAATTGTATTCTTTGTCATCATTGTAATGTATTCTACACATCGCAACGAAAACAGCTGATGATTAGATTGAAGATTGCTAAGGAGACGAATATTCCACAATTTGTGTAAGAATTCTCATATGGAATGAGACCTGACCACCAAATAGGTTTTACTCGACTACACTCTGTACAAGTTCAACACCAGAAGGATAGAATTGCCGGAGAAGGATCGGTCATTGAAATTTAGAGACATGATACATCAGTCTATTATTACAAAAAGGATCACTAATCTCCTGTGAGAACTTATCATATTTCATGAATTAAATTCCACAGTGTATGTATATTTCTCAATCAGTTGCAATAGCCCAGACGTAGTAAAAGAAGAAGAAAAGGCGTCTTTGACAAGCAACCCGATTGGAGTGCGGAACAAATAAATATTTTTGTCAACACAGTTCTCCGTTTGTATGACTGGATAGGAAAAATGAGCCGTCCAAGACAGAGCAAAACGGGAAATAATGCAAGATAACTGATTGCGGCGGGATAAGTCAAAGCGTTCGCGACACAGTGTCATCGACTTTTACAATCGCATTCGGGTTCAGTGCCTGGGAGATAACACGAAGCCTTCGCGAAAAGCGAATCTATTATCAGATGCCACAATGCAAACGAAAGGTTTTACGAGCATGACGTGCAGGCCAAGTCTACATTTCTAATCACGTAGTCTTCGTAACACACGGCACACAAACATATATGAAATAATTTCCAAGTGGCAATCAGATTATGGGAGAAGTGGATCACACAACCGCCATCAGAAGTGTTTAACCAATATACAATGAAAATGAGCGTTATGCATAAACACAATGGAAGATATGTTATATTAATTATAATAACGAGATCAGCGCAGGTCACACATAAATGTAGATCCAATTCACAAAATATACTCGGGATTTCACGTAGCCATACAGAAAAACGATCGTATTATTTTAATGTCATAGCATCCAAGCACTACGAATGGAAAGACCGTACTTTAATTTTATAAGTCTTTAGCTCATAACGTTGTAAAACGCAAATTCCACACTGAAGATCATTTTCTTCTTTAAATTTTCAAAGTCAAAACTGCACGCTATTTCTTGCATTTCTCTAAAGATATAGATTAAAAAGTTGTGCATATACTCACAGATACTATACAAGATATTCGATTGCGGATTAAATGCTAAAATTTATCGATTCACATTCAGGAGAAGTGGTGACTACCACACATCAGTAAGAGTTTAATTAAAATTTGAACAGATGTTGCGATTTATGATCAGTGTTGTAGAATGTGTAATTTCACAGTACGCAAGCTTTAGCTCGATCACTTTGACGAGCACTCTTTCACGATGTCAGAGAAGTTAATCGAATGGATTGATATTTTCTGTATACGCTATAACATAATACAAATTCTTTATGTCGTGGATATTAAAAGTTACGAATATTTTCCGAACAAAATTTACTTAAGACTCTAAGAAAGGGTCTCCCGCGTCGACGAATTCGTTTCCGGAAAAAGCAACACGCTCGCACGCGGTACCGCGTTAACGCGTCGGGCGCAGAGTCGCGTTCGGTTTCGGGTACGGCATTCGGGAAACGCGGCCCGGCGTGTTGCCGAAATGGCTTCGAGGATGCGGGTGACCCTTTCTTAGAGTCTTAAGTAAATTTTGTTCGGAAAATATTCGTAACTTTTAATATCCACGACATAAAGAATTTGCATTATGTTATAGCGTATAAAGAAAATATCAATCCATTCGATTAACTTCTCTGACATCGTGAAAGAGTGCTCGTCAAAGTGATCGAGCTAAAGCTTGCGTATTGTGAAATTACACATTCTACAACACTGATCATAAATCGCAACATCTGTTCAAATTTTAATTAAACTCTTACTGATGTGTGGTAGTCACCACTTCTCCTGAATGTGAATCGATAAATTTTAGCATTTAATCCGCAATCGAATATCTTGTATAGTATCTGTGAGTATATGCACAACTTTTTAATCTATATCTTTAGAGAAATGCAAGAAATAGCGTGCAGTTTTGACTTTGAAAATTTAAAGAAGAAAATGATCTTCAGTGTGGAATTTGCGTTTTACAACGTTATGAGCTAAATACTTATAAAATTAAAGTACGGTCTTTCCATTTGTAGTGCTCGGATGCTATGACATTAAAATAATGTGATCGTTTTTCTGTATGGCTACGTGAAATCTCGAGTATATTTTGTGAATTGGATCTACATTTATGTGTGACCTGCGCTGATCTGGTTATTATAATTATATCTTCCATTGTGTTTATGCATAACGCTCATCTTCATTGTATATTGGTTAAACACTTCTGATGGCGGTTGTGTGATCCACTTCTCCCATAATCTGACTGCCACTTGGAAATTATTTCACATATGTTTGTGTGCCGTGTGTTACGAAGACTACGTGATTAGAAATGTAGACTTGGCCTGCACGTCATGCTCGTAAAATCTTTCGTTTGCATTGTGGCATCTGATAATAGATTCGCTTTTCGCGAAGGCTTCGTGTTATCTCCCATGCACTGAACCCGAATGCGATTGTAAAAGTCGATGACACTGTGTCGCGAACGCTTTGACTTATCCCGCCGCAATCAGTTATCTTGCATTATTTCCCGTTTTGCTCTGTCTTGGACGGCTCATTTTTCCTATGCAGTCATACTAACGGACAACTGTGTTGACAAAAATATTTATTTATTTGTTCCGCACTCCAATCGGGTTGCTTGTCAAAGACGCCTTTTCTTCTTCTTTTACTACGTCTGGGCTATTGCAACTGATTGAGAAATATACATGCACTGTGGAATTTAATTCATGAAATATGATAAGTTTTCACAGGAGATTAGTGATCCTTTTTGTAATCATAGACTGATGTATCATGTCTCTAAATTTCAATGACCGATCCTTCTCCGGCAATTCTATCCTTCTGGTGTTCAACTTGTACAGAGTGTAGTCGAGTAAAACCTATTTGGTGGTCAGGTCTCATTCCATATGAGAATTCTTACACAAATTGTGGAATATTCGTCTCCTTAGCAACCTTCAATCTAATCATAAGCTGTTTTCGTTGCGATGTGTAGAATACATTACAATGATGACAAAGAACAGAATTATTATTTCAATTTTATGCTTGTTTAATCGGATAAATTACAATTCTATTCCAAACTCTGAAGTTTTCGTTTGTTGTCTTGATTCATGAATTCCGAAGACATCAAGTAGTCTATTCTGATTATTGGGCGCTTGAATCCAGCGTTGATTAACGCGGGTGATATGTTGTCGCCGTGTTTGTATTGCTTCAACAACTTGCACTTTGTCGCGATGTACTTGCACAGTCTCTTATTGATGTTTCCTTTCTTTGTATGAAGATTCTTGAATGGTGTACAAGAGAGTATTAGATGAAAATCGTCCGGTGGTCCACAGCAATTGATATGTTTGTTGAGTTTCAATAAATGATGATACATCAGACCGTGCACAACAATATTGAACTTCTGTTCATTCGACATCACTGACTGGTAGAATAAAATAATTGCGTTTGCCGTGGTAGTGGAACATATGACATGATAAGATTTTATGTACTTTCCATCTCAGATATGCGTAATTTCAACAAATCCGTAATGAATCGTGCGATATAGACCGCTTGTTTATGATAATTTGATCTGACTGCTTTCTTGATGAATGCAATGCCCATTGCAATGATTACAATTACATCTGGTCTAGTGTATTTCAATTCTTCGTTAGCAAACCTCAAAAACTCCGCCGTCAATCCCAGTGGCCCTTCCGACGTTGACGTGCAGATATTTTTATAAGTATTGTAGATTCGGCATATAAATTCTTGCACCTTCAGTTCTGTAATGTGTACCATATCTCCGAATACGACCATGTCTAGGACGTATTGAAAGGCAGCGATAATGGAATCGTTTCGCGGCTCTTCCTTTTCGAAGCAGTTTTTTATCACGTCTTCCCATGATTTATGGCAGCGAGTACAAAATATGTCCATCTTTCAATGTAGAGCAAATGTCTCTTCTGTTTTCAAGTGCACGTCTACACTTCATTAAAAGCATATCTATGCTCATTTCATTTTTTGGGCATGAAGAGTGGCATCTTCAAGGTTCCATTCGGGTTCCAAATTTTGAACCTGTAAAGGAGCCTTCCATCGCCGCACGAGCACGTTGCGGCGAAGCCTACATTCAAGGCCACGCGCAACCACAGGTTTTCGAGATGGCTCAGCGCAGTAGAGACTACAAGAGAAGACAAACAAGAAATAACAATACGGGGAACAAAAATTTGTGTGTAACATCACGTGGTAAGGGTATAAGATATAAATAACTGAAAACTTGACAGCTGTTAGGAGAACTAACATCGTTGAGGTTGTTGTAAAGAGCAAACGTGTGTACATTATGGCTGTTACGAAATCTGTTGCCATCTGCTAAACTGTGAGCAATCAAACAAAACACAAAATAAAGGTGTGGTCGGAGTGAACGGCGCAACAACAACAATAAATGATGACGATGAGATGGGGTGTTTCACCGCGGCGGTGCGTACCCTACACCACTGCACGTGGAACGTTATGTGAAGATGATGAAGGAAGGATGCAAATACAAGAAATAACTAAAATGAACGGCAGAAAATAGACCAACGACAGCTTAAGAAGACATGTACTACTTCGCACAGGAAAATGTGATATCTGAGGTTCTACGATGTGCTAACCCAAGCAGCACAATGTACCGAAAGTCGAGTGCAATAGGGGTGGACGGTATGTGTCTTATCAATGTTATTTAGTTTCACCAGTTCGTTCAAGGTCTTCCACCTACCCGTCCACCCCTATTGCACTCGACTTTCAGTACATTGTGCTGCTTGGGAAGGTTGTCAAACCAAGTTTATCGAGGATAGGATCATAATTATAGACACCAATGTGTCGGTCATAGAGAATGTACAATGACTCCAAGGGCTTCGATGCTGTCATTGGGTCAACCTCTTATCTTTGAAAATTAGTGAAGCTAATTAAGTATACCATTGTAGTTAGCCATCGAACACTGATACGCAATTGTAAAAGGCGGTCACTTGGCCCATTTCTATTATAACGCATTACTCTGCTCTCTTTTGATCACAATAATGCTCGTTGCCTTGTCAATGTCATCTGCATTTTTAGATACTGTAGATTTGTCGTTCACCTCGAAACTACAACAACAACAACAACAAAAAATATTAAAAATCACAACTGTCTGTTTGAGTTTGAGTTTGATTTGCGATTTTCTGGCGACTTTCTGTTGCTGTCATCTCTCAAAATGTATCTATCAAAATCCATCAAAATAAGCACAATTTCAGACAACGAAAAAAAGGAAAATATCGTTTCTGCGTTCCTGTCTTTTATTTTCCATACTTAATACAGCTAACGCCGTACTGGATCACATCTATCCCTATTGCAGCCTAATGCCGCGTGTTTTTCGACAGCCGTACTCTTGGCTTTTCTTTTCGTCTGTGGAGAGAGTGCTAGCAGGTGTGCTGTCTTATCAGCGTCTTCTGAAGACTTACAATCTTGATCCAGCCGTACATGCTCGCGCTTTCAGCAGAACTGCTTGGGACTGTGTTGTTCGCTATCGCGTCTTTTTTCATTCGTACATCTTTGTTTCTGTAGGTGTGAAGAAAAGTTTATTGACAGGTTGATGACGCGCAAAAGTCAGTTGTGTAGCATCGATTGCTAGTACGTATGAGTCGAATATATACGAATGAAGCATGATGAAGATTTGATTTACACATCAGAGTTAGTGACATCTTCATGTTGGGAAAAACTTCGCATGGCTGCATATGCGATCACAATGTCCTCCTTTTAACGTTGAAGCCAAAATAAACGGGGGCACTTCAAACCACCTTACTCAAACTGTGACGCAACATTTGCGTCAGCTGGATCGGGTCGTCTGGATCTTTGGACGTCGTTCCCGATTTCCGTTCTTAGCTCACCTCGCGTCACAGAGTCCGCATCTAACATGCGTGACACGCGCTGTTCGAGTTCTAGTTCGACACTTAGACGGGGCCTCTTTCCTCTTGTCTCTTGGATGCCGCCTTCTTCGGAGTACGTGACGTCACGTTTCTGATATCTCCTAGCCTGTAGCGCAGATTAATTTTCTTCTATCCATTAACATATTTTAGCCCATCCCATGCTGCGTCCCTTTTGTTTGTTCGCCGATGATGTGAGGCGCAATTTTTCTTTTCTAGTCCTTGGCTAGAAAGCCATCCTAGTCAGCGCTGCTGCATGTGGCTCATCGCGGCGTGATGCGAAACAACATGTATATACGGGGTCACGCTCTCCTGTCCGTACCCCTTGCATTTGGTTCCCAGATCTAGAAACATAGTTAGGACGTTTAACGTCTCCTGACTCACATCTTTCCCTGCAGTATCTTGCTGAAATTCTTTTACCACACTACTGAAAAGATCCCATAACTGTGCTCGTTCATCTCTGGTGTCCGAGGAGAGGACTAGGGTCACAAGGCGTGGTAGATTCTCAAAAAGTAAATCGACATTCTTTCCTGTTAATGATGTGAATTTAGCAACTTCCGTTTTGCTGTCAGTGAGCAGTCTGACGTTCGCACCAGATCCCTTTATAATGTCCACCAGCTTTCTCACGGATGTGTAATATATTCCTTGCATATTCTCATACAGATTATCGATTACCGTTCTAGCAATTATTCGTTCTACGGCATACAGGCAGTCTGAAGACATATAGGAAAGCCCATCTGTTCGTACTCCCGTCGCAGACTCCCAGAATTCTCAGCACAAAAGCTCTTGCATACATGAACAATAGCAAGAACGCGCGCAGAGCGAATAAGCTTTGGCAACGTCCTAGCATACTTCCTACTCAAGACAAGACCGCAGTGCTATCAGCTCCAGTAGATATCTTGATGAACAGGGAATGATTTCATTGGATGAAGTATAGAGGGGAAAAAAAAAAGTCACTAAAATCAACCGAAACAATAAGTCAGTCGTTCCTTTGTGCACGGGTTTCGTTGATAGCTGACTGTAATCGCCCTCGCCTTTCTGTCTGTCATGTGGTTAATGCGGAAGCCGTGATGAAGCGGGCAACTCTACAAGATACAGATAAAATAATAATTCCGCGCTTGATGCCCCAGTACGAGTACATCATGAGCCGTGCAGCAGTGGCTGGTCTGCGGCCGCTGTAAGAAGAGAAAAAAGGGAAACAGAGAGAGAGAGAGAGAAACTTCGGTAGTTCCGTGGCATCGGCGAGTCCCGCAAAAGAAGCTGATTCATCGCTCTCAAAGAATTTGTACGCGGAAGGTGGACGGTTGTTGTGCTGTGAGACCTACAGACTAAGTTATTTATTTACCCTCGCGGCCATGAGGCAATACAAACGGGAAGTTAAGATTTGGTAGAATAATGTTAACATAGCAGCATACAAGATTTACAACCACATGAAAAAATTGCGCAGATACGTGGAGGTAAATAGACAAGTACATGAAACATTTTGGTCAACTGGAGCAAACAATGACAACACGTACGACGTGGAAATTGAAAAATGACTATGCAGCGCAACGGTTATTGTCACCCAGACGCGTGAGCCTTCCTCTTCATCTCGCCCTCTTCGTCCCTTCACCGAGCAAAGTGCCGCCAGTGTAGGCAGGCAGATCGCTCGAATTTCCATTTCATAGCGGTCGCATAGACATTTCTTAAATTGTTTGGCATCGGTAATGGAATGCATATAAGCTCTTGGATTAACGATCCTCTTAGGAATTATTATGATAATCAATTTTGTGAAACAAACACTCACAAGTTATTATTCGGCGAGCGGAAAGCAGACGCAGATTGAGGTTATGTATGGTAACATGAGAAACTCAGTGCGGCATCCTCCATTGTTCTCCATAGAACCCCGCTTCATTGTCCCTGATGTTTTGCACATGAAGGTACGAATAGTCGTGCGGCTTCTTGAAAACCTGCTCTTGGAAATGCAGGATTTATACACTGCTAATAAGTGCGCCACCCGAAAGGAAAAGACACGTCCGTGAGAAAGCTGGTGGACATTATAAAGGGATCTGGTGCAAATGTCAGACTGCCCACTGACAGCAAAACGAAAGTTGCTAAATTCACATCATTAACAGGAAAGAATGTCGATTTACTTCTTGAGAATCTACCACGCCTTGTGACCCTAGTCCTCTTCTCGGACACCAGGGATGAACGAGCACAGTTGTTATGGGATCTTTTCAGTAGTGTGGTAAAAAAATTCGAGCAAGATACCGCAGGGAAAGATGTGAGTCAGGAGACGTTAAACGTCCTAACTATGTTTCTAGATCTGGGAACCAAATGCAAGGGGTACGGACAGGAGAGCCTGACCCCGCATATACATGTTTTTTCGCATCACGCCGCGATGAGCCACATGCAGCAGCGCTGACTAGGATGGCTTTCTAGCCAAGGACTAGAAAAGAAAAATTGCGCCTTACATCATCGGCGAACAAACAAAAGGGACGCAGCATGGGATGGGCTAAAATATGTTAATGGATAGAAGAAAATTAATCTGCGCTACAGGCTAGGAGATATCAGAAACGTGACGTCACGTACTCCGAAGAAGGCGGCATCCAAGAGACAAGAGCAAAGAGCCCCGTATAAGTGTCGAACTCGAACAGCGCGTGTCACGCATGTTAGATGTGGACTCTATGACGCGAGGTGAGCTAAGAACGGAAATCGGGAACGACGTCCAAAGATCCAGACGACCCGATCCAGCTGACGCAAATGTTGCGTCACAGTTTGAGTAAGGTGGTTTGAAGTGCCCCCGTTTATTTTGGCTTCAACGTTAAAAGGAGGACATTGTGATCGCATATGCAGCCATGCGAAGTTTTTCCCAACATGAAGACGTCACTAACTCTGATGTGTAAATCAAATGTTCATCATGCTTCATTCGTATTTATTCGACTCATACGTACTAGCAATCGATGCTACGCAACTGACTTTTGCGCCATCATCAACCTGTCAATAAACTTTTCTTCACACCTACAGAAACAAAGATGTACGAATGAAAAAAGACGCGATAGCGAACAACACAGTCCCAAGCAGTACTGCTGAAAGCGCGAGCTCGTACGGCTGGATCAAGATTGTAAATCTTCAGAAGAACGCTGATAAGACAGCACACCTGCTAGCACCCTCTCCACAGACGAAAAGAAAAGCCAAGAGTACGGCTGTCGAAAAACACGAGGCATTAGGCTGCAATAGGGATAGATGTGATCCAGTACGGCGTTAGCTGTATTAAGTATGGAAAATAAAAGACAGGAACGCAGAAACGATATTTTCCTTTTTTTTTCGTTGTCTGAAATTGTGCTTATTTTGATGGATTTTGATAGATACATTTTGAGAGATCCCGTACGAAAATTCCGGATCAAACTTGATCAGCCCGGATCTGGTTTTAATCAGGCCGGATCAAGAGAAATCCGGAGTCGTTCAGGTCTCTTCCAGTTGGTTCCGGGCTGGATCTGCCTTTATCCTGCCTGAAGAAAACCGGAATGTCCCGGATTCCGGAACACCCAGGTTTTGATCAGGACAGTACAAGCTAGTCAGGTTTAGTTCGCGGACCAAAAGCGAAGCTGGCATTGATCGATGTGGGTCGGGTTAACACCAGGCCTACCGGACCCGGGTTGTGGCTTGGGTTTGGGCAGTTTTTTTTTTTTTCTGTTTAAAACCTATTAAAGGAGTTCTCTACCGACAGACCGAAATTTTCTAATGTTGGGTCTATAATGTTTGCGTGAACTCGAAATTCGTAACCCGCCACTATTGGTTTCTGTGGTTGTTACGCAACACTGGGAATTAACTGCATTTAACCGTTCGGTTTTTCGGTTGCGCCGATCAAAAAAATAAAAGCAAAAATAGGACTTGAAATGCATTCATACAGACTTTTGCGTCAGAATGAGGTTCTTTGAATTCGTGTCATGCGTTAACTAATCTAACTTTGATAATTGAACTCGCGAATTAGTCTGGGAAAGCTAGCATTTTCCTGCATGGATTTGGAAGCCTGTCGCCACAGCACACTATCCTAGTCAAACTCAATGGGCTTTTCACAAGATTCGTACAGAAATTTGCCAGTCAAAGATACGTTGCTTTGCGAAGTATGGTCGGTGAAATTTGTGGTTGCGGAACTCTCGGCTCCCCCTTTATCGCGACAAAGTGGAAAGAGCGACAAGTTTCATTCCGATCGAGGGTCTCGTCACCGTCATTGTTAGTGGCTACCCAAGCAGCACAATGTACTGAAAGTCGAGTGCAATAGGGGTGGACGGGTAGGTGGAAGGCCTTGAACAGACTCGTGAAACTAAAGAACACTGATAAGACACATACCGTCCACCCCTATTGCACTCGACTTTCGGTACATTGTGCTGCCTGGGTAGTGGCTGAGGACAGACACATTGACAAGGGTATACGTGCGATTATGGAGTGGTTTCTTTTTTTTTTTTTTCGCACAGGAGGAAGGGTATTTGAACGGAGCCAGAGCCAACAATTCGGCAAACGTAAATACCAGCGATCGGCCTTCATCTAATAGCGAATTTGCGGCTGCCAAATTTCTGTAGAAACCTTGTGAAAAATCGCGCGATTTTGAATGCATTTTTGTGCTAGTGGGATGCGCTTCCAGATTAATGCAGAAAAATGCTTCGTTTGCTGGGCTAGTTCAATTAACAAAATTAGCCTAATTAATCTGTAACACGAATGCAAACGGCCCCAATCAGTGGCAAAAGTTTGTATGAGTGCATTCCAAGTAGCCGGATAATTTTCTTAAGTAAGAACTATTTTTTTGGGAACTTAATGGCATCCTGTTTTGGAACCCATTGTATGTGCTCCCTGTTTTGAATGGAGTTTTGAAAACCAGATTTGAGTAAATGAAAACATTGCACTATAGAAGCACTTTGCTTTGAAATTTTGCCTTTTTCCAACTGCACGGTGCACTCAGCATATACTGTGAAATCTGAACACCATGCCTTGTGCCCGATTTGTCGAAAATCAGAGGCACGAAATTAAATACCCTTTATGTTGTGCGCGCTCTCACTTTTCTCGAAGCTGCATATATTTCAGTACGCATTTTAGAATTTGTACGCCGTACTGTTTCTGCACTCTACCCCTTTCTTGTGTTTCCGGCAGCGCGTGTGCTAGCCTGCAACAGGAACATTTTGTTAATTCATACATCTTTGTTAATCAATTAATATTCACGCACTGCTACGTTTGAGTATTTCCGGTGATTCCGCCAAATTCGCGTGCGATTCACGTAAATGCCTCCTTGACGTTCCGACTTCGGAAACATTCCTACATTCCTCGGCTCAGCAATAATAATAATAAAACAACGTGTCACACCGTTATGTCGCATCAGACATCGACAATCCTAAGTCATATGAAATTGCATTTGGAACCATTTGCTCAAGAAGAACAGCTTTTCCAAAAAGAATCCTCAGTCCTGGCAGAACGTGAACAATGACGGACAGAAGTGCGACCATTGGCTAGCAAATTCTCTAGCCTCTATCCTCCGCGGTGACCTAGAAAACTTTCGTTTCACCCCGCCCGGGATTTTCCATTCTGCCGCGGGCTCCACGTGAAGAGGACGTCAAGCTTTGGCGCGATTCACCATGGTATTTGGATTCCTCCTGGTCAAGCGTCACAGGTTTGTTGTTTTCACTAGCTTTGGTATATTGTGTTGCGTTAGCTGTTTAGCTCACTGTACTTTGCTGAAAAAATTGCTGTGCTCGCAGACGCATACTATCTGGAACTGTACACGAAAATCACCCTGGAAGTTCATCCTTTTTTTTCTTTCTTTTTTTTTCAACAGCAAAGGTGCGATAAGGGGCTGTACGCCGAAATAAATCTTTTAAAATAAAACATTCGAAAATCCACGCTTAAAATTCCACCCTTCGAAATCCATTTTCGGAAATAAACGGTTTAAAAATACACGTCCTCAAAATAAACGCTGTTAAAATAAATCATGGTTGGGCTTAGGAAGGTAACGCTCCGTATCAAAGTAGTGATAGCCGTATGGGCGACACGATGATCTTTTCGGCGAAACATGCTATTAGGATATTTCTTACTCATGTTTGTATTGTTATCAATTACATAACAACTTAGGATTTCGAAATATCCAGCTTAAAAGTGATGACGGCGATGCGCGTATGAATACAGGACATGCATGCTTGATCATACCTGGGTAGTAATAGCATTACTGTAATGAAATTACAGTAATAAATTACTTTTTCTGGTAATTTGTAATGTAATGCATTACTTTTGATATTAGGTAATTTGTAATGTAATTTAATTACATTTGGGCTGTAATTTTAGTGACATTACTCCTTACTTTTTACAAAAGAATCGAGTGTGTGTTCTGTGTTGGCACTTGGCAGAAAGAGAGTTGGGGGACTGGCGAGTGAAAAGAATTCCAACGGCACTATGAACGGTGACGCACTCAATCGGCACGTGAAACGTCAATTCCCTTCGACGAGCCAGTTGCCTTAGGCAGGGCACCCACAAACAAACGTTGTTAGGTCAACGGAACCTGTGTACAAAAGGACACAAAAGACTACACTTCTGGAGCCTTCTAATTGGTAGTAAAAAGAGCGTGAAACTTTGCGCTTCATTTTCTCAAAACAACAATTCGCTCTACCTGCCCCGCTTGTGAAACTGATGTTGAATTCCAATGGCAGATTCGGAGCGTTTCCAGAGCAAGTTTTGTTGCTCCGCCGAGAGCAAGTCTGTTCGATTGCCAGTTTGGGAACAGTTCTGGAGTCTTCCAATGGGAGCTTCGGAGCGGCATTCGAGCCAAGGCCGCTCCAGGGAGCAACCCAGACTGCTCCGCCAAAATAGGCAGATTCAACTGGAACTCTACGTGACGTGTCACTTGTCGCTCGTGCTTCATATTTTCTGTCTCTGCTTCGGCAACATGGCCGCTTCCCGACGCATCATCGCCGTGACTAGTATTTAGCGTCGTACGTTAGCAATTTTGTTTCTTGAAGAAAGCAATAAGACAGATATCACCAGGGCAACGTTAGGAGATTAGGAGGATCTTGATGTTTCAAAACATGGCGTTGAATTGGAACATGAGTACAATCTTCTTCTTCTTTCTCCGTCTCTGGCCGCCATCCACCAAGGAAGATTACCAAGGGCTAAACTCCAAGTTGGGCGCAAGTGTTCCAGTCGCAGATTCGGATCACTTGCTCAAGGCCAGATCAAGCCGCTCCACTGCGGAGTGTGCCACTTGCTCCGACTCTGCCATTGGAATTCAACATGATATCTCCGTAACGACTCCGTCTATATTGGTGCGGTCTGTTTTCTTACAATCACTGAACATTCCTAGAGGTCGTGACATTCTTATTTTTTCAGGTAAATCAATTTATAATTTATGCTATCTGTGCTAGATGTGTCAGTTGCGACCGCATGCAGAAAAATGAAAACCAAAAATTGTCATCGTGGAAATTGAAAAAACTAAGAATGTCATGACCTCAACCGTACATTTGGGAATGCACTCCAAGTTCAAGCTGTCTTCTATAATATTTTTCAAACTCTGCAGGCCTTTCACAAAATGCAAAGAATTTGTAATTTGTAAAAATTTGTAAAAAAAAGTTTTAGAGATATTATAATATTTTTTCTGGTAAATTCATTTTGATGGCATTATCAACGATGGTGCAAATTTTCATCATAATCTATTGAGAAACAAAAAAGTTTGGGTCGATCCCCACGTTTATTGTCATCTATCCATTAAATATCTGCTGCTATATTTAAAGCGAATGTATCATGCCGTCATTTGGTAGAACAAGGAGAGAATTTTCGATAATACAGCAAGCACCCGTTGCTGTGTTGATGTAACATATATTTCTTGGAACGCTCCATCTAACTGATTTTACGTAATTCGTTATACCTCCGCTTTCTTCGCCGAGAGAGAATAGTGTGTGTTGGGTGTCATTTAGAGGGCGGTCGCGATCTTCCCTATCGATTCCTAAACTACAGTGCGGTGCACTAATTCAGGAACACATATGAAAAGGGCGGTATAGTGTCCCAGTCCCACTTGCATGTTGTCAAAGGTGTCAGCATTGTTGAAAGCAGAGAAAAAATATATTTCCTTTATACTGCTTGTGTGCTATAATTTATTCGCACATTTGCATACTTTTTTCTGGTGCAAGAAATACAGGGACACTTGGAGTTTTATATAAATGTGTTTTGTAGCACACAAACAAAAATACAATATACAATATTATACCACTTCGTCGTAGTGCCTTGTCGTCAGCGATAACGTCGAGGACACGCTGAAGAATACTCTCAATCTATTTGTGTGTGGTGTCGGTATCGGAGGACTTCGAGCTTTTGACACGTACAATACTGGAAGCCATTCGCGTAAATTTTGCGCACAACGATACCCAAGAGATATTTTTAAAAAAAACAGGATTAGGTCAGGGCTACGAGCTGGCCAAGGCAGGACCGTGTATGGCCTCCAGCATTGCTGGAAGACCGGGCCCTGATGACGTCGACGACGAAAGCCCACAGAACCAGTAACCGCCCCTGGACATCCGACATGGGTCCGAGCATCCGCAGCCTGACGTAAACATCCATTGAACGGCTCCTGGACGCGTTAGTTGGGATGCTCCAACGACTATACGCTGCAGACGTCCCACATATATCACCCTGTGGACACCATGCGCACCCCATCCGCACTGTGTCTACAAAGAGCCGTTTGAGCACCCCTTTTCGCTCTTCAACCTCCGCCTCTGCCGTCTGACTGCGTCGCCGCCAAAGGAGAAATCTGCGCAGAAGGCTTTTTTTTTTCGCAACGTGCAGAAGAGAGTCACGTGATGCCATAGCCCGTTGTGCGGATGATTTGAAACGCAGCTGGAGGGGCTGGAGAAACATGGCGGCTCTGCAATGGCTTGGAGTAATACGGTAATTTTCAACGCGAACGGCACCAGTACAGCTTGAATTTTGTGAAGAGTTTGGTGAATATGCCTTGTAGGTAACGGATTCTCCATCGGGGGCCACTATCTATCACCGAAACAGGTAAACGGCCGTGGTGCCTTTTTTTCTTCGCGCTCGCGTTTTAGACTCCTTTGTTTTTCCAAGTCGCTTTACCCCACTGTCTAGTGAAAAAAAAAAAAAATCAATCGATCCTAGCTGAGCTTGTAATATAGGAATATTAGTGCGTGTGTGCTAGTTTTATTTTGTGATCCACTCACTGTGTTCTTGGTGTTCTTTCAGGCTTAAACGGCTGGCTATACCGCTCAGCATCGGCCGTTAATTGCTGTGTGCGTCTCAGCGTCTCCCAGAGAGTGTGGGATGTTTTTTCTGTGAGCGGTCTTGGAATTGTTTACTGTCTTATGCATTACAGGTAAGAATGCTAGGTAAACGCTCGAATGCGTACGTACCAAAGGCAGAGACCGATGATGCCTGTATTATTTCTGTCGTTTTTACCAGTGTGCCTCAGCTACAGAACTTGGCCAGTGAGCTCCAGAGGCCGGAAGACGCAGAAAGGAACAATATAAAGAGACCGGTAGCCATTCATAAGCCATGAAGGGGCGTGAGGATACAGTTGCGTCGATTCCATGCAAGATTCCAACTAACGATAGGGCGAGCAACATGGATGTTTTTTTTTCTTGTTTACATAACGTGGCGATAATTGTAATCACGATCTGTATGAACGGGAATGATCTGGATATGGCGCCTTGTCACGTTCTTTCATTATTTATACTGCTTATGTGCCGGCAGGCATGTACGAATGCACATGTAAATAAAGTCCACATAGAAATAAAGTATTTTCGGTGTACACTTGCGTCCTTGTGTTTATCACATGATTAAAATTACGATATTTCCATAGGCGCGCGATACCTATGGGGCCGGAATAGAGATCCTCCACAGGTCCCTCGAAGATCCGCATCGGCGGTCCTGCGACGTCCATTTAGCATAATTTTCTCTTGATTAGCGCGGTAGTACGGGCGTAGTTAAAACGTAGCCGGGAGCAAATGTGTACGTTCGGGAGACGTACCCAGCATTCACAACCCGACGTTCGCTGGATGTTGGTGGGCGGTTACTGGTTCTGTGGGAGGAGGGAACCTTTCCTTCAACCCTTTACAGAATGTTTATAAAAAAATCTATAAGAGCAGGATAAATGCCGTTTTATTATTAAATGCCGCAATTATTAAATCGATGTATGCAACTCGATGATGTTCATCCTTCCAGGTTTATCTGCTACCCATGCCTACTTCCACCACCGGGTTGAGTCCTATGATGATCGTACGCTGTTGCAAGACGTCGATTGCGATCAGTGCGATTGCAGATTGGTGAATTGCTAACATCCTACGTACAAATCCGAACAAGACGTGTGTTTATCTTTTACAAGTAGCAAAATTGATGTTTATGTGTCCAAACGTCTTTGGTGCGTGATTTTGGGTGTTCAGGTGAGAGTCGCCTGTTTGATCGCCTTTTTTTCATTTACAACGAGACGCATAGGTAGGACGGGTATCCCTCAAAACTCGTCAGGTACCTGGCACACTACCTGGCACCAGTTTGTGCCAGGTACTACCTGGCACAAACGCAGTCATCAGGCTAGAGCACGTGGTTTTTTTCTCTTCTTTTTCTCGCGACGCGTTCATTTTGCAAGAATGCTTACACATGTTCTCTGTAGGAATCATGAGGGAAGGCTTGTGTTATGTCCTCGCGCAGACTTGTATAATAAACTCAAAATACACTATACTTTTTCTGTGTTTTGATACGCTACTGAATACTTTTGATGGCAAGTATTTTTAAAGCATTTAAAATACTTCACTATTCACTATTCTACACTATTTGCTACTCATAACTCAAAACACTTTCCTTCCTCACAATGCCGTATCGCGCACACTTCCCGCAGTGTCCACATTTTCTGCTCACTGGAACTTCCCCCCTTTTCTTTCATTCTTTTTTGTTTTTGGGAATTCGCGCATCTGTCATTTATCCTCCCGTACGATAAGCTGGTCCCACGCTTGGCCTTGCCTTTCAATACCTCGACCCATTCGTCAGAAAACTGTTCCTATTGCCACGAATCATCTTCGAGAAACATCCAGGGCAGGCACGAAACGGCACATCTCATCCCGGCGCGTGTTGAAGAAGAGGCAACCCAAGCAGCACAATGTACTGAAAGTCAAGTGCAATAGGGGTGGCCGGTATGTGTCTTATCAATGTTCTTTAGTTTCAGAATTCTGTTCAAGGCCTTCCACCTACCCGTCCACCCCTATTGCACTCGACTTTCAGTACATTGTGCTGCTTGGGAAGAAGCTTCCAGACACATCGCCTGCTCTCTGGCAAACGCACGTGCTGTTTCTAGACTTTTCGGCGCGACGCTTAAATGCTTGTGCGCTCCAGGCTGCAGCATTCTTGCTTTGGACTCAGTTGTGTTCAGAGAGCTATCACTCTCGTGTTTTTGCTATCAAGTAGTTTAATAAACCGTTTGCTGTTTATTCGACGACTCGCCGGCCCATTTCGCTTCGTGACATTTCCGGTGGAGGTGCGGGGCATCCCTTGTCCAACGGCCTGGAAGACCAAGTGCGACAAAGCAGAAGACAGCTTGGTCTGCCCGCAGAATTCGGTCCATTAGAACCCCCTAAACGCAAGAAGATGACTGCGGGAGACCAGTACCCAAGTGGCGCAACCTGTTGCCACGCCCATAGCCCCTGCACTGTCGCCGAAGACATTCAGCGGGGAGTATTACGACGACGTGGACGATTGGGTCGACCACTACGAGCGGATCGCCAAGTTCAACAACTGCAGTGACGACCAGAAGCTCGTCAACGTCTATTTCTCCCTGGAAGGCACCGCGAAGACATGGTTCGAGAACCGGGAGACTTCGCTCACGTCCTGGGACGTCTTCAAAAGCAAACTCCGCGAGGCGTTCGCTTTTCAACAACGAGCTGAACGCGCTGAACATCTGCTCCAGAGACGGACCCAGCTGCCAAACGAAAGCGTTACGGGCTTCGTCGAGGATGTGTTGCGGCTCTTCCGGCGAGCTGGCCCCAAAGCATCCGAGGAGAAGAATGTTCAGCGACTCATGAGGGGCGTAAAAGAAGAAATTTTTCGCGCCCTGTCCCGGGATCCACCGGCCAAGACCGACGCTTTTCTGGACGAAGCCGTCCGCATTGAGAGGACCCTGCTCTCTCGCGCTACCGTCGACCAACGACACCAGGGCTACGAGGCTTTCTCCACGACCGCTGGCCTCGACGTCGGATCGCTCAGACAGCTGATTCGAGAGGTGGTACGCGAAGAAGTACGAGCTCTCCTCTGTCCTGAGAAGGCTCAAGACCCTTTGTCTTCAGTCGGTGCGATCATCGAGGACGAGGTACAGCAGGCAATCCAGACATCGTCAACCGCCAACCCCGACGCCGAAGTACCGAGACCAACCTACGCCGCCGCTCTGAGACAGGTGCCACCTTCTCGTCCGCCTTCCCAGTAAACCATAGACGTCTAGCCCTATCGA
Organism: Ornithodoros turicata; assembly: GCF_037126465.1. Taxonomy (NCBI): domain Eukaryota; kingdom Metazoa; phylum Arthropoda; class Arachnida; order Ixodida; family Argasidae; genus Ornithodoros; species Ornithodoros turicata. The sequence continues at coordinate 108,990,873 of NC_088201.1, forward strand.
AAATTCCACCAGCCCATTGGCCTGGTGGACCACCACCACGTAATTTGGGACAGTCCACCAGAGATCCTGGTGGTTGGATGCCCTGGTGGAGGACCGGAGATTCTGGTGGTCTGGTGGGTGACCCGAATCGTGGTGGTCTGGTGGGCAATCAGGAATTCTGGTGGTCTGGTGGGGTGACCACGAATTCTGGTGGTCTGGTGGGGTGACCAGCAATATCAGTAGCTTGGAGAACTGCTTTAAATAGTGGTGTCATGGGGTTTGGTGTGCCAAGCATTCATTCGCTTGCAGTAGAAGAATGTGAACAGCGATTGATGTGTGTCTGTTGTACTGAAATGATCGCACATGTTCCAGTTTCTCACCGTTTATTTTTTCCTCCGTAAATCTGACATTTTTTGGGACAAGAAGTACCTTGCTGTACGTCGTCTCATCTTCTGTTCCTGCTCAGTGGTGCAGCCATGCCGCCTTTCAAACATACCTGAAAAATATATACAAATTAAGTATAACTGTAACAAATTCCATGCATCGCAGATGTATATCCTGCAGTGTCAGTTTGAGAAATTTACATGACTCGAATACCAGAAGGTTCAAAGCATGGACAAATTGCTTTTTGAATTATCTGAAAAAGCAATCATTCCTGAAAGAGAAGTGGCATGCATAGCATGCGCACATGTGTGCACAATGTACGTAAAGTCACCGCATTAAGATTGCGTACAGGACAGGAGTACAGCTTGGGACCAAAATTTACGGAACACGGCACTGGGGTATTCCTTCATCAAAGCGGCCCCCTGCTGGAGATCATGAAGATAACGAATAAGAAACGGGTGACCGGGTGCTCTACCCTTCCCTTAGTATGTGTATGTGCTTCTGTTTGCTGCTAAGGTGTTGCTCCAATGGAGAAATGCGACACCCCGGTGTTCCATAAACTTTTGTCCCAAGCTGTACAACAACATGACACTCAGGTGAGTGGTTAATATACAGGGTGTCTGTCTTTTTTTTAATACATATCTTTTAGATCTTTTAATACATACCCGAATTTAGAAAAAAATATTTCCCGAAAACTTCAGGCTCTGCATAAAACACTGGCTCAAGCCTGTCTCGCTTCATCAAGTAGCTCAATGGCAAGTACTGTGTCAAATATTTCGCTTTAACATATTTGGAACACTCAAAAGCTTGGCAACGAAGCACAAAAATGTGAGGTTTAGCGAGTCCATGGTGCACACATATTGAAAACAAAATGCACAAGCCATACCATAAAGGGCCTCTAGTTTGTGTGGTGTCAAGGGCTGCTGAACCTGAACACAGCCGTCCGCTTTGGCCCGATTTGAAAGTGTGCCAGTGACACTTTTTGTCGCCAGCACTGGTGCAGACCAAATTGCCAGTGCAGCTTGTTTGATAAACATGCTGTCCTCCTTGTAACTGTGTATTTTGTCCCAGACCACCTTTGGCATCCAAACGCCACGACCTGCATGCACCTATACAAGTGCGACAAAAAGAGCAAAGTCATGCATTTTGACACTATATAGACATCCAATACGCAGCTACATAGCACAGCGCAGCGGTCAAGTAATTGTCAGAAGCAGTGTGAGAAACTAAACCCAAAGCATCACTTTTGGTGGAACTGAAACTGAACTGAAATTTCCAAGACGCTCTTGTTGCCAAATGGGAAGTAAAAAATAATCAGCCAAGAAATAAATACATAAATAAAAATAATGGTGACCAGTTTTCAATGAAACTGTTCCAATATAAGGAAAGTCAGCATGAAATTCCGTAGGAGAGCAAAATGGAAGTATTATAGCGCTAAGGATGAGTTCTACGAGAATTGTTTTCCAGTAAGTCAGTCAAGGAAAGGCAGAAATCAAATGAAAACAAGAGTCTACTTTTCCTGAAACTATATTCTTCAGAGCAGCTCAGAATGCAATTTTTTTCTTCAACATTCTAGTCAGAAGAACGTATACAGAAATCCAAAATGGACTACCACTAAAACAGGCTAGCAACTGGCATCGTCCAGGTCACCAGCAGAATAAATTTATTATGATACTCTGGCCACCCATTTTAAGAATTGAGGAAACCAAATTCATGCAAAACATCATAGCAGTGGGCCACAGACGAGACACGTTATAGATGTGCTGGGCAGTGTTAGCTCTTACCTGGCCATTGCTGTCCTCTTCACCAATAGCAGTTGTAGAAGACTCAACATTAAAACATGGTGTGGCCCCACCTTCAGCAGGGTCTTGTACTGTGCATACATAAGCAGAAAAGGCCCGTGTGAGGAAAGTTGCATTAAACAACAAAACAATATTACTGGCTCTGAAATGCAACCACTTGTGACTGCTAAACACAAAAAGCACATGGTTGAGGGGCATCAGGCACCATCACACCTACCTTCATCAGGAGGACACGACAAAGAGGCGTCAATACCAAAGGAAGTCCCAGCATCCGAAACTGTGGAAGAAACAAGAAACGGTATAACCATTATGTGATAATGTATTGAACTTTCATGCGTAGGCAACAGAGAAATATTTTACAAGAATAAAAGATAATATGCTTTTGTTTTTTACACAAAAAAGCACACAGAGCACCATGTATGACAATGAAAAAATGGCTAGGAAGCAAGCGAGCTGGTGAAGATGATGCGTAATATAAAACCCCGAGACTAGGGAATACGAAGGGACAGACACGTGTTGTGTCTGTTTCTTCGTGTTCCTTAGTCTCGGGGTTTACGTCATGCGCCATGTATGAGACAGCATGCAGCTAAGAAATATTGTTGATTGACCTCTGAATTTGGCATTGAGATGTGACGTACGATGTCGACAAAACTGCATAATGAGTGTACCATGCACGCTTCCAAATCGAACCACAGGGTTATGTGGGAACGCTGGTTATGGTGACATGCCTTTTACAGTTATACGAGAATGCGTGCGTGAAGAAAAGACATAGTGTGTTTCAGTATGCTGTCTCCGACTCTGTCTAATAATCAACACCAATTTGCATATTTCTGCTACTTGCAAATGCTGTTCCACTTACTTTGCCGAGAGGCGTCGTAAGACACCATTCTGTGGTTATCGGGGCAAGCCGAAATGACTGGTTGAGGTAGCGGAACCTCTGTGTGGCCTGCAAAGGAATGACCTCGACCTACAGATAAGAGATCTCTTGTAAACCAACGTTGTATTTGTAACACAGTTTTTGTGCGTGCAAATTTTGTGGAATATCCTCATCACATGCCTCACCTGCATTACTTATGTTCAACTCACTTTGCCGAGAGACCTGTCCAAGAACAGGTTCGCTGGAATCTTGCACAACATTCTGTGTTGATGGTACAGGTCCAAGGTCGTCTATAAGAAAAGCAGCAAAACCAAAATAATAATGAGTGTGTGTACATGTATACATATCATATGAAGTCACACCCATTAAAATAGTAGATCAAACACTTACTTACCTCCACCATTTTCTGCCACGACATTGGTCAGGGGGTCAGTGAACACAACTTTTTCTAAGGGAGAAACAACAAGGGAGAAACATGCAGTTCAACAATATGCAGGACTTTAGAGAAGCTGACCCATGGATCGAACACTATACTATAACAACACAAACTGAGTTAATACAGAATATGTGCTTTCCCAGCATTACTCATACTACAGCTAGTGATTATCTGCCGTGGAAGTCCCAACTATATTCTTGTCAGTTGTAACGATTCCTAATTTTCATTTTCGATTTCATTATCAACTCACCCAATTTAAAAAGCTTCGAGCATAGCACTCTTTGCAGTTCAAGGTTGGCCTTTTTCAATGCCTCGTTCTCGTGCAACAGTTTTTCGTACTTCTCCTTTATGGTCTCTAATTCTTTCTTTGACACGAGCTCGTCACTGGATGAACTCATAGAGTCCAAAAGGCGAAGCTCCTCTGCATGCTGAGCCACCTTCTTTGTCTTTTTCGCGGTTGGTTGCTTTTTTGTGGCCAGCTGAAATGGGAGGCCAGGACAGTAAGTTGGCAGTAGAATGAGATAAATGGACGTAAGTGCTGTAAACTCTTCTTCAAGTCGGTGTGCTAACCGAAAAGGCCTGTCGGCTACGTATTATCTAGCACACAGAGACATGAAGAAAGGTTAAAAACAAATGGCCCATCACTACACAGCAAAGACGTGATATTTACCTTACGCTTCTTTGAAGCAGCGGACTGTCCTCCAGCGGGCTTTGATCTTCGCATCACATAAATCTCCATCTCCTCCATGGACTCTGCAATAGTAAGAATCGTCAGAGAACAACAATGCACGTGGAGCACGAGCTAGGCTTTATGCGCTGGTAGGACAATAATATTGTACAGAGCGTAACAATCGTAGTCAACGCAAGTGTTTAGGTACTTGGTAACGTCTACGTTCGCCGTTTCTCATGCAAGCTTGCCGGCTTTTTAACTAGTCCTGGTAAACAACTTTTGCGACGGCCACGGGACCTAGTTTCATGGCGCAAAAACGTAAATGACAAGAAAAAAGAAGGTACGCACTTATGTAGGAGCGCTATACATTCCTTTGTTTTCTGGTGACAGAGTTTCTTTGGTTTGCTGAGTGGCATTCGTTGTTTCCCCAAGTGAAATGAAGGTAATCTTTGTCTTCAACATTCTCGGAATGCACTCATATATTTATCATTGCGCGACGGAACATACTTATTATTCATGTCGCTTACGGAGAAAGAAAACACGACAGTACTTACCAGTCATGTGAATCAATTTCGCTGAATAGAAGTCCCCGTCCGTTTTGTCGTCTCCAGCCCAATAAACCAAGTATAGGCTATCGGGATCGAAGTCATAGACGTCCTGCGGGCTGAAATTCTTCACATACTCAGATGTGGTGATTTGTTTTTCACCGTCGATTTCAAATTGGGCGTAAACGAAATACATTTTCCGCCAACACGTGGGACACAACAAAACCGCACCACAACACAGAAAAAAAATGACAACAGACGCCCAATGTAGCCGACTGCTCAGACGGCGCTCCGCTATAGCGGGGAAATCGTCTGCTTCAGCCAGCATCGAAGCCCACGCATTGCGATGCCATGCAACTTCCCAAAAAGAAAGGAATAATTTTTCGAACACTTCTGTTTTCTGCTCCTATTTTATGGCATTGGTGTGACATGTACAACAAGATTCCTTCTGCTAGAGACACATGCATCAGTGCACATTACATAAAACGTTTGGTTCACACATACAGGGTGCGTGAATATTCTTGTTCCACGGACACTTTTATAATGTCTTTTTTCCACAGAAAGACTAGGGATTGAAATCGTTTGCCGTCTTGCATCGTCACAGTACTGTTTAATGAGTCTTCCTTTTCCATGCTTAGCTAGGTAGTTAGCTGAAATACCGGTTAAATATGGTAGACTTCTTGGCGGACTTCTGTATTGTATATCCTAACAATTGTTTTGTTTTTCGTGTGACCTTGCCTCATGTTATTGTCTTTTTGTTTATGTTTGCTTGTTTTTATTTATTTATTTCGAACCCACAGCGCCATTCGGCACAGTGGGTACGAAATAAATATTCATCAAAAAAGCACTAGCAGCCATAGCCGTAGCCACCGTAGCCATTGATTGAGACAACTTCGCTTTGAAATCATCCGCTCATGACGTTACTTGCTTGTTAAGCAGTGTTTTAGAGATGGTTGTAGAGTTCATCCGGTTCCCCGCACAAGATAACTTCATGCACTGAAACCGCACAGCGCCATTAGCTGTTGATGAGCCAAGAAATGAGTGTCCCACCTGAGAAGAGAAGTCGGGGACCATATCGGCAGTGGATGGAACCGAACACTGGAAGAGATGCACCAAGGCAGACAATACACAACGATAGGAGGCGACAAGAGAGTGTGAGTACAAAAACAGTTATGGGGAAATTCGTCATGATTATAGAAAAGTTGAGGACGAAAGCTGAAATAAACTGGAGCATAAGTAACAAACCCGGGCACCCCGTACTCATGGACAAAGTGTACAAGCTCAAAATTGTGAACCAAGAGGTCAACGGGTTCTTTACGGAGCAGTGCATTGTCTTTCCTGTTGAGCCTTCGTTCGCTATTTACAGATTTCATAAACGGTGCCCATGACAACGAAAATGGCAACGCTGCACCATCGTTATCGCTATATTTGCTGTGACAGCTGCACAATGCATGCCAAATGTTTTTAGCGATGTCTAGAACAGACTGCCCTGTTTTTCTCCTTTTGATATTTTGACTTGCCTATATGTCTTGCCAACCAGCTGAGTGCTACCCTCCTGTTTCAGGCATCAGTGTCACTAGTTCATTCGGCTGCATCAACAAATGACTCCCAGAATGATGCTCCCTCAACACAGTGGCACGGCGGTGATGATTCTGATGACACTCCAGAAGTATATTTTGACAGTGGAGCTTCTGTGAGCAGCGATACAGACGAAGAAGCTATCACCAATGGGGATGAAGACAGTAATGACAGTGACAACGAATTTCATGCATTCCTTGGAGCGTACAGTAGAGAAACGTTGCCACATCAAGAGACCACAAAGGGACAGGCAATGCTACTAATCCTGATATATGTGGTGTCAGCAGGGCTTTCATGGACTCAAGTTGATGGGCTTCTCAGGCTCATCAATGCACTATTTGGGACTGATGTCCTGCCACGCTCCAAGTACATGTTGAGGAAGCTTTGGCGCAAGCGTCAAGAAGGTGCTCTTGCAATCCACTACTTCTGCAGCACATGCTATGCCCATTTGGGGACCCGTGCAAGGTCAACAAAAGGCTGCACGTTTACCTGCTCCTTCTGCCGTGTAGACCATAAGCAAGAGAAGTTACTCTCCTCTGGAAGCTTCTTTGTAATAATGGACATCAAGAAGCGGCTGCAAATGTTGCTGAAGGGTGTTGGAGCAGCTCTACTAAACCGTCTCGATGCACTTGCTTCAGAAACCCGTCCCCAAGGGGTGTATACCGACATCACAGATGGTCAGTTGTATAAGAGAGCTCGCAATAATATCGGGATGAACTGGTGCGACTTCACTGTTAGTTTTAACAGTGATGGTTCCCCTGCTTTCGAGTCCACGAAATCATCAGTCTGGCCCATTCAAATTCTCATTAATGAACTGCCAATCAGAATGCGACAGAGCAACACGCTCATTTGTGGACTGTGGTTCGCAAAGGTCCACCCACCTGTTCACCTCTTCTTGAACGCATTTGTGCAGAACTTCAAGAACATTGGCCAGATTGTGTGGAAGGCACTGAACAGAGTTGTGACTTCAAATGTGTATGCAATCTGTTGTGTTGCTGATTCTCCAGCCAGAGCTTCTATTTTAAACCGGAAGCAGTTCAATGGCTTCTATGGTTGCTCCTGGTGTCTCCAGAGAGGCGTGTTGGTGAATGGTAAGCTTTCAGCAAAGCATTATATTTAGCGTTAGTCAGCTGGCATGAAATGTTGTTACCAATTATTAATATTCCATTGCTTTTGTAGTTTTAACTTTTGCAGTTTTGCTTTTTGCATGTGCACATAATGTTTAGATATTACTGTTACATATACATTACTGGTATATAACATTCTGTTGACTTGATCCACCCAATACATGTATAACTGTGTGATGTATGGGTTGGTTTCAACAACTCTTTTTGAAACCGACTTCTCCTTCCTGCCAATTATACATCATCTCGTCATGCCCATCTTCACAAAGCCCAGCTAGTATGTTGCAGCTCTACATTTCTTCCCAATGCAGCTAAAGATTGGAATGCCCTCTTCCCTATGTAGTGCCCATTATGGGGACCATAACTAACGTGAATAAATAAATAAATACTACACAGCACTCATGAATATCAGTTATTATGGAGATTAACAAACATTGTAAAAATTAATTGCAGGCACCCTGAAGTATCCAGCAGAACCCACAGGAGCATGCCTCGAGAGGACCCACACAAGTGTTCTGAAGGCAATGAAGCTGGCTGTTCTTCGAGGGAAAGATGTTGACGGCATCAAGGGGCCGAGCCCTATCGTCGAGTTGGTCGGACTTGATGTCGTGTGGGGCGTACCGCCTGACTACATGCACTGTGTATTGCTTGGAGTGGTGAAGTACCTCACCGAACTATGGATGTCATCAGTTGGTGAACCATATTATGTTGGGAGGAAAATGGGCCTTATCAATAGGAGGCTATGTGCTATCCGCCCTCCTATATCCTTCACACGACTCTCACGTTCTCTTTCTGAGCATGCCTTTTGGAAGGCAACTGAGTGGAGAAACTGGGTGTTGTACTTCATGTTGCCCACACTGAATGGTGTCCTTCCTGTTAGATATCTGGTCCATGCCTCATTGCTTACAGAAAGCCTCTTTTTACTTCTCCAAGATAGCATCAAGGAAAGTGACATAGACACAGCCGACCATCTTTTGCAGACATTTGTGCATGATACCGAAAGGTTGTATGGCGCGGAAGCAGCCAGATTCAATGTACATCAATTGTTACATCTTGCAAAAACTGTGCGCATGCTTGGTCCATTGTGGGCAACATCAATGTTTCCCTTCGAAAGTGGAAATGGCAAAATATTGAATCTGGTAACTGCAGCGAAGAGCGTCCCCCTTCAAATAGCTGAACGTGTGTTCATGAGTGAAACAGTACGTGAAATGGATAGGCACATACCACTTCCATACCACTTGGAGACCTGTGCACAGAGACTTCAAAAGGCTAAGGAAACAAGTGTTAGCTGTCACGGGCTAGGTGCTGCAAGCTGTAACACACAGATGACTACGGAAACTGCAAACCTGCTCTTTGAAAAGGTTCGAAGAAATGTGTCAGTTGAATACTTTGAGAGGGCAATCATAAATCGCATTGTCGTTCACACATCTCAATATGCACGTGCTCAAAGGACATGCTCCAGCTATTTAAAAATGTGTGATGGGGAGTTTTGCGAAGTCAGGGCAATCTTTTCCTTCCAAGAACAGTTTGAAATAAGGATAGCTTTGCTCTGTAAGCAGTTGCTTGTAGTTCCTTCGGGTCTTGGCCATGTTACCCACATTCACAAGTCCAATTGCCCCCCGGCATCTGAACGGATGTGCATGTATCTTGATAACGAAGTCGAAAATCAGGTCATCTTTGTTCGTATTGCACAGGAAGACTACATTTGCGAGCAGCCAAACACGTGTGAGACAGACTAGAAAGATCACATGCCTCTTCAGTTTAAGTGCACTTGGCGCACCCGTTCCAAGCGTGCACCACTCATGTAGCCATTTCTTTTTGTGTAAATATTGTAATCTCCTAGCAGTTGTCATTGATTACCTACTTCGTTTTCTTGTTCTGTGTATATATTGCAGTGTGGTAGCTATTGTCTTTCATTACAGTTTATTTCATATGACATGTTTGCATAGATCACCACAGGGAAATTGTGCATTAAAATATTGATTAATTATTAAAGGTGTATGTTGTAGTATTACCTGTCTTTATTGCACGACTTGCTCAACGTGCAGGAGAAATCATGTGTGTTCGGTGTGTCTCATTTAGCACAACGAAATCTGCTAGTTGACCTTGAAAGTTGTGCTGTAAACTCCTAACTCGACTTGATATCTCGTTAATTAACATGGGCACATTAGATTTATCAAACTGGAAAGCCTCCTGCTTGTGTCGTATTGCGTGATACAAATAACTTCCTGTGTGTTACCCGCTGCAAATTTGCCTGTGTCTTACAGCAGGCTGGGAATTCGGTTAGTTGACCTGTCACGCCATGGCAGCTGTTGAATACTATGTTGAAGACGACGACTCAGCGCCTGCACGCCCACGCGATTGCTCACGCTTTTTCATTCTTCTCCCAAGCACCATCCAATAAACATCGTCACCTACTTGCTCTCCCTGTACTGTATTCCAAAGTGGTGCCGTGACCAGGATCCAGAACGCAACAAGTACTGACCGGGAAGACTACAGGGAGCTTGAGCGATGGACCGAACTCAGCTGAACAAAAAGCGCAAGATTCTGCGGAACCAGGTGACGACGATCCAGAACGATCTTGACCGACGAACGGCGGGTGAAGAACCTCAGGACATTACCGAATTGGCAGCACGCATCGACAGGCTACAAAGCCTCAACGCCTCTCTCAAAGAAGTCGATAGTCAGATCGAACCTCTTCTTACTGAAGATGAGTTTGACCAGGAGTTCACGAAGCAGCTGGATTATCAAAACAGATTGGAAATGACCCTCTTCATGGCAAAGGCACACGTCGACGCCCGTAGACGTGCTGTGACCACCTCTGATATCCCTGCCATCGCACATCCACAGGGAGATGCCTCCCCTGCGCGGGTACACACCGTTCAAGCACCACAAACGCAAGCCGCTGTTCGCCTTCCCAAACTAGAAATGCTGAAGTTCGACGGCAAACGATGTCACTGGCAGCAATTTTGGAGTCAATTCAATGTGACTATCCACACCAATGCCTCACTCCCTGAGAGTAGCAAGATGCAGTACCTAATGGCTGCACTACAAGGGGAAGCTGCGAACGCCGTGGAAGGTCTACAGTTGACTCCTGGCACTTACGAATCTGCCGTCGAGATTCTCCGCAATCGTTTCGGCAACGATAATCTACTAATTCAAGAACACCTCAAAAGCCTGGCGGATATCGAACCCGTACGTTCGAGCCGACATCTCTACGACTTGCGGAGGCTATATGACACAGTCCAGGCTCACATTCGAGGACTGAACTGCCTTGGCACTACTACAGAGTCTTACTGCTCTATGCTGTACCCGATCTTGCTGAGATCTCTTCCGATGGATATGGCATTGCAATTTAACCGTGTACTTACCGAGAAAACGGTATCAACCGCTTCGACATCAACCGCTTTGACATCAGCCTCTACAGGCACATCGTTTCACAACAACGCGTTGAAGTCATTACTGACCTTCCTAGGAAACGAAGTAAGGCACCGCGAAGAAATCACCCAGCGTACCTTTCAATCTCCTCCCGAACATGACCCCACAAAGACGCCGCACTTTCGCAAATTTAAACCGGCGAATGGTCGTCCAGTGGTCACATTGCAAAACATGGTCAAGGCAGGCAAGGGAAATGAACGCTGCCTCTTTTGCAACATGACAAGCCATGCGATAGCAGATTGTACAAGCACAAAGTCTCTTGCCGAAAAGAAACACGTATTAGCAGAGCAACGCCGATGCTTCAGATGTTGCAAGCCGAATCACGCTGCAAGACATTGTAGAACCCGCCCAAAATGCCACAAATGTGCCGGTCACCACGCAACGACGATGTGCGACCCAGAATATAAGCCTCGGCCATCTGCCCCTGCTCCCGGAACGTCCGCGGCAGTCACTCTGAAGACCACAGTCAATCGCTCCCCCCAACGCATTCTACTTCAGACCGCCACAGCCTGGGCACACGCAACTAAGGAGGAAGTCTTCACGCGCCTAATCTTCGACGGCGGCAGTCAACGCACGTTCATCACTCGTCACTTGTCGAAAGCACTCGGATGTCAGATCGTTCGCACAGAGCACATCTCCATTGGGGCATTCGGAGTTCAACACAATCGTCCAGAAGTACTGGAAGCCGTTGAGCTCAGTTTAAGGACTATGCATGGAAGAGGTGAACATCAAAAGATAACAGCCCTGGTGGTGGAACAGATATGCTCTCAAGTCTTGGACGTTCCACCTGATGTCATCAAAGAGCACATGCAGCAGTACAAGCTGGCAATAGCCGACTGTCGCGACGGTGCCCTACGTCAACAAATAGAGATTCTGATTGGTGCGGGCCACTACTGCCGTGGAAACCAGTTGTGTCAATGCTAGACAACAAGCACATTGCGGAGAAACGTCTTTCACAAGTCACGAGGCGTCTAACCAAGTCACAAGGGTTAATGGCGAGATACGACGCAGCCATACGTGAATATCTTGTCTCTGGAGTAGCAGAAAAGGTTACCCAGGAAATGGATCAGGCCCAAAATGCAGCACACATATAATACATGCCGCATCACGCAGTCATCAGGGAGGATCGAATAACTACAAAGATGAGGATCGTCTTCGACGCATCCTCTCATGAAGCTGGCACCAGCTCGCTCAATGATAATCTGAACGCGGGCCCAAACCTAAATCCGGATATCATGCCACTACTTATGAACTTCCGCCTTTATCCAGTAGCCTTGGTATCGGATGTACAGAAGGCATTCCTACAGATCGCCATACACGAGGATGACAGAGACGCGCTTAGGTTGCTGTGGTACAGCACCACGCCGGTAGACGGCCAGCTACTGCCTAACGTTGAAACGTGGCGCATGACTAGGGTGACTTTCGGCACGGCCCCTAGCACGTTCCTCCTGGCAGCCACGTTACAGCACCATATCCAGCGGCACGCCAGTGAGCATCCGATACTAGCAAGGATACTTGAAAATTCCATTTACGTGGACGACGTCATTTTTGGTGCGGCGAACGAGGAGGAGGCAGAGGAGATGTACACCGAAACCTTACAGCTGTTTGGAAAGGCTTCCATGAAGCTCCAAAAATGGGGTTCGAACAGTTATGCGATGCGCGAGAAGTTTAAGTCAGAACCGGATGCTGTTTTGATTGGAAACACAACGAAAGTACTTGGCATTCCTTGGAACCAGGAGCAGGATACGCTGTCTCTCCCACTTGACTTCCACCGCACATCAGGAGAGTACAACGGCATGACCACGAAACGACAGGTGCTGCGCTCTGTGGCACAAATATATGACCCATTGGGCTTCATCCTTCCGTACACCGTCACCGGAAAGATGCTCCTACAGGAAATCTGGAAGCACGGGTTGGAGTGGGATGCTCCGCTACCAGATGATATCGCTCGTAAATGGGGCGCTTGGCACAACGAGCTCCAGGATCTCAAAGACATTGAAATACCACGTTGTTACTTACCGGACATGAGCACTGAGATCCAGCCACAGCTACACTTTTTCTCTGATGCTAGCCCCGGCGCGTACGGTACCGTTGTTTATCTACGTCTCGGCGGCTGCGCGGACGGATACAAAACACAACTGATCGCAGCAAGATCAAGAATAGCACCAGTGAAGGAGGTTACTCTAGCTCGTATGGAACTACTTGGTGCGCTGATGTCAGCTCGTCTCGCCAGCTACTTGCGGGACAATTTCAAGCTCACCACCTCAGATTTCTTTTGGACAGATTCAATGATTGCTTTGCAATGGATACGAGGGGACGCAAACCGCTGGCCGCAGTTTGTGCGCAACAGGGTCACAGAAATTCAACAGAAGGTAGAGAAAGATCGATGGAGATACGTGGGAACAGAAGCAAATCCAGCCGACTTGTTGACGCGAGGAACAAGTCCCAAGAAATTGCTTCAGTCCAAGCTGTGGTGGAAAGGACCATCATGGCTGGCGCAATCTGATGACAAATGGCCATCTCCTGAAGTCAATGAGATGACACGCACTCACGTTCATAAAGAGCAGGTTGTGCTCCAAACCATCGCACCATCGTGCTCGGATCCAGTGATGGATCTGGGACGATTCAGCAATGTCAATAACCTCCATCGTGTAACAGCGTGGATAATTCGATTCACCAAGAACTCCAGAGGAATAGGTCGGATCAACGGTCCCTTAAGCGCTAGTGAGATTCAACAGGCCGAACGCTACTGGGTAAGGCAAGAACAAGAATCTGCATTCGCGGACGAAATCAGCGCACTCGGAAGCAACAATGCACTTAAGCGAACATCGAAGTTGAAAGATCTAAGGCCATTTATTGACGACGACGGCATCCTCAGGCTTGGAGGACGAATGGGTGGTAGTCGTCAAACATTTTCGGAATGTCATCCAATCATACTGCCAACTCACTCGCATTATGCTCGCCTTTTAATTTTACAGTCCCATCGACAAGTTTTCCACTGCGGAGTGCGTGACACTTTAGTGCAGCTACGCGAAAGGTTCTGGATACTCCGAGCACGCCAACAAGTCAAGCGAATACTACGAGGTTGCGTGACATGCAGAAGAAACGACGCAAGGCATCTGACACAACCTGATGGCCAACTTCCACCTGACAGAGTGACGATGAGTCATCCCTTCGAGGTCACCGGCATCGATTTTGCGGGACCAGTAATGTTGAAGCGAAGGAGGAACTACCACAAGGGCTACATTGTCCTCTTCACTTGTGCCGTCACAAGGGCTGTGCACCTAGAGCTGTGCGAGGACATGTCGGCGATCAAGTTCTTGCAAGCCTTCCGAAGATTTACAGCTCGTAGGGGAATCTGCCAAACCATCTACTCGGACAATGCCTTGACGTTCAAAAAGGTCGCAAGAGAAATTCGGGACATACAGAGGATCTTAACGGACCCACTGGTGCAGGACTATTCTTCACGTAACGGAATCCGCTGGAAATTCATACCGGAGCGCGCACCATGGTGGGGTGGCTTTTATGAAAGACTGATAAGATCCGTAAAATCAGCATTGAGGAAAACCCTGTCCAGGAACGTCGTAGACTTCATCGAAATGCAAACTCTGCTGGCTGAGGTGGAGGCGATGATGAACTCAAGACCTATAACCTTTGTTTACAACGAAAACTCCGAGCCGACACCACTCACTCCAGCAACCATGATAATGGGAAGACGTCTACTCGCACCACCATCGACGGAATCCACCACATCGCGGAACACAATCCATGACTCATCGTCCACGAAGATAAGGGAGACATGGAAAAGACAGCTGCACTACCTCAATGCAGTATGGAATAGGTGGCAGCAAGAATACCTCTCGGAACTACGTTCTGCATACCACTCCAAAGGGACAAACGACTGCGACGTTCGAACCGGAGATTTAGTTCTCGTCAAAGAGCCCAACTGTCCCAGGCTTCAATGGAAAATGGCCCTCGTTGATAAAGTTTTCACAGGTTCAGATGGACGAGTTAGGGTATGTCTGATTAGGACTCCTGGTAGAACGATACTCAGGAGACCCGTCCAGCACCTCTACAAGCTCGAGTCACAAGAAAAATAGTCGAAATCTTGAAACACTACGTCGTTCTCATCTGTGGGTGGCAGGCTGTTGAATACTATGTTGAAGACGACGACTCAGCGCCTGCACGCCCACGCGATTGCTCACGCTTTTTCATTCTTCTCCCAAGCACCATCCAATAAACATCGTCACCTACTTGCTCTCCCTGTACTGTATTCCAAAGCAGCTTGAGCAGCTACAACAGTAATTTCAAGCCATAACGTAATCATGAGCGTCAAAGTCCTATAACGAGACCTGATTTGTCGTTGATATTTGACACGTTTAATTAACATGGGCACGTTAGATTTATCAAACTGGAAAGCTTCCTGCTTGTGTCGTATTGCGTGATACAAATAACTTCCTGTGTGTTACCCGCTGCAAATTTGCCTGTGTCTTAAAGCAGGCTGGGAATTCGGTTAGTTGACCTGTCACGCCATGGCAGCTTGAGCAGCTACAACAGTAATTTCAAGCCATAACGTAATCATGAGCTTCAAAGTCCTATAACGAGACCTGATTTGTCGTTGATATTTGACACGTTTAATTAACATGGGCACGTTAGATTTATCGAACTGGAAATGCCTCCTGCTTGTGTCGTATTGCGTGATACAAATAACTTCCTGTGTGTTACCCGCTGCAAATTTGCCTGTGTCTTAAAGCAGGCTGGGAATTCGGTTAGTTGACCTGTCACGCCATGGCAGCTTGAGCAGCTACAACAGTAATTTCAAGCCATAACGTAATCATGAGCGTCAAAGTCCTATAACGAGACCTGATTTGTCGTTGATATTTGACACGTTTAATTAACATGGGCACGTTAGATTTATCAAACTGGAAAGCTTCCTGCTTGTGTCGTATTGCGTGATACAAATAACTTCCTGTGTGTTACCCGCTGCAAATTTGCCTGTGTCTTAAAGCAGGCTGGGAATTCGGTTAGTTGACCTGTCACGCCATGGCAGCTTGAGCAGCTACAACAGTAATTTCAAGCCATAACGTAATCATGAGCTTCAAAGTCCTATAACGAGACCTGATTTGTCGTTGATATTTGACACGTTTAATTAACATGGGCACGTTAGATTTATCAAACTGGAAATGCCTCCTGCTTGTGCACACCACACCACCACAGCCAGGCTGGTGACCCACCAGCCCAGCATGGTGGGCCACCAGCCCAGGCCAGAATCCCACCAGTGTGGCCTGGTGGGCCACCAGGCCTAGCCAGAATCCCACCAGCCTGGCCTGGTGGGCCACCACACCGAGCCAGAATCCCACCAGCCCAGCCTGGTGGGCCACCAGGCTTGGCTAGAATCCCACCAGCTCGGCCTGGTGGGCCACCAAGCCTGGTCCGAGTCCACCAGCCAGGGCTGGTGGGCCACCAGCAAATTGTGGTGGACCACCAGGAATTCCTGATGGAATTTTCAATAGGGGGAGATGTCCACCTGATATCCCAAATTGGATCTTTGGATATCCCATGGATTATTGCAGAGCCCGTAGACGTCGCATGTACGTCCTGGCGACTATGATTTGTCCCACTTTTTCCACATTCCACGGACGTCAACTTCGGGATATTTGGATATTCACAGGATGTTCTCAAATCTGCACATATCGCTATAAATGTGTTCTTTCTGAAATGTGCTATAATATACTATGCAGTGGGGTGCCACACATTCTCATAAGATATGTAACAATGTTTTATTTCAAGGCTACATTATGGCTAGGTTTTTGGCACCATAAGCGTATTGTAGTATGGTAAATAGCAGCCCAGAGGCCTTTCGGCCCTAATCCAAGACGAATGCAGACCGCGCGTTAATAAATCTGCTTTCGCCTTTCATCATATAAGACGCAGGCACCCTTTTTGCCCCCCCCCCCACCGCGTACGCGGATTTCAGGAGATACCAGAACGAGCATATACTGAAATACAAATTGTTGGAGTACGTTCATCAAGTGTAGCATGGCGTATGATGTTTGCAACGGTGACAACGTCTTTGCAGTTAGCTTGTCAGTCTGCAAACGACGTCAGCGCATACCTGTGAACGTTCCTCACACCCCATCTTGGCAAATATCGTGTTTTTAACTCCGGCTACCGTGTATACTGTGATTGCTTGGTAAATAAGGTAGTATATAAACCCCAAAATTTTCCCTCTTGCTTAAGTCATGCCACTAGGGGTCACGTGCCCTAGATGTCTCCGAAAAATAACGCGCCCTTGCTCCTTTCTTTTTACATCTATGAGATGTCCCAGGGATATAAAAAGTAAGATATTTTTGAAAGTCACATTGTGGACGTACAGGTAACGTCGCAAATACGTGGCGTACATATGCGACGTGTGCGACCTTTGTGGGACGTACCTGGGATATTTCTGGTTTACTGGGGTACTACGGAAACCGTTGGACGCCTCCTCGGCCTGTCCAACCTACTCCG
The DNA here is from genome assembly GCF_037126465.1 of Ornithodoros turicata. Taxonomy (NCBI): domain Eukaryota; kingdom Metazoa; phylum Arthropoda; class Arachnida; order Ixodida; family Argasidae; genus Ornithodoros; species Ornithodoros turicata. The sequence goes on from NC_088201.1 coordinate 109,008,213, forward strand.
AGCGTCCCGCCACACTCTCAGCCGTTTCGCAAAACGGACGTTTGGCGGACTCCCGACTTCAGACAGCTCTGCTACCACTGCGGAGAGGCCAACCACGTCTATCGCCGATGTCCCTACCGACGCCTTGGCCTTCCCGGTTTTTCACCCGACGCCCCCGCCCCCAGCGCGGTAGTCGCCCCGCCGCAATTGAAGACTATCTACGGCAGCAGAATGCTTTTACTGGCTCGCGACGCGACCTGTCCCCGAGCGTCCCCCACCGCAGCAGGTCGCCAGGAAGAGCACGTTCACCGTCACCGGCAAGGCGACCTGTGTGGCGCAGCCCTAACCGGGAAAACTGAAGACTGCAGCTCCGGGAGGTGAAGCTGCGGACCGACGACAAGTTACAATTCCTCCAACTAGACGAACAGCAACGCAGCACCAACACGACGCTCGAAAAATTACCAATAACCTGAAAATACTCACCGACGGCCATGAGATGATTGTATTAATCGATACCGGAGCCGACGACTCTGTTAGAAGTGGTAGGTTGGCGAAGAAGCTTCACAAGGTGCAAACGAAGTGGGATGAGCCTGACATCGGCACTACTGCTGGACACGTCGTAACACCGACTGGCACGGCAGTCATACAAGTGCGTGACATCCAGTACGTCGTCAGCTTTGCCGTCTTGCCGAACTGCCCACGAGATGTAATACTCGGAATGGACTCTCTAGTCGAAAACGAAGCAGTCATCGACTTCACGAATGGACTTATCTCTTTTAAAACGCCGGAAGCTACAGAAGACAAGTGGTGGGCACGAATAACCCCGAAGAAGCGCGCAAACACGGACGTAACCGCCGTGACGACTCAGCACGTCAACCTGCCTCCCTTGTCGTCAGTCCTTGTGACCGCTACGTGCGACAGAGCACCAACTGGCTGTTTTTTGGCTGAAGGCGACACGCAACTTCTCCTCGAACGAGGAATTGGGATAGCAAGACGAATTGTGCCCGCAGGAAACGGAATATTCGAACTCCTGGTCACAAATCTTCGCCCGGAGCCACAACACCTCGCAAACGGCACGAAGATAGCCGTCATCGTAGAACAATACTCCACCACGGATGTTTGCCTGATGGACACAGCTCGCATCGCGGTCACCACGGAACACGAGGCCGGACATTTCGACGTAAACCCTGAACTCAATACAACTCAAAAGCAAACCCTTCTCCAGATACTCAACGATTTCAGTGACTGCTTCGCTGCATCGTCGAAAGTAACACAAACGCCCATTGCGAAGCACCGCATCATCGTCGACGAAAAGGCCCGTCCAATTCACCGCATGCCGTACCGGGTCTCCTGCAAAGAGCGAGAAACGATCCGAACGCAAGTAGAAGAGATGCTATGAGATGATATTCTCCAGCCGTCGACCAGTCCGTGGGCGTCGCCGGTGGTACTAGTGAAGAAGAAGGACGGAACACTCAGGGTTCTGCGGCGATTACCGGAAACTCAATGAGATAACGAAGGACGTCTACCCGTTACCGCGCATCGACGACACGCTCGATCGCCTTCCAAACGCAAAATTTTTCTCTTCCATGGACCTCAAGACGGGGTACTGGCAAATTGAAGTCGACGAACGGGATCGTGAGAAGACTGCCTTCGTCACTCCGGATGGACTTTACGAATTCAAGGTTATGCCTTTCGGCCTTTGCACAGCACCAGCGACGTTCCAGCGTGTTATGGATACAGTTCTCGCCGGGTTGAAGTGGCAAACCTGCCTGGTGTACCTCGACGATGTTGTCGTCTTCGCAAGAACTTTCGAAGAACATCTTGAACGGCTAAAGCAAGTCCTCGAGGCTATCAGAACTGCAGGGTTGACGTTGAAGCCTCAGAAGTGCCGATTCGGCTACGAGGAAATCAGATTTCTCGGCCATCTCGTGAGCAGCGACGGCGTACGCCCCGACCCCGAGAAGACGGCGGCCATCGCAAATTACCCTGTTCCTTCTAACGTGAAAGACGTTCGAAGCTTTCTTGGCCTTTGCGCCTACTACCGACGATTCATTCCCAACTGTTCAATAATTGCGTCACCCCTGAATGCCCTCACGAAGGACGGATCCACGTTTATCTGGAGTTAAGCCCAGCAACGGGCGTTTGATGAATTGAAGACACGTCTACAGACCGCGCCCGTGCTTGTCCACTTCGATCCAAACGCCGAAACAGAAATACACACCGACGCAAGCAACGAAGGTCTAGGAGCGGTGCTCGTTCAACTTCACGACGGCGTCGAACGTGTCATCGCTTACGCAAGCAGAACGCTAAGCAAGGCAGAGAAGAACTATTTGACGACCGAAAAAGAGTGCCTTGCACTCGTATGGGCCCTCACAAAGTTGCGTCCCTACCTGTACGGACGGCCGTTCAAGGTGGTAACAGACCACCGTTCTCTGTGCTGGCTGGCTGGTTTAGGGGACCCCTCAGGACGCCTAGCAAGATGGAGCCTCCGACTACAGGAGTATGACGTAACCATCACGTACAAGTCAGGAAGAAAACACAACGACGCCGAATGCCTGTCCCGAGCACCACTCCAGCGACTGGACAACGGTCACGAGGACGACGACACCTTCCTCGGTCTAATGAGCGCAACGCAGTACAAGCAGTACAACGACCCCGAATTGAAGACACTCGTCGACTACCTGCAGGGCCGCGCCGACAATGTTCCTTCCATCTTCAGAAGATCACTCCAAAGTTTTTCCCTACGTAATGGTGTCCTCTACAAAGCAAACAACGCACCACAAGGCGCTACGTGGCTTCTCGTTGTGCCTGGAGAGATGCGCCTCGAGATTCTTAAATCCTGCCATGACGAACCGTCATCAGGTCATTTGGGATACAGCCGGACACTGGCCCGAATAAGGGAAAAGTATCGCACCGCCGTCGGCGCAGTTCGAGCATATTGGGATGGATCTAGTGGGGCCCTTCCCACGTTCGTCTTCCGGAAATCGTTGGATAATAGTCGCCACCGACTACCTGACACGCTATGCCGAGACTAAGGCACTTCCACAGGGGACAGCAACAGAAGTGACGAAGTTCTTCATCGGGAACATCGTACTACGGCACGGAGCCCCGACGGCCTTAATCACCGATAGGGGAACGGCATTTACAAGCAGGCTAACACAAGAAATCCTTCGACTCGCACGACATCGCCACACCGCCCACCGCAGGACAACGGCGTACCATCCGCAGACGAACGGGCTCACCGAACGACTAAACAAAACCCTTGCCGACGTGATTTCAATGTACGTCGACGTCGAGCACAATTCATGGGACGAGATACTGCCTTACATCACGTTCGTCTATAACACGGCTGTCCAGGAAACAACGGGATTCACACCGTTCCGCCTTGCACACGGCCCTGACGCATGGACTATGCTGGACGCGGTGCCGCCCCACGAACCCAGTGATGAGGAAAACGACGTTCTGGTCTTCACACAGCGCACAGAAGAAGCCCGCCAGCTGGCCAGACTACGCATTGGTCAACAGCAACGCATCGATGAAAGAAGATACAATTTGCGCCGACGAGATGTACGCTTCAGTCCAGGCGACTTGGTATGGGTTTGGACGCCGATTCGACGACGAGGCCTTAGCGAGAAGCTACTCAAGCGCTACTTTGGTCCCTACAAAGTACTCCGACGCATTGGAGACCTGGATTACGAAGTGGTACCCGAGGGCACCGTTCCCTCGCGACGCCCCCCGAGGACTGAAATAGTTCACGTCGTTCGACTCAAGCCGTACTACAGCAGGTAGCGCTGTAGACTGGCCGGAAGGAGACAAACACGACGAAAAAAAAAAAAAAAGAAACGCCATCGAGACGATGCCACATCTACGGAGGGGGCAATGCCACGAATCATCTTCGAGAAACATCCAGGGGCGCGTTGTTCACGTTTCTCCCGCATCGTCTTTCGTGTCGTCTTTGGTCATCGTCTCACCGTCTCTTCCGCGAGACGAAAGACCATGCAGCGCAAGCAACAAGTGTGATTGCGCGTGGTCGTCTTCGTTCTCCTCGCACCGAGACTAACAGACGCTACTCTCGGGACCGGACGCCGCCGGACACCTTGTGGAAAGGCACATTTTATACAGTCACGTAATAAAAGGAGCTGTTTATGATATATTACTCTGTCTTTTTCCTAGACTAGCATAAACTTGTAGCGAGTACGAGCTACAACCCTCATCGTAAATTTGAAATAATCGTTGTTAGCAGAGACACGGTCATTCGGGAGGCGCGCGTTTTTCAAATTCAACACTGTCGTCTGCTATCGACTGACGTGCGCTCGGATCTTTTGCTCTTTTTATATACATTACGCTGCCTATTTTAAGTTTTATTCCTATAGTGTTTCCTGTGGAAACACTTGCAGCATTTATCCTCACCTTTCTGGAAGCAGCTAGGTTGTTGGAGTCGGAGGTAGCAAAGAATCGGCCTTCAATTTACAGACATGTCAATGTCTGAAGCGCAGAAGCTGCAGCTGCTCGCGTTTATGGAGCAGAATCCGGAGCTATGCAATACAATACAATACAATAGAAGTTTCATGCCCGGTGAAACGAAGAACGATAGGAAGAAAAAGTGGGAAGAGATCGCTGTAGCCCTAAACTCTCTAGGGGGACTGGTGAAAGACGCAGTTGGGTGGCAGGGACTATGGAAGCAGTGGAGATACCGTGTGCGAAAAACGGTGCGCGCCAACATAATTGCCATTTGTGGTACGGGTGGCGGCGGCGGCGCTATTGTAAACCCCGGCACAGAGCCCGGCGAGGAGACAACAACACGCGTCGTCGATATCGCAGGGTCCTTGCGTGGTTTCGACGCCCGTGTCATGGCCCTTGTAGGCTGGGACACTGTATCGGGCGCAGCAGGAGCTGCACGACTAAGTATGGCGGGCAACGTTACACAAGTGCCACAAGTGGTAAGAAAAAGTTACTCTAGATAAAGCTAGCCTTCCAACGAATTCGTTACGTTTACCTACACAGCCAGTGTCAGAACAAGCTGACCAACCAGAGACCGAAAGAGACAATGGCAGTGTCCCAGCAGCAACAGGCCCTACGGCGAGGAATTGCGTAACTTCTTTGCCTATCCATATAACTTAACGAGCAAACTGTCACAGGTGCTTCACTACACCGATGCTGCAGTAGCAAGAACTTCTGCAGCTGCACCCCAGCAGGAAACTGAGGCTACCGCAGCAGCAGTGCCAGACGTATCAGGCACACAGCGTGGTAGAATAGGGCCATGCCGAAGGAGGAGGAGGCGGGTCCCCGCACCAATAGCAAATCGCATTCTGGAGGTGCAGGAGCGGATTGCTGCGGAAATAACGCAGCTCCGGGAGGTAAGGAAGTGGCCAGATACAGTTGACGCAGCACAGGTGCAGTGCTGGTGAAATCAATTAGAATCAGTTAATCAGTTAGAGTCAATTAAGTGAACATATTTACTTCAATTGAATAATCAAAAGTGAAAGTTTACACATAAACCCAAACGACAGTAAATGCACTTTTTTAAATTCCATACCTGTGAAGCTTCATGGTCATCACAAACTCATCATCCAAAACACATACATATACAAAGAAAGATTACATGGGGAAGGGCTGTTAGATTGTTTGCTTTCGCTTGTGTGCAGATCATCACTCCAATGGCTCAAGCCGTGACAGAGTACTTCAGGTACAAGATTGAAAATGAAAGGAACGCCAACAATAATATCCAAGGTGGGTCATTCTTTGTATTACTACTTATGCATCTTCATTGCAGTTTAATACTCAAAGTCTCCCCGTGATGTACTTGTGGGAAATGTTGCAAGAGACACTGTTTTCATGTGAAATATATTTTTCATTTGGAACGACAAGAGCCAATGAAAATATTTTGCAAAATATGAAGTTTTGGAGTATATGGAAAACATATACAAATTGTAAACATAACACAGTTACATAACTTTGCACATTTCTTGTTAACGTGAAAAACACAAAATCAGTAAGAGAAATAACATTCACAGTGACCAAAAAGAATTAATAGTAAACAGAATAGTGAGTGCAATACGTTACAGCACCTGTGAAAAGAAGACACAATGACAACAAATACACTTAATGGAATGACATGGTCAAACTGAGGAACTCAGCATACTCTTAATTTCTGACATCCGCTTTTGTGGTGTTTTGAGGGTGTCTACCAACCTGGAAACGCAGGACTTGTCAGGGAATTTTCATGTGACTGGGAAACTCAGGAAAATTGGCAAAAATCAGTTGAAGCCAAGCGAAATTGAACCTTTGTATGCAATAAGGGGATAAGTCGAAAATCTCAAACAGAGAAAACGGGCCTGATTTGATTGTCTGTCCCATTGACGCACATGCATTTCCCATTCCTTACCCTCCTGTAGCGTGCCAATAAATTGCAATACGATCCTAAATTTTCTTTGGCAGATACATACTGGTATGTAGATGTCATTGCAGCAAGAATAGTAAAAGCGGGATAAGTTCCCTTTTGTTTTGGTCAGGATTTTCCTTGAAAGGGGAAGTGAAAACGTGAAAATGTCAGGCAATTTGAAGGCTGCAATTTGGTAGACACCTTGGTTGCACCATGGTTTTGGTGGAAATCAATCCTAAATAAAATGTCACAAAGTCCTTTAAATTAGAATGTACGAATTAGAAATCATGTGGTCCCTGTACTTTTATGCCATACACATTTAAAAATATCTGTTAACAACTTGTTGCCTACGGTGCACTGCCTGAGCAGTCAGTGATGCACTGCTCTCTACATCATCCCATTCATCCTCGGGAGCAGCAGGAGGATCGGGATCGGAGCCTTCATCTTCGTGTTCAGGATCTTGCAAATTGTAGTCAATGCACATATTATGCAAAACTGCACATGCAGTGATAATATTGCATGCCCTGTCAGGTGCAAAGTGCAAGGTCCTGTAGCGATGCAGACAGCGGAAGCGCATCTTCAAAACTCCAAAACACTGTTCAATTCGAACCCGGGTCTTGCAGTGGGCTTTGTTGTATGCCTGGTCCTTCTGTGTTGCAGGAGAACGAACAGGAGTCGAGAGCCACGGTTCAAGAGGGTACCCCAGATCTCCTGCACAGAAGAGAGGAAGCTATAGTTACTGAAATTGTTTGATGGATGTTAAACTTGTGAGCTCATGACATCAGTAGACAAACTGTTCTGAAAAATATTTAATATTTATGTAGTTTCTATAAAATAAACCTGACCTGCACCTTCCCATGGAAGGTGTGCCTATTTACTCTGTGAATATACCAATTCCGAAGTCGTCTAATTCTGCAGTTAATACATCTGCTGTATGCAATGATGTATACAACAACAGCATCAAATACTTTTATGTTGACGTGTACACAAAGCATGCTACTCTACTAAAAAATTCAAAACCAAGCTGCATATCTGTTTCCATATTGGCCTCTACTTCTAGTAAAACCAGCGGTATGGCCGAGCAGGTTAAGGCCTCCCGTTTATTGGTAATAACGGAGGTTGTGCTGAAGACTGGGAGGTTTGAATCCTACCACAGGCTGTGATGTCTGAAGTTTTCCTTAGGATTTCCCGAAGACACAGTCCCCCCCGATGTCGGCCCAGGATGCATACTAACCCCCCTGTCCCCCACTTCTTCCTGCTTACTATAAGTGCATTTCTGAGGATCATTACTGAAGCAGTTGAGACAAATGTTCCACATACCTAACAGCCACTCGCCCTCAGCAAATGTCGTCGGTGCTCGCAGACGGACTTCGCACATGCTCCACACTGAGGAGTCGTGGCAGCTCCCTGGGTACGTGGCGTCAATGTGAAGAAATCTGCGATTGGCATCACAGATCTGCAAATAACATAATTTAGGCAGCCAAATTTGAATAAAAGCTCAGCACGTTGTCACTGTCATAGCAACTCTAAATCAGAATCACACTCTCACCCCTAGCACGTTGAGGGCATGGTATCCCTTGTGGGAATAATAATTCCCATCAACAAAGCGGGGGTCACTGCGACTCGGGGCGATGATGGCTATTGCAGTACCGTCAATTGCACCTGCATGATAAGAACAGCACCTGTCATTTATTTAAGAAACACCATATGAACACTAATGTAAAAGGACTGTCATTTAAATTTACCAAGTCATCCGGGTATCCCTGCTATGGCATAGAAGTCCCGTTTGATGGCCACCTTCTCTTCTGTGGATGCCGGGAACTTCAGATATCTCTGTCCCAAATTTTTTATTATGGCTAGGCTGACAGCATGGATAGCCTCGGAGACCGGGCGCTTTGTAGTGGCGATGAATTCATCACTGGCGATGTTGTCCAGGAATGCTCCTGTTGCATAAAATCTGAGCGCCATCAGGACCCTCTGATCCACCGACAGAGTTGTGCTGCGCCACTGCTGGGCTATAAGTGGAGACTTATTTCAGAATGATCCCAAAAACTTGGCTGTTCATAATTACTTATCTATTAGCTTTTCAACCACTTCCTCTTGGAATCGCAACGCAATGATCAAAGCAAAACCTGCTGTTACGCGAGTGTAGGCTGTTGTTTTATTGTTTTCTTATTCCTGTCAACTGGAACCAGAACATCAGGGAAATAATGCTAATGAATGCAGATTTTTACCGCTTTATTGCGATAGCTGACGTACAACCAAACCTCATGAATGCTCCGAAGTTATATTTCCCTTACATTTATCGCAGTGCTGTCGGTTTTCACTGCACAGGCTCAGTTTCACCAACGTCAGTTTAGCCACATTCAAACAGAGATTAGGTTCACTCAGACTTAGTCGTTCTGTGGTCCGCACTGTAATATCAGCTGACGGCATTTTCCTGGAATCTTCGCGAATACTAGCATTCATGATGCAGAACTGAAGGATAACTTGAAGTTTAGGACCTGTTACGACTTGCTTAAAGACTCCGTGTTACGATTGGACTCCTTTCCGTCAACACTGACTAAAGTTACTGGAATTCACCTTGCGTCCTTGTCAATTCGTTTCAAAAGAGCCTCACTGTCTTTGAAACCCGTTAATGAAACCGTGCACTGCTCTCGGGTTGTATTGTAGCCGACCTTGGTGAAACACGTCCTATATTAAAACACACAAAAGAAACTCACATCGGCGGAAGTCATCAGCAACGGCGTCGCACACTAGAGCCGTGCACCATCCGCGGATGGAAGCGGATATCCGCGGATATCCGCAATATACTTGCGGATTCGGATGAAAATTTAGCACTTTCTGCGGTGTGCGGATCGGATGCGGATGGCTCGAGGTCGGATGCGGATCGGATGCGGATACGAAGGCACCGGATCGGTAGCGGATCGGATGCGGATATACCGCGTGCTGTCATTTTTCCACCCGCAATTTATTTGTATTGTGCGCCGACAGCCGACAGCGAGCGCATGCTCTGGTTCACCTTTGACCATGCACGGCGCCAAGACGGGAGAGGAGGCATTCAGGCGTCTCGAACCGCGCGAGCGCCGACGAGGTAGCGTTCCACGCGTTCCAGAAGTCTCTCCATATCGCGTTTGTTGAAAGGTTTACCTTTGCTTGTCGTCATGACTGAGTCCTTCCGTGACAGCATGGAGGCATCCGAAATTATACCAACATGCTTCCGGCGGTCTTTACGCGTCTTTCGAAACGTGCGGATTTTTGCGGATCGGATGCGGATGGTGCGTTTTGCTCAGCGGATCGGATGCGGATGTAAACTGTTGTGTATGGTGCGGATGCGGATCGGATACGGATAACGTATGCGCGGATGCGGGTCGGATGCGGATGCAAAAAAACTCATCCGCGCAGGGCTCTATCGCACACCTCCCGGGCAGCAGCCTTCGATAACCGAAAATGGCCGATGAACTCCTCTTCTGTCACACTGCTGTCGAAGGCATCGCGGTGTTCACGAAAATGTCGCGAAGATTCGCTGTCGCTGACCCCTTCGTCAGCAAGAAAGGCGTAGAGTTCCGCCATGTTTCCTCGATGTGACGACGCTGACGACCAAAGACTCAAATTCTAGCGTCTCACGCGCTGCGTCTCCTCGCGACCACAAATTAGTCACGCCATGACCATGGCAGAGTGGCGAGCAAGCTGCCTCGTAGCGGAAGAGACGAATGGCTCCACGTGACCGCGCCGTTGGCATGGCAACGAAGACCAAAGACGACGCGCGGCTGCCGTGAGCAACCCGCCCCAGGGCAGGCACGAAATCCCGGCGCGTGCTGAAGAAGAGGCAAGAAGCTTCCAGACACATCGCCTGCTCTCTGGCAAACGCACGTGCTGTGTAGACTTTTCGGCGTGACGCTTAAATGCTTGTGCGCTCCAAGCTGCAGCATTCTTGCTTTGGACTCAGTTGTGTTCAGAGAGCTATCGCTCTTGTGTTTTTGCTACCAAGTAGTTTAATAAACCGTTTGCTGTTTATTCGACGACTCGCCGGCCCATTTCGCTTCGTGACACTATTCACATTCCAAGGTGAGATTAGGTACAAGATAATACTGGCAGTTATTTCCTTGGTCACCAAAGCAATAAACACGCCCCAGAGGTTGAAAGACCCAAGGTGTCATAAAGGAGGGGTTAAGAAGTTTTGGGTCAGAACATATCAGCAAAGTTTACTTGAGTTCACCAAAGTTCACCAAACATTGCTTGACACCAAGAAATTGCAAATAAAATATATGCGGAAGTATGGCGGATGAAGTTTATTCCTTTCACTTGTACGGCTCCGTTCAGAATACGCGTTTCACTTACTGCTAATACTAAAGTACTTTAAAGAGTATCTTAAATGCTTGAGTATCTAGTACTTTATCTTTCTAGTAGTATCAAATTACTTTTAGTTTAGAGTGTTTTGTACTACATTTTGAATACTTTTTACACTGTGTATTTAGCAGAATATTTTCGTGCAGTATTTTGTACATGTCGGGCCTGGTGTTATGATGCTTCTTCGAAAGAACAACACCCACTGCTGTTCATTTTGCAAGAATGCTTGCACACGTGCTCTGTAGGAGTCACGGGGCAATGCTTGAAGCTCTTCCAAGCTTCATTGCTTTTTCCAAGCTATCTGAAGTGTCAGCATACATGATCTGAAATGGATCATTACATTGTAAATGACATTTGACAGTAACATAAAAAATAGTATATGGCAAAGCAACTGTATAAGAGAATTTACGTTTTCTTTTCTTTTTCTCGAAAAGAATTGCTCTACTGTTTGCTTTTTTTCTTTTGCTCTTGTTGCTCTACCGATCAACTCAAATAGGAGTAACAAGTTGCTCTTGTTTCTAAGAAATTGTTGTTGAAAAAAGTGCATGTCCAGAAATGCACAACACAGCACTGTCGCCGTGTTATATCGACTCCTGTCCTATTGCAATTGTGGAACACATAGAGGCTTTACCAGAATTTCGCGGTTTCAGACAAGTGTGTCGCAACAGCATTTTAAAAACCAGTGTGCGATGCCAGTTTCCTCATTCATCGTTAGCAATAGCAGCTACAGCTGTGAGTAGGGGACAGACATGCACCACTGCAACTAGAAGCACTGTAGTGGGGCTTAGACTGAGCAAGGGGTCTACTCAGCCGCCTGACTAGGCAGCTGAGTAGACACCTTTGCTTGTCACTATTGGAACAGGCTTGCCTAGCCGAGGCGCCTGTGGCGCCATCTCGTTGCTCACGCAAGAAATGCGTACGGCGCAAGCGCAGCAGGACTGTAATGCGCTAAGTTTGTAGGACATCGTGCATAAACTGTCACCTTCACAACTAAACATGTGTTGCAACTTTCTACGCAGTTTTAAAAAACACACCACTATGTGCAACTTTACATTTAAAGCCAGCAGAAACAGCGGGCACGCTGGTACTGTCAAAGCGCGTCTCCATCCCGGCTGTCAGATGGTCAGGCGTATAACTAGACTGCATCGATGCGCACTAGGCGGTAGCCGACTGAATAGCGGATTTGGCGAGATTTGGAACGAGACTTAACATGGCAGCACTTCCGGTTAGACCGCTAGGCAGTCGACTAACCGGGGTATTGGAACACAGCCTGAATGCAGACTCTTACTATGGCGGGCTAGAATGGGTTCCTTCTAGCCCGCCATACTCTTCCTCTGCAACGCCGCGTTCGGCCGTGTCGCCATCTGACGGAAATAAGCCGAAACACAGGTATAGCCGATTAGGCAGCGGCGTTTTTTTTTTTTTTAACTTTTACGATTTACCCGTAAAGAAACACACCAAGCGGACTTATGTGCTCCAGTGCTCCTTGTGTACTGCTCCGCCGCGGAAGGCCATTCTTGTGAGTACCTGAAGCCTAAATGCTCTTGCAGGCAACATAAATCGGTTTGGACCGCTCCCATGTGTGTTTGCAGCAGTCTTGGGATGAAGCAGACTCGCCGGGCAATGCCGCATAGGTGTGGGGGTGGTGAAGTTCAGTTTTTTTTTTTTTGTTTAGATGAACCTTTGTTCAATAAATGTTCAAGGGGGCATACTATCAAATCAAACTTATCAGAACTACATCAGTGTGCAGTTAACGGATGAATATGCGGTAAAAAACAAGATTTCCGCAATTCTTTTTTTTTTTTTGCGTAGTCTTCGAACTCTGTGTACCTCAAAATATTTTTAGCACGTTCTATGCCTCTGGACAACACCGCTAACCATGATCATAAATTACATCATTACATACATCATGTAGCATCATTACATCATTACATTACATAAATTACATTACATTACATAAATTACATCATTACATACATCATGTAGCATCATTACATACATAAATTACATCATTACATACTCATTACATCATGTCTCGTTTTCTTACCTTAGGTCTTCCTGGTCAGTCATATGCCACACTGGAGATAGCGCCTCCACAGTGAAGGAAGCAAGTTTGCTAGATTTCTCATGTTTCGACTGTCGTTATCAAGACAACACGACTTCCAGTACAGCTAAGAATATACTTGATCCAGTGATTCCAAACGAATATCTGGTCAGCGTTGAGTTTGCCAGCCCGTTGATGCGAATCACGTCAAGCATCGACCCCGATTCCCTAAATTTCAGTATTATTTGAAGCTATAACGTCATATTCAGACCTGCGACTAGTCTTTAGTTACACAGAAATCCTGCATCCTTAGCTGTTTTGTCGATATTATGGATGGTATAGAAAGAAACTTACCTATTTCTGTCCCCAAGATGGATAAATACCCTCCTTGGTTTTGAAGCTGAGAACATGTTTAAGCAAAAAGCTTTATTGCCGCCTCCAATATTGGCATGGGAAGTTCAAAGCCTACCAAGCACTTTCCAAATAGTTCATAACCACAGAAGCGTGTCTGAAATCTCGTCCTGTGTCATTCCGCCGATACGAAATGAAATCACCTCAGAACAATATTGCTTTGCGACATGGGTCCTATCATGGCGATCCTAGCGTGGTAGCGACAACTTTTGGCGACCACTTTGGTTCCATGCAGTCCTCTAGCACACAGTTGTTGACTGAGTGTTGAGTGAGTGAACAGACGTTTTGATAGTGCGGGACTTGGCTGTGGATGAGATATTTGAGTACATACAAGTACATACACGTTCCCAGACATGTAGAAAAATCAGCAACTTAGGCCATAATGCGCCAAGTACAAAGTGGTTCAAACAAAAATTGGTAGGTTAAAACCGAAACATTGTGAAAGGTAAAACCAAACTGAATGATACAATAAAAGAGATGTACAAGGACTTCTGCAAATCAGTTATAAAACCAATATTAGTGAAAAAGCCTAAAACTCTACTGAAGGGTAAAAGGGGTTTGTCTCTCAGCAGTAGTGCTGGGTGAAGCGACAGATATATTCGGTAAAATCCATAAAGGTAACGGCGCCGGTGGGATTCATATGAAGGACATGTGATGAGGATGCGCTGCACGGAGAGGCACACCTCACAATGGCTACATTGGGGTGGCTTTTCTGCACGAAGTAAGAAACTGTGTGAAGATGTGTATGTCCAATAATCAGGCGCGATAGAATGACTTCGTGCATGCGATTCTTAGAATTTTGCATAACATTACCTATACTACTTTTGACTAGTCGAAGCTTGTTTTCTATGAGCATGTTCCAAAACTGCTGCCGCTTCTGATTGACTGTCCTCCTCAAGACCGATCTCAGGTCCTGGGTAGGAACATCAAACAGTGTTATATCACTAGAAAGTGTAGCTGCAGCAGCAGTGTCTGCTAGTTGGTTGCCAAGTATCCAGACATGACTGGGCATCCAACAAAAAGGCAATCTAAGGCATTTGTGCATTATTCTGCTGATCAGGCATTGTGCCCTCAAGACAAGGTTTTTTGGGTTTCGCAGGTGGCTTGTTTAGAGCTGAGGGAATGTGTAAATGATGCAGTGATAATGCAGTGTGATGTTGAAGTATTTATTTAAGCGCAAGGATTATCCCGTACATTTCTGCACTGAAAATAGAAAAGACGTTCTTTAAACGATGTGACCGTGTACAGGCCTCAGCCACCATGGCACACGAGACGCCTGTGCCTGTCTTCGATCCATCAGTATAGAACGCCACATATTCTCAAAGACGTTCTTTTAGAGAGTAAAACTCCTGTCGGAGAACAATTTGTGGAGTATCCCGCTTATTATATCGAGTTAATGAGGTGTTATATTCTGGAACCATTTGGCACGGAGGGACTCGTGTACCAACTTCAACAACCTAGAAGTTCATGTGGGATCCATCACATCCCATCCACACGCATACTAAATGGGGGAATAATGCTGGGTTTATTAATCAAAAGTTATCGAGTCTTCGAGACAGAGATTGACTCGGTTGTGTGGGTAACTCCGTACCCCTTAGTGAATATGAAGAGGAAAGGAACAACACATTTCCAAGGACCATTCATTGCATTCAATGTAAAGGCTTTCAATAGGTGACGTCCTGAAAGCTCCTAGCACCGGTCGAATGCCTTGGTGATGTACAGGGTCAAGAATCTTCAGGACTGATTGACGGGCTGAGTCATAGACGACGCGCCCGTAGTCCAGCTTCGACCTGATTATTGAGATGTATACCCTGTGCAGTGTCTTTCTTTCTGCACCCCACGACCTGTGTGATAGAATTTTCAAGATGTTTAGAGATGTTGTGCATTTGCTTTTTAAATTACAAATATGCGACAGGAAAGTGAGCTTTTCAAAGATCACACCCAGAAATTTGTGATCAGCTTTTACAGGTATGTTTTGCCCATTCATTGTGAGTGTAGGCATTGGAAAAACTCCTAATCGTTGAAAAAGGGACACAGACTGTTTTCTCGGGTGAAAATTTGAATCCGTTGTGGGATGACCATTCTGCTAGTCTATTGATTGCGATCTGTAGTTGTCTGTCACATACGTAACATTCCATTTACAATCACAGTCTACTGTCTTATCTCGATTATAACCACGCAAGCGACGGGGGTCAACAGTAGCTCCAGCACCGTAATGGAATGAGAACTAAACATCAAGAGTGGATTGACATGCGCCGCTGCATGTTTTCGATTATTTGATATTATCGAAACACGCACAGGGCGTGTTGTGTTCCTTGCTCCCTGTACAGAGTTTTACTGTCGTTTAGCAACGTGTTAGCTCGCCCGCACCCTTATACCCACCACTGTCAGTACACCGCAATAGATCTCTACCCGAGAAACGTGATCATAACGTTGGCAGACAGATCGAAACCGAAACAAATCGGAAAGGGAGGGCTAGGTTCCACGAATGGGCATTTGTTTGCAGTCCCCTATTGAAAGAAAAGTATGACTGAAGGTCGCGTCCCTTTCAGAAATCATCGTAATCCCCTCATGACCGTGGCGTTCGGGAGCGACATTGCTCGCCCCTGGCTCCGAGCGTTCTCAAAGTCTACCAAATTGGTGGCGCTGCCGAGCACTATGACGTCATTTGTCTACAAACAGGGAGAGGTCTATTACACAGGATTCGCACTGGGCTCACCGTAATCCTGAGCAAAAAAGAAAAAGATCCCTTGCAAATCAGTAAACCGATGTCAACTCGATTTATTTTATTTCTAGCGCGGTGGCGCCATAGATTTATCCCTTTGGCTATACACGTTCGTATAGCGAGCTCAACAAATAAACGCGGGCGGACGAAAAATAATACACGGAGTTCGCAGTCGAAAGGGTCACCCGAGCATATGGACGACACGATCCCGCGGAGTTACTCGAAACAAGAGTACGGATTACGGCATGCCGAACCGGAGATGCCGCTTCACTCGTATCCGTAGAATACCTCTTACGACGCCGTAGAACGAGGGGCAAGCACAATGCAGACAGCGTGTCGCATACAGCAGCTTGTTGTTCGATTGCCGTCGGAAAGAGAATCCCTTAAGCAGAGTGGAAACAATACTCGTCCATGTTTCGTGTGCTATTTGGAGAGCTACCTCTATTTGCCAAATTTATATATAACGATGGAGTCATGCATTTTGATTATTCATACTTAGAGTTTTTAGTGAGTTTAGTTGAACCAGCACGCATGAGATAGTAGGAACTTCTGCTGATCGCAGCAGTTGTGATGGTGAATCCTAGCGCGAAAATTTGTGTTTGATGCCGGAAACTAAACGACAGAACCATAGTCGAACACGGAGCGTAAAATACAGCTTCGTATTAGCTTTGGTGAGTGCGTCATTGATATTTGTTCCAACTGAGGTATTCGCAGAACATTGTGGTGAGCCAGTTTCGGGGACACATGGCGAATTGTCCCGTGATCTCAAACCCCCTACCCACCCATCCCCACCCCAGGCAATCTCTCGACATAGGGCCAGTTTTGCCGCGCGGGCCGATTTGGCGCATCGAAGTAGGTCAATGGAATGTGTCACTGGAGGGGACCCTGGGGAGGAAGAGGTCACTCGTGCTGGGCCGTTGCAAGAATAAGGGCGGCAAGGGAGTTATTCCAATTTCCAAACCTGTTTTAGAGTCATTCTTGGTTGGCGAGAGGGAACGTACCACGGTTACTTAGACGAACCCCAGTGGGGAAGGCTGCTTGCAGGAGCAAATCCCACAACATCAAGCCGAAGTACTCGAACTGCTTAACCTGGACAGGACTTACGTCATCCATCATGTAATTGCATGTGAGTACTTTTTTCCTTTTTACAGGTGAAAGTCATGGTAACACTCATTTGCTCATTGACTGCGTTGATTTGCCATTTTTCACCATATGTAGGGAATTCTGCAAATTATCTTGATATTCCGTTGAGCTTACTTCCTTCTATAAGATACACATACATATAGCTGTATATTAACATTTATGCCATCAACAATATCATTTATGTATAGTAAGAACAACAGCGGTCCTAAAACTGATCCTTGAGGGATTCCAGAATGTACTGGTAACTGATTCGAAGATGTCTTGTTAAATTCAGCGAACTCAAGACGGTTCCTTGACTCTAGCCAACTTAAGAGCTTTACATTTTTAAATATGAAGTGCGATTCATGTAACAGTTTTGTATGTGACACCTTGTCGAATGCCTTTTTCTAAATCCAGAAAAACGACATAAGTCGGCTGACGTTTGTTGGACAAACTCAATTAGCTGGTAAGTAGTGAAATGACCTCTCCTGAAACCATATTGACAATTGTTGAGTATGTGGCGTTCCCCTAAAAGACAGACGTATGACGTCGATGAATGTGCTCAAAATAGGTCTGGTTTTGGATAAAAGCGATCACCCTTTTTAGGCACTGGTACATTCTCCAGGCCTCAGGCACCACCCAAGCAGCAGAATGTACTGAACGCCGAGTGCAATGGGAGTGGACGGTATGTGTCTTATCAATGTTCTTTAGTTTCGCGAGCCTGCTCAAGGCCTTCCACCTACCCGTCCACCCCTATTGCAGTCGACATTCAGTACAGTGTGCTGCTTGGGTGCTGCCTAATGCCTCGAGAATAGCTAAAATTGTACCAGTGCCTAAAAAGGGTGATGAACGATGTTACTACGAGGAGTCTGGCTCACGAACACCAGCTATAAAAGCGTTGCAGTTATGGAAGTGTTGACCGAAGCCAACGACATGACGCTGACACTGGCTTTACATCGACTTACTTGATGTCCCGCGCCAAAAGCAAGTAGGAAACACATTCGTTACGTTGATGTCGAGTTAATATTCGGAGCAATTCCTCGCTTCAGCCTTGTTTGTATGCTTGAGCAAATTAAACTGAGACACGTTACCTCCACCATTTTGATTCCGAGACGAGCAGGGCTCTCGAATTTGCGGAAGCTCCTAAGTGATTAAATATGTAGTATCTGTTTTCGCTTCGAAAGGAATGCCGGTACCTTTTTGAAAGCTTCTTGCACTTCGTGGTCCTAGGAGCTTCTAAACTTTTTTCGTCTTACGTTTTGTAACGCCGCGTTCATTGCCCGTCATGGGAAATACGAGGAACAAAAGAAACCATCAGAAAATGAAACGAGTAAGAAACAATGGCAGAATTAAAACGTTGTTTCCTAGCAAATAACCAGTCTAACGTTGTTTTTGTAGCTACTATTGCCAACACACGAATACAAACATACAATTATGTTGACGCAACATCGGTCACAAATCGGTAGCATGTCAATTACATCGGCAGCATGTCCAAATGATATCGGGCCGGTATCCTGACCAGGCATCGGCTCAACTCTGGGCGGTGTTGCAAAGTGTATGTTGGGCCGATATCGAGGGTGTCGGCAGGAGCACATAGGGCCGATGTCGGCCCGACATCGGGGTGCTGCTTGGGTGCCTTCATATCACTAAGGACTTCAGTGCTAGTGCTTTCTTGGTATGAATGTAAGTCGTACTATTCCAGTCCACACCATCAAGCTTAAAATCACCACATATGGTCACATTTTTGCGTTGTTTTGCCTGTCTTCCTTGTATAGTTAGACAATCCTTTTAATACTGCAAGGTCGCCACAAGGGGCCTATAAAACAGCCCCACTTTCGCTATCGAATCCTTCAGGGGGTAATACTCGAAACTGCAGATTACATTCATGTACATATCTTTAGATCACATGTAGCCATCCTTATTCTTTCTGACATATGAAGAGGTACGTAATACTTACTTGGTTTAAGGGTCGTTGTGGTGGTAGTCGTAGTCGACGTGGTGGTACCCGTAGTAGACGTGGTAGTAGTCGTACTCGGAGTGATGAAATAGAGTTTGTGGTCCCAGATTGGTCGTAAACCACACTGTTATACCCCTCGTCTGTACCAGACTCTGAGCCTCCTCCTTCGTCTCCGCCGCCGCCACTGAGCATGGCTGTAGGTGCAAAGAGCAACAGCTGTGCTTAAACACTGCACTCTCACTCATTGGGGAAAGATGCAGCAAGATTGCAAAAATCCTGCAGAACGAAGAAGAATCTCGCAGTCAGCCCCACTAGAGGCACCATGTCATTGAGTGGCTACCAGTCGCAGCGGGAAAACATTTTCCTCGCTAAGGTCTTTCCGACGTTTTCGCCCGCAATTTCCCCCGCAATCCTGTTGCGCAATTTAGTGTGCACATTTCCAAATTGAGGTCAATTGGCCAGGGCGATCTCTCGACGACACTTTTCAGATGTTGGGGATTTGAGGACGAGATTTCCATGAAATATGCATTCTGAATACGCTAAATCAAACCCCCATTATTATAATTAAATCATTTATTCGAGCGTTCATTTATTTCATCACGCCAAATAGGTTCTCATTTTCAATCCGGATTTTCCAGATGATCATAAATCCGGAAATGGAACTAAGACTGCAGAACTTCCGCGGAATGGTTTTCGAAGCTCGGATTCTTACACGCAATGCCTATTTGCGCGATGAAACAGAGGCGGAACACGAAAGACATCTGCTTTAGTGTGTACTGCGCGACAAAAAGAAATGGTAAGTAAATCCGGTTTGTCATGGTCCGGCCCGGTTGTAAATGGTCAAATCCGGTCTGTGTCCTCAAATCTCGATCATCGGTTGGAAAACATTTCTGGGAAAACGTTCTGAACTTTTCTGCCTAGAAGCAGCACAGTATGCTGCACATTGTCGGTCAGAGGCACACAAATGCGAGGGACGACACACCATTTGACTACGTGTTGTCATTTGTGGCTCCCCCTATGCGACACCACGAACCGTGGCGATACTTATTCGCGGATGAAATGCGCGCACAGCTGATCGTTTCACCTGCTGAATTTCGCAACGTTTTATTTCTATCCGCAAAGGGGATATCGCGCAAATATCCCTGCACATAAGTGGATATAAACGCACGTGCGAACATAGCTAGTACAGGGTGTTGCACCTGGCGACGTACTCGCCGGAGGATTGTGAGACTTTCGGCAATTACCTTTTGGAAACCTTTGCCACGATTGAAGAAGTCTTTGGATAATGTTTAATTGAGGGTAATTTATTTATTCAATCGAACTTTGGAAATTGCCAAGCGAACCTCACTTTTTTTTACAGAAATATGCAGTCCTACACGGATAACCACAGACCCAAACAAGAACTATGCACAGTATCGCAACAGAAATAGTCGAGGAAAATAGTAAAAATTACGCTTTAGCCCCGCCTGCCTGATTTTTGCAAAGGAGAGTTTTACTATTGTTTAGACAATTTCCGTTGCGATACTGCGCATACTGTTTTTGTTGGGCCTGTGGTTATCTGCGGAGGACTTCGTATTTGTGTAAATACGAAGCGATTTGATTCGCTTGGCAATTTTCAAAGTTAAATTAATGTCCCTCAACTAAAAATTACCCAATGCTGGCAAAAGCCCCCAGAAGGTCCGAAAGTCCCACATCCCTCCGGCGAGTACGACGCCAGTTAGAATTTTTTATGACTCTAGGTGAAACACCTGTACATAGCACAGGGGTGGGCAGTAATACTATTTTTTGTACTATAATACTAATACAAATACTTTTTGAAAATGTGTATTATAATACATAATACTGTATTATAATACAGCATGGTAATAAAGGAATCCATAAATTTTTGAAAAGCCCAGGGCGTACACAGCATTTGTCTCACAATTTAGTGTCTTGTGTGAAACAGATGCATTACCGATTATTTTGCGATCGCCGCCGCAGTTTATAGATTTGATTTCCCTCACCTCCGCTCCCCCACTACCCCCAAACCGAGGGTCTGGATCTGCCCGAGCTTCGAATGCTCTTCTGTATGGTACAAGCAAAGGACGTCTTGTGGCATATTGAATACAAGACATCTAAGACCTGTCCCTTTTAAGGCTAGCCAGGGTTGAGGGCAACTGTCCCTCCTGAGCCTGGGCTGACACCTCCTGCCAGCGTGGTTGAGGGCGAAAATTTCCCGCGTACCAGAAGTGAAGCCGGCCCTAGTGCGTACCAGTGATGGCCAGTAGTTAACTACTAAGTAAACTACCTGATTGTAGTTAAAAAGTAGTTAACTACTTACAGGCATGTAGTGGCAACTACTAGTTAAACTACTATTTTAAGTAGTTAACTACAGTAGTTAGGTTACTGAAGGCGCCAACTACTTCCGATTTTGCCGCAAGGTCTATGACACGATTGTGCTTCCGACTTTTACCTTGAGTTACTTGTTTGATGAAAACGGAGGTGCAGAGCAATTGTGTCGTGCATGTGTATTAAATCTTCACTTTTAATGCTTGTCTAGTGAAGCCTCATTTGCTGCGAAATAATTCTGCAACTCAGTTTATCGCGTAGGCACAGAAAGAATCCCTCCGCAAGCTTTGTATTTGACGATCGTAGCAATGGCTTGCGCCAAAGTTTATCATTGCTTGCGATTCATATTTAGGTGTCCAAGAACACTACAAGGGATTTGTGTTGATGGTCAACGTTAAGTAGTTATAGATGTACTTAAACTACATTCCAGTAGTTAATAAGTAGTTTTAACTGCTCCCCTGAAAACTAGTTGAACTAGTAGTGAAACTACTCAATCGCAAAGTAGTTATAGTTAAACTACTGTAGAAGTAGTTAGTGGCCATCACTGGTGCGTACATTACTCTTGGGCACAGAGCTCGTAATACTTTTGATTGTTGCTTTCTTCCTGGGAATTTTATGACCCGAGAGGGTACACTCACTAACCCACGAGGAGAAGGCGTTCAAAGAGCGGATGAGCTAAAACGTGGGGTGCGCTGACCCGCCTGACCGGATTATCACCGTACTGGTAGCGCATACAGAGTGAACGAACACGTCAAAATCCGAGAAGTATTACTGGAGTATTATAATACTTGTAATAGCCGTTTTTGCGTATTATGATACGTAATACAGACGAAACTTGTATTATAATTCGGAAGAGAAATAGAAAATGTATTACAGTAGTACTATTATAATACAAATTATTGTAGTACATGCCCAGCCCTGATATAGCACATACACAGAAAGCTTGGATACTTACAGATGGCTCCAAATGAGTCTCCGATTAGAAGGAACTTTACGCACGGAACGAGGACAAGAAGGAACTTCTTGTTATCCCTAAAACAGAAGGCGAACACTTGCTATAAGCGAGTATAAGAGCGGGGGGGGGGGGGACACACGAAATCCTCCGCGCAGTTCCAAATGCAAGACCGATATCCACAGAAATTTCACACTCCTGGTAACCTATTCATGAACTTCGTACGTTTGGGTAAACGTCATTGCAGGAAGAGAAACGAAATCAGCCTTAGTGTTACTTCTTTTGTAGCACAACCTGTAGAACCGCACGCCCTTGTTTCCCCAGTTGAAGGACCCTTCCTTCCTGTCTTGGAAGCCACGGATTCAAGCTACGGATTCATGTGTGGCTTGCGATCCTACCTTACCTTAGCCGCGATGCATGATACCACAGGTCCTTACCGTGAGCCTGAAATGCACAAATCATGCACACATGAAGGCCCGAAAGCAGGAGACAGTACGCACTGTAACACTAGGGCATATAATTCGGAGATTAGCATCTATGGGGTCTTGGCGACTACTCTGCGTGAGTTCAAGTTTCAGAATCCGCGTTGTTGCATAATTCGGTAACCCCATACCACGTTCGCTCGACGGGTGGAAAAATGGCCAGGGTCCTCCACATGAAAAATGATAACACACCCAGACTGATCTCGTCGAGGTTTACGGTTAGAAGATCACCGCTCCAAATGAAGGAAGGGACGCGTGTCCCTCTTGACCAATCGGATGGCTGGCCGAAGTAGCCGTGGGCCCAGCCAACGCCATCCCGATACAGGCAGCCTGTTTAACGCCTCCTCTCTCTTTCGCACGTAGACATTGCAAGTGCCCATCGCCGCAGCCAGCCAAGATGTGAACCAATCGCTGTAGACGACTTTGAAACGACGACTGTGGTAGTCTACGGCCCATGCGGCTCATGGCGGCCCCTCCGTAGCTACGGCCGCAGAAAGCACGCTCGTGATTGACGGGCCTTCATTGTTACGTCAAGTCTCTCAAGCGATCAGGTATTAACTCTGTGGTGTTGGCCTAGCAACACCGCCTCGTCTATTGATGAATCCTGCCTTTTTTTACCATATTCTTACCAATTTCGTCCTCTTCATCAAAACCATCGCACCTGTCCTCGAACTTTTTTTCGCAGGGAACCCCGATACAGCCTGGAAGCTGGATGCCCAACTGTCCTGTTTCTCCACATCCGCGCTGCGCGTGACCGCACACGAAGCTAGCATGGGCTAGGCGACAACGGAACCGGAACACGAGAGTTCGCGATGCCACTAGTATGGTCCAAGACACTAAAACCACTAGGTTCTGGGTATCATGTTCGTGAAACTCACGTGACCTTGCACGGGCCATGTTGTGCATGCCATGTTGCCACACTTTCAGATGGATAGGGACAACATTGTAAACTGAAAAGCACCCTTATGGGTGTAAATGGCTTGTCCTATAACTCACACCACTTTTTAGACCGTATGGTACGGAACACTATTTTTAGAGGGTGTATTCTGTGTAAAACTGGCAACTGGCAACTCGTAAGGGCAGGCACCCTCTGAAAGGGTGCGTGTCCTTGAAAATGTCTTTTTTTCAACCCTTTAAACACCAGTTTAGGAGGGTGTTTAACAAACTTACACCCTTGAAAGCATTCCCGCACCCAGCAGTCCGTGGGTTGCATGCCAGCTGCCAGCGCATACAACCCACGGACTGCTGAGCACGGGAATGCTTCCTGCCTTTTATTACAACCGTTGGAAAGCGTGTAAGTTTGTTAAACACCCTCCTAAAAGGGTGACATTTTTCTACGAAAAGCACCCTTTCAAAGTGTGTTTTACACAGAATACACACTCTAAAAAGACTGTTCCGGACCATAGGGTGTAAAAAGTGGTGCGAGTTATAGGACAAGCCATTTACACTCATAAGGGTCCTTTTGAATTTACAGTGAAGAATTTGAAGGGTATGCATTCACTGTGAAGTCAGTGAACGCAATAGCGTTTATAACGCGAAGTGCGACAACAGGTAGGCCTTAAGGTCTTACAAGAACGGGCGTCAGACAAAGCAAACACTTACTGTCCGGGTTTGTCGGCTGGGTTCCCACCTCGGAGCCTACTCCTGAAAGACGGAAGAAACCAGTAAAATCCAGAAACTGTGGGTAGTATGGTGCTCACCTGACATGGACGACATGTCTGACGCAAAAGACATTTCCGACGCTGAAAGAAAGAAAGGAATTTGGAATATCGGACACACAACATGCACTTTCACAGTCATCCACAACACAATCATCCACTCGTTGTGTTTGATTCGGGGGTCTCGTCGGACAGCTGTCTTTCGGATATTATTCAGCAGCATTTCGGTTATTGTTTCCACTATTGCCCGTCGCGCGGGGACTCCGGCCCATTTATACGTATCTCCCGGATTCAGCGTAACGTTCTCTACAATGGAAACGATGGCTCGGCCAACCGTCAAAGGAAGGTTGACGCGTGAAGTGCTGGTCGCGAGGGGTAAAGTGCGGTGGTTCCGACGCTCGGTTCGGTTCTAGTGAATGACACTGATGTTCAAGTTCAAAATCGCCAACTAGTAAATAAAGCACAATTTTAGTCACAATCCTTCGACTCGCCGTGTTGCCCCGCCTATGTACATAGCTGAACCATTGGTTCATACCCGACCTGAGGATCTATACGAAGCCTGACAAATATAATACCTAATGCAAGTACATCAGGCCAACGAAAGATAAAGCAACAGCTCGGGACCCATGTATCATCGTCCTTTGTGTCTGCTACGACCTTGTGGCAAGTACGAATGATCGTGTGCAGTCCGGGATTGCGATGCCACCCTCTTGTCACTGGTTGTCGTGGGTCGGAAGTTGTTCATATTAATGGTTCGGTATTTATTCGATTACTTGATTAAACAGCTTTCTTTACCGTATCCTTTACAAGGAGGGCTTACTATCTCTCACAAGATTTAGGAAGCTGTCACATCAAAGATCACTAAGAGAACGTCCGCCACTTCAAACGAATGCAGCTAAATTTACTATTGTGTACTGGATCAGGAAGAAAACTGGGCATTTTCTGCTCTGTCTTGCGCGGACCGGAGGGAATCCCTGCGGTACTCTATGCACGAGCAGCGTTGAGGACGGTAGCGCGTTCGCGGAGCACTATCGACGCTACTAGGGAATTTCAACTGGTAGCATTGAACGAGGCGCAATTTTCATCTGAAAACGTAAAACCCAGCTATATACGGTGACGACAGATGAAAGCGACAGCTGCAGGTCCGGAGACGCCTCTATTGTTCTACTGGACCCTTCAGTTCAGGAGGCTGACCCTAAGGGTGGGGTTTTCATCTAGAATCATTCATACGTGTTTGTCACACACTACGGTAGGCAAGAAGCAACGATAGACTTACCCGCCTTCATAAAAAAAAAATGTATGGGAGCTTCCAATGGAGGTCAGAAGATCGCAAGGCCAGCTGGTCAACTATCTGCCGAACAGCGCAACGTATGGCACGCGATTCAGAGCGCGGGTTGAGTTTGCCTTCTCTGCTACTTTTTTGTCTTCATTCTTCGGAGCTCTCTATGGGTTTAATGGGGGTTATTGGCAGAAAAAAAAGGAAAAGGAAAAATAAAGCTCTGGGGTTCCTCCGTATGGCAGGGGAAAACCAGAATTCCCTCCTGGACAATACGAACCTGCTATAATGGCTGTGTGTGTTCGGTGCATTCTTCCGAAATGTGCAATAAAGTTTGTTTGGAAGTCCGGGGACTCGTCATTTGCGAAAGGAGCTGGGAAGCCCTCTCCCACCTCCTGTACCCTGCGTGACGTCACCGATAGTCCTGTGTGGGTCACCGGCTGTTTTTCTTGGGCGCGCATTGTAACTTCCTCGTGCCATGTGGATAACCAGCCATCTGAATCCTAGATTTTGTTCTAAAATATCCGCCAGCATTAAAAGCAAACTTAGGGATGGGTCCCGTAGCTCCAGTTTGAGCTGCAGCGCCACAGCGCCAGCTGCAGGAGAGGTCCCATAGCTTTTGGCGGCAGCCGCAGAGCGGCAGAAATTCTCTGGCGCTCCCGTATCCAAAAATTTGGTTGCTCTGGCGCTCGTCTTTCCAGCCAATCAGATGCATTCTTTACATCGACGGTCGACGGCTCGCGATTACGGCGGCGTTGGTCAAAGATGTGTCTGATTTCAATGGTGTATGTGGTGTAGGCGTGTAGATCTCATCAAGCTTTGTGGTGGGGAAATCTGTAGATCTGGATGTGTTTTGCCATCTCACACATGGATTCCAGCGTACTGCAGGCAAGCGACGACGAGCCCATTCGGTGACAGGCAAGCGAACTTCTTAATGATTGTAACGGACTGCCTTTCACTGGCGTGTCATTAGACACCAGTGGGCATATCCAAGGAACTGACTTTTGTCATATAATCTGTATAGCAGTACTCTGGTGTAATGGACTGTTTTGTTCTTCTGGATGACATCAACTGTCTGTTTCCACATCTGATTTCTTTAAAGAATAAATGTGCTTACTGTATGTACACTTTGTGTGTTATTTCATAAGGTCTCTCTCTACTATAGATTTTTGTTAAAGAACTATTTCTGTGAATGCTTCTTGCTACGTATGCTTCTTGCAAATAATAAAGCACGCAAGGTTTCCCCAACACCCATTTGCGGCCCTCATAACGGGGGCTTTGGCGGCTAACCCCATCCAAAGCTGCGGAGCACTAACCCTCTCATACGAAAATGAGCATGTTGCCGATTTCCGTTTCTTTTTTTTTATGTTTTGCGTTGCGCCATTGACCTCTTATTTTTAACTGGTGTCTCGCCCAGTACCTCAAGTGAAGCGTTTAAATTGGAAAGACTCCCACCATCATCAGGGCTGGCCGAAGACCCGTAGTCAAAGAACTTTCGATTTGGACATTCGCAGTAGACCCCTCATCTTTCAAGTGCAAGCACTTCTTGTAGCACGTTGGATACAAGCGATCACCAGGCAGGAGCGGATTTGAGTGGGGGGGGGGGCGACCGCCCCCCCCATACGTCCGTCTTTCCTACGTAAAAACCCTATCGCCTGGATGATGCTGCGCCAGACTGCACCCCCCCCCCCCCATGACAGACCCTTAAATTCACCCCTGTCACCAGGCACAGTGCCCCGCGACGCCAGTCTTCGGGCCAAGGTGACAGAGACGTACTTTGTTCCCTTTACGTTCGTCAGGCGGGAAGAAAAGTGGTCAGCACAATTTCTTGACGCCACAGAATGAGGGTACTTGCGAAAATACAGGTCATAATGGTAATTGCATATGCTGGTGATAGTTTTCACCTAGAGTCATGATCTTTATGGTGTAATGAACTGTTCGTCTTCCTGAAGGTAAAAAAAATTGAGGAATGGTCTTTCCTGGTCTGTTATGCACTTCTGAGGTCCGAACGTACAGGAATGCCGTACGTCACGTTCCTCAAGCTCGGAATAAGTGCTTGGTGTCCCTGACATGGGTTCACAGATGCTCATGCGACAAGCGAATACTATACGGAGACACCTCTCATAGAACGGTGGGACTCTTGTGTGGTTCTTGCGTGAATGAGTGATGTCCACCTGCTCTAAGCAGAATCACGCTGAAATGCGAATTATGTATTATTTTCCCTAATGATCTGGTTATTTCACTTGCGGTCAAGAAAATAAATAAATAAAAAGAGCGCGAATGAATATCCGGCGCTACAGTTCTGGAATCTCAGGTGCGCGTTCTTCGTCATCTTCGAATGGAGTGCGAGGCTGCCGTACTTTGGTTTGAGTAACGCGGCATTGTAGCCGCGTTTACATGGACACATAGGTCGACTAAACGTGTTAGTAGGCTTTTCTCGCGCAGTCGACCTGTACTCGTTTACATGTGGGAAGCTAGGGCGACTGGAAAAATCCCACACGCCAAGCGTCTTACGAGCGACTTATCCGATCGAAGCGCCCTCTTCAAGTCCGACAACAAAACATTCGACGGTTAAATGTTAAAAAGTTATAGAACAGTGAAATATGTGCTTTCATCATGTGCTACTTCTGTGCAAATTATTTTCGACTTTCGAATTCCCCACTCATAACATGTGTTGTATTATTACGCACAACCGAAGCGCGTTGCGTTGATAACTCTGGAGAGTCTGGCAACAAGGAACTAGAGAATCGTAAACTGAAACCACCGCGCCGGCGTTCACGTGTTCACCATGGAGTGGTGCGTTTTTGTCATGCTCCTGATGAACCAAGAGAGGTTTTTTTTTTGCGCTTATGCTTCTACTGCTCACAAGGTATGCTGCCACGGTGATGGTCGCGCTTCAGCATCACACTGAAGCTCAGCTTCGTATCATGGTATGTGAAGAGGAGCTGCTATTGGCAACATCTGGGTGGACACTTACGGAGTGGGCGCTAATGCACGGTACGAATGTAAACCTTTCTCACTTGAATGCATCTGACAACTTTTGTGCGCGTTTGTAATCTATTTTCAGAGGCATATTCGAGTGTAGGGAACTTGAAAAAAAATCGGACATGAACGGAACGGGATCGTGGAGCATATTTCCTTTTGAGAAAACTGTAAGAAATGTAGTGTACAAAGGTAGCTCTTTTGCATACATGTGTTGCGTTCCGTTCCTGATGTAGTGGAAGATCCAATTGTATTGTACATGCAGCAAGGAGGGACACATGAACGCACGGCTTAGTAAGCACGCTAGCTCAGTGGATCCGAATATGTGAATGTAGAAAAATTACTAACTTACACTACATTAACTAAATGCTTAGAGTCGCTCTTACGCGTTTACTAACTGTCTGCCTCTTTCACAGGCTTGCAGGTTACAGGTCACGCAGAGTGTCGGATATGGATGCTTGAAAGGTCCGACTCCTGGTGAGAGAACATGGTATTGAATAGCGACCCTTCGGACTGGACAGAGAACTTCAGGATGTCACGCCGGACAGTTGCAAAACTAGTCCACACATGTCCCCAGCAGATAACTGTGTCCGAACCCCAGTACCTGTAGACAAACGAGTAGCAATTGCTGTATACATGATCGCAAGTTGTGGGGAAAAACGGTGCCCTGCTTCTCTCTTTGGAGTGCACAAATCAACAGTCTACAACTGCCTCTATCGGTTCTGTAACACGATGGCACAGCATTTGTAAGCCAGTTGGTCACTATACCAAAATGTGATGAAGCAAAACTCATAGCGCAACGTTTCTTGGAAAAGTGTGGAATACCTCAGGTTATAGGCAGCACTGCTGGCATATATTAGCATATATTCCTATTCTCCCACCATCTGCCGGATACAGGGATTATGTGAATCGAAAGGGATGGGCATCGATAGTACTACAAACTGTTGTAGATGACGCAATGCGGTGTGTATGGTCATAATTTTAAGGTATTCCGTACTCATTTTATATTCCTTGCTAGAAAATGTGAAGCTGATGTGGAACCTCATTCATAGCCATCAAATAGTATTGTTGTTACGGGATGTTATATTAACAAAAATGTAATTGTCCTGTCACCAGATTTCGCAACATCAGCTGCATCCTGTCTGGTTCCTCTCATGACGCTTCAGCACTTAAGGCTTCAAAGTTATACAACAGTGCCCATGAACTGATACCTCAGGTACTCAGCCAGTTATGCATAAATCTGCAGAGGAACACCATTTCGCGTCTGAGAGGGGAGTGATGTGGCGGCCCGTGGACGACGACGACGACGTGTCTCTGCTGCTGCGCGCCATTGAGCCTGGCAGCCACTTCTACCGGCATCGTCCTAGCGTGAGGCCACGCACATCTGCCCGCTGGGACATTCCATCGTCGCCGGTCAGGACTCATGTAGAGGAACACCATCTCCTCTACAAATCTATAATCACTGAAGCCGTACCCCTTCATTTCATAGGGCAATATTGTGATTAATGGGACGCCGGTACCTTTTCTAATACTTGGAGACCCTGCGTATCCTCTACTGCCATGGCTTATAAAACCATTCATACATAACAGTAGAATTACACAAGAGCAGGTACGAGTATGTACACCGATTGAAATTTGCCCATTTTGGAGTATTTCCTCTGTTTGTTGGGCACTAATTTTTGTCCTTATCTGGACAGGTTTACTTCAGTGAATGCCTCAGCCCCGGGAGGGTTGTCGTCGAACATGCATTTAGTCGGCTAAAGAGCCGCTGGCGCATCCCCCTCAAACGCACTGATGTGTAGTACAAGTTTGTCCCAACTCTTGTTGCTACAGCCGTGCATGTTGCACAACTTCTGTGAGGAAAACAACGGAAGAATTAACCCAAGGTGAGCAAGGCTGCCAGCACAATCACAACCAGCACAATCACTTTAGTAACACAATTCTAAAAACAGAAGCCCAGTCATGGGAATCCTCTTGGCTGCCGCTCTGCTTGTGGAGCATATGATTATGGTGGTGCGAACTGTGCATTTGGTGGGAGCAGTGCGAATAGAGGTGATCGTGGTAATAGTGCAGCAACACTTGGACCTTGCTGTATGTCTTGTGACGAGTTCATATACATTTGTAGTAACGATAACTGTTGATGATGAAATGCTGTTCATCAGCATCAAAGCTGCATCATCATCTACTGGCAGTTTTGAATAAACTCTCCACTGAGGTATGCCATGACCTGCCTAAAGTGATCACGTTCCTCTTGGAGGAGTACGACTTGTCGTTCGTGAGCCATTTCAGCCCTTTGTGCAGCTGCTTTCTCTCCCCTTTCTACTGATTGCTCTAGTAGTTTCTCCAGGCCCTCAAGGCGAGCATCTCGTCTCTTTCGCTTCCTTCGGTGGTGCATTGGCTCATGTTCTGTGAAAAATTAGAACGACAATTCCGCTTCACCGTTCTCCCATTATTTCTTGCTAAACAGGCGCCTTACCCTCAGGATCACGCGAAGGGAGGCCATCTTCGCGGCTATTGCTTTGGCTGTCAAGTTCAACCTCACTGGCAGCGGGAGATACAAGGAAATTTTGAATCATCAGCTTCAGCAAAAGCCTGTGTAAGCTACGAACAAGGAACTCACTTCCTTACTAAGAACATGTTTCATGTTGGACAAAACTGATTGTTTGAAAATGTTTAAAATATAACAACCTATGCACTATTTCGTACTTGCTTTTATACTCGTACTATTTGTTCTGTAACGCCATTATTATTGTTCTCGATAGCTGGATTGCCAATGCGAGCGAGATCTATGTTCACGGATTATATTCGCCTCGCTTTTTCCTTTCCAGCTGTGTAAATAGGCAGGCATATTTTTTTCTTTTGTGTATTTTGTTTCACTAAACCTGCAGAGCTGTAACGTGTTTGGATAAAAACCATCTCGAAAACTCTATGTACTGTGTCAAATACTGCAGTCAATGGAACACAGCTTATGAAGCATTTGATATAGGTGGAGATCAAGTACCTCCGAACTGAATGCACACACCTCCATTTTCATCATCACTTGTAGAAATCATGGCACTGTCAACACCGCACTCGAATGCCGTGGAACTTGGTCTCCCATGCAGAATTGCATCCATATTCGGAAACCACTTCTATGTTGAAGGAGCCTGCCCACTTCTGCTCTATTTCAGTTTTTCTTCAGGAGGAATTAAGGACTGTTACAACGTATACAGTGTGCTGTTGACCACGCAATAACCACAAATGTCAGTAAGAAGGGCAGACGATAATATAAAATACATGCATGAGTGCGTACATGCCAAAAAACAAGCACATCTACACACAAAATAGCGTGCTTTTTTTTTTCGTGCATGGTTGAATTCTTCTGGAGCGTTTAACATGATCGAAACGTTAGCATGATACGGTTCGTACTAATCGACACCACGAACTAAACTTACCCACCATGTCACACAGATGCAGGCCGGGATTATCAATCCGCAGGCCGTGTCATTTTTGGAAGTGATTTGCAGCAAGCTCCAGTGAGTTTTTAGAAAACAGGAATGGACTGCATCAGAACACAACCCATTCTGAATTTTGAAATCACATTACATGTTACTTCTTTTGATAACAAGCAAACATATACGCACTTAAAACCTACGATCAACATATCGATGCCAGGAATCTGGACATGGTAAGCAATACGAATACACTATGTTCACAAAGGAACTCGACACATTCATTACACGGTACCGTACAAGTTTTTTGTCCTGTCACATGCTAAACCATCACGATAATATTGTCCCAACATGACAACGCTTACCTCGTTATATTGCTGCTTAAGGTTCTTTCGGTGGGCTCTGATCTGCGTCCAGGTGAACGAATCGTGCCCTATTTCTTTTATTCGTTGTTCGACATTTTGGAATACTTCTTTGTTTCTCTGGCGTTTGGAGTCAAGCTGTGATGCAATATTCATTTCCAGGATGATACACAGCATGAAGTTCGTGCTTTCTTCATTCCAAATGCGTCTTTGCTGGTTGCGAGGAGCTCCCGTTTCCGCCATGTTGCTTCTTGCGAGAGGGGACATGACTGGCGGAGAGGAAGTGAGGTAGCGGATACGACTTGCAAAGTAGTCTTTGCCGGTTTACATGGCAAATGGCAGTCGACAGCTGTCGCCTAAACTACGCTACGTTGTCGATTGAGCGGCGTTCAATCGACTGCTTATTTAAGCCGTCTTGCAACCTTACATGCAAGCAGTATGTCGCCTTCTGTGGCTAAGTCGCCTTCTACAACCTTCATGTAAGCGCAACTTGTGTCACCAGCTTGCGTGGCTCAGTGGATAGCGTGCTGCCCATGTCACGGGATGATTGGGAGGTACCCAGGTTCGAATCGCGCCATGTGATAGCAGCACAATTGCTGACGTTCGCATCAGAATTAGTCGTTCAGTATTGCTTAGTCCAGCCGGAGAGGTTGGAAATGTCATGACGCTGAATTTCGGAACCACGAGGCGCAAAATGTAGTTCCACTCCGCACCCCGGACCACTCCGCCTCACAGCTGATAGTGAAGCCTCCCAAGTGGAAATTGCCGACTGCCAACCATCGGCCACTGGTCGGTTTTTGGTCGGCAAGCAACTAAGTCGGCCACTGCAGCTTGGACCAACGTCGGTCTGATGTCGCTCACTGTGGTGGTCCGTGAACGACGTTAGGCCGAGAACGTTGTGCGACGTGTTGCGGGCATGCTATTGAGAGTTCGGCGTAATAAAGACAGGCCAATGTCGGCCCTACGCTGCAAAGAAACCCGAAAACAATGCAGCTCCTACTCGAAACAAAGAGAAAGAAAAGACGATTTGACGGTTGGCAAAAAGTCGGATGACAGTTGGCCAACGACTCTTTCGGCCAGCAACGTTGGCGCAATGTTGCATAGTGATAGACAGAGCGTGGTTTGGCAAGCCGTCGGCCAGGGGGCAGATCTGTACCAAGAAACGAGCTGTTGGCCAGGCACTTGAAAAAGCACGGCTCGGTTGGCCAGCCAAGCTCTTGCCAAGCTTGGTTCAATATCGGTATGTTGCCTCGGAGGGAGGGAAAACCCGGAATGGTGTAGCACTGCATAAGTTCAACTTTCGATTGGCCAAGTGATTGTCTCACACCAAAAGCAGTAAGAAACACAGACATTATCTTCATGGTGAGCTGATATGACAAGCAATTCCTCATTTCAGTGTTGTTTGTGTACGCGTCAAATTAGACTTAGACACCTCACCCTTCATTTTGACTCACACGCGGACTCTCGAATTTGTGGAAGCTCGCGTGACAAACCTATGTATAGTATCTGCTGTTCTTCCTCAGGAAAGAAATGCAATTTCTTTTCTTTATTGTGAGCTGTTTGATTCTAGTGATCTCGGGCATATTGCGAGCTTTTATGATTCTCCCCCTATGCCGTTACCCTACGCCGCAAGACAATTGAGTATGAATACGAGCGACGCCAGAGGACTGTTGTGGCCTAACTTGGCACAATGCAGGCTGGCCAATGCTTAGCAAGTTATTGGCCAGGGTATAGATCCGTATCAAGAAACAAGCTTGTTGGCCGATCATGCACCAACCAAGGCCGAGTAGGCCAGCCTTGCTAATGCCAAGCTTTGCCCAACCTTTTTTGCAAGGACGGCCCAACGACTTTTAGGTGGGAAGCACACGTCGGCCCGACATTTTGCCGACGTTGTTTTTCTCCTTGGTGGGTTCCCAAAGCATGTTGCAGCGCGCTGTTTAATAGTTGGGTCATGCAT
Source organism: Ornithodoros turicata (assembly GCF_037126465.1). Classification (NCBI taxonomy): domain Eukaryota; kingdom Metazoa; phylum Arthropoda; class Arachnida; order Ixodida; family Argasidae; genus Ornithodoros; species Ornithodoros turicata. The sequence goes on from NC_088201.1 coordinate 109,042,611, forward strand.
TTTTTTGCAACGGGCCGTGGTTGGCCCATGAACAGGTGTTGTTCCATGGGCCATTCTAGGGCCCACGTTTACCCATCAGTACCCAAGCTTGGTTCCTTATTGGCCAGGCATCAGCCCTACATCTGCCAGGTCGGCCCTCTACATTGGTCCGAGCTTGTGCCGGCTAATTTTTTTTTTTTTTTTATTGCGTGTTAGCGCCGCGAAGCAACTGTGGCTATGAGCGACGTACAGATGTGGACAGACGGAGAGAGGATAGCAGGAAGGAGTGGGGGAAAGGGGGGTTAGTATGCGTCCTGGGCCGACTTCAGGGGGAACTGTGCCGACATTCGTCTGGAAAGTCTTCGGAAAACCCAGGGAAAACCTCAGACAGCACAGCCGGCGGTAGGATTCGAACCCACCACCTCCCAGTCTAGAGCACGACCTTGGTTACCACCAACGAGCGGACGCCTTAGCCCACTCGGCCATGCCGCTGGTTTGTGCCGGCTAAGTTGGCCCGAGTGAGGCCATTGTCAATCCCCAACCTTGGCCCAAGCTTTTTTTGCAAGCTGGGCCCGACAACTTTTAGGTTGGAAGCAGACGTCGGCCCAGTGTTTCGCCAATATTGCTTTTCCCGCTGTGCTGTTTGTTGGGTAAAAATTCGCCACGTCACTCTAGAGCGTGGCTGCCTCCCGATTGGATCGCAAAAGGTTACGTAGCCATGTGACGTGGGCGTGGTGGAGAGAGGGGCGCGGGGTACTCATCTTTGAAAGCATTTATATGGGTCAGTGAGCTGGCACGAGCCGAACGAAACGTATATTTGGGTATTATGATCTGCGTTCTTTCATCCGGTACCATTGTTTGTGAAATATTTGGCGCCACATTTACGGACCCTTTAATTATCTTCAACTACTTCAATTTCATATCATTTACCTTAATTTACATTTACGCTCTTTTCCCCGCTTTACTTCTCCACTTACACCTCTGCTTCAGTGAGGCTTCACCATATCAAACACACACACACACAAATACATACATACATACATACATACATACATACATACATACATACATACATACATACATACATACATACATACATACATACACACATACATACATACATACATACAAGTTTTTCCACTTTGATTCCTAATGCTAACGCATAAATATATCTGAGAGGGACAATCAGTAGGGAACAGTTCAATGACTTGGGTGAGCAGGGAAAATCAGGCACACCCTTGTGTCTGCAATGCAGCAGATCAATTCATTAGGTGCCTCCGGTGCTGTGTTGGTGGTTACACATGACACATGGTCCGTCGCCGGCGGCGTGTGCTTAATTAGTTCACCGCGAAATATTGCCCAAATGCGCCTCCATCCCAATTTACCGTTTATTAAGGCCGCACGACTAATCTCTTCTAGAGTAATGTTCTGCTGCTATTTGAAACCACACATTAGACCTGCTAATTTAGAAGAAGAAATAAATGGTTAAGCCTGGATGAAGGCGGTACTGAAAAAAAAAAATCTACTCCGTAACGCACTCTTACACGTAACGGAGCATCGCACGAGGATTTTCATGAGCAGTGACCTTTCTGCAGAACGAAACCTGGTTACTACCTGGTTATAATTGTTTTCAGAATCTCCATATGCCTTGCAGTTTTTGTCATTTCCATGTGCACACTCTAGAAGAAAGTCCGTCACTCATTAAAATTCTTTCGAGTTGTGTTTTTTTGCAATCTTCGTACTTTCAAAACTAGGTCTAGCGTCTACCCTACGCAAGAAGCACATTCATAGCTTTGTTCCAAACCACGGACTCAGGGTGGATCCACGGCCACTAGACGTAATTGTTCCAAGGTGACGTTAGGGGGAAGGAAACTGTAATTGGACGATGATGGGACGGTTTGGTTTCCTACGGATCTGACAAAACTTCATCAAAATGCAAAAATACTCCAAAAGCCCGGAGACGACATAACTGGACATAAAAAGTAGAGAAACTCCGACTTAACATCACAAAATAAGAAGGTTTACTCACACGTTTCGTCCGTCATGCGACGGACATCATCAGTGCCAAACTGAATGAGAGGTTACACAACCGGTCGCTATTTAAGGAGATGGGAGTATTGTTCGGGAAGGGGGCCACGGTTTTTGTTACAAACCCAGGGGTCACCACGTATGTACCAACACTCTAGAAGCTTTCTGAGTCCCCATCTTTGTTCTCGAGCAAAGGTCACCGCGTTGTCGAAGTCAAAACAATGTCCCGTGTCCCAATAATGCTCAATAAGCTCCGTCTTAAACCGTGTGGCGTGCGTCGCGCTCTTTATGTCCCGCTTATGTTCTTTGAAACTAGTGTTCCGTTTCCTGCCTTTCTCGCCAATGTAGCACGTGTCACAGTCTTTGCATTGTGTTTTGTAGACTACTCCAGACTGGTATTCCGGGGGGATGGGGTCCTTCGGTTTCGATATGAGACTTCGAAGTTTAGCATGCGGTTTGAACGTAGTCCTGATATCCAACGGAAGCAAAGCCCGGCGGATAGATTCAGAAACGCCTTTGACATAGGGGATGACAACGCGAGTCTGGCGAGTGCGGTTCCCGTCCCGCGGTCCAGATGCTTGCATGCGTTTGCGAGTGTCCTCAATAAACCATAGCTGGGCGAACTCACTCATGAGGGCCCTCATGAGTGCCCCTCACCCTCACCTCACGTCTTTGAGGTGAGGGTGAGTGAGGGCAAGCCCGCGATGAGGCCATCCGTGAGTGCACTCATGAGGTTTTGCCCCTCACGAGGTCTCCTGTGAGTGCACTCATGAGGTTTTGCCCCTCACGAGACCTCCTGTGAGTGCACTCATGAGGTTTTGCCCCTCACGAGACCTCCTGTGAGTGCACTCATGAGGTTTTGCCCCTTATGAGACCTCCTGTGAGTGCACTCATGAGGTCTGAGGGGCGCCAGGTCTGTGTGAGTGAAGTCACTGGTGAGGCCTGAGGGGTGTGAGGTCATATGAGTGCACTCAGAAATGAGGTCAAATGACCCACGCGAGGCTTGCGCAAATTATGAAGGCACTCGCACGTGAGGCCTTCAGTAACGCGAAGCCTATTCACGACGCTCAAGCCATGAGGAATATGGTGAGTGCACTCACCCTCATATGTGGGATGGACAGTGTATCTATTTATTGATGACGAAAAAACTAGACCGTGGCAGGGACCGCTTTGTCCTGCGCAGCCATCTGAAAAGTGCACATGGTGCAGTTTGAAGGGGTGGTATGCACGTTTTTAGCAATTTCGTCTACGTCGCGCTGGGAACACAGCGAAGCGTCCTAAGCTGACTGATTGATTACTTGGTGATATGGTTCCAATGACCCAACTACCAGCGGGGTGCACATTAAAGGGCTGGTGTGCACATTTTTAGCAATTTCGTCTATGTCTCGCTGGGAATACAGCTAAGCGCCCTGAGCTGACTGGTTACTTGATGATATGGTTCCAATGACCCAACTACCAGCGGGGTGCACATTAAAGGGCTGGTGTGCACGTTTTTAGCAATTTCGTCTACGTCGCGCTGGGAACACAGCGAAGCGTCCTAAGCTGACTGATTGATTACTTGGTGATATGGTTCCAATGACCCAACTACCAGCGGGGTGCACATTAAAGGGCTGGTGTGCACATTTTTAGCAATTTCGTCTATGTCTCGCTGGGAATACAGCTAAGCGCCCTGAGCTGACTGGTTACTTGATGATATGGTTCCAATGACCCAACTACCAGCGGGGTGCACATTAAAGGGCTGGTGTGCACGTTTTTAGCAATTTCGTCTACGTCGCGCTGGGAACACAGCGAAGCGTCCTAAGCTGACTGATTGATTACTTGGTGATATGGTTCCAATGACCCAACTACCAGCGGGGCGCACATTAAAGGGCTGGTGTGCACATTTTTAGAACTTTCGTCTATGTCGCGCTGGGAACACAGCGAAGCGTTCTAAGCTGACTGATTACTTGATGATATGGTTCCAATGACCCAACTACCAGCGCGGGGTGCACATTAAAGGGCTGGTGTGCACATTTTTAGCAATTTCGTCTATGTCTCGCTGGGAATACAGCTAAGCGTCCTGAGATGACTGATTACTTGATGATATGGTTCCAATGACCCAACTACCAACGGGGTGCACATTAAAGGGCTCGTGTGAATTTCGTCTATGTCTCGCTGGGAATACAGCTAAGCGTCCTGAGCTGAGTGGTTACTTGATGATATGGTTCCAATGACCGAACTACCAGCGGGGTGCACATTAAAGGGCTGGTGTGCACATTTTTAGAACTTTCGTCTATGTCTTGCTGGGAATACAGCTAAGCGTTCTAAGCTGACTGATTACTTGATGGTATGGTTCCAATGACCCATCTACCAGCGGGGTGCACATTAAAGGGCTGGTGTGCGCATTTTTAGCAATTTCGTCTATGTCTCGCTGGGAATACAGCTAAGCGTCCTGAGCTAACTGGTTACTTGATGATATGGTTCCAATGACCCAACTACCAGCGGGGTGCACATTAAAGGGCTGGTGTGCACATTTTTAGCAATTTCGTCTATGTCTCGCTGGGAATACAGCTAAGCGTCCTGAGCTGACTGGTTACTTGATGATATGGTTCCAATGACCCAACTACCAGCGGGGTGCACATTAAAGGGCTGGTGTGCACATTTTTAAAACTTTCGTCTATGTCGCGCTGGGAACACAGCGAAGCGTTCTAAGCTGACTGATTACTTGATGATATGGTTCCAATGACCCAACTACCAGCGCGGGGTGCACATTAAAGGGCTGGTGTGCACATTTTTAGCAATTTCGTCTATGTCTCGCTGGGAATACAGCTAAGCGTCCTGAGATGACTGATTACTTGATGATATGGTTCCAATGACCCAACTACCAACGGGGTGCACATTAAAGGGCTCGTGTGAATTTCGTCTATGTCTCGCTGGGAATACAGCTAAGCGTCCTGAGCTGAGTGGTTACTTGATGATATGGTTCCAATGACCGAACTACCAGCGGGGTGCACATTAAAGGGCTGGTGTGCACATTTTTAGAACTTTCGTCTATGTCTTGCTGGGAATACAGCTAAGCGTTCTAAGCTGACTGATTACTTGATGGTATGGTTCCAATGACCCATCTACCAGCGGGGTGCACATTAAAGGGCTGGTGTGCGCATTTTTAGCAATTTCGTCTATGTCTCGCTGGGAATACAGCTAAGCGTCCTGAGCTAACTGGTTACTTGATGATATGGTTCCAATGACCCAACTACCAGCGGGGTGCACATTAAAGGGCTGGTGTGCACATTTTTAGCAATTTCGTCTATGTCTCGCTGGGAATACAGCTAAGCGTCCTGAGCTGACTGGTTACTTGATGATATGGTTCCAATGACCCAACTACCAGCGGGGTGCACATTAAAGGGCTGGTGTGCACATTTTTAAAACTTTCGTCTATGTCGCGCTGGGAACACAGCGAAGCGTTCTAAGCTGACTGATTACTTGATGATATGGTTCCAATGACCCAACTACCAGCGGGGTGCACATTAAAGGGCTGGTGCGCACATTTTTAGCAATTTCGTCTATGTCTCACTGGGAATACAGCTAAGCGTCCTGAGATGACTGATTACTTGATGATATGGTGCAAGCGACGCAACTACCGGCGGGTGGATTTTAAAGCGGTGTTGTGCGAGTTCTAACAGATTTCTCCAAATCGAGGTTTGAATTTGCGACGTGTCTTGTACTTTTGCCACGTTTCTAACCCTTTTCTCATCTGGAGACCCCATCCTAGCGTCCTAGCGTCTCTCGCCTCTTGCCACGTTTTTCTTCATTGCAGTGCAGACACTGATACACAGTTGTGGCTCCGTCGTTTATGGATCCGAGGTACTTAAAATGTCTCTTTAAACTCCCAGGTACAGCATGCGTAGGGTCCTTAACAAGTTCGCCCTCTGCGCAACGCTTCTTCGGACGGCTCATCGTTCACGACCACTTTTGAAATAGCACTGAAGGTGCACGACACTGGCGCAATACGTTACTGGCTACAAGAAACACCCGAAATCACAAGGACTCCGTGTTACCACCCGTATACGTGACAAAATTATATTTCGTCAATACCCACCGTACTAATCCTTTTTACTTTATGTCATTTATAGCCCCGAGATGCCTCAAACACGCGATAACATCAGAAGGTTTCTCACAGCCTCGCTATGCGCAGACAGACCGGCGTCGTCCTTGTGTCGCAGTTCAACGAACTACAACCTTTCATAGCTTCGCTACAACCTTCTTAGCATAGCTACAACCTTCAAGGCTTACACTAGGACAGATGCAGCGCTCGCCCCTAGTTCCGAAAAACGTGGCCCAGGAACCCTTTAAAGCGGTTGAAAAGGCTCCTATCGCGGTGCAAGAGCGATATCTGTAATCATGTGGGACATTTTCCCACAGGGACTTCGGTAGTGTTGGACGCGAACACCCGAAGAACGCGGCGCACCGGCCCTTTAAAATGACCGGAAAGGCTCCTATCGCGGTGCAAGAGCGATATCTGTAACCATATTGGACACTTTCCCACAGGGACTTCGGTAGTGTTGGCCGCGAACACCCGAAGAACGCGGCACACCGACCCTTTAAAACGACCGGAAAGGCTCCTATCGCGGTGCAAGAGCGATATCTGTAACCATATGGGACACTTTCCCACAGGGACTTCGGTAGTGTTGACCGCGAACACCCGAAGAACGTGGCACACCAGCCCTTTAAAACGACCGGAAAGGCTCCTATCGCGGTGCAAGAGCGATATCTGTAACCATATTGGACACTTTCCCACAGGGACTTCGGTAGTGTTGACCACGAACACTCGAAGAACGCGGCACACCAGCCCTTTAGAACGACCGGAAAGGCTCCTATCGCAGTGCAAGAGCGATATCTGTAACCATATGGGACACTTTCCCACAGGGACTTCGGTAGTGTTGACCGCGAACACCCGAAGAACGTGGCACACCAGCCCTTTAAAACGACCGGAAAGGCTCCTATCGCGGTGCAAGAGCGACATCTGTAACCATATGGGACACTTTCCCACAGGGACTTCGGTAGTGTTGACCGCGAACACCCGAAGAACGTGGCACACCAGCCCTTTAAAACGACCGGAAAGGCTCCTATCGCGGTGCAAGAGAGATATCTGTAACCATGAAAAATTTTCTTTGTGAAAAAAATTGGCAGTGTTAGCCGCGAATAAGCCGCGGGCCAGTAAAGGCACACATTTGAGGGCTGTGAGGTGAGGGCGAGAGAGGGCGTTTGTCCGTGAGGGTGAGTGAGGGCATATTGCCCTGAGGGCCGTGAGGGTGAGGGCGAGTGAGGGCACGCGCCCGTGAGCGCCGTGAGGGTGAAGGCGAGTGAGGTCATGTGCCCTTGAGGGCCGCGAGGGTGAGGGCGAGTGAGGTCATGTGCCCGTGAGGGCCGTGAGGGTGAGGGCGAGTGAGGGCTTGCGCTTGTGAGGGCCGTGAGTGTGAGGGCGAGTGAGGGCATGCGCCCGTGAGGGCCGTGAGGGTGAGGGCAAGTGAGGGCATGCGCCCGTGAGGGCCGTGAGGGTGAGGGCGAGTGAGGTTTCACCAAAATGCCCACCTGTGCAATAAACCTGCGTGGGTAGCCATGTTTGTCCAGATGATCGGCGATCGTCGCGTCCTCAGAAGCCCGTAACTCGGTGCAGGATGATAACTGTTCAGATCGGTGAAATAACGTTCGTACCACACTCAATTTGTGTTCCGTGGGGTGGTGTGAGTCAAAACCAAGGAAACTGCCGGTATCACAAGGCTTTCGGTAGACACATGTTTGAATGCTTCCTGAGCTACATCGGCGCGCACACACATCCAAGAACGGAAACTTGCCATTTTGTTCCATCTCGTAAGTGAAATTGATCGATGGCGCAATGCTGTTTAGAACCGAGTGGAACTCATCAACGTGGCCACTGATGAGAATCACGAACGTGTCGTCGACGTGGCGGCGATAGAACTTGAACGGTTGACAAAATCTTTCCATGGCAGTTTCTTCAATATGCTCCATGACAAGATTAGCTAAAGTGACTGACACCGGGCTACCAAGGGGCAACCTTCGATCTGGTGGTAAGTCCTGCCGTTGAAGTTGAAGTGCGTCTGACTGAGGCAAAACCTCAAAAGAATAACCACCTCTTCAACTGTGAGCGATGTTCCAGCTTGTCATCGAAGACACTTTCCGACGGTCATGTGAGTCTGCTCTCGAAGGGCTTAGATTTCGCACTCGCGCCCCGCGCTGTGCCGATAAGGGAGATCGTAGTGGAAATCGAAGACAAGCTCCGCCACATCAAGGACTTAACTGGTGTCAATCTGGCACGCAGCCGCATCGCGACCACACTGAACAACGTGAAAGGACTGCCTTCGAATCTGTCCAAACAGGAACAGTCGGCATTGCGTCACCGACGCTTATATAAATCCATCATCGTCCTTCCAGCTGACGAAGGTAAAGGTACGGTTGTACTAGACAGAGAGCACTACGATGCAAAGATGAAGGAGATCCTTGAAGATGCTACGCATTTTGTCGCCTTGCCGCGTGACCCAACTCCGAAATCGGAACACTCGTTGGTTGACCACCTACGTAATTTCAAGAAGAAGGGCCACCTAGATGATGCTACCCATCGTCGCCTTTTCTCCTCGGACGGAGCCACCCCCATGCTCTACAGTCTCCCCAAGATACACAAGCCAGGATGCCCCTTGAGGCCTATTGTTTCGTTCGTTGGGTCACCGACATACAATACAACCTATCCAAATACTTGGTGGAACTCATAGCTCCGGTCACAGTTAACAACAGCCTGACGGTTCGCAGCTCGAAGGAGTTTGTAGAGTTGGTCCGGACACAAGTCTTAACGAAAATGAGGTTATGGTATCCTTTGATGTGGTGTCTCTGTTCACCAACGTTCCTAAAGATCTCGCGGTACAGGTGTCGGAGGCACGACTACGCCAGGACAGCAGCCTGCCAGCTCGAACATCGCTCACAGTTGAAGAGGTGGTTATTCTTTTGAGGTTTTGCCTCAATCAGACGCACTTCAACTTCAACGGCCGGACTTACCACCAGATCGAAGGTTGCCCCATGGGTAGCCCGGTCTCAGTCACTTTAGCTAATCCTGTCATAGAGGATATTGACGAAACTGCCGTGGAACGATTTTGTCACCCGGTCAAGTTCTATTGCCGCTACGTCGACGACACGTTCGTGATTGTCAACATGACCACGTTGATGAGTTCCACTCGGTTCTAAACAGCATTGCGCCATCGATCAATTTCACTTACGAGATGGAACAAAATGGCAAGCTTCCGTTCTTGGATGTGTGTGCGCGCCGATGTAGCTCGGGAAGCATTCAAACATGTGTCTACCGAAAGTCTTGCGACACCGGCAGTTTCCTTGGTTTTGACTCACACCACCCCACCGAGCACAAACGGAGTGTGGTAGGAACGTTATTTCACCGATCTGAACAGTTATCATCCTACACCGAGTTACAGGCTTCTGATGACGCGACGATCGCCGATTATCTGGACAAACGTGGCTACCCACGCAGGTTTATTGAGGACACTCGCAAACGCATGCAAGCATCTGGACCGCGGGGCGGGAACCGCACCCGCCAGACACGCGTTTTCATCCCCTATGTCAAAGACGTTTCTGAATCTATCCGCCGGTCTTTGCTTTCGTTGGATATCAGGACTACGTTCACTTCGTTTCGTAGTCTCATATCGAAACCGAAGGACCCCGTCCCCCCGGAAGACCAGTCTGGAGTAGTCTACAAAGCACAATGCAAAGACTGTGACACGTGCTACATTGGCGAGACAGGCAGGAAACGGAACACTCGTTTCAAAGAACATAAGCGGGAGATAAAGAGCGCGACGCACGCCACACGGTTTAAGACGGAGCTTATTGAGCATTGTTGGGACACGGGACATTGTTTTGACTTCGACAACGCGGTGACCTTGACTCGAGAACAAAGATGGGGACCTAGAAAGCTTCTAGAGTCTTGCACGTACGTGGAGACCCCTGGGTTTGTAACAAAAGCCGTGACCCCCTTCCCGAACAATACTCCCATGTCCTTAAATAGCGACCGGTTGTGTAATCTCTCATTCAGTTTGGCACTGATGATGCCCGTCGCATGACGGTCTGAGTAAACCTTGTTATTTTGTTATGTTAAGTCGGAGTTTCTCTACTCATCAAAATGGCACATTCTACGCTAGAAAGAAGTTGACAAATACAACCGTTCAGGTTGATAGCAGAAAGAATGAGACGTCGCACATTGGATGAAGTTGAACGAAGTGCGTTCCTAACCAGAGAGGGAGCTTTGCCGGCGGGAGGAACGTAGATATAAGTGCACGCGGTCACAACACAGGGGTGGCATACAATGTATTGCTCCGTAGACGAAAGCGTGTTGGGCGAACGCAATGGATCCTGGACTGGTCCTGGTCGTACGTCACAGCAAACGTCAAGGCACACATGACCTTAAAGATGGCGGCGCCCGTGATCGGCGGCCAAACCGTTTGTAAACAATGCGGTTGTTGTTTCTGCGCGACGTTTTGAATGTCTTTCGATCACGGTAATTATTTTCATCCGATAATCTCGCAGTAAAACGCGCAGTTTTGCACATAAGGCCTCGCAGTATTGACGACTTCCAAAGATGTGATGACGACCGCGCGTTAAGACACACTGAGCCGATGCGAAGAGAAATGGGCTACCATGTTGCGGAAGAAGCACCGCATAGTTTACGCTGGCAAAATACGTTCATCTCTTGGCGTTATGACGACGGCAATATGTCGGTAAGCGGCAAAACGACATGTAAACAAAGTCACATGACCTCAAAATGACGTTTTCTATGACGTGCGACCAGGACAAGATGGCGGGTTTGTGTCACCCCTGTAAGTCACAAGTACACGATATCGATGAGTCGGTAGGTACAATTACTTAGAGTCAGTCCGGGATCGGTCGCTGTATGTACAGTTTCACTGAGCTGGTACGGCGCTTCGGTGACTATTGAACAGTGGAAAGTTAAATTCCGAAAAATCAGCGCAGCAGATCTCAAAGAAACACTTCCGGTGCTGATATCACTGGTAACAAAGTGCACTCCGATTCCGACTTCATATCGATGTCAGAGCGCAGGCGGCTGAGTCGGAAGCTGATATATTTTACCGGCCAAGGATTCCCTAATACCCAAAACGCACTGATACAGGATCCACATCGCGCCCAATCGTGATTAGGCAGCGATTGTGATCGTTCTCAGGTGCGGACAAAGCGAGTCTCGGCGACAGAGATCAACAACGCAGACACTTGTCCCCCGTTCGCGAACATGATTACACACTTCAAGGAGGGTTGGCGCAGGCGCAGTGGCTTGCTTTCTCCCTCACCTTCTCGCTACTCGCACTGCCGCTTCCTGGTTGGCAAGATGGCGGCGATGACAGCGGCCCGCAGGAAGAAAACAACATCGAGAAACGCCGAAACAGATGAAATCGCATTTGTATTAATGTGAATTTCTTTAAATTAGACATCCTGGACCAGTGTTTTCTTTTAATTTGAAACTTCTGGGAGTATTGTGCAAAGCGTCCACCGGACGGCTGCAAATGAAAACCAAGATCATGAACGTGAAGTGCGCACGGTACGGCGTGCCCAGCAGGATTGCGCCGACGAGGATTGCGGACCGATCCAGATTGTCTGTGACAGTGCGTTTTGGGTATACGTGTGAAAGGGACTATTGTCTTCGAATCCGTCTCGTGAAGCCAATAGACAGGTTTAGATTATCGCGAGCCGGTCCCGACTCCCACTCCCCATACGTCTTGCCAATGGGATATAGAGCGGCCATACAGCGGCCAAGGTCTTGGATGGATGATTCGCAGTGCTGTGTTTAGTCGCGGGCTGATGCTTTCGCACATTCTTTTGTTCTTGCCGCTGCGTTCCTCCGACGAACTGCCTCCCCGCTTGTCTGCTCGAAGCAGTATGTCGCTTGCATAACAGCGCGCACGCGCACATTTCACGCATTCGATTGGACTGATGGCTTGTATTTGCGTTGCTTCCGTCGATAAAGCTGTAGTTGGGTCAACTGCTTCCAGTAAGTCGGCGAAATGGCCTTGCGAAGAGCGACTTTTCGCTTCCATATGCAACGATCCGGTGCAAGCGCACGCAACACGTTAAGTGCAGGCGTAAACCAAGAAAAGTGAACCGACCACAAACTCTTTTCGACGCAGGCAACGAAAGCAGAAGCCAAACGTCCAATGTTATCCAAGGGAATAGCGCATGCGCACTGTTATACCGGTAGATCGGAGAGCTACCGTATTTTCACGCGTATTAGCCGCACCGCAGATAAGCCGCAGGACTCGTTTTTAGATACATTTTGAAAATGTTTTTGCAGATAAGCCGCACTCGCAGATAAGCCGCGGGTAATACGACGCGACAGCTTTGTGCGCTAAACCAGTGATGCACATACAAAATCAACAGAGACGCTCAACGCTCGTCAGCGCCGTACTCCCTGCCGAGTGAGCCAGATATCCCACATTCGACACCCTCCGATCTAACCCTGGGAACGAGGCTTAGACGGAAGTGAGCACAGTTTCGAACAACTGCGGGGGGGATACCCCCCCCCCCCGCGCGCATGTAATATGTACTGATCTAACCTAACCTAACCTAACCTCACTACGGAATTTGCAGATTACAGCGCAATTTATTACTAGCGACGCGCGACTTCCGGTTAGCCTTGTTCCCAGGAGGGGGGTCCGATATGGGAATTTTGCAATTTCGCTCCCTGCCAGCTGCCCTGGTCCCGTACTTGTCCGCGAAGTCGACGACTTTTAGTTTGAAGCCGCTGTCGTGACCGTGCCTCAGCGTTGGAGCCATGCCTCACCTCTAACTGCCGTGCCCATGTCCACGAATGCTGCTGCTTTCGTCAAATGAGAACTGACGCTTAGCTGACCACGTTTTATCCCGATGTCAGGTGTATTGAACCTTTCCTGTGGGTCTGCCGACAAAGGAGACCGTAGGGAAGGCCATAAACCCTGTCCACATTCCGGTGTCGGCATGATGTATAACAAAGGAGGTCAGTTCTAGTGTTCTACTAAAATCGGATTGCTGTGTGTTTTTCGTGGATTGACGGGTTAGTCCACTCGAATGTGGAGTGGACCCGCCCCTGTTCGGTATTGTTCGTGCACTGGCAGGGTGGTCCTGTTCCGAAAAACGTGAGGCACTGTGGGCCCTTTCGTTTAATCCGGGGTATGGGGAAAGTATCAGGGAAAAATAGTCACCAGAGAAGCCGCACCCGCGAATAAGCCGCCAAGCGTCCGCGAAAAAAAATCGTGTATAAGCCGCGGCTAATACGCGTGAAAATACGGTACGTAGTTTACTCCTTCTTTCATCAGAGTGCGCGAAACAGTCTAAGCTAATTGTGGAACAGGACGAGAGAATGCGATTATGTGGTCTGGTGCTACAGATACGGTTGCTTCACCCTCTTACCGGATGAAAGAACGTAAACACAAGCCGCTGCATTGCCACTGTAAGCGCTACAGAGTGAACGAGCATTTAGGGAGCCGCTGGGCCGTAAAACGTACAGCTTCATACTCAACAGCATGCGCTCTGACAGCGAAACGGAGTTGGAATCGGAGGGCGCTTACGCTTCTCTAAAACTTCCTAATGTGGCGACCCGACAGAAAAAAACACTGTTCCGGGACCCTCACCGTCCGTGCATTGATTTATTCCTCATTGGTGATCTATTCGATATAGACGAAATGTGGAGATAAAGAGATGACACATCAGTTCAACAAAACAGGTAAGCGGACGGAACGTCACAGTAACCCATTCGATTCCTCCCGTCGCTTACAGGGGACGAAACCCTCGTTAACCTTTCTAGCTTCGCAAACCTTGTTTTTCTAGTGTGCCGGAAGGGACGGCTCGTATTTCCCCAGAAAAACAACGGAGGGATAACAACGGGACAGGTCTGTTACACGAGTGAAATGGAATTACATTTTTCTTCCCTGTCTGTTTTTGTTTTTTCGAACTGGGTCAGGCTGCGGTTGAACGTTTGTACACAATTTCCAATGAACTCGCAACACCTCATACTTCTCGAAATTCTCCAAGACAGTGGTTCTCAGCCATGCTTGCGTCGGGAACCTCTTCTGGGCTTGAGGAATTGATGGAGGACCCTTCAGCGCGCGCGCGAAAAGGGGGGGGGGGCTACGTGAATACAACAAATTGTCGCATTGATAGGCATAGGTCGGCGAATTCACTTATGATGTCCATCACCGACATCATTCACCATCACATCACTCAGAATCATGTGATGTTGAGTGATGGGCAATGATGTTATGTGATGTTGAGTGAAGTTGAATGATGGGCAATGATGCGATGTGATGTTGAGTTTGATGTTGAATGATTCAATGATGTGATGTTATGTTGAGTTTGATGTTGAATGATGGACAATGATGTGATGTGGTGTTGAGTTTGATGTTGAATGATGGATAATGATGTGATGTGAATTTGAATTTTATGTTGAATTATGATCAATGATGTGATGGTGACAGTAATGTTGAGTGACGGGCAATGATTTGATGCTGAGTTTGATGTTGATTCATGTGCGAAGATGAGATATTGAATTTGAAGACCCTGCGATGGGTTTTTCAAGTTGAAATCTGCGGTTTAGGTTGTGGGGTTGATATTAGTCGTGGGTGGTTGGATGGGTGCATACGACTGCCCATAGAGTAAGCATTGCAAGTATGCATGACTAGACATGAATAAGGTACCCCATTTTCAGCGTACCTGTTCTCGTGCCCTGTGATAATCTGAGCTTAACGGTAGTGGTGGGAAGGTTTCAGTTGTATGTGTGACCTTGGTGCTGGTGGGTGGGAGGGAGAGGGGAGTTTGCAGTTCACCGTTATGTTCAGGCTTTGGAGTCGGGGTCTCGGTCGTTCGGGCTGAGCTGCACTTGGATGAATAAGAGCAGGGGAGGTGGGCTGACCTTGGCGCGCTCGCGCTCTTAGTTTTGCGTCGCCTCAGAGCAGGTTTGGTGTTATGGGGACGGCTCCAGGATTAAGAAAGGCGGGCTGCTATATCTGATGTGTCATATGTGGGAGGGGAAGGGCTTGCCGTTCTGCGTTGTATTTAGAGTTGGGGCCTCTGTGGTGCTGTACTTGGATGTCATCCGTAAGGGACAGAAAATGAGAGTTGACCTTGGCGTTCTCGCGTTGTTTGGTTTGCATCGCTTCAGAGCAGGTGCGTTGTGGAGGTTGGTTCCAGAGCATAAAGAAGCGGCGCGTTCGGGCTTATAAATCGGTTATGAAAATCAGTCTTTTGGCACTCCTTCCTTTTCTTTTTAATACTGCTGGAAATGAACCATTCCTGGTGTCTCGGCGAATGAGCGGGTACATGGAAAGATGGGACGGGTATTGTGCAGTATGAACTCGGGGAAAGTCACTGTCATGTGAACAAAATGACAGCATCAATTGCCCGACATCGTTTTGGGCAACCAGAGCATACCACGCTTCCGCCTTATGATTTTTTTTCGCAATTTTTGCAAAGGCAGAATGCAAGCATAAATGAAAAATTGTCCAGGGGAATGTGGTATTAAACTGGGTTGCATAATTTTGGTTTATAACCACACGTACTCTGCACACGTACAGCCGACAACCCAGTATATTATGCTAAACAGCTTCGGGACGCAGCCCCAATGTTTCATTGCACACAATTTTGTTTTTGTGGTTTCGTTATCCGAACTTGTCTTTTGTTCCTGAGTACGACGGTCAAAATAGTTTTCTGTCAGGAACAGCCTAACAGGTTTAGTACAGAATAGGAAACAAAGTGACGACTGTGATGGTCCGCAGGTATGGTCGGTGAACTGTATTCGACACGTCAATGAACTCACTGCAAGAAAGACGAATATAAAAGAAATACCTGTAGAACGATTCGGCTTCACGTACAGTGTGCTTTCACGCCTGGACATTTAAACACTTCGTGGCAATGGAATCAGTATATAGACACTTCGAACTGCCGATACCATTGTCCGGCCTGACCTTTCGAGAGCCGTCGAGTTTTTGATACACCCCGGTTCTGGAATAGGATCACAGATCACTACGACGATCCCAAAGGAACTGCGCATGGGTGCGCGCGTTTCTTTCAGGTTTCAGCCAGGTTTAACATAGAGCGTGACTCACATGATATTCACGTTGTTCGGCCCACGTCGTATAGACGATATCAAAGCAAACCAACGATGCTCCAAGCCGAGAAAGCGATTTGGTATCAGAGCTCAGAGGGAAAGCAGGCCCGCGTACCGCCGAACTAGCGGATGCACGAAACATGCCGCCAAAGAGGGTTCGCGCCGGTTGAAGCCGACGGTGGGCGGTTGAACGCAAAACCCAGTGCAGTGCTGCGTGGATGGGAAGCGGAGTGGAGAGACGTGTCGGCCGTTTCAGCAATCACGGCTGCCCATGGGCGCTCCCAGGATTTTTTTCCAGGGGGAGGGGGAAGTGCCAGGGGAGGCAAGCGTTCTATCGCCTACCACCTCTTTTTCTGGAGGCGGACGTTGCGGACTGTGCGGGTGCTCAGAGGTTCTTATTATGACATCTGAAAATATGTCTAAAGTAGAAAGTAAAAAATGGGCACGTATGTGCACTGGTGCGACTAGTTGTTCCAGGACGCTTGACGTGTGAAAGCACTGAATGATTTAAAAGATTATTTCAGCACTTGAGGTAGTTCGCCAGTGCACACAGCGCAGCGAAAATCCACAAGACAAGGCCTAATCCATTACCTGTTGCAGAAGGATGCCACCGTGTTCACACATTCAGCTGGGAGATTCAGTTATACATGAACAGCGACCCGTCGATAACCAATAAAGGAGTGCTCATAAATATGCACTAAAAACTCTGCAGAAGTATGCATGCAACTATGCACCTCAAAATATTGTTTTGGATCGTTTTTGGTGTGAAGGTATACAACAAAGAAGGCATGCACCACAGACATCGTCTGCTTTTTGCACCGTACCACAGTGCATATTGAATAATAATATCATTGGGAGTAAATTTACGCGCATCGTAAGTTAGCCCATTTGTATGAAGAGATGCTGCACGTACAGCATGGTAGGGCTACTGATAATTTCGACCACACGGGGTACTTTAGACGTGTCAAAGCAATCTTTAACACACCGTTTCTGGAAGCAATGTTTATCGCTCCCACATTGCTACCATTCTCGGCCAGGATTGAACCCGCGATCATGAGCTCAGCAAGTGAACACGTTACGAACAGAGCAACTGAGGCCGGCAGTGCAGATTGAAATGCGAACGCGGTAATTTTCCTAGCTGTCTACAGAAAGCGAAGAAGCAGAGTACGGCCCACCAGACTCAGACACCATACTGCTTAAACCGCATCTGGAAATACAGCAAGACATACACACACGCGCCCGCACACACACAAAGGCAATTGGAGCAGATGGCAATATCCCAAAATACGCGCTGTGCGAGTATTTTCCGTATATGCCGTAACGTACGAAACATCCATTTATACGCACTATAGAATCTACTACTCGGCCCCGAACCATGACCAACGTGCTTCTATCGTAGAGACACGACACTATACCGAGAGAGAGAGAACGAGAAAACAAAGATGCATTTGTCTGAAAATCCGCGGTTTCACTGCTAGATATTTGCAATGCACCCCCAGTTCAAACAGCCCAGTTTAAAAGTCCCAGTTGAAACAGCAGCACGTCGAAACCTCTCGAATGGGAAAAGAAAAAAAAAAAGGAAGTCTCAACGCACGCAGAAAAACAGGGGCGAAGTCACGATACTCCCCTGCACCCTCTCTTGGCACGTGTCTCTTTCCATCATGGGATTCCGGTCATTCCCCGATGCAGCGTAACCGACTACCGAACACCGACGAGCAGTTTCATCACCCCTCCCGCCTCTCTTCACACAACCGCCACCTTCCACATACGTAGCAGAAAACAGAAATATGCCAGCTCTATCAGCAGCCGTGCAGCGCCAATAAACTTGACACCATAAAGCCACCGGATGCCGCGGCAAAGACCTGCCATGCCTTTTCTAATGTAACAATATCAGCAGTCGATCGGCTCGTTGCGCAACAACCCGCAAACTAGGAGGACAGCGGCATACCAGCTGCCACGCAACTGGCCAATCCTCACCCTACGCACGTGGTATTTGCATTCACGCTTTCAGTACAGCCCTATCGCCACCCCGCCCCGCCAAGCCCCGCCCACCACTGCGACAGCACAAACACAACACCTGTTTAATTTACGAACGTCACTGTAAACGGCCGCCACCCAAAAGATGACATCTGCCCAGGAGCCGGGACGCACGGTCACCGAAGCCCCGAAGCGAAGTCGTCGCCGAAGCGCAAGCATGCGCAGTATACAAGGCCCTCAGACTCATAACCGGTCCCTACAGTTCGGATTCAAAGTCCATCATACACAACGAAGTTGAACTCAGAACGAGTTCTGAAGTTGAATTCTGACCTAAGTTATGATGAGCTGTGATGTTGAATGATGGGTAATGATGTGATGAGTTGTGATGTTGATGTTGAATAATGGGTAATAATGTGATGAGCTGTGATGTTGATGTTGAATGATGGGTAATGATGTGATGGGCTGTGATGGTGATGTCGAATGATGGGTTATGATGTGATGGGCTGTGATGGTGATGTGATGTTATGGGCTATGGGCTAGGCCGGACATGATGTGATGTTGAATGAATATTTCGAAAAATGCCGACCTATGTGATAGGTGGTGGAATCCCCTTACAAAGGCGCGTGTCTGCACCGACACACAGGCGATTTCTGCACTCGGTTTTTGGGCATGTAAGTTTCAGCAAGGCTTTTCACATGCATATGTTGTCGAAAATGACAACAGAAGCTGAACGGCCGTTTTTTTTTATTGCGTGTTAGCGCCGCGAAGCAACTGTGGCTATGAGCGGCATACAGATGTGGACAGACGGAGAGAGGACAGCAGGAAGGAGTGGGGGACAGGGGGATTAGTGTGCGTCCTGGGCTGACTTCAGGGGGAACTGTGCCGACATTCGCCTGGAAAGTCTTCGGAAAACCCAGGGAAAACCTCAGACAGCACAGCCGGAGGTAGGATTCGAACCCACCACCTCCCAGTCTTCAGCACGACCTTGGTTACCACTAGGCCGAGGTTGTGCGAGGCGTAATGGTAGGTGGTAGTCGGTCGTGGTCGTACGCTATTCTTGGCAAACACGTAACGCAACCAGGAAAGGAGGCGGTCATATCATGCGCAGCGTCAACAGACCATGATCAATCACAGCATTTAGAGATTGCCCTCTGGTTGTAACATGCTGACGGTGCTTCCACTGCTCCTCACACGCGGCCGCTGGTACGTACGGGTGCTCGCGCCATCAGTTTAATATTTCTTCTGGTGACATTCATTCTACTGATGAGCAAGAGTTTCGCGAACCCCTAGAAATTTTTGCGGACCCCCATTTGAGAATAATTGCTCCAAGACTCGGTGACTTTATCGTGCGCTGTAGCATCTGTCTCCTAGCAAGAGCGCATGTCTTCGGTCTCACCTTTATTTTGGCAGACTGGGAGCAGCTGTGATGAGAAGTAGATGAAGATTGACCTTCGACGAGCAATGTTGCAAGAACTGTTGATACATGCGCACCTTTCGATGCCCCCCCCCCCCATGCTTCACAAAACCACAAATCAATTTTATGGTACTTCCGCGTCACATACAGAAACAATGGGTGCGTTCGAATAGTGATGCGTCACGCATACCATCATAAGGTGCATTATATGTGCGCGTTCTTGCCAAACCATTCGAACGAGCACTCTGAGCTCCACCATGCGTCGTCTGCAACGTATATTGAATAAAAAGTACTCCAGAGGGCGCATAAGATGAGGCACGCGAGCAGAATGGGCCCTAATAGCGGACGACAATAATATCTGAATTCACCATGGACACCGAGGCAGTTGTGGCGTTTCTCATTATCTTGTAGTTTGCATACGCACAGAGCATGATGATGACAACATGATGACATGACATGCGCACAAGGCATGATGATGATGATATGAATGATGTAGACAAGGTGTGTAGAAGTCGCGCACAACGACTGACGGAAAGACCAAGAGTAAGCAGAACGTTGTACAAAGCGCTCCCCAAAGAAGCACCCAGGAAAAGACGACGAGTACTTTGCTGCTGACCACAGTAGCGTGATGCAGTACCGGGATCGGCTTCCTGCGCATTTGTACTGCTCAAGCCACCCTGCAATCGTCGATCACGACTATCATGCAACGTCGTGAGCAACTGTTGTGTTGTGACAACCTGTCCGTGGCTGAAAGCGTCAATCCCGCACGGGGAGCATTTGTGTGTAGCCTTATTAATTTGCAAAATCATAAAACCGTTGGAGAAGCTCCATCTGTTTTCGAATCTCGTTTAAGATTTCTACTTCAATTTTTGTTTGGGACTGGAAGCGACGGCGCCTCGCGGGTGACTCATCAAGAGCGAACGATAGAATGTTTAGTGCTAATACGTATCTAATATGAGACATTCACAAATGTAACTGTTCTTTAGAAAAAATCTTCCCGGAAACAACACCGCAAGCGATGTTGCCCCGACGACCGTTTTACGGGCCGCGTATTCCAAGACACGGCCCACCCGGGGGCGGACCGCGTTATCAAGGGGCCCTTCTCGAAATATGAAGGACCGGCTCCCTTTCGCCTCCCTCCACCGCGATAGATCGAAAGATCAATACGCGGATTTGAAGGGAGACCAGAGTATATGTAACTGTTCCGCGCTGTTTCACCTTCGCGGGATGCCCATTTACCATGATATGCTGCCATTTGTTCAAACAAAATAGCCGCCGCAAACTGCCGTCTGCTAAGCTTTCTGACGATCGTGTCCTCCCCCGAAAAGCGCCCGAAGCGGGAAACCCGAAGCGTACTAGGCGAAGTCTGCGTCGGAGGAGAGTTCGCAAGTTGCGCCTTGTGTGACGCATATGTGCGCCTGTGGCGAAATCGGATGACACACAATTATGACTGCACTTCCGGTGTGCGGTATGTGCTGGTGCATCTCAAACTATTTCAATGCACCCAATAACAGCGTTCACATGAATACGACACAACCGTATCGTATGCAGTTGTGAAATCGGGTCCACCCATGTAAACGGGCCAATTCGCCAGGAGAGCGTATCGTATTCAATCCGCTGAACGGAGGTGGATGCGCATTCAGATTGTCCATGTACACAGACGATGTGCGTCGAGAGAAGAGGAGAGGATTATGGGAAGGCGCGTTCGGCTGCGAGTTAGTTGCGTCATCTGCTACTCCTATTCAAAATGGTGCTATTGAGAAGTTCCCAGCCACGTTCCGTCTTGGATGTCCACACTGATACTAGCAGCAGGGCTTGTAGCCGTAGAGCAGAGGTCATTCTGAAGTACGCTTGAAAATGGGGCATAGATGCCACACTATTTCGACGTTTTCACGTTTGGTGCGAAGGTAGCGGGACACCAGAAACGGCTGCATTTGCGGAAGTGCGCCTCTAACTTTCCGATATGACACGGCGTGGCGCTATATCTCCGGTCTGGACTCGATGCGCATCCGTGTAAACGGTGGCGTATCGTCTTCCCTGCGGGTTCGACTCGATTCGATACGCTTGTGTTGTATTCATGTAAAAGCGGCTAATGTTTTGCGAAAATACAGTGCGAGGCACGAAGATTAAAAAGCATGAATTGGGTATGAATCTGAAAACATGGAGCTTAACCGGTAGTGGCACTTTGTGTAGCATGCAGTAACAAGTGAACTAGTTTCCAAACTCGCAAAGACACGTGAGCTGAAGTTCAGTCACGTATATCCCAAATTCTACGTGTCAGAGCCAGAGTGTCGTCGTGCAATAGAAACGCGACGCTCCACTCGAAGTCCGAGGCGAATAGATAATTCAGGACAGGCGACTGAAGAGAAGGGAACGACGCACGCAAGTGGCCAATCAGGGATTAACCTCGGGATAGGTTCATCCGGCGGCACGCGGCATCGCTCAGACTGCTGTCCGGCCATCGTGTTCGGCAGAAGAACAGCAGTTTGTTGCCGATGTTAAGAACATAATTCTTGTGTGAGTGTCCAACATATAAAACACAAGGAGAAGTGTGCAACAGCTTGATGAATATGTCACCCGGAATGCTGAGTTCGCTCCGTCTAAATACACGAAGCGGAGTACCTTGTGAATAGGTGGTTTTCAACTTCCTGCAAAAATGACGTAGCGGAAGTGTCCAAATCACGTGACTTTGAGCTTCCAGTTAGACATTATTTTGAAGTTGTATGGCGTGAACTGTACGAACGTGTTTTAAGGCTGTTCTGCGTAAAATGGGCGGGTGTTAAGCGCTCAAATGCACTAATTCTGCTGAAAAGGGGCACAAAATGTATCGCGTGCCGTGGGACCCCGCACGCAAAATGCAGTGGGCCGTTGCAATCCGCCGAAGAAAGGCAAACGACGACCTATGGAATCCTGGAGTGGAAGCCCGCATCTGCTCCGCGCATTTTGTTTAAGGTAAAAAACAAGAAGTCCAATGCCTGTATATGCTCGTCCAGCATCACCATACACAGTAAATCATTTTACACCCTAAAGGGTGTTTTTGACTTTTCCCATGGCAGACACCCTTTAGGGTGTTATTGAACACCCCACAAGAGGGTGTTCCTGCGGATACCCATTCAGGAAGGGTGTTCCTGTGGACACCCTCTCACGAAGGGTGTTATTAATGGAAAACACATTTTCATAAAACGTGTTATTCGAGAAAAACGCCTTTTCCTTATGGGTGCTTTTTGTTTTGTTGGATTCAGGTCCATCCATTTCAGACTATGTAAGAAAATAAGTTACCAAAGAATGACAGGTACAGCAAAGGTGACTAAGCGTAAAAAAAATATTTAATTTTCTTCAAAAAGTCATTAAAAAATCGTATAGCAGGTGCCCGTGGCTGCGTCTCTCGTCTCCGCAAACAAAGCCACTCTAAAATGGTCATTGTATTACATGATGTCTTGTTGTACTTGATGTTGTACAACCAATATGCGGCTATCAAGGCAGCTGCACCCTCTTCTGCATCGATTAGACGAAAACGGCAGATGTTGTCCACGTAAAGGTGCAGGTGCTCTGCTGCCACTGCAGCATTGCCTGTGTGCACGATGCATGGTGTTGCTGGAATTGCTGCATCCTACAAATGTAATAAAGTATTACTGAAGAGATATGCAACTCCAATTTGTGAAACAATAATTTGGTGCCTTTGATCTCTGACCCCTAACTTTGATTGTGTGTATAGCTTGTGCTAAGCAGAAAAAGCTGGTGATGATGACTGAAGGAAAGCCTCAAGTCAGGAGCTGCTAATCTTCAAACAAAGGCAGTTCTTCTTTCGAGCACAGTCCTCATCATTGGTATGGTACTTAATGGTATATGGATGATGTGTTCAAGGATTCATGATATTCTGTATTGCGTGCAATGTGTTAATGGGAAAAATCGAGCAGGACTTCAAAAAGCTTTCTATGTACTTGTAAATAGCTTTTTAAAATACTTTTAAATACTGCCCTTGACGGGCTTTGTTAGTGCGTGGAAGTGTGCTAGCTGGATGCATGCATCTTTCAAAAGGTTATCGAGAGATTAGCAGCTATGTGGATTTCCATAAGCATGCAGGGTTTTTTTTTCTTTCTTTGCACGTTCATATTTTGACATGAACAGCTGAAAATTCCACTGGGCATTCACATAATAACACCTATGCCTCAACTTAAACAAAACGAAAAAGAAGTGAGGCATACTGAAAAGAAAAGTAAATGTCTGGGGAAATTTTATTTGTGCAGTCTCTGGAGTACTTTGTGGATACCGAGAGGGAGAATAGTATTGAACTTGTATATGGAAATATGACTCCCTACTGCATCTGTCGTACCTTGCCGTGTGTACAATTTAGAATTGTCAGTTGTCCCCAGGGGTGTTAAAATGTTTGGGAACTGCTTTAGGGATTCTGTTAGGTGTGTTCATAATGGTTCAAGACAAATGTTCGAATAATGAATGTAGCTTAAAGTATGTGACTATGGTGAAACTGAAAGAGCAGAAAGGTTTGCATGATACTGGAATGGAAATCCATAAGAACTGGAGCTTCAAAAACATTTGAAATAGAGAATGACAATACGATAGTTAACACAAAGCACAACTGAATGAACCAGAGAACAGAGTAACTTACACTGCTAATAATTAGGCAATCAAAGGCCTTTGGCTCCTTGACTGCTGTGCACAGTATGTGCAATGCATACACAGCCAGGATATCTGTGATGATAAAAACACTCATGATCATAAAAATCTGTGGATAATGATTAATACAAAAACATGGTGGTGATAACTGAACATGACAAATGAACACAGGAAAACTCAGGCAATAACTGTTCCTCTCTATCGTTTGTCAGTGGTTCCTTGCGTTCACCAGTCATGTGCAATCCACGAACGTACTGCTTGTGATACTTGTCTTGAAATCAGCACCCCCTGATTTATCCCATGTCACATATTCAGGTATTGCAGGATAACTAATTCTGAGTAATAAACAGGAGCAGCATATGGTGAACCTTCAGATACAATAATGGCACAACATCTTTGCACAAGGTAACCAACGGAAGTATGAGCTGCGGAACTACTCAGAGGTGATTTCAGGCAAATGTGTCGCACGCAGTACAAGGTAGAACTAAGACTGTAGGGAGAGGGTGCAGGCAAGCTCGTATAGACTCATGGTAGGGGACCGAGAGACACGGAACAAGAGAATTTGTCGTCAGTCCTTGTTCCGCGTCTCTTGGTCCCCTAACATGAAGCAAGGTTGTGTCATGCACACAAGGAGTACTCAGTGCAGCACAGGGAGGAGAGGGAAACACTCCAAGAGCATCATGAGCAGCATGCGATGTCACTGATAGTATTTGGACGGGCCTTGCAAAGGCAGCTAACTCACGCTGCTTCCGTCTCCTGGATATAGACTCATCCCCCTTCGTTGCCACAATGGCCTCTATGGCGTTAGTGGCACATCTGAGCTCTCTACTGAGTGCAACATTGCAAAGGCTTGCAAGGCCTCCCTGCGTGTTTGCAAGGACATGGGCACGATAAACTCGATCCGCTTCCTTGAGGAACTGAAACAAACAGTACAGTCTTGTGAAGTTTACAATACTATATGCTTGCAAAGATTTTGTAAAGCACCTACACTGTCTGATTCCATTAAGTAAGGAAACCTTTTTTTAGTATCTCCCACTGGCAGTGCTGCCAGACCACTAACTCGTTCCAGCATGGTAGCTGCCATACGCAGTTCAATTTGCGCTTCGTCTGGAGCTGCCTTTTCAATTTCCCTTTCCCGTCATTCTTCATGTACCCGTAAGCTCTCGGGGTCTTCCCCCACTGAAAATGTGGGTGCCTAAAACATGTTTTGTTTAATGTTGGATGAAACAGCAGGAAGAATCTTAAAGTCCTCCATGATTGCAACTGAACACGTGGATGCAATAATGGGATAAGTAGACCTGTCCCCTTCTTAGTATACTTATTGCAATGACATATAAGTTTACCAGTATGTACCTGCCAAAGAAAATTTAAGACCGTATTGCAATGTTTTGACCTGCTTCAGGAGGGTAAGAAACTGGAAATGCATGTGCGTCAATGGGATGGACAGTCAGATCAGGCCCCTTTTCTACACACGGATACAAACAATGCATCTTAAATTTTGCTACGCTGTGGAAATGAACTTCGGCTTCCACTCGAAATGTTCTTCCTAGCTCATGTGACTGTGTCAGCGGTGCTGCTGAGCATTGTAATAGGGAAAAATGTGTGCACTGTGCCAGAAAGTCGTATTATATGCAGGCCATCTTAGGACATAATTTTCAATAGTGTGCTTGTTTAGCGCAACAATCAGCCCAATCATGGCCGTTCCATATACATGGGTGACTTCATCCTACCATGCATCACCATTGTTCAGCCACCAAGATCTCAATTGTGAAAGTTTTTTTTTTTTCTGCATCAAAACTCTGTGCATGCGGTTTTACATTGGTAAAGGTATTAAGTTATGTTCCTGTATTTTGTTCTGTTTCTGCTAAATCACACGCCCTAAAACGAAGTTAACAGGACACGCATGTACAGGGTATACATATATATATGCCACATGTTTTGCATTTGCATTATTCGGGGAAACCCAGCTACAATTACTTTACCAAATATTTAGTTGAAGTCCCGTCGGTTTGGGATTTTTCGACTTATCCCCTTATTGCATCCACGGGTTCATTTACACAACATGGTAAAAAATGCACGAGTCCTCTGACCCAGATCATGATGGCTCCCTAACTGCAGCATGCATGATTATCTACTATACATTGCATTTGTCCACTAAAAACAGCCTACTTCAGTCATACTTTAACGTCCATAATGAGAACGTGTCCAGCAGGGGACCGGCTTTAGTTCTCCAGACAAAATGCAGCAAAAAATATGTCAGCAAAACTACGAAAAAACAAGAAAAATACATCAGTAAGCTTCGACTTTTTCCTTTCCAGGTCTTGATCTTCGGTCAGTGAACGAGCCCGTTTCACATTATCAAACTGACGTCTGTTATTTTCCACCTTCTCATTGTTAGTTACCTTGCGCCTGACATTTTTGAATTTAATCCTCAAGGACATAACCCATGACCCCTATATTTGAAGATAAATAAGATTGAATAGTTTTGTTTTTTTAAACGTGATTACGCAAAGCACGAACTAAACCAGGAATGTGAAGGTCAAACCTCTCCGGTTCCAACGACATCAGCAAGTCGGGGGCAGCGCATGAGCAACTGACCAACGACTTTCGAGTAGAAACGCCTGCTGGGGGTTCTGGAAGTAACAAGAAATAATATAAACTAGGCATGCTTAATGGTGCACTTTGTTGTTTAGTTGAAGAGAAGCAGAGTGTACTATAAAGCAGTTCATGACACAGTAGAAAGAATAAAATGTAATAAAAAGTTCCTTGAACTTACATGCTGAGTGACATCATAGATTGGAACAGCACATCAGTGATTCGCCTATGCAGCACGTGGGTGATGGGCTGGTCGGAAATTATTACCGCACGGAGTGCACCGAAATCAGGAAAGACATGATAGCTTCTATCATCATCACAGGTGTCATTGCTGTTTCAGGGAAAAGGATTGCTTACTTTATCTGATGAAACTTCTGTTAACTGCGCTGCATACCAGAAACATATTTATGTTAGCGACAAATTAATTGTTCCAAATTCTGCCATGAGAGTCACTCCTGAAAGCTCTCACGATTAGGTGCTATGTTACTTTAGTGTAAAAAATCACACATGAATACTTGAAAAAAAAAAACACTTTAGAGCACAGAAATCTAAAAAAAAATATCTACAGACTTCGTCAGCTTCCACGAAATTATGCCTCAAGCCTATATCACGTTATCACTACACCGGTGCTGACTGCTGGGCACATAGCCAGAGTCCCTACTTTTGCCTAACACCACCCCCACTTACCTTTCCACGCGGTACACGCTCTGGAATTCAGTCTCCCCCAGCTGATCCGAGGGCTGAGACATCGTCGTCATCGTCTAAGTGGACATAGGTCTCAAATTCGGCATCGAAAATCTGGAACCGAAATCGGATATTACCAACACATGGCACCAGAGGCGGCGAGTTTTCGTTTTCCCGGAGGGGGCAAGGGCGCACCGCGAAGTAAGTACACAGTAAATCGAAAAGCACCCTTTTGGGTGTAAATGAGTTTACACCCCTTGTCCTATAACTGACTCCCTTTTTTACACCCCAAATTTTCAAACACCCTTTTTCAGAAGGTGTGTTCTGCACAAAACACCTTTGCAAAGGGTGCTTTCAGCATAGAACACCTATGTGAAGAGTGTATTACATGCAAAACACCTTTTTTGGCACTCCCTCAAACACCATTTAATGGAGGTGTATTGCAGCTTTTATGCCCTTCAAAAGGGTGTGACAGAATGGTATGAAGCATGTGATGCACCTCCACATTCCAGGTTTACATGCCCTGTACAAGGGGCACATGAGCCTTGGTGTTGTACTCAAAGCACTCTCCCAAAAAGAAGTCACCTGACTTATCATAAGGCTAAAAATTTGACACGGGAATGCAAGCTGTTGGATAGAGGAACATGTTTATTTCTTCAAGTTGCTGCTAACATAACTAAGCTCTTGACATCAGAGCCACAGCGGCTACACAAGGTTTTCTGCCCCAGATTCGAATTCCTTTCTGTAGCGATTAAAAAACTTAACCACGGGGGGCCTGGCACGCGAATCGGAAAGTTTAAGGCAAAGTCTTTCAAGGGCACACAATACATTGCATGACTCTTTGTGGTAAACAATCTGGAAAATCCAGTACGCTGCCATTATTGCTGCGAGCCCCTCCTCTAGGTCAATGACCCGAAAGAGAGAGACCTTATCTACATGGAGGAACATGTGCTCCGCCTCTTCGACATTATTCCCTGTGAACACAACTGAGGGCCAGACCTCCAGAGGCTTGCCCTAAAGGAAGAACGCAAAACGAGAGATTACTTAGAACGACGGGGTCACTGGGTGAATGAGTGGAGAAAAGAAACTGCTGTAAATGATCTTTTTAAATAAAGTCACCAACGTCTGAGATGGCATTAAGCATACTTACATCTTTGACAAACAAGTGCGCTGGTGACTTGCGCTGCTTCACACAGGCACTGATGATCTCCAGGGTATGAACAGCTAGCAAATCTGAAATGGAAAAGGAGATCAAGGCACTGAGGCAGTGTTACTGAGAGTGTCTACCAAACTTGAAAACCAGAGCATCAAACCGGAATGAAACCGAAAATAACCGGTATTTCCGCCGGAACCGAACTGAAAAGGCGGCGGCCATCTTGGAACAGAACCCGAACCGAACCAATTTGCAAAATTTTGGTTTTTGGCTCAAAACCGGTTTCAAAGCATCGAGTGCAAGACTGATTTTCTTGTTGCTTTCTTTTTCTCGCTCTGCACGATTTTCATGTTTCCCTCCGATGTGATATACCTCCATTGAGTAACTTAAATTGACCGACAGATACCATATTTCTTGCGACGAGAGTGTCAAATCTATCTGGACGCCCGCGGTGATGAAGATAATGTCGGGCAGCTGTGTACTAGTTTTATTATTATTTTTGGCTGCGGATGGGCGTTCTTGTCACAGGTTTTCTGCTAACATGTTGGAACGTTGAGAAAACTGTTTTTATTAATGCAGGTTCCTTGCTGTCCCTGCTTCACAAATGAGCGTAGCACAGTGCTGGACACAAGTCTACGGAACGTGCAATTCCAGAATTTATTTCTTCCCAGCCAGTGCAGCAGCCTGGCTTGTTGAACTGCACCCTAGAGCTTGTCAGTTATAAGGTTCAGTTCACTAAATGTTCACGAAAAGCAGCTGCCATAGCTAGAAAAAAAGTAGGTGCACAAATCACACATTCCCTAAACTTGTTTCCAGCACTGTACTAGCTTTTGCGGACTTGGACCATATAAGTCTTGGACACACTGTCTCCTCACAGGGGCCTCTGGCTCTGGTCAGTTTACATAATCTGCTGCTGAGCTCGTTAAGCAGTCTCGTTAAGGACCATTTAGCGAAGTGACAAGCTTGGTACTAATATAAAATGGCTGGTTAGTTGTACTGCTACCCTAGGAAACACGAAGAGAAATAAAGCTGTCGGCTTGTTACCTAACCTTTTATTTAGGGACAAAAACTTTGTGCTCTGAACGGGTTAAGAGCATCTTCAACCAGAACCGAACCATTATGCTTCAACCCGAACTAAAGTGGAAAAAATTTTGGTTTGATGCTCGGTTGAAAACAGGGAACAGAAAAGTCGGAATTGTCTGCGATAATTATTACATATGGCTTGCATTGGGGCACCAGTGTGAGAGAGAAAGACAGAGCCATCTTTTGGCTGTTTCCTACGGAGGAATGGATGGAAGATCCAACCTTAGCCTGCCAACTTGTGTCTTATGGCATGAACAGATTGTCAGGAAATTTTGCCAACAATGTCAGTGAAAACTTGCAAAATTAAAAAACCGCTTGGTAAACACGGGGTGCTTTCTGAGACGCTGTGTTGTGTTCATCCTCACTTTCCGCCAGTGATGGCCACTAACTACTTCTACAGTAGTTTAACTATAACTACTAACTACTTTGCAATAGAGTAGTTTAACTAGTAGTTCAACTACTATTCAGGGGAGGTAGTTAAAACTGCTTCTTTAACTACTGCAGTGTAGTTTAACTACGTCTCTAACTACTTAACGTTGTCCATCAACACCAATCCCATTCTATAGTGTTCTTGGACACCTAAATATGAATCACAAGCAGTGATGAAAGTGAAGATTTCGTACGCATGCACAGCACAATTGCTCTGCACCTTGCATAAAATGTCATAAATAAACTGAAACCTGCATTCTCATCGAACGTGTAGCTCAAAGGAATTACCAAAAGGAGCTACATCTAAAGTAGCGCTCATTTGTCTTTGACTGCGCTCTCTAAAGATTATTTCTTAACATGGCTACTGGGACATCCTGTATGGTATATCATGGCAAATGATTGAAAACAAGCATAAAGCTAACCAGAAGTCACAGCAGTTAAGCTAAACAAAGCACAGAAATAGCCTACGTTTCCGACGTCTCTCGCAAACGCCTGTTCGATCTTCATCAGCAAGGAGTTGCTCTCGAAGTTCTTCTTTACATTTGATCTTTTGCCTGAGTACAAGTGTCCGGATTTGCTGCAATGCAGCAGAAGTACACTGGAGGGGATGTCTGTCATAACGTCTTTCAAACTCCTTGAAGAACTGAAAAGGCAAGGAATGTTCCATCAGCTTAGTGCCAATACCATCTGAACAAGAGCAAGCATACCCTTGTTGCGTCCATGAGGTACGGGTATGTGAGCTTGGTCTGCAACACAGGAACGCTTACAATGGCCGCAGTTCGTTGTTTCAAGGTTAATGTCATCTTCCAATCAATTAACTCTTCATTTGGCGAGTCACTCTCATTTTCTTTGATTAGCCAGTCCTCAAGATCTTGAAAATTGCCATCTTCTCCCTCGATCGCAACACTGCATACAGTGACTTCCTGCATACAGTAACATCGTATTTGGAAATTTTGTTGTTCTCTGACACTGAAACCATGCTCATACCAGTGGTGGTCCCAAGAGGGGATCGGTGGGGGCAGTCGTCCCCCACCTGAAACACCTGAGTTGGTCAACTCTTTGCAGTCTACTGTAACATGCATTACTTTTCCACGAAAGACTGGCCTTGAATTTATTTCACTACAAGTCTATTTCCTTGAAAAATGTGAAGCATGCACATGTGTAGCATAAGAACAGGAAAAAATTATTAGCGATCAACCATTAGCAGAACTCCTGAATCGTTTTATAGGTTATTTCGGCAAGTTAATCGGTTCGTTAATTAGGCAAGTTAGTCGTTCCCTGGCTTTCCTACTTACATTTTGAGGTGTGATGAGTTCCTTTGTCTGGACATTGACAATGACCGCTTATATACCGTGCCTTGGCATTGCGTTAGAGATCTCAACCCATAACAGAGCATATCGACAGTTCTCGGCACGCTATCGATTTACAAAGGTGACAGTATTAGCTCTTTTTGAGATATTAGCTCTAGAGGAAGGCATCAGGCATTCAGTTGCCATGCTGATACCTTTCTGTTCTGGGTTTCAGGGATGTGCCATTGTGGTGTGGAGGATAGGCCTTGGGCTACTGCTAGCATGTTCCCCAAATATTATGGGTTCGATTCCTAGTCAGTCAATTTTTGTTTAACTTTGAATACTTTTATTTATTTTATATTCACCATTTTACTTTGTGATCATCGTCAGGTTATTATACTCACACGTTAGGTAAGTACGGCTACTTACGGTATGACTGCGGGGTGTCATAAACAGAAATATACAATTATACAATAAAATAGACAGAAATTGTTTCAGAGATTAGATAAATACATAGCTGCAAAAGGTTCCTTCCACGTTCTGACAGCATTTTGCACCCTTCTCCAAGCTTCCAGAGCTGTTAGGTATTCCTAAGACCCCTGAGGGATGACAGTAGGAAGACGACGGAGCAGCAGCAGTAGCTCCAAATTCCCATACTGCCTTGCGCCGCTCGCTTGCTGGCGCGCGTATTTCTCATAAGGTCTATTAACCAACATGCTCTGCATCGTCTAGCATTGCAGAAAGGAAGTGTTGTTTCCAAACAAATGGGGGCATAAAAGTGTGATTCACGTTGGGAGACGATAAAGGGTATACATACGGCCGTGACAGGTCCGTGTAGTTTCCTCCGCTTCAGCTCCTCCTCTACGTTGCCATCTGATCTCTTTCGCTTTTGACCGCCATACTTCACCCTGTTTTCAATGATCCTCTGGTCATCGGGCAACCTACGTCTTTCATTCTTGAACTTCGTTCGTAAAGAGGCAAGCCAGGAGTCCTGGGATCCCACACAAAAAAAAATAAACTGTACAAACAAGCAACGAGAAGAGTACAGCTACAACATCAATACTTCCATGGTGTACTGCTAAAGAAGTATTTTTAAAGAATTATTACTTATCATTACCCAAGAAACACGAACTGGATACAGAAGAAAGGGAACTCCCAGCCGAGGAAGTGCAACAGGCATGCAACTAAGCTCAAGACACTGTCAATGCAAGAAATGGCAATAGACACTGTACAGTGCATGCTGAGCAGCAATAAGTGAACCAGCTATCAGTTTTGAGTGTATGCAAAACAGTGTCACGGGTATAAATTATACCTCCAGGGGACATGGGAAAGAGAGAGGAGGGCGGGACCCTCTCATGTACAGACAAAAAGATCTGAGCATCATGCTGGCATGTAATTATTTCACTGTTAAACAAAACGAAACACAGTCACATGCAACGAAAATGTGGCATCACTTGCAGCATATGTAGAGTACCCTTCAGCAACTACCATTCAATGAGAGTACGCCTGTCATAAAAACGTACTCACATGTCCGGGTCCTACTACATCAGCTAAACTGGGGTATCGCTTCAGGAGCTCACATACAACTTTCATATAGAATCCTCTATTTGGTGTTCTAGAACAAAATGCATTTATGACATTTTGAAGTTCACCAAGAGAAGACTGCATAGAACAATGCTAGGTTCGAGCAGCATGACCTGTTTCACAAGAGCAAAGAAAAAAGAAGAAAGAAAAAGAGAAGAAAGAAAAAGAGAATCCACATTGGGCATTCACTGTTATTGTGCATGCAATTTTAACATTCTTACATTCCGCATCAAATAACAAAGTCTAAAAACAGAAAATCATTCTATTCTGATTAAGGCTACCCATTTTTCGCGTTTCCTGGAAAATTTGCGGAATTCACACTTTGCCACGAAATTAGCAGTTTCTCTCGGAATTCTGCAGAATTGCGCATTTTTGGGAAAATGTGATAATAAATTAGCCAATTTTCATCACACTGGGCCACCTCTGCTCATGTGTGAATATTTTAATTATCCATTATTCTTTTGAATAGTTGGGAATTGGATAGAGTTGTCCTCAGCTGGATGGATTTTTGGGTGGACCAGCCCACTTTACAGAACCGTTTGCAGCTGGTCAACTCACATTTTGCAGGCAATTGTCCAGCTGCATTTCCTAATGCTTTGGTGCATGACACTTGCTAGCAGTAATGAAGCAGGGTCATTCCACGGGGAATGGTCCAAGGTTGTCAATCGACCATCACCAATGTTTTTTTTAAAAATAGGGTGTGTGGGGGACACTGTCAGATTAATCGTACCGAATGTCCCAACTCGAAATATTGATTCCATGCGTTTTTAGAGCACCTCAGAGTTTGCGCCAGGCGAGAAAACCACACCACAGGTTTTCGTCCTCTTTTCGCGCGTGCTTGCTTCTATATACGAACCAATGTGGTTTTTATGTCATCCGAGGATTATGCAGCATAAGTTAAGCAGGGCATGCGAAATAACTCTCTCCCTCGCCCTCTAAAGTAGGGCCCAAATGTCGCCGTTTGTGCTACCTTTGTGATTTTATTCCGCGTTCCGTGCTTACCTTGTTGGAAAAGTAGGTACGGCTCCCTATTTACTAGCACATGGGGAACGTTAACAAAAATTTTCGCATATCTGGGATATACACTTGTTCTGTGAGAACCGTTGGAAAGTGACACACATCAAAACTTTGCATTTTACAGAAGAAGATTTCGGAATGTGGCAGACCACTTAAAAATCGACGACCTACGTCATTCGATAGCACAATGCTTCAGCTACAACATATCAAAAATCTGGAGAATTACTTTTTGACAAACGCGAGAAACGAATTTTTTTCTCGGCCATGGTTTGCTTGAGATTGGGTGAGGAGAAGCACCATTCCAGGCACATTCTTGTATGACGCGTCGTTAAGCAGAGACCCTTTAACAGGTTCGTTTTATATGCTTGGTACTATTGTCTTCCTGGGTTTTTCGGCGGTTCGTCTTTTTTTTACACTTGTGACGTGTATGCTTCCGCGTCACACTAAAAGAAAGTAAAACCACACGGTGTCGTGCCCAAAACACGCCCTGTTGAAAATTAACGCTCAGCACTTGTTGTTCTTAGGCCCCTTGCATACCGGGAAAGCTTTCCTCTCAGAAGAAAACGACGTTCGCTTCGCCGCGATTCTGCCCTCAGAAATTGGTTCGAAGTGGTGAAACTTCCTTGCTGCTGCAACTTCATCCTTTGATACCCACAGGCAATTTATGCTCAGCGCGTCCTTTGCCCACATACACAAGTCCATTGGTGTTAGGATCTGCCCCTCCTGCGGCCGCTGGAGACTGGCTTTGGCAGCGAGCCTTTTAACAGTTCCTCCTACTCCGTCGCACGGCCCATTGCCGTGTGATGTGGCGTAGAAGTTCCAGCAAGCGCTAACACCAAAGTGCTCTTTGTGGTAGCACATGTCAAGAAAGCTTTTCTTATTTTTGTATTGCGCAGCACAACCATCTGTGAAGTAATGCACTTTTGTGACCTAAGGGTGCCTACGAAGGAATGAGTCTAAGAAGGCTCTTTGAAATCCGTGCACTGCGACATTTGTATAATGTTGGAGGCAGTTGGAAACTATCACGTAGGATTCCACGTTTAAGTTAGGACACTGGGGCGTGTCGACTGGCGGGGCGTGGGGCGGGACACTGTCGAGTGTACACAACTATAGGGTGCACTGTTGCCTGCGACTCATCCCAGTAGAATGACTGAGGAGAGCACTCTCTTTTGTTAGCGTTCTCCATGTGCTAGTAAACGTGGAAACCTACGTGATAGTTTCCGACTGCCTCCAACATACAAATGTCGCAGTGCACGCATTTCAAAGAGCCTTCTTAGACTCATTCCTTCGTATGCACCCTGAGGTCACAAAAGTGCATTACTGGAACATTACTGGAACATTACATTGCTGGAACTTCTTCGCAACGTCACACGGCAAGGGGCCGTGCGACGGAGTAGGAGGAACTGTTAAAAGGCTCGCTGCCAAAGCCAGTCTCCAGTGGCCACAGGAGGGGCAGATCCTAACACCAAGGGACCTGTATATGTGGGCAAAGGACGAAGTTGCAGCAGAAAGGACCATCCTTGCCGAAAGACACAGCCGCTGCATTGCATTGCCTGGGACAAGGAAGTTTCACCACTTCGAACCAATTTCTGAGGGCAGAATCACGGCGAAGCAAACGTCATTTTCTTCTGAGAGGAAAGCTTTCCCGGTATGCAAGGGGCCTAAGAACAACAATAGCGGTGCTGGGCGTTAATTTTCGACAGGGCATGTTTTGGGCACGACACCTTGCGGTTTTACTTTTTTCTTCTTTTAGTGTGACAAGGAAGTATACACGTCACAAGTGTAAATAAAAGATGAACCGCCGAAAAGCCCAGGAAGACAGTAGTACCAAGCATATAAGACGAACCTGTTAAAGGGTCTCACGCGTCAGACCAGAATGTGCCTGGAAGGGTGCTTCTCCGCGCCCAATCTCAAGCAAACCATGGCCGAGAAAAAAATTCGTTTCTCGCGTTTGTCAAAAAGTAATTCTCCAGATTTTTGATATGTTGTAGCTGAAGCATTGTGCTATCGAATGACGTAGGTCGTCGATTTTTAAGTGGTCTGCCACATTCCGAAATCTTCTTCTGTAAAATGCAAAGTTTTGATGTGTGTCACTTTCCAACGGTTCTCACAGAACAAGTGTATATCCCAGATATGCGAAAATTTTTGTTAACGTTCCCCATGTGCTAGTAAACAGGGAGCCGTACCTACTTTTCCAACAAGGTAAGCACGGAACGCGGAATAAAATCACAAAGGTTGCACAAACGGCGACATTTGGGCCCGACTTTAGAGGGCGAGGGAGAGAGTTATTTCGCATGCCCTGCTTAACTTATGCTGCATAATCCTCGGATGACATAAAAGCCACATTGGTTCGTATATAGAAGCAAGCACGCGCGAAAAGAGGACGAAAACCTGTGGTATGGTTTTTCGCCTGGCGCAAGCTCTGAGGTGCTCTAAAAACGCATGGAATCAATATTTCGAGTTGGGACATTCGGTACGATTAATCTGACAGTGTCCCACACACACCCTATTTTTTAAAAAAATATTGGTGATGGTCGATTGACAACCTTGGACCATTCCCCGTGGAATGACCCAGCATTAATTTAAACTGCTTGGTCAGTGCATGAAGGGAAATAATTTACACTCATCCTACTGTGGCACAAAGTGCCCCATTTAGTTTTCTGGAGTATGTTTTGTCTGTGCAGACCAACTGATATGTGCAAGCAGGGCACTGTTGCTGCCAAACTACAAGGTACAACAACAACTGCTTGACTAACAACGGTTCGAACAAGCACACATTTTGGCTTTTGCTGCGGAAGATTGCAGTATTTAGGAATCCCTGCGCGGAATGTATGATTTACCCCAGCAGAAAACAGGTGGCCATAATTCTATAGGCTACCTGCCCCTGGATGCTATGTTCTATGTTGTCCTGCTATTTATGTATTTTATTTATTTATTGTTTTGTTTACACTCCATCCCCGTTTAGGGATGGAGTGTAAACAATAAACATGGGGAAAGGAAGGTTCATTGTCTTCACCTCAATAAACATGAATTGCATGAATAAACACTATACTTCTTCACTTTCACTGAGCCTTGACACAAGTGTTGCAGTATACGTACGGCCAAAAGATTTAAGGTTAAGTTATATTTTTCCAAGTTTTTACCCCCTGAATGGGCCAACATAGTCTTCAGGTAAAAGTGTTTTTAACCTGATATTTGTCTCCCACTGCAGCACTTGTAAATGAGATCCATGGCAAGTGAAGCCTCAGCTGCAGGCAAAACGCAAAAACGAAGCAAACAATCATCAATCAGTTGCATGTGCCGTGTGACTGTCATGTTTTTGCATGGAGCAGTTGCCATGGACATAGACATTTCAATGTTCTGTTACCAAACTAACAAAAGAGAGCTCAAGGCAATGTTGTTCAGCCTTGGCCTCAATGCTTGTGATCCGGCCTTGCTGCATGGCATGTGTAATGGAGCAAATTGAAATACAATTCACAACCAAATAAGGCCAGCTTTTTACCCTTTACACCCTGAAACGAACACTGAAAGGGTATGCAAGGCATGCTTCAAATGCAGGGAATACACACATTGCATAACATATCTCAATTACAAGCAAGTGTTCAGAAAGCATCACAGAACATGCTGGCACAGCAGGCAGAATGTGTGCGACAGTGAGCAGACCGTAGGAAGAAAGAAATTCTGAAGCAATTGTGCTTCTCAACTCACATGCTGCACTTGATCATGGATTGGTAGAGGGCATTGATAATTTTTTTGTGTGCAGAGGACGTGAGAGGCACATCGGGCTTTATTATTGCATGGAGCGTCCCAAAATCAGGGAAGGAAAAGCCTTTGCCATCATGATCAGCATCATTCCTGTTAAGCGAGAAAGCAAGTGCAGAAAAGCCACAACGACAGAAGGCTTCAACAGACAATAATAGCACACATTAATACAAACAGACTGGTGCCTGAAGTTACTGCACTTCATACAACAACATACTGCAACACACTACTTTTCATGCATAAGGTGTGCAGAGGACTTGAGTTGAGATGATGAAAGTTAAGTGGCGCACAATGTCTTGCTTTTTAACTGTTATTCTAGCACTGGACTATTTCTTTCAGAGTTAACAATAACATTAATGTTTCATGCTGCAGAAACTCAGTAGGAAGTCTAGCTTAACTTAGGATGAGGGTATCAGACTTATGCTGTCCTTGGTAAAACGCATAACAGGATGTGAAAGGCAAGGGGCAGGAAATCGTGCTAACTTGATGTATGGGTTTTGACCAGACACTTGGAAAAGGTATTTAAGATAAGTTACTCAATACCTGCCAAAAAGTAACTGAGTAGAGTACTAATACTAAATTTACGAAAGTCTATGCTGACTCCATGCTAGCAGAAATAAAGGAACAACAGTGAATTCAAACGCATTGTCGTTTCTGCAATCGAATCAGACGAAATCAATCAGTCAAAACTATCATCAGGGTGAGGTGCAACTCAGGCCTCTGGTATGCTCTTACTCGGAGTGCATACTTCACGGACAGGGGAGTCAAAATGAAAGCCTTGCTGACGCCAGAGCTTAGAACTCTGCCGCACGTAAATTACCTTAGGGGTAACCTAAATACTGTGTAGCAGTTGCTTCAAAATGTATTTAAGTTCCCAAAAAGATACTCAGTTTTCAAAGTATTTGAAAGATACTAAGTTACTGGAAGTATTTAAGATAGAATAACTTGAGTAGAGTATTTAAGTTACATACAAGTCTGGTTTTGACAAAAGATTTTGAATCACACGTGTTCCTTGGTATCTGGTGTAATGAGAAAGAAACATTTGTTGCCAAAAACTGCCAGTAAAGGAAGTAGGTTTGTGCTCTCCCTTCCCCCTTTCCATCCTAATAACAGCATCCCCGTCACCCAAGAATAGCATGACCCACTAGGATAGGTTCTTGCTATTTACCCAGCTGTCACTGCGAAACTTTGTTATTGTAACCTCTGACAGATATAGCACACAATCTGCTGGTGAAGACACTTACACCACAATATCAAATTGCCCGCTCCCACTGGTGCCCGCATGGGGTTCTGAAGTAGACTCTGCAGCTGTAGGCATACATTCACTGTGGTCCTGAGTTGAAAAGGCGACATATGAGCCGACAAAAATACAGTAGGTCAAGCCCTACTAATATACCACTCTCATTCATCGTATTCATGATTGTGCTGGCATCCTGGGATCCGCATACAAATACTGAACTACCAAAGTTGGAACAAGTTCAGAAACCAGCTCTAAGGCTCATATTTAACTCTTATCGACAACCGAGTTCCATCTCAGTTCCGTATAATAGGGCAAACATTGCAAAAGTGGAAGTTCGACGGAAGGTGCATAGCCATAGTCTGTTAGAATTTAACACGTTGTTCGCTTTCAGTGGCCTTCCGAGTCTCGCACGAGGCACAGTATGCATCACAGAGTTCTGAGCTCGCGCATTGATGCCCACAAATACTCTTATGTCCCCAGGACCAGCTCTGACTGGAACAGTCTTCCTAACGCATTAGCTACGTCAGATGATTTCCTTACTGCAATCGACACATATAACTTTTACGTTTAAAGACGCTGCATTTCCTTCGAGTGTCCGAGCAATTTTAGAAGAAATTTAACACAGGATGACTGTTTTGTAGGTATGATCGGGGCTTGTTCCATGCCATGGAACAGCTGGACTATCCTTGTAAGGATGAGTTTGTCAAACCTTGGCAAATTTGAAGACTTAACAGTCGTTCTGTTGCAATGCTTTTTATTACTGACAATGGGACCACTGAATTTTCCAGAAAAACCAGAGGAGTGTTCTTTCGTGATTGCAGAAGACTGTAAATGCAAATAGCAGCTCACAGTTTGCCCAAAACTTGTACACACCCTGTCGGCATCCGCACCAGGAGTAATTAATTGAGGGTACACCTGCATTACCCGCAGTCGTAGCCTGACGTACAGCGGGCGTTCACACGGGACAAGCAACTGGACAAGCAACTGGGACAAGCAACTTTCTGCACCAACTCTGACCAACTCGAGTTGGTGCGAATCGGTCGCCGAGCGAAAACTTCAGAGAGTTGGTGCTGGTCTAACCAATCAACGCGAGGAGCATTGCCATGTGACCCTCGAGGGCGTCAAGCGATTTCGTTTCTGTCATACTACCTGGCATGGGTTCAAATCCTACAGGGGTACATGATAATTCTTTTATTTATTTATTTTTTTTTGTTGCTAGTGCCATATAAACATATCAATAGGCATTTTTTGAGATACTGGTGACCCTCTGGCGAAGTAAAATGACTTCGTTTTGATTAATGACAGTTGAAAAAAAAAAGTCACCAGCGGTTGGACTTGAACCCATACACCCCGATTGCCATAAGGTTGGTTGTGGGCGGAGCTAACGGTTGGTACGTGTGAACATGGAAACTGTACCGTCTTGAAGTTGGTCCAAAGACGTTGCTTCGAGTTGGTCTGAGTTGATGCTGAAAATCGGCTCGTGTGAACACCCCCATAGGGTATTCAACATTATACACACACCGTAAATTCATGCCTTGCTCAGCCTTCCTCATTAGAAGCTTCACAAAAGGTTACAGTGGTAATTAATTTTCAGAAATATTGCTTTACTGTCATGTGATGAACCCACTGATACTGATGACCCACATTGCATTGCGTAAAAAATGCAGAGGGCAGTCACCTGCATCAGGTTGCTGGATTAAAGACTGGGTACTGCTCCTCCAGAATAATTGCTGGTAAAATGCGGGTTACTCGCATGGCTGCTACGGACAGTGTGTGAGTTGTGGGCACATTGTAGGTGCTAATTTGCAGTCCCAGCTATTTTCTGTAAGCATGGCAGAACACTGTTACAGTTTTTCCGAAAAACGGTGTGGGCCCTTTCTCAGTTAAAAAAAGCACAGCCATGGGACAAACATCACATCTTCAAATTTCACAAAGTTTGGCAAATCAATCCTTACAAGAATGCATATATATATACATGTGTTTGCTCTAACGTGTCCGGAAATTATATTTAAATCGAACGATAAAAGAAAAACCAGTGCTACTTGAGTAAGATACAGTTGCTACTTGTGTAGTAGTACCTGTGTCTTACTCAATTAGGGGTAAAGTTGCACTCGTTTTTTTGAAAAATTCGACCCTTAGTTTTGTATCTAAGCACAGCAAATGTCCTGGCCTGAACACTTCCAACGCCCGCTAAAACGGTTACGGATACCCCCGTGAATTTCGTATGAACTCCCAGAACCTGGCCGAGGACTAAAGAAAACGAAACTAGTAAAGTACCGGGAGTACAGTTGTCATACACTAACGACATAAAGCAAAACTAAACGGAAGCGTGTAGTACAGTAGCAAAGTCATTTTACATCAGTTAGTGTTACGGGCAACTTACATTGTTTGACGTGGATGATGCCGATGATGGACCTGGGCGGATCACTCGAACGCACGACATGTTGGGGATTTGGTCGCCGTCGTCCAATTCAACATACTCATTAAAATCCCCGTCAAGGATCTGGGGACAGACACAGTAAATGTGGAGTCACAGATCACTATGAAGAGCGCATTACTAAACCAACACGGGCTACATACCTGGAACCTTACGTTATCATCCACATTAGGCGCCAAAATGCTCGACTCGGCGATCGCCTTCCTCAACGCTGACACCGTACAGTCTTCGAGTTGGCATTTACGCCTCACGTCGGCGTGTGGGATTGTGATCAGGCATGTCACGGATGGCATCGTCGATAAAATACCAAATGCGGAATACTCAACGGACGCAGAAGTCAGACGGGCGACAACACACATGCAACCACATGCAACCCGCCAGGAGCTTTGGCTTGGATGCTCTTGGCTTCTGACTTCCAAGACTGCTTTGGGGCCATTCACCACGGTAAAGATCCATAACTTAAAAACCCGATCTATACCATCAGCTCGCTTGCTACTTCTGATGAAGAGCAGCCTGATCAAGTGCAGACTCTGCACGAAAGCCTTGTTCACCTTAATTGTAATAAAGTGTTCCTACCCGTTTTTCTTTCACTCAGTGTCCTCAGTGTAATCTCTCGTCACCATGGTAGAATTCGCTCCCTTTCAAGTACCCACCCCTGAGCCAGTTGTCCTATTTATTCCATTTAGTTTTGTCTGAAACATTACAAGTTTATCATTACTTTGTAAATTGGCGAAAGTTGGCCCAACCAGTAGCTCGTTTTGGTTTCGTTTTCGAGTGCTGCAGTTGCAGGTTTTCGGTTGCTTGCTCGTGTTTAGCCACAGCTGTGAGCGTGTCTGTACAAGACGCTTTACCAGCTTTACTTCCTTTCTTTCTTTCCTCTATGGCGGTATGAATTGAGTGACACGAGCCTGCGAATGAAGCGTTAACGTTAAGATATCAGTATTGTCTTCCTCCTACCCAGTCCAGCTCGTCCCGACGTTCTCGCTCCATGACTCAACAACGTGTTGCGCTTGTACTACAGTTTCAGTTTCAGGAATGCCCTAACTGACGGTGTGGCTGTAGGTTGTCCACCGGTCTGTTGGACGACGTTATTCACAGTAAGCAGTACTATTCTATCCTTGCCAGTGCATCAACTGGAAGCACATCGCAGCCGCTTTTTCGACTTTTTTGGCGTGAAAAGTCTTTCAATTTTGGTAGGGGGGTACACATCCTAAAACCGCTTGCAACGAAAACATGTCGCCCTTGTAACGTTCATAGCTCTGTAACTGCGTGTCATGCACGATTCATTTTGATATCGCCGAGTAGAGCAAAGAACTCTACACGGCGTAAGGCTCAAGACTACTCAAGAACGTAAGACTCGTGCAGTTCGGCGGCACCAGCGCCGCGTGACACGCATTGTAATTTGAGCTGAAAATAAACGCTTCGGCGCTGTTTCTGCGCGCATTGCTCGTCTCTCCGATTGAGTCGGGAGTAGTGGCGCTCGGTAAAGCATGTCGATCCCTATACACGTCCCAAGGAAGAATAGAAACTTCCGTTCCCATGAAGACCTACGCTGGAAATAAGCAGCGCTGGCAGGCTCACACGAGTACTGTGGGAGCAAGCGGGTTGTCGCGGCCCAGAATTGAGCCTTAAGAGTCGCGTGCATCCCCAATGCAAATAGACGGGTCATCCAGCCCATCAGCGTGCATTCTTTTCGCTTGCACCTCCTGCACCAGATCTGAACTGGGTTATTTGCGTGCTGCACTTTCCTGTTGAAAAGAAAGGCATTACTAATAAAGTTCCTTTCAGCTGGAAAGTGCAGCTCCCGAAAACCCGTCTTGTGTGGAGTCCAAAGTAGTGCAGTCCAGTGCAAGTGAAAAGAACGTGCTTAGTGGTGACCCTGGGTAAGGAGATTGGGCCCAACTGCACTAGCACACCACTGCAACCGGGGCTATTCTCACCAGCCGAGAGAAGACGTCTCGAGGAGATAACTGTGGCGACGTCTCTGATATATATATATATATATTTTTAAGCCCGTGATTAATTTCCCTCTATGAATTTTACTTTTGTAGATGCCACCAATTCGTCACGTCATATGTCCCAGATGTCAGTGGAGGGCGCCTTCCTTGAAAGCACTGTTTCGTCACCTCCATGGGAGCCATAGCCATGAAAAGAACTGGGTTTGTGGATTGACCGGATGTATGCAGTCCTTTGTCCACTTCCCATCCTACAGAAAGCACGTTTGGCGCAAGCACCTCAACATCCTCCAGGGAGGGCCCAGTCTGCCTCCCACACAGCCTGAAAGTGGCCACGACATGACTGCCCCTGAAAGAAATGTGGATGCACCCCCTGACATACTCCAGGGAGAAAGTAGTTTGCTTCCTGCAGAGCCTGGAAGTGGCCACGACATGCCTGCATCAGAAAGTGTGGACGCACCACATGACATCATTTCACCTGACCTAGCACAAGGAGACAGTGACGCAGAAAACCAAAGTATCCTCCAGAGTGATCACGACAGTAGCTCAGCCGTTGGAGAACCTGATCATGTGAAGCAATTTGCCCAGCTGCTACTGAAATGGAAAGAAAGCAAGCGCTTGCCAGAGACAACCATCGACGAAATTGCCAATGATATCATCTGCTACGTCCACGGCGTGACGGATGACCTAACAACAAAACCAGTACAACAGTGGGCACAAATTTTGTCATCTGTTGGTGATGGCATGGAGATGCTGGCTACAAAGGGAGGCCGCACAGATTATTGGACATCCTGCCTGCCATTTGTGGAGCCTCGCACCATAGCACTTGGAACCGACGAACGTGGAAAACGAAGAGTATTCCACTACATTCCAATACTTGAGGTTTTAGAAAAACTGCTGGAGGTCCCTGATGTGTACAATAATTTCTACTGCCCAGACAGGGAAGAAGGCTACCTCACAACAGTTTTTGATGGGACTGCATTTCGTGATCACTCTTACTTCAAGGGAGATGAAGATATGATTTGCATACAATTGTATGCTGACGAATTTGAGGTGTGTGACCCGTTAGGAAGCAAGAGGGGAAAGCATAAGCTCCTCGGTGTCTATTTCTCAATTCTGAACCTTCCACAAAGGACAAGGTCTTCTCTCTCACAGATTCACTTGGTGCTACTTGTGAACGACAAGTGTGCTTCCAAATATGGTCTTGACAAGGTGTTTGCCCCTCTTATGGAGGACATTGCGTCACTGGAGAATGATGGAATAACCATAAACGGACAGACACTAAAGGGAACCATCTTCATAGTGACAGGTGACAACTTGTCCTGCCACCGCCTTGGTGGCTTTAAGTGTAGCTTCAGTGGTGGGCGAATATGCCGGTTTTGTTTAGCACTGCGGCACGAAATCAGCAGTAAGCACTTGGAGGCAGACTTTGTGCTTCGAACTCCAGAAAGC
This sequence comes from Ornithodoros turicata, assembly GCF_037126465.1. Classification (NCBI taxonomy): domain Eukaryota; kingdom Metazoa; phylum Arthropoda; class Arachnida; order Ixodida; family Argasidae; genus Ornithodoros; species Ornithodoros turicata. Next base: position 109,087,464 of record NC_088201.1, read on the forward strand.
CATCTGCATCATCTGAACATGCTCAACACTGGCATACCCACTTTGTCGTTGTACGGTGTTCGGGAACCCTGTCCTTTCAACTTCACCGGGTTTCACCCAACTGAACATATGCCCCCTGACATCATGCACGATATCTTTGAAGGTGTGATCCCATTCGTGATGATCCGCGTCATTGAAGACCTCGTTTCCAGCGGGTTGTTTACACTAAGTCATCTCAACAAGTGCATAGAAGGCTACAGCTATGACGTTGGTGACACCAGGAATAAGCCCGAGAAGATCGCCCCTGATGTTCTCAAAGGAAAAAAAGCAATGAAGGGCAGTGCGTCACAAATATTTTGTTTCTTTCGACACTTTGCATTGTACGTCGGTGACTCTGTACCATCCGAAAATAGCACATGGGAACTCTATCTTCTATTGCGTCAGATAGTGGAGCTCCTTGTTTGCAGGAAGCTACCGACTGGTTATGTGCCGTACCTGCAACGCCTCATTCATTTCTTCTGCCTAGATTTTCAAGCCCTGTTTTCACATGTTAAGGTGCCATGTAAGGTACATTACTTGATCCACTACCCAACGTACATTTCTAAATATGGCCCATTAATTAACCTCTGGGCAATGCGTTTCGAGTCGAAACATCAGTATTTCAAAGACCTGGCACGCAAACTCCATAACTTCAAAAATGTCACCCACACCCTCGCAGTCAGGCATCAGTTCCATCAGGCTTACATCCTGTCCGAAGCCTCGAAGGAGAACTCTGTTTTCCCTGCAGGAAGCCGTCCAGTTTTGCTGGAGCACGTCTCGGAAGTGGTCAGGTCTTACGTGGCCCACAAGTGTGTTACTGTTACGAACATCTCTGTGTTGAGTTCTGTAAGAACTGGCAACATCACTTACAAACCTGGGATGACACTGTCGTACAGCACTAGTGATGACGACCTACCCAAATTCATGGAAATCTGCAACATCTACTCTGTGGACAGGGACATAGTCTTTGAAGTGCGTGAGCTGCTGTGCGTGGAGTTTGACAGGCACTTTCATGTTTATGTCGTAACTTCGACCGACAGGATCTCCGTTGTGAATGACACTTTAATGCTCAGACCGGAGCCTTTGTATGTCGTACGGCAGGGAAACAGGCATGTAATTAATAGCCGCAGTGCTATACTCTAGGCCAGGTATAGAACGGACGCGAGAACAATACATGTACAACGGAGCAGTGGGACATAATTTGCAACTGCTAATCTTTTTTCCTCACATTTGTAACCCAGGTGATGTGCTTCATGATATAAAAAAACACTTGTTTTGTGTCTGATGTACAGAAGCCACCAACAGTGCTTTCCAGTTTTTGTTACTACAAGCATTGCTGCCAAATATGGACAATGCTATTCCTCTGCAATTGATCTAGCTGTAGTGTTGCAGAAAGATATACCAATACAATGCATTTTCAACATTAGAAAGTTTCCTACAGCCCTAACTAACACAGTTTTTCTTGGTGTTCTTGGGTCACCACCACCACAGAGGGAATGCCAGATGTTGAAAATGCAGTATAACATACGTGCACTAGTATTAAGCAGATTTTTTTTTTCGTTGTTTTCACAAGTACTTTTGCATACATATGTTTATCTTGCAAAATATGCCACGGTTTCATGGCACTGGACTTAACCACCTTGTTCACAATCTGCTACTCATTATTGCCTTCGCAAATTGTAAAATAGTCTGCTGGTCTGAAGTTCACTGGTAACATGCTGGTGTTGGGGGAAATCTCAACAGGACAAGTGGTAGAAAAGTGGGACATGTGAGGCATGGAACAGACAGGCAAACTATGCCTAGATGTGTCTACTTGCTCCTCCAGTCCCATTGCAAATATTTCCATAGGAAAGCGTAAAGCATTCCAACAAATGTTTCGGAGCGCATATGAAATGGTAATCTTCAAACACCATTTCAGACAGTCATTGCTTTAAGGGTGTAAAATGAACAAAATGGGTGTAAAAATATAAATACGCCCTTCTGAAAACACCCGTAAGTAAAAGAGGGTGTAGTTCCTCGTACACCTCTTGTAACACCCTTTTTACACCTTTTGATCACATTTTTGGAATGAAAAAGGGTGTTTATGTTCCAAAACACCCTTCTTTTTTGAACAAGGGTGTTTTTGGATTTACTGTGTACCGTACTCTGGCGGGGGGGGGGGGGATATGTTTATTAAGAAAAGAAAAATAGAAAGGAATGGTAAGCAAGATGGATGTCGGCTTGTTATTAAAAAAAAGTGAAAGGGGAAGACAAAAAAGGCAAAGGAAAGAAGAACGCAAAAGAAAACAAAAAGAAGGAAAAAAAGGAAAAGAAAACTGAAAAACACAAAACTAAAGCTGAAGAATCACACATGCTGGCGGGATCCTATAATGTATGCAGAACTGGTATAGAAATAAGAGGAAGGAAGAACAGAAGAAAAAAAAGAAGAGAAAACAGAGAGAACGTAAACAGTGAACTTGTGCACAACTGAAGGCATTACGCCTTTGAAAACTGAGTGCAAAAGGAACAAAATGCATTGAATACTCGGTGTTTGACACGAAATGCACGCAATATAATGAATATGGTCAATGAAATGGAGCAGCGGGAATTGAACCCGCTCTCAACGGATATGCGTTCCAAAGATCCTACCGTTACACCTCACTGGCAGCTGCTGGTACCTTTTCGACTGCTTCGTTTCATTGATCTGATTGCTTTGGGCGAAATTCAGGCTATGTGTTGTGTCATCCTCTGTGTTTCTTCGCCTCACCTTCCACTGTGATCATGAGTATGGTGGGCGGATACATATTTTACAAATTGCAAGATGCACTTTTGGGGTTGGTGCCTCATCGCTCTTTTGACCAGGGCTCGCCGAGCCCCAAAGTTTGGTGTCAGTCTCTTAGCGGGACTTCCCGGGGGAGGCGGCGCCCCCCCCCCCCCCGCAGTCGGCGCCTATGCATGGCACAGCTTGGCAAAGTTACACATACCTGGAACCTGTCGTGCGATGGTACGTGCGATGGTACACAACGAAAGGATCGCTGCTTTGAGGCTGGCAAGGTTAGACTTTTCAAGCACAAACCTCTTGTTAACGTCGGCATGTAATACATGCAGGAGACAGGCCGAAGTTGTCATGCCTGCAGACACAGAAGGACACATGGCGACCGCCCAATCCAAATACCAAGCGGGAAATGAAAATGTCCGGGTTTGGAAGCCGCTTTTAAGCCGTCTTTACAGCCACAGCGAGCTGGTATGCCGTATGCCAGTTTTGACAAACGACGAAAACGTGATGTTCGTTTTTAACAGTAATAATTTTTCAAGTCCAATTCATGTTTATCTTCACGAACACGTTATAAAATATATTTTTAGACGTCTTTACAGCAGGTCAGCGGGAAGCTGCTTCGTACGGGGATGTTTAGGATTAGCAGCCGTGCGGGCATCACGGGTTTTGCTTGCCTTCTGCACCTTCTGCCTGCAGACCGCTAGATTTTTGTGCGTTTTTTTTTTAATACTCATATGTTACAGCTGTTAAGTTTGCATATTAGTGGGCGGCTGGCAGCCGCCGCAGGTTGATTGTCGTTGCCTGCAGCCTAAGACAGGGCAATGTGCGCTTCAATATTTCTGTTGACTTTAAATCCATGTAGCGTTCCGTTTCACCTTAGCGGTTGTTGGACGCTCATTCCGAAAGCGGCAATCTCCAGATTGCATCTCACTCAGCATCATTAAACGCTTGAAATACTGCTTTCTAATGTTCCTGATGTTTTGTGCAGATGCCGGCAATACGATATTTGGGCTGCCCCAGATGCGAGTGGAAGGAATTCTCATTGAAAAGCCTGTTTCGTCACCTTTGGGTGAGGCATGGGAACGAAGGAAATTGGGTATGTGGCCTTCAAGGTTGCATGCAGACGTTTCGGCTCTTCAACACATATACAATAAGCATGTGAGAGCGAAGCACCGTGATGCTTTGGGTACCGCTGTCCCAGATAGCCAACATGGAACAGGGCAGGGAGTAAGCAGAGAAGACGGTGGTGACGATGATCCCTGTTCAACTGGCACGGAACTGCACGATAATGTGGCTGTGTTACAGGACGCTGAATCTGTGCAGCTTAGTGATCACGTGCAAGTGACATCAATGCTGAGAGTGGTGGAAAAGACCCCGACTTTATCAATGAACTTTCAATGCTTCTGTTGAAGTGGAAAGAACAGAAGCGCATCCCAGAGTCAACAGTGAATGACATTGCCAGTGACATTATCTTTTCCATTCAGGGCTTAATGGAGCACTGCCTAGAAATGCCGCAAGATCGCCTTAACGACATTAAGACAGACATGGAAACAAACTTGGTGCAACTGGAAACACAGAATGGACGTGAAGCGTATTGGAGAACATTTTTACCTTTTGTGCAACCCCGACAGGTTGTACTGGGAAGGAATGTTGACATTTTTCATTATGTGCCCATACGTGATGTCCTGAAGAATCTGATTCAGGAGAGTGATTTTTCTGTTGTCACGGGTGACAATGTTTTGAGTAGTGTATTTGACGGCAGTGTTTTCCGTGAACATCCGTATTTTGCTGGTGACACCCAGAAGATCTGTATCCAATTATATGCAGATGAATTCAATAAAGTGTGTGATCCCCTTGGCAGGTGTGTATTTTTCATTGTTGAACACACCAGACAAGTCAAGATCAAAACTGTCACAAATTCACGTGGTCCTTTTGGTAAAAGACAAGCTAGCCCAAGAGCACGGCCTTCAAAAAATCTTCGCCCCTCTTGTGACGGACATTGCAGCCCTTGAATGCGAAGGCATTGTATTACAGGGCGTGACAGTCAGAGGGTCTGTGCTCTTGATGACCGGAGATAATCTCTCGAGCCACAGAATAGCTGGGTTCAAGTGTAATTCCTCCCACGGAAGAATATGTCGCTTCTGCATGGCACCTAAGAAAGAGATCAGGTACAAACATTTAGATGCAGATTTTATCCCGCGCTCACCAGAAGGTCACAAGCACCATCCTAGTATGGCTGAAATGGGTGTGCCAACAATTCCGCCTTACGGAGTGAAGCAGCCATGTCCCCTAAGCTTCTCTGGATTTGAGGCTACAGAAAGCTTCCCCCCAGATCTAATGCACGATCTACTGGAAGGTGTTATCTCCTTTACAACGAAACATGTCATCTCTAATCTACTTTCTCAAGGTTTTTTTACCCTTTCAACTCTAAATAAGAGCATTGAGCGCTTTGAGTACAACGTGGGGGACTCAAAAAACAAACTGGAATGTGTGTCAAGAGAATATGTTTATGCCAAGGGTAACATGAAACGAAATGCATCCCAGATCTTTTTTTTTAAACAGTTTTCATTGTATGTTGGAGATTGCGTGGCAGCAGATGACGGTGTGTGGCAGCTGTACATACTGTTAAGGAGGATTGTAGATCTGTTGATGTGTAAGAACATTTCTGTCGTGCATATTGGTTATTTGGATCGCCTGATCCACTTTTTCTGCCTGGATTTCAAAGCCCTTTTTCCTAATGTGGAGCCCCCGTGGAAAATGCACTATCTTATACACTACCCATCCTACATCCTAAAGTATGGGCCCTTGGTGCACTTGTGGGCAATGCGTTTTGAAGCCAAGCACCAGTATTTTAAAGATTGGCATGAAAACTCAGAAACTTCAAAAATGTCACACAGACTTTGTCAAGGCGTCATCAGTACTTGCAAGCACTTGTAACGGCAAGGCAAAGAGAGGTGGGGATAGTCTCTACGGGTAGTCAGAAGCCGGTGCTGCTTGAGCATTTGCCAGATGTTCTTAAGCACCATCTTTTTAATGATCACCTTGATGGCGCACACGTCAGAGCACTTGAAAGTGTACATTATGATATGGGGTACCCTTTACCGGTGTGGGATGGCACTACTCGTGAAAGTTCGTGAAAGATGATAGGCCGGAGTTCGCAGAGATCTGCAGTATACACTCTGCAGATAAGAATATATTTGTAGTCACTCGATGTCTGGATAGTGTATTTGATGATCATTTCCATGTTTAATATGTGTGTGGTTATTCTGAAGACAGTGCAATAAGAACGCTGCCATCTCTCTCAGCCCTGAAACATTGTTCATTGGAAAACATGGCAGCCGGCACATCATTAGCGCCCGAAGTGCATTTGTTTAAGCAGTATGTGCATGTAAGATGTAGTATGTATATAGATGTATATAATGCGTAATGTATATGTGGTAGTTGGGTAGTTTCATTTTAAATCGAACAACGTGTGAAAGTCGTATTTTTTAATTCGCCCAGAAAAAATATATGTTAGAGGACAGCTCAAACGACGCAAATCGCGCCACGTGCGATGCTCGTGCGTATAGTAGTTTCCGTGTAGGAGAGGGGGAAAGTCTGAGGCTGCTTGAGCACGCTTTCTTCTGGACCGACTTTGACGGGATCTAGCACCGCTAATTTTATCTCTAGGAACTGGAGGGTTTTTGTGATTATAGGCTACACTATAGACATTGTCGACTGTCACCCACAGAACTCTGAGAGCCACAGATTTTCTGTTAAAAAATGCCAAACTTGGCGTAAACGTTCAAAAAGGCCAAACTTTGCTACCAATTTGCTTCATGACGGAACTTGTGAGAACATCGAGCTTAGTGCCATTCGATAGGACATTGAAACAGCTTTCGTGCTGTATAGAGCTCATTTTTCTCATCCCAGTTATTTCTGTGTTATTAACTTGAGAATCACACATAGTAGGCGAAAATTGCCAATGTTGCATCTCAGTTTTCTCAAAAATGCCATCTTCGATTTCCTTGATTATTTTTGAAAAGGTGGCGTCATGTCTCTACTTTAGACGCCAAGTGAGACAATATTTTATTTTTGCCTGAGAGACGCGCAGCGATTTTTTTTGTCAGGCAGGGTGCACGAGGCTGCGGCCTTGCGCACCCCACCCACGAGCGCGCGACTTTCAACCTCTTCTTTGCTACAGGTGTCCCGCTGACGGAGAAATCAATGACCACACTGCGTGAGCTTGTTGTAGTGTCCCCAGAGCATCACTTTACGTTTACCCAATGGCCTTCCAGTTCCGTCAGGCTCATTCAAACAGTGGGAGAGTACATGAGTTGCCTGTGCGCCCTTGACGAGAAGCCCCAGTTCGACGAACATACCGAGAAAGCAGTGAGAAGAAACGAAGCGCTTCGTAGAGATCTTTATCCACTGGTAACATCTTAGCTTTTGTTTCAGGTTGCCACCAGTCCCCCAGGAAGTGTGAAAGTCACATCCTTTTCATTGGTAAAAGAACGAAAAACGGAAGTTTCGAACAACGTAAAATGTGCCCATTGCGAGATCCCTGCAGGTGGTGGCTGTCACCATTAAATTAGCATCATCCGATAACTTTACACATGTCCTTTCACATGATATAAAGTGAATGGGTTCAAGCGCATGGGTGCCAGAAGGACTACTGAAGACCACACCGAGGGTTTAAGGTACCTACGGCTACCGGAAACGAGGGATTTTAGTTGTGCGTTGTTCTGTCGGAAATTTTGATTCCCACGGTGACACTGACACATCTCAGTGAGGGCGAACGTGTTATACTTGAGAGCAGCAACTGTCATCACACCGGTCTTACGGGTTTTGTACCACTCGTCGTGGTTCCGAAATAACGCTACGGAGCATAAAACTAATTAAAGAGAGCATGCACACCTTCGGAACTATCACTTATTGCGCCCAAGTTAACAGGCGACTGCAACCACGCGACCACAAATTTGTATTCTCAGGTGTTGTAACTTTCTGTCCCCTGCGGCCGTAGTTCTGCCTTCTTAATATTAACTCGCACGACAGCCTCATAGCGTGCGTATGTGCATTGCCTCAAGCACATGTGCGGGAGAATAGTGAATATGCGCACGTGCGTATACGCACACGTCGTGCGTGCGACTCCCATGAAAGTGCGTAATAGCAAGTTCAAGTCGCCCACGAAAGTATTGCCCTGCGTCTCCAAAGGAAAAAATAAACATACGTACCACAAGTGCAAAATAAGTACATAACGCAACATCTGGGCATTAAATTACAAAGCAAAGACTACGAAGCAAAACGCGCTCGTAAACATACGAAGAGTGCCTTTGTGTGGAAAAATCGCTCCGCGGAAAGGTAGCCCTACGTCTCAATCAAAAAGAGAAAAGGTACTTTACCAGCAGCGCAAAGTACCGGCATAGTTCTGCCCCTGTGGAATAAATCGTGAAAAATATTCCGGCTTTTTAGAAATAATTTAGATCGAACATGCAAAATTTTCGCGTACCACTCGTGGTTTTGCGATACTAGGCGGACAAAGAATGCGCTTGAACCCAGTCACTTTATATGATGTGAAAGGTCATGTCTAAAGCTATCGGATGATGCTAATCCAATGGTGGCAGCCACCACCTGCAGGGGTCTCGCAATAGGCACATTTTACGTTTTCCGAAACTTTCGGTTTTCGTTCTTTTACCAATGAAAAGGATGTGCCTTTCACACTACCTGAGGGACTGGCGGCAACCTGAAACAAAAACTAAGATGTTACCAGTGGATAAAGATCTCTACGAAGCGCTTCGTTTCTTCTCACTGCTTTGTCGGTATGTTCGTCGAACTGGGGCTTCAAGTCAAGGGCGCACAGGCAACTCATGTACTCTCCCACGGTTTGAATGAGCCTGACGGAACTGAGAGACCATTGGGTAAACGTAAAGTGATGCTCTGGGGACACTACAACAAGCTCACGCAGTGTGGTCATTGATTTCTCCGTCAACGGGAAACATGTAGCAAAGAAGAGGTCGAAGGTCGCGTGCTCGTGGGTGGGGCGCGCAAGGCCGCAGCCTCGTGCACCCTGCGTGACAAAAAAAATCGCTGCGCGTCTCTCAGGCAAAAATAAAAGATTGTTTCACTTGGCGTCTAAGGTAGAGACATGACGCCACCTTTTGAAAAATAATCAAGGAAATCGAAGATGGCATTTTTGAGAAAATTGAGATGCAACATTGGCAATTTTCGCCTACCATGTGTGATTCTCAAGCTCATAACACAGAAACAACTGGGCTGAGAAAAATGAATTCTATACAGCACGAAAGTTCTTTCAATGCCCTATCGAATGGCACTAAGCTCGATCTTGTCAGACGTTCGGTCATGAAGAAAATTGGTAACAAAGTTTGGCCTTTTTGAACGTTTACGCCAAGTTTGGCATATTTTAACAGAAAATCTGTGGCTCTCAGAGTTCTGTGGGTGGCTGTCGACAATGTCTATGGTGTAACCTATAATCACAAAAAACCTCCAGTTCCTAGAGATAAAATTAGCGGTGCTAGATCCCGTCAAACTCGGTCCGGAAGAAAGCGTTCTCAAGCAGCCTCAGACTTTCCCCCTCTCCTACGCGGAAACTACTCCACGCACGAGCGTCGCACGTGGCGCGATTTGCGTCGTTTGAACTGTCCTCAAACATATATTTTTTCTGGGCGAATTAAAAAATACGACTTTCACACGTTGTTCGATTTAAAATGAAACTACCCAGTTGTATTATGTGTACAATTTGAAAGAATAATGTGTTGAGTAAAGTATTTTCTTATTCCCAAATGTATTTATATTCTCCATGAGTCTTTTGTGTGGTTTTGTAAGACACATGTGTAAATAATTTTTCCTTAGCTTTGAAAAGAGAACTTTTCATGGAATATGAAAGTATGCATATATGCAGCATCGCAAATTAGAAACAGAGTTGCAAGCACTCGTATGTATGGAACAAAACGTTGCACTGTCAACTCAGGTCCTGATGTTGTTCTTTTTTTAAAATTAGATGCGAGTCTACCCCCATCACACTATAAGCCTGTGTATTATTCATTTATTTTTATTACCCTCAGGGTAGAAGAATAATTATATATTGTCTTCTTCTTTTTTTAGATATGAGTACACTTCTGTCACACAAATAGACACACTCGGAAGACTCAAATACGCACTGTGTGCAGCACTTCTGGCAGTTGCAATGCTCATTGTCAGCGACAATGCCTTTAGGGTGCCTTTAGGGTGTTCTTTGGGTGTTTTTCTGATTTACACCCTTTTTACACCTATATAACACCCCTTGGTATTATGAATGGTGTAGAGAAGGGTTTTCCTGAAAAAATAGGGTGTTATTTGCAAGTTACACCTTTTTAGACACTAAAGGGTGTAAAAAGTTTTACTCTGTACACGCTTTTCCAAACAGGGACAAGAAGCGACTACCCATGTCATATCGATTATGTACCGTCCGTCTTCGACTATGATGACACATGGCACGCACGTTCGCAGAGAAAAATCCAAAAGTAATGCCTTTTTGGCATGGACCTTTGTAGCAAGTGCAGAATGTTCTCTTTGAGTGGTTTTACACATATATTTGTTTTCAGCCACATGCGTTACGTTGCCGTTGAAAAAAAAAGCGTGCCGCAGCGTGGCGACGTGAAAACGAAACCGTTGAAGCAAGTTCCACCGAAAATGTCGACATGGAAATATCAGCTACGTCAGAAGCGCAGGAGTACGATGATACCTCTACGACATATGCTTCCAGCACTCAACAACTGTGGACGCAGGTCATTTATTTGTGCCTTGTATTTGCCATTTCTCACTTCTCTGAGGGCGATTATGTTTATTAAGAAAAAAAGAAAGGGTTCCCAGTGGTGTCAATGTGATGTTAAAGCAAAGTTCCTTTTTGTTATTTATAGAAGCACAGACAGTGAACTTCGAAAGTTCACTGTCTGTGTTCACTCCATACTTGTCGATTACGCTATTTCTTTGCGATCCCATGAATAGATATACGCACGTGAAAACTAACTTTCCTACGGAGGAGAATTTCCATAAACACAGAGGGACAGATAAAATATGACAACTGAGGCTTTTGTGAGCGCCTGTTGTTGTTTTTTTTTTCTTTTTCTGTCGTCATAATTTTGAGCAATAAAGAATTGGAGTCATGTAGCCAAATGTGCCGTCCACAAGGCAACACTTTCTGGGCAGTTCTTTATACACTGTCAGAATGGGTTGCACATCATGCCTGCGATTAGCAAGTGTCATTCTCACAGTCAAATGTTGAAAGACAAGGTCAATGTGCACTGGTTAGGGAAAGGAAAGGGGGAAAGGAAGTCTCTTTTGTTGTGCATGAGAATGCACTGCAATGAACTGCGATAATAAAATCAAAAATAGTTTTCAAACAGTTAATTATAAACTAAGAAGTACTTAAAGACTTTTTATCGGAACTGAAAATATAAATATTTTATACTATATTATAATTATTTTGGAGGGATACGCATGGGGATACGAAAGCCGTCCCGATCGGACGGCTGCATATGCGTGGCTGAATCAGTCCTCTCCGGCGCCATCTTTGTTTTGGTGTTTGGTGAGATCGGTGGGCTCGCAGTTCGCATGGTTTGCACGTGAGAAAACTCTTCTTCGCACGCGTGCCGTTTCTCAGAATGTGTTCTATGAGATGGATTGCGAAGCAGCATTGGAATATTTTCCCGGTAAGGACTATAGCGGAACCCAGAGTAGGAGCAAGTCTTCTCACAGAATCGAAAAAATCAAGATGGCATCGAAAGCCAGCGCTGCCGTGTCCTCGTTGCAGGCTGGAGAGAAGAAGAACCTACGATTGCGGACCAAATTTCGGTGAGCTTATGTATGTGTGAATGAATTTCGTGTCTTGTCGACGCCAGTATGGTCGCTCTAATAAAAGTAATCACTCTTCCCAGTGTTACAACGTAGAAGACGACGTTGGGGGAACTGGGACGTGCCGCAACACGCTAGCGAGCAGTACCTGCTCGGAAAGAAGAGGACACAAGTTGCAGTGTAGGCCGCGACTTTTCGTTGATGTGTGCGAGTGTGTGTCTATGTTGACATCAACGAAGGAACCTCTCTGACACTATTCGCACACTAAGGCGCACAGCAGCTAGCCAGGTGAGTGTAAAATTTTAGGGTTTAACGAAGTCTGGTTTATTAATTAGCAGGTGTCTGCATATAATGATCACAGCCTAACTTCGTCCTTAATCGTATGCTTTCAAACTCGTGCAATGAGATGCAACCTTGCAACCTCTGCAACCTTGCACGTTTTTCTCTATGTAACAGATCTGTTGTTTTCTTGCCTGGACGTGCGGCGTGTGTGTAGAAAAAGGAAAACCAGGAGTTGAAGTGCCAGCTGGACACGTCGCAGAACACAACCGGTATGCGTTGTGGATGCAGCGTACAACTGTAGCAACATGTAGTGCTTTTGAATTATCCTCACAGGTGCAGCCGGGATTGTGAACACATTGTGAAGCTCTCCAGCCTCAAGTCCAGGACCAAGAATTTTCATTTCGTGTGACAAAGGCACATTACACCCACTAACATACTGAGTTATAACCTGTTCTCGACATGTAGGTATTATAAAAGTTGTCAGGTATGGGATTGCAGTTTTGTAATTTAGCTATGTTATATGCGTGAGTTATACTGTTATACTCAATAGAAAATCAGGTCCTAATGAGTTTCCTCCATAAAGAGTCAAAAGAATTTCATATGATTTTCCTAATTGTATTTCTAATGAGGAATATCAAAAGATTATCTATTGACTTCCAATTAAAATGCAAAGGTCATGCGTTCCGTCGCTTATACATAGTCTGACTCCATACTTGTCGATTACGCTATTTCTTTGCGATCCCATGAATAGATATACGCACGTGAAAACTAACTTAGGAAGGAAGTTTCCTTTCTCCGTTGAAGAAATTTCTGATGAAACTGGTACACAGTCAGTTCGGTGCCATACAGTAATTCGTGACTACCTGTGCACATGGTAGTAATGCACTAAGGTCACATACTGAGAATGTGACTTCGGTCAAACCGTTGTGACCTTCAAAACCCTGCATACATCAGAAGCGCTCCACTTCAGGATGCTGCTTACTAATGGTGTTTAATCTTATGCGATACTACAAATGCAGTTTTTGCAGGTGTAAGCAAATATTTTGTGTGAGATAGCATAAAGCTGCCAGACAGCTACTTAATTAAAATGCATTAATTAGATTTACTGAACTACACTGATAAATTAAATTGGGTCTTTTTCGGCTGTACCGACATCAGCAGAATGTGAGGGAATTCTTGTTCATTGGACCACGTCACGAGTATTATTTACGGCGCGAATTTTCTTTTACAGTGCCGAAAGCAAGGCAAAACTGTGGAAGAAGTGCAGGTACTACACTACCAGTTCTTTTTGAGAGCCAAGTGCTTCGACAAAAATTTGCGCCTGATTGGTGTAACAGCTGGCTGCGGCCCAGATATGTAGCAATGCCGTTGGGAGTCAAACTGCAATCAGCTCGATCAAGCAGTCATTTCAAATTTTGGGAAATTTAATCACAACACAAGACTATTTGATATACGTGGAGGTTGCGCCTCCATTTTGTGTGCGTGTTCGACTGAGCCCAAGTACATTAGTTGCAGAATTTCGGAAAAATTGGCTTAGTTTAAACAATGACTGCCTCCTTTATTCTATCATGGATTTGCCGAAGAAGTTTGAATGAGAAAATATTGATGAATTTCCATTTCACATCTAGTGGTTTGGTATATATATATATATCTCACTAAATAGCAAGTCTGCTTGGATGTAGAATCCACCTGCAAACACTGCATCAATGCTCTCATCATAGGTTTTAGATCAACCGCTGTACCGAAGGAAAATAATCCTGTTTTTTGCATGCAGTATGCAGCTCACTTTTTGTATTTTAGTTTTCTATAGCACCAAGAGTGGATGTCTGTCATGTCTAGACTTGAGCTAATATTTGTGAATATAGGTTGCAATCATTGTCATTTTTATGTATGTACATGCGCTTTGTCTTTTCAGGAGAGACACGTGGAACACTTTTGCACCAGATACTCAACTGAAGAGGAGCCCCCCCCCCCCCCCCCCTTTGTTGCTCTCAATGGAACCAAAAGTAGTATAAATAAAAACCTTGTTCCTCATATGCCTGTTTTATGTGCTTGCATGCAACATTTATGGCGCTGAAAGCACACGACACCTCTAAACGAATTCTAAAGAAAAGCGATAGAAACTCTCTCATTAGTAGCTCATTGGAGTTTCTATAGAATTACGGTGGCCAATATTCCGTAAGAACTCAGTAGGGACACGTCAGGATCTCATTAGAATTTATATAGACTCTCTATAGGGTATGTAACGTGTCTATAGAGTCAATACAATAGAGTTTCTTTAGAAAATCATTTCACATTTTTGACCGGCTGCGCCGTTTGGGTGGTGCTGTCCGCAGTCGTCATCTTGCGGGTTGGGGGTCCCCATGGGCCGAATTCCGCAGGTAGACCACGCTGTCTTCGACTCAGTCGTTGCTGTCCTTCCAGGCCGTTGAGCAGGGATTGCTCCGCACCTCCACCAGAAATGTCACGGATGAAAACAGACGAGCGAGACGGCGAATAATCGGCGAACGCTTTATTCTAGCTGCTTAGCTGGCTAACACAAGAGCAGTAGGTCTTACAGAACTAAGGTAAAGAATGCTCCGGCTGGGAGCTCACAAGCTTTTATACACAGCTGCGAACATTGTAGAAAGCGCGCGTATGTGACGAAGAGAAAGTAGAGAAGCTTCTCCAAGGTCGTCGTTCCGTCCATGAAATTCCGTCCATCCCACCTTTGCATCCACCCATTCACCCACCCAACCACAATCACCCATTGAGTGTCACCACGCCGTGTGTTACGTGCACGCTAGAGTCACTAAATAAGCTACGCTTCAAGCTGAAGCGTAGCTTATTTAGTGACTCTAGTGCACGCCGAAGGAGCCCATTAGGTCTGAGAAATTCCGGTGGCTCCCTCGCACGAGGCGAGTCAAAGCAACATAAGTCTGAAAAGGGGTGGCCGAAGGTTACAATGGCATCTGATTGCTTTGGTTTACCCCAAGTATAACTTCGTGCCACACTTTCAGTGTAGAGTATCCAACTCCGTGGGCTCTTACTTACCTAGAATAGAAAGCTACGGTCAAACACACAGCCACGCATCTACACTGACTACTACACAATGACTCTACTACAATGTCTACTGCTAATGAATACTACAATGCCTCTACATGTCAATTATGCAAATAACCACGACATGCACGATGCTTGCCCTTGTGCCATGGAGCCAAAACAAGCGAACTTCAGCACCTCCACCACTTCAACCATTACATTCTCCACCAACCTTCACATTCTCCACCCAAATTGTCACCGTCAAGTAATAGTACAGTTGGACATCATCATAGCCCTGGCCGATCTCCCTTGGGGCTAATGGCCATTCTCCGTGGGACGAAGAAGAAGAAGAAGAAATTGGTGCAAGCGAAGGAACAGATGCTTCTGGAAGCGTCAGCGCTAATCGGCGCGGCGTGTCTTGGATCTCATCCCGTCGCTCGACGGCTCCCCGCCCGCTGCCGCTGTTCCGTGTGGTCGCTTCAAACGTCGCAATGAGTTATGATGTAGTGAATCGCACCATACATATTGCAACACAGGCCTTTTAACCTGTCAACACAACAAAAAGTCTGCACACTGAAGTTCTTGGTATGTGTAAACCCACATGGGACTATAACGTTTATATCAAGAGCTTATGGTATGCGACAAAGAGATCACAATCGAAAGCGGTAAGAATCACAACCTGGCATTAAAAGAAACACTAAATTTAATTTTCCTTACCTAGGCTTTCTAGAAAAGTTACAGCCAGTTGACAAGGTATTGGCCCACCGGGGATTCTTGCTGCATGAGGAGTTGTTTCTCCGCAGTGTGCAGCTATCACCGCTGCTTTTACGAAGGGAAGAACAGAGCTCCTTGCAAGTGAAGTCGAGAACTCGAGGAGGATATCGTCCTCTAGAATCATTGTCGAGAGGGCCATTGGTCACCTCAAGAAATGGAAGCTGTGTTATATCCAGTGGTGTAGTACTTCGATGACATTCTGACAGTAATTGCAGCCCTGACAAACACCACTTCCTCACTCTTAAGTGAATGTGAGACTTCAATGCAACTTTTCCTAAAACCTAGAACACAATCGTGGGACAACAATCTTCAGGCTTTGCCTTGTTAGGAGACATCAATTGTTCATCCTTTTCAACTGACAATAGTAGGCCCCCTTTGTCCACATGAAGATACAGGTAACACATAGTGCACCCAGCAATATTTAGATGAATCTGTGCCCGCACTTCATAATAATACTTGTGTGTTACTTTTAGCTGCCCATTTGGGTCCAGCCAGAAGTCTTTCCTTTTTTGCCCTTCCTCAACAATACAGGAGGGGTCAATACTACTTAATGAGTACAAGCACTTAACCTGTAGGACTGCAGGGGGATGGCAGTCACAAAAGAGTAGCCCATCCGGGCTACTCCCTAGGTAGGGGTAACTGGAAGGTATCATGAGTCCACAGTCTTCTATCCGGGCATGTTTGTGGGTCAGGGAGAATGTTTGTAGTGCCAGCTCCTTTGCAGCCTTTTCATTTGCAATCCCATACTGTATTGCAGCACTGCTAATGTATGAGGGCCTGAAGAGCTTATTTATGATGCTGCTGCATTTTACCATTTTGGACGTGCACACCTCTTTAAACACAGATGCTGTAATTCGTCCTTTCCGATGCATGAACCAGGCGCTGCTGTTCCACTGCTCTTGTGTTCCTGCCTCTATTACTTTTGCATCGCCTTCCGTTATGTGAAGCAATGTTATGGGGGACTGGTGATCCTGTGGTGGTTGAAAATTACTCAAAGGCTGGCTAACAATTATGCTGTGCTGTTGCTGCACTGTAGGTGCTTGTATGTCTTGAGGATGCTGCTGACTTGCTCTACTCATGTCTACTGCTGTAAACTACCGCGCAGTTCGTGCAACCTGCAATTAATCACGTGAACGATGTTCTATAGTGGTACATACTGCTACTTATATGTGCTCGTACTCACCACTCTTAGCTCTGATATGAAAGCATCTATATCAATATTGCAATTGCCAGTACTGCACTGCATTGGTTGTCTTTCCGGTTTGTTCGCCTCAGGCCTGTGTCTGCTATAGTTCAGCTTGCTGCTTTGGTTGTACCTAAGTTAAGTTTTGAGGGATTATAGGCAGGTATTTTCCCAGCACAACCCCCTACACCCCAAAAATCTTGCAACACTCCTCCAAATTGTCTGCCAGAAAAGCTGCAAATATGGGTGCCCCCCTCCCCCCATCCGAGATGAAAATTCTGGAAATATCCCTGATTCTGGTGTAGCATCTGATATATACTTTTGTCTAATTACCTTACCTTTTTTAGCCGGGGTGCTAGCCACTGACATGGAACATCAGTAGCCACTGGCATCTCAACCTTTTCACAGTTCCAGGCTTCAAGGACAAAGCAGACAACCGCGGCGTGACTACAGCATTCACCAAGCCTTTGGAAATACAAGTTGTCACTTTACAGGAAATATGTGCTTTTTACTGCATTTTAAGTTGTGCTGAAACACATGTACTTTAAGGGAAGATAATTGGCATATTTTGTTAATCCATGAGTTAAACCAAAATGAACGCAACTAAATATCTTTTATGACTCCGAATGTTTTTGTGTTAAAAATTGCTGTGCTTCATAGTTGATACTGCAAGCTACAAGTGCTTATGATAATATTATTTTGAAATTTTACATATGCTGACTACATGTGTTTACACTAGACACATTTGAAGTAGACTGTGTGCTGTTATAGTACGGGTTAATGGAAATTTAATATCAAATTCTGGGGCTGTCATCAAAGTTTCCTGCGTCCATCAATTCCTTTCTAGCGAAGTGTCAAGTGAACAAATATTATTTCTGAGACAACAATACTTTATTCTAATGATGATAATTGGGGAGTTTAATCCCCCAGTGCTGATGGTGATTTCGTAAAATATCAGGTTGTCGCAGTGGGGAGGGCAGTTCAAAAGAAGAGTGGATGTAGTATATATGTCAGATATCTCTGAAGTGATTCAAAATGTTTTGTGAAAACAAACACTTTCACCCACGTAGTGCTTTCTAGCACAAGTAGCACACAATATTGGGCCCATATTGGCTGGTCATTGGCGATACGGGTCCAATATGGGGCCCGTTTCTCCAATATTGGGAAAATCCAGCCAATATGGGCGCCATATTGCCCTGTACACCCCATATTGACTGAAAATGCAGAAAATGGTACGTACCCGTTTTGCACAAATGCCCATGCAGCACGGCAAGATTGGACGTTGAAGCGTGTGAAATGTCCAATTCAATACGTCGTCATTCAATACATTCATACATACATACATTCATTCAATACATCCAACAACTTCCCGCAGATGATACACATTGTTTGAAACAGTCAACATACGTGGCAATCCCATTGTAACATTCACTAGAACTCGAAAACTCAAGTTCCCACTTTCTGGAAGCAGCCGCCATCTTGCTTCGCGATGCCAATGCCAATCGGTCGAACCCACTGAGAGCGAGCGTGGTCGTTTGAGCGAAACCACACGTCCTACAACTAATGCGCATGCGCGACAGTCGGATCGGGTATTTCATACGGGCTAACATGACTCTGGTTCCTCTAATGATAACGGAATTGCGGCAGGTCAAGTTAAAAACAGAATGTTTGATAGAAAAGTATGGCTCTCCTGTAAAGTTAGGTGCTTTGAAGTTACTGCAAGCAGTGTGAGTTGCTGAGGCGTTTGTCCGTCACCGTCAAGAAAGTGTTTCGCTCCTTTCTACTGTCAGAACGGGTTGGAAATTTTTGGTCCATAGACAGTTGCGATCCCAATGAAGGCTTGTGATGAATGTTGGGCATTGGCAGTTCCGTGGGGGTACCTGTGTCCTTCAGCAAGACGGGCGTAGCACCCGTTCTTTTTTGGGGCGATACAGTGTTGTTTTTGTAATTGTATGCAACGTGGATCAATGAGATGTGCAGAAATGAAAAAGCGAAAAGAAGACAGAAGTAATATCAGTGGCAGATATTAAACCGGATAATGCTTTATTATTACACGGACTCTCCGTTGGCGATATCACAGAAATATTGGCAATATTGGCGTAAAATGGGCTTGCCAATATAGGCAGCCCATATTGGTACAATATGGAGCCTGGTTGCACTCCCCATATTGGTTCAATTTTGGCAGCCCATATGGGTCTAATATTGGACCAATATTGGCGGGCTGCTTGGGAGGACACAAAAGGCTTGTAGTAATAAAGGATGACTGAAGAGGGTCCTCTTCGGAATGTAGTCATTCTTTAGGAGTGTGTGAAGAGCTAAGAAGTACAGCCACAGGATTTCATATTCCAGCAAAAACTGCACAGTACAAGTTTACAACTTTAGTTAAATGTCAAACCAAATATTTTTGCGTAAATGCTATGCCATATACTGTGGGAACCTCGGCCCACAAACCCGGGGTGGTTCTGTATTCGACCCGCCGTAGCCCCAAAGAACACGAACACAGCAATTGAAAAAGAGAAACAAGGTTTATTGTCTTACATGTTCTAGTGCAGAGTAGCATCGTGTTGCCTCAAGACCCAGTCGAGGCAAAAACTAGCTCCCGCTGCCTTACACCGTCGCTTAAGTAACATCCCGGAGACAGGGGCGTCACCCCCTATCGCGCAAACCTTATCTTCAGGTGGACACGTATCTGAAGCGGCAACCCAGAGTACTTACCCTGCCATATGCATCTCTTATTTTGCCACATGTCTGGGCTAAAACCCAGCACGCAATGGGTGGAGATGACCTTTGTGAAGGGCTTACAGTGCCCTTCAGGATGACATATGCTGGCTCCGGCACCGACAGAAGTATACTGAGCACTTTGCCAGTACATGAACATAATATGATAATGATTTCTTTCTTTATTTCTTTTTTTAAATAGGAGTAATCGAGAAATAACACCTGTTGAAAACACCAAGAAGAAGGGCACTCTGCATGCTCCACTCACCTGCCATTACATACAAAATATGAATTTAACGACTTATAGGCTTTGACGACTTCGCCGTCAAAGCCTTCCCTTTCAGCAAAATAATCGCATATATCCTGGTACGTTGTATTCGGCCACAGGTTCTCGCACCCCTGTCTTTTCGCGTACGGGTAGCCTTGCAGGAGCTTTCCGCTGAAACGCCCAACAGACAGCATTATTTGTCTAATCGTAATAGAAAAGCATCCAAAAAAGTACCATGTATCAGCGAAAGGAGAAGTGCGCGAAGCGCCATGCATCCAAAATTTCTTGCGATACGTTTGGTAACGCAGCAACTACTTACATGTCACAGTCGGCTGTTTTCCCACGTGCACACATGTGGGTTTGTACTTTTTCTTCTTTTTCTTAAAAATACAAGCGCACGCGCACGCACGTGGGACTTAATACGTGGGACACGTTAAGACTCCAAACAACAGAAACAGGATGGAACGCGACAACAACTACGCAAAGTTCGGACCGGAAGTTCAATTACCTGGCATGCATAGTGGCATCTCTCGGTTTGAAAACCACCTGTAGCAGGACAGCGATTCACAACAAATATGGCTTCGTGAGCGCGCATTGCTGCAGTATCTGGTTCGTTACAGCGTGTTATCACTCAAAAGCACATGTGTTTGAGATTCTTCGCTTGTAATAAAGTGTCTATCAAGTTACGTAGAGTTCCTATTCCCTGCGAGATTACGGAAACATTCACATGAGCCGCCGTCCATCCGCCGTTGTAGAAACGCTGCATGCGGTCAGCTACGAGCGTTTTTTGCCAGCGTCGTTTGTTGCTGAGAAAAGCGCGACGCCCTGTGGCTCGCAAAACGTATCATGCGGTTGGCACTTAAAATGAGCTCCCAAGCAGTAGATTCTGCACACTTTTTGGTTGGTAAATGTGTTACTCTGTATTGCAGGGACGTCCCAATTCGCGCTAAACAACCGCTCACCTGGAGTACTATAGGGACTGTGCGACAAACCGGCGGCGCCGCGATGCAGCCTCCGGAGAAGTACATGGCGTGACAGCCGTCGCGCACCCAGTTCTGTTTACATGTGAAGTGCGAGCGTCATTTTTTTTTTTTTTTTTGTGACCACACTGCAATTGTTGCATCGCTAACTGTGAAAACACCTAAAAGAACCCTTACCTAGGGTCCAGGTGCTTCATTTCTCGTGATTTCTATGCTTGCACCACCACCTAGGGCAACAGGACTCGCAGCCCGTGCTCGCAGCGGATAGCCACGGCCAGTTACGCGCATCGCTTCGCGAAGCGCCGGTGAAGTGTGAAGTGAAGCGATGAAGCGACGCGCGGAAGTGGCCGTGGCATAGCGTTCGTGACGCGCGTTCGGGCATTGCGTGAGGTGTGCAAAACATGAGCGAATACATTCCATTTCTTTTGTTCTAGCTTCGATGAAATTGAATAAGGACCTGCAAAATGATCAATGATTCAAAGTTGTTGCTTTCGTGCGTGTGAAAGGCCGTTGGATACTGTATCACCGTCAAATGCACCGACCCAACGACTAATTTTCTTTGGAGATTAGGGCATTTCATCATCAGAACCCAGAGGCGATATTGATCCCGGTATAATTTGGTTGACGAGCTTCACAGTGAAACTGGAGTTCTACATTGTCCAAACGGTTACAGTATTTACTCACCGACCATTGTGTAACCGTTGGCCGCAAGCACACGGCAGCAGCTGTGGGGAAAAAACAAAACAAAAAGAAAACAAAAAAACAACTAATGTCAGTGGTGAGCTGCATATTTGTGGTCTAACGCCCTCTGTATGATTTCTTCTATGAGGGTCTTATTGTTTCTGAAGGTATTAGAAAAATTGTAGCACAACCTCAGACATATTGTTGTGACCAGACCAACACACACATAAATGGTGAGATGATGTCATGGGTCATTCACCGTCATTATGGCGGTACACTGCCCCATTGCGCTTGTGGAAGGGATGAGAAAGTGATGATTGGAAAGGTGACCTTTTAGAGCTTGTTGTGACAACGCGTGTTTATGTGTACGGACAAAGCGGGCGCACGATGTAGATTTCAGTGACGAGGCTACGTGCGCAGTGGTGTGCCAAAAGGACGAAAGGAATACGACACTTATTAAAAAAATATGTCTCAAGTGACTGGAGTCAGAGAAATGTACCTAGTCTTTCCTAGCAAGCTAGGATTTTGTGAGACATCAAGAACTCATCGTCTTGGCATATTAGTTACAGTTGTTTTGACACAGGCAGACGAGTGGCTGTACCTCCTTGCGCACTGTTTGATACATTATAAATATAGTGATTGCTTCTGTACAGTTTGTCTCTCTTCTCTTCGTTCGCGCCCGTGAAAGGTGTTACATTATTCGCGCTTGGAAATCAGCACTTCTAATTACGGGGGTCGCAACGCGCACGTGCGCTTCCACTTAATAATGCATAGAACGGGCGGCGTGGTGTCACCAGTGTCACGGTGGAAACTCCCACAACTACCGTTGGCGGTGCTGTCGCGACGGAGTAGCGCTCTTCCCCCGTTTAGGTGTCGCGCGGTCCCTATGGAGAATAGTAAATTGATTAGCAAACTGCCAAGCCGTAGAAAATACACCCTGTTCCTTTTGTTCCCTTCCTCGCAAATGGATGAAAAATAAACTTATATCTACTTATCTTTCTGTGCTTGCTAAGACATTATGTCATCACATGAAATCACTTAGAGTAATTACTCCTCGGGTCATGAGGATAAAAGAAAGAAACAGGTAATGCGCTTCAATTGCTTTCATTTCACCATTTGAAATTCTTCAGTTGCCGGTGCGGCATTAAGGATTTCGAAAACAACCTAGACATTATCACATCGCGCTTCTGTTTCTGAATAATGGTGAAATTATATTTCAAATATAAGTTTCTTCACAACAGTGGGTTGCATGAGCTATCAGTACCAGTCGGCAACAGTGGTGAAAGAAAATGTAAATGGTCTCAGAAATTACAGCGAAACGCGTTCGAGTCTGTCAAAAGAAGTTTCTGTATCTAGCTACTGTAGCAGGTAACTAGATAGGGTAGGAACCTACTCGCTGAGGAATATTGATTATTTATAGGGACTGCTTAATAATTGGGATTATATATACACGTAAGCTGCTGAACGCTTGCTTAGGTCATTTGGAACATAGCTGCAGCAAGGAAGGCGGAGCCGGAGGATTAAAACAGACAAGACAACGTTCTCGCTCCTGATTTCTTGATAACGAGAGGCGGAGCCTATTATGTATTATTATGTACGGCATTATTGCTACAAAATAGGCTCCGCCTCCCATTTTCAACGAATCACGGACGAGAACGTTATCATTCTGGGTGAGAGTTAGCTGTAATTAATAAAAAGTCCAGGAGACCACTGCTGCCAGTGTTAATATTTGAGATAAAATTCGTTAAAATGGTTTTACTTCACAACTAATTAATTTTGTTGTACTTCATCAGTATTTAACCTGACAGTGTTGCTAGACAACAACACTGCAGACTCTCAACTAGTGGAATTACTTTGCAGACACATACCATATACACGCATAAGGTGGTAGGAATCCGCCGTCCAGACTTGTGCCCGTTACCAAAAAAAAAAAAGGAACTAAATACCGTTACCCGCTACTTCAGAAAAAAGTAACTAAATACATTACTCGTTACCAACATACAAAAGTAACGAGTTCTCGTTACTCACAGGTAACGAGTTACTTTTACGTTACCGCCGCATAGTTAAAGGAGCCAACAAACATGCCCTTACTTACCTTCAACTCTTTATTAATGAGGAATTGCACTTCAGAAGAAGCTGATACTCGAAATTTGTCGACCGTCCTTCGTGTTCCGTCTCTCTCGGCCCCTTACCATGACTCTATGGGCACCGTGCACTAGCTGGAGGGCGCTGCGGTCGCTTGATCAACAGCGACGCCCGTGGCGATTTCATGCGTAATGGTCTGGTACTGACGCTGTATCGTATCGGCGTTTTTTATCGTTTCTTTCTCATTCCTAATGCGTTAACGTGATAATGCACAGTGATGACAAGTTTTTTTAGTCATCTTGTTCCCTCTCTTGCATCATTCTACACATATCTCACACAAATGATGCTCAAGGCAGGGGATGCCCTTTTTGCCATTTGTGCCTGCATTTGACACACGGTCGTAATAATAAAAATCAATCAGTCAATTAAGATTGTTTCAGGTTACAAATAAGTCGTGTTTCTGCCTGGACCTTCTCCCTCCCTTCCGAAGTCGGGGTGATTGG
Organism: Ornithodoros turicata; assembly: GCF_037126465.1. NCBI lineage: Eukaryota > Metazoa > Arthropoda > Arachnida > Ixodida > Argasidae > Ornithodoros > Ornithodoros turicata. The sequence goes on from NC_088201.1 coordinate 109,111,561, forward strand.
AGATTATGAAAACACAAGAAAAAAACACCGGTTTTCGTGCCACCGATCACCAGCCGTTTCCAAAAACAGACGATGGGCTGCGTCATAATTTAGGGCGCTCAGCAGCTTAGCAACGACAAGAAAAGGCGAGAAGTCGAAACGTGTTTTTTGTTGCCATAGCACAATTGGTGCCTATTCTTGGGAAGGAATGATGGTCGGAGATTACGGAAGCAAGAGAAAAGACAACAACACATCCAGCGAGGACTTTGAGTCACACGAGGTCGTGGGTCACGCAGGTCAAATCTGCACGCATTGCGCCACGCGGAGTGCCGCAACGTGTTCCCCCGCGCTGAAGAAAAGGAACGAGTAACGTCAGTAACGAGTTACCAATTTTTGTAACTGATTCCGTTACTATTACAATTTTTTTAAAGTACCTGAATCGTTACTTCGTTACCAAAAAAAGTAACCGTTACCAAGTAAACGAGTTACTTGTAACGAGTTAGGCACAACTCTGCCGCCGTCTTCGCTTACCTAGGTACTGATTGCTCTTTAAGCCTAACTAATTACTTGTAAGTATGGGGTTAGTCCAGCAAGCGTTACACATTTCGACCGCATCGTAAACCAGGAGACAAGGCTTAGCCCACCCCAAACTTTGGAGACTGATAGCCATTTATCTAAAGTTTTATTGGAATATCTGGCAAGCGCTACGGTCCCGTATAGAAAAAAATAAAAACGAAGCAATATCTCACCACATACATTTTTGAAAGGCCCATATCACACCAGAGCTGTACACTTTAATAAAAAAGTATTTGATTACCGTTACAATTAGTTGTACAGCAAAAGTAATTTCTAACGTTAGAAATTACTCGACTCAAAATGCAATTAAGTAATGGGCATAAGTGTAACTCCATTACTTTGAGCGTTACTTTTGATTGTTTTGAATATGGTTACAGCGCATAAATGCAAGTGTCGCAGTGATCCCAAACATGGAGAGTAATGGTAGACGTCCTACGCCACATGAAACAGACAGACACTGCATGCAGAGTTTGTTTCAGTCATGCCAAACTTTACAAATGGTACATGCTATAGTTTGCCGCAAGCAGTAAAGGATTTCTCACCGCCGGAATGTCGTCAAGCAATCTACAGTCACTGTGACGCAGGCTACATTGTCCAACACTGACATTAGACGGGCTTGCATTGCTTGATACTTGGCGTTGATCAGCACGAAGAGCATCCCTCGTGTCAGAACGGTAGGCCCTGGTGCTAAGGGAAAACAGGGAAATGCTGCATAGTCATAATAACAAAGTATACGGTCATGCGATCCACCTTTCTTTGACAAACAGCGGAGCTCGTAAAGCTCAACCTAGGTTGTTTGCTGCTGTCAATGACCGGGTGTTCTACGGATGTTCTTCTCCTTGAAATGCGCTCAGAAATTGTTGGACGTGGAGCGTGTGGTGCCTGAGAAATAAACGCGGCATCACTGCGCGTTTTGCGTTTAGAAGTAATGCCTACGCTTTCCTATATTGATACGGCCATTGTTGCGTCTCAGGGTCCGAGCGGTGATGTGACGGGGAGGTGGCCAGGCAGGGGTCCGACTCGAACAACAAAACAGTGGTTTATTGCATCTTCGACGGGTTTCAGAGAACAGACAGAGCGAACGGGAGAGTCTGCTGCTTTAAAGCATTCGAGCGGCTGTGGCCGTTACATACAATAGAGCACTCACTTCATTAACAATAAAAGCACTTTGGCTTAAACGTATTAGTTCTGTGCATATCACTGTCGTCTGGGCTCCATGGTCGTCTCCAGTCTGGAGGTGGCCACTTTGTCCGAGGGAAGAAAGGCAGCTGATCCGACCGTGACCTGCTTTTGCGCCCACGTTGGAGACACGTTAATGGGTTTGACGGATTAACTGTACGTTGTGACTTTTGAGAAGCTTTTCAAGAACCAGGTCGTATGCGGGAAGAAAAGGTTGCTCGGCGTCCGCTGACCATTCTTGGAGGACGCACCCTGTTGATCGGTCATAGAACGTCTCATCATGCAGGAACAAAAGTTTAGGGCAAGAAAGAGAACATTAAAGTTTAAACGTTAAAGCATTAAATAAGTTTACAGCACATACCTTGACATGCTTCCTGAGGTTGGAGTTCGTAGCCTTTGAACATGATTGGAGCTTCTTTTTTGGCGGACACAACATGCCTACAACAAGTATAGTCTGTCTTTTTTCCTCAATCGTCCTAACCATCTCTGAAAGCTGCGGCCACGATTGACCGACCGACATGACCATACTGAACGAGAAGAACTCCCGCAGCTAAAGTACCGGTCCTATGTCCTCGTTGGCCTGCAAGCAACCTCAGTGCTTATACGGCTGTTGCGCTAAAGTTTGAGGAGGGCGACTGGAGCGCCACTTTGACCCCTACCGTCGGAATGCTACGACACGCGGCCGCTCTCGCCCCGTATGTATAACTGATAGCAACGGGTAGGACGCGTCAAAGAGTGCGCCGTTCTTTTTTTATTTTTTCCGAAATCGAACTCTATTCGAATGGCATCGAACTCTACTAAAAATCGCAAACTGCTGTTGTGTCGTACGCATAACAACAAGATGGCTACGGCAAAAACTTGCCCGCCCAGAAAAGTCCCCGAAAGAAATGTCCCCGACTGGCAGCGCTATTCCGGCTGCCGGCGATATGCAGACGGCTGTATTATCTACTCCAGAACTAGCTAATGCTTAAAATATGAAGCCCTGAAATAATTATTCCTGACTGCTGCCGCCGTTTACCGTTTTCAGTCATAGACTTAACATTGCGCCTATGTAATATCCAGGTATAATTATTGCAGTAGACAAATATCGGCATCTGTTCTAATGAAATAGAACACAAAAAATTTGACCAGATATACTTTTCGTTTTCTTGTATTTGCTTTGCAGTTTTCTGCTTTTTATATTAAAAGTCGACTGTGCAGCCGATGCTTCGGATAATTGTCGCTGTGTGACAGTAAGATCTCAAGTCTAGTGACGACGAAAACAGACACACAGACAGAGTTTGGAGACATGTGTATGTGTCTGTTTTCGTCGTCCCCAGTCTCTGGGTCCTACGGTCATTAATTACACTCACCAGCTGACTTGTTTTTATCCATTCTTTCACTGGGTCGTCGTCAGCAGAAACTCCATATATACATATACAAAGAAAATATAGCCGGAGCTCTTTCGAGCTCTTACAAACATATACATATAGAATATATAGCCTCGTGTATGTGTGCACAACCTTTGTTTCCGTACGCATTAAGTAAAAGTTAGACGTCTCTTTGAACGAGACGGACATATGATAGCTGATTCCAAATCTAAATAGTCGAGAAGTTCGCTCAGAGGTCCCAGGAAAGAGCAACTATTTGGGTGTTGAACCACAAAACAGTTTGTGTTTCTTTTAGATGTCCCGTTAATATTGTTCAACAATCTTCAATTATAACAGCGAGCGTTTTGTTAAGTCCCCATTGAATTCGATGAGCACCCTGCGAATTAATCTTTGCCACGTTCTTGTTAAGCCTGATTTTTCTCGGAATGAAATTTATACTTTTACTGGTGCACCCCCAGAGAAGCACACTAGACACCCTAACAAACAGCGTCATTCGCGGCATACACGCGTTCTGCATATGTACATCGTGCGGCGCATTGTACACATGTTTCAGCGACTTTTTTTAGAAAGGATTTGTCGATCCTTTTGACTTGTGTTCTATCCGGAAAACAGATGATAAACGATAACGCCACACCAAGTTAGCCAGCGTAGACTGAGTGTCGTCTACTAGGGAGCGGCCGTGTGTTGAAAAGGTCGCCGCTAGCGGCGCTGACAGACAAGGTTGCTGCGCCACCTGGCCCAGCGCAACAGGCCTATATCCTCTGAAGGCTTTGGCTGGCGTTTAATTTCAGATGAAGTGGGTTTAACAAGCTTCTCCAGTTTTTCTAAGAATACAGAGACAGCGCGCACGGTTATTCTAAAAGACTCGCATTCCCCCCGCAGTTGGGGGCCATAAAACTTAATTTCACATGTCTGCAGTGCTCCTCCCTAAGAGGGATGACATCCTCTCTTCTTTGACAGTGTTGTTGCCCCCAAGGAAGTGGACCATTATAGGAGAGGACAACATTGTCTGTAAACGGTAGTTGCGGCAGCTGGAGTATTCTTGGAAAGGCAGTGTTTGGAGCGCATATGCTTTCAATTGTTCTAGCGGACGTAACTGACCCTGGACATGACATTGCGCGGAGGGGTTATATGAGCCCTTGGTGACGTCACAAGTGAAAACGTGTCATTGTTAGCCTCAGGCTGCGCGCATGACGTTGAAGTGCGTTGTACGAACTGGAAAACTGAGCAAAATATCACCAGCTCGCGATATAAAACGGAGGCCAGCGGCTACTTTACTGGAAAAGTAATTCCTTACTAGTAACATTTTACTGAACATTGTAACGAGATTACTTTAAAAATTGCTTGTTTCGAAAACTAACCGCTTCATTACAAAATTACTCCAAAAGTAATTGATTACTAGTAACTTAATTACTTGTACACAAACAACTCCTTCTTCTTCTTTTTTTTTTTGTGGCGCTGCCTACAACAATGTGAGATACGCACATAAACTTTTGTTCTGTATGATGGCACCACCCCTGTGTGATGATATGAAAATGAAGCGCACGCAGGAAGAAATGTCGGCTTTGTAGCTGTTAGGTGATATTCTGCGTGGTTTATTGTGTTTATTTTTGTTCTTGTCTGCAAGATGATAACGTTTGCAAAACCTTCCAACGAAACTTCAGATAAATGGCAATGAGTCTGCAAAATTTGGGAATAACCTTGTGAGTCACTTTCCAAGGCTGCTAAAAAAAGAATGTACTACGTAGTTAGCAACGGTGCAGAAGAGGCTGATGAGCGACCCAAAAAGCTTCCCAAGCAGCACAATGTACTGAAAGTCGAGTGCAATAGGGGTGGACGGTATGTGTCTTATCAATGTTCTTTAGTTTCATCAGTCTGTTCAAGGCCTTCCACCTACCCGTCCACCCCTATTGCACTCGACTTTCAGTACATTTTGCTGCTTGGGTTATCGCAACGTCATTATTTTTCCAACGAATAACGAAAATTTTGTATCGCTCCGTAAGGAACAGGATTTTAAATTAATTATCTCCGTTCTTATTTTCAACTACAATCGCCATCCTGTCGTCTTCACCATCCACTGAGAAAGCTGATTATTCTTATCGTTTGATCGCGATATAAGGATCGCAGTGAGACGCAAATAACATGGATGAGGAAATAGAATCCGGTTCGGTTCAGTAGGCGAGGATATTACGAGACAGGGTTCCTCTACTGGAGTCACTTAATAGAAGAGCGCTGACCCAATTTGTGGAATCAGAATCGACCGCGCTTCGGGCGCTATGCTTTGGAGCGAAGCACGGAAATTGCGACCGGGGAGGAAATGGCCACCGTAAAACGCTCCCTCCGCGATATTCGAGGATTCATACGAACGAAATAGCCTCTCGGAAGCGCTCGTGGGTGATAGTTTGCGAAGACCCCAACGGAACGAACGCCTAATCAAGTGACCCCACGGTCATTCATGCGACCCGATGCGCTACACGGTGTTGCGAGAGATACTGTCTTATCAACACTCAGGCAGACCTTCCCACTTGGGGGAAACCGAACTATGTGGGGAAGGGTGGGGGTACGTCTGTTGGGAAATGAACTTGCTATTGCATATAGGGGAACGAGGATGTTCACAGGCTTTTATTTACACATGCAACAGAAGTGGGCTGGAACCTAGCCGTTCATCAGGCCCAAATTATTACTGCAAAAGTTTTACAGCAACCGACTTTGCCCTCTTCAAGCATCCCTCTGGAGATGTCGAGCTCTAACAATGTCCGTAACGCTTTCTCAAACGGAAATGGATGTACGAGTCTACGTTCTTCTTTTCTTCGCGATGTTGAACTGTTCCTCGCACTCAGCACTGCTGTGCGGTGTAAATAGGGTAACAAGCATTACTTCCGTAATGTGACTCAACTTTAAATGTCCATCTGGACTTCCCAGAGAGCTCGAACAAAGCAGTTGTTCAACGAGTTAGCTAACGAGCAGGTAAAAAAGTTGTTGCCACAATACTTCAGAACTGTCAAGTATACAGTTGTGCATCGCTATCGTCAGTGCCGTCAGGGCGACCGCGAATATTTTCCGTTCAGCGCGCTTATCATGCGCCTTTGTCCGTAGTTTCCCATCTTACGGGTGTTTGCGGATATACAGGGGGGAACTCTGTTTTCCGGGAGATTCGCTTCTCGATCGTAGAATCGTACAAAATGGTCCGAATCCGGGAATCTCCTAGGTAAATCGGGAGAGTTTATAGGTCCCTGTCTACTAATCCTTACGGCGATGCGCTGGAAAAAATAGCGAGATCAGAAATTGATGATGGTGATTATTCCAGTTTTACTGGCGCAAGAGATACGAGGACTGTGTGGTGCCAAACTACGAAGTAATGTTGAGGAAACGAACGTGCTTCATAATCACATTTTAGCCTATCTGTCCAGTGTTAATAAGTGCCGGCAGAGCTGTCCACATTTACAAAAAAAGAAAAAAGGAAAAATAAGTGAAAATTACGCTTTAGCCCTGCCTGCTTGATTTTCGCAAAGAAGCGCATGCTAAATATGCTTCTGAAGGAGGAAGTGTCCCCGCCTTCATGTGTTTAGCGTTCTTTGTGATAAGACGGTTGTCACCAGCATCAGGGTCAGAGCGGGGGAAATAAAGGTAAAACAAGAGGCGGGAACACTTCCTCCTCTCCCAACATCTTCCGTGCGCTCTTTTTTTTGCACAATCAAGCATGCCGTGCTAAAGCGGAATTTTTACTTTTTTTTTCGACTATTTCTGTTGCGATACTGTGCATAATTTTTGTTGGGTCTGTGGTTATCCGTGGAGGACTTCAATTTTCTGTAAAAAAGGTGAGGTTTGCTTGGCAATTTTCAATCCACAATCCTCCTGCGAGTACGTCGCCAGTTAGAAATGTTTATCACATTAGGTGAAACACCCTGTATATGTACTATGTAAGTACAATTATACTGTGGGAGGGGGTAAAGTTAGCCTTTCTTCTATTTCCATTAGCATGTCATTCACCCCGTTTACATGGGACCGCTTAATGCGAACAGAACCGGGTTAGCGGTCCCGGTGCGCTCATGCCCGGTGCGCTCGGGCGCTCCCAAATGCGGCCGAACGTGGTCCACTTCTGAGGGGTGAATTGAGTCGGTTCAGTTCGCTTGGAGGGCCCGTGTAAACGGCTGGGCGTGCCCAGAGTTCTTGCCCCTAGGGGACACCGCGTGAATTTCCCTGCGCATTGCATCATGGGAGGTGTCACGTGGTGCCCCCAACTGAACGCACTCGCAATATCTCTGGTGGATGTGTAGGAAACGGCGGCACGAAGAATCTCACATCCGATCACGTTCTCCTCCTTGGAGCTCCTCCTCTCTCACTAGACCCCATCTGCTCCCATTCAGCGCAAGGTGGGATCGCTTCATGTAAACGCGAGAGAACCGACCCCACATCACGGAGCGCTCCGGCTTGGTTTGCTTGAGCGGTCCCATGTAAACGGGGCCACTGATTGCATTTTCTTTCTACCTTTTGGTCCAGCTAACACAGATAACATTAAAACATTTCGACTAGAAGCGGTCGGTGTTGTCCACGCGACACGTCTTCCTTTTCTTTGCACAATCCGGACGTGTTGCATATTGACGCAGAAGACAGAAGACACAGCATTCGCCGACACCGAGGGTACTGGCCGCCAAGGGGGACGTTTAACATGTTAGGTTGGGCCCTGCCGATCTCGATGTCCGGCTAAAGAATTCGTGCTAGGAAAGATCATTACCAGAACCCTTTAGTGGGAAATTTCGGGGGGGGGGGGATATGTTTATTAGACGAAAAGGAAAAAAAAAACGGGGAAAGGTCAGCCAAACGGGACGTCGGCTTGCTATTCCAGAAATAAGAAATAATAATAAATAAATAAAAAGAAAAGATAGGAATTAAAGAAAGAAAGAAATAGGAAGGAATAAGAAATAAATAAATAAAGAAAGAAAGAAAATCAAGAAATAAGGAATAAAGAAAAAGAAAAAGGGGGGGAAGTAGGAAATTTCGGGGTATTCTTGCATACGTAATAGTAGCTGCCGTGAGGGAACCTTGGTTTCGTTGAATTTAGAGTAGGGTACCGTACCGTGCAAAACATGCGCTTTTATAGAAATGATGAACATAAGTGGAGGAGGCAAGCAAGCTAGCGTATACGATTGAACGGAAATATCTCCATGACTCTAAGGAGCAGGGAGGAGGGGGGGGGGCGAGGGATAGGCAGGACGGACACGGGACAAGAACCGACAACGATGTGCCGTCGTTGTCGGTTCTTGTCCCTTGTCCATCCTGAAGGAGAGTGGTCCGTTCAATAGAAATGATGTTGTGTTTGTTACGATGTTTTCCACCGAAACAACTGCGCTCTCTCATATTCAACACAGAAGTACTGTGACGTCTTAGGCAGCGAAAAACACAGAGAGAAACAGAAAGGTAAAACGTTGTCACTGCAGGGGCGGCTTCGTCTCCCGAATTTGACATCCTCCAATAGAAGAATTCCGAAAATCCCATAGTACTTAGCGCCGCTTTGAACTGTGGGAACTTACTAATACAAAAAAAAAAAAAAAAAAGAAAAGAACGAGTGGCTTCCAAAATGTTTCGATTTCTCCCCTACCGGTCCATTGTCCACGACATGGCACGGTCAGCGAAATCCAAACGTGAAGGATTATTGTTCGTTCCCCCACGCACTGTGTGCAAGGCAATGCAATGCAATGCAATGCACTGCGTGGGCAAGGAATGCACTGCGTGGGCAAGCGCTAGGAATTTCTGAAATCGTCTATTGCGCCGCACGTAGAACACCACATGTATTCACCAACATGTCTTGCCGTAATCCATGCCTACAGCGTGTATCGTGTCCCCCAAAACATCACGATTCCTCAATAGAAAGCCTGCCTAAAGTTGGCCCGAGACAAAGGTATCTATGTCTATGGATCGGGCTATGTACTAACGCGGCAGTGCACATTTTAAGGAATCGTATTCCAGCCATAAGTGGAGCGAGTGTGTATTTCCCATGCGGTCATTTCTTAGAGTAAGTGTAATCACGAAGGCTATCGTCGTCTCTATAATCACTTGCTGGCGCTGGACATGCCAGCCGAGTGTCAGCATTTAAATTGCTTCAAATGAGGATTCTACGTCGAAGTTCCGTAGAGGCAATATCTATCACACTGTGATGATTTTAATTGAAATGAATTAAAACTGAATAATTCTCCCAACGACCCAATTTTCGCGGATTTCGGGGTGTCAATTTTTTCCCCGAAATGAAAACTCTGCGAAATTGTTTGCAACTGTGAGGGGAAGGATCGCACTAGCACTGTCACCTGTTTGTAATTTCCTCTGCACCTGTCTGGTACCAGGGGGACACCGCGACGAAGAAATACACAGGCGCTGTGTTCCGTAAAGTTATGCCCCAAGCTGTACTGTAAGCTCAGCCTAAGAACATATTCCACGCTAAAAGGAGGGTCCTTTTGTATTCTTGTTTATGTAAGAAACATTTCTTGTGCGGCTTTGTGTCCGCTATAGGCAAGGTGTGTTACAAAGCCTTTCAAGGAGCATGTTTGAGTTAACAGGCACCGCATTAGAACCAGCTTCAAAAATTGCTTTGCGGAGCAACCTATTAATACAGCACGATTTCATTTACAAGCTCGCAGTGTGTGACAGCGGACAAAGTGTGTTCCCTCATTCGCTGTGGAAATTCGTATCCTACGGTCAGGATTGCTCCATCAAGCTGCCAATTCCGGACCTTTTCCTAACTTAACCCCACCCCACCCCCCGTACGAACGCTATTTGGGGGTGCACCCGCGCAACCTATCCCCAACCAAGGGGCTGTCAGAGTAGGTGGCCAGTGCTGGCTGATCATTACGCGTCTGTTTCGCCACATGGATGCTTGACTCTCGCAACGTGTAACGTTTGGCTGGGCGAAACAAGGAATGTGCGCGGCGCGCGCGTTGACTTGAAACGTCTGTGAGCCCTTTGTTTTCTCATCAAAGCTTGACTGACATCTCGAAAGGGCGTCCACAAAATGTGTACACGTGTTTATTGCATGACTGACGTAATTTGCGTAAATACTATTGAGGATATGATTGAACATGTAGTTGAAACATTTAACGCTGCTCCTTTTCGTAATTATTGGTCCATTGACATCCCTTCTTAGAATAGTCAGTACACCTTTCAACGCAACACAACTGTATAACAGCACGCACATACAGGTGATGTTTTCGTATGATGTTTGAGGTATTATGTTCGTTGTTTTGTGATCTTCATTTCGTGTTCTTTTTGGGAATGGCGTAATCAGGAGACTATGCGAGCAAGAAAAGTTCGCAATAAAACATTCTGACGCCATAACAGCGCATTGGCACGAAACAAGCTCATTTCGCTCCTCAGTGTGAAAGGAAAAGGTGAAAGAGAAAAGAATATCCTTTAGATCTCTCACTCCTCATCAGTAAACTACGGTCCTTATCTGGAAAAGCGCACGCACTCCTACTTGCTTATTAAATCGAGAGGCTTACCAGTTCGCCAGCCGCCCTCTCGCTTTTTTCTTTTTCTTTTGTTGATTGGTAGTTAAAAGGAGGTGATAGCAAAATGTGAAATGCGATGTTAAAGTTGTCTCAGTGTGAAATGCAAAATGAAATAGGGCTAATAGCACTAATAGGAAAGCACTCATGCGGTCGAATACATAGGTGAATGGCCGTGTAAAGGGTAGTGTACGTACGGCGCAGGAAATGCTTGCGATGCGGTAAGTCAAAGAGGTGCGCTTTCTTGCCCAGACAAAAGTCCGGAAACATGCACAGATTTTCTTTATAATGCGTAATGTACCCCATGACTTCACCTTCCAAACAACGAAAAATTTATGTTTCTCGTTCGCAGTCCAAGGGTCGTGATTACAGTGCATTAACACGTCTTAAAGGGGCTAGAACTCTATCAAACTAGCTCGCCGACTGAGTCGGCACCAAACTGCGAATTTAACTTGTTGGCTGTGACACCTTTTGTATAGATGAATCCTAGTAGTCCCGGTCCAACCAATGCGATCACGGTTACCTCGGCGCGGATCGGCGGTCGGCCGGTCCGCCACTGTTTTTCAACCTGAGCACGCATTGTTTGAAAAGATGGCTAAGAAGCAAGCGAGCTGGTGAAGTTGATGGATAATGGAAAACCCCAAGGCAAGGGGACACGAAGGGACAGACACAACATGCAGTCTCGAAAGAGTCTTCTTGAGACTTCGTGTTCCCTAGTCTCGAGGTCTTACATTACGCATTTCTAGTTGGCTTCATATTTTACGCTTTACTGCGGTAAGCATGCACACAAAGAAAGAAAGGTGCCAGCGTGCTTTGTGGACGAAATCGGTGCGTTCAGTAGGCGTCCCTGAGAGCGAGTGTTTCCAAGTCCACTCACTTAACGTGACATAAGAGCCCCTCACGCACACGAGACTCGGAGACTCCACTCCGCTTTTCCAGCTCTCGTTTCAGACGAGTACATGAAAGCAGACGTCAAGCGCCCGGGTGATTGAGAGTTTCCATGGCGTATTGCCTGTTGAGGCGGCAGGACAGCCGTCGAAGCCTGGGCTTGGAAGCCCAGAGAGGAAGCAAACAGTACACACTGTATCTATGTCTTCGATTTCAGTAAACTGTAATATTTTTTTATAAAGGTTTTCGATATCGTATAAAGGCTACGATATCGTACAAGCTTTGACGTCTGGTACACGAATGCTTGAGGCGCCTAACAACAACTTTATTTTGAGATGATGAATGGGGAGTTTGGCCAAGGACAACGCTATATCCAATAATACTCTTAGTTGACTGCCCTCGAAGGTCTTGAGAGGCCAAGAAAGGCAAAATATTTGATGAAATATACATGAAGCCCTTCCTGTAAACTCTGGTACTGAAGTAAACCAAACGAAATAAATAAATAAATAAAAGAAGAAGAAAAAAACGAAAGGTGCAAGCACGCTAACACGAAAGCAAAACGCGTATGAAAGGCCCACTTTCACTTTCACCTCTAAAAAAGGCTATTATGGTGTCTAAGTGTGTTAAAAAAGCCTACAATTCAATAGAGTCGATAAAAAGGCAGGCGACCACGAAAGTATAGCGTTTAGAGGCAAATGCCGAAAATTCCGGGTCCTACTTATAAGTTTATCAGTATTAGGGACAGATGGTATTAGGTCCATATTCTGCATAGAAGATGGTTCTCGAATCTTCAAACCTATTCCCGAGTATCTGGCTTCTCGATTGGCGAGATCAAATTCCAGCCAGTGTCACTTTATTAGCAATTACAATATTTCGCGATTATATCATCATCGCGAAATTCACGAAAGTTAACACATCACGTATATGGACAAGTTTACACTGAACTTATGAACAAGTATATATCGCTGGCGTTACTGCACAAATGCACTAGCACTGATTTGAGGGATATTCTGGCGACAGTTACCTGGAATGCCAAGGCGCTTTTGGAGACTTTACTTGTGGGAGAATATTAGGTCACAGTAATGGCATTGAAAGTAACGTGTTCCGGAAAAAATGGTCCATGATTGCGTCAGCGGAAATAATGATGCGCAGGGTTCCGTGCGCCGAACACTACAGGATCGTCGTTTTGGACAGGCGATGAAACGGATGGTAGCCAACCAAGTGCCATTCGCCCATCGGACTTGTTGAAATTGGGAGACATATGCATTTTAATTAATGTTGATGGTAATGGACAAGAAAAAGTGCACGTGCATTTAATGAGGAACATAAAAGCAGTTGCATTCGTTGCTTGTATTATGCGAACTGCATCTGTTTTCTGCGTTCCTCTCGATCTTATTTTTTATTTTATTTTGCGGGGTACAGACAACGCGACAACATCGGATGAGTGACCGCCGGCACACCGGTTCTTCTTCATCTCGTATTCACTATGTAACATCGACCTTCAAGGGCAACGCCTCAGTTGTTGGCGTTGGGGCACTGACATTTCCCCAATGGTTCAGTTGCGTTCCTCGCAGAAGCCCAAAGGATAATTATTTCGGAGGAAGTGTCAAAGCCCAGCCTTTCAAAGGGGTATCTCTTCTCTCAGAGTTCCGAACGCCAAGTAAGTCATCTCCCCTACACCAGCTCTTCTTCTCGTATTAATTATGGAGCATCGGCCTTCAAGGACAACGCCGGGAATCTACACTTTAAGCCGTAACAGCTCTCCAATGGTAAAAAAAACTCGAAGGGAAACAGCATCGTTATTCTGAGATGATGAATGGAGAGTTTCATCGCAACTCGAAAAATAAGTTTTTCCAGGAATCGTTAAGCTTCAGCCTTTCAAACAGATTACCTTACTTTTTTTTTTCTTTCTGTTTCTATTCCGTTATATTTTATGTTACGCTAAAACATATTCCTTTTCGTTCAGAAAACTGCAGTGTTCAGAACACTAGACACGCGTAATTCCCAGCTGTAACCAACAACCTATACTGTCCGCTATGTCAGCATTTAAACATTTAAGTTCACTTGTGACTTGCGGCAAGGTCGGTAAAGCAATAGCGAACGCCAACAATTATCAGTGGTCCAAAAGCTCCAAGGGAAAGCTGCTTGTATTAGTACGTAGTAATGCTGAAACGAGAGTGCGTTACGAGTGCACGTATGACTTTCACCAAAGACACACAGACACCACACACAGACACCACACACCAAAGACAAGCACCGTCTTTCACCAAAGACGGCGAACGTACAAGGTACCATGCTTGTAAAAAACGCCGCTCTCGAAAGATGCGCGAGAATATTTTGGGCGTCTCCATTCCGCGCCTCAAGGTAATATCTGACGTAGTTGACGGAAGTGCGGAGGATATTCCTCACATTTGCAGTCCTGACTCTCAAGCCGAAGGAAAGGTACGTGGTACATTTTAGTGGTAACGTTATGATTCAAAATTACACTTCCATTTAAGAATCAACTCAAACCTGGATACCAGCGCAAATTTTATCGTACAAGGGCTCATCCATTCGGCAAAACCTGCACCCAGTAATCCCAGTGCCGTGTCTACACCCTCTTTCTGTTATATCTAGTTTCTGAGGTTATTGTTTCGTTAAAGGAAAAAAATATTACACTCAAGAAGGGAATATGAACTGCTACTCCTGTTTTTTTGTGTCTGTCCAGTTATACTGCTTACTATTCAGCTTTGCGGTTGTGTGAACACACTTTACTCGGTGATTTTCCTAACTAATCGTCATTGTTTATCTGTTGTGCTTCTCTTGGTAGTTGCAAAATATTTCGAAAGAAATGTCAGGGAGGGGATTTTCGGAGGAACGTGAAACAGGCCTTTGGAAATATACAGTTTTCTTTTGCAAAAGTGATGACACGCATGGCACGCGAGCTCAAGTCGGAAGTCACCTGCTGGCGTATCGGTAAGTAAGAACGCCCACCACTTTTCTGTCCTCAGTGTATCACGATCAGTTCGAGTTGACTTGCATAACATACCTGTATCATTATGAAGAACAATACCATATCGATTCTGACGACAATACGCGGTAATGGATTCAACATAACGCATGCATGCGTCCCTCACCGCCTGCGTATTGTAAGAGTTTTCTTGTATTCGACATCTACTATGGTGCTGATTTCAGGTGACATTATGATAACCAGGAATTGTACTCGCGAATAACGAACACACATGATGAACTAGAAAGTGCATCTTACATCATACACCCCCCCCCCCCATCATACAAATTCCCCATCATACACACACACATACGAGGGGCAATACTGAAGATGAGCCTATACCTACTAGAATAAGGCGTAGCTGCTGTTACTGAAATTCCTGTCCTTAAAAATTTTCGCCGAATCAAGTATCTGAGAACCTGTTGAAGAACAGGTAGAACTTCGTAAAGCATCGTCCCCAGGTAGATCGATACACTGTAGTTATTTTACTACCGTTTATGGTGCGGTTCTTTTGGTGGGCTGCTGAAAAACAGCGGAACGACGTATCCGATCTTGAAATTTGAATTACTATATGCACCTGTGATCTGCTGGTGTACGTTTCACATCCGGCAATTAATTTGGGACGTATGAACGTGTGCTTCTTGTCTACGTTGCTCACTGCGACCCACGTACCAGAAAAAGATTCGCGAACGATGTCCTATTCTTTGTAGGATTGGCGACCCCAGGGAAGCATGGGAAGAGCTGACGATCGAAGACTTGGGAGGACTTGCAGAGCGGAACACGCGTTTGGGACGTGTGAACGTGCGCTTCTTTTCTGCACAGCCCACTGGACCCACGTACGAGAGAAAGATTAACGAACGATATCCTATTCTTCGTGGGATTCGCAACCCCAGGGAAACGTGGGAAGAGATGACGAAGACCTGGGAGGACTTGCAGAGCGAAACACGCGTTTGGGACGTGTGAACGTGCGCTTCTTTTCTGCACAACTCACTGGGCCCACGTACCAGAGAAAGGTTAACGAACGATATCCTATTCTTCGTGGGATTGGCAACCCCAGGGAAACATGGGAAGAGATGACGAAGCCCTGGGTGGACTTGCAGAGCGGAACACGCGTTTGGGACGTGTGAACGCGCGCTCCTTTTCTGCACAGCTCACTGGACCCACGTACGAGAGAAAGATTAACCAACAATATCCTATTCTTCGTGGGATTGGCAACCCCAGGGAAACATGGGAAGAGATGACGAAGACCTGGGAGGACTTGCAGAGCGGAACGCGCGTTTGGGACGTGTGAACGTGCGCTTCTTTTCTGCACAACTCACTGGACCCAGGTACCAGAGAAAGATTAACGAACAATATCCTATTCTTCGTGGGATTGGCAACCCCAGGGAAACATGGGAAGAGATGACGAAGACCTGGGAGGACTTGCAGAGCGGAACGCGCGTTTGGGACGTGTGAACGTGCGCTTCTTTTCTGCACAACTCACTGGACCCAGGTACCAGAGAAAGATTAACGAACAATATCCTATTCTTCGTGGGACTGGCAACCCCAGGGAAACATGGGAAGAGATGACAAATACCTGGGTGGACTTGCAGAGCGGAACACGCGTTTGGGACGTGTGAACGTGCGCTCCTTTTTTGCACAGGTCACTGGACCCACGTAGCAGAGAAAGATTAACGAACGATATCCTATTCTTCGTGGGATTGGCAGCATCAGGGAAACATGGGAAGAGAAGACGAAGCCCTGGGTAGACTTGCAGAGCGGAACACGCGTTTGGGACGTGTGAACGCGCGCTCCTCTTCTGCATAGCTCACTGGACCCACGTACGAGAGAAATATTAACGAACGATATCCTATTCTTCGTGGGATTGGCAACCCCAGGGAAACATGGGAAGAGATGACGAAGACCTGGGAGGACTTGCAGAGCGGAACACGCGTTTGGGACGTGTGAATGTGCGCTTCTTTTCTGCACAACTCACTGGACCCACGTACCAGAGAAAGGTTAACGAACGATATCCTATTCTTCGTGGGATTGGCAACCCCAGGGAAACATGGGAAGAGATGACGAAGCCCTGGGTGGACTTGCAGAGCGGAACACGCGTTTGGGACGTGTGAACGCGCGCTCCTTTTCTGCACAGCTCATTGGACCCACGTACGAGAGAAAGATTAACCAACGATATCCTATTCTTCGTGGGATTGGCAACCCCAGGGAAACATGGGAAGAGATGACGAAGACCTGGGAGGACTTGCAGAGCGGAACACGCGTTTTGGACGTGTGAACGTGCGCTCCTTTTTTGCACAGCTCACTGGACCCACGTAGCATGGAAAGATTAACGAACGATATCCTATTCTTCGTGGGATTGGCAACCCCAGTGAAAGATGGGAAGAGAAGACGAAGCCCTGGGTGGACTTGCAGAGCGGAACACGCGTTTGGGACGTGTGAACGTGCGCTTCTTTTCTGCACACCTCACTGGACCCACGTACCAGAGAAAGATTAACGAATGATATCCGATTCTTCGTGGGATTGGCAATATCAGGGAAACATGGGAAGAGAAGACGAAGCCCTGGGTGGACTTGCAGAGCGGAACACGCGTTTGGGACGTGTGAACGCGCGCTCCTTTTCTGCATAGCTCACTGGACCCACGTACGAGAGAAATATTAACGAACGATATCCTATTCTTCGTGGGATTGGCAACCCCAGGGAAAACATGGGAAGAGATGACGAAGACCTGGGAGGACTTGCAGAGCGGAACACGCGTTTGGGACGTGTGAACGTGCGCTTCTTTTCTGCACAACTCACTGGACCCAGGTACCAGAGAAAGATTAACGAATGATATCGGATTCTTCGTGGGATTGGCAACATCAGGGAAACATGGGAAGAGAAGACGAAGCCCTGGGTGGACTTGCAGAGCGGAACACGCGTTTGGGACGTGTGAACGCGCGCTCTTTTTATGCATAGCTCACTGGACCCACTTGCGAGAGAAATATTAACGAACGATATCCTATTCTTCGTGGGATTGGCAACCTCAGGGAAACATGGGAAGAGATGACGAAGACCTGGGAGGACTTGCAGAACGGAACACGCGTTTGGGACGTGTGAACGTGCGCTTCTTTCCTGCACAACTCACTGGACCCAGGTACCAGAGAAAGATTAACGAACAATATCCTATTTTTCGTGGGATTGGCAACCCCAGGGAAACATGGGAAGGGATGACGAAGCCCTGGGTGGACTTGCAGAGCGGAACACGCGTTTGGGACGTGCGAACGTGCGCTCCTTTTTTGCACAGCTCACTGGACCCACGTAGCAGAGAAAGATTAACGAACGATATCCTATTCTTCGTGGGATTGGCTACCCCAGTGAAAGATGGGAAGAGAAGACGAAGCCCTGGGTGGACTTGCAGAGTGGAACACGCGTTTGGGACGTGTGAACGTGCGCTCCTTTTTTGCACAGCTCACTGGACCCACGTACCAGAGAAAGATTAACGAATGATATCCGATTCTTCGTGGGATTGGCAACATCAGGGAAACATGGGAACAGAAGACGAAGCCCTGGGTGGACTTGCAGAGCGGAACACGCGTTTGGGACGTGTGAACGCGCGCTCCTTTTCTGCATAGCTCACTGGACCCACGTACGAGAGAAATATTAAGGAACGATATCCTATTCTTCGTGGGATTGGCAACCCCAGGGAAACATGGGAAGAGATGACGAAGACCTGGGAGGACTTGTAGAGCGGAACACGCGTTTGGGACGTGTGAACGTGCGCTTCTTTTCTGCACAACTCACTGCACCCAGGTACCAGAGAAAGATTAACGAACAATATCCTATTCTTCGTGGGATTGGCAACCCCAGGGAAACATTGGAAGAGATGACAAATACCTGGGTGGACTTGCAGAGCGGAACACGCGTTTGGGACGTGTGAACGTGCGCTCCTTTTTTGCACAGCTCACTGGACCCACGTAGCAGAGAAAGATTAACGAACGATATCCTATTCTTCGTGGGATTGGCAACCCCAGTGAAACATGGGAAGAAAAGACGAAGCCCTGGGTGGACTTGCAGAGCAGAACACGCGTTTGGGACGTGTGAACGTGCGCTTCTTTTCTGCACACCTCACTGGACCCACGTACCAGAGAAAGATTAACGAATGATATCCGATTCTTCGTGGGATTGGCAACATCAGGGAAACATGGGAAGAGAAGACGAGGCCCTGGGTGGACTTGCAGAGCGGAACACGCGTTTGGGACGTGTGAATGTGCGCTTCTTTTCTGCACAACTCACTGGACCCACGTACCAGAGAAAGGTTAACGAACGATATCTTATTCTTCGTGGGATTGGCAACCCCAGGGAAAGATGGGAAGAGATGACAAAGACCTGGGTGGAGTTGTAGAGCGGAACACGCGTTTGGGACGTGTGAAGGTGCGCTTCTTTTCTGCACAGCTCACTGGACCCACGTACGAGAGAAAGATTAACGAATGATATCCGATTCTTCGTGGGATTGGCAACATCAGGGAAACATGGGAAGAGAAGACGAGGCCCTGGGTGGACTTGCAGAGCGGAACACGCGTTTGGGACGTGTGAATGTGCGCTTCTTTTCTGCACAACTCACTGGACCCACGTACCAGAGAAAGGTTAACGAACGATATCTTATTCTTCGTGGGATTGGCAACCCCAGGGAAAGATGGGAAGAGATGACAAAGACCTGGGTGGAGTTGTAGAGCGGAACACGCGTTTGGGACGTGTGAAGGTGCGCTTCTTTTCTGCACAGCTCACTGGACCCACGTACGAGAGAAAGATTAACGAACGATATCCTATTCTTCGTGGGATCGGCAACCCCAGGGAAACATGGGAAGAGAAGACGAAGACCTGGGAGGACTTGCAGAGCGGAACACGCGTTTGGGACATGTGAACGTGCGCTTCTTTTCTGCACAACTCACTGGACCCACGTACCAGAGAAAGATTAACGAACGATATCCTATTCTTCGTGGGATTGGCAACCCTAGGGAAACATGGGAAGAGATGACAAATACCTGGGTACCTTAAAGGAGCAGTCTAAGACCGACAAAAAAAATTAGTTTTTGATCGTGATGGAATGTCCGATCACTAAATAACATTTTCAGGCAAGAAATATGAGCGTAGCAGAAAAATATCGCGCGCAGCAGTCGATTGATTCTCACGAGTGCGGCGAGCTCTCTCCTACTCCCGTGGAAGACACGTGAGAAATGACGGGCACCTCCGTCACGACGTGACGTTGTACGTTGCGTCCACTCCTAGGGCTCGCAAGTGACCTCGGCTGCGATCAGACACCGACAATTGTCAAGGTGACGGTGGGCTCCTTTCGCGCGCGTTGTTCTGCCGTGGGACGCATGCGCATCATAAACGGCTACCTTTCTTTTTCTTTTCTTTTTTTTTTACAGAACATGGCGTCGGATACATTGGTCATCTGATCAGTCTCCCGCCAGTCGATTCTTTTCGGTTGCTCGAGAAGACACGCATTGGAACGAAATCGGGAACTCACGTGTGGATTGAGGTCAGCACTCCTCCAAAAGGGAATGGGGACGTGCAGTGCGAGTGGAAGTTGCGATCGTTGAACTAGTTCAATAAGTTGCAAACAGAAAGAACGCACTTTGTTTGTCTTGTTTTCCAGGAACGAATACGAGGTCATGTTGCATCGCTTCGCGAACAGCACGAACCGCCATACTGCGTATCGCCTCATGTGAGACGCTGGCACTTTTCGTTAGTTGGAGACGTGTATAATAAACAAAAACAATGACTATAAGACACACGATCGCGTTACCATTATGAGCGCAATGTTTTATTGTTCGTTTGCACCTCTGTTTTATGCCTCAAACCAACAGAACATAATTAACCGCTGTCAACAAGGAGCATGCCGTGTCCGAAGCAGACGAATTTTCCGTAGCGAATGAGAGCACGTTTAACGTTTGACGTCACAGTCAATGGGGAGTGGCTTGTGGCTGGAGCGCGTGAGCCTCCCGCCACGGAAGCGATTTTATAAATCGAATTGCGCTGGAACAAAACATTGTTCAGCCGAAATATTTTACGAGAATGATTTTTACACACTGCTTGACAAATTAAAAACGGTTTTCAGCCATTCAAATTTCCTTTCCATGCTCCTTTAAGTATCTCTAAGATGGGAATGCCTCATAACTCTGAGTTGCATTTCACATTTGATATTTCTGTGTGGGTCATTAGAAATTTCTGTTGCAAGATATTACAAAAATTGACGTAATTAAATTTGTTACTCGTTTTTGATTGAGTATCGTTGCTACCAATTAATAATTTGGACTTTCTCTACATCTTCAATAACAATATCGCATCTCTACAAACTTAGCCGACTTGACAACCACTTTGACGAAAGATTTCCATTTCAGGGAAAGGATGCGAAAAGATGGTGACCCCAGCGAGTGATATCGACATCTATTTGCGCTGCACAATAAAATATATCGCCTTTGAACTCTCTTATCTGACCTCTAGAGCATCCCGTTTGCTAGACGAAGTAATATAGCCCCTAACCCTTTGAGTGATAAAGCATGCGCTGTGCTATGGTCACATAGATAGAGACATAAAGTCTCCCGGCTTTGAGGAAAAGAGTGAAAACTGTGCATATTTCCCATGTCTTGGATACCTCCATCAAGGTTCGTAGTGTTTGTTAGAATGAAAATTGTATATTGATCGATTTTATGATGGTTCAATGATAGATTATTTTCCTCTGTTGATGTTTACGTGTCGCCGCGTCTTCCTCTGTTCTTCAACGTTAAGTCTGTGCTATATTGTTAAGCCTGTGCTATTTCGCCTTTGATAGATTGATTAGCTATTATTTCTCTATGTGTTGGATGGTGCGCAGGTTTTGGCTCTCTATTAATTGTAGCTGTTGATTGTGTTGTTTCTCGTTATTTCCTTACGTCTATGCTATTCACTTAATAAGAAATTAAAAGTTGAGTAATGTTGGAATATGAAACTGAGATTCCCTATTGCGCTCGAAATGTTATGACAGATATTCACGCTATTGCATTGATGGTTCTCACGTATAGGAATATTAATTTTCTGATGAGTTTGATTTTCTGAATGATAGATTGCTATGTTGTTTTGATTAAGAATAACTTCTTTGTAGTGGTGTAGATTTTATTTCCTCTTGTGTTCTTGTCGTTCGTATTCCATGGTCTTCCATACATCTATCGGCACCGGTCTTCTACAAATCAGGGTAGATATTATTAGATCTGGTTGTTGGCTAGAAGCGTGCTATGTGGTGAAGTTTTTAACATGTCTATTTTCTGATGAGTTTGATTTTTTCATCTGATTTTCTGACTGATAGATTACTGTGTTGTTTGATTAGGAATATCTTCTTTGTATTGTCATAGATTTTATTTCCTCTTGTGTTTGTGTCGTTCTTTGCTCTGTTTGTTGGCCAGGAGTGTGCTATGTGGTGAAGTGGGATATCTTCTTTGTAGTGGTATAGATTTTATTTCCTCTTGTGTTCTTGTCGTTCGTGTTCTGCTTGTTGGCTGGGATCGTGCTATGTGGTGAAGTTAATCTTTAACATGTCTATTTTCTGATGAGTTTGACAATGTAGTGGTATAGATTTTATTTCTTCTTGTGTTCTTGTCGTTCGTGTTTTGTTTGTTGACTAGGAGCGTGCTATGTGGTGAAGTTTTTAACATGTCTATTTTCCGATGAGTTTGACAAATGTATTGGTATAGATTTTATTTCCTCTTGTGTTCGTGTACCATAGTCCTCCAGAGCCTCTGCTGTTCACATTTAACTGCATACAACTATCAGAACTTCCCGCTATTGCAGTGATGGTTCTCACGTATAGGACTATTAGACGTTTTATAATACAGTTTGTAATTTTGATTGTAATCGTATTGATTAAGAATATTTTAAATGCGCTATCAATTTTGATTCATTGAAAATTTCCACTAATAAAAAGATTGTGTTTGATTTGTGATACCTATTCAATGCTAATGTATCATACCTGTAATAAGTATTGTTACGTGTATTGTGTTCCTTCTATTTCAGATTTTTGGCTAAGTTTTTCCCATTCACGCGGAGTCATAACATAATTCCTAATGACTTTAATAAATATATTTTCACTTGTACTTTTGTGTATGGCTATCCTTTGCATGTAAACTGCACACCTGTTGTAGCTGGAAAAATTACGATTCAAGTCGACTCAGGCTGAAAAATGACAAAAGTCGGCGGCCCAGGCTGAATGGTAAACGCACACGCAGCCCTCCGGCTACGCGACGCCCAAGTAGGAAAATTGTGAAAGAAGTCAGCCCAGGGTGAATGGTAAGCACGCACGCAGCCCTCCGGTCACGCTCCGCCCACCTGTCACGGGAAGGAAGTCGGCCCAAGTAGGAAAATGGTGAAAGAAGTCAGCCCAGGGTGAATGGTAAGAGCACACGCAGCCCTCCGGTCACGCTCCGCCTACCACAGCAACCCTCCACCGAGCACCGCCCTGTTACAGGTGTTGAAGGCTTTTTCGGCTGGGTTTTTCTCCTTCACCTGATTGGCATCACAATTCCCAGTACTATTGGCTTTAATAAATATATCTCAACTTGAATGACATAAATAAATATATTTTCACTTGTCCTTTTTTGTGTATGACCCATCTTTGCATGTCTCTGCATGTTATAATCGCGCGGACAAGCCTCCGTACACGCACCGCGCGGGGAAAAAAACGCGCAGGGCTCAGGGCAGGGGCCGTAGTTTCTCACTGACGACGGCTCGGCAAGGCCCATTACTACTCATGTTCCTAACGTAACTCAAAGTAATGTTCGTAAGTTTCACTTTATTACATTTTTTTGATGACGTACACAACTGTGGCCACGACAAGATGTACTAAAGCAGTGTCTATCCCGCGCTTCGATTCATTTCCCGGCACTGGTCGTGTGGGTCCCGTTTGTCGTCGTTCCTCTTTTCTGCCTGTCGCCGTGTTCTTTTCTCGCCGCCTCTCGAGGTTTGTTATGCTTTGTTTCGCAGTTATTTGGACAGCGAGGCAACGGCGTAGATACTCCAGGAAACGAGGGACGGGGTAGAAAGGAACTGTTCAGAACTTTTATCCGATTCGTGTTGTTTATGAAGTGTGAAAGCGCCAAGCTCATAGCTGTCAGGAGCGATCGTTGTGTGTGTAAGGGCTGTTTCAGAGGGACACTTTTCTCATTCGTATATTATGGGCTTTCTTTACGCGGAAGCACACGGAGTCCTGACGCAGTTTTATTAGTCCGTTGATAACGTCACATTGAAGCTTTCGTATACGCGAACCAATGACAGCATGCGTTTCTTATTAATATATTCGTTGATTTCGTGCGGTAGGTGATTGTGTACTCCGGAGCCCACCTTATCAAGGGTCCAATAACACTCTCTAATACAGAGTCTACGTCTCTACAGTTCTGTCCACGCATCTTCTATTTTCTTTTCAATTTCGTATTCTTTTCTTTTTGCGCGTACCGTGAGTCCATGCTGTGAAGTTCAAAACTGGCCCTATTCTGTCTCGCTTTTGCGGATTAGGCTCACATATTAAAGTTGATGGAAGTTCAAAACATACTGATAGCACACGGATGCGTGTTGAGAGTTACATTCTATTCATATATGTACGCTATATTCAGGGTGTTCAAAACCCTAGGGACAAATTTTGGGGGTGATTCCCCGCAAGACAGGGAACAAGAACGTCATTTGAAAAAAAAAAAAAAATAGATATATATATAAATATATACTCGTATGTCCAGAAATGCGCAGTAAACTCCCAATAGACATTTAGTATGGCGAACCAACCACCATCCCTATCACAGATGCTCGAAGTGACCGCTGTGACCGGCAATGCAAGCGTTGAAACGTCGAAGCATACACTTGCGAACCCTCACAAAGTTTCAAGTGTAATTTCCAACAGCATTACAGACCTCATGCAGACGTTGTTTCAAAACCTGAAATCTGAAACTGGCTCACCATACACCACACTCTTAACGTGGCCCCAGAACTAAAAGTCGAGACGATTTAAGTCTGGCATAACAGTGCAGGCCATGCTACGGGTCCTCCTCGAGTGACCAGTCTTCCTGAGAACTTGCTGTCGAAATAGCAGCGTACAGACGACATTGATTCCATACCGCCGTTGGTAGCTGGACACAACCGTGTCATGGGAATTCCCCTTTGTCCACATGTGGGTGTTGTGAAGGTTGAGGATTCCATCCCATTCTTTTCTCATTCTATCATCATACCATCTCGGTTTCAGGGAAAGTGGAGGCTCATGCGAAGGCTACAGGAATTCATGAGGCCTCCACATGAGAGTGACTCATTCATTCTTTGTTCATCTGTGTACACAGGGTGTTTACAAACAAACTTTGGAAGGTCATTGCTCAAAGACACGAGGAGTAAAGACGCACAGAAAAGAACGAGAAAGTTCGCACGAACATACGTCCCGAAATGCTTTGTGTGACCAAATTTCACCCAAGAGATTTTCTCTCAAAGGAAGGGTTTCCTCTGTGGTTCATTGTACAAGCCACTTGCCAGTTTGACATTTCCGTCCTTGGATGAGGCTTCCCTTGGGAGAGATGAAATCATCGACCTTGATAAAGCCCAGATACAGGAAGAGGGGAATAAAACGCTAGCAGATTATTAAATAAGTCAGAGGAGACCGAGTAACGACTTGAACTAACAATCGAATTACTAGGATTACAAACCAGAGACTCCTCCTCCTCCCTTCAGGACTTCCAGGACTACCAAATGTATGGCTCTTTTCAGAGCTCTCATGGGCGAAACAAGTTAACCAACACATCTTCCCCTTCCATGTTCGTATGGAGTCTACTTACTATGCGACGATTTCACTTTTTCTTTTAACTTGCAAAATAACGGTCTTCCATTCAAAACATCTGTGCTTGTGACATTCTTCCTTCCAAATTAATTAAATCAAGTTCAGTTCTGCTATATGGAGTAGGAATCCTTTCACCCTTTATTTCATCTGCATAATGCAAAGGCGCCTTTTCGTCTTGGTAGGCTTCAGGAATACACACGCGGTGTCCCCCCCCAAAAAAAACGTGTCACTGAATTATTATTTATAAGTAAAAAAGCTACACCACCTGCGGTCAACGCCATTTGTCCATACTAGGTTTTTGCCACCACCTGATGTGAGTGTCATGTAACTTAAGTTTTATCGTGTCAGTTTATATATATATATATATATATATATATATATATATATAATGCAGGAAAAAAAAGCCATTAAAGAAACAAATAAATGATACTAGACGTGTTTGAAATTCAAACTTACAGATTAACATGGCTTCTATGGCTGCATGCAGAGAAACAGATACTCATGGAACGATGCGGCAGCATCGTTCCTGCCGCTGCCGCATCGTTGTATCGCCGCATCGCCGCATCGCTGTTCGCTGCCGCATCGTTCCATGAGTATCTATATACATATATATATATAACACGAAAATTTGCAGAGAATACAAGTAGCTTTCTTACCCCACCAATGTGAAGCG
Organism: Ornithodoros turicata; assembly: GCF_037126465.1. NCBI lineage: Eukaryota > Metazoa > Arthropoda > Arachnida > Ixodida > Argasidae > Ornithodoros > Ornithodoros turicata. The sequence goes on from NC_088201.1 coordinate 109,137,530, forward strand.
TGTGGGGAATTTGCGGAAGTTCATGCTAACTGACAGGGATATCGAGGAGCTATCCCATCGGAAAAAATAGTCGAGCATCATGCGTTTCCGAGAGCCGAGAGCCAGCGCTCCACGACTTTTTGCGTGCCCTCGTTGTCATTCCGGCGAAACGAGGTTGCTAAACTCAGCCCACTCAAGGATAGCACAAAGAGATAAGAATGGTATAGCCTATCGCATCCGACTTCCGCTGGGATCGTGCCTTCCCTCTCCCAATTTCAAGAACTGCCACTTTGCACTATCCTGCTATTGGGCTGTGTTTAGCACGACTAGCTGTATAATACCGAATGCAGCTGGTCGTTTGAGTACAGGCACGGTCCCTTAATAGCTACTGGTCATGCAGCTCCGCCGATAAGTTGGCCTAGGGACTCACGGCGCCGCGCGGTGGCGCCGCGATAGGTTTGCGGTATGAAATGTGGCTATGCTATCCTGGAATGGGACATCGCGTGGTGTTGTTGTACGCGTGTCGGCTCCAGAAACGCTCGAAAAAAATGTTCTTACACATGGTACAGTTGCTCTTAATAGGTCGTTGCTTCATAGTTTTTTCCTTCTTGGCTTTTTTGTTTGTCCACTAGCCGCAAAGTTGTTGGTGCGAACGTGTGTCAGCGATGCATTGTCGTGAGTAGCGTGCCTTTCCCGTTCTGAAGTGGAAATCTTTGCTTCTCTTAATAACCTAAGTTGCTTAAATACTGACTTTGATGCTTTGGTCACTTTTTCTCGTGCATACGCAGTCGACGCGCATTGTGTGGTAGCTGTCGACATAAGCGAGGGCGCCTCTATGATTACGTAGTTCAAGCAAAGCCACAACGGCAGGAGTATATTACCACTGGTTCCTTAATGTACGCTGACAGTGATTATACAGAACAATTTGTTGCGACTGAATGCTTTATTTGAATCATTTGTCATTATGACTGTCCTATTGCATACGGTTGAAAGATTAAGACAGATTGAAGGAAATAGGTTGGAACAGGAACTGGAAGGAACAGGAAACAGATTGAAGGATTTGTGTGCAGCTGCGCTCATATAATGACAGGAAATTATTCGAACTTTTCTTTTTTATGTTTCATACGAACCACAGCCACACGCGGATTTATAATACTGGTCAGGGTTGGTTCTGGTCAATTGAGTCCCCCCCAAGTTGTCATTTCCAGTAGGCTCGAAAATAGATATTAGCATTTACCATACCAAGGAGCCTTTCTTCTCGTTTCTTCATCAAATTCTCTGAAGTGACAATTGCTATGAGCATCACAACTGATTGAACACATTGAGACAGTGCAAAGTGCATTGGGAAAGCTAATTAGCCTGTGCTTTCAGCACATTTCGATTATTTCAACCACTTTATTGCACACTGCTTATGTGCCGCAAACGCTAATCATCGTGACAACATGAGTCACCAATGACTTGTGACGTGTGTGCATCACTCACTGACGCAGAGGCAAGCCTCGTGTTGAGGAATTGGGGTGGCTCTGAAAAGGGCCGTTTTGCCTCTTGGGTGTCGTGGGAAGTAGCGCATTTGAGCTTTCATGCAGCTTGTCCATCCTAGTTTTCCATCTTGATTGTTCACAGCAAAAGAGTCATGATCCCTTCTTGCCCCCGGACGCAGGAGATGAACGGGGCTTGGACTCCCGGAACTTCTTGTTTCTCTCCCTGGTGAAGAAATGCAAGCGGCACTTCACGAAGAAATGCAGCACCTCAGCTGTTTTTTGTGCATAGTGGTCACTGCATCCCACTGCAACTCCAGGAAGTTTGTCGGCAATGAAACAGTCTTCAATTATTTCATGATACACAGAACTGCCACAGACTTGGTTTATGGTGGCATTTCGTATATGAGGCTCAACTGTCTTTAGAAGATTTAAAAGCCGCAGTGATGGTGTTGCCAGGCCGCCATGAGTGCGTATGCCAATCAGTCCGGTTGCTTCCTGTTCTCCATGCAACGATGCCACGCAGTTGCTGCAAGAATCGGTGGAGAACTTCTTTGCAACGTAGCCGCCAAGGTACTTAAGTATATATTCATCAGCAGCAGTGGGGGATGGTGTTTCGGCATTGCTGTGAAGTTCTGATAACACAGGACGCTGAAGTATCAGCCCAAGTTCCTTTTCTAGCTGAGTCGCCTGAAATCAAGCCATTCCACATTATGTTTGATGTACTGCATATATACCTGCATGGTCGTTTCAATCCTACACTTACGTGAACATTCATTTACCTGGCTTTTGACAGTTGACTTTTTACCGAACAGGCTATGCAGCTTCAGGAGCAACTGGGGCCCTTGCCCGGACACATTGCATCGCTTTGGAGGCTTGACGAGATTGTTCACCGACAGCATTCTGTAGATGTACAGAAACTGTTGTACTGTTGGCTGGCCGCCATCACCTGCTACGTGTCTGGAAATTCCAAAGAACTTCTGAAACGAGGAAATGCCACCGTCAGAAATGCAACCTGCAATCTTTACGAAAGCAATGCTGAGCTCTTACCTCAAGCGGGTCCTGTCCGAATTTTCCTGTTAAGACGTAACGATATCCCGAAGACAGAAGAACCTCCGTAAGGCTAATGGTGCTGTGCAGTGTGACCCTCAGAGCTCTACAAGTCGCATCGCTCAGAAAAAAGAGCTGCTGTTGTGGTGTCAGTGATGACATGTAATCACACCATCTGTCTAGCCATGCCAAGTTCTCTTTAATCACCTGCACACAAAAAGGCAGCGCTTGAGCATGCAACCATGCCTACTTGCTATGTAACAAATGACAACTGCCTTGATGAAATCAGTTCCAACACAGCATACCTGAACCTGCCCTGGACCAGCCTTGACAAGATCAGCTGGTCTCTGTACGTTGAGGCAGTCAAAGAGCTTGTTCATCAGTCTTGTGAAGGCGACTGTTACCTCTGCTTGATAAAGCTTTGTGTATTGCGGCATGCTACCGTACAGCTCTAGGGATGATGCCACTGTGTCGCTGAATAGCTAAAGTGAAATTGAAGAGTTAGCAAGCGATGTATAACGCCATCTGTGTACGAGCAACCTGAACAGCAAGCGTGACACTCATTTTCTGAAATGGGTTGTGGAACACGTGAGCACGTGTCAACTTTGGTGCTGCTCGCAGTCCCCCTTGCTGCAGAAGCGCCAAGTAGTACTTGTGCCACACTTCCCCTCCATCTGGAAGCTTAAAAAAGACGTTTCAAAATATATTTTACTGGCACAACAGGTAGCCATTCATATTCTGTGAACTTACTGTGAACTTTCCAACTTTGAGCAGATTGTTCCTTATACGCTTAATGATATGTGGTGCATCGTACATGCAGAATACTCTTCTGTCTTCATTGCAAGGATGCTGGAATTAACAGTTGACTGCATTTGTGCCTCTGCCACTTGGGACACTTGCTCCACTGATACCTGTAAGTGGGGAGACATTGATGATAACATGGAAATGGGACACAGCCAGAAGAGTACACTACGTAGAGTGCTGTACCTAAAGTGTTCAGTGCAGCACGGTTGGACGTTGAATTGTCACATGTGACTGCATCCACAATCACGCTAGCGTTGCTCAGGTGCACGATGCACTGCAGGACCAATCTTGCTAGTGCTGTACCAGGTGTTGCCCCAGAGGCACAAAATGACCAACAGTCTGTGACCATCCTCCCAGGAATGGTCTGAAAAGGAATACGAGAACGTGGTCCCCGTCCCTTATGCTGTCCTCGGGCCTTGTTTCCGTACCGAGGTCCACCTTCCCAAGAAGGCTCATGTCCGACTCCCTGAGGTGCAGGCCTTTGCGGACGCTCATTTCATCGAACATCAACACTCCTGAAATTCAACCGTTTCACATGTAGTGACAACTAAATAGAACAGGCTGCAAAGACAAAAGTAGAATACCTCTTCGCTCCCTTTCATGCATTCCTACCACCTTCTCCTTGAGCAGTTGGAATATACTTGGGTCGAAACCAAAATCTGCCTTCAGGCTCCGCATGTAGCAGTAAATCGAGCGTGGAGAGGGAAGTGGTAGGTAGTCGTTCTCCCGAAGAAAACATACACAGCTGTCGACTTTATTTTCAAAAGGAGGCTGTCGTAGATCCATTCAGCACTGTACCTGCATGTATTACGTCACACCATGGACTATAGTCACAGCTACAATAAGTACAAATCGTGGTTCCATAATGGCTATTATAGGCCCACGGTATAAATGGACACACTGTACCTCATTGCAGATGATGACTTGGCACTGGCTTTCTTAAGGCTTTGGTCGAGTATAACCTTTTGCCTGTCTGGGAGCTTCTCCACAGCGGCCAGCTTTCCATGAGACGTGTGTTTGGTCGTACAGGCTGTCTTCTGTTGAGCAATCTTCCGCTGAAGGCTCCGAACTTTCTTCAAGGCAGCCCACAGTTTTGTGTTCAACCTGTTAACTTCCGCCTTGGTGCACATCTCCGCCTCGGTCTGGCATGACTGATCTGAAATTAGTAAACAAACAGTGCTGCCGTCTGCAGTCCTGCAGTCAGTGCAGTGTCTGCAGTCCTTATGAGGCTGGTACAAAAACTAGTTATAAATTTCACACCAGGCACGGGGTATGGCAGACTCAGCTGGTTTTTGTCATTTTCCATTTATTAGTGAATGCTTATATTCCTACCTTGCGTGGACATGCCACGTGAGGAATTCGTTCCAGCGGAGATGACGCTTGAATCACCTGCAGATAAGGTAACTGTCAAGTATGCCAGTGTCACGGGTTGAGAAATCTTAGTTGAGCACCATACAATCAGAATGACGAACACGTACCTGCGCCCACTGGTGCCGATGCGTTGTCTTGAAGCTGAAAGCTTTCAAGCTCAGGTCTACCTGGCTCTGGACTTGCTTCAATCGCCTGTGACGACTGCCCCCGCTTTCTTTTGACAGGAGCATTAGTTGTGCCGCGTTGCTTGATGGAGCGGCTTCGGGGTTTCTGAGTGCTCAGGTAGGACGGGCAACCGTCGAATACGCGTGGCACTGCACCTTCACGAAGCTTTGGCTTGTCGCTGCACTTTTTCGCCATTGATGGTGAACTCGTCGTGCCACACAATATCAGTCGGATCGAATGCTTCTCGCACACACGTGTGCGCGGCGAGTCGAACGAGAATCGCTCAGTTTCGGTCCGAGGAATGGCACGTTTCCACTTGTCCCGCTGACTTCCATCCGACGGGAACGTAAACATAGACACTTTTTCTCCCCCGGGATACCCCGAACGGCACATCGTGACACAACATGTTTGTGGCATACTGCTAGCACATGGATAACCTCGCAGCGTCAACACATGCGTATATTGTGGAATGAAAAGACGCACGCGTTTACTCCCGCATTGCGAGGCTGCTGCCACCGCGCGGGCGCTTCGGTCCCTAGGCGAACCTCTCCCATAGAGTGACGGAGAAGCTGCGTGACCAGTAAGCTATTAAGGGACCGTGGTACAGGCCACTGTAGTGCGCCGGTGTAGGGCCCGTGTAGGAAAACTGAGTTAGTGCTGCTGACACCGATCCGCCCAGCAGATCATGCTAGATACTGTCAGTGTGGAGCAAAAATTGATGCAACTAATGTACGAGATGGAGTCGCGGCAGCTGGACATCCATTGAACAACCACTTTAAACATAAAATACACGACAATGCCAAATTCACATTTGCAACTCATAATCATACCATCCGAGTGCGACTCCATCATCGTCCGAGTAGCGCGAAACAGTGTCCACGACGTATAGTTCTCCACCTTCGGACGATTCGCCCCAAAATCTGTCGAACAAAACGTGTCGTGTGTTGGGGAAAAAAAAATCTGTCGAACGCCTCAGCATAAAGCGAGGTGTTACTACTGTTACTGCTTAAGCTGTCTGAACTCAACGAAACTGACTCGTCCATAGCATCCAACCTCTGGAGTACACCTGCCGGTTCCATGGCGGCCATGTTTCGCAAATGTCAACCAAGGATGGAGGGTGAGAAGGACTGGAAAGCGGAGTTTGTGTTCCGGTCCACAGTGCCGATATTCTTTGTGTGGCCTAACCTGCACGGCTTCAGCGTTCGCGTGCGCACGGTGCACGCGAGCGACCAGCGGAACATGTTGCGTGTTGCCTCGAAACAACCAGCAGAACATGTAGCCGTCCTCGGTAGCTCAGTCGGTAACGTGCTGGCTTACTGAGCTCAAGATTGCGGGTTCTATCCCGGCCGAGGGCGGTAGCAACGTGGGGAGGTAAACATTGCTTCCAGCACCGTGTGTCTGAGGTTTCCAACGCACGTCAAAAGAACCCCAGGTGGTCCAAATTATCCGCAGTCCTACACCCTGCGGCACTTGCAACATGTCGCCACACTGCGCAGACAAGCTTTACGTGTAACATCACAGTACCATTATTAGCAGAACATGTACGCCGGAGCCAGCACAACTTTCTCTGCAGGAAAACGACCAGCTAAGGCTAAGAGGTTATTCTTTTTTCGTTGGAACTCAATCAAAAGTGCACTGTTATATGAAATACAAGCAGAATGGAGAGTCGAGAACAGTTGTTTAACAAACAAAATTAACTTTTAAAAAATAAAATAAAATACACACTCTACTGAAACTATGGGCTGCCAATATTGGCAAGCCTATTTTGCCCTAATTTTTTTTCAATTCCTCCGCGATAATGCCGATGAAGAGTTCGTGTAATAATATTCCTAGTCATACGATTCTGTTCTACGATGTCCATCGGATATACTTCCACTGAGATGCGGATATCCGAGGAATAATGGAATTTCTCCAGCGGATATACTACGGAGATCCACTTGGTCATGCTTCGTACTTTCTACGTACGTTCACTTAGTGGGTATAACCGGGAGCTATTAGGGATATTGCGTGGTATCAGTTATATTATAGAATTACAGCTGATTCTACATCCTCAAATGTAACCCCTTCTGCTGCAGTACAAATATTGTACGAACTAAAGTGCCCTAACCAAATAGCTGCGGCGGCACTTCTCTTTGGTCTGCTCGAGCTGTATATACTACACTGCACACCCATTTTTACAGGTCCCTGAAATCCGAAAAAAAAAAAAGTCACGTAATTCATTTACAACTTATATGCATGTAGCATGCCATATGGCATATATGAAGTTATAGTGGGATGCCAGTATTCTCGAGGGTTCCTTCAGCATCTCGTATTTCAGACTTGCTCGCACTCAGAAAAATGCAACTTACAACAACCAAAGCCTGCAAAAACTTATTTACTTAAAGTACGAGCATACTAAATGGGAAAATATACAAGACAGGAGTGGCACCAAAGATTTCTGCCAAAACATTTAAGGTCAGATTTCACCACCATTGCACCAGTCCATATTGAGGCTATCTCTCCAATTTGGTTACTAACAGAGATTACCGGTGCTTACGCAACACACATTATATACCGACGCGGAGTTAAAGTTACTAAGAATTTAGAGGCTTCTGTTTTGGACCTAATGTTGACTGGTATTAGTGAAACTGGGCCTTAGGAAGCTGCTGTTATGTCTTGTTTTCCCACACTGTATTCAGTCTAAATGAACAAACATACATGGAACAGAGTATATACGTGGATAAAATGGCTCATTGTGTGACAAGATCATAGCGCATTCGTCTGCATTGTTGCTCTCTGCTTGTGCACAGCCGCCCTGGGAAGTACTGCAGCACAAACAGCATAAATTAGAAAACGTATAATATATATATTTATAATAAATATATAATATAATATACATATAATATATATTAGTATATACACGGGTTCTTGCTGTTGTTAAGTGTTGAGAGAGCCACACGGGTGTCCAGGCTAACTATAGGCAGGTTTTTACGTACGGAGAAATTATTTTTTCGTTTTTATATGTTGATGAACAAGGAGACATAGAGAAGAGAATAATTTATTCCCGTGAACACACAGAGCGAGGGGAGCGTGGTCTCAGATCACTCCTCCTCTTCATCGCTTTTAGGTTACAACATCTTCCCGCCGGGGACTTAGGTGCGCCCTTCTAGCGGATATATCTGTTGAACCGGACGATGTATGACGTTTGTATTTGCCATCCTCAGTTGACATGCTCTTACAATGCCGTCTTTGCCATAGAAAAGTTTTTCTATCCGGCACATTCTCCATAGCATAGGTGGCCCTTTGTCTTCCACTAGGACTACGTCTCCCACCTGCACGCTGGGCTTTCGCTGACCTTTCTTCATGAAAGCGCCTCTTAGCTCTTTCAAGTAGTCATTTCTCCATTTTTCTCACCATAGCCGTGTGGCTTGCTGCCTGAGAGACCATGCTGTTATGAGGTCTTCATGGAAGACGTCACTGTTTGCTTGGTTGGAAGGCATGGTGTGGCGCCCACCAATGAGGCCTGCTGGTGTGAGAGGAAGAGGGCTCGCCGCGTCTGTGTACACGTACGTGAGTGGTCGATCGTTTAGAATACCTTCAATTTCCTCGAGTATGGTCTCAAGCTCTTCTTTAGTCTCCACAGCTTTTCCAACGGCTTTTCGTAGAGCAGCTTTAATGCTTCTTACCAGCCTTTCATAATCATAGAACCCTCCCCACCAAGGTGCTCTTTCGACGATATATTTCCATCGTATTCGGTTGGCTGTTGTGAATTTCCGAAGCGTGGGGTCGCGTATCATCAAATTAATGTCCTTGTTGGCTCTTTTGAAGGACCTAGCGTTATCACTGTAGATAGTGGTACAGAATCATCGGCGTGCGACGAATCTTCTAAACGCGGCAGAAAGCTGTTTGCTGACGTGCTATCCATCATTTCCAGGTGTACAGCCCTTGTGGTGGCATATTGGCATCGCGATGTGCGATAATATAAGCGATGTATATAAGCGATTATATAAGCGATGCCAATATGCTCTAGGCCAAAAGCCACACCTTATAAGGGCCACAGCAACCTCCTAAGTCCATGTATTATTTAAAGTTCTTTAATTAAATTTTTATTTATTGGAGATAGAAGCTCGGCGCAAATACAAAATCTGTTTCTCTTGATTTGCTGATTCCGCATCAGTTAACATAATAACTTTCGAGACAATTATTTGCGCGACAAAGTGGCCTTTGTCCCTTGGATTGTGGCTGCAGCGTGCTTTCCCAAAAAAGTACCCTACAGATTCCTTATTTCATTCCCCGCATCACCACCAGAAATGGGGTAGAATATCGCACCTGGCGATGAAACTCTCCATTCATGATCCCGAAATAATGTTGTTTGTTTGCACGCTTTATGCCCTCTTCACCAAAAAACCGGATCACAGAACGCTGCTCTTTTTTGGTGCATGTTAACAAGGGTTCTGCAATGGTGAACACGATAAAAGTCATGTGATATCGCCCTGTAAATCGTAACCGTCGTGCATAGCTCCATCTCGTGGCAAGGCCAAGGCATGTGTGCAGTGTAATAGTCTATCACTTGCATGGCCTATGTCGTAGCTAAAGTGTGAATATATTTTTACTCTGCCCAGTACTAAGCAATTTTCTGATAAATATGCGGATTACACTGGCATTGGACTGGCATGGATTACACTGGTGCTGGCAATGACCTCCATGAAACAATTAAGCCACTTTAGAGATTTGCGCGGGGCATAAACAGCCTATACTTAAGGCAAACAGGTTTGCCAAATTTCTCAGCAAATTGTGCTTCCTCGCGTCACTCTTAATGTGTCTTTACCCACTTCTCAAATCATAATACAAATTCAATCAACTATCCTCATGGGATCTCCATTTTTCCATTCCTCTTGATGCAAACATTCACGTACGCAAAGGCCTAAAACTATGTTCTAGAGCGAATCATCTTGAAATTAACATCCTGTATAATAACTAAAGTTTCTACTACTAGCAGAAGTAGAATTGACACTCATTGTGGTGAAGCCACATGCTGTTCAGCATCTTCCACTTCTGATACATTCTGGCTTGGTGATGGTACTGCAATTTCAATATCTCTAATCAGGTCACGTCATGCCACAGAACAAACACGTACCTGCCTGTACCAAAACAGTCAGTTTGACACCCTGCACAAATCAGGGCGATACTAAACACTTGAAGCCTAGAACCTAGAGACACTGAAGAACCACCACGTTTATTACCGTGTCTAACAATAGGTGTGTCAGAGAAAATTTATTTTGTTTTTCCATGTCTCCGGTTGTAGCCCTTAGCATGCACCACCTTGTCTGCACTCGTTCACTCCTGTCGACTAAACACTTCAATATTGTAAACGTCATTCAATATCTGCAACAGATACAGCTATCCACACAGCATAATGTAGAAACATGCTTATCATTCTTGTGTGGCACAGATCCCATCGATGACATGTAGGTGGTAGTTGGATAAACTGGAGGCCCAAGCAATGAATCAACAGTCTCACTCTCGCTATTAGAGAGAATAGCCAGTGTGACACGCCTTCTCCGTGGAGCTGGCTCAGCTCCTGAACTAGCTAGAGCTCCTCAGTGGATGTTTCAGCAGCAGCGGGAAGTTTGGTTCTTGCTTCTTTGTATGATGTTTTAAGGGCAAATACGAGACAATTTTTACATAACTTCCTCGCTTCCGTCAACGCAGGCGCTTTGAAACAGAAAATAGCAAGGGGTGCAACTTTGCCCGGTTCATGTGCAACATGCAAAGAAGAATGGGACCAATGTCTTGCCACCCTGACGGATGTTTTCGTGATAGCCTTCATGATAGATAACCTCAGTTTTTCAGGGCTTCTCCTTCCTTTTCTCTTCCCTCACTCTTTCTTTCGCTTAACCAGCCTGAAAACTACACAACAATACAACCTACTGCCGTGGCACAAAAGCAATGAGTAGCCCAACTTCGCCTGTACACCGCGGGATAGCCAAGACAACCTCTTAAGACAAATAACACAGTGATATTCATAATTTATTACCCAAAGAGGAAAATACAATGTGTTGTAAAACATTGTCGCATCATTTTCTCACTCTTCGCATTATGTTTTCTTTTTCCTGATGCTTTCTTCTTTGAGTTTTCCCACTCTTCGTTGGAACTTGTCAACCAACCTACACTGCAGCCATGAGCATCGCATTGTGTGAAGTCCATAAACAAAATTAAGCACTTACAGAACCATGCTATTGGAGTGCACCTGTGTCGTTTCCATACTGGCATTGGACGTGCACGCTTCTGCACAAGGTTGGGGATCTTTGCACCTTTTTCCTGTGGCCACAGGCAAGCCCTCCCGAGAACCCAAGCAGTTGCAGCAACTGCTACTTTGTCATTCTCGTCTGGGAATTTCACAGTAGCATACGGAAGACACTCTGAAAGCAGTGCCGTGTATGCCAAAGGGAGTCTGGCCAATAATGGAACATGCCTATACCTGGAGCTCCACCCACTTTTTCAGCTCTCTGGCCAATCACGAGCCAAAATACAGTTCGCTATTAATCCCAGGCTATCCGAGCTATATATTACCTGTATTCACTGGGTGCCGACATTTTCGGGAAACTAGATTGGATTAGATTGAATAGGATGTTCCCTGACGACCTAGCAACGTAATGGATTTTGCGTCCACTTTCAACGGCGCCATCTGGATGGAGAGGGGCATGTCGGCAAGACGCTGAAGGGCAGAAGCAGCAGAAGCAGAAGTGCTTGCTAGCAGAACCGATTGGCCGGCAGAACCGCTACTTGGAACAGACTGCCGGTATTATACGTATTTTAACTATGTAATATAACAAGACTGAATCAAGAACGGGCAAAGGTGTGTATATGGGTAAATATATGTCATCAAATGCAAATTTTTGTCAATCCGTAGTGTTTTTCTTACTATTTGCCTGTGATCGCTGTCGTTACTACGCCTAACGAGGACGACGAAACATTATTTTCAGGTAAACATCGACACTGGAGCGTAATTTAAAGATGATTTGCAAGATAATTGCAACACAATGTACACTTACGGAATAAAATTGACGTGATTTGTGAAAAAAAGAATGTCATGAAATCCTCGCTTCGCCGTTCCAAGCTACGCCGCCATTTTCGGGAAAATTTTGGTGTCATGGCGGTCCGCATTGAAAACAGTAGCCAATGAAAAACGCTCAATTTGATTGACAGGCATAGCTGGGCGAACTCACTCATGAGGGCCCTCATGAGTGCCCCTCACCCTCACCTCATGCCTTTGAGGTGAGGGTGAGTGAGGGCAAGCCCGCGATCAGGCCATCCGTGAGTGCACTCATGAGGTCCTTACCGTCATGAGGTCTCCTGTGAGTGCACTCATGAGGTCTGAGGGGCGCCAGGTCTGTGTGAGTGATGTCACTGGTGAGGCCTGAGGGGTGTGAGGTCAGTATGAGTGCATTCAGAAATGCGGTTAAATGACGCTTACGAGACGTGGGCATGGTTCCAGCGATCCAGCTACCGGCAGGGTGCCCTTTAAAGGGCTGGTGTGCACGTATTTAGCAATTTCGTCTACGTCGCGCTGGGAACACAGCCAAGCCTCCTGAACTGACGGATTAGTTGGTGATATGGTTCCAGCGACCCAACTACACGCAGTGTGCACTTTAAAGGGCTGGTCCGCCCGTTTTTAGCAGTTTCGTATATGTCGCCCTGGGAACAGTGCAAGGCGTCTTGGCTGACTGATTACTTGGTGACATGAATCCAGCCACCCAACTACCGGCAGGGTGCACTTTAAAAGGCTGGTGTGCCCGTTTACAGCAATTTCGTTCACGTCGCGCTGGGAACACAGCCACGTGTCCTGAGTTGACTGATGACTTGGTGATATGGTTCCAGCGACCCAACTCCAGGCATGGTGCACTTTAAAGGACTCGTGTGCACGTTTTTAGCAACTTCGTCTATGCCGCGCTGGGAACACAGCAAAGCGTCCTGATCTGACTGATGACTTGGTGATATGGGTCCAGTGACCCAACTACAGGCAGGGTGCACTTTAAAGGGCTGGTGTGCACGTTTTTACCAATTTCGTGTACGTCGCGCTGGGAACACAGCCAAGTGTCATGGGCTTTGCTGTGTTCCCAGCGCGACATAGACGAAATTGCTAAAAACCGGCACACCTACCCTTTAAAGTGCACGCTCTCGGTAGTTGCGTCGCGGGAAACATACCACGAAGTAATCAGTCAGCTCAGGGGGCTTTGCTATGTTCCCAGCGCGAAGTAGACGAAAATTGCTAAAAACGGGCACACCAGCCTTTTAAAGTGCGCCCTGCCAGTATATGGGTCGATGGAAGACCCTCAGGACTTGCGTTTGTGAGTGCCGTGAGGGTGAGGGCAAGTGAGGGCATGTGCCCGTGAGGGCCGTGAGGGTGAGGGCGAGTGAGGGCATGTGCCCATGAGGGCCGTGAGGGTGAGGGCCTGTGCTCGTGAGGGCGAGGGCGAGTGAGGGCATGTGCCCATGAGGGCGGTGAGGGTGAGGGCGAGTGAGGGCCTATGCTCGTGAGGGCGGTGAGGGTGAGAGCGAGTGAGGGCATGTGCCCGTGAGGGCCGTGAGGGCGAGGGCGAGTGAGGTTTCACCAAAATGCCCACCTATGTTGACAGGTCGAGCCTCTTTTTTAGGCTCCTCCTAATGGCCAGACTCCCTTTGGCATACACGGCACTGTCTGAAAGGAAAACAGAGTGACACCCTGTGACAATAATTCACGGGAGACAGTCTACGTGCACTGCAAGTTATGGAGGATCCCAAGCAATGTAGCTAAAGCTATATGCAAGAGAGGTGTGGTGCCCAGTTGTCTGCAGTGTTTTGAGACCCTTTGTCTCAAATTGGGGAGGCTTTTGTTGTAGCTCAAGTTCGTGACTGCATGCTCCTCTAATTTAACTGTTCTAGGACATGCTTGCTTACACTACAGTGCAACCGTAAACATTTTAGATAGAATGCTAGAAGTGTTGTTTGCTCTCGCTCTGCTCTCACAGTACAGACCACCATACACTGCAGAACACCAACATACCTGAAGCACACTGCTCAGATTACTGGAGGGGAAAAATACTTGCACCTCAATACAAAGTTTTTCCACAACAGCTGCATCAAATAACGACAAAGAATGGGCTGTCAAGGAATGTTAATGGTCAGAATGCATGGTCGGTTCATTAGCGCCCCAATAAACCAGATATGTCTGAGAAATATCCACACGATATCCCAATTGGGATTTTGGAATATCCCAGGGACTAGGCTGAATAGTCCGTTGACGTCAATGGGACAGACAGAGGACCCGTATTTCTTCTGCATTTGCTGATCCAGGGAAGGTTCCAGGAATGTCTCTGAGGGATATTTGGACATATTGAGGACATATACGGGACATATTAGTATTATTGTATTTGCTGCTTCTTTTTTGCAAATTTTACTGATTTTACGGCAAATACTACTCTGCAACAGAGAACATCGTTATCAATGAGCTCTTCTTTATTGAATAAACACGAAGTACACTGATGGTACGTGCACTGTAAAAAAACGCTCTTTCAAATGGTACAAAATAAAATATTACAACATAAATAGCATGAAAATTACCAATAACAATAATAAAACACTGATAAGACGCGGTGTTGCTAGCACATTCGATAAATAAAACACCAAAATGCTGAGATGACGTTTCTCGTATGACTAATACTGCTGTACAACAGCTGTAAGTGCACTTAATGTCTTCTGTCTGTGAATAATGACCAACATACATGAGTAAATTTGTAGCCGGCATGGCTGATGACGTAACGTAATGTGCTTCAACTTTTCATATGCATATATATAGAACAATGATATGGCTTGTGTGTACTTTAATATCAATGTGCTTCAACAAGGGAATCCGGCCCCAGACAACCACGAAATGTAGAATCAACGTGAAAATAACATTGCAAATCTACAATACTACCGTAGAATCTGCGATAGCGTGCAACGTAGATTCTACGTAGAAAGTGTCCGCTCAAAAATCAGTAGAATCTGCATAAATTTGTAACGCTATTTTTACGTTGACATTTGTGTTTTCTACGTTGGTATAGCATTCATGAAATGTGAATAACTGTTTATTCTACTTTGTCTTGTGCTACCTCTTCCTACTATGTTGCGTTAAAAGTTCCACTTCTACTGGCACAAAGGCGCAGGTATCCCGAAACCTGAATGTGTCCAAAAGCAATACTACAAATGTGTAACAGTGAATATTCCAGACAATGAGGGGTATGTCCTTTTATGTGCACGTTTATTAAAATCTTAAATCATTTTTTTTTTGTGAAACATGTACAAACAGATAATCACTGACAGTGGTCATAATAATAATCACGTGATTGTTACGCCTTTTCGGAACGGTCATCCCTGAAAGATAACCAATAACATAGTTCATTCCGTCTGTTGGGATACCAGCTCAAACATTGTCATAAATAGGCGCAAAGAACAGACACTCCGCAACAACTGGGAACAAATGCGAGACAGTGGCGTACCAGTTTCCTTCGGAGTATAGATGGCTAGATGCGGAAGCAGTCTAAACACTGGCGGACCCAAGCGACGTCTTCCGGTTTATGCCTGGGTCTTCATTGTTGTAGAGTCACCAGGTACTTTACACATGCGTGACTTTGCCTATAGGTGCGTGTGGATACTGTAAGACCGTCACGTTTTATCAGCCTCGAGTAACATCCCATCCATGTGAGAAAAACACATGGAATACCAAGCTTTCTGACAATTGTTACTGAAGCTATATGCTAATAAACACTGCAAAAGAGCGCAACCAGCTCACTCTGCAGCAAGATTAGCGGTCATGCAAAAAACAAGGAACTTTGAGGAACAGGGCAGTCAGACGTGAAAAGGTAACTGCTTTCCTTCATATGAAAGACGACTGTAGCTAAGCCAAGCTTATCTACTAGCAGGGTGCTCATTATTCATACAATAGGCCACCGTTGCTTTTATCAACCCCAATGCAAGATATCACAAGGACCTATAAAATAGTACAATCAAAGAGATGTCAAGAAATATACCTGCATTTTGCAATATGCTGAAATAACTGTGCCACGTACCGTGCATATGCTGCAATATGCTGAAATAACTGTGCATATACATATATACATCTGAAATAACTGTGCCACGTACCGTGCGAGCGTACGCCAGAGTACAACGCTACGACGCTACACGCTACCCTCTAGCACACCACGGCATTCGCTTCTATGCTCAACGTAGTTGTTCATCGTATTGGTCAGCACTGTCTTGATGACATTCCAGTACGAAGTACGCATGATACTGAAGTTCCAAAGACCGTTCCGTGTAACAAAATGCCATGTCCAACAGAACCGCTACGACGACGTACCTCGCCACTCGCCAGCCTCGCCTGTTTGAAACGGCGGTTGAAGAATATCGATGGCGATGAGGCAGACGTCGTTACGCTCCAGCTCGCGCTTGTTGGGCCTTCATTTTTTGTTATATCACTCAAACCATAGCAGCCGACTGCGGGGGGCTTGGGGGCCTGAGCCCTCCGGAACTTTCCCGGAGGGGGCCAGGCCCCCTTGGGGAAGTCTGCCCAGCTGACACTCAAGATGAAAGTTTCGCGGGGTATCCGAAGAATCGATCGCGTGTTGCATGCGAGTGATGATGAAAATCCTGTCTCATCACGTCACAACATGGAATTCCTGATACCTTGCCCGACCTCTCTGTATTGAGGGGGGTTATGCCCCGGCCCCCTCCGGCAGATTGAAAACTCTCCGCCTATGCCTCAACCTACGTGACCGATCATTAAAATTCCAATGGAAAAGGTAAAATATGTTTTTCTTTTCTCTTTGCTTATTGACTATCGTGCGATACGTGATAAGTCGTTGCAAATATGGCTGAAAAGGGTATGGCCATGATGGTATAAAATCAATATTATTATTAATGGAGGAATGCGTGAAATAAATACCACATCAAACATGCCTTACTATACATGTGTACAGCACATCAGGATCTAAAAATAAAATACAGTGCGAACAAATTGGGTGCGCAGTATGTTGACTAAAGCTGCAACGACTTTTCCATTCGTGATATAGGTTGACAATATGTTGAAGATGCAATGTAGAATCCACGCAAATATTTGGCGCATAAATCGTCAGTTGAGTACCTCCTGGAAAATCAACGTTGTTCTTTATGTCCACAATTCACCATTGACTAGGTACAGTTGAAATAGCGTTGATTCAGTGCTACCTCTCAAATACAACATTGTTCAACACTAGTCAACATTAGACAACGTAGATTCTACGTTACACTAACAGTCGGTGTTGACTAGCAGCTTATTCTCTGAGAGCTTTCTTATTTGCTCTGTTGGACATGAAATTAGAAATTATTTATTTAAAGATAGTTTATTACTTTGATGCAAAAAAAATAAATTGTCACGCATTCTGAGAATACTGGAAACGGCTGCTATTGCCACAAGAAACCTTTATTGTAATGTAAATAAATGTCATTGTTGTGATATTCCTAGTATATCCACAGAATATTCACTGAGGGATGTTTGTGACGTCTCATGGTGGATATGTAGCGGACGTTGTGAGGATACCCGCGACACCATGTTTTGCCGTGCCAAAACGCAGATGCAGCCTATGATATTTTCTTGAACACGATACATGACATCTATACGGAATGTTTCTCTTTTGTACACAAGGTGAAACCTAGGTCAGCCAGGAAACCATGGATAACGCGGGACATCCTAAAATCTATGCGAAAGCGTGATAGGCTATTTAGGAGTTTTCTGAAGCATAGTAATCCTGATTGTTTTAAGGCTTTCAACGAATTGCGTAATCGTGTCAACGTGATGCTAAGAAAAGCCACACAAAACTACTGCGTGAACAATTTCTTATCGTGTAAAGGGAATGCGTCAGCTATCTGGCGTAACATAAACAAGCTTGTTAATTGCAGAAAACCCAACCAACAACTTAACCATATAATCGTAGACGGTGTTAGCTATCAAGGAACGGACATGGCAAACGCTTTTAATGAATACTTAATCCATTCATCTGATCAGGATAGCTGTGCAGACGGCATTCATTTGGCTTGTGAGAATCTAACTGAGGTCAGGGCTAACTCATTGTTCCTCTCCCAAACTGATGAGGTTGAAGTTTACCATAGTTTTATGCGGCTAAAGAACAGTAAAGTGTTGGATGTCTACGACATGCAAATTGGACCCTTTAAAACGATAATGGACGTTATTACACCTTGTCTAGCGCATATCTTCAATTTATGATTGCTAACAGGATCCTTTCCTGAGGGCATGCAGTGCGCCAAGGTCCTCATGGTACATAAAAGTGGTGACGCGACCTGCCGTTCTAATTACCGGCCAATATCAATATTACCTGTCTTTTCAAAGGGTTTTGAACATATAATACACAAGAGGCTCGTGGCTTAATTTGAAAAATATAGCTTGCTCTCTGAACGCCAATTCCGCTTTCGGAAGAATAGCTCCACCGAACTCGCTCTCTTAACGCAGAAAGAAATCATCCTGAAAATAAGCTACTAACCTTAGGCGTGTTAATTGACTTTAGCAAGGCCTTTGACTCGATTTCCTACGGTGTACTTCTACAAAAACTCGCTGGCTACGGTGTTCGTGGTATCGCACCTTCGTTGTTCGCTTCCTATCTGTCTTGTCGTCATCAGAAGTTCGTTGTCAATGGCTATTCCTCCAGCATTAGCAAAATAAAAAGTGGTGTGCCGCAAGGAAGTCTTCTGGGGCCACTCCTTTTTTCGATTTACATAAATGATATTGTCTCTATAACTAAAGAGGCTGACTTTATCATTTATGCTGATGACACCAGTCTTCTTTTCTCCAGCTCCCACCCTAACACACTAATTGCAGTCGCTAACCATGTACTTCAGAAAATCAAGTCATGGGCCGATGTAAATCGCTTGAGAATTAATGCCAATAAGACCAAAGCCATTTTCTTTTCTGCTAAAAATAAACCTGTGACATCCACAATTAATCTATTGCTCAATAACTCAGTCATCAGCATCGTTGATAGTATTAGACTTCTTGGAGTGACCTTTACCTCGAACCTTTCTTGGTCGTTGCACATAGGTCATGTACACACCAATGCATCTCGTGCTTTTTGCTTTTTATTCGAATATCGCAGTTATATGTCAAGGGCAACTGTCATGATGCTTTACTATGCACTCATATATGCACACTTCAATTATTGCTTTTTGGTATGGGGTACCACAACAAGTACGAATCTGGATAGGTTATTTAGTCTGCAAAAAAAGATTCATACGAATTCTGGACCGCCTCCCTTATCGCCACACAACAACTGGTCGTTTCGAGAAAAACGGTTTGGTTCCCATACACAATCTGTATAAGTACTGAGACTTCTCTGTTATTATAAATTGGCTGTAAAAAAATCACTGGTTGGTGTCTTGTCAATGTTCGATCTCACAGAGCTTTCGCGTCACTATGCTTCCCGCGCTCATCAGCAGTGGAACATACCCTGTTGTAGGACGAATTACGGGGAACAGCGCGTGCACTCCTCAGGAAAATTCGATGCCGCCCTGAAAGCGACTTCTATCGAGTAGCGCAGAGGACACGCCAGACTCTCACTGGCTTCATAGCTAAGGACATTATACCGCCGGAAGCCCCCTGGTGTCTGCCGGTACCGCCGACTTTCGTAAGCCTTCCGAACCTTCTGGAAAGAAGAGATCAGGTCCCCCCTCAAGTCCTCCGAGCCCATTTTCATGCTCTGGTAGACGAGAAGTTTTCTACGTTTACGGCAGCATATACAAATGGCGCATCCTGCAACAACAAGTCCGCCTTAGCATTCGTCATACCATCTGAAGGCATAGTGCAAGGACGACGCCTTTCACATCCAACCTCCTCAATAGCTGCGGAACTCTATGCCATCCTATTCTTTCTACAACACATCGCTGATTTTACCCCGCGGGAATGAGCAGTCTTCGCAGACTCCAAATCTGCACTTCAAGCTGTTGAAAATTCCGGCATACGTGGCACATCCGTACCCCTAGTCACAGATGTGTTAATGGCTTACCACACTGTCTACGCAGCAGGCCACAGGCTAGTTCTTCAGTGGGTTCCAGCCCATTGTGGTGTCGGGGGGAACGAGCAGGCCGACAGCGCCGCAGAAGCAGCACTCTCGTATCGGAAACGGACCAGTATTATACTGCTGAGAGGAGACCGCCGTTCCATTCTGCGACGCCTCGTGACACCCCTGGCTTCCCGCCAATGGACAACCGACATTCTTCCCCCCTCTATGTTGAGCAGAGTTGATCCAACGGTCGCTTTCCGCATGCCACGAAATACCTCTCGTCAAGATCCTGCATTAATCCACCGAATGCGACTCGATGTGGCCTTTACAGCTCAGTGGCGTTACCGCTTGCGACAAGTTGACTCTCCCACCTGCTGCCACTGTGGTGCTCTTGCGGATCTGGAGCACATTCTTCTTCATTGCCTCCACTACCAACCTTCACGCTCCAAGATCTTAGTCAGCTGGACTCTCGTCCCTTCTCCCTATCGAAATTGCTTGATCCCTGGCCCAATCCAGCCCAGCAACGACTGCGCTCAAAGCCCTTTTGACATTTCTGGACACCACCGGACTTCGATCGTTGTTGTGAAGGGGCTCAGTATTTTATTCCACACATCCCCACCAGCAATGGGGTAGAGTATCGCCTCTGGTGATGAACCTCCCTACTTTCCATTTCAAAATAAAGTTGTTGTTTGTGCTTCACATCATTCAGTTTACAAAAGTGCAAGTCAGAGTGGCAGGGAGCAAGTGTCGTTGAGGCAACGTACATTCCAAACAATATGGAGCGGAAGGGTGTGGCGCGGAGGCCTGTTTTCGGTAAGAATTTCCCGCTCATCAGGCAACAATTACCAGATTACCAGATGAGTCATGTGCTGTTTCCAATGCAGAGAATGCTTCTATCAGACATGCTACAACAGTTATCAGGCTGTTTTCTGCGAAGTACGCGTTTGTCAATAGTGGCCTTCTTGTACTGCGGTCCTTTGCAGTCAGCTGTGTCAGCCAGCAGTCATGTGTTCGCCACTGAATCTAACAATAGGTGACGTGCACAAGTCAGTAGCAGGTATGTTAACATACCTGCTACTGACTTGATTGACCTGAGCGCATATGCGCTCCTCAGTGAGGCGTCTGTGTAACTGCTGAAGTGGCCTCCCCGGTTTACATTTACGGTTCTTCAACTTCTGCAACTTCTAAATTTTTCAAAGGGGAAAGCACTCCATTCTTCTAGCGGGTCATGAGTTTGCACGCCAATCGTCAAGTGAAGGGCATGCACATTGTGATAGACACGCGCCTTTCCATACAAGATCATGAATGACTGTAGGAAATGTTCTATCAGCTGCTGACCATAGCTTATGAAATCCTAGCAGTGTGCCGCTGAAGAACGAATGGTGATCACAGAATGAAGAGTCATGAAGTTGCTGCAGTAGATTGAGGGTAGTGCGCCCTTAAGAACAATAGGTGCAGCGTAAAGTAGAAAGAACGTAAACTCCGTAGCTTTCCATCTCTCAACTTCGCCAAGGCGTCGTGGCTTCCTGTTCATCTCAGATGCGGTAAAAGGCCGCAATGGTTCCAACTTGTTCGAGATTTCTTGCTGTACTGGTTGCGTGTGCGGAACCATAAGCACGTCAGTTTCTCAGATCAATTGGCATTGCCAGCGTTCGGAGTACAGCGTGAACGAGATGGTCGCGAAACTCGTAAAAGCGGTGAATGAGTTCCTCGCGTTCGATGCTTTCAATGACGTAGTGTGAACGTAGCGTTACAGTGGAATACAGTTTGAAGCTAAAAATCAACTATGACATTGGACGAAGTACATGGTTGATCGTTCAGATGATTAACACGGTCGTTATATTTATTGTATCATTGGTTTCGTATTCTTTGATCCTCGTATTATCCTGTTGGTCGTAAGCTCTGGTTCACCTACAGTACGAATTTGGGGTGTGACAACATCCGCTTTTTGTTTTTCCCTGTATTACCTAACGTTGAGCATTGCTGTACACGAATAGCAAAAGAAGAGCAAACCGATATCTGGCACACGTTTCAATATGTAAATGCTTTCACGAGTAATTAGGGTTTACCTGCGCTGGAAAAAAGAGTGAACTAGTCTCTCGCACATGGTCGACACTCGAGCCTCTTACTGGAGGAGAGAACGAGAAATTGCATGCATGTCGTTGTGTTTAACGTATTATAAGTTTATAAATAAATAGATAAATAAATAAATAAATAAAAAGCCGCCGACACTGAGGCCCGAGAAATCACATTCATGGTATAAGTAAAAATCCACCAATCTCGTGGGTGTAAGAAACCGCATACACACCTGCAGGACTAGGGAATGTTTGATCGCTACTTGATACCGCCTGTCAAATAGTTTTCGAAGCAAAGTACGATCGAGTTTGAACTGTGGCTTACACGAAAACACGCGTATTTTTATTATTAATTTCCTCAACAAGATGTTCCACTTCTTGGACGACAGCCTGAATGAAGCTATTGATAGAGTAACGTACAACAGTGTATAACATCTCTGGTGTGGGGGTGAGGAGAGCACTTCCGTTACACTTCTTTCACAATTACACTTCTCTCTCGGTACACTTAAAGGACTTCTTCTGGATGCTTGTTAGGCGCGTCGGCTTCCCCATTTCCCGTTGCTTAATAGATCGATCAACGTCGACCAAATGTGTTCCATTGCGAGGTTAGAAAACTGCGGATGACAGAACACAAGTGTGGTAGCTCATTTCCGGTCTGAGTTTTTTTCTCATTTTCGTAATTTGTAAACGATAAAAAAACAACTCAGGACAGCCTCCGGAAGAGCCTTCATGTGAGTGGTGCAAGCCGTACGTTACTGCAAAAGGAAAGAGAACAGCAGAAGGCAATGCGTTCTTTCTGGAAAGGAAGTGTTTGTCGCTGGATTTCGTCCACAATATGCGTGACTTCATGGGTATCATTTCAAGAGCGTATGGGGAAAAGGTGGTCTGGTAAGTTTGCCATTTTCGGGGCTACTGTAGAACGAACGATACAAGAACAACAGCTTTATTGTAAGATGGTTAATCCCGTATGAAATGGCCTATAGACTGAGTACATAGCACCTATATATTCCTATATCATTCTATATGCTTGCTATGCCTATGGCCAAAAACGTATAAAAACTGTATACAGAAGTCTATGCACATGCTGAATACAAAGTTGCATATAGAAAAGCACGGCTAAAAGTGTATAAAAATTGTGTACAGAAATCCATATATATGTTGAATACAAAGTTGTACACAGAATCCATAAGATAAGATAAGATATAGGCATAAGATTTCACGGAGACATGTCTTTTTCGCACTCCCCATGTGCTCTCGTCTGAACGACACAATTTCAATATTGGTAGAATGCGCTACTCAGTTACAAGCACAACATTCTCGCATGGGCAAGGAACACTAGGGCAACTAAAACAATACACAAAAACTGCCTGTAGTTTGACAATGTCGTCCTCACGTGCCTTCTGATAATTTGTGTGTCTCATAACATGTGTACTCGAGTGCTTGTTCAGCAGTTTGTGTGCCCGCTGAATATGTGTGCCTTTGTTGGAGCGCACTACATTGCACCGCCGGTGAGGAGTGACATGGCACCGCGTATTCTTCCGTGAGCTCTAACTTTCTTTCACGCCCGTTGTCTGCGTTGCACCTCGCCATTGACAAGGATGACAACCGTGCTTTTCACTGGGTTTAATGTTTGATTAAATACAAGGTAGGTAGGTCAACCTAGCTGTGATGCATCGTACGACGCCGACGTTTTACTTGTATTTGAGCATAAAGTACGTTCATCATTATTATTATTACAATTATTTTGTTTTTGTGTAAGGCGACTGCCTGTGGGGGAACTCGACGGGCACAGCTCATCTGAATCAGAAATTGGATACACATAAGCACGAAGACATAAAAAGAGACATGTACTATCAACAGATAATCTTAACGTCAGAGTTCAATACACTTTGTATAAAGAACTGTGTGTACATTTGTATAAGGGTAAGTGTATACAAAGTGTATACAATTAGTCCAAAATAGCTATAAGGAATGCATAAGTCTATACACCGATGTGTATACAAATACTATAGCTGATTTGAATAGAATTCTATAAAATTTCCACAAGCCATTTTCATAAGGGATGGGGCGTTTCATTGCCATGGGCGATACCCTACCAAGCGATACAAGAAAATATTGAAGAGTGTACTTTCAATTGGATCAGCCTGTGGGTACTGTGTTTAGTTCAAGCACATGCACAGTATTTGTACGCATACCCAAGATGTCATTGGTTCTGCTTCCCTGTTTCAATGCCCGTACACTCTCCACCTTGAACAGCTTGCATTACTCGTAAGACTACTATGGCAGCGAATCGCGAATTTTTATGCGTCATCTAACAGGCGTAAATGCGATTTCGAAACAGTGCCATTTTATTCCTTTTGGACTGCTGAACACTCTATCGAAAACCTCACACGAAATAGTGGCGTTGTTCCGCTGTTATTCGATGGAATACATGACAAGAGCAGACGCCGGATGTTGTATGTATTCCGTTAATTCTTCTCTAAAAAAGCGTGAAAAAGTTATTTATCTAAGAACCAATCAGGGCGCGGCCCGCAGAGTCTGGACTGGGACATTTTTGATCGGCCGTTGTCTAGAAGCTCTACAAGGCATTGGGATGTCAACGTGTCCTACGCGAGCGAATGCTAACTGTCGTCGCTATCCAGAGATTTTCTCCAGGATAGCAGTGATGCAGTAATAGAGGACAATGATCCTTTTCCTTCGTAGCCGTTGCAACCAAGGCCGGTGCTAGGGGTGTGCGGGGCCTGTTTCACACGATTAAGTGCATACTTGATATTAAAAAAAGGCCGAGGGCTTCGTGCGAGATGCGTACGCAAGCGCGGGGTTTACGGCGGTCGCCTTACCCCCCTCCCTCCCCCCGCCCTTATCGCCGGCCCTGGTTGCAAAGACACTGTATACTTGAGGTACGAAGACGAAACTGGTCGCGACGATCACGCCGTTCGTCAGTTACGAGCAGATTATCGATTCAGTGCTTGACACACACCCACTTCAATAACAACAGCCCACCAGCTGCCTCTGCGGGTTTTGCTGACAGAGGAGCCGGACGTGTATTGTGTTACCTTGCAGTGGACACGGTAGCGATGCTCTGCACTAGCACATTGCTGCAGTGCATTACGGAGCATCCTCTTTTTTCCCCGACCTGTACTACCGGCCGCAACTTCCTGCTTCAACAGACAGCAGGTACGTGGTTTTCAATTTCTTTGAGGGGACACTGGTTATTAGTTTCAAATGATAGCTAGAAATCAAGCAGCCATCGCTGATGTAACTGTGCAGTTACACCAGTACCGCGTTAAAGTGATGTCGTATCCGGAAAAGCGAAAGAAACGAGAAATTCCGTATCAAATCTTGGCGGCATCCGGCAAAAGCACTTCTGAAAACCGCGTTGTGGAACTTGCTAGATGCAAGACTTTCTCCGTGAGTGTTTTTCGGTCCGACCCGGGGTAAGTCTCAATAAATTCCCAAATTCCATCTACGCATGTATGTGTGTGTACAGTGCTGGACAAAAGTTTACGGAACGCGCAAGCGGCGTATTTTCTCTGGGCAGAAACACCCTAGCGGCGAGCGGAAGCGAGCGAGTCCACTCGTTCAGAGGGATGGAAGAGTGCGCTTGTGGCGTGGTAGTAGTGGTAACTTAGCAAACCTTAGTAAACTTAGTAACTTAGTAAAGTAGCGTAACGAACGCCAATAATAAAAAAGAAAAGAAATAAGCTAGCCCTTATAAAAATTACTGTTGACATTCTATACAGGCCTTTATTGACGCTGTATTGCACTCAGGGTGCAGGAACGTGCTAGCCCATCTCGACCGATGTGCAGCTGCTCTACCCGTCCGAGGATCCAAAACATCCTGGGCTGTCGTCGATCGGGTATGAGGACCAGATCGTGCTGCCGAACGTTGGCCGAGGTTACATGCTTGCTGAGGTTGGCTGACCGCACTTGGAGAATTTAGTCTTTCGACCATAGCTTCCAGTAATTGTTTAGCAGACTTTCTTTAGCCTGCTGAATCTTCGAGGGGGAGACGTTGACCTCAACTGAATGGAGAAACTGCAATGAGGGCAAGGTGGTAAGCCGTCTCCCGATCAGGAAGTGTGAAGGAGACAGGGCTTCTGTGTCGTTAGGGTCTTCTGTGAGCGAAGTACGAGGTCTTGAATTCACAATGGCTTCAACCTCCGACAACACGGTCTGCAGCTCCTGGAAGTCGAGTTCGCACCGACCTAGCGACCTGCGTAGTGCTTCTTTGACGGTGCGCACCATGCATGCGCTCCCAAAAGCCTCCCCACCATGGTGCTTGTTCTGCTATGAATTCCCATGTGCTCCATGTTTGAGTGGCATATTCTTTCACTGTTTGAAATTGAGCGGAAATCATGGGAGGAAGTTCTCGGGAAGCCTTCTTGTATGTTAGAAAGTTGTCGGAATAGATTTTCTTTGGTCTACCACTGCGAGCCACAAGTCGCTTAAACGCCATGAGGAAGGTGCCGAAGGCTTGGTCCGTTACCAACTCTAGATGAATGGCTCGTGTAGCTGTGCAGGTGAAGGGTGTCACGTACGACTTCGAATGTCCGTGAGCTGTTTTGTAATACAGTGGACTTGCAAAGTCTACCCCGACCACGTCAAACGGAAGTTGCTGTGAAACTCGACCTTTCGGTAGGGGCGCCTCTTGCTCGGTGCATGTACGTGTTCGGAGACGTCGCCAAAGTAGCAGTGGTGCAGGGCGTACTTAACAGATTGCCTTCCTCTGATCACCCAGTAATTCTCCTGTATCTGATGCAGAGTCTCCTGAACCCCGCCGTGGGCCATCCTCTCGTGTTCGTGAAGAACCCTGAGGCGGGTGAACCAGGCTTCCGAAGCAGGCGGTAGTAGCATTGGGAGCTAGGTCGCTGATGGTTGTTCGGAATGCTGGAGACGCCCGTAAAGCCGGAAAATGCCGTCGTCATCCTTGTACCAACGGAAATTCTGAAGATGCGTGGACTTATTGTCCAGGAACTTTGCATGTGTCATCCTGATCCAGTACTGCTCGGAATTTTTCAACTCCTATGTTGCGAGCGGGCCAGTCTGCTTCCGACCCCTTGAGTTCTGTTTGTAGCGCAGCACCCACGCGGTTACTCGACAAAGTCGGTTCGCTCTACTGATCCGCTCTGGCGACATGAGGGTTTGAACCGCCACAATCGCCATCGAGGGAACACGTTGGGAGACCACTTCGTCCTTTCCATCAGGACAAGTGGGTTCTGGTATGAGTGAACTTGGCCAATTTTCCGAATGTGCCAACCACGTAGGGCCGTGCCAGAACAAGGCGCTGCCCTGAAGCTGATGCCCCTTGACACCTCGAGTAAGGAGGTCAGCCGGATTCTCCTCACCGGGACATTGTCGCCACCATTCAGTAGAAGTGATGCTTTGAATTGCTTAGACCCGGTTCGCACCGAAGGTCTTCCACCGTGTTACTGGCCCTCTTATCCAATGCAACGCTATGAGAGAATCCGTCCAGAAAACACAGTCGGGCACAATCTTCAAAGCAGTGCAGACATATCGGTAAAGCCGTGCGGCAAGAAGGGCTGCCATAAGTTCAAGCCTTGGCAGCGTTTGGCGCTTGATGGGGGCCACTCTGCTCTTGCTGACGAGGAACTCCATGCTAGAAGAGTCGCTCGATGACGCTTCAACGTAGATTACCGCGCCGTAAGCGCAGGGACTAGCGTCAGCAAATACGTGCATCTTCCTAGGCGTGGCCGTGCCCGAATATCCCAGGAATCGACGGAGAGAAAGTTGCTCCAGTTCTGCAACTCCCACACACCACTCCTTCCACACTGATTGTATGTCCTCTGGCAGTGGATCATCCCAGGCTAGCTCCGCCTCCCAAATTCTTTGCAGCATAATCTTCCCAGTAATGGTGAAGGGCGCAAGTAAGCCGAAAGGATCGTAGATCTTTGATACTGACTGTAAAATGTGCCTCTTGTCATTCGTCTCGGTTGCAACAAAGTCCAAAATGGCTGCGAGAGGACATCGTAGTTTGTCATTGTGTATATCCCAGACAAGTCCCAGCACCTTCTCAGTGTGAGCTTGAGTCGTCTCGACGGTTGTGCTGCCGTCGTTCAACATCCAGCGTAATAGGATCCCGTCATTGGTCACCCGCTTCTTCGCTTTCGTGCCTGCGGCCTCAAATATTCGCAAAGTGTCCTGGTACAGAATCTCTGCTTCTGATGATGTTTCCACGCTGACCACCAAGTCGTCGACGTAGAAATGGTCCTGTAGAAGCGCCGCTGTCTCAGGGTAGCCCCCTTCAGACTGCCGTAAGTGATGTCGAATAGTGGCGGAAAGAAGAAAGGGGTTGGACCTGGCACCAAAGGGCACTCGAGTCATCCGCTAAGCTTCGATGTCCGGGAGGGTTTGCCCAGTAACCGGAGCCGTAGAATACCAAAGGAAACGCAATGCGTCGGTGTCCTGCTTGTGAAGGCCAATTTGTAGAAAGGCTTTCTCTATGTCCGAAACAAGGGCGATGGGATGCATCCTGAACCTCAACAGCAAAGAAAGAATGTCCGAATTCAGATTACGACCCGCGTGTAGTACGTCATTCAACGATAGAAACCCAGGTACCTTTGACGAAGCGTCGAATACGATGAGTACTTTAGTGGTCTCCCGTTCACGTCGGATCACTGCATGATGTGGGAGATAATATTTCGACGAAGCCGCTCTTGCAGGTCTGCCAGGTCAGCCTCTACACGGCACGTCCTGACGTCGTGATCCTGCTCACAAAAGAAGCAAGAGTTGTCTGCAGTTTTTCTTGGTATTCGTTGGTTTAGATGGCTTACTGGCTTCAGCATCGAGTGCTGCGGCGGAGAGCAGTCCGTCCTGTGAATTTCGAGTGTGTTTGCCACCTCGACTCAGTGTAAAACGTCGAGGATCTTGTATCCCTTCTGCTGCTGCGATGTGTTCCCTGCATTCAGCTTCCATTTTGTTGAAGTCTAGTAGCTTGCCCAGGACTTTTTCATGACGATCGTCTGCGGTTCCAGTTGCGTCCGCGGCATCACTGTGAAGTATCCTCTGAAAGCTGAGGACCAAGTCGACTGGAAGGGCCCGTTGTAATACCGGGTACAACCGCGAAGAATACGAACTCAATCCAGTTCCCAACGCTTCCAAACTTCGGACATGCGCGCGCGCCGTGTCATGCAGACGTCTAGGTTCGGAGACGTTTCGGGACGAACGAACATCCTGAATGGCTAACAGTCGCTTCAGATGGAACTGTATGAGCGAGTCTGGATTGCCGAATCGATCCTGTAGCATTTTGACCACCGCGACATACATGTCGCCTGTAAGTTGAAGCCCTTTAACGGAAGCTGCGGCTTCTCCCTTGAGGACCGACGACAAATACGACATCTTTTCATTGTTGGACGACAATGAATTACAGTGCATGATGGACTCAAAGCGGATCCAGAACTCCTGCCAATTCTCCATACTGCCGTCAAACTTGATGAGCTCTAGCTTCGGCAAATAGGTCGACGAGTAGAGCTCAGAATGGATCCCGACGCCGTATCACCAGTACCTCCCGGTGGCGCAGCAGGACCGGTCTGGACTGTCGCCGCGATCGTCGAGGGGGAACTGAGGGGGTCTGGAAGCTGGGCTGAGGCACAAGGCTCCTCCTTAATAAGCATGATATCGAGGCTACGCGGTCCTGATATTCCAATACCTTGTCAAATTCGGCATCAGCTTGTTCAACGGTGATCAAGGTCTCTAGATTTCTGTCAACTTCTTCCAGACAAGTAGCGAACGTCTTGATACGTTCGGTCAGTAGCTCGCAACGGCCAGCATGGTCCGCGGGAACATCGGTCGTCTCGAGCAGGCGTTAGGCCTCGTTGAGCACGGAATCATTCCAACTCCGGAATGGCAACTCCGCAACCCTGCTGTACAGTACATCCGAGGCCAGCAGGGCAAGTTGCAAGTCTGAGGTGTCTGATATTGTTGAACTGCTGTTTGTACACATTTGTTTAACCTCTTTCATAATTGTAGTCGGTGCACATGAAGACCACGTAAATGCTTCTGAGGACCTTAGAAGAATTGTTCGTAGTACGGACTGCTTTACTGAGAAATGTAGTGTGGCTTGGCGCTTATTATGCATTTGGTGCTCTGCATTGTGTTATTTTGAATGTCTCAGGTTGACTGTCATGTGCATATACCATGTACAAGGGGCCATGCACACTTAGTGCTTTGTGCCCTCCCTCAGTGTTTGAGAATTGCTACCTTGAATTACTCAACACTTTTTAAAAGGTGAAGCGATCCACACAGCATTATGACAGATGTGCCACATGGAGTAACCCTCCATGCCCTTTCGAGTGCCGCCTTGTTGTGCCGTACGTTCACTTGTTATATGCATGTGAAAGTTACCGATGATATACACATTGTATATTGAGAGTCATTGCCTGTGGTACCATGTCATACCAGTGGCATATATTGCACTGTGCACATCCACAGATTGTAGACATGGTGTTGCAGTGATGTGTGATGGTGGAATGGCCAAGCTTCTTTCGAAGCTTTCTTGTAATCCAAAAGTGAGCAGGAATCTTATGAGATCATAAGTGCACCACACAGTGTGTTGCACTCTGCATAGCCTGATTGCATACTGATTGCGGATCGTGTAAAGGTCAGGATACCACACACAAACCTCTCAATGTTCGCCCGATTTGCCATATGTTACTATTGGTGATTTGTCATTAAACTTGTTACCAGTGAACTCTCACATGAAGTGTTCTCTGTCTTGTATTTCATTGCTTTCTTCAGTGGGCTACTTCCGTGGTCAAACAGGCAATCCATCGGCCTTCGAACAACTGTTCGATGTCACGGTAGAAGTAAAGGAAAACGGAGCGCGTACGGGGTGAGGGGAAAGGGAAGAAAGTGGGATGGAAGGGAAAGGGAAACGGAAGTGCGCGAACACGTGAACTGACGTCGTCTGTGACGTCACCGGATGTCATGAGTGACGTCACAATTGTAGTTGAAGAACAACATGAACTCTTGATAAGTTCGGGTTAAACTGTTAGCCATTGTATAATGGTCGACTGTCCCCACTATAGACTACTGCTTGAGACTCGTGCCCACTGCGGGGTTCCCAGGACTACCTGTTATGACCTTCGCCCAAGTAAGCAGCCGAGATCATGTTTCCTCCTTTTCCTCCCACAGGACACCAGGCGGCATGTCAGACGACAGCCGTATCGTCCACCTCGTCCACGCCCTCGCAACGTGGGGACGGACGGGCCTCAACAGCACCCAGCCCCTATTGCACGTGTTGCCTCCACGCCACAGCACCATGTTGCTACCTTGACGCCACATGCCGGCGTCGTTACAGTGAGCTACGCCTCACGGAGACGCTGGCGCGACCAGTGCCGCCCGCTGAAAGGAAACCCCTCAACACGACACCGGAACCTTTCTGGAGATTTACGCTGCAGGAGTGGTACCCAACAGAACCTCCCGTAGACCATACACCTCAGAAGCTGGCTCGCTTTTGCCAGTTGCGTTTGGTCCCGGAAACCCAGCCGCCCACACAGGGACGCCGCTCTGCATCACAGGCATCTTATTAGGAACAGACCAATCGCGGCGGCCCTAGACCTCCTTCGACGCTACCAGCCAGATCTACTCGCCGGTCCACAAAAAAGCTCCCCGGACGATGCTCTAGATCCCCTGGGACATGTAAGGGAGGGAGAGTGTGCCCACTGAATCATAGACGTCTAGGAGATGTCCACCTGATATCCCAAACTGGATGTTTGGATATCCCATGGATCATTGCAGAGAGCCCGTAGACGTCGCATGTACGTCCTGGCGATTATGGTTTGTCCCGCTTTTTCCACATTCCACGGACGTCAACTTCGGGATATTTGGATATTCAAAGGATGTTCTCAAATCTGCACATATTGCTATAAATGTGTTATTTCAGAAATGTGCTATATACTATGCAGTGGGGTGCCACACATTCTCATAAGATATGTAACAATGTTTCATTTCAAGGCTACGTTATGGCAAGGTTTTTGGCACCATAAGCGTATTGTAGTGTGGTAAATGGCAGCCCAGAGGCCTTTCGGCCCTAATCCAAGACGAATGTAGACCGCGGGTTAATAAATGTGCTTTCGCCTTTCACCATATAAGACGCAGGCTACCTTTTTGGCCCCTCCACCGCGTACGCGGATTTCAGGAGATACCAGAACGAGCATATACTGAAATTCAAATTGTTGGAGTACGTTCATCAAGTGTAGCGTGGCGTATAACGTTTGCAGCGGTGACAACGTCTTTGCAGTTAGCTTTTGAGTCTGCAAACGACGTCAGCGTATGCTCGTGAACGTTCCTGACACCCCATCCTGGCAAATATCGTGTTTTTAACTCAAGCTACCGTGTATAATGTGATTATTTGGTAAATAAGGTAGTAAGCCCCAAAATTTTCCCTCTTGCTTACGTCATGCCACTAGGGGTCACGTGCCCTAGATGACTCCGAAAAATAACGCGCGCTTGCTCCTTTCTTTTTACATCTATGAGATGTCCCAGGGATATAGAAAGTAAGGTATTTTTGAAAGTCACATTCTGGACGTACAGGTAACCTCGCATAGACGTGGCGTGCATATGCGACGTGTGCGACCTTTGTGGGACGTACCTGGGATATTTCTGGTTTACTGGGTGGTGTCGCGCTTGCGACTGGTGCAAAGAGGGCGCCCATGTTAAACATACCTAAGTTCCCCGCCCGAAGAGGGCGCGCATACAAGGCTCGAAAAAAAGGTAGATAAGACGGAGTTCCGCTGTCGAACGATGATTAGGTTTTGAGCGAAGGAGAGGAAACGGAGAGAAGGAAACGGACGCGCAGTGTTATGTCAGTGTACTTTCTTTACCGTTTTGGTAGTCATTAAACGGTTCCTTTGGCAACTGCCTATTTTTGTTTATTGGCGTCACTGTCGAGATTGAAGGGTTGGTTGCTAGAGCCGTGTGGAATCTTGGAGGAGGATCCCACCCGAAGTCCACGTCCCATCGAAGACCACGACCGGCACAGTACGCGAACTGCTGCTCAACTTGCCAGACGCTGTAACAGAGGAGAGCTAAATGAACAGCTAAGTCGCCAAACATATATATGAAGCCTACACGTTGTCTTTCATTTCTCTGGCAGTTGTGAACTACACACTGGCGTGAACACGCCACAATGGGAACACATCAGAGCGGGACACACCAGAACGGGACACACCAGGACACCAGACCCCTGTCTGAATTCCCACTCTGGTGTGAAAGACAAAAACACACCAGACCCAGCTTGGTGTATTTTTCGACTGGGATTCTGCCCGCTGTTGTCAAAATGAGACCAATGCGCACATCCTAATGAACTGTACTGCACATGCGATGCCCCCCTTCCAAAAAATAACATCATATAGGTATTAAAGCGGGTAGCCTTAGTGATATCCCAAGCAGCACACAATATTAAGCCCATATTGGCTTGTCACTGGCGATACAGGTCCAATACCGCACCCGTTTCCCCAATATTGGCTCAAACTGGCCAATATGGGGAAAATCCTGGCAACATGGGCTCCATATTGCCCTTGTACGACCCATATTGACTGAAAATACAGAAAATGGTATGAAGTGATACGAAATAAGGTAGTGAGGAATATATACAGTCAGAGAAATCACGCGTCGAAGTTGGAACAAAAGCGCACGAGAGAGCATGTTTGCCATTTTTTATATCACAGAGCGTGGCTCCTGCGCGCCAAAATTTGCGCTCGGACTGAAAAAAATTTCACTGCAGTATCTTTTAAGACTCGGGAGATATACGCGTGCAAACACGGCAAAACTAAAACACTCGAATTCAGGGCCGGATTTTGTGGATTTTTTTGCGCGAATACTATTCCGTAGAAATTATTCATTTTGCCGCTGTTGGTCATCATGTACGATGAGCTTCTAAATAAAAAATAATGAAAACCCTGCCTGAACTGACGTGAAACCGGCCCCTAGCTTTTTCCCGCGCCGCTGATGTTTACCGCTGTGAGTGGAGATCACGTGGTTTGGGTGCCCGCAATTTTCCCTGGACCATTGCGTTATTGGGGCGCGTTATTATTCCGGCGGATGGTTCTGTGGGATTGCCTGGGTCCTTCAACAAGACGGGCATAGTATCTGTTGTTTTTTGCAATGCTATGCAACGGGGTAAATAAGAAGGTCTGCAGAAACGAAAAAGCAAAAAGAGAGAAGTAATATCAGTGGTGGATATTAAACCGGATAATGCTTTATTATTACACAGACTTCCCGTTGGCGTTATCACGAAAATATTGGCGCAAAATGGGCAGCCCGTATTGGTCCCATATTGGCGGCCCATATTGGACCAATATTGGTAATCTGGGCAGCCCATATGCATCCGATATCGGAACGTTCATAAAACTTAACAACTACTATAGATACTTATGTTATTTTATTACTGGTTCGAGGACAGTGATCGATGTCTACGTCATCACTGCAAGCCTACGGAAGCCTACCCAATGTGAAGTAACGCCCATGTAACTCTTTGTTGAAGTTGACCAGATGTCAGCAGTAAGGCACAGGTTCTCCACAATGGCACATATCTGGCGCAGCATTTCGGCGCGGGCCGCGTCAATGAGCCTCCCAAAATTATCCAGTACATGACGGATACTTCTGGGCAAGTTCCTAATTTTAACGAGCGAAATAATGTTGTGGGCAAGTCCGCATGAAAGCACAAACCTATGCTACCCCCCCTTTCACAAATGAACAAAACTCCTCTTGTTCCATAAAACTTCATGGGTGCAAACTTTACACCATTAGATTCACAAGGAAGTCGTCAAACTTTTCTTGTGACACGTGGGATGCCGTCTTCGCATATTCCATAAACAGCACCTACTTCAGTGCACCAACTTCATGAGACTCTTCCGTTTTCGTAATGAAGGTTTCTTCATACTCCAGATGAGCAGAAGCGTGCCCTCTGGGATAATACGATAGGCTTAACAAAAATTAACGAAATGCAGGCCCTGCAAGTGTACGCTAGATAGCGCTGTTGGAAAGATGCTCAATTAATCATGGCGGTGTAGAGTAGTACGTCAAAGACTGGCAATGGTGACCACTGGCGCATCGTCAATGGTCACCGTTGCTTGGTTGCGTTGTTGGCGTTGCGTTGGTTTCGGTCATACTTGTATTATTCACCAACAAAGTACACAGATGGCAACTTATTATTCCTTACCTCAGATCAAGCTTCGAAATTTGATGTGGAATGTCTCGACGCGCTGATGAATCTCGAGCACGATCGGTACTTTCCTCTGATACTTTACAGCCTTTATAGCTTTCCTTGATACTTATTCATTCACTTAGCCATTATTCCGCTCAGTTTGGACGACAGAAAATCGGCCCTTGAAAACCATGCGACTGTCCATTGTGTGACTACCACACACTGTTCCAGATGGCAAAGGTCTTATAAGTGGAATGACTAATCCTTAGGGACGGTAACCTATGAGGAATGCCTGAGGGCCTCTGGTAACCCCTGGCCGCGAGGTCATTCTCTTTGGGGGAATTTGGGGTAAGCGCATAGTTGGTCATTGTTTGTGACTAATAGTTTCTGGAAGATGGGGGAACTACTGATAAAGTGCGGTGGTGACACTCGGTTGTCATGTCTTCGGAACAACTACTACACATTTTAGAGTAATATAATACATGTAATACTTCAATTTGGGTATTAGAATACCGAGACAAATGCATGGAAAATTGAGTATTGTGATACATAATAGAAATACTCGAAAATATTACAGGAATAGTATTACGAGGGGTGTTCAAGTTAAACCGGGACTTTTCATTTTTTGCAAAAGTAAAATAAACTTACGGTCGAGAAATTAGTTGTATTTTTCAACGTAATCTCCAGCTACATTAATGCACTTGTCCGAGCGTTTCACGAGGGCTTGGATGCCAGCAGCGTAGAAATCCTTACCGGCGCGTAGCAGCCATGATCACATTCTTGACCTCGTCGTCGCAGCTGAAGTGGCGGCCCCCAAGGAACGCCTTGAGTGGCCCGAAGAGATGGAAATCGCTGGGGGCGATGTCTGGACTGTAAGGGGATGTGGCAGCAACTACCAGCCAAGTTCCTGTAAGGTGCGTGGCGCGAGATGCGGGGTGTGCGGGCGTGCATTGTCTTGTAGTAAGAGGACTCCTTTGGTGATGAGGCCCGGCCGCGTTTGTTTCAGCGCCTTATGCACATCCCTGAGAACCTGGCAGTAACATGCACTATTAATGGTGGTACCACTGGGCAGAAAATCAACATGAACAACGTCAGCCTTGTCCCAGAAGACCGTGGCCATGACCTTACCCGCAGACGGGGTGCTTCGGAACTGCTTGGGAGCTGGCGAGACCGGATGCTTCCACTGTTTTGATGCGCGTTTAGACTCAGGGTTGAAATGGTGCACCCACGTTTCATCGCACGTGATGATCCGATCAAGGAACGGCTGTCCTTCAGCGTCGAAACGGAACCTTAGCTCTTGGGAGATTTCCAGTCTCGTCTGCCGGTCAAACACGGAGAGCTGCCTCGGGACCCAACGGGCACTAACTTTCCGAAACCGGAGGTGTTCATGGATGATAGTGTTCAACGTTCCCACAGAAAGGTCCGTCTTTCGAGCCAGTTCGAGACATGTTATCCGCCGGTCCTTGAGGATCAGGCGCTTTACAAGTTGGATGTTCTCAGGAACTTTGACACTGGTATCTGAGCCGTCCCGGCCGGGATCGTCCTGCACCAATGTACGGCCGTCTTGGAACCGTTTGCACCACTCAAACGCTTTGCTGCGGCTAAGTGTTTCGTGGCCATACTGAGCCTGAAGTCTTCTGTGAATTTCAGATGACTTTACGCCTCCACTCACGAGAAACTTCATGACAATTCGCTGTTCGATGTGCGCGCTCACCTCGTTGTCGGCCAACTTGTCCAGCACGTATCTTCTGTTTTGCACAAACTTTGCACCACCACGTGGTGAACGCGGAGGCCTGTCGCGTGTGAAAATGACGAAAAAGAAGCAGCGCGAGCCATTTGTACGCTCAGGAGACAGAAAGCGCCGGTTTCACTTAAACACCGCGTATAATACAAAGTATTACTATTACTGCCCACCCCTGCCGGCCGACTTAAATTAGGAGCTTTATGTATCGTAATATTGTATTGTCACAATGCTCGTAGATAATCATGGCGTACAAAGGCACGATACACAAGCATATACCACAAACGCCAACTGGCTCGCACGCCACACTCACGCTCGCTCGCAAGAACACTCCAGGTTCTTTCGAGTTATAATGTTATATCAATGCTGTCATTCGCCGAACTCTCATATAGTACGTATTGTTAAGGGCGAGTACGTATAGTACGTATCTCAGAGCGAGAGCAGCCGATATTTCAAATAGAGACTGTTTCTTCTATATGGAAACCATTGAGGAAGGACACCAAAGACCATGGCTCAACGCGCCAACTTTCTCCCCAAACTGTTTCCAAATTTGGAGTTGGTCCGAATGGGCCGCACCACCGCCAACGACCAACTTGAGGCTGCGTTCCAATACCCCGGTTAGTCGACTGCCTAGCGGTCTAACCGGAAGTGCCGCCATGTTAAGTCTCGTTCCAAATCTCGCCAAGTCCGCTATTCAGTCGGCTACCGCCTAGTGCGCATCGATGCAGTCTAGTTATACGCCTGACCATCTGACAGCCGGGATGGAGACGCGCGTTGACGGTACCAGCGTGCCCGCTGTTTCTGCTGGCTTTAAATGTAAAGTTGCACATAGTGGTATGTTTTTTAAAACTGCGTAGAGAGTTGCAACACATGTTTAGCTGTGAAGGTGACAGTTTATGCACGATGTCCTACAAACTTAGCGCATTAGAGTCCTGCTGCGCTTGCGCCGTACGCATTTCTTGCGTGAGCAACGAGATGGCGCCACAGGCGCCTCGGCTAGGCAAGCCTGTTCCAATAGTGACAAGCAAAGGGGTCTACTCAGCTGCCTAGTCAGGCGGCTTCGCGGGCGCGAGGAATTGGAACGCAGCCTGAGTTGCTCCGAATGGGACGCCGACGGAAAACTCCAGAAATTTGGTGGATGTTCTAACCAATCAACGAGAGGAGCATTGCCACGTGACTCCGAATGGCCGATGTGATTTCGATAGTGCCGTGTTACCTGGCATGGTTTCAAATATACTGCAGCCGTAGCTGAGAAATGTTTTTTTTTCTTTCAAGCAACGCCACACAAACATATCAATAGGCACTTTTACAATATAATGATGACGTTTTGGCAAAATAAACTGACTTAGACCACGATGTTCTTTGCCCCTATATACCGGGTCTCTCAGTTAAATACCCTGGCTAAATCATTCGCGAACGGGTGCACAAATCGAAGAACTTTCGTTTTTATAAGTATCTGTCAGATAACACCTACAAGCTGCGCACCGTGTGAATGAGTGGGAGGCGCTCATTATTTACATAAAAATTCAAATAAGTTTCGTGAAAAACGTAACTTCTACATTACGGTGCCGTCAGCATTAAAATGGGTATTACCCCTTTTGGGACATTTAGTGGACACCTTTTCGATAAAAATGTGCCACCCAAGTGGGCCATTTGGTGCAGTAATTAATTGGCTTCGGATTACATATTTCTGTCGCGGCTGGTCGCGGTGAAGCGTAAAAGGACGCTCTTCCACTCCCTTATCCGCCAATGAATTACGTGTTCTTGAGCTCACTTCGAAATGGGGAGTGCTGAAGAAAAAGTTTGGGCCAGTGCTGTGCTAGTTGAAAGCATGTGATACCAAGGTACAGCTTGGGACAAAAGTTGACGGAACACGCGAGCGACGTACTCTTTTTCCGGCGCGACACCCTAGCGGCTGCCGGAAGCGAGTGAGTTTACTGTTTCGGAGGGGTGGAAGGGTGCGCCGTTAGCGACACACAGCGGTAACTTGTACTTCCCAGGAACGCATAAGCGACACTGGAACCTGGAACCACCACTATGTGTCGCTAACAGCGCATCCGTCCACCCCTTCGAAACAGTGGACTCACCCGATTCCGGCAGCCGCTAGGGTGTCGCACCAAAGAAAAAGTACGTGGCTCGCGTGTTCCGTAAACTTTTGTCCCAAGCTGTACTATGTGATAAACTCTGTTTCGCCCGTGCGGTCATAACAGAGAAAGGGCGCATATCTGTCACATAAGCGGGGTGTGGGACTGGCGAAGCCTGTCTGACGCTGTTATTTTTTATTCAGCGCTCCCTGTTGCGAAGTAAGCTCAAGAACACGTAATTCATTGGTGGATAAGGGAGTGGAAGAGCGGCCTTTTGCCCTTCACCGCGACCAGCCGCGACAAAAATATGTACACCGAAACCAATTGATTACTGCAACAAATGACGCGCTTCGATCGCAGATTTTTATCGAAAAGGTGTCCACTGAAGGCCCCAAAAGGGGTAGTACCCACTTTACTGCCGACGGCGCCCTGCTTTAGAACTTATGTTTTACAGGCGACTCATTTGAATTTTTATTTAAATAATGAGCGCCCCCACTCATTCACACAGCACGCAGCTTGTAGGTGGTATCGGACAGATACTTGTAAAAAAGAAAGGTCTTCGATTGGTGTACCCGTTCGCGAATTGTTTATCCCGGGGATTTAACTCAGACATCCTGTATACAACCCCAAATACACACCTGAAGACGTCTGGAGTCACCTGAAGTTGTCTCAAGTCAACCGAAGTCATCTGAAGTTGCCTGAAGCCGTACGAAGACGACCGTAGTCACCTGAAGTCACTTGAATAATCGGAATCGGTGTTAGTGACCATTAGCTGCATTCGACCTCACACCCTCTGATTGTTTATGGGTATTTGTGGGTGGAGCTACCGAGATGATGCGTGTGAACGCGGACATTGCACCATCTCGAGGTTGGTCATGAGGCGTAGGTTTGACTTAGTGCAGAAAGATGGCTCGTGTGAACGCGGCCTAAGAAGTCCAGGTGACATCACCTGCAGAGAGTTGCGGAAGTTCTGGGGGTTGCCATTTTTGTAGGAGAAACAATTTCACTCTCTCCCCCAGTACTTGGAGCAGTTCCTAGAGTGGGTTTGGTTGTGCTCTACCAATCTATCTCAATTGATAGAAACGTGACACAGGGATGCACTCAGGTACAGAACGTACGCTGCTTCTAATATATTACGGACATGTTGTTTTTGTCACAGCTTTCCTACGATTAATTCACTATCCCTTAAACGATGCGCGGCACCAAAACGTGTTGCGTCATATATATCATATTTGTTCTCAAGGCACGAAAAGGTACCATGTTGCATTCCCGCATATAAATAAACGCAAATGGAGAGCGAGAGTGAAAACAAAGTATCGCAGTGTGGCATTCCATGAAAGCTCGTGCAATTTTTCGGGCTATTTGCTTCATACGGCCTGAATGTAACTTTTAGTACCACTGTTTGTCTTGGTAATCCATACGACATGTACAGACAACATAACTGTATAATCGGGAACATTTGCCATATTTCTTGCCCATCTGTTCGCGGCGTCCAGGCGTAGCTACGCAGGCTACTGTATTGTTGGCCACAGCATATCGGCGATTGTTCGGTTATCACACGTGGTATAGAAGGCGTGCCGTTACTTCCACTATACTTTCATGCGTTCAAAAGGTGTGGGAGCACGCTCCCCTTAGGTTTCCTTCGTCGATGGTAGAATAAAACATGGCGAAGACAGATATCTCAACAACAGATCCGCCATGATAGATCCGATGCCTGTGACGAGCGGTATCGGACTACCTCGTACAAGCTTCGCAATGGCACGTGGCACTATAGGAGGTTTGTACGGCACAACACCATTCCTCACGCACTATAGGAACCAACCCACGAGACGACAGCTGACGAAAGATCTCACACATAGAGCCCAGAGGGAAAAGGAAATACATTTTCTCTCTGCTTAGACAACGAGCCATAATACGATAATAATGCTGCTTCATTAAACTGCTAAGAAATTACGCGAGTAATTTAACATCCTAGAAATGCTTCACTAAGCACAGATCCCACCCACTCAACCCGAACCTTCTTAACATCATTAGCCAACTACAAACGATCACATACTGAACGCGGCGTTACAGATTGATCTCTCACAAATTGCCGTTGACATTGAAGATCCAGCCACAT
Source organism: Ornithodoros turicata (assembly GCF_037126465.1). Taxonomy (NCBI): domain Eukaryota; kingdom Metazoa; phylum Arthropoda; class Arachnida; order Ixodida; family Argasidae; genus Ornithodoros; species Ornithodoros turicata. Next base: position 109,178,608 of record NC_088201.1, read on the forward strand.
ACAATCTCTAGTTACTATCCGCTTTTGTTGCGCAGAAACATGTACGGTGCGTCGTTCATCGTGTCTTTGTCAATAAGGCTCGCCAAGAATGAAGGTGTCACTGTCAATGCTCGGGAGTCTCTCGCGCGCGTTTCTTTCGTTGCGCTTTGGCATGTTTCTTCTTCTGCTTGATATTATGTTTTTCAGCGCCAGACATTCTTTTTGTTCGACGTATTGCTACCTTTTGTAGCAAAACGCAGCCCACATACGACATAACGCGATCTACCAACCGATCCAGAACCCACAGCCACGTGGTCTGATAATTGTGCCGCAGGCCGCACCGGCAGTGAGCCCACTAGTGAATTCGCAGGCTGCGCCACTTGCCGATTGTTCCTGTCCTCCTTCCTCGCGCATGAGCAGCTTGATTTTGGTACCGTGATACGATCTATGGCTTTCACGTGCTGTTCAGTTTTTGCTCATATTATCTGAAAACTCCGGAGGGTGAGAATGCTATTGGATTAAAACACGAGTTGGAATGGAATGGATAGTATAAATACCGAGGCAAGGCGTTGAATGGCCCTGGCTGCACCTGCAACGGCGGCTCCAAGTACTGGATGTTGGGAGAGGCCCTCACTTTCTTACACATCCGTTTCTTTCCACGTTTCTCTCTGTCCAAAGTCTTTTCTAGCATATCCCCATAGGGATTGCGTGCTGCCATTAAAATTTCGTGTGAACGGTTATGAAACCGTATGGTAACTACGGGAGGCAAAGCTAAGCCTTTCCATCTCAAATTAAAGAACATCTTTCTGAGAGCGATTCTCTCATAAAATCTTTATTTCTCTTTCCGCTTTACGTGGCCACTATGAGATGTTAGCGCCAAACGACCACTTTCATCCAAGTGCATCGTATATAATGCAAGAGGTTCTGGCGCCATGGTAATCTTACGGGAGCTCTTTTGCATAAATCGTGGATTCTGCGGGGAAATTGCGCGCCCGTCTTAAATGAAAGGCGAGGCAGACAGTTGTTGCCGCAGACCAGCAGTTATTGTTGCTGTACGTGGTTTCCTTTGCTTCCCAATGTGACACCTGCTATACTCGCTTATCTGAGATGCACAGTCCTTTCTTTGCCTACATTGGCAACCATCGTCGGCGCTTCGCTTCAACTGATCGGACATCGTCGTGATCTGCTGTATTTTCTAATTTTTCTGCGTGACACCGGTCTCATCTCTATCGTATGATATGCCTGCGTACCCGTGTGCACTCTAAGAAAAAAAAGAGGAAGTTTACTCCTTTTGGGGACTAAATGCATTGCCAGAAAAAATAGTCCCTTTCGGGAGTAAATGAATGTCACAGAGTGGAGACTGCATTTCACGCTCTGTTCTAAGAGTCCCAGGTACATAATTATTGTGCATGCGCGCAAATACTTTGAATCAAACCGTCAACCGCGATATAACGAGTGATATAAAATCTTGCGACATACATAGGGTACAATTTTCGAAGAAAGATGCGTTAACTGTTCTTACTCTGTGTGGGTGGAGAATTGCTAAGTTGGCTGAGTTTCACAGCCTAGGTAATCAAATTGACCAAGAGCACATATTTACGTATAGACTGTTGCATTCGGAAGCCGATTTGCGAGGCTCAGTGACAATTCGCAGTACTGGGGAGTAAATGACGGGGTTAAGGGACTAAAACGGGGAGTAATTGGGGGGGGGGCAGTCTAGGGGACTAGAGGCTGCAATTACTCCCCATTCTACTCCTTTTTTTCTTCTTAAAGTGTGATGTGTGTTCTTGGATGCGTTCCTAAAGAAATCCTTGATTAGGTGGTACCATGTCATCGAATGAGTAACTGGGTTTCCGAACGATGCAGTTTGCATAGCTCGGCGTTTTGGGCCTTCCAAACTCACGATCGCAGTCATCTGATAAGGCGTGAGTTCGGGCCCTGCTACGAACTCACGTGAAGGTCGACATGGCGTATCGGTGAGCTCGATCATAGCGCATATTAGTGCACTCACCGGATACCATCACACCTGTAAACAGAGCAAGTATAATGTTATCTGGTTAGTGTGCTAACATCCGCGGCATGATCGAGCTTACCGATGCGCCATGTCGACCTTCGTGTGAGTTCGTACTAGGGCCCGAACTCACGCCTTATCAGATGATTGTGATCGTGACCTTCGAAGGCCCCAAACGCCCAGCTATGGCAGTGGGTCGAGACACCTGGCTTAAGAGCGAGATTACGGCTGGCAAACGAGAACGACAAGAAGGATCAAATCATCACATTTTGCTGGCAGTTATTGGAAATAAAAATAAACGGTTACACGGAAAGGGCTTGTCATGTTTGGAATTGTTCCTGCAGTTTGCAGCCGACACGACAGCGACAATGGATGACGAAGCGAATCTTCGTACATTTCTCCTCCGGGCAGCCAAATTTTTCCAACTCCACTGGGATGACGATCGGGATGAAGCACTTCCTATGCTAAGTTGCAGTCTAAACGAGAAAGAAATGTGCATTTAATCTGGGGCCGTTTGCATCAAGCGCTTTGAGATCGATCTCACACCCCAGTTCGATCTCAAGGTCGTACTCAGCGTCGAAACCAGTTGCATAAAGCACATTTGAGCACGAAGCTGAGATCACAATTGAGTACTTTCTCATTTAACTTTCCCAAATTTTGAGACAGGTACCAACCGCGCTCAAACATGTTCTCATCTCAACAATGGCGGCCCTGCTCAGTCGGCGCAGACGATACCTTATCGCTGTATCGATCGCGAGACACCGAGTTTTTCGCGATCGGGAAAATCCTCTTGAATATTACACAGGAACTATGGTGTACGACCGATTTCGTTTCCGTCGACACGCAATATTTGCCATTGCTTCTCTGATAGCTCACGATTTGGGACACCCAACACGGCGCAACCGCGCGTTGCCCGTCGCATTGCAAGTACTTGTCGCGTTGCAGTTCTTGGCAGAGTTCGAGGTAACTCGTTACTGTAACCAAGATCCTTTTTTTGGTAACTTGTAACTTAACACGGTACTTTTGCGCCGTGGTAACTTTCAGGGGAACTCGTTCCTTTTTCGGGTAACTTTGCCAAAGTAAGTTAAGTTAAGTTCCAAGTTACTTTTAACTCGCTTTTCACTCACGTCCACATATTTTCTTGCTTTCTCTCCGGTTTCTTGATGGCGTTTTTTGCCATAAAACGTGATATTCAATCAATGACAGTATTTTATTCAGGAAGTAAGAACCGCTGCCATTGAAATGAAGCCGAACCATTGTGCGGACACAGGGAGTAAGATGCAAAGCGTTCGAATAAACCTCTACCAGAGAAACGTCATCATGACATAGGTAGACAGACTGAAACCGGGAAGAGAGGGTTGGGTTCCACGAACGGGTTGTTCGCTGCCTCCCATTGACAGAAAAGCAGGAGCGAGGGTCGCGTCCCTTTAAGGGACCATATCGTAATCCCCTCAAGACCGTGGCTTTCGGGCTCGACCTTCTTCACCTCTAGCTTCGAGCGTAGTTGAATTCTACCAGATTTGTGGCGCTGTCGAACACTATGACGCCATTTGTTTACAAACAGGGAGGGGCCTGTTGTTGGACATAAACGAAAACGATCTAAGGGTGTTGCACTCCTCCGTAGGCAATTCAAGGTCTAACTCTAAGTGACTTGGAAGTAAATCGTTCTTTTTTTAAGTAACTCAGTAACTGCGAGTTACATTTCAGGCTGAAGAACTTCGTTATTAACTTAGTTATATTTTTCACACGATAAGTTAACTTGTAACGAGTTCTTTTTGCCGAGTAACTTCTCAATCTATGGTTCTTGGCGACCGGAAATTTTTTAATCACTGCGGCGCGACGTTGTGAACTTTCATGTTTCCACTGCCAGTGGAATCGTCAGAAGATTTACGTTGGCGATTGCAAAGCGCTCTGGTCGTTTCATACGGTAAGATGTTAAGTCTGAATTTGTAGCATGTTACTTCGAACGCAAGGTACGTACCATTCCTACACTCACTTGTCATGTCTTCATACTCCCCAGATGCCCCGCGGGGGAACATGTGAATAACGCTATGGAAAAATTCCACGATATCGCCAACTTTCCTAGCGTTGTGGGTGTCATAGACGGCACACATGTACGGATTCAGGCTCCAAGTATGAACGAGCAAGCGTACGTCAACCTGAAAGGTTTCCATTCAATTACCTTAGAGGTAGTTTGCGACAGAGAGTCGAACCGAACCCGAACCCGAACCGAAAACCGTTATTAACTGTTATTTTTGGCCGAACCGGAACTGAACCGAACCGAAAGAGTCGACGCCATCTTGGAGCTGAACCGGAACTAAACCGGTAAAAATATTACCGGTTTCCGGTTCAAATAACGGTTCACACGGAATTAAGTGCGAAACTTTGGATGTTGTGCATGAACACAAAAACTATTTTTCGTATTTTTTCTTCATTTATTAGCTTCGTAGACATCGTCTTTCTTGCCGAAAAAGTCGTGCCCTGCAACAATGATTTGGATCTTCTCGAGTCACGAAATAGCAACAGATAGTAACTGAAAACTGCCAGGACTACTAACGTCTAAGACATACACGTAAATATATATAAGAATTAAAGTTCAACGGGACATTAGGGACAGTTTTGGGTAGTAGTCATCAAGTGACATATTATATTAATATACTAGTCAGAGTCAGCTGTACACAGGGTGTCCTGGCGCTGCATTTCAAGATCAGTCCGTTTGCAACAAAAACATGTCAGTTTTCTTTGACAGCGCTATGTCTTCGAGATCATCTCTACCGTTATCGCAGGCATCCTGCATATAAATACCAGTATACGCGGACCAACCGACGTATATGGCGACGGCTGTGCGACTGTGGTGGGTGGTGAAAGGGCTTGCCGTTGTCGGCCTCACGTAGGTGGGCAACGTCACGACTGACGCCCTGGGGGAATGTGCGTCCTGGGCCGACTTCTAAGGGAACTGTGCCGACATATGTCTGAAAGCGTCTGAGGAAAACCCAGGAAAAACCCCAGACAGCACAGCCGGCACCGGGATTCGAACCCCGGTACCTCCCAGTCTCGACGTGACATGGCCAGCACGCTAGCCACTGAGCCACGGGAGCTGTGCGACCTTTGGTCTTTCAAGTATTCTCCCCTTCGTTTTTTTTTTCTTTTTCTTCTTCTGTTCTCTTGCACGTAATGCATTGCGAAAGCAAACTACCTGAGCTCAGCTCTAGCACATATTCGTGTATACAACGCTGCAGCATAATTGCCAACGTGTGTGCGTGGCGTGTGAACTTACATAAGCCCCTTATACGCTAGCCACACTTCCTTCAGCGCGTTCAGCTCCTCACCAACTATAATCTTGTGTGGCGTCGTTCTCTCCCGGCTTGTTGAAAGCAGGGGCGTGTTGAAAAAACACAGACATTCGGGACGATGGTTGCTCAGGAGGTGAAGTTACTGTCATTCCGTTCAAAGCATTAAGTTTGCCGCGTGCCTAGGGTACTAGAAAGTAAAGCACCGGCCACACTCATGCTGGTCAGAATGAAAAGAACATGCCAAATTGGCTTCATTCATCAGTAATTCATGTAATTCATGGGTAATTCATCAGTAATTCATGGGTATGCTCTTCTTGTAACCGCTGTCTTTCATGTCGCACAAACTCTTTCAAAATCCTGAGCGACCACTGACGCCTTCCTGCCCACTTCAAACACTGTAACACACACACACGGAAGCTTCTTTTAACCTGCCTGTTGTGCTTCATTCGCACCCATCGTTCCTGAACCGGTTCGGGAACCGAACCGTTTGGAAACAACCGGTTTGAACCATTATAATTGCCTTCTGGACCTGAACCGGATCCGAACCCTTATCGCCGAACCTAAACCCGAACCGCATCGTTAAACGTTTCGGTTCGACTCTCTGGTTTGCGACTCGGCCTATAGACCGTTTACAGCAGAGTTATCTGGGCGCCGCCATCTTAGCGCACGTGACCCTGCCCGCCACTGCTTGCCTTCTCTTTCGGCTGCCTGTTGGCACGGCGCACGTAGTACGGCGGTGCAACCCAGAGACGCTTTCTCCGATTTTAAATTTTTTGCAATGAATCCCGGATGGAAGGATGACACGAGGCTTTGGCCGAAGCTTCAACGGAAAGGTGAGTACATTTGCTTGATTTAGAGTGATATTTCTGTCCTCGTGCGTCCCTGATCGGGCCCACTATGCTCGAGTTACTACGTATTTCGGCGTTTTTTTTCCCCTCTTCTTTTGTTGCGCATACGCTACGTTGTGGGTATGTTCATAATGTAATATCGTAAGATCGTGATTTCTTGCTTTTTATCGCAAGAGTTGCGGTACAACTGCCTGAGAAAGATATGCATGTAAGGGCTGTTATGTTGTCGTTATGAAGTAGCATATACTTTTATTGTTGATTTCAGATGTATACAACCACATGATCAACGAGCTAGAGGGAGACGGAAAGCCTGCGCTGAGCTACAGAGAATTTGCGAAGGGAACGAAGCTGTTTGACAGCGGCCATGTCGGTGTAGTACTGTGCCAGTGCAACGATGATGTATGTATTTTAAAGGCCGACATCAGGTCGACACAAACAGTGAGAAGAACGTGTAGTACAGAGACTAGCTTCGTGTCCACTTTGGCGACAACATCACATGTAAAACGGGTTTGAGCAGCAGGTGCAGTCATTGTACACCGCTCATCAAGGTTGTAGAGGCGACAAACAAGGGGCTCACGATCGAGTGCTTGGCGCACTGACAAGGCATGTACACGGAACCGTTCAACTGCAAGGAACGTGACCCCTGCAACTATGGGGAAAGTTTATTCTCACAAGCAGCAGCCAACGCCCACGCCCAGCAAACCATTAATATCCCTGGGACATCCCTATAAGGTCGCGAACGTCATGAATATCTCGACATCCATAGGATATCTATGGGATATCGCACAATTTCATTGCGTTTTGGGCTTACTCCAGTAAACAACAGATGTCCCTGGTATGTTGGAAGGATATCGCGCTCTGGATGTTTGAATGTCCCATGAGAAGCAGCCTGGATATCCTAGGGATGTCTATGGTAGATCCAGGAAATATTTGTTTGTCCTTATAGAGACGGTAACCCGAATTAAAAACACAGTAGTTGATAGGAAGGGATGTCAGAAATGTTGTTGGGTATACTGTGGGTTGATGCAGAAACACAGGAATTGCGAAGATACATCCTCGTCACCGTTACAAATGGTTTACGCCACGCTATCCCTAACGAACGTGTGTGTAACGATTTGTATTTCAGTATATGTTCCATCCAGCTCGCAAATAGAGGTTACTGTGGGTTTTTCCAAGTGGTCCAAGTGAGGCGGGCAGGGTTCGGCACTTATGCTGGCGTGTCCTACGGTGTTGCTGTACTGTGATGAATCCTGTTAGGCTAAGGTAATGTTTTTGTTCCCAATAGTATCAAATGGGTTAAAACACACAATAAATATTATTTGCTGGAACACAGTTGCAGTGGTCTCTACGCACTCTACAAACACTAAATATCTGATGCACAAAATTGTTAAAAGCAAAATATGTACGATATTCGTAATCTCCCGTATATATCCAAATATCCGTGACAGACGTCGCAGCGACTTTCAGTGGATCTACAAACATGGCAGAAATGCTAGTCGCTGGGATATCGCATGGATGTAAAACGGATCTGTGGCAAGCTCCACTGGATATCCAAACATCCCGGGCGAGATATCTTACGGATATTTGCTGGATGTATCTGGTTTGCTGGGCGGCGGACTTTGAGGCTCACACAGAAATGCTGCGCCACTTTGAGGGCTGCATTACTTACCCTCGCTGACTCTCCCGGTTTGAAATCCTTCCTCTGAAGATTCGATACCTACTGTTGTCGAATCAGTTTGTTTTTCTCTCTTTGTGGAAACCCGTGCATTGCAAAAGGCCTCGAACGCGGGCAGTCTTTGTATAGCGACGGCTCGTGAACAGCTTCGTCCCACACGATCAGATCTCTGTCACAGTTTCTACACTCAATCACGGAACAAGTCTTCCCTCTGCTTTTCCAGATTTTGCACAGAACTGTAGCACAGCGGCAAAACAGGTCGGAAACACTCACATAGGCAAAGGTACACAGGCTCTCGCAGAAGGCAAGCAATGGCGTGGCTACTGTGGCGCCATCTACTAGCGTCCGAAGCGACTGGCTGCTGTGAACGGTCTATAGATTCTTGTACGTCGCCACACGGTGGCCTGGGAGTGTGCACGACGCGAGGGTGCTGTGCCTGACTAAGCTAGGCGATGAATTCGACAGAGGGGTGCATCGCGGCATTCTCCTAGGAGATAAAGGGTACCCTTGTCGCCCGTGGCTGATGACACCCTTCCTCAGTACGCACTCATCAGATGAAGACCGGTACAACAGCGCGCACAAAACTACTAGAGGCACTACACAGAGAAAATTAACCGTTCAAGAAATACATTTTAAAAGTTATTCGGCTTGTCCGTGTTTTTCACCTGGTAAAGATTCTTCAAAAGTAGGACGCCAGGAGATCCTTCGTCATTCTTTCGTTCTCGAAGATAGAAAATGTCCAGAAAAAGGTTCTTGCACTATGAAGGACTCTCGGATAACGTCTTTTTTTTTTTTTTATAGAAAGGTACCCACCTACACTTTCGTGTGTTTGTTTTTATTTCTTTCATGCTGAGGTCTATATTCATTTAAATTGAATGAATTATACATAGTAATATAATAGAGCATAATTATATACTGTATTTATGTGACTTTGTGGTATGTATAGATTTCATTTTATATTGTATTGTAGTTATATACTATAATATGATACATATTATAATTAGTATATAATAAATTGAATGAAAATATCGATATATAGAAAAATAAAGTAAATTAGAGCAATGCAGATTTATTTGATATGAATACTTCGTGATCATCTCAATTACATTTTCAGGCATTATATACATTCTTTTCACGTAGTACTACTTTATTTGTGCATTATTGTTCACATTTCGATCTCAATTCCATGCAAAAAAATGCTTCTCATTCTGCGATTATCTACATGCGTTGACCTACAGACCATCATATGATATATGTTGATCTCCGACATAGGGCTATCGGACAACTCAAGCGTAGGTTTCACTGCCTGCATGGCGAGTTCCGCATGGCCTCTGACTGTTGCTGCACCATAATAGTAGCCTGCTGTGTGTTGCACAATATTGCAAAGAGTTTTCCAGGACATGACCTAGTTGAAGTCATTCCCGGGGTGGCACAAGAGGATGCACTTGATGTAGGTAGAGAAGATGGAGTAGATGTCAGGCGAGCGATATAGTGCAAGCACATTTCACTTAGGCAAGTTATGTTTTATTGTGATAAATGCAGTTATGTACACTGAGTGTTTGTTACATGCAAAACCTATCTTGCACCATCTACATTTGAGATGAGTAGAGCACATCCCTCTGCATCTTTTCTATTTCGAGTCGTAAACGCTGCTGTTTAAGGTGCTGAGTCTCTGAGAGCGCCTTGTAATAGTCACCTATCAGCCTATTCTGCTGCAGTGTGTGCTTACCTATAACACGACTCGTCTTCTTTATTTCTTGCAATGCTGCTATTGCCTCATGCATGGCAGCGCTCTTTACTGCAAGGTATTATTTTTCCTTTTCCAGAACACTTACGTACGAGGAAGTCGCCATGGCACTTTGGGGCAGTGGACGCACTCTATGTGCACTTCCAATATCTTGGTTGGATGGAGACGAAATGCGTTGCTCAGCACATTGATGGGAGCTGTTTCCATTTTGTTCCCGGTGAATAGTGTTTTCAGCACTTGTGCTTGGAGGCATTAAATGTGTATTTGTGTCACTGGATGTTGTTGCATTTGTACCGTCTACTATGTCATATGTTAGAGTGACTGTGTCTCCGCCCTGCTGTGTGTTAGTTGACACCAAGGTGTGCAGCACCGCGTCATCCCTATAGAAACAGATAGTAGACACAGAGTTACTGATGCAGAAAGGGAGAGGCATGTGGAGGCACACTCACAAAAAAGGGAAAGTTTGGCAATCTCACATTCTTGGTGGCTGCTGTAAGCGAACAATACAGAAATGCAGCAGTACATGTAGCAATTAGGCCACTTGACAAACAGTGGCGCATATCACGTCATGTTTGCCGGTACACGAAACTGTTACAACTAGGTACTGTATTTGGTAATAGTAAAATCTAAACAGAAAGACACACTCTGTAACTAATTGCAGCATTAATGCCGACCATGTCATTTTAGTCACATAATTCATCTTGCCCTCCACAGAACAGTGACTATGAATGGGGAGGTTCTGTTATCAGTAAAACCATTAAAAAACAAGTTAATTGTATAAAGTACACATGATTTGATTTGATTTTGAGCAAAAAATAAAATATAGATTTTGGCTTAATTAGTGTGACACCTGCAACTCCACATCACTCGCACACACACATGCATTAAACTACACTAGAAAGGAATAATGAAATAATGTGTCCAATACAAGGTAAAAACTGTAAACTTCGTAAATAGTATTCTCACCTCATGTCTATTCCATCAGCAATACCTTCCAGAATAGGTGAATTCGAACAAAGGACGTCCAGCGTTGCTTGTGGAAGTACCGGAAGGGCTGGCATGCTACCTCCTGCACCTAAAAGGATAATGTATAATAACTGTAAGACAGAGAATCAACATCACTCCACACTATGCAACTCTGCACACAATGCTAGCCTGTAGTGTTCTGTAACTTTTCCATTTTTGCTAGTTCTTCTTTGCTTCGTTGAAGCAGATTTGTCCACTGCTTTCTTCGGGCGTCCTCTTTGATGTTGGATGCGTACAGTTTAGTACAGTGACAGTCTCATCCCATGCTTTGCGTTTAGCTGCTTTAGTTGTCGAATTTGAAAATTTAGAACTAATACCGTTCTTCCGTTTTTCCACTTCGCGTACCAACTGTAACTTCTGCTCCTCTGTGTAGTTTTGACTACGCTTTGCCATGTTGCAATCGTTCAAAAACCGATCGACCAAATGCAGACGACATGTAGTCGTCTACAAGAACAACAACACAGCGCACGAAGTTCGGCATTCATTTTATTGAAAAGAATGGATTCACATTGCTGTGAATACAAGCTCAATTTCTCATTCCCAAAAACGCAAATAATTACGTGCAAGCTTCGCCAATCCATCTCTATTCAGCAAGTATGCGATGTGGCAGCCGGCAAGTATGCGATATGGCAAGTATGCGACGATATGGCGGCCGCCGTCCTCGGAAGGGAATCTGCGCATGCAAGAGGCCTACAGATGAGACACGAGACGGTGTAAAGCACAAAAGAATTCGAACGTGCTCATTTGCAGCACTAACGTACTGTGTTTTGCGTTACCTTTGCTACACTCAGCACTGCTTCCACGGCGAGCACAAGCGTAAACAAGACACGGAATGACCTAGGAAGCCGTAGGAGGAGCCCGTTCCAGGCGTCGGCCACTAGGGAGTCGTCCATCCTCCATTACATTGGACGATCCCAGCTACGACGCCACTTCAGCCCTCTAGATAATGCACCGTCGATCTCAAGTTCGAACCCAAGTGAGACCGTTGTAAGAACGTTCTCAAAATGCTTTATGCAATCCTTCCTGTCTCAAATCTGAGATGTTACTAATCTGAGAACGAACTCAGCGTGACATCGCACTCATCTTCGTCTTGTTTTATGCAAATAGCCCCTCACCACGAAGATGAGTGTGTGTTGATGTGACCTAGCTCACGATTATCACACAAGGTAGCAGGTTATTACAGATTACATCCGGTTGCTGTCCTTTCTTCTTTCTTTTTTCTGTTGCTTTGTTTAATTGCTGCAATACTGCGGCAATCAGCAGCGCAGCTTGGAGCTTTGGAGCTTTGGAGCTTGGAGCATGATTGGAGCAAGCATATTTACCGGTGATTGCCACTCTTTTTGTCCTGCTTAGCAATTTCTTGGTATTTCTTTTTAAAATTCATCCATTTGTGTTTCACCTGGGTGGCTCACACGACATGGCCTTTTTCATGAAGCGCAACAGTGGCACTATGCGTACAGAAGTCGGATATAGGTATGTTTATTTATTTATTTTACAATACTGTTAGTCCTTGTCAGGACAATTACAGACGGGATGGGTATCCTGCGGGTCAGAGCAAACGAATAACTCACATATAAGCAAACAAATACACGACAAAAGAAATATCACAGCACCACAAAATCATGCTCGAGATAATGTGTCAAGTGTACTAGGTAGCAAACTGGAAAAGTTGTTTACATCGTCGGACACAGGCGACTGACTGGGGTAAGCTGTTCCACAAATCAATAGAATCAGGAAAAAATAATACTTGAAGACGTGTGAGGTGTACGGCTAGATATTCTTGTCGTGATTGATTCGTTTGCTGCGACGGTCTACGCGTGTAATATATTTGCTACTGTCAATTTTTAACTGGTTGTGGTAGATGAGGAATAAAAACTTGAGCTTGGCTACCTTTCGTCGTTTGGGAAGAGGTTTCATATGTAGCTGCTCAAGCATATGTGTTACTGAGACAGTCCGTCCATAATTTCCCGTAATAAGTCTTGCTGCCGTCCTTTACAGTTGCTCGAGTTTATTAGTTTATTTAACTTCATTGTGTAAGGGTCCCAAACTATGCTAGCGTACTCAAGAACTTGGCGAACTAAGGTATTGTAAGCTGTTAATTTGGTGTCTCTGGTGCAAAGCTGCAGTCTTGTCCCCAAAGTCCACAACTTCTTTTTCGCTTTACTGCATATTATGTCACTGTGATCGTCCCATTTTAAGTTGTGATTCATGGTGAAACCCGGGTACTTGAAATATTTCACCTTATTTAGCTTCTGGCCTAGCATGCAATAATCGTAAAGTAAGGTAGATGCTCTGTTAGTCATGTGACACAGTACCGTTTTCTTACAGTTAACTGTCATGCCCCAGATATAGCGACACTTTGTAACATTGTCCAGACACTTAGACAGAAACGGTTGATTAATACTTTTCTCAAAAGCACAGTACAGTAAACAATCATCTGCAACCATTCTGATGACGACAGGCGCGCAGACGCGGGGAGCAATGTCGCTGATAAATACCAAAAATAATAGCGGCAAGAGCACAGAACGCTGGGGGACACCAGATGTAACAGGTATAAAATCAGAGTTGTGGTTCTTAATATCAACGTACTCAGAGCGACCTGTAAGATAAGGAGCAAGCCAGTGGAGAATACGTGTGTTTATGCCTGTTTGTTTAAGCTTGTAAAGTAATTTTGCTTGAGGTATGGTATCAAATGCCTTTCGGAAGTCTAGTGATATGATATCAACTTGAAGTCCTTTATTTAACGTTGCTGCAAAATCATGAACTACTTCAACTAATTGGGTTAGTTGTCGACAGGCCCTTCCGAAAGCCATGTTGACTACAAAATAAAAAATGTTGACCCCCTAGATGGTTCCTGAGATAGTGATTATGTGCTCACCCAAGCGGCACACAATATTGGGCCCATATTGGCTGGTCATTGGCGATACGGGTCCAATATGGGACCCGTTTCGCCAAGATTTCCCCCTTATTGGCTGAAAATGGGCAATATGTGCCCCATATTGCCCAGTTTGAGCCAATATTGAGAAAATCCTGGCGATATGGGCCCCATATTGCCCGCGTACACCGCCATATTGCGTGAAAATACAGAAAATGGTACGTACCCGTGTTGCACGAATGCCCAAGCAGCACGGCAAGATTGAACGTTGAAGCGTGTGGAAATACCCAATTCAGGACATCGTTACATGCAACAACTTCCCGCAGATGATACACACTGTTCGAAACAGTCAACGTACTTGGCAATCCCAATGTAACGTTCGCTAGAATTCGACAACACAACATTCTACGTTCTGGAAATAGCCACCATCTTCCTTCGCGATGCCAATGCCAATCGGTGGAGCCGACTGTTTCAGCGAGCGGGTTGTTATGGCGATTTCGGGTGATGCATTTGGGGCACTTTTTTCTGCCCCGAACCCGAGCGGTAAATTCGGGTGGTGCGGCCAGAGCAAGTTCGGATGTTCGCGTGTTCGGATGATGCACTACGGAGCAGTTCGCTCGCCCCAAGAGCACTTTTTTGGCTCTTGCTGCGAGAGGCCGAGCCAAAACCACTCTCAACTCTCTTCTTCCGCTCTCGACGGCGAGCATGCGCATATATGTGCCTGGCGAGTGTCGTCTGCCACGTATTGCTCTTGCGGCTGTCTTCCTGTCATATGGCCAGTCATCTGTTTCTTTGTTGCGTTCACCATTGACGGCATGGATCTTTACGAAAGTAGTAGCGATGAAAGTTCAATTGACACCGATAATGCGAATGACAAAGATTATATGACCTGCTTCCCGCAAGCTATGCTTGTGAACAGGTGAAAGTGCTCGACGATGCCAACGACATGCCGGAAGTTCACGAACACAACTAACGCACAATGCGTTGCGAGCGCAGCGACCCTCGCAGAAGAGCGGTAGAGCGTCCGACAAATTCGGGTGATGACTGCCCCAGAGCGACTCCCGTGTAGAGCATGCACTGGACCTGGGCGCTCTCGCTCGGATTACCAGGTGCATCACCCGAAATCGCCATTAGAGCGAAATCACGCGTCCCACAGCTAATGCGCATGTGCGACAGCTCGAACGGACGTTTCATAGGGCTAAAATGTCGCTCGTTGCTGTAATGATAACGGAATTGCGGCAGGTCAAGTAACACAATGTTTGATAGGAAGGGATGGCTCTTCTGTAAAATTAGGTGCTTTCATGTTGCTCCAAGCAGTGTGAATTGCTCTGACGTATGTCCGTCACCGTCACGATAGTGTTTCGCTCCTTTGTATTCTCGGAGCCGGTTGGAAATTCTTAGTTCACAGAATGTTGTGATCCCAATGAAGGCACCTTCATTGGCATTGATAACGCGGTCCGCCCCTGGGTGGGCCGTGTCTTTGAACGCGTGGCCGATAACAAGGTCGTCGGGGCAGTACCGCTTGCGGTGCTGTTCCTGAAGATCTTTATTGATCTTTGGCATTTGCAGTTCCGTGCGATTGCTTATGTCCTTCAGCAAGGCGGGCGTAGTTCGTCGTTTTTTTTTTGGGGGGGGGGCGATGCCGTGGTTTTTTTTTTGTTCTTTTCTTTTCTTTCTAATCATGTGCAACGTGGATCAATTAGATCCGCAGAAATAGAAAAGCAAAAATCAGAGAGAAGTATTATCAGGGATGGGACACTCCCATTGATCGCAATGGGGACGTTTTTCGGGCAGCAGCAGCGCCAAATACGAACCCAGTGGTTGCAAGACCAATTCTGCGCATGCGCATTCGCTATGATTTTGGATAAGGCGGCAGGTAGCGCATTCATCCGAGGACGCTGTTTTTCATGCTTATCCAACATGGGTGAGCGCTCTGCGGCCTCTCCGGTGCTGGGGTTCTGTGCCTTTCGTTAATTATTCAACTGGTTTACGAGGACGTCAGAAAGTGACAAAAGACAGATATTGGAATGGAAACACTGTATTCATCAAGCTTATTCATGGACATGCAAATATGATGTCACTACTTTTCTCGAAATCGTTGCACAGGCGTTGCAAAATAGCACAATTATATAGTTTACAAACACATCACAGGGTTTCTTCGCAACAAGTCTCTTCTGGAGGAGGCATGCTTTGTGACTTGCTTTCCAGTATCATGAAGCTTGGCTTTCAGGCGGTCTTTATATATTTGCAAGGTTCTTTGGCATGCCCAATGTGGATTTCCGTACGTACACAACGCTCCCGGCAGCTTCGGTGCTCTGCACCCCGAAAGACCTGAAAATAATCGAACAAATGTGAATCCTGCAATTCCAGTTTCCGCGCGTACTAACTACCTTCGCAGAGATACGAGTATTCTTATTCTTACCAGTGCGATTTTGCTTGGCGTATATCCGTGCATCCGGAACAGGTGTCTATGACATCTGTGCAATACAAAATCGCATAACAGTTCACGCACCCACGAAGGCATATTCATCATAACTCATAATATATTTCTACGGTTGCTTACTTTGAAAAACACAGGTTGATAAAGCGCACACTAACCCACCAGCTTCCACCTCCCACTGCTGCCACTCCAACTGTCAACGGTTCAAAGCTCGCGCCCAATGCTTCGGATTGCTTGCTGGCGGTTGAAAGGTTGAAAGGAATGTGACCACGTGACACACATTCTAAATCAAAGAGAACGAGTTCACTCAAAGAAACGTAGGCTCGCACTTTGTTCAGTTGTTGTAGAAGTACACCTATTAAGTGGGGGTTTGTTTTCGTAATGAAGAAGTCTTGCGAAGTGATGGCGCCCCGATCGATACTACCGTGGCGACACACTTGGCGCGGCCGCGAAACTCTCCCAGTGGCCCTCCTGTGGTATTATCAATGGTGAATAATATACAGGATAATGCTTTATTATTACACGGAGCCCCCGTTGGTGAAATATTGGCGCAAAATGGGCTTGCCAATATGGGCAGCCCATATTGGTCCAATATGGAGCCTGGTTGCACTCCCCATATGGGTCCAATATTGGACGTGCTGCTTGGGCAAGTACTTTGTAGGACTGGCTTGTTAGAGATATTGGATGATAGTTGTTAACTTCTTCTCTAACACCAGACATAAAAAGCGGGGCACCCTTAGCGATCTTCCAGTGTTCCAGAGGGGGGGGGGGGGATATGTTTATTGGGAAAGAAAAGAAAGGTCAGCCAGACGGAGGTCGGTCTTCCGGAACTTCACCACTGGACAAGGATTTCTTATATATCAAGTGCAGAAATTCGGACACGATTAATGCATACTTTCTAAGAAACTCATTAGGTATCATATCCGGACCGGGAGACTTTCTTATTTCTAAACTGGTTATCAGCTTAAGTATCCCTTCCATCGACAAGTTTAGATCGTCCAGCGCCCAGGACCGGCTGCCGACATCTCTACCGGACATTCAATATTAGGTATAAAAACACTCTGGAAAAATGCATTAATTGTCATGGCTATTTCTGCGGGATCGGTCAGTAGCGTACTATTGGAACGTAACCTTCTTGGAAGTGACTCCAGAACTTTCTGGGGTTTGACTTCATAAATCCTTGCAACGTGTAACTATAATATACGTGTTTCTCCTCAGATAATTTACACTTGAGGATAGTCCTAGTGGTGTTCAACTTATCTGATTCACCAGTAGGCCGATAGCGGTGTAACCGTCGCTTTAAATGAATGATCTGCCGGGTTACGCGGGGGTTCCGTTTATTCACAGCTTTAACTTTGTCGGGAACAAAGTCATTCATGCAATAATGGACACAATATTTAAATTTCATCCGTATGTCATTCACAGTTAAAGCATCGACACGACACAGTAACTCATTAAGAATATGTTCCATGTACGAGGGGCGTTGAAGTCAAACCGGGACTTTTCATTTTTCGCAAAAGTAAAATGAACTTACAGGCGAGAAATGAGTTTTATTTTTCAACGTAATCTCCAAGCTGCACTAATGCACTTGTCCCAGCGTTTCACGAGGGCTTTGATGCCAGCAGCGTAGAAATGCTTACCGACGCGTAGCAGCCATGATCGGACCGCATTCTTGACCTCGTCGTTGTAGCTGAAGTGGCGGCCCCCAAGGAACGCCTGCAGTGGCTCGAAGAGATGGAAATCGCTGGGGGTGTGGTCTGGACTGTAAAGGGGATGTGGCAGCAACTCCCAGCCAAGTTCCTGTAAGGTGCATGTCGTGAGATGCGCGGTATGCGGGCGTGCATTGTCCTGTAGGAGGAGGGACTCCTTTGGTGATGAGGCGCGGCTTTCCGAAACTGGATGTGTTCATGAATGATAGTGTTCAACGTTCCCACAGAAAGGTCCGTCTTTGGAGCCATTTCGAGACATGTTATCCGTCGGTCCTTGAGGATCAGGCGCTCCACAAGTTGGATGTTCTCAGCAACTCTGACACTGGGCTCTGAGCCGCCCCGGCCAGGGTCGTCCTGCACTGATGTACGGCCGTATCGGAACTGTTTGCACCACTCAAACGCTTTGCTGCGGCTAAGTGTATCGTGACCATACTGAGCGTGAAGTCTTTTGTGAATTTCAGATGACTTTACGCCTTCATTCACGAGAAACTTCATGACAATTCGCTGTTCGATGTGCGCGCTCACCTCGTTGTCGGCCATCTTGTCTAGTACGTGTCTTCTGTTTTGCACAAACTTTGGACCACTACGTGGTGAACGCGGTGGCCTGTCGCGTGTGAAAATGATGAAAAAGAAGTAGCGAGAGCCGTTTGTACAGTCAGGAGACAGAAAGTCCTGGTTTGACTTGAACGGCCCTCGTACAAGAGGACCCAGTTATCGTTAGCAGCATTGAAGTTTTTAACAACTTTATGTTCGCGCTTTGTCGTTCTCACAAAAACATTGACATAATATCAGAAATGCTGCTCTGTGATCGGACAAGCCCTCTATCACAATGACATCGCTGTCCTGCATAGAATTTTAAATGAACACAAAGTCAGGTACTGATTTCGAGTTTCTGGTAGTTTCGTGTACCTTACGTATTAAGTTGTAATGGAAAGTAATTTGCAGCAAATATTCAGAGACCTGATGGTCTGAGCCGAAACAACTGAGCTTAGCCCAGTTAATAGTTGGTAATTTGAAATCTCCTTGCAGCATAACCTTGTGGTGCGGTTTCACATGCTTATCCATGTACTCATGGACATGGAACGAGAATGAAGTGTCTGCATTTGTGGGACGGTAAAGTACTCCAACGACTATAAGGGAGCGACCAATTTTAACTCTGCACCATAAGATCGCTGAGGGGAATGGAAGGGGAAGGAGGAAACATTCTGCACATTTTTTATAAACAGGTGCAATACCCCCTCCCCATAAATTTAACCGATCAGGTCGAAACATACTATATTCAGGTGGGATGACGTCGTCATCAGGTATATCTGGTTTCAACCAAGTTTCTGTTATAGCAATAAGATGCGGTTCATATGACAACAGCATACACTCAAACGCAGTTACCTTGTTAATTATACTGCGTATATTTATACTCATACAGCGAAATTCATGTTTTTCTTAAACAGACTGTCACTCTCCGATGACTGCGTTTGTACCATTATGACAAACACTGTGACCAGCATGTGTTCTCGATGAGATGAAAAAAAAAAAAAAACTGGATTCACGGGATTGGCCACATTCTGTGAAGGACGTATTTTCGTAATGTCAATAATGTCCCTTGCTATACTGTCGTATTTGAATACTCGTTCACCAAGGAGTAACTTGTTGTAAACCTGCTTAAGTGTTCCTCCCTGTTTACTGGCGTAATCACGCAAGGTTTGACGTTCCATTCTTATTCCTTGTGAATAATCCTGCGAAACTGAGAACAGGGTTTCTTTTAGTTTATGACTGAGTGAACGTATGCTTTGTTTTTCTTTGAAGTTCGTATGGTTCACAATAGCCTGCCTTGAGTTCGTTGCCTGGCACGGTCCAAGTTTGTGTGCTCGCTGGATTGCAGAAGTTTCTAAGTGGATCCCTAGCTTTGACTCACACATCTCGATAACCTTACTTTATATGCATATATAATCTTACTTTATATATATTAACCCTTTTATATGCAATCAACCGTGATATGTCCGAATATACGTGAGCATAACATACTACATATTGCATCAAGTGCGTTGCACTATATTCTTATCCAGTAGCTTCCTGCACAAGTCTATCAGGTATTTCACTGCAGTGGCCAGTAATATCTTATACGTCCCGACTGCCGTGTAGACAGGATCCAATCACAGCACTATGCATTTATGTGGTTTGTAAAATGCTTCCTATGACTGATGCACCCACAGTTATGCAATCAACTATCTGCATGCAACTATCTGTAACTCTAACACGTTAGATAACGTGAGTCACTCGAGGAAATGCCGGATGTATTTGATGGCAAGAAAAATGGCGAGGAGCTCACGACCAAAAGTAACTGTAACCAGTCTCCGCTGGCTGAGTTTGCGCGAGAAAAATAAAATGCGAGTGGCCTCCAAACGGTGGAGATAATTTGCTAAAGCACGGCGCCGTCAGCGGTACTCGAAGCAGCCTCCATGACGCTTGTGGGGACATCATGCAAGACGTGGGTGAGGAGAGTGGCTGTAGCAATGTGTTAGCGGATCCTGGTGAAAGCAGCAGTAGCTTCGACGAGTATAAATTATATGTACGCAGTATTTTGTTTTACATTCTACACCATAAACCATAGCTCTATCTCGGCTACGGTCTGATATTTAACTTTCATGACTTAAAAGAACTGTAAAGTGAATTTCAACCCAGGGTTATCTTATGAGTTTATGAAAGCCTAGGAAGAGTACATTTCAGTTACGAAATATTACTTTTCGAATCCCTTTCTTTCTTGTCACCCCTTAGTCCTGACGAAGGCGGAGCTTCCGCCGCAACATCGCAGTGTCCCTTAACTTTTCACATGTAAATAAATAACTTCCCCCCCCTTTTTCTTACTTCCTATACCTTCATTCTCGGCGTCTCTTTTTTTTTTTTTTTCATTCACATCGAAAAATTTCGATTTCCCACCTTGGTCGATTTGAAATAAATAATACATAATGATAAAATAATAATGAAATAAAGTATAATATAAATAAAAACAGGAATTACCCAGCTTGGTACATTCTAGGCCAAGCAGGCCGCAATATAGTAACCTACTGGGGTGTTGACCGCTCTAATTTGAACTGACACATTTTGACCATGAAATGAAAAACTCTTATTAAAGTGCGTTTGTTGCGCAAAGATATACACACAGGCAAATCTGGCGAATTTTTCGTGGAACGTTTCCTCTCATTATACTGGCTGGATTGCTTTCTGACAACGACAAGGGTACAACCAGTACACGGAAAGAAAGTCATTGCACCAAACTTCTTTTTTTTTCACAATTAAAACAATGAATTAGTCAAAATTAATTAGGGTAATGCTCGATGGTCTAATACGGTCATAAGGGGGACACTCGACCTATAATACGTTGCCACATACTGTAACTGAAGAACAGAAACAGAAAAAAAAAACGTTTCTCGATTTTTTACGATTATGTCCATAACTAGCTTGGAAACCCTGCACATAAATCTGTTATATCGAAAATATTTCCACAAGCGGCTGCAGCACCGGTTCGTGATAAAAGAGGAGTGTTAATCCAAGTAGTCGTCTCGCGCATGTCTTTCGTGGTCGTCGTTTAATTTACTTACATGTTTCACACGTAAGAAGAATAGTTTGCAAAAAATTAACTAACATTTGATTGTGAAACCATCAAAACTAGTCACAGGAACTGTTACTTCATATATACGGCTAATAATATAAAATATTAGATCTAGCTGTTTGTCACCTTCATCAAATATAGCTCCCTTATTTTTTTCTGTGCTCGAGATAGCTCTTTGTGACTCTGACTGTAACTATACACATGTTGTTGATGTTCTTGTGGCTGACGCCGGGCCCAGCCGCTGACGCCAGGTCCAGTGACACAAAGCTTTCGGGCTTAGACGGGTCCGCCCCTTACAAAAATAGACGTCCTTTCTGTAGACATATAGACATGTATACCTCCTGTCCACTTTCTATAGACAGCTCCTTTCTGTATGCCAGAAAGTCCTTATAACGCTTATGTACATCCTGTACTCCTTTTCGGCATGCAGACGATGTGTGCGTTGTGTATAGACTTTCTGTATACTCCGCATGCAGACATTCTGTACATTTTATATAGACTTTCTCTATATGCAGACTTTCTGTGCACCACACATGCAGATATTTTCCCCATCAGCTAGGAATATCATATGCAATGGTTGCGATAATCAGTACATTTTATTTCCAATGTTAGTAAATATAACGATGTAACAGTAGTACAATACAACGCTACTTACACAAGGGCACGATTGAAAGCAATTCAATATCCACATGTAGTAATAATAATGCTTACATTTAGAGGGATAAAACGTATCGGAGTTCATAGCATCGCATTGATGTATGTAGATCCACTTCCCCCTTCGTTCTCTTCACCCACTTCGCACTTCGCAGCTGGAAATGGTCGAAACGAAACAAGCCGGCGCCGCAGTTACGTGCTTAATCTATTGTTAACAAACGCATCAACCAAGTCGGATAGAACACAATAAAAATAAGGCACGTTTATAGTGCGCGCATCTTCTAAAACAAAAATTTGAAGTCAATTTTGCAAAAGATGTATATTTATATACAGGGTGTTCCATTTAAGATAGACCCCATCTTTAAAAAATAATGAATCATCGCAGAAGAATGAAACCAAGTGCATAGTGTTACCAGTGACCTGGAGCATTTAATAGTATTTTTTGTCGCGCAATTAACTGATAAATTAATTTATTTAATTTTCTAACTTTTTAATTAGGAGGATCACACCGGAGTTGTCAAGTGTGAAGTTGTGGGCGTTGACATGAGAACGCGAATGCAGTGTGTTGCAACTCTCTAGCTCATACGAGTCTTTTTTTCCCGGGCCAGCAGACAGGGCCCGGAGTTCCGAAACAACGACGGAATCAGTTTCCGTCGCGCGAAAAGAGCGCTTGATTGCAGCGCTTTCTCACGGCCGCTTGACGAACAAGCATTGATGCCGTCCGTTCCACCGATGCTGTTATCTGTCACGGGTGCGGGGACACCAGCGAGGTCACTGCGGTGCTTTATCTCTTGATTCTTTGTTTTTTAGGCGTGAAACGACACAATACGCGGGAAGCGGAAGATAACTGCTCACGGCTTACCTTGAACCACGAGCGCGAGATTATTAAATCAATGAGAAAGAAACAAAAGCTGTGGGCTATGAAATTTATGAAGCCGCTCTTTTACACCTTGCACCCACTCTCTGCGTTGTAGCACAAGTTATGTATTTTCCAACAAAGAGACAGTAGGTACGATGCTTGTCCTAGATGTTGCACAGGGCAAGCAAGAAATGAAGGAAGCAAGCGAGCATGTAAATAATAACAGTAATAATTGGGGGGTTTATGACTATAGGGGAGACAACGGTGATCATGACCGACGCCACGGTAGTCGGCATGTGAATTAATTTTGCCTACTTGGAGTTCTCTAACGTGGGTGGAATCTTACACACGGAAGATCTTATGTAAGTCACACCAGGAGACGGCATGCATAAGCAATCCGTGCCTTCTAACAAATTGTTTGTGTGTCCGCCCGCGTTCAGAGCACTCGACCTTGGGAATGGAAGCAGGAAACGCTATTAACCAAGCCATCGTCTTTTTTTTTTTTTTTTCAAACTGGCAACCGAAGTTTGTTCAAGCAAACAAAGAATTAAACGAGTAGATAAAAATAGTATGTCTTCTTTTTCATTCAACTTATTTTACAGAACATTGCACAGGTATTTTAACATGACCGAAACAATACTATGTACATTCAGAGCAGGTGTTCGAAAAAATCGCCTTCCTCAGTCACACAAAACATGCATCTCTTAATTGTGTCCTTCGTTGCCCTCCGCAACGTGGCCGCGGGGATTCCACGTCACACTTCCGTGATCCTCGCCTTAAGGGCGTCAGGTGTTGTTGTCTCCTGGTCGTACACGCGATCCTTCAGATATCCCCACAGAAAGAAATCTAACGGCGTCAGGTCTGGGGACCTCGCAGGCCACGACACAGGTACAGGTAGGCACGAGCTTGGCTAGAGCTGTGGGCGGGTGCGCCATCGTGCTGAAACCACAGCTTGCCAAGCCGTGCCAGTGGAACGTTGGCGCAGAACTCTTCCACGGGGCCCAATAGAATCTCATTGAGGTACCTCACCGCGGTCAGTGTCCCATCAAGGAAGACGGGGCCAATGAAAGCTCCGTCGCAGATACCGCACCCCACGTTGCGACCACTTATACTGTTGGCGCGTCCTTCCAAGCCAATGCAGACTAGTAGCGCTCCAGTAATGAGCGTTATGTAAGTTCACCTGTGCGTCACGAGAGAAATTTGCCTCGTCAGTCCATATGACATTTCGTAGAAATTGGGGGTTCTCATCGACGATCTGCAAAAGCCAGTTGGCGTAGTTCAACCGGCTTTCAAAATCCTTTTGTTCCAACCTTTGGTGAAGTTGTATGTGGTATGGGTGGAGGCCTGCTTCTTTTACCACTCTAAACACCGTAGACAACGGGACGTATGTCTACCTGCTCGCCTCGCGGAGGCTAGCTTCAGGGTCGGCCTCAAGAAATGCCAAGATGTTGATGCGAACATCGTCTGACAGCTCCGCTGGCCTACAACGCTCCTTGATGAACCTGCCATATTGCTTCAGCGCCTCGTATTGACAGACAATAGTCGATGGGTGTGGTCTTGTGCCAGGGTGCCACCTCTGAATTATCTTGAGTGCCTTTTTCTTTTTGTCCCCTGCAGCACCTAGGGCAAGGACCATGTCCGCTTTCTGTTCGTTGGAGTAGGGCATTGTTTGTCCCTCAGAGCGTTCAACAAAGAATGTCGGCACAGTGATAGCCCACAGCTTTTCTTTCTTTCTTATTGATTTAATAATCTCGCGCTCGTGGTTCAAGGTAAGCCATGAGCAGATATCTTCCGCTTCCCGTGTTTTGTGTCGTTTCACGCCTAAAAAACAAAGAATCAAGAGATAAAGCGCCGCAGTGACCTTGCTGGTGTCCCCGCACCCGTAACAGATAACAGCATCGGCGGAACGGACGGCATCAATGCTTGTTCGTCAAGCGGCCGTGAGAAAGCGCTGCAATCAAGCGCTCTTTTCGCGCGACGGAAACTGATTCCGTCGTAATTTCGGAACTCCGGGCCCTTTCTGCTGGCCCGGAAAAAGAAGACTCGTATCAGCTAGAGAGTTCCAACACACTGCATTCGCTTTCCCATGTCAACGCCCACAACTTCACAGTTGACATCTCCGGTGTGATCCTCCGAATTAAAAAGTTAGAAAATTAAATTAATTAACTAATCAGTTAATTGCGCGACAAAAATACTATTAAATGCTCCAGGTCACTGGTAACACTATGCACTTGGTTTCATTCTTCTGCGATGATTCATTATTTTTTAAAGGTGGGGTCAATCTTAAATGGAACACCTTGTATATGTCGCTCTGGTAGTGTTCGTTGGATAGACTGCCAAGCCAAGCCAAGCCAAGCAAAGTCTATCTTGCCACATGTGACTCGTAAAAGCACGTGGGTTTCTGTTTTCTGTGTAGTTAAAGTGGCGTTGGACCCAGTGTGACGCTAATGCGATGTGTTGGAACGCTTTGCATGTGTTTACTCAGTATGGGACTAGTGTTCTTGACGGAACTGCCTTCAGTTATACATATCTTGGTGAACTATATGGAGGTGCGGGCCATATACCCCATAATGGACATGGTTGATGTTGCCGCAGCCACAGAGATAGTGAACGAACCCACGTTTCCCCCACCCCCACCTTCACCCCCCGAAACACGAGTCACGAGTCCACGTTGGTGGACGGATACATCGGAAAGGCTTTCCATATCACATGGAAGGAGGGGGAAGAGCCGGCGAACGCTATTTTAGTGCAAACTGGTAAATAGTCACCCTTTCATTTCGTCTTGTATCTCAGCATCTTGCAAATTTATGTTAGCGCGGTAGAGAGAAAGCACGAGACACGTACAGCTCAAAAAGCTCTGTATCGTGCTGTTGTCACTATACCTCGTTCAGGTTTACAAGATTTAGTTGCCAGTGTGCCTGTATGCGCAGGATATCATTTTGTTGCCGGCTAGTTCCATCTCAAATCGAACAATCCGGTACACTTGATGTCTCGAATGAATGTGAAAAAAAAAAAAAAACATATATATATATATATATATATCCGATCCAACTTCTCAAGAGATATATATATATATATATATATATATATATATAGTTGAAATAAATGGGAGACAGAAGACGAAAGTAGGGGAAGTAACAAAAAAGGGGTTTATTAAAACTTAAAAATCATAAAAGTTAGGGAGGATGTCTACGTTACGGCGGAAGCTCCGCCTTCTTCGGGACAAAAGAGCTAAATGTGGCCACGAGGCTGATAAGGGGCTTGGGAGGATGGGAAGGGGATATATATATATGTTGAAGCCATCGGTGAGTTAGGAGAAATAAACGCTTTCGGAATTCTCTGCGCTGCGCGGTTCGGCAAATAGGAGAGGAGGAAAAAACTACTTCTCAGAAGACGATGTCGTCGCGCGCAGGTTTGAGCGTTCCCTACAATGCCATTTATTGTCGCATTGTAGTAATTTCTTGATCTGGCTTTAGACCACCTAGGGGACAATAGGTTCCTGGTTTGGCAGTGCGGTGTCGGTTTTTGTTTGTCTGCAATAAAATATCAAAGTTGACTCAAAGCACTGAAAAGCACGATATTCACTGCAACTTTGCGGACGATGTACATAACGGATAAGATTGAGCTATATGCCGCTTAAAACTGTCATTCATGGGGCTATCAAATTATATATAATTTGCTACTCTACTCTGCCCGAAACGTAAGCGATATCTATTGAAGTAGCACCATACCACCGAGAAATGACGAATTTTGGAAGGCTTTATCTAAAAAAAAAACACCAAAAACTTGGCTAAAAAATCTTATATGTTGTATGTGGTCCCGTGGACTATGCACAGAAGAAAAATCAAAATTCGGACTTGATCGGTAGGCACACCGTGAATTTTTTGCCACCCCTATACGCGGAGCGCATTCAAGCGGGCGGCAGTGTGTCCCGCGTGTTGTAAAATCGATTTTTTTAAAGGGAGTTTCAACTTCTGTCTTCACTTGCAAAGTAATTGCTAGCATTTGAAGCCGTTGTGAGCGTTTGCGCTCATAACAGTGTTGTAATCGCGCTCGCAATTTTTCCGGGTTGTCACACATGCATTGTAAGTGCTGGGAAGCCCGTGAAGAACACAATGCGTTAGCATACTTTTGCGTCTTTATAAGAGGTATATTTGTCCACGGTGATCATATCGAAGCAGATTTACTGTACACAGAATAAAAACAACCTGACAGCGAAGAAGTCAAGGTAACGAAGGTAAGAAGGCAACGTATGTTATGCAGAGCATCCCGGGTGGATGAGAGTGCTCGTGTCATGAACTGCTTTAGGCTCTTGTAGGAGCCACTTTCCTTAGTGTTACGTTTGGTGGCAGGTTCTTGTCTGATTTTCTTGATACGCTCTTCTCACATTACATGCTAACTCGCTGCAATCCTGGCAGTTACCTCTGGATGTTCCTGCAAGGCAACACCGTAAGCGGTCTCCAGTTTACGGCCTGTCTTTCTGCCCATTTCTTCACGTATTTGGGAGTGTTTCCGCTGTGCATATGCCCCCACTGACTTCCTTCTTTACTTAAGCGGTGTGACGTTAATGGCTTCAGATGATATATATACTCAATGATTTCTTCGACCACGTCGGGCTGGTGCACAAACGGCTCACCCTGTGAGTTTCCTTCAAATGTGGGCGACATTGCTGCTTTCTGTGATTCAGCCACGTTTGCTGTGAAGTACTTGAATCAGCTCCCGTATGGCTAGGCCATTCCTGTTACGCCTTCGGTTTGATCCGCCGGAACCAAATTCTTTATGGCAGCTACGCCGATCTCCGAAGCAAAGCGAAAGTTCTTTGTCAGAAGCACTTTTTCCTCTGTACGAGGCGGTAATCAGCACAATACACACGGTCAGCGCTGTACAACGAGGATGCCATTGAGGTATGTGTGATGCCAGGACGACAGAGTACAGTGATACAGATGTCTTCACATACTCTGTATAAGGGCACTCTATGCACTTCTGTACTCTAGGATGATGCGAAACTTTGCGCAAGGTGTCTTCCGAGAGTTAATCCGACTAGGACCTTCCCATGGTCGCAGCATGTCGAACCGAATAACATATTGGACAGCGGCGCTAGTCGGGCTGTTTCGGCAAGGTTCACAAAAGCCACCATGAATTAGCCTTGAATGTGTGCGTAAGACACTACACAACGACACTTTCTTCTGTGCGATTTCTGCCGTCCGAGGTCGTGGAACCGTATGTTACAGGCCGGTTACTGGCGCCACTAGAGCGCGGTGGCGGTTGCAGAGCGCTGCGTAGGGTAACAGGAGAAGCAGAGGAAAAGGAGACGGGTGTGGCAGCGGGCGGATCATATGTAGTACTTGCTTGTATGTGCGCTATGATTAAATCCAGTCATACTTTTTAGGTTGTCTTGAATATACTGCCTAGCTCACGATCTAACACGTAGGAAAGGAAATGTTTTAAAGAATGCTGGTAGTCACTGCGTCTATCCTGACATAATGTGTACAGTAAATATGCTTGTTTATAATCACCCTGAACAGATATACCTGTTACAAAGATGTAAAAGCATTCTTTTCTTCACGGGCTCCCAGCACTTGCAATGCATGTGTGACATCCCGCAAATAAGTGCAGCACATCTGGTTGCTCCGCAATCTACATTCAGCGATTACAACACTGTGCATATAGCATAAACGCCCAGAACGGCTTCAAATTGTGGCAATTACTTTCATGTGAAGACAGAAGTTGAAAGTCCCTTTGGAAAATCCGATTTTGCAACAGGCGGGACACGGTGCCACAGCTTGAATGAGCTACGAGTATAGGGGTGGCAAAAAATTCACAGTGCGCCTACCGATCAAGTCTGACTAAACTTGGTCAAGTCTGACTTTTGATTTTGCTTCTTTGCGTAGTCCAAGGGACTACCTACGACATATAAAATTTTCGAGGCAAGTTTTTGGTGTTTTTTTTAGATAAAGGCTTCTGAAATTCGTCATTTTTGATGGTATGGCGCTACTTAAAGAGGTATCGCTTAAGTTCCTGACACAGTAGAGTAATAAATTATATATAATTCGATAGCCCCGTGAATGACAAATTAAACGGCATCAAGCTCAATCTTATCCGTTTTTCACATCGCCTGCAAAGTTGTAGTGAATATGGTGCTTTTCGGCGCTTTGAGTCCACTTTGATATTTTTTTGCAGACAAACAAAAACCAACACAATGCGACGAGAAATAGACTTGTAGGGAACGCTCAAAACTGCGCGCGACGACATCGTCTTCTGAGAGGCAGTTTATCAGTTCGAAAGCGTTTATTTCTCGTAGCTCACTGATGACTTTAACATATATTTTTTCCCTCTTGATTCGAGACATCAAGTGCACCCGATTGTTCGATTTGAGAGGGAACTAGCCTGCTTCTTTATGAGTTCTTCGTCTGACGTTTGTTGGTTGAACTTCTTTTCCGTCGTTTTGTAAAGCCTAAAAAATGCTAAACGTAGAAGGGCGGACTAGCAGGTACATGGCAGCGGAATGGTAACCCACAACAAGGAAAAGGGGGACGAAAAGGTGAAAAAAGGTTTGAAACTTCTTGTCCTTTTCATTCTCGTTTTCCTTGTCTTGGGCCACCATTCCGTTGAAAAAAAGACAAAAAGAAAACATATTGTAAATGCCTGAATAGTTTTTCTGAACTTTTAATGCTTCATTTTGTGCCACTCTTCTTCTTACAAGGAACGCCATTCCTCCATTCTGTATTTTCCATGTGCTGTTGTTGTTCTATGTCGGTTCCAGTGCTCATTCTCTTTCCTTTACAGAGTGTACTTGCACCACTTTTAACTGTTCATATTCTCCACTCAAGACATGCTTAAGTTCCATGCTCCAAAAGATTAATAAACAGAGAGGGGAGGAGTAATGCATCTAACGCAGGAATTACACAAATAGACAAGAAAGCTATGTTGCCTGAGATATTGCTGACTTTCCCTTTCTTTGCTCTTTACCCATATCTATATCAGCGCACGAAGAAGGAAAGGTGTGTGTGCCTTCGTCCCTCAGAGTGCTCCGAGGTATGGATGAAGGATAAACAAGAAAGTTATTGTGTAGAAATTCTGTATAGTTCCTGGCTACTTTCTGTGGCTACCGCGTGGAAATGCTGTATGGTTTCAGGTTACTTTCTGTGGCTGCCGTGTAGAAATACTGTAGTTTCTGACTACTTTCTGTAGCCCACGGTCACATGTTGTTTAGGGATGTTCTACAGAAAGACGTGTGCCAATTGCATACAAAAAGGACACAGAGGGCGAGAGAATGGATATAGAAAGTGTCCATAAATTCTGTGAATTCTGTGAAGCGGGGTATCATATACAGACTTTCTGCAGAAAGTGCACTTTTTTTTGTAAGGGGCGCGCATAGTGATGTACGTTCCCTGTAGGTAAATGACCGAATAAATAAATACATAAAGCTTAAGTACGTTGCCTCCGACATGCGAACCCCCTCCAATCTACTCAAATGGTCTTACTCAAAATAACTTGGTGCCTTCTCCATAATTAGTATCATACGACGAGCGTAACATCGATGAAAAATAATTTACAGCTACCCCGTCTTGCTACACGCAGCAAACACGTCACGTCTCGCTGTATTTAATAAAATTTTGCCATCACTCTGCGGGTCTACGGGATGGGTAACTTCCCATGCCTTCATACCTCCCATTCCGGGTCGATCATCAGCACGGGGTCGGAAATAATGTGCTGTCAAAGAACAGCAGCAACAGCAACAATTCTATTTAAATGGTAATGAGTGGGGGGGGGGGGTTCCATCGGCAGGGGCGGTACACTACCCCATTGCTGTCAAAGTAGAACTTCATTTCCGCTCTTCCATTCCTCGTACTTCTGAAGAGCGTCAGTACCTTCCTGCACCGATCACTGACATGCAAGATTACTTTACATTTCACATTGCCATTGCTGTCATTTTGAATCATGTGTAACCCTTATACAGGAAGCGGCACAAAACGTGTCACGGTACGGTACAGCACGGTACGGCACGAAACGGAAGAACGGAAAAATATGCAGTCAACGGCTCCCGTCTGGCAATTAAGTTTGCCATCTTCAAAATATACTTTCTGTCGAGTATATAAATAATAAAATAATACTGTCGAGTTTCAGTTGCAATAAATAGAAATTTCTGAATTGAACGCACACGAAATCGGCCGCAAAGATGCGATGAGAGGAGGACATGCCCCTGCACTGTACCAATGGGAATCCATGTAGCCTCAGATTATTATCGCGGTGTCTCTTCCTTTCCCTTTCCTCTTGTTTTTTGCAGCGTTCTGTCTATCACCTGGGCAGGGGCACGTCCTCCACTCATCGCATCTTTACGGCCGATTTCGCGCGTCAGAAAAAGCCGATTTTCCCAACTTTTTTTGCACTCGCTGTAGCATTACAGATTTCGGCTTCCGGTGTATTCGACTAAGTTCGCCACGAGCTTGGTGATTCTGTAAAAAAGAAAAAGAAGACGCCATGTTTACTAAGCAAATTTCAGAGTTAAATTCAGAAATTTCAATTGAATGCAATTGAAATTCGACAAAATTATTTTTTGAAGATGGCAAACTTAATTGCCGCACGGGAACTGTTGACCGCATACTTTTCCGTTCCACCGTTTTCTTATAAACCCCAAATGACACGTTTCGTGTCGCACCCTATATACACTATGTATGATTTACTGCAGCATTTTATACTCCCGTTACGTACCATTGTAGTCTCATTTAAGCTATCCTGTAAGCAGTTTCTCTACGTTATGTTGTTCATCTTAGCCTTTTTGCAAATAAATAAACGTGCACAACACATAACATCAATTCTCCACCTGGTGACTTTGGCATATGGTTCGCACCGCGCACTGGGTTTATTTTATCCCGGCTTAGCCATCCAAAAGGTGTTCAAGTATTGCACGCTTCGCACGAGAGCCCTTTAAGTTGATAAAAATCCGACAGGGATTGTAGTCGGCTCTGCTCGAGGCTCCTATGGTGCTTTCTTCCGGCATGCGCAGAGATCGTAAGCGCTTTTCGCCACCGGAACGGCGGGAAACTTTTCTCTTTTCCACGGCAATGCCCAAATGCTCCGAAGCGTGAAAGCGTGAGAGCTCTGAAAGCTGCCGCGCGAAAGATGGTTGGATTGTACTTTTGTTCATGTTTAGATGAAACAGGCACAAAGACGGGACAACAAAGAATCAAGGAACCGCGCACCACTCCTTGCTATGCGTTTTACTTTTGTTGTTTGTGCAGGAAGTGCGGAGGACTTTGACCTGTCGGCGCGTGCAAGAGAAAGGCTTTTTTATGCATCAGTCCAGTTATTTAGCAACGAACGAGGTAAAGCGGATGTAGGTGCTTTGGTAGCTGTGCAAGGGTGGTGTTTATATCTTACATGGCTGCTTCGTGCTTCTGAAAGGGTGGACAAATACGAACTATTTTGCTCTTAATAGGCAACAGGAATGAATGCCGTGCGATGTATTGGCACCATACATCACCACAGCTGTACCACGTTGTACGTCGCAGTAGAGTTGACAAAAGTGTGATTTGTGCTGCGAAGGCTCTAGATGAGTGAATTTCAGTTATTCACTTACAGTCATATCTCGATTATCCGGACACCTCGGGAGTCGTCACTTTTCCTCCGGATAACGAATTTCCGGATAACCGAACCAAGCGAATTTCCCGGGAAACCCGAAAAATTTAGGAGACCCCATTATATTCCAGCAATAAAATTGGAGCTCGGTTTAACCGCACTGACTCTTCGTCGTAGGATTTCTGCCCTGCTGCTCTTCCGCAAAACTTTCCAGAATAGCTTCCTCTACTCCTCTATTCTGTTGCCCCTAGCCAGGTATCTCACCGTGTGGATCATGCCTTTAGGGTAAGAGAATACCGATGTAATACTCAGCTTTTTTCCGAGTCCTATGTTCCGCGAACTTCACGTTGGTGGAACGATCTTCTCCATGACATTGCTACAATTAGTGATCATTTGACTTTTAAGTAATCAATCCAGGATTTATTCTGCTCGCTTTCGTTCTTTTGGTGTTTTGCTATTTTTTGCCTTGTGTTCTTGTACATATATTCTTGCTTATTGTATCCTATGGGATGTATGGCGTGCCTGATTTTCTCTTTTCTCTTATGTTCATTTGTCTCTATTATTCTGCTATGCTCCACTCCGTCATGTTGTACCCGCTTTGCGGGCCTTTGACGTACATACAATAAATAAATAAATAGTACGAAACAATGAAAAGATCGTTACTTCAAAAATTCATGCTAAGTGAGCTGCTTAAAAATATTTAGGCACGCATGGGTATAATCAAAACTACAGCCAAAAGGGCACTTCACTGCAAAACACACTAAGGACCACCGTTATTCAGAGTGCCATCGTTTTGTTTCCGGATTCGTTCAAAACAGGAGGCGTACGTCTTTTTCGTGACAAATATGCAATTACAATAATTGCCCCGAAAATGTGTACGTTTCGCTCTCCCCTCCGTTCTGCTTTAAGACTGCTGCACAGAAGAACGGTGTACGTAATAGCGTGAATGTGCAACGTGATCGCGATTCTACGAAGCTCCCGAGAACCACGAGCGAACGTCCGCCTAACTCACTCAATCACTGCTAAAGATTAATTCCCAGCATAAGGCGTTTCCAACAACATCGTGCAAACGTAGCATCAATATAGACCCCGGAAAGCGTGCTTTGTCTGCATCACTCTTGGAACACGCAGGGAAGCCATGCTTTACATTACAAAGATGTACGCGCAGAAGCCATAATCCGCAGGCAATAGAATTCATTGAAACAAGGATGTCGAAAAATAAAAAGGAAATGGTACTGATAATTCGCGGCTTTACTGAAGGTGCGCGCGCACCTGAAGGTTCTTTAACGTGCACTGAACTCTCAGCTAGCGGCAATCCACATTTAACGTCCGTCGCGGGAGACGGCGTATCTAAGCATCTTGTACCCTGCCACCATGTCCCAGGCCGGGGTCGAATACGCCACTTTGGGATCGGCGGTCTAACACGGATCCACCGAAGCTGGTAGCTGGCGGCCGAGCGCGTCTATACCGCTCACTTCCCCCTGCGGGTCCCAATGCGGGTATGCGGTTATACAGACAGCACTGCGGGTGCGGGTCCCCCAGATTAAATTCTTGCGCGTTCGGGTCACACACGCGCGGGTACTGTGCGGGTGCGGGTCCAAGTTTGCTTACCCGATCTCACCTCTAGTTATGAGCTTCGAATCCGAAAATATTATTCAGTATCTCGCTCTACCGCTTTTATTGATCCCAATACTCAATGACCAATAGATAAAAGTGTATTTGAGATTTCATATTATTCAAATAAGGAGACGCGCGGATCCAATCCGGGCGTACCCACCGTTCAATACTCAGCAACAGTTTCTTCACTGTACTCCATATATCCTCGTGCTCGATCTTCCCAGAATAAACAGAAAATGGCGATGATAATCATGCGCAGTCCCATAACCACTGGAGGGCGCTACCTGTACGGGGGGGGGGGGGCGAGTGATGTAGGGGAAAGGTGCGGTCAGCCTGCTCTGAAGTGGCGGCTCGGTGCACCCAGGGGAGGGTGAAAGAGGGAGGGGAGAGATGATGGTGGCACAGGAGAGGGAGGGGCGTGCTAACCCTCTTGTTCTGGGATTTGGGTAGTCCAAGAGGACTACCCACCACAGAAAACATGCGAGCATCCCTCAGAAGTCTTCATTGGGAAGCTCCCTGTACCACGGTAACCGCCAGGATTATTGGCGAAGCTACCCCATCCTCGGCGCTACCTGTAAAAACAGTCCAAAGCACAATACGCTTGCGATACAACCAAATGTCGCCGTTATTCGTCATTTTTCTTTTATTGTTCGTTTATGAGTAGCGTCTCTGCATTTCCCTTGCTGCAACCCCCCCTTTATTGCTGTGGAATCTGCTCCGACAAGTTATCGTCCTTTGTGCTGATCGATTTTGCATCCAACGGGATTCAAATTCTTTATTGGTTTAGCTCAGTTTGAAAAAGAAGAAATATATGGAGTGGCTGAGCGAACACTACTCAGCTATAGGAGAACGTGTATTCAACGAGGGTTCTGGGGAACGATATCAAGTGGGGCACGACTAAGAGACGGTGGCCAGTGGGCCAGTACATTGTCGATGTCAAGAGTACCTTTGACGTATCTGTCCAATACACCCTGTAGGACTTCGCCGGTTGCCACGTATCGCTCACAGCTGAGTACTATGTGCTTTGTTGTGCCGCTGTTGTTGTTGGTGGTGTTGTGTGTGTGTGTTCTCTGTTCCATACGCCCCTTCGTAATATTTGCCAATTGGGCACACGTACCCCCGACTGTACAGGAAAAAACCCAAAACCTCTATCGTTATGGCAAGCGGCTTTTGCTCCAGAATTTTTTACTGTTTCGTCGAACATGCACGTATTTAATACGTCGAACCGACTTTCAAACCGGTATAAGTGTGTCGTTAACTGATTTCGCAAGATATTGATACGGGCAGCACAGCGTGGTGATGGCAACGGTTTAATGGACAGAATGAGAATGGCCGTGCATGACACGCGCCCGTATCTGCCGCAACCGTCGTCGTCGTCGTCACATTGCCCCCCTCCCCGAGGCGTGACCTGCGGGACACGACAGATGAAGAGTGCCATGCTACCGGGGGCAAAATAGGTGATGTACTCGACGAAGAGCGAGGCGACGGTGTGGTCGATGATGGGAATGGCTCGATGCGGTGGCGTTCGAAGGATGGACGGGTGGGCGACGATGGGACGATGGTGGAATGACGCTGTGCTTCCTCCAGGGTCGGGGCTGATGGTATCCTCCACTAAGCGCTGCCGTCGCGGGCGTCGTTGGGCGCCTTCGGGGCTGGGGGCATCTTCAGGGCGTATTTCATTGTCGTCTCTGGTCGTCGTCGTCTCTTGTGGTCCTGGGGTAGCGGCTGGGGCGTTGATGGCCAGAACAACACCGCTTCGAAGAAGGATGCCCCGCACCACCACCAAATGATACGGGCAGCACAGCGTGGTGATGGCAACGGTTTAATGGACAGAATGAGAATGGCCGTGCGTGACACGCGCCCGTCTCTGCCGACACCGTCGTCGTCGTCGTAACAATAGAGAGTTTTAGCAAACCTCTTTCTCCCGCACGGTATGCTACGGTCGGCGCGGCTGCCCAACTGCGCATGCGCACATGACGCCACGCACACGGTATCTTTTCGTATCTCCGCACGGCAGCCTCGCTTACCAGAGACTCTTACGGTTAAGGTTTCTGTCATGGCTGCGTCGTCTGCTTCGGTCCCTCAACCACGAAAACGCTTCACAGTCACAGATGACTTGTACCTGTTGCGTGAGGTTCTCGCGGAGAACCCCTACGAGGCGCCCACCAAATGGACGTCGATCGCCGAGGCCGTAAGCCTTGTTTCGGGCAAGGCGTTCACTCCCCGGGCAATCAAAGAAAGGACGGAGTTACTCCTGGCACAGTTCAGGAAACAGGACTGGCTCAATCTCAGAAAGGAAGTGTATGCCATATGAAATCGAAGTGTGTACTGCACGTTGGTGATGATATATACCTATATGTCAGGCAGGAAAAGGGCGCCGGACGCTTCGTTGAAGTGCGTCGTTGCTGGGGCTTGTTCGCGATGTGCGCTTGTTTCGTTCCTCGCTCCCACGAACTGTTGTCTCCCGGGAACACCAAAATACGCACGACTTGGGCTTGCGTATGTCATGTGTGCGTGTCTGTTTATGTAAATTGTGCCGTACATGGAGCTGGAGAGCTGCGCACACACACATAGTGAGGACACACGTTTCCAACTTTCATCTTTGTGTACGCGTGTGCGTAGAGTGTTCGCTACATTTGAGTGGAAAGGTGATCGTACAAATGTACTATTTTTTCACAGGTCAGGGACTGAGGAGGAATACAGAGAAAAGGAAGTCCTCCTGAATGAGCTCTCTATGCTGGAGAAGGATTTTGCGCAGAAAAGGGGGAAGACGGTGAACAAGAAAGCGCAAACAGCAAGGACAAGCGACGCTGCACTTTCTACCTTGCTATGTGTAAACGGTAAGCCGCCAGGATTCCCAAACATGCCCCAAACACGCCCCAATCCTTTCCAGGTGTTGCAGCACGCATATGTGCTAACATTGCTTGATTGGCGTATCCTATACACGAATGTATTGACAACACACAGAGGATCACACATGAATAATTTCACCTTATTGTTACGTAGCGCTAGTAGGCACACTACAGTTGGGGAACGTTTCATTCTACGGATGTCTTGTAGCTAATGCGATAGCGTTTTCACATCGCAATAACACATAAGCTGAATTGCGACTTGAACACTGTCAGATCAGCAGGACAGGCTGTGTGATGTTAGAAAGTCACATTAAAGAACCACTTTTGAAAGAGGTGAAGACCCACAGGCTGTAACAAACAAGGTAACATATAGTTATAATAGAGTGCTGTAATTCAATACATGTACACTAATATGCGTGGCATGATGAGAACAGTTATCACATTTGATGTGGTACTCAAACACAAGTTTTCTCAAGTGTTCTTCAGCTAAGAACTGCCAACTTGTCCCCCGCAAGGCCCAAATGACTATGTAATACTCACCTAGCAATAGGTATTTTATTAAGTTGGGTTATACATGCATGTACTACATGCAACAAGCTTGTCTGAAATCATCAATGGATCGGTCAGTGGCCCGTATTTGTTGGGTTGCCATCGAAGATCCTGTGCCAATGTTGTATTTCAGGGAGGATCATCTGTCACACCATCTTATTGTTTGAGATGCACGATATTGCACGAGCAACAGGTTTCACAGAGCATAAACCGGAAGCTGACTATTTTAGACAAGTGTGTCACATAGTCTACAG
Source organism: Ornithodoros turicata (assembly GCF_037126465.1). Taxonomy (NCBI): domain Eukaryota; kingdom Metazoa; phylum Arthropoda; class Arachnida; order Ixodida; family Argasidae; genus Ornithodoros; species Ornithodoros turicata. The sequence goes on from NC_088201.1 coordinate 109,216,182, forward strand.
AGTAAATATCCCTCGTCGCATAATTCTGTGATGTAATGAAGGAACAAATTTAGAAAACATGACTGCTCTTTTGTCAGGTGCAAGTACTGAAGAGGCACAGCAGTGCTCACAGACTATGGCTGCATCACTTCTGCAGAAAATCTGCCAAGGGGAGGTCGAGACTGAGGCCTCATCACCTGCGCACCTGCAGAGCAAGAGAGCCAGTTGCAAGAGGAGAGCGAGGTCCCAGTCGTGGTACCACTCATCAGCAGTTCGGCAGGGTCTGTTGCCACACTCCACTGCACTGCCCCAGGAACAAGTGCAGTGCCACAGTGCAGCAGCACAGCGACGGGCAATAATCAACAGGCTCGTCGTGGTGGTATGTGGATATGATAGCTGCAGGCCAAGAATTGTGTCTGTTTGGTCAGAACATGGCTCTAGCTATAAAAAGTGAGCCCAGAGGGCGCAACTGGCAATGTTGTGCTGGCACTTTGTGCAATGCTGATTCTGAAATGTTCTTTCCCCCAGGAAAAAGAAAAAGAGCCTCTGAAGGTGTTCAGTTCCTGGAACGACAGAACCAGCTGCAGAGGGCCATCCGGGAAAAGGAGCTTTCCTTGCAGGAAAGACGACTGCAGCTGGACAGGGAGATGTTTGAACATCAAAAACAACTAGACGTAAGGAGGCTTGAAATGGAGGAGCAGGATAGAATGTCCCGCAGGGAAGCAGACAGAATGCAGGCAGTGCTAATCCAAACGCTTGTGAATGAGCTTTTGCGTCAAAAGTCCTCATAGGAGCCTTTTGAGATGAAGGCTCACTCACAACTGGTAAGGCCCTTGCATTTTTTACTTTTTCTCACTTCTTTTATTTTACTTTCTCTTACTTCTTTTATTTTCCTTTTTATTTTTTACTTCTTTTATTTTACTTTTTCTTACTTCTCTTATTTTACTTTTTTATTTTTTACTTTTCACATATAACATCTTTTCGTGTCATACTTCATCTCTTTCTATGTCCCTTTTTACCTGTTTTGTATACTTTCATAACCCTTTTCATGTGTTTCACACATATAGTAGTTTTGTATCTTTTTTGCATTTCTTTGTGCCTGGCTAAGTGTAAATAAAATGTACATGATGTTCAAACATTTTATTTTTCACTTCTGATGTCTACATACTGCTCGTCACCAAGTTGATCATTCAGGATTTCAACGGTTACAGGCAAATTCCGGCGTTCGAGTAAGGTACCATATGCAAATGTTATGGAAAATATTTTACTTGGACATATAACTTTGCTGGTGAGGTACAATCACATGGGCGGAGTTAGGTACTCTTCCAGAGGCGGTGGTTGAACACCAAAATACTGGGATGTCTGGCTACTGTAAATAGTTGTGTGACAGTTGGTAAGGATTACTCCTGCTTTATACATTTGACCTACATCCTGGAGGAGGGACTTCTGATTTTTTTAAAGTCAAGGAATGCAAACAAGGAGATAACTTTTCCGAAGCCCCACTCCACGGCCTGGCGAATGGAGCTCATTGCCTCGTTGAATTCTTCCTGTTCTGTGCTCAGGCGAGCACCGCAGTATGGACGCATCAGGAGTGGTTTCAGTGGGTAAGCAGGGTCTCCATAAAGGACAAAGTCGCGTGTCCCCATAAATTCTTCTAGGTGTGAGTAGAGGCCGCTTTCACGCAGGATCCCTGTCATGACACAAGCATCACTACTGCAGGATGACCTCTTTCAGTCCACTTCGTGGAGTTACACAAAATCTTACCTGCATCATGCCTGTTCCCAGGGTGTGGACCATGAAGGTGGCAGATAATGCCATTTGCACACATCACTCCCTGATATTTTACACAGTGGTGCCGCTTGTGTCCAGAAAAGTACAATCTCTGCTCTTCTGACGGCCGGCAGATGGGGCGGGCTGTGCCATCTATAAAGCCCCAGCAATTATGGAGCGGTGCACCTTTCACTTGAACAGCCTATGTAAGGAAAAGACATAGTGTTTGTCATAATAGCACAAGCTCGGAAACTGTGTTTAGTGGTACTTACTCTGGCAAACTGCTGCAGGCACTGCGTTGTCAGCCACCGGTTGCACCCCATCTTTGTGAGAAGGTGTTCAAAGTTGGTAGCTATGCTGTCGACTACTTCAGATGCAACAAGTGATAGCGTCGATGAATGTCGTCCAAACAGCCTCTCCATATCACAGAGCCGGACTGGGTATGCCAACCGCCTAAGAGCAATGCAAAGCGCCTCATCACCGCCGACGTTTACGCGTTGCCGTGTACGCAAAACATCAGGTAGCCCAAGTGCTGACCTCAGCCGAGGAATGTCATCGCGTGCAAATCGAAACTGCTGAAGTACCTCATCGTCGTGCATGTGGCTTATGTTGACGCGACCAAATGCTGATCTGGGCCGTGCATCAATGCGTGGCTCCAGCGCCTCAAGCAGAATTAACGTCTCAACTTCATTCCACGATAGGCACGATGCTGTGATGGGATCTTCCAATACGCTCCAGCGAGCCATTGGCACAAGCAGATGTAGAAACGCAACTTCAAAATAACCTCGACTGGGAAGGATATAGTAAGTGGGAGTAAACAAAACTAAACACGAGTGTACTTTGATCGCTACTGGCGAGTTCTGGCCTGGCGCGTTCTGGCGGCGGGCGGCGTCTGGTGTTGTCGAAACCAAAATTTACACCCAACGCCGCCCATTTTGCTTCATCGCCACCGCCATGGGCATCGCTCCCTTGGCGGCGCGTCTCCGGTTCACTCCGGTTTGCTAAAAGTGTTCCGCGCTGGCTTTCCCCCGGATACGATCGGTTCGCATTTACCGTATCTGTTGCCGATCGGGAGCTGCAAAATCCGGTTTGCTAAAACTCTCTAATATAAACGTCGTTTGGGGTTAAACCGAAACGGAAGTTCTGGTCCTAAGTCGGAACTCATCAAAATTTCGATTCGGCACTCCGATCGCGAAAAATAAATAATGAAAGGAAATAAATATGAAAAGAGCTAGACTTCCTCCTAACAGAAATGAAGAATTAAACAGTAGCACTGATACAATTACACAACATAAATTGAGTCTATGACGCTCGCCTATAACACAGGAAGTTTTGGAAGCCCTTATAAAGGGCTGCAAAAGTTTCAAGCTAATGAAACTAATTACCGCCTTCCTCACCAAGTTTTAGCCTGGGACTTGCCGGGTAGTATGCAATTCACGCTTATATTCTCTCGCATTCGTAATTAACATACGAACAAACTCTTCCGCCGTGACTACAAACGGCGAGCGTTGACGCTTGCGTATAGAGAGCCTTGCGCATATAGGCGCAACACTAAATAATCAATGGCTGTTTCTATGTACCCGGTTTAGTCATACTGCATAAACGCTGTACTTGTCAAGGCGACCGCAAAAGCTCAGAAAAACTTACATCATCTCCATTTCTACCTTTATTTTCCCATCTTATAGATCCGCAGTACGTGGCCATTTCGAAGATTTTACCGACGTTCAACACTTTCCAAATATCGAATTGACTCGCGTAATTAAAAGAAGCCAGTGAGGAACCCGGAACCCGTTACCAAGACGAATTAACTGAACGTCGCTACCCCCTACTCCACAAAAAGATAGCGCAATACAAGCGTCGCTAGAAATTTGAAGAAGTAACGCGATACCGTTACCGCTACCAAATAAAAATAACATGAATACTATGCCGCAACGTTTTCGCTACCGAACACTTGGCATCTCGTTGCCGAATGCGTCTAAACACGGTGCAACATTTATGTTCCCTCACATACTCAGCATCCAGCATACAGCCAATACATATTATTTCACATTAATCTTGACATTGAAATGATGCGCATTTAAGGCATAATTTAATGCACATAGACTGTTTTTCTGCAACAGTATTTTGTTCTAGGTATTCGCGATTTCCAACCTCAAACTTTTCCGTCTGCTTACTACCGACTGACCGATGAGTGGTTTACAAATGGTCAAATGGCGCAGCTGCCATCATAACCGACCACTCATCGATTAATGAATAAGTACCAACAATATGGTAAGATCAGACGAATGGCATAATGTTCGCCCATGCTGTCATCAAGGGCTAAGAAGAATAAACGGCCTTCTGAGGGCCGGTTTCACCAACGCGAGTTAAAGTTAGCCTTAAACTGAGATCACCTAACGGTGCGCGATGACGCTGACTGCAGTTTAACTTAACTGCGTTTGACGAACTCAAACTGCGAGTTAAGGATGACCAGTTTACTAATCGGGTTCTCTGGCATGTAGACCGAGTTTCATTGGTTAGATTGTTGGTTTCCGGTACGGTCGCCAGGTGGCAGCATGGGAGCTGTTTTGTTCTCCGTTCTCTCGGCTTCTTGCATCTACGCAGTACCGGAGGTACACCAGTTAGGATATTTTTGGTGTGCGTACAATTTCCTTGCGAGTGCTACAGTGCGGATATCCTGGTTACTGCGTGTGCGACGGTTGTAAGTTTTCGAGTCAGGAGATGTTGCCACACTGTGCTGCCAAGCTGCTTACGTTCAACATACAGCTACGCTGTACGCTGAAGTCATGACTGCAAACAACTGTGCACGGATTTTGGCGATTGTGTGACGTACTGTGTTCGGTTTGCGTCGTTCCATGCTACCGACCGGTGTGCCACGAAAATAATTTGTGTATCTTTGCTGTTTTACGTGTCTGTACTGCGGTAAGCAATTCGTAAGCTTGTTTACATCCCCTCCCACAATGACTGGCTCCATGGAGATAGCATTACTATACTACAAGCAGCACTGAGAAGCAGACATAATTAGGAACGCTTGCATGTACAAGAGCCTGTAAATTTATTTGCAATAAAAGAGGCAGAACAGCGTTTTTTACTCGTTTTTAGCAATTATTCTGATCTGCAATCATCTTCCCTGTTACTATGGTCTGTTATTTCGCAGACGACAGCATTTTCGAAGCTCTGCCTTATAGGTATTGCCATTTATTTTCCCACGATGGCGAAACGAAGCCCGAATTTTACCGAAAGTGAGATATCTACTCTGCTAGACCTCGTCAGTAAATACAGAACTGTAATTGAAAACAAGAAAACTGATGGGAAGACAGTTGAGCAAAAAAACGCTACGTGGAAGAAGCTAACTTCGGAGTTTAAAGCACTATCAACTGTGCACCTGAGGGTCACTGAACAGTTGAAGCACTGCTACGAAAATCAAAAGAAAAAATCCCATAAGGAGCTAGCAAAGCCCCGGAATGCAGTGTTTCGCACTGATGGCGGGGGTCCACCACCATCACCGCTCTCCAGTGCAACAATTCAGATTGCCTCTCTGGTACCTGGAAATCTACAGCCACTGCAGAACTCCTATGACTCGGATGCTTCAAGAATATTTGGTATTTACATCTGCTCAGTTATTTTGTTATCCTGGATATGCGTAATTCTCAGGTGAATGGAATTGACCTTCTTTATTTTTAGATGTCATTATCAATGGGACAAGTACAAATGAGATTCCTGTGGTAAGTATTTTGCTTGTTTTACTCCGTTCAGTGATGTTATGTTCTGTAGAGCTGAAAACATTTTGCTGGCGTGTTTGAGAGAGAATGGCTAAAAAGCAAGTGAGGTGGTGATTAGAACTCGTAATATGAAAATCCACAGACTAGGAAGGCACAAAACACACACATCGACAGTCTCAACTTGGACACTTTGTCCTTGTCATTTGTTTTCATACTTCCCTAGTCTCAGGGGATTAAATATTATGAGATGTACAGATCCCAACAAAAGTTTACGGAACACTAGAGCGACGTATATTTCTTGATCTCAGCAACACCCTAGCGGCGAATGGGAGTGGACACACGTACTGAGCGGTGCGTCGAGTACCCGGTCACCTGTTTGTAAGTCTGTCTGCACCTGTTTGTAGTAACGGTGTCGCTCAGATGACTATATACGCCACTCCAGTGTTCCGTAACCTTTTGTCGGGACCTGTACAAGAGATTTATACAAGGCAAAGAACAAACATTTGCTCTTCTTGCTGTTCTTCCTGGCATTGGACCTCATATGAAAATCAAAATGGCATTCTTGATGCTAGCTAGAGATAGGCAAGCCATCTAGGCTTGCCTATCATTTAGTTTGTCCGCCAGCTAGCCCGCATCTACATCATAGATCTTGATGCAAAGCCTGCATTCTTCTTTTATAGTATACAGGAGCGTCAGATTGATTCTGAGGCATGTCTCAGTGGTGAAGATCTGTGGAATGAGGACACACATGAACAAGACACCTCAACCTCAACAGGACAGGCCACCACAGAAATATCTCATTCTGGAACTCTAGCCGCTACAGCAGGAGCACCATGTCTACCAGGTGTGCCAGGGACAAGCAGGCAAGTGCACGACACCTCGTCACGTAGGAGGCCTGCGCCACCTCGACGCTCTGTGATGCAGCCAGCACAGAGATCTGCATTATGGTACAAAAAACTAACAAAATCGAAAATCACACTAAACCAGAAGAGGTTGGACGTAGCAAAGCTCGAGGAATCCATAGCTAAGGAAAAATTGATTCACGCACAGATGGACACAGAGTACAAGGCTTTACTCCTTGAGTCAGCTCAGCTGGACTTGGAAATAAAACGAAGACAATTAAATGCATGAGTGTGGGAACACGTAACCCTAAACAATGTCTATACCCTCTACGACAATGCATTTATTGCTGCAAAATCACATTGAATACTTTAGGGCAAGAAACTTCAGAAGAGTGAGTGAGAGAACATGAAGGGCTCACTGACACAATTTCCTCTGCGGCTTATCTCTGTCAGCTTCCACAAGAGCCTTTTTGCCCACTCCAAAAATTATCAGATTAAAACCAAAATGCCGATTCCAGTGTTACCAGTTCTGAGCTCACAAAGCATCTTCAGGAATGCCGAAATTCAGGGATGACCTAAGACAGAAAGCCCCTTGTACGCGTTTATAGAGATTAGGAGCAAAGGAAATTGTGTAAGTGTGCCCCCTGTGTCAACCCGCTTTACTCTTCTGAGGTTCCTTTGCCTACGGTCACCTTGTTTGAAATAAACAATTGTTTTGTTTGAAAATATGTTGTCCTGTGCGGATGCCTCTTCCATCATATACAACCAGCTAGCCTGCATTTTATGCGTCCTTCAAGTGTCCTGCTTATCATCATTCTGGTAGCGACTGCTGCAGATCCTCACGGCTCCTTGCAAAGTTTGCAATTATTTGGGCTCTAGCGCTTGTGGCTCATGGCTCTAAAGGACCGTTCCACACAACATCAACTGATTCATGCTCGACAAGTGACTCACAAATGTCAGGCATGCAATTATCTTTTTGTTGAGCAATGTTATGCAACACCGCTGTTGCAACAATCACCGCCAGAGCAGTGTCAATCTTCAAACGTAGCCCCATCTTCAACACAGGGAACCTCCTCTTCCACACACCAAAGAGTCTTTCTACAGTGCTTCTTGTTGCAACATGCTTATTCTGATATCTCTTTTCTGCGGCAGAGTTAGGTGCTGCTAAGGGTGTAAGCAGATAGGGCCTGCAAGGATATCCTGCATCTCCGAGCAAATGACTCCCTAAATTTGTCTCGAGGTGGGCTCGAATTCTCGAGCTGTCAAAAATTGTTGCATCATGGGTAGCACCAGGCCACCTAGCAACGATGTCGGTGATCCGCAAGTCAGCGTCACATACACATTGCACATTAATTGAAAAGCAGCCCTTCCTGTTTCTGAACAGCTCTGCTGTGTTACCACCTGGTGACTGTATTGCTACGTGTGTACAGTCAATTGTTCCAATGACTCCTGGAAAGCCTGCAATGTCATAGAATCCGAGCATTGTCCTTTGCTTTTCATTTTGCGTTGATGGGAATTTTATGCAGAGAGGTGACAGTGAGGCAAGAACATGTGATACTCGCTTGATCATACGGCAGACTGTAGACTTGCTTATGTCAGACGTGTCGCCTATAACTATTTGAAAAGTTCCACTAGCATAGAAACGGAGGCAGATTAGGAGCTGGCGTATTGGTGGTACTGAGGAGTTCCTGTCTGATGTAAACTCGAGGTGCTTCTCAATTACCAGGAGGAGATCATACACTGTATGTTTCATTAGCCGAAATCTGTCATGAAACTGCTTGTCATTTAGGGCTACAAAAGGGTCCGTGTGTCCCTAGGATAATATCGTGACGGCTGAACTTGAAAACTCAGGTGTAGATCTTCCAGATCCTCGTCAAAGTACTCCATGGCTTTGCATCAGAAGTGATTACCTTCTGTCTGTAGCAGATGACACATATTTATACTGAAGTCGATCATAATAATTAAAGTATTTTAATGAATACCCTACCATGTAAACCTACTTTTCTTTACGCGCGTTGCTTTTGTGAAAATACGTTTTTCAATAAGTTTTCTTTAGTGTCAGCGCAAACTATGTTTTGTTTATAAGCGCAGACGGTAACACACGCACGCATACACGTATGTCTTCGTAACGAGATGCAGCAGTTTTATATTCACCTAACACCCAAGAAAGCTGTCAACATACTGTTTGACTGAAATGAAGCTATTTATGTGCAAGAATAGCAAGTAATGCTTGAAATGAAAGAAGAGGTACACTAACATATGGGGTACAAGGGTCCGCGATGCTGCTGATAATCCACGTACTTTATTCACAACATCTGCGACACATCCCTGAGAAACGATGCTCATTACGAGACCAATTTCTCTTCTGAAGCACAAATCCGCCACGACGATCTTCCGCTGCAATACCACAATACCAACGCCGCCATATTTAACTCACGGGTTAACCGGCCGTTGACGAGCGATCAAGATATCCGTCAACTTTAACGGGAGATTTGGCTACCCGGCGTTCGTGAAACAGGGTTGGTGGTTAACCTCTAGTTTAAGGACCCTTGATCTCGGTTTAACTCTTAACCAGCGTTGGTGAAACCGGCCCTGAGTGCTGCTCGCATACTGCAGCTAAGCTTAGGTCTCACAGGAAGTACACTGTTCTTCAAAAATGTTTTGAAACGGTGAAAAAGGTACATTTCCCATTCATACGCGTTTCATGTCAGAATTACTCCTCACAATTTTCCCCGTGGTTGGAGATGAACGCGTATAGGAGGCCTACGGACTTCTCGAAGAAGTGGTAACCCGTGCATTTTACCCCTTCTTGCACCTTCTCTCCTCGACCGCTCCGCCGCTTTCCACTTTCATCCGCGTGTCTAGCACACGTAGTTCCCAAAATTTTTTAACGTTTAAAGGCGTTAAATCCCGGACGTACATCTCCGTGATAAAATACATGCACTCTGTCTCATTAGTCGTCAGTCCTCAACAACACAAGCAAATTATTTGTGAACATATTTGATTCTGCCACTCTCTTGTACCCTTACGCGATTTCCCATTCCACCAGGGTCAGAGGGGCTATAGTCGGTACACTTGTCACATACTGAACAAACGCGCTAGTAAGACTGAAAAAAAAAAAGCTAATTCAGCAAAGTGTACAAGTCAACCGTCCCTAGCCTTGTTTCATATTAGTGAGTTTTAGTATAACGTACGCCGTTGTCTTTATGTACGTAAGAGATAGCGTTGGTGGCTCTGCGCACGCGCAAAACATAAGCAGAGCTTTGCGCATGGCGAGAGCGTACCGTGTACTACAACTCAATAATGAGTTTGAAATTTTAGATAAGTTTCCGATGCAAGCTGTGTTTATTCTTTGTGATACTACACTCTTTTTATTAAGCATTACCCCCCGTCTTGTAACCTGTTTTGTTCTTCCCTTTTGCACATTAAAGTAGCACGGAAGCCACTTTTAACACACTGTTTCTCCCTATAAAACTAGTAGGGAAGTTAAGTACTTTTGCAGTTTCGTCGTTGAAGTTTGCCGCTGGACGTTCGACCGCGGGAAGACATGCTGTACTGTATCTGTATTGTGACTTTCCGGCTTGCATTTCTTTTTCCTGTGTGTGGCGGCAGACACTGGCCACTTTGATACTAATAACCAAGCCGGTTTGGATTCGAATTTGAACGAATTTTGCTCTTTGCAGCGGTTTTGTGCCTCCATGACGCAAAATATAAAATATGTGTGTTGCAGTTCAGATTAGTTCTTCTGTGATGCCGAACTTCCGTGTTGCACTTCTCCCATTTGGTATTTTGTATTACACTCCTCATTTGGTATGTCATGTGTGCTAGAGAACTCTATCGAATGAGTATATCTATTGCAGCCCATGAGGTGAGTACTTTTACTTCTCTAGAAGCGGTAAAAATCTCCTCTAGAGGGGTTCGCTATAGAACAAGTCGTTCACTCCTCTTCTGGAGTTAATGTATACTTTTTTGGTTAACAGTGTAGGAGTTACTGTTGTTGCTACCCCCTGTTCCCATTCCCCCAACCATACGATGGCTCCTTTACAAAGCGTTCGCGAAAAACTTCGTTTAGTGCGCTTTTTCCAGGTGTACGAATTCCGCAGGAGGAGCCTACCCGTATGAGATTATCTCCGTAATGAATCATTAACAGAAAAGAAAAAAAGTCATATAACTTTTCTCTAAACATGTCAAACAACCGAATGTAAACAATTAATTGCTTTAAAGTTAATCACCTGCGTACCGCTACCAGGCAAGCGCATGCTACAATCGGACTTTTTTGTCGTGATGTCACACGTAAAGTACTTTCTTGCTGGGTTGCTCGATCGCGTCCCATCCGAATGTCTGTTGCTACTGTCTAGCCTGCAAGCACCACCGCACGAGTACGACGCAAATCGAGGAACACCTTCACTCACAAACGCGCTCGATGGCTCCGTTTTATTTTCTTCTTGTCCTGTCCACAAACGAGTTGCCACTTCGCACGCGCTTGCCCTCGCGTATACGTAAATGTATTCAACTTAGCTGCTCTCAAACAAGGGACGCGTTGCGCGACATTACCGATAAAGAAGCCGTTCTGCAGCCCCCTTGGGTCGCTGTTTAGTTGAGGAGAGTTTGGGGGGATCAAATTAAAACGAACACTACGGCACATTGCTAGAGAGTCACATGTACCTGTAAGTCTGTGTGCGTGCGCGAACGATAAACCATTACAAAGGGAGCCTAAGGGTCATAGTATACCGACATACATTCTACCGTAACCGTAACCCTCGTATAGTATCCATGACATGACTTCAGAGCACACGACGTCTGTTTCATTTGCTTATCCATAGTCCAAACCGGCGAATTTTTTTCTTGGACCGAAAACCGTTAAATATATTTTTCGGTTTCCCTCCTGAGCGAAAAAAAAAAACGTATACGGTTTCGATTCCGTTCCGGTTCGCACCAAAATACCGTTTTTTTTCGGTTTTCGGTTCCGGTTTTCGGTTCGCTCCGACACCCTGCATTTAAGCATGTTTGCGTACGCTGGATCCCGAATAATATTATATTTCTTCATTTTGTGCGCCTCATATACCTACAGTGTAACGTATCTAGGGAGAGGAAATAAGTAGATCGCGTTAGGCAAGCCGTGTAAGCTAAGGTAGAGGGGTGGAAAATCCAGCGAACCGGTAAGGAAGATGAAGGGAAGTGCCTCCGGACGAGAGCCGCACAGAACATTTCGAACAGAGACTGTTCTTCTGGGCGGATTTCCCTCAAGAAGAACAGACTGTTCGAAATATCGGCGGCTCTTGTCCTCCCTTCACTGTGTAAGCTAAGGTAATTCTATCTTGTCGGAAATGCTTCACCCGCGGCACACACAACTGAAAGCAAAGTCGGCGGTACGTTTGAACTGCAATGTCGTAGGGCTTCCGACATATTTTCATATTCCTGTTTTGGAAGATACAACGCTTTTTCTATCTGCTCAGAACAATAAAGTTGTAAAACACTGTTTGAAATGCGCTATCAACACGCTCACATTAGTTTTGGAACGTTTTGTATGACGAAACTGGCTTCGTAGTCTATATTATGCACATAAGTGTTTGTGTTTCGCAAATGTCAGCTATTTTTTTTTAAATGCACAGAATAACTCAAATTATGTTGCTAAGTATTCGATAGCACTTAGGTTGTGCGATTTATTGAAATTGAGGAACGGAATCTAAGAGAGAAGAAGAGCAACAAGGAAAAAAATATCTACTTCGCCGTTATCTCGCTCCTTTTCTCTGTGTTTCAGGTCTTGCCTATTATGAAAAGTAGCGGTAACAGTACTGGAGAAGGATTGCGCATGTACCCATATTTACATCAGAAATACTTTTTCCGTTACCAATCTAAAATGTAGCGGGATCGGCAGACCGTTCCTGAAAGGAACTCGTAGCGTGTCTCTTGTGTTTGTCCTTGTCCATTGTGTTCGCTGCAAGTAAAGGATCGTGCTCTCCTTCGTGAAAGCAACTCGAATTCTAAAAGGGTTATTTGCGTGCTATTGAGACCAAAACAACCCCGCAGTTAACCAAGAAGAAAATTCATTTCCCAAGGGGAGACGCATGTATAACAGAGATTGGTCCTACGGCATTCTCAACTGCGTGCACTGTTAATATATTCCATTTAAGCTTTCGCTTCCTTTTCCTTGAAACAAATTCTACCATTTCTCAAACCTATGGTGCGGGTGGTGCGTGAGCGAAATGGAAAAATCTGTTTCCAGAAATCGTTGCTGCACAACGACGACAACAGATAAATCGTGTGTATGACATTCTTGCACAGAGTTTTGCAAAACTTTGATAACTTCTCCTTCTAAGAGCAACCAACCGGTGGCCAACGAAGTTACACTGTGCAGTGAGTTGTGGTTGTCGGGAGTACCGATGCAGCATCCACTATGGTCATTTCACATCTTTAGGTCCCAGGACTGGAAATCGTTTATGCCGATTACGATTCATTTTCGGCTCACATGTTGGCATAAAGAAGGCCTCCAGATGCAGAGGTTGACGGTTCTCCAGTATATGAAGAAGGATCTAAGAAAAAACTTCCCGGAACAGCACCGCAAGTAGTACTGTCACGACGACCTTTTATCGGCCGCGCATTCAAAGACACGGCCCATACGGCGACGGACCGCGCTATCAAAGGGCCTCCAGATGCAGAGGTTGAGGGTTCTCCAGTATATGAAGAAGGATCTAAGAAAAGACTTCCCGGAACAGCACCGCCAGTAGTACTGTCACGACTACCTTTTATCGGCCGCGCATTCAAAGACACTGCCCATACGGCGACGGACCGAGTTATCAAAGGGCCTCCAGATGCAGAGGTTGAGGGTTCTCCAGTATATGAAAAGGGATCTAAGAAAAGACCTTCCCCGAACAGCACCGCCAGTGGTACTGCCCCGACGACCTTTTATCGGCCACGCATTCAAAGACACGGCCCATACGGCGGCGGACCGTGTTATCAAGAGGCCTCCAGATGCAGAAGTTGAGGGTTCTCCAGTAAATGAAAAGGGATCTAAGAAAAGACCTTCCCGGAACGGCACCGGAAGCTGTACTGCCATGACGACCTTTTATCGGCCGCGCATTCATAGACACGGCCCATACGCCGACAGACCGCGTTACCAAAGGGCCTCGAGATGCAAAGGTTGAGGGTTCTCCAGTATATGAAAAGGGATCTAAGAAAAGACCTTCCCGGAACGGCACCGGAAGCTGTACTGCCATGACGACCTTTTATCGGCCGCGCATTCATAGACACGGCCCATACGGCGACAGACCGCGTTACCAAAGGGCCTCGAGATGCAAAGGTTGAGGGTTCTCCAGTATATGAAAAGGGATCTAAGAAAAGACCTTCCCCGAACAGCACCGCCAGTGGTACTGCCCCGACGACCTTTTATCGGCCACGCATTCAAAGACACGGCCCATACGGCGGCGGACCGTGTTATCAAGAGGCCTCCAGATGCAGAGGTTGAGGGTTCTCCAGTATATGAAAAGGGATCTAAGAAAAGACCTTCCCGAAACGGCACCGGAAGCTGTACTGCCATGACGACCTTTTATCGGCCGCGAATTCATAGACACGGCCCATACGCCGACAGACCGCGTTACCAAAGGGCCTCGAGATGCAAAGGTTGAGGGTTCTCCAGTATATGAAAAGGGATCTAAGAAAAGACCTTCCCGGAACGGCACCGGAAGCTGTATTGCCATGACGACCTTTTATCGGCCGCGCATTCATAGACACGGCCCATACGGCGACAGACCGCGTTACCAAAGGGCCTCGAGATGCAAAGGTTGAGGGTTCTCCAGTATATGAAAAGGGATCTAAGAAAAGACCTTCCCCGAACAGCACCGCCAGTGGTACTGCCCCGACGACCTTTTATCGGCCACGCATTCAAAGACACGGCCCATACGGCGGCGGACCGTGTTATCAAGAGGCCTCCAGATGCAGAAGTTGAGGGTTCTCCAGTAAATGAAAAGGGATCTAAGAAAAGACCTTCCCGGAACGGCACCGGAAGCTGTACTGCCATGACGACCTTTTATCGGCCGCGCATTCATAGACACGGCCCATACGCCGACAGACCGCGTTACCAAAGGGCCTCGAGATGCAAAGGTTGAGGGTTCTCCAGTATATGAAAAGGGATCTAAGAAAAGACCTTCCCGGAACGGCACCGGAAGCTGTACTGCCATGACGACCTTTTATCGGCCGCGCATTCATAGACACGGCCCATACGGCGACAGACCGCGTTACCAAAGGGCCTCGAGATGCAAAGGTTGAGGGTTCTCCAGTATATGAAAAGGGATCTAAGAAAAGACCTTCCCCGAACAGCACCGCCAGTGGTACTGCCCCGACGACCTTTTATCGGCCACGCATTCAAAGACACGGCCCATACGGCGGCGGACCGTGTTATCAAGAGGCCTCCAGATGCAGAGGTTGAGGGTTCTCCAGTATATGAAAAGGGATCTAAGAAAAGACCTTCCCGAAACGGCACCGGAAGCTGTACTGCCATGACGACCTTTTATCGGCCGCGAATTCATAGACACGGCCCATACGCCGACAGACCGCGTTACCAAAGGGCCTCGAGATGCAAAGGTTGAGGGTTCTCCAGTATATGAAAAGGGATCTAAGAAAAGACCTTCCCGGAACGGCACCGGAAGCTGTATTGCCATGACGACCTTTTATCGGCCGCGCATTCATAGACACGGCCCATACGGCGACAGACCGCGTTACCAAAGGGCCTCGAGATGCAAAGGTTGAGGGTTCTCCAGTATATGAAAAGGGATCTAAGAAAAGACCTTCCCCGAACAGCACCGCCAGTGGTACTGCCCCGACGACCTTTTATCGCCCACGCATTCAAAGACACGGCCCATACGGCGGCGGACCGTCTTATCAAGAGGCCTCCAGATGCAGAGGTTGAGGGTTCTCCAGTATATGAAAAGGGATCTAAGAAAAGACCTTCCCGGAACGGCACCGGAAGCTGTACTGCCATGACGACCTTTTATCGGCCGCGCATTCATAGACACGGCCCATACGGCGACAGACCGCGTTACCAAAGGGCCTCGAGATGCAAAGGTTGAGGGTTCTCCAGTATATGAAAAGGGATCTAAGAAAAGACCTTCCCCGAACAGCACCGCCAGTGGTACTGCCCCGATGACCTTTTATCGGCCACGCATTCAAAGACACGGCCCATACGGCGGCGGACCGTGTTATCAAGAGGCCTCCAGATGCAGAGGTTGAGGGTTCTCCAGTATATGAAAAGGGATCTAAGAAAAGACCTTCCCGGAACGGCACCGGAAGCTGTACTGCCATGACGACCTTTTATCGGCCGCGCATTCATAGACACGGCCCATACGGCGACAGACCCCGTTACCAAAGGGCCTCGAGATGCAAAGGTGGAGGGTTCTCCAGTATATGAAAAGGGATCTAAGAAAAGACCTTCCCCGAACAGCACCGCCAGTGGTACTGCCCCGACGACCTTTTATCGGCCACGCATTCAAAGACACGGCCCATACGGCGGCGGACCGCGTTATCAAGGGGCCTCCAGATGCAGAGGTTGAGGGTTCTGCAGTATATGAAAAGTGATTTAAGAAAAGACCTTCCCGGAACGGCACCGGAAGCTGTACTGCCATGACGACCTCTTATCGGCCGCGCATTCAAAGACACGCCCCATACGGCGGCGGTCCGCGTTATCAAGGGGCCTCCAGATGCAGAGGTTGAGGGTTCTCCAGTATATGAAAAGGGATCTAAGAAAAGACCTTCCCGGAACGGCACCGGAAGCTGTACTGCCCCGACGACCTTTTATCGGCCGCGCATTCATAGACACTGCCCATATGGCAGCGGACCGCGTTATCAAGGGGCCTCCAGATGCAGAGGTTGAGGGTTCTCCAGTATATGAAAGGGGATCTAAGAAAAGACCTTCCCTGAACAGCACCGCCAGTGGTACTGCCCCGACGACCTTTTATCGGCCACGCATTCAAAGACACGGCCCATACGGCGGCGGACCGTGTTATCAAGAGGCCTCCAGATGCAGAGGTTGAGGGTTCTCCAGTAAATGAAAAGGGATCTAAGAAAAGACCTTCCCGGAACGGCACCGGAAGCTGTACTGCCATGACGACCTTTTATCGGCCGCGCATTCATAGACACGGCCCATACGCCGACAGACCGCGTTACCAAAGGGCCTCGAGATGCAAAGGTTGAGGGTTCTCCAGTATATGAAAAGGGATCTAAGAAAAGACCTTCCCGGAACGGCACCGGAAGCTGTACTGCCATGACGACCTTTTATCGGCCGCGCATTCATAGACACGGCCCATACAGCGACAGACCGCGTTACCAAAGGGCCTCGAGATGCAAAGGTTGAGGGTTCTCCAGTATATGAAAAGGGATCTAAGAAAAGACCTTCCCCGAACAGCACCGCCAGTGGTACTGCCCCGACGACCTTTTATCGCCCACGCATTCAAAGACACGGCCCATACGGCGGCGGACCGTGTTATCAAGAGGCCTCCAGATGCAGAGGTTGAGGGTTCTCCAGTATATGAAAAGGGATCTAAGAAAAGACCTTCCCGGAACGGCACCGGAAGCTGTACTGCCATGACGACCTTTTATCGGCCGCGCATTCATAGACACGGCCCATACGCCGACAGACCGCGTTACCAAAGGGCCTCGAGATGCAAAGGTTGAGGGTTCTCCAGTATATGAAAAGGGATCTAAGAAAAGACCTTCCCGGAACGGCACCGGAAGCTGTATTGCCATGACGACCTTTTATCGGCCGCGCATTCATAGACACGGCCCATACGGCGACAGACCGCGTTACCAAAGGGCCTCGAGATGCAAAGGTTGAGGGTTCTCCAGTATATGAAAAGGGATCTAAGAAAAGACCTTCCCCGAACAGCACCGCCAGTGGTACTGCCCCGACGACCTTTTATCGGCCACGCATTCAAAGACACGGCCCATACGGCGGCGGACCGTGTTATCAAGAGGCCTCCAGATGCAGAGGTTGAGGGTTCTCCAGTATATGAAAAGGGATCTAAGAAAAGACCTTCCCGGAACGGCACCGGAAGCTGTACTGCCATGACGACCTTTTATCGGCCGCGCATTCATAGACACGGCCCATACGGCGACAGACCGCGTTACCAAAGGGCCTCGAGATGCAAAGGTTGAGGGTTCTCCAGTATATGAAAAGGGATCTAAGAAAAGACCTTCCCCGAACAGCACCGCCAGTGGTACTGCCCCGATGACCTTTTATCGGCCACGCATTCAAAGACACGGCCCATACGGCGGCGGACCGTGTTATCAAGAGGCCTCCAGATGCAGAGGTTGAGGGTTCTCCAGTATATGAAAAGGGATCTAAGAAAAGACCTTCCCGGAACGGCACCGGAAGCTGTACTGCCATGACGAACTTTTATCGGCCGCGCATTCATAGACACGGCCCATACGGCGACAGACCGCGTTACCAAAGGGCCTCGAGATGCAAAGGTTGAGGGTTCTCCAGTATATGAAAAGGGATCTAAGAAAAGACCTTCCCCGAACAGCACCGCCAGTGGTACTGCCCCGATGACCTTTTATCGGCCACGCATTCAAAGACACGGCCCATACGGCGGCGGACCGTGTTATCAAGAGGCCTCCAGATGCAGAGGTTGAGGGTTCTCCAGTATATGAAAAGGGATCTAAGAAAAGACCTTCCCGGAACGGCACCGGAAGCTGTACTGCCATGACGACCTTTTATCGGCCGCGCATTCATAGACACGGCCCATACGGCGACAGACCCCGTTACCAAAGGGCCTCGAGATGCAAAGGTGGAGGGTTCTCCAGTATATGAAAAGGGATCTAAGAAAAGACCTTCCCCGAACAGCACCGCCAGTGGTACTGCCCCGACGACCTTTTATCGGCCACGCATTCAAAGACACGGCCCATACGGCGGCGGACCGCGTTATCAAGGGGCCTCCAGATGCAGAGGTTGAGGGTTCTGCAGTATATGAAAAGTGATTTAAGAAAAGACCTTCCCGGAACGGCACCGGAAGCTGTACTGCCCCGACGACCTTTTATCGGCCGCGCATTCATAGACACTGCCCATATGGCAGCGGACCGCGTTATCAAGGGGCCTCCAGATGCAGAGGTTGAGGGTTCTCCAGTATATGAAAGGGGATCTAAGAAAAGACCTTCCCTGAACAGCACCGCCAGTGGTACTGCCCCGACGACCTTTTATCGGCCACGCATTCAAAGACACGCCCCATACGGCGGCGGTCCGCGTTATCAAGGGGCCTCCAGATGCAGAGGTTGAGGGTTCTCCAGTATATGAAAGGGGATCTAAGAAAAGACCTTCCCTGAACAGCACCGCCAGTGGTACTGCCCCGACGACCTTTTATCGGCCGCGCATTCAAAGACACGCCCCATACGGCGGCGGTCCGCGTTATCAAGGGGCCTCCAGATGCAGAGGTTGAGGGTTCTCCAGTATATGAAAGGGGATCTAAGAAAAGACCTTCCCTGAACAGCACCGCCAGTGGTACTGCCCCGACGACCTTTTATCGGCCACGCATTCAAAGACACGCCCCATACGGCGGCGGTCCGCGTTATCAAGGGGCCTCCAGATGCAGAGGTTGAGGGTTCTCCAGTATATGAAAGGGGATCTAAGAAAAGACCTTCCCTGAACAGCACCGCCAGTGGTACTGCCCCGACGACCTTTTATCGGCCGCGCATTCAAAGACACGCCCCATACGGCGGCGGTCCGCGTTATCAAGGGGCCTCCAGATGCAGAGGTTGAGGGTTCTCCAGTATATGAAAAGGGATCTAAGAAAAGACCTTCCCGGAACGGCACCGGAAGCTGTCCTGCCCCGACGACCTTTTATCGGCCGCGCATTCATAGACACTGCCCATATGGCAGCGGACCGAGTTATCAAAGGGCCTCCAGATGCAGAGGTTGAGGGTTCTCCAGTATATGAAAAGGGATCTAAGAAAAGACCTTCCCCGAACAGCACCGCCAGTGGTACTGCCCCGACGACCTTTTATCGGCCACGCATTCAAAGACACGGCCCATACGGCGGCGGACCGTGTTATCAAGAGGCCTCCAGATGCAGAGGTTGAGGGTTCTCCAGTAAATGAAAAGGGATCTAAGAAAAGACCTTCCCGGAACGGCACCGGAAGCTGTACTGCCATGACGACCTTTTATCGGCCGCGCATTCATAGACACGGCCCATACGCCGACAGACCGCGTTACCAAAGGGCCTCGAGATGCAAAGGTTGAGGGTTCTCCAGTATATGAAAAGGGATCTAAGAAAAGACCTTCCCGGAACGGCACCGGAAGCTGTATTGCCATGACGACCTTTTATCGGCCGCGCATTCATAGACACGGCCCATACGGCGACAGACCGCGTTACCAAAGGGCCTCGAGATGCAAAGGTTAAGGGTTCTCCAGTATATGAAAAGGGATCTAAGAAAAGACCTTCCCCGAACAGCACCGCCAGTGGTACTGCCCCGACGACCTTTTATCGGCCACGCATTCAAAGACACGGCCCATACGGCGGCGGACCGTGTTATCAAGAGGCCTCCAGATGCAGAGGTTGAGGGTTCTCCAGTATATGAAAAGGGATCTAAGAAAAGACCTTCCCGGAACGGCACCGGAAGCTGTACTGCCATGACGACCTTTTATCGGCCGCGCATTCATAGACACGGCCCATACGCCGACAGACCGCGTTACCAAAGGGCCTCGAGATGCAAAGGTTGAGGGTTCTCCAGTATATGAAAAGGGATCTAAGAAAAGACCTTCCCGGAACGGCACCGGAAGCTGTATTGCCATGACGACCTTTTATCGGCCGCGCATTCATAGACACGGCCCATACGGCGACAGACCGCGTTACCAAAGGGCCTCGAGATGCAAAGGTTGAGGGTTCTCCAGTATATGAAAAGGGATCTAAGAAAAGACCTTCCCCGAACAGCACCGCCAGTGGTACTGCCCCGATGACCTTTTATCGGCCACGCATTCAAAGACACGGCCCATACGGCGGCGGACCGTGTTATCAAGAGGCCTCCAGATGCAGAGGTTGAGGGTTCTCCAGTATATGAAAAGGGATCTAAGAAAAGACCTTCCCGGAACGGCACCGGAAGCTGTACTGCCATGACGAACTTTTATCGGCCGCGCATTCATAGACACGGCCCATACGGCGACAGACCGCGTTACCAAAGGGCCTCGAGATGCAAAGGTTGAGGGTTCTCCAGTATATGAAAAGGGATCTAAGAAAAGACCTTCCCCGAACAGCACCGCCAGTGGTACTGCCCCGATGACCTTTTATCGGCCACGCATTCAAAGACACGGCCCATACGGCGGCGGACCGTGTTATCAAGAGGCCTCCAGATGCAGAGGTTGAGGGTTCTCCAGTATATGAAAAGGGATCTAAGAAAAGACCTTCCCGGAACGGCACCGGAAGCTGTACTGCCATGACGACCTTTTATCGGCCGCGCATTCATAGACACGCCCCTACGGCGACAGACCCCGTTACCAAAGGGCCTCGAGATGCAAAGGTGGAGGGTTCTCCAGTATATGAAAAGGGATCTAAGAAAAGACCTTCCCCGAACAGCACCGCCAGTGGTACTGCCCCGACGACCTTTTATCGGCCACGCATTCAAAGACACGGCCCATACGGCGGCGGACCGCGTTATCAAGGGGCCTCCAGATGCAGAGGTTGAGGGTTCTGCAGTATATGAAAAGTGATTTAAGAAAAGACCTTCCCGGAACGGCACCGGAAGCTGTACTGCCCCGACGACCTTTTATCGGCCGCGCATTCATAGACACTGCCCATATGGCAGCGGACCGCGTTATCAAGGGGCCTCCAGATGCAGAGGTTGAGGGTTCTCCAGTATATGAAAGGGGATCTAAGAAAAGACCTTCCCTGAACAGCACCGCCAGTGGTACTGCCCCGACGACCTTTTATCGGCCACGCATTCAAAGACACGCCCCATACGGCGGCGGTCCGCGTTATCAAGGGGCCTCCAGATGCAGAGGTTGAGGGTTCTCCAGTATATGAAAGGGGATCTAAGAAAAGACCTTCCCTGAACAGCACCGCCAGTGGTACTGCCCCGACGACCTTTTATCGGCCACGCATTCAAAGACACGGCCCATACGGCGGCGGACCGTGTTATCAAGAGGCCTCCAGATGCAGAGGTTGAGGGTTCTCCAGTATATGAAAAGGGATCTAAGAAAAGACCTTCCCGGAACGGCACCGGAAGCTGTACTGCCATGACGACCTTTTATCGGCCGCGCATTCATAGACACGGCCCATACGGCGACAGACCGCGTTACCAAAGGGCCTCGAGATGCAAAGGTTGAGGGTTCTCCGGTATATGAAAAGGGATCTAAGAAAAGACCTTCCCCGAACAGCACCGCCAGTGGTACTGCCCCGATGACCTTTTATCGGCCACGCACTCAAAGACACGGCCCATACGGCGGCGGACCGTGTTATCAAGAGGCCTCCAGATGCAGAGGTTGAGGGTTCTCCAGTATATGAAAAGGGATCTAAGAAAAGACCTTCCCGGAACGGCACCGGAAGCTGTACTGCCATGACGACCTTTTATCGGCCGCGCATTCATAGACACGGCCCATACGGCGACAGACCCCGTTACCAAAGGGCCTCGAGATGCAAAGGTGGAGGGTTCTCCAGTATATGAAAAGGGATCTAAGAAAAGACCTTCCCCGAACAGCACCGCCAGTGGTACTGCCCCGACGACCTTTTATCGGCCACGCATTCAAAGACACGGCCCATACGGCGGCGGACCGCGTTATCAAGGGGCCTCCAGATGCAGAGGTTGAGGGTTCTGCAGTATATGAAAAGTGATTTAAGAAAAGACCTTCCCGGAACGGCACCGGAAGCTGTACTGCCATGACGACCTCTTATCGGCCGCGCATTCAAAGACACGCCCCATACGGCGGCGGTCCGCGTTATCAAGGGGCCTCCAGATGCAGAGGTTGAGGGTTCTCCAGTATATGAAAAGGGATCTAAGAAAAGACCTTCCCGGAACGGCACCGGAAGCTGTACTGCCCCGACGACCTTTTATCGGCCGCGCATTCATAGACACTGCCCATATGGCAGCGGACCGCGTTATCAAGGGGCCTCCAGATGCAGAGGTTGAGGGTTCTCCAGTATATGAAAAGGGATCTAAGAAAAGACCTTCCCGGAACGGCACCGGAAGCTGTACTGCCCCGACGACCTTTTATCGGCCGCGCATTCATAGACACTGCCCATATGGCAGCGGACCGAGTTATCAAAGGGCCTCGAGATGCAAAGGTTGAGGGTTCTCCAGTATATGAAAAGGGATCTAAGAAAAGACCTTCCCGGAACGGCACCGGAAGCTGTACTGCCCCGACGACCTTTTATCGGCCGCGCATTCATAGACACGGCCCATACGGCGACAGACCGCGTTACCAAAGGGCCTCGAGATGCAAAGGTTGAGGGTTCTCCAGTATATGAAAAGGGATCTAAGAAAAGACCTTCCCCGAACAGCACCGCCAGTGGTACTGCCCCGACGACCTTTTATCGCCCACGCATTCAAAGACACGGCCCATACGGCGGCGGACCGTGTTATCAAGAGGCCTCCAGATGCAGAGGTTGAGGGTTCTCCAGTATATGAAAAGGGATCTAAGAAAAGACCTTCCCGGAACGGCACCGGAAGCTGTACTGCCATGACGACCTTTTATCGGCCGCGCATTCATAGACACGGCCCATACGCCGACAGACCGCGTTACCAAAGGGCCTCGAGATGCAAAGGTTGAGGGTTCTCCAGTATATGAAAAGGGATCTAAGAAAAGACCTTCCCGGAACGGCACCGGAAGCTGTATTGCCATGACGACCTTTTATCGGCCGCGCATTCATAGACACGGCCCATACGGCGACAGACCGCGTTACCAAAGGGCCTCGAGATGCAAAGGTTGAGGGTTCTCCAGTATATGAAAAGGGATCTAAGAAAAGACCTTCCCCGAACAGCACCGCCAGTGGTACTGCCCCGACGACCTTTTATCGGCCACGCATTCAAAGACACGGCCCATACGGCGGCGGACCGTGTTATCAAGAGGCCTCCAGATGCAGAGGTTGAGGGTTCTCCAGTATATGAAAAGGGATCTAAGAAAAGACCTTCCCGGAACGGCACCGGAAGCTGTACTGCCATGACGACCTTTTATCGGCCGCGCATTCATAGACACGGCCCATACGGCGACAGACCGCGTTACCAAAGGGCCTCGAGATGCAAAGGTTGAGGGTTCTCCAGTATATGAAAAGGGATCTAAGAAAAGACCTTCCCCGAACAGCACCGCCAGTGGTACTGCCCCGATGACCTTTTATCGGCCACGCATTCAAAGACACGGGCCATACGGCGGCGGACCGTGTTATCAAGAGGCCTCCAGATGCAGAGGTTGAGGGTTCTCCAGTATATGAAAAGGGATCTAAGAAAAGACCTTCCCGGAACGGCACCGGAAGCTGTACTGCCATGACGACCTTTTATCGGCCGCGCATTCATAGACACGGCCCATACGGCGACAGACCCCGTTACCAAAGGGCCTCGAGATGCAAAGGTGGAGGGTTCTCCAGTATATGAAAAGGGATCTAAGAAAAGACCTTCCCCGAACAGCACCGCCAGTGGTACTGCCCCGACGACCTTTTATCGGCCACGCATTCAAAGACACGGCCCATACGGCGGCGGACCGCGTTATCAAGGGGCCTCCAGATGCAGAGGTTGAGGGTTCTGCAGTATATGAAAAGTGATTTAAGAAAAGACCTTCCCGGAACGGCACCGGAAGCTGTACTGCCATGACGACCTCTTATCGGCCGCGCATTCAAAGACACGCCCCATACGGCGGCGGTCCGCGTTATCAAGGGGCCTCCAGATGCAGAGGTTGAGGGTTCTCCAGTATATGAAAAGGGATCTAAGAAAAGACCTTCCCGGAACGGCACCGGAAGCTGTACTGCCCCGACGACCTTTTATCGGCCGCGCATTCATAGACACTGCCCATATGGCAGCGGACCGCGTTATCAAGGGGCCTCCAGATGCAGAGGTTGAGGGTTCTCCAGTATATGAAAGGGGATCTAAGAAAAGACCTTCCCTGAACAGCACCGCCAGTGGTACTGCCCCGACGACCTTTTATCGGCCGCGCATTCAAAGACACGGCCCATACGGCGGCGGACCGCGTTATCAAGGGGCCTCCAGATGCAGGGGTTGAGGGTTCTCCAGTATATGAAAAGGGATCTAAGAAAAAACCTTCCCGGAACAGCACCGCAAGTAGTACTGTCACGACGACCTTTTATCGGCCGCGCATTCAAAGACACGGTCCATACGGGGGCGGACCGCGTTATCAAGGGGCCTCCAGATGCAGAGGTTGAGGGTTCTGCAGTATATGAAAAGTGATTTAAGAAAAGACCTTCCCGGAACGGCACCGGAAGCTGTACTGCCATGACGACCTCTTATCGGCCGCGCATTCAAAGACACGCCCTATACGGCGGCGGTCCGCGTTATCAAGGGGCCTCCAGATGCAGAGGTTGAGGGTTCTCCAGTATATGAAAAGGGATCTAAGAAAAGACCTTCCCGGAACGGCACCGGAAGCTGTACTGCCCCGACGACCTTTTATTGGCCGCGCATTCATAGACACGGCCCATATGGCAGCGGACCGCGTTATCAAGGGGCCTCCAGATGCAGAGGTTAAGGGTTCTCCAGTATATGAAAGGGGATCTAAGAAAAGACCTTCCCGGAACGGCTCCGGAAGCTGTACTGCCATGACGACCTTTTATCGGCCGCGCATTCAAAGACACGGCCCATACGGCGGCAGACCGTCTTATCAAGGGGCCTCCAGATGTAGAGGTTGAGGGTTCTCCAGTATATGAAAAGGGATCTAAGAAAAGACCTTCCCGGAACAGCACCGCCAGTGGTACTGCCCCGACGACGTTTCATCGGCCGCGCATTCAAAGACACGGCCCTTGCGCCCTTACTCCACACGCAGACTCCACACGCAGAGGTTGAAGGTTCTCCAGTATTTGAAGAGGGATCTAAGAAAAGAGCTTGTATTGCCAACTATAGGATTGGACAAGCGTAAGCTTGACCTTTCCGGGACAGCACCGCAAGCGGGCGTCACTGAGGCGGGAGATCAAGAAAAGATCTTCCCGGAACAGCGCCGCAAGCGGTACTGCCCCGACGACGACTGAGGCGGGAGATCAGGAAAATATCTTCCCGGAACAGCACCGCAAGCGGTACTGCCCCGACGACCTTGTTATCGGCCGCGCGTTCAAAGATACGGCCCACCCTGGGGCGGACCGCGTTATCAAGGGGCCCTTCTCCAAATATGAAGGACCGGCTCCCTTTCGCCTCCCTCCACCGCGAAAGATCCTAGCCCTAAGGCGAAAGATCAATACGCGGATTTGAAGGGAGACCAGAGCGGGCGGCGGCGGGAGGCAGTGGTTGAGGGTTAGAGCAAACGCTGGTGACATGGCACGAGAACATAAGTCACAATGTAGAGCATTACACGGAGTTTGAACTACACATGTGACGGTGGTGGTAAATAATCGCAGTGATTAATTCTGACGTGGTTGCATCGGGTATAGTCCTCCGTGCATCGGGTGACAAGGGATTTACGAGTATATTACACTTCTTCCTCGGTATGTTCAACATGTTTGACACTTCTAGATTGTCCCCAGAGCAGACGAAAACTTCGCGATCGCATTTCGTTGCTCCTACAGTGGAGTGGTTGCTGAGAGTCCCTGGCCAGTCCAGGGCAACGGGGCAGATTAACGCCAGAACAGGATTAACGGGGTGTATACGATGATTGAACATAGGGAGTATACAGGGTGTCCTAGCTAAATACAAACATATTTTTTAAAGACATATACATAACTTTTTTCCGAGCTAAAATCAATTGCAATATAGTATATGCTGAAGGGCACTCCTTAGGAGTGCATTAGCAACCTCCTAAGGCAATGTCTTAATTAACTTTCAATAATTAATTTCTTTAATTGTGAGAGCTACGAAATTCTCCCAATGAGAACATCTGGTCCCTTCGGACACGTGACACCGGTGCCGTTTTCAGAACAAAAATCCGTTCGTTAGATCCCCCGCAAAAAATTCGTGAAAGAACACAATTTTTTCTTGATGTTGTTCATTGAGCATCTTCGGAGACGCGTCTTTCCTTCACCCCCAATATGAGAGGGTGAAAACGGTATTCTTCGCGGAATACCTTTTCCCTTGAGCCCATCGAACAGCATAGGTGCGCAGGAACGGTTATCTTAACCCCAAGAAATTAAAATTTTCACTTATCAAGTCAGCACTTGGAAACAAGTTACTAATCGCTAATAGTATTTCGGCCAGTGCCAATGGCTGCTAAGATAAAATAAATTTCTTGAACAGCGTGGTTCGTTCTCGAGTTACTCAACTAGAAGCCCTTTCCGAAACAACAGTGCCACTGACATGTGCCACACAGCAAAACAATGCGACAACACAGAGAGAAAGAAAGAACCTGCTGCTGGTCAGCGAAGCATGCTGCCTCGTCTGCACCCCACTGCTGTTCATCAGGA
Source organism: Ornithodoros turicata (assembly GCF_037126465.1). NCBI lineage: Eukaryota > Metazoa > Arthropoda > Arachnida > Ixodida > Argasidae > Ornithodoros > Ornithodoros turicata. Next base: position 109,243,017 of record NC_088201.1, read on the forward strand.
ATCTCACATTCCTTTAGAGCATGCCATGCTGCCTGTATGCGTTTCGAGGACTTGAGTAGACTGCAGTGTGTTTGATTGGTTATGTGCTCTTCTCTGGATGCAGGTATGATGTCTGCAAGTAATGCAATCTCATTTCTACATATTACTCACATGCAGTTTGTCAACAACAGTGGGAGGACCGAGCAGAACTTTTAGAGCGAAAACTACACCTTACCAATTTTTTTTAAAAGCGTGTCTTGCACCCGGCGACAAAGAACCTTTTCTGCAGACAGTTCTACTTCTGTGAGGTGTAGTTTTCCCTCTAGTTCTTTATTTTTTTCTTGCACACGTTGGACCTCCTTCTGAAGATCAATTTTGCGCTTTGTTTCAGCAGCCAGCATGTCTTTGTACTGTGCAAGCCTTCTCTCACAAGCCATATCACTGCACGTTGTTGCACATAGCCGTGCTTCCTTTGATGGTGGTCCATTGTCACGACCATCTTTGCCTTGGATTCTTTTTTGCAATACCCTTCGAATATTTTGATCCCTGGCCTCCTTTTCCTTACATCTTTGCTGCTTCTTAGAGAGGACTGTAGACTGCGACTGAAAAATTCAAGTGAATCAATCAATTTTAATATATTTCCAAGTGAAACGGCCTTTGGCATAAGTATAAGACAAATGCAGTGAAGTATAGTTCCCGCAGTATGTGTTGAACGCGTCTTTAGCCCAAGGAGGCCAAGCACAGCGCCAGTCTGCCGTGTGACTCACGGGGCACTAAACTGTTTATGCGAACTTCTATACCTGCATAGGATACCATATACATCCTCAGAAACAGGAGCAGCAGTCCGTCATGCATTTTGAGTTACTAGGCAAAGGCAAGAGACTGTCTACGATATGAAATACAATTTAACCTCCGCAGCGAGGATGCCGTAAAAAGTAACAACAAAAACGAAAAAGGAAAAGAAGAAGGACAACGCAATACAAAGATACAATCAAGCAAGTCCAAAACAGATACAGCATGCATCGATAAGATATAAGCCCGCATGGCACATAACGACAACAATGTCAATCTGTGATGTGCGCTTGTCGTTCTTTCCCCACCTCTACCAACAAATCAAGAGGCGAGAAGCATACTACAAGTTGTGAACTAATACGGAAATTTGAAGGGTTACTATGGAAAATATAGGTTTGACTGGCGGGAGATCAAAAAGGAAACGGGTGTAATTGGGTACTGTCAACATGACTCTCAAAGCACGATTTTGGAAGTTTCAGAGGACTACTTCCGATATTAGCGTTCGCTAAGTCAACAGACCTCAATATTTTATAAGTTTGGATGGTAAACCGAGCAGTTCACGCAAACAGTATATCAAACTCTGCGCGCAATACATGGACGGATTCGGTAGAATCAACCAACACATTACGGCCAGTCGAAACAACGTGTGACACTGAAATCGGTGACGATTATAACGACACACTGACCTTACTTTCAGACGTATCCTCGCACTTCAAAACACGCGGGATGACTAGGTTCTGTTCCGGCATTGCCTTAATGAGGTCACTTTCGGTTTCTGCAGTGGAGCAGATAAAGCTGTCAACCTCCCCTCAGCGTTTCTAGTGCATTACACAAATATAATACCCTCCACAAATACGCACTCCTGACTTGCAAACATGACGTCGAATGAGTTGAATGAGCTTACCTGCACGCATTTTTACTTCAGGGGGCTAAATTCCCGCCATGCTGCCGTCTTCAGCGTTACCAAAACGCCTGCTTTTTCTTCGTCGTTGTTCCGGCCTCTCTGACAAACCTTTCCGGAAGAATCGCTTCCATCCCGTCGTCACTATATTTCACGTACACGAACATTTCATATTCACATCAGACAGCGGCAGCGTTCGTCATATATATGTTTCAATGAATAGGAACGCGGAAACGCCAAACAACCCACGACCGAGTACGATCTACTACAGATCGTCTTGCGCAACACCGCGCGGTGGTGGTGGTGGTGGTGGTGGTGGTGGTGATAGGGCTTGCGGTGATAGGGCTTGCCGCGCGGCCGTTGTACACTGCGCTGTTCTCAAAGGGTGGCATCCAATCACGGTGTGCATCCAATGTATTGCTCCGTAGACGAAAGCGTGCCGGGCGAACGCAATGCATCCTGGACAGGTCCTGGTTGCACGTCGCAGCAAACGTCAAGGCACACGTGACCTTAAAGATGGCGGCGCCCGAGATCGGTGGTCAAACCGTTTGTAAACAATGCGGTTGTTGTTTCTGCACGACGTTTTGGATGTCTTTCGATCACGGTAATTATTTTTATCGGATAATCTCGCAGTAAAACGCGCAGTTTTACACATAAAGCCTCGTACTGTTGACAACTTCCGAAGATGTGACGACGACCGCGCGTTAAGACTCACCGAGCCGATGCGATGTACTTAAACTAAAGCGAAATGAGGTACCATGTTGCGGAAGAAGCGCCGCATAGTTTACGCTGGCAAATTACGTTCACCTCTTGGTGTTATGACGACGAAAATATGTCGGTAAGCGGCAAAACGACATGCAAACAAAGTCACATGATCTTAAAATGACGTTTTCTATGACGTGCGACCCGGACAAGATGGCAGTTTTGCAAAAAGCACCCGTTTGAGGGTAGTTACAACAATGGCGGGTTTGTGTCACCCCTGTGGCTGCTCTGCAGCTGTGCACCGTAGCATATAGTTCCCGTGCGGGCACGTTCGCTTCGGTGAGCCTTACTTGTTACTTGGAATATTTATAAGGTTGTGTAGTTTTCTCCTCTCGATTACGTGGTAGTTGGATTTTACGAACAAAAAATCCCCAGTGCCTGAATACCGTCACGTTGGATGCCAGTTGCTAGCAGACGAAAAGCGCAGTGCTAACGAACGCTTACGAAACTAAGGCCATGTCTCTTATGTTGTTTGTTCTCATTCAGCGACTGTCTGCTTGTGTTTGAAACTCTCCTGAAGATGCCAAGCCGCCGGGGTACCAGAGCTAAGAAACGAAAAAAAATTATACCTGTACAAGGATGCTCCGTTCGAAGTGCCCCGCAGGACGGTTTACAACCGAAGGAAGAGGGAATCAACTACATTGACTGCGAGTGTTACAAATGGAGACCTGAAGCACACCGAGCAAAGTAATTTGACTTTTCATGAGAGAATTTGACTTTTCCGATGGGGCAGTAGCGTGCCAGGATGACCCGTGCGTTGCAGGTCCGTCGCGCGCACAGGAATCACAATGTACTTCGCCTGCTTCAGAAGACAGTCTTACTGACGTTGATATTTATGCCCTTCTGTCCGGTACTGAAACCGAAAACAGTGATTCTGAAAGCAGATGGCGCATCAGTGACATAGATATTACCGAGGCCGAATTTCTTGCTGATGCTTATCGGGAATACGGGGAAAGCATATTGCCCAATTCATCCTAGAGGCCATCTGCATGGTCATGTCCTTTATTGTGAGCCATGTACTAACTTAGTCTACTGTTGATGACCTCTTAAAACTCATCAGTTCGCTCTTTGGTCCCTCAAGTGATGTATTGCCGGGAAGCAAGTACCTCCTTCGGAAGTTGTGGCTACCTAGGGCTGATAAGTATTCTAAGCAATACTATTACTGTCAGTACTGCAAGACGCTACTTGAAACTCGGGAAGGTACGTCTGAAATGATTTGCACCGCTTGCAATGTGTCCAAGAAGCAATCAGCCTTGAGGAAGGATGGCCATTTCTTTACTATCTTGAGCACGGAAGAGCAGGTTAAGAACGTTATTACTCGAAAGAAAGATGTTCTTTACAACAACCTGAAGAGAGTGCACGAAAAGAGAATGTCAGGCACAATTAGAGATATCACAAGTGGAACATTACAGCAGAAGTTGCACACTGAGGGCCAAATAACATGGAGTGATCTCACACTGACTTTCAACACGGATGGCAGTCCCGTGTACAAATCATCCAAGGTCTCCATGTGGCCCATTCAGTTCACCTTGAACGAATTACAGCCTCAGGACAGGTTCCAAAACTGCATGCTCGCAGGTCTGTGGTTTGGAAGTGCGCACCCAAACATGTTGATCTTCCTTGAGAAGTTTGTGGATCAAATTAACTCAATGAAGCCGTTGAGCTGGCGTGTTGGTGACGAGGTGCTTACCTCAAAACCACAGTCTCTTCAATGGATATCTTTCATGCCCATGGTGCTTTGTCAAGGGGGAGCATATTGAAGGTATGTAGCAGAAGCTTTAATGAAAATAATACATACATGTATCTGCTAATTAACACATGCATTTTGTACTTCATGCAGGAACAATGAGGTTTCCAGATGCAGCTCCAGTTGGCGAGAGAACAGCAAATGGGACGCTCAGGGATATGACACTGGCAGTGCAGTATGGTCGCCCTGTGAACGGAGTTAAAGGGCCATCTGCTTTGATTAATCTGCGGCATTTCGACATCATATGGGATCAAAGTATCGACTACATGCACTGTGTGCTCCTGGGAGTGGCAAAGCAACTCACGGAAATTATCTTGTCATCAACCAGTGCAGGTGGGATTCGTTGTTGACGATGCACTTTTAATTTAAAAAGTATTTTGCTTTAAATTATGCTTTGAATAGGTGTTGCCGCTTCTGTCGAAATCATTGACGAACGACTCCTTGCCATCAAGCCCCCTCACAGCTTCACGAGGTTGCCGACATCCCTTGGAGAACGCAGCTACTGCACAGCGAACGAATGGCGAAATTGGATTTCTTTCTATTGCCTCCCATGCACTCTGGGCGTTATCCCATCCCAGCACTGGAACCAAGTGAAACGACTGGGTGAAGCCATGTACATTCCGCTCTCCACAGAACTCACATCGGTAATGCTGCAACGAGCCAGTAAGTACATGGACAGCTAGTGTAGCATAGTCACATTGCATAGAGAAATCAAATAAGTTAGAACGCATGCATGGAGTGTAAATGAGCAATATATTACAGGAAGAGCATTGTGACATGAGTCATGAAAAGTAGTACTTGAAACTATTGTATGAGTAACCAGTAAGCTATGCATTAAGAACATAGTGTACTAAAGATTTGAGAGTATTTATGTAGTTTTTATGCGCTTGCTAACAAATGCGCCATCTGTACTTTTCAGATGACCTGCTGGTGGAGTTTGTGAGAAAGCATGCTGCAATCAATGGACCAACGAAAATGGCCTACAATGCCCATCTGCTTCTTCACCTAGCAAAGAGCGCAGAAAACTTAGGCCCACTTTGGGCACACTCAGCGTTTGTGTTCGAGGGCGGGAACGGAGCACTCATGAAGAATGTAACTGCTGCCAAAGGAGCTCCTTTCCAGGTGTTTGAGAGGACAGCTATGGCACAAGAACTAGAAATAGCCCTTTCCATTTTGTCACTGTCACCTGAGGCACGCAATATCTGTGAAAACATGTTAGGGTATGTAAAAATTCGTAATGCACAACACATGTCGAAAATGCATGTTTTCTCGGCCAGCCAAAACCTGTAGACAGTTTTTCTTCGGCTTCTCTAGCAGATGCACTAGAGCAATTTTACGACTCAAGGCCACAATGTGCAACTGAATACTATCGTTGTGTAATGAATGGTATGGTTTTCCATAGTCAAACATACACAAAGCCAACGAAAAGTGACAGTACTGTTATTGTCACACAGTCGCAAGAGTTTCTGCAAATCAAAAGAATCTTGAATGTTTCTGTGAACAGAGAGGAAAAGTGCGTCCTTTTATGCAAGGATATAATACTCTCCGACAGCCCCAATGATGCAAGACTGCTCCCTTACATGTATGCGGGCATGGTGTCACCCCAAGCGACACTCAAAGGCGTTTCGCTGTCAGATGTTTGCGACGTATGCCTGTTCATAGAATTCCATAATGAAGGCAAAGCGTACGTCTGCAGGTTTCCAAATCGTACAGAGAAAGTCTAATCAAGACTAATCTTGTCTTTAGGCACTTCTCTATAGGGATCTCATATCTTTCAAAATTCCATGATTTGAGCAAATTCCAACTACAGGCGTCTAGCCTGTAATTGGAATTTGCTCAAAAATCATGAAATTTTAACTAAGTGACTCATCGTTAGGCATGTGGGACTTTTTCTGTGTGGTGAGTGACTGTGACTTGGGGGAGTGAAATATGCCACAGGTAACACAATCTGAAATGACTAATATAATGTATATTATGGATATGGTAACAGGCTATCACGTAGTGCGGGCTTTTACATATTACCGCTATACTTGCCTGGGATTTGGGTTGGCTGCAGAGCATGCATAAGTGCTGAAGAATTGTGGCTGTCATTGATGATAGGCATCTGATTTCTTTTACACACAATAAAAGTTAAAGTTGAACATTCAGTCACATATGCTCCCTAATGTTGCTACCCGTACGGTTCCATTAAGTATTATCTCATGGCTTCACCTTCGTTCACTCGGTTGGCATAGCAAGTCTAAGTTTTAACAGCATACAGCTTAGCTCTCGAATACTATGTACCAGCACAATTTTGACAAAAGCGTATGTGTAAAGTGTAATAGTTGTATGTAATGACATTCGCATTCTGTGATGTCATCACATTGACCCTAGGTGTTTAAGGAGTCACATACTTCTCAGCTTTCTTACTTTCAGCGATTTCTACCAAATACGGTGTTTTTCTGGCACTGCATGGACAGTTGCTGTGAGAAACGTTGAAAGAAATCAGATGAGAAATATTTTCTAGCAGACTTTTAGCGAAATCGTGAAGTTCTCTTAGAAGATGAGAGATCTTACAGAGCTGATCAGGTTCATACCGCGTACTGTGAAAAGTGCATCTTTTCTCACAAAAAAACATCTTTGAAGTTTCTCTGAAGATGCACAATTAGAAGTTCCTTTAAAGGATTTTCTGTGAGAAAATATGTTCTCTATAAGAATGTCTGTAGGAATCCGCATCCTCTGTGAGAATTCCTAAAAGAAAGCTCTTATCCTGTAAGAAAGTTTGTAGGATTTTTCAATCGGGAACGACCAGTTGTTTTGCTGTATATACAGAAAAACCTCTCACGATATGAAAAAAAAAGGCAAACAGGTACCCGTCGTGTCCAATGATCAACGAAAAACCATTGCAGCAGTGTGATGTGAATCACAAGAATCAGTTCGAGAAGTGTGCCTCATCAGTTGTGTATAAAATCCCTAACCGTGTAAAGAAGTGTATATAGGACAATCGGAAAGTTGTATTAATCGACGCCTTAAAGAACATAACTGAAACACCACAGGCACAGCTAGTGGTACACTAGGAGTACATCTAATGAAGTTTTTTTGTACACCCGATTTTTGAAAAATGCAGATCAGGGGTAGGTTCAAAGCAAAAACTGAAAGGGAAGTGTTCGAAGCTTTTCTATCCGAAAGACTGGGGAAAGATAAATGTGTCAGCGAACTGTCCGTAGCACTGACACGTGAAGAAATGAAGTATCTGGAAGGCAGATGTAGAATCTGAGAAACGACGTGTTTGTTTCTTCTGTAGAGGAGGTGGAGTTCCTCTACATGGGTCCCGACCCATGGAGAGGCGATGACGGTGGCCTATCTCCATGGCCGCGCCGGTAGAACTGAGGCAGGTGCTCCAGGCGTGTGGCCATCTTCGTCGTTGTCCACGGCCCGCTACAGTGCTCCCCCCCCCCCCACCTCAGACGCGGAGCGGCGATAACAAATGTTGAATTCCAATGGCAGATTCGGAGCGTTTCCAGAGCAAGTTTTGTTGCTCCGCCGAGAGCAAGTCTGTTCGATTGGCAGATTGGGAACAGTTCTGGAGTCTTCCAATGGGAGCTTCGGAGCGGTATTCGAGCTAAGGTCGCTCCAGGGACCGTGTAGCCGGATGTTTTTCCGTACATGAGCATGTATCACCTACACTGCGGCTCTGAAAAATCGTGGCGCAAGGATTTCCACAAAGGAGATGACGTCCCCGGTACGGTGGTAAGGTAAGGAACACGCCGGAAACGACCCTCTAACAATAGCGCTCTACACCAGAGGAGCGCAGTTGGCGCTGCAGTTGCCGGACGAAACCTTAGTGCAACATGCCCATAGGAGCACTGATGTCTTCCAAGCTCTCCTAGTGCAAAGTAACTTCAAGTGGAGAGCTGCGCACCACTTTTGAACGGACTTGACTATCACTTTATACTGCATACGAGGAAATTCAGTTGGCTGGATACCGTTCATGCGCAATAGAATGGAAGAAACAACAACAACGAAAAAAGGAAGAAAAAAAAAACACTGGTACTGAATACTGGCATTACATGCCTACACGCTTCAGCCCGGCCGAGCTTCTCAGGGAGGGATTTCAGCGCAACATTTATTTGCTTCACAGTTGTGGTAGAAAGGCTCCTTGGCACCATGTAGCACCTTGCAGCACCAAGGCATGTAGCACCATGCTGCAGGAGGCACGCTGCTTCAGCATGTAGAACCAAGGCACCTTGTAGCCATGTGGCTACAAGGTCCCACAAACACTTGGCCAACTTACGGAATCCATCTTACGACAGATCTGAGCCATTGCTCAGAAGCAACGCACACTGTGTTACAATCGACTAACGAACGTGCACAGCCATTGCTAAACGTGGAACGCGAGTAGCCTAACACGACTTTATCGAATAACAGCGTGGATCATTCATTTCTCAAAAAACGCAAGGTGAGTGAGACACGAAGGTCCACTGTCAACACAAGAAATTAAGACTGCTGAACTGTGTTGGATCAAGGAGGCATAACACTCAGCATTCACATATGAAATAACATGTCTGAACCAAGAAAATCCGCTACCTACAACTTCCAAACAACGGCATTTGAGGCCATTTCTGGATCAGGACAACAGTTTCAGGGTGGATTGACGCATACGTGCAAGTGAACAATCTCGTTCGCCGAGCGTCACCCCGTGCTCATCTCGGCCAACTCACACAACAGCAGACGTCTGGTTGATGCGTCCCATCGCCAAGTCATGCATTTTGCAGTGCGTGACGCCCTCACTGAACTAAGAGAGAGGTTCTGTGTGATCCGTGCCCGTCAGCAGATGAAGCTCATGATAAGAGACAGTGCTGTATGCAAAAAGATCGACTCTAGGCATGTAGGTCGAGTCGAGTCAGTGTAGTCAGCTACCAGTAGATCGCGTGACGATGTGTCACCCCTTCGAGATGGGGCGCGTTCTGCTCTCTTGCTCCTTCTTGGGCGCCCCGTGTTTCGTGCTCCTCTAGCAGCTATTAAGCAGGGCTTGGACGCTTGAACACGCTCGCTGTGCCGCCGTCACTCCCTCTCTTTTTTTTCTTCTAATCTTTCTCTGCTTTGCTGCGTCCAGCGTTCTCTCTTTTCGCTATCGTTGAGGAGGGAAGAGGTCACGTGGGGGAGCATCATACCCCTTTCGTGCACCCTCCAAAAGCAGGTGCGTGAAGAGCGTGCTCGCGTAGGAAACTCGGAGTACGAACGTAACCACTTGACGGTAGGAGTACCAAACATTTGTTCCCGGGACCAACCACTTAACGTGCCCGTTGATTTCGCAGGACCAGTAACTCTCAAACGAACAAGGAGTACATACGAGAAAGGATACATCGCCTTGTTTACGTGCTCTGTCACCAGGGCAGTACATCTAGAGCTCTGCGAAGACATATCCGCTGCTAAATTCCTACAAGCTTTCCACACATTTATAGCCCGATGAGGTATATGCCACACCGTACCCTATATTCAGACAATGCCAAGACTTTCAAGTGCGTGGCGAGGGAAATTCAAGCACCGCGGCGAGCCCTCAGGTATCCGTTAATACAAGACTTCTCCTCGGAGAATGGAATTCAATGGAATTTCAGAGCAGAGAGAGCCCCATGGCCGAGCGGATTCTATGAACGATTAGTACGGTCAGTAAAATCTGCATCCGAAAAACTCTCTCGAATAACGAACTATACTTCACCGACTTCGAAACATCAGAGTTCGAGGTAGCTCGTTACAAGTAACTCATTACTGTAAGTATAAGTTCTCTTACCACTATAGTATTTAAAATACAGCGCCTTAAATATAATACTCTAAATACGTACAAGTCTGTGTATATTAGGTTACTAAGTAACTTGAAAGTAACTAATTACTTTTCGAAAGTACCCTAGGAACTTCAAGTTCATTTTAAATACCTACAACTTCGTTAGTAGCTTTGTTACAGTTTTGTAGAGTAACTTAACTGGTTCGTAACGAGTAAAACGTAACGAGTTCCCTTTGCCGAGTAACTTTCTCATCTCTGGAAAATGCGGCGTCCGCTAAGTACACAGTGTGCCACTCCAGATATTTCGACACTGTCGTATCATAACACACGTCGAAACTCCTGCCAGATGTGCAGCACTTTGCTCTTTCTTCTTCTACAACTTTTTCCGGCGTTATTAATCATCTTGTCGTACATTTTAATCCTTATACCATGGCATATAATCCATTTGCCGTCGGAATTAATCCTCCTTTCATTATTTTTAATCCTCATTTCACATAATTTAATCCGTTTCTCATGCAATTTAATCCAACCATATCCCATTACCGTGCAGAAACCCACATGTTTAACGAAAGGCATGGGTAATACCCGCACACATGGGAATAGTTCCACAATATCCTAAACCAGACAGACAATTCCGCATTATCCCGTTATACTCCAGAAACCTGCATTTTGAATGAAAAGCATGGGGTAATACCCATAGACATGGAAATAGTCCCACAATATCGTAATGAAGATTGACGGTCCCACAGTATCCCATTACAGTGCAAAAAACGCGTTTTTAATGGAAAGCACTGGGAATAACCGTAGACTTGCTTATAGTACCAGGATATCGTAATGAAGATCGACAGTCCCACATTATCCCATTACAGTGCTGAAACCCGCATATCTAATGAAAAGCATGGGTAATATCCGTACACCTGGGAATAATCCCACAATATCGTAATCCATATACAGTGTCCGACAGTATCCCATTACAATGCAGAAACCCGCATATCTAATGAAAAGCATGGGTAATATCCGTACACCTGGGAATAATCCCACAATATCGTAATCCATATACAGTGTCCGACAGTATCCCATTACAATGCAGAAACCCACGTTTTTAATGAAAACCATGGGTAATACTCGTAGATATGGGAATAGTCCCACAAAACCGTAATCCAGATTGACAGTCCCACAGCATCCCGTTATGGTGCAGAAACCCACAATATCAGTGAAAATCATGTGCAATATGCGTAAACATGGGAATTGTCCCAAAATACACGCAAAAGAGTCATGTATCCCGCACATAGTCACTTGGACTAAATTGCATGAGAAACGGATTAAATTATGTGAAATGAGGATTAAAAATAATGAAAGGGGGATTAATTCCGGTGGCAAATGGATTAAATGTCATGGTAAAAGGATTAAAATGTACGACAAGAGGATTAATAACGCCGGAAATAGCTGGAGAACATTCCGTTCGGATGTCGCCCGTGAGAACACACGGGAAAGGGGATAAATTTAGAGGGCAAAACTCACAGATCAAAAGAGAGCGCCAAACACTTGCAGATCCTGGCTGCCATTTTAAATCAATTTGTACTCAGATTGTCTCGTTGCTAAGCTGAGCATATGGCGAAGAAACTAGCCAGCTGCACCATTCTACCAGGCTTTCACCACGCTACTGGAATTCATTATGCGAGTGGTTTCCGACGTTTCTGATGTGGTTTCGCCCGATCCAGCGTTCCATGTCGCACTTGTGAGAGATTTTCGCACAACGGCAGCCTCTTAATGGCCCGCTCTCCTACCATCTAGGTGAATTATATCTGCGCCCAGCATTGGTATGGGCGCTCACGCCACGCTACACGACGATCTCTTCTCATATACCTTTGATACATGTTTACTGCTACACTTATATCACTTGAGGATCTCCACAACACTATTACAGGCATAATCAATTAGGTTCAATGTTAAAGCGGTTTATATAGGACTGAGCTAAATAAAATCACTATTATTATAGTGGTGGCGCTGGGATGGTGGAGAAAACGACGGTAGCTACAGCTCTTACGCACGGAAAAGAAGTACGACGAGCCACTATTTTTTTCAGGCTCAGCTGCCGTTCTAGCGTCGCCTTGCCATCAGTCGACAGATCGCATCCTAACGCCTCGGACTGTAGCTACGTATTACCACCCCTAACCGTACAAATTGCCCTTTACTATTAAAGGGGTGTTCGAAATACTTACTAGTAGCCGCGATCTATTACACTCTACCGACTGTGCCTTAATCGGAAGCTATTGATCTCTTCATTTATTGATATCTCTACACCACCTATGCAGGAACCCTTGCGAATGATCCACTAAGAACGCTACTCATCGGCCCACGATATGTGAATCATTATTGGGTAATGGAAATTTGAATCGAAAACGTGCGCAAGTGGACACACGACTGTAGAGCAGACGACTGCAACAGCTCCAATGAAAACGCGTAGAATGATGCTGATCCTCAATTTACAACTTCAGCAAGAACGTATCCCTCGTGGACATACTTTGCTTGTAGAAAAATCCTAAAGTAAACTAAAGTACAAAGTATTATAGCAATTGATGAAGCAATAAAGGGGCCGATAAGCAGAGGCACCGCTAGCTTCCAAATGCGGCACCAGGAAGTGGGGCAAATGGCGTGGTCGCATAAGATAGCAGGTCGTGGTCGTAGCTACGCCTCTTGAATTCACTACGCGTCTTCCACGCTAGCTACAGGCTTAAGGACCACCTGATAATCTGCGAGCTCCTACATTGCTACACCACAGTTACCATCATCATCTAATAATTGATAATTTCGTCTAACTGTCGTGCAATTATTGCAAATACATATTAAGGAAACCGTATTTCTGGTTTAACCAATATAAAATATTATACAATTTACGGTGGCAGCAAATCGACGACAGCGAAAGCGCTGTTTATTTGACGAATAAACGAAAGTAACTATTTTAAAAAAAATCAAATCAATCAAATCAACCCAAACAGAAGTGAAAAGCTACGGAAAGCTAGAGGCGCCGGAATGAATATAACCTATAGCCGAAGGCGTCATTCTATGAAGGACCGATACGGGAGTGATCTTCGGTCAAATTTGTCATCGGCACCGCGCGAAATCTATTCCCGCGCATATGAAGCGTATTTCTTCTTTGGCGAAATATTTGTGAAATATCCAGTATATTACTCTTCAGCTGCAGCTGCACCAAGTAATTCTATGCTTGGCATCTCGCTCCAAATCCTATGTCATCATAATTCATTATACGTGTTTACGGCAGCCAAGAGGCAAAAGAAAAAGCATCTTCCACCAAAAATCAACGGAGTTATTTTCCACGCGTCTGAACGCGAATAGATTCGTTTACTTTCTGGATCGTTTTTGCTCCTCGCGTTCGTTGTTCAGCTTGTGTGCCTCTCTTGCGAAAAACCTCCGAGTTATTCTCGACGCTGTCGGTCGTAAATTGCGCTCCGAAATTTGATGTAATCGCTACACGATGCAAAAGAAAAGTCGAGAAGTTCGCAGAAGTTCGTTCGCACGTCAGATGGATGTCCGCAGAAATGTTGCGCATATAAAACAGAATTTCAGCGAGTAATATTCCCTGATCCATCCACTACGTCATGTGATACCACTATCGCTTCTAACGTTAGCACAGCTTTATACGTAAGACTGATACCAAGAGGCGCGTGCCTGCCATTTTCAACAAGTCCGGACGCTTCATAGCTTGCACATCTAACGTTCCTTGACCTGACGAGGAACGCGACAGTCGTTGAGACGGATACGTGACACATTGCACGTGCCGTATAACGGGCTGTTTTCGTATGCGCTTGCTCCACTAACGAAAAAAAAAAAACGGACTCGTTTGCCTAACGAGAGGTTCACCCCATTCGTTAAAACCTTAAATCGCCGCTTCGGGTTGAAAAAAAAAAGTTTACATTTAATTCGCATTATAAATCAACCGCGCTCAAAGACTCGGTACGCATAATGTAAAATGTGTCAGTGAACAGTACGCGCATCCAACAATAAAAAAAAAAAGCTAAACATTGGATTCCATCGAGTTCATTGGGTTCCAGTTTTAGATTCTTCAAGAGTAGACGACGTCGCTGGGAGCTGCGGCGTATGTGCCCTAGCAACACTGCATCCCGGCCATCGTCCGCGCATTGATCTCACATGACATCGACCTCTGGGGCAACGCCACCTAGGCACAGAAGGCCGGCTTAATGCCTCCTCTCATTCCTTCACATGTGGACATATAAAGTCCGCCAATCGCAACAGCCAGCGAAGATGTCAACCAGTCGGATGACACGATTTTAAAAGCAGGACTTTCTGTGGCTACCAGTGGCTGCCCATGCGGCTGATGGCGGTCCGTTTCCATAGTTACGGTCGCTGAAAGCAACGTCGTGGTTAGCTGACTTTTAATTGTTATGTCACATCAATCGAGCGATCAGGCTCCGTCACTAGGTGGTGTTGTCTGGGGTGTGCCAAGCTTCCAAAGGGAGGTGGAGTATATGTATGGCGTGGTATGTATGTACTGGACATGCTCAGGAATTTCAGGCGGTGTTGAAAAACAAAAACAAACAAACAAAAACAGGAAGGGTCTAGGGAGATATCTGGTCCTACGTTGAAATCACCCTTGGAGAGGCAATGTTGACAGACGAATGGTATGGGCGCCCCCATGGCGTCATCCTCCTCAAAACTATAGTCGTGTTCAACTTAAGAAGGGAAATAAATAAACTAGTTCAGTGATGGCCAATAGTTAACTACATGTAGTTTAACTACTAGTTAAACTACCAGATTGTAGTTAAAAAGTAGTTATCAACTACTTGCAGAAATGTAGTGGCAACTATTAGCTAAACTACCATTTTAAGTAGTTAACTACAGTAGTTAGATTACTGGGGGGGGATGGTGCCAAGTACTTGCGATTTTGCCGCAAGCTTTACGGCACGATTGTGCTTCCGACTTTTACCTTGAGCTACTTGTTTGATGAGAACGGAGGTGCAGAGCAATTGCGTCGTGCGTATGTAGCTACTAAATCTTCACTATTAATGCTTGTCCAGTGAAGCCTCATTTGCTGCGAAATAATTTTGCAACTTAGTTAATCGCATAGGCACAGAAGGAATCCCGCCGCAAGCTTTGTATTTGACGATCGTAGCAATGGCTTGAGCCAAAGTTTAGCATTGCTTGTGATCCTGCAGTTTTTTTTTCCCTTTGAATTTTGCAGTTCTCGCCCGGTACCCGTACCCCGGAGCGGATGCAGCGTTTACCGCCGCTACGCAGCTACGACCTCCGGAACGGACCGAAGGGATCCGTGCAGGAGCGCGCCCGTTCGGAAGAAAGGCTGGTATCGAACGCCTCGGCGACTTCGGAGCCGAAAGGACCAGCTGGGAGCAACGTGGCACATGTGGTGCCTTCGTCCCAAGGTACGTCGACTGAGGTACCGGCAGTGCCGCAGCCTGACGCCATTGCAACGGCAGAACTCCTGTCACGCATGAAGGAGTTGTGTTCGTTGGTGGTTCAACGCCTTGATGCCGGGTCGCTTTCGCCGCCGCAGGCACAAGCGCCTCTGCGACTTAACTTAGCGGTGCCTACCTTCTCGGGTTACACCGATAAGAAGTCCGTTGCCGATTTCCTGGACGACTTTACCGCCTATCAAATGGGTATGGGAATTTCGGACGAAGTTCTAATCCAAAGCGTCATGCAGGTTGCTTTGGTCGGAGACACCGCCCGCTGGCTTCGGTTGCAACCGAAGTTTACGTCGCTTCAGGACTTCCAGGAAGCGGTTCAAAAAAGAATTTCTTCCCCCGGATTACGAATACCGTGTCATAGAAGAATTGCATAAGCGTAATCAACATCCTGAGGAAAGCTTATCTGAATTCGTTCGGGCATTGCAAGATCTGTACAGCAAAGCGGATCCCACTACTACGGAAGAAGAGCCCGTGGCACGGGCTATCCGTCAGTGCCACCCGCGCTTCCGGCCCTACATAAGAGCCCATCGCTTCACTACACTTGAGGCGTTGGCCCAGGAGGCTCGTTCAATACAAGGCGCCCTCCTGGCAGAGCTCGAATACCGGCCCCCGGAGCTAGCGCTGGAACCGGGCTGGGCGTGGTCGGGAGGAGCCGCCTCGGTCGAACGCCATGCAACAGGTTTGGGTGACATCCCCCGTAATTCATGCAATGCGGAGTCATCCCACCGAGCTCTAGATTCCTTCCTCTATGACCAGAGGACGATGCCCGCAGGAACGAACCTTGACTGACCCGTCCCGCCGCGAAGTCGCGGTCAACCTGCTCTTTCAGCTAGCGAAGCCCCACGGCAGCGGGAGCGGCATCATCCTGCGCCCCCGTAGCCACGAGCGCCCAACGGCTATTGGAATTGCGGCAGCCCTGACCATTTTCGTCGGGAATGCCCGCGGCAACGACCAAACACCCGTAATGTGCCACTGGGAAACGGTCGCAGCCGGCGTCCATGAATGCTCGCTCAACGACGTCGGCAAGTTGCGAAGAAAGCGAGCAAACGTTTAGTACCCGTGGCCTTGATCAGTCAAAAACTAGCTTTTCAAGCAGTAAGATAACGCAAAGAGATGCTTTGGCTCCTCTTGCTTTTTCTGTCCAAGATTTCCTCGAGGATAAGGAACCAAACATCGCCGTTCGAATTTTGGGTAGAGATTACATCGTCCTTGTCGACACGGGAGCTACGCTTTCCCTTATCGGGGACAGTGTTTACGAGCATTGCGTATCACGGCATGTGGAATTGCAATCCACAGATGTCACTCTTCGTCTTGCTTCCAATGTCGCCATTCCAGCACAGGCGGCAGTTGTGCTGCTTGTTCTTTCGCGTGTGGAGCGGACGGGCAGGCTGACGCCCCGAGGTTGTGGAAGCTTAGGTTTCCATAATATTTAGGTGTCCAAGAACACTACAAGGGATTGGTGTTGATGGACAACGCTAAGTAGTTATAGATGTAGTTAAACTATATTGCAGTAGTTAAAGAAGTAGTTTTAACCACACCCCTGAAAAGTAGTTCCACTACTAGTTAAACTACTCCATCGCGAAGTAGTTAGTAGTTATGGTTAAACTTCTGTAGAAGTAGTTAGTGGCCATCACTGTACACCGTTGGAGATAAGGAGACGCAATAGGGCGCACACTTTCTGCTGCAGCGTAGTGCCATGCGGCCAGTCTTAACAGCCCAGACGGAAACAGAGTAAGTATGATGGATAACATTATCTGGCGTAGGGAGAGAGCGTGACGTCTCTGCGTCCAACCATTCTATCTGTGGCGCAGTAATATTTTGAGGGTGACGGACTAGACTTCTTTTCCTACTTAAGTAGAACACTACTATAGAAGTTATTTGAGAATGCTTCAGCTTCACATTGAGAAATATCGTGGAAGAATACCGTGTGCGACATGTAGGTTGCAATGACATAAACCCAGTAGCATTCTGAAGACACGAGATTCAGTTCGTAGAGGAACTTTAAACTTGCTGTAGGTTGGTAGAAATCCAGCAAACCGGTAGAGAAGTACGAAGGGGGTTGCCTAAGACATGAGCCGCCGATATTTCGAACAGAGACTGTTCTTCTTCTTAAACTTGCTGTTTTGCTATTGTAGACAAGAATGAAAGATGGCATATGCCATTGGACGTTCGACCTATTGAAAGGAGTCCATATGAAGGGATGGTTGCGTCCAGTTGCGTTAGTCGATTTCGAAACTATATATATAGTGCATATAGAGTAAAGCATAGATTGAGAAGTTACCCGTCAAAAAGAACTCGTTACGAGTTAAGTTACCGTGTGAAAAATGTAACTAAGACAATAACGAAGTTCTTCAGCCTTAAATGTAACTCACAGTTACTGAGTTACTTAAAAAAAGAACGCGTTACTTCCAAGTTACTTCGGACACAAAATAGCATTACGCACGTGCAGCGCGCGTGTGCAGTTGAGTTAGACCTTGAGTTACCTGGACTTGAGGAGATTACGGTGGTCCCTGAAAGGGACGCGACCTTCGGTCCTCTTGAACATAGCACAAGGTGGCAAGCGAGCTGGTGTGCAGATGTAGTAGGCAACATTTCCTTGAGGTTGAGGAAGGACGAGGACGGAACAGCAGCAAGCCAGGACGAGGCTCAGACCAGCAAACTTTGCTGGTCTGAGCCTCGTCCTGTATTGTTGCCGTTCCGTCCTCGTCCTTTCTCAAGCTCAAGGAAATGTTTCCTTCTACTTCGGTCCTACTTTCTTTCAATAGGAGGCAGCGAACAAGTGCCCGTTCTCTGGTAGAGAGAGATCTTACTCCCTGTGGGCGCACAATGGTTCAGCTTCATTTCAATGGCAACGGCTCATACATCCTGCATAAAATACTGCCATTGATTGAATATCCCGTTTCATGGCAAAAAATGCCATGAAGGAACCGCGGAGAAAGCAAGACAATATGTGGACGTAGTGAAAAGCGAATTAGAAGTAACTTGGAACTTAACTTACTTTGGCAAAGTTACCTGATAAAGAAACGCGTTCATCTTAAGTTACCACGGCGCAAAAGTACCGAGTTAAGTTACAAGTTACCAAAAAAAGGAACTTAATTACAGTGACGAGTTACCTCGAACTCTGGAGTAAAGTGGGGCAAGGTGAGACAAAAATTTGCAATTGAACGTGTAATTTTTATTTTTCGTGTTTTTCAAACAAACTAGCCATAGACACATTCTCAGGAGTTCTTCTGACCTGTAAATGCAGAACGAACGTAGCCGGTCTAATATAAACACAGAACAAGAAATTCAAAAATACAGATTGTCCCATATTGCCCCAACCCTCCCGGCAAGGCAAGACATCGCGTGGGGCAAGATGAGACGCACCGTGGTAATGTACTATACATATTAGTTTTTCAATCCAAGCGGACAAAGTGAAGCCCGTGGGCCCCTACACAACCCCCTGAACCCACCGCCCATTAGTGTGCAATAAAACCACACAGAACCTTGCACTTCTGCTCCACCGTCCTTCGCAAACAAGGCACCGCCAGTCTAATGTGCCGCTTGTCGCCCGCGTTTGCGCGCGCTTCTACTTTGCTGGAAATATCCTAGGAAACACGAAAATTTGCTGGAAAACATTTGGCAATATGCAAAAAAGAAATTTCTGAGGAACAAGCATAAAGGCACCTAATAGTTAACTTATCTGTTTAAAAATTATATTAAAGGGACCATGAAACGATATTTAACAAGCCCACGATCATTTTTAATTAGTTCCCCTGTACTAAGGCATTCACTCTGTGAAATATGAAGTTGAAAATCGTACAAATAGCGAAAATATTCTATATTTACGACATCGTGAGCAGCAGCTGCTACGGCCCGCCTCTGAGGCGAACTGGCCGTGACATCATACACAGAACATGTTGCCGATTCGCGGACGGGCTTTTGCGAGTAAAGTGCGAAATTTTCAAACAAGCTTGTATACTTCGTCACGAAATATGTTTCAATTTGACTTGGAGACAAGATTGTAACTAACCGTTTACACAAAATCCTACGAGAAATGTAATATAGCCGTTGACTGTCAGCGTGGTTACCGGAGCACGTTTTCCCCTTTTAACTTCATCTTCGTCAGAACATACCTTCGTCGGTGACATTTTATGAGCTGTTGCGTACCGAACGATACATAGACGCTGTGTGTGTCGCATAACCTCTTCCTCCATTGCTGATAATTTGCCTTTCGCCATATTTCAAGTGATTTCGACGGGAGATATACAACGTCGTTGTTGTCCAAACCGAAACCATGCACCCACGTGGTTCGGCGGGGTGTGTCCTCCTCGTCGTTCACAGTTGGCTGAGAGGATTGGATGGCGATGACGTAAGCCCACTTCGAAGGCATATATCCAGCGGTCACGCCCTGCTATTTTTGTCTGATAACTGCGCCCCCGTTGTACTGAATACGGCCAAAAGTCGATGTGTGTACGATAGTGATGGATCGTGAGAACGGTTTCCTGCAGAGTACTCACATTTCTCGAAAATCATTTCATGGTCCGTTTAATTTCAATTACATTAAATTGTCACGTCTTCCCCCGTGCATATCATCGGATTATTTTTTTATGTTAAACGCCGGGTAACCAAGAGTGGCCATATTTTGCATATATCTAGATGAATGAATAGAGAAATAGGATGTGAATTTACATTAACAGAAAAAGCCTGCGAAAGAGCTGCTGCACAGATTACAAGAAAAAGGATTACAGAAAATCGCGCGTTTTCGGCGGGTCTTGACATTCCAGGCAGTAGTAACCGGTTTTTTTCTCTTGAACGCCGCCATCAATACGAACAATTCTCACGTGCAATAAAGCGGACATGTAGAACCACCTCTTTTTTCAGAAAGTTCCAAGCGTATGGAGCAACGCGTCTCTCAGACAGGCAGCGTCGAGCAAAAAATGCCGCGTCTTGCGCCGTGTCTTATCTTGCCCCACCTTACCCTGGTGCCATTTTATTCCTCGTGGATCACTGACTACGGTGTCGAAAATCCCACGCGAAATAATGGCGTATAGTTTGACTTGCATTTCGAGGAACACACGACAAGAGCAGCCACCGGATGTTGAGAGTTTGCCGGAATTCCATCTCTGGGAAAAACGAGAAAATCTCACTCCCTAAAATCTAGTGAGGGCGCAACCTTGAGAAACCGAATGCCGCGGCCGTTCGTGCGTGTCACCGACTTGCGGGGGAACTACTCTGATTAGGGAGTGACGTCACACCGCCGGATCCTCTGGAGCTGCTGAAGCAGCGCTGTTCTTTAACATTCGTTTATTTAATTGGCCGGGTAGATTGTCGGTCGATGCCGAACATAGTTGTACCGGTTTCATAGATGGGTTTTCGGATACGACCGTTCCTTTAACGAATCCTTGCTACACGAACACTGGCTACGCTGGAGAAACCACCTATCGTATCGACATTTTTCGGTGGTCAAAATCACTGCTCCTCCTTAGCCTCGCTTGTTGAAGCTACGGGGCTCGTTACGAGCCCTCCCTCGTTGTGACGTCAGAGTAGTCAACGAGCATCAGTCTGCGAACGACGCTGCTGTGTATCCGACCGATACGGTCCATATCTGTATCTCTTATTGGTCTGGATGGCTTGCAAACATGTCGACATCTCGTTCTACTGCCTACGGATATCGCACGGCTACATTCTTGTTGTTGTGCGTCGTCAATTATAAATATATGTCTCGCTATACTCGTGTAGAGGGCTGGTATGCGCACAATCACCGAGCAGTACGGAATAATGGCAAATCCTACACCTTCCTCGACAGTGATGTGATGTACGGGATGGTGCAACAAATGGATCGGGCTACGTTCTTACGCAGACGAAAAAAAAAAAAACGAACGAAATCATTCGCATTGAATAGGTCATTTTAAAAAGTTCCTTGGAGCAGCGCGCGCCCTGGCAGGACATGCCGAGAAATGCTGTGCAAAGTGACAGCGATTTGCTATCGTCTCCGATCGTCGTCGTCATCGTACTGGTGTACGCACCATTGCTGTCGTTTTGCACAGCATTTCCCTGCATGCACTCCCAAAGCGCGCGCTGCTCCCAGGAACGTTTGCATATGGCCTATTGTCAAGCATGCATATGGCAGTGTGCCTGGCGCGCGTAGCCGTTTCTTCAATTTTCCAAGCGAAAGAGCCTTGCGACTTTGTCCCTTAGTGTTTACAAGGCAGCAAAGAACCACCTCTCTTTAGGCTGACGAGCCCGTTAGATCGTTGCTGAAGCGAGATAATGCAGCTTTATCCTCGCTAAGGAACAGAGCGCGTCATACCTCACGCACCCATCTTAATGAATGCCCTGTCCTTCTTTAGCTAGTCTTTACTAGTCTAGTAAGTATTTAGACGCGTAAGCGATGTCTGCTCACGAGCGCTGTCCGCACCGTTTGTCACACCATGCCTCACGTCATCGTCGAGGCGAGTTGCAGGCGTCTAGTCACTCCCATTTCCTTTTCATTATCTGTACACGAGCAGCGAGCAATTATAATAATGGTTGGATTCGCTCAACACCAAACAAGGAGAAGGAGAAGAAAGTCGTGTGGAACCCGCGAGCAGCAGAAGCAACCAGTCAACGACACGTTTGTGAGCTATCAAACAAAGAAGATACACTGGAATGCACCCTATAGGTGGGGGAGGGGGAGGGAAAGGCAGCCTCGCTCGCAGACTGCTGGCTCTCCTGTTCGGTGACGTCGCAACGAGGGAGGGCTCGATATGATTATTGGCTAGGAGCGTAAAAGCAAAAGCAGATGTTCATCACCTAATCCACTAACAATCATTCATGTGGAGATTCTTTCTCCTACCTTGTTGCCAATGGGGACGCACGCCGTTCTGGGAGTCTGCACATTTTTGACAATGGTCACAAAAGGTGTAGGTATCGCTCTCTTATCTAATTAGAAGTAATACTATTCATGGCGATAGCTATTGCTATTGAGCATGTAATGTGGTAGACCACGTAACACCACATGACACACTCCTAGGTGAAACCATCATCCCGAATAACTTCGTTCTCTCCCCTGATTTGCTGAAAACGGGAAGCATACGCTTCTTTGTGACAGTTATGCAGAAACAGCTTCCTGCAACGTTAACTTCAACGCGGTGACAATCGGCGGATGAATAAACCTCTTCCCGAGAAACGTCATCATGACGTTCGTAGACAGACTGAAACCGAAACAAATCAGAATGGGAGGGCTGGGTTCCACGAATGGACACTTGTTCGCTGCCTCCTACTGAAAGAAAAGTAGGACCGAAGGTCGCGTCCCTTTCAGGGACCATCGTAATCCCCTCAAGACCGTGGCTTTCGGGCGCGAGCTTGTTCGCCTCTAGCTTCGAGCGTAGTTCAACTCTAACAAACTGGTAACGCTGCGGAACCCTATGACGTCATTTGTTCACAAACAGGGAGAGGTCTATTGGAGAGCCATCCTATTGGCGCTAAGTAGAACTATAGGGAGACAGCATTGTGCGCTATATATCCCAATCATGCTTGAGGGTGTTTGTAGAGACGCACACGCTCCTCTCCGCGCAGGGGAGGACTGTCGTGAGGAGGAGGAGGAGGGTTCTCGACAAACACCCCCAAGCATGATTGGGATAGGCCACAACGCTCTCTCTCTATAGTTCTGCTTAGCGGCGATAGAGTGTCTCTACAACTGATCCGCCAGCCATCACCGCGTTAAAATGAGCGTTGCAGCAAGCTGTACATTCATTGCCACAAAAAGGTGTGCGCTCCGCACTTTCCACAAATCAGCAGTGATAACGGTATCATACTTTGCGGTGGTTGGATCTGAACGCGCCATGTGGTGGAGCACTGTTTTAAGAGTGTAGGTTATAAGTTACGTAACGATCGAGCACTGCCAACCTCAGGGTTTACTCTCCCAAACCCATAACCTGATAAAGTTCGGAATACACTACCGTCTGCAACAGAAATCAAGGAATCGATGCTTGGAGAGCGAACTATCCCGAAGCAAACACGTAAAGTATTGACCAGGACAAAAGATGCGAAACGGCTTCCCCTTCTGGCTGACGTCCGACCTTCTTGTATCTCCCGCTCGCAGTATGTGCAGTGGCGTCGCGGTCCGCACCGAGTAGCGAGACGACGACGGGTGACGCGCGGCACCAGTACCTCGGCTTCCTCTCTTTCTCTGCTGCGCGATGACGCAAAAACAACATGAATAGCCCTATGCGACCATGTGATATTTTTCTGCGTGTGGTATGATATTGTTATATATTGTGTGTCGGCTGATATGGAGAAGGATCCATTATTGGGGCGGAGGGGCGACACAAAGAGCCCCTGTACCGGTTGACGCATACCCTAGTGACGGCACTGAATGTGTGGACTGTATATTTTCTGCTGGTGGAGATGCAGCTCTCGACTGTAACTCTAACGTTTGTCTGGTGGTATAGTACTTTACATAGTAAGCGAGTACTTTCGAGGCATATACAAAGTGCACTAATCGACGAACTTTCTTTTTTACAAGTATGTGTCCGATACCACATACACGCTGCGCACCGCGTGAATGAGTGGGAGGTGCTAATTTTTTTAATAAAAGTTCAAATGAGTTTCGTAAAAAAACATGACTTCTAAAGCAGGGCGCTGTCGGCATTAGAATGGGTACTAACCCATTTCGGACCTTTAGTGGACACCTTTTAGAAAAAAATCTGCCACCGAAGCGGGTCATTTCTTCCAGTAATGAATTGGTTTCGGTTTACATATTTTGTCGCGGCTGGTCGCAGTGAAGGGCAAACGGACTTAATTCATTGGTGGATAAGGGAGTGGAAGAGCGTCCTTTTGCGCTTCATTGCGACTTACCGCGACCAAAACATGTAAACCGGAACCAATTAATTACTGCAACAAATGACCCGCTTCGGTGGCAGATTTTTCTCTAAAAGGTGTCAACTGAAGGTCCCAAAAAGGGTAGCACACATTTTAATGGGCACTGCTTAGAAGTCATGTTGTTTTACGCAAATCATTTGAATTTTTATTTAAATAATGAGTGCCTCCCACTCATTCACACGGTGCGTAGCTTGCAGATGGTATCGGGCAGATACTTGTAAAAAAAGAAAGTTCGCAGATTGGTGCACCCGTTCGCGAATTATTTAGCCCGGCAATTGCTTCACTTTTAAGGGTGTTTTTGTTTTTGAACACCAACTGTAAGAGCGTTTTATGAGGAATACATTTAACTAAAGGGTGTTTCAGAAAACACCCACATTTCAAGGTTGTACTCTATGGGACAAGCATGCGCTAAAAATGGCGTAAAATTATTTACTGCGTACCCCAATCATCTCGATCGCTCCAAAGCACGTGACCCTCTTGACCGAGATTTTGTGCGCCAATGGGGGGGCGAACCATGGATATTGTGACCGGGATCCGAAAACAATGCCCCCCGAAAAAAGGTCAGCCGAAGGAAAGTTCCCGGAAAGAAAGGCCCTTGGGGAGAGGCTACCCGGGGATGTCCCAGGAATAAATGACCCCGGAGATGAGGCTAATCTCGGAAAGAGAGGCCCCTGGGGAAAGGCTACCCGGAGATGTGCTCGGAAAGAAAGTCCCCTGGTGAGATGCTACCCGGGGATGTTCCCGGAATAAATATCCCCGGAGATAAGGCTATTCCGACCACAGGTCGCTGTCACGTCAGCATTTTGCGTGCAGACTCAACCACAGTAGTCCTGCCACAGGGAAGGCCTTCCAAGCCGTAGCTTATAGATAAGCCATTTTGCTCAAGGGATTTAAGCATTGTTAGAGGCGTTTATTAAATTCCGTATTTCATGTCGTCATTTATTAGTAGCCATAACGGCAGCATATTCCTAGATTGTGGAGTTCAACGAACACACGCTTCCTTTCGCGGATTTTACGGAATGGAATACGCGTTGTCCAATAAGGGGGCGAGGAGGCTTGTACTGGGCGGCTACGTTTACACAAAGCAGAAATATTTGAAGGCAGGAGTTCGATGGCTCTGTGTGAAGAGACGTGAGTGCAAGGGTGCTATCATAGGGAACAGTGGCATACACTTCGTCACCGTGGAGCACAGTCATGCACCAGATCCTGCTGCGGTTATACCTGGTGATACTGACCCGCTGCAGTTCAGCTGTGGCCAGCTGCATCGGCCACCGGGGGAGAGGGGGCTGACAAGGGGAAGAGGAATTGACTTCCTGTCCGTTATTTTAAGAATATTGTCATTGAAACGCGCGCCGCGAGAACGCACCTCCTTTAACGCGGTGCTTTGAAGGAGCGAACTTTACGAGGAGCGAAGTGACCCGAGTGCAGAATACCCTACCCTGCAAGTCAGTGCTCAAGTTTTGTTGCCAGATTCCCGCCGTGTCTACCAGACTTTAACAACAAAACGACCCCGTATAGCACGCGATGCGAGATTAACAAAAACAACAACTAATAGCGAATTCCGCTGTTCGTTGTTTTTCAGAGAAAGTCATTTCATTGGTCTTTCCGTTCATTCTTTATTCGTTTCTAGGCTGAACCCAAAGCGGCACACTACGCTACGCTGCACGAAAACGACCAGCGGAATTCGCGATAAATGATTGTTGTCACGTCACCGCATAATACACCCCGAAGCAATTCGCCGTCATGCAGCCATCGTTTTCACCCCGGATTTGTTGAAAATGGGAGACGTATGCCTTTTTGCGATGTATATAAAGTTATGCTAGTTATTCACAAATCAGGAGAGATAACGGTGTCATTCACAGCAACGATTGGCCTTCAGCGCGTTATGTGGTGACGTTCCCTTATAGGATGACGTGAAAAAACTTTAAAAACAGTACTTCACCACAGAACATGCTCAAAGCCCAACGTCATCGCGAAGCACATCGTTTAAAGGGACTATCGTGCCTGTGGCGGTCGATTCCGAAACGACAGTGCCACTTTACTTCTCGTTCATCACCGACAATGACGCCGTAAATACGACGCGAATTAGTTGAGTTGTTTCTGCGCTATTTGATGTAATTCATGGCACTTGGACAAGGCCAATCAGGGAGCGCCAGGTGACGCGGACAAGGTCAATCAGGGAACGGCAGAGATACCTTGGCGTCTGTAGGTCTGAGGTCGGCTCATCGAATGTTGTTTTTGGTTACCGTCGTACATGTTTCTGCAACCAGGCATAGATTGAGAAGTTAACTCGTAACCAGTTCTTTTTGACGGGTAAGTTACCGTGCGAAAAATATAACTAAGTTAATAACGAAGTTCTTATACAACACGCTTATATCGTTTTCGTTTATGTCGAACGCTATGCATCTCACTCCCTGTGGGCGTACAATGCTTCAACTTCATTTCAATGGCAGTGGTTCTTACTACCTGAATAAATTACTGTCACTGATTGAATATCACGTTTTATGGCAAAAAATGCCACGAAGGAACCGGAGAGAAACCAAGAAAATATGTGGACGTGAATGAAAAGCGAATGAAAAGTAACCTGGAACTTAACTTACTTTGGCAAAGTTACCTGAAAAAGGAACGAGTTCCTCTGAAAGTTACCACGGCGCAAAAGTACCGAGTTAAGTTGCAAGTTACCAAAAAAAGGAGCTTAGTTACAGGAACGAGTTACGTCGAACTCTGCAACCAACGTAACACCATATTCCACGGAACATGGTCATGTCAGCACTCACACTGGTAAGCTAAAGTCGCTGTATTTACCGAGATCTTCTCCCTTAGCACTCTCTAAGAAAAAAAGGGTACTTTCTGGGTGTAAAGAGCACTACTTACACCCCACGCTTGCTCTGTGCTCCCGGTGGTGTCACAGAACACCGCTGTAGAACTTTTTTTTTTTCTTTTGATGGGTTTGTGGTGTATATCCTGTCAACTACACCCGTGAGCGCGCAGTATTTGGGCATGCTCAGAACATGCGGAGTATGTGGGCATGCGCAAGAGGCAAGCATCCTGCTTGGGACGGGCCTGTCATTTGTGTGCGGATGGCTAACGGCTTCAGATTGTTCAGCGTTCGATCTTCACTGTTCTTGTTGACGCAGATTAGATTGAAAGTTTATTTTCACATTGGGGGGGGATCAATCGCGTACTAAGCTTATCGTAAATGTTGCAGGTCATGCGTGTTACAGTCAAGGAAAGTTTGTGGGGCAGCATCAGGGGTTGACAGCATGGGCGTACTAAGAGGGGGCAAGGCCCCCCTCAGACTCAAAGGTCGCTTGTGAAAATAGTGCACACTTTATTCACAGGTCGTAATGACTACTCTCAGATGTCATAATAGGAACGTCTGAACACCCATACAGTGCGCAACGTCCGCCTCCAGAGAAAGATGTGGTAGGGGGTGGGGGTTTGCACTCTTGCCCCCCCCCCCCACACTCTTGGAAGCGCTTTTCACCTCGTTGGAAAAAATGCTGGGAACGCCCATGGTTGACAGCGTTCGTGTTGATACTGGCCGCGGCAAAGCGCAGGTAAGGTACCTGTGGGTAGTTTCATTTTAAATCGAACAACGTGTGAAAGTCGTATTTTTTAATTCGCCCAGAAAAAATATATGTTAGAGGACAGTTGAAACGACGCAAATCGCGCAACGTGCGACGCTCGTGCGTGTAGTAGTTTCCGCGTAGGAGAGGGGGAAAGTCTGAGGCTGCTTGAGCACGCTTTCTTCTGGACCGACTTTGACGGGATCTAGCACCGCTAATTTTATGTCTAGGAACTGGAGGTTTTTTATGATTATAGGCTGCACCATAGACACTGTCGACAGTTACCCACAGAACTCTGAGAGCCACAGATTTTCTGTTAAAAAATACCAAACTTGGCGTAAACGTTCAAAAAGGCCAAACTTTGTTACCAATTTTCTTCATGACGGAACGTCTGAGAACATCGAGCTTAGTGCCGTTCGATAGGACGTTGAAAGAGCTTTCGTGCTGTATAGAATTCATTTTTCTCTGCCCAGTTGTTTCTGTGTTATTAACTTGAGAATCACACATGGTAGGCGAAAATTGCCAATGTTGCATCTCAATTTTCTCAAAAATGCCATCTTCGATTTCTTTGATTATTTTTCGAAAGGTGGCGTCACGTCTGTACTTTAGACGTCAAGTGAGACAATCTTTTATTTTTGCATGAGAGACGCGCAGCGATTTTTTTTGTCAGGCAGGGTGCACGAGGCTGCGGCCTTGCGCGCCCCACCCACGAGCACGCGACCTTCAACCTCTTCTTTGCTATACAGGGTGTCCCAGAAAACGTGTCATTGAATTTTAATTAAAAAACTACGCCACGTAGGATCACGCGGTCAACGGCATTTGTTCTTGCTGGATTTTTGCCACCACCTGACGTGCATGTCATATAACCTAAGTTTAATTATGTAAATTTTTGTAAAGGTAGCTTTTATACCCCACCAATGTGAAGAGCGTGCCGAATTTACTCAAATGAATGATAATTGACATGCATATTGAAGAGCTATCGTATCGGAAAAAATAGCCAAAAATCATGCTCTACAGGGCTCGGAGAGGATAGCGCGCAACGGACTTTTCAGCGAAATAATTGTTAGTGCGACGAAAGGAGGTTGGAAGCCCAGCCCACACCGGCATGGTAGAAAGAGATAACAGAGACATAGCTTATCGCGTCCGGCTTCGGCTGGGACCATACCTTCCCTCCCCCAATTTCAAGAACTGTCACTTTTTCTACTATCACTCTGTGGGCTGGGTTTCAAGCCTCATTTCGTCGCACTGACAGCGATTGCGCTCAAAAAGTCCTCGCGCGTTATCCTCAAGTGCCCCGAGAAGCATGATGTTCGGCTATTTTTCCCGATAGGATAGATGCTGAACATCACTGTCAATAATCATGAATTTGAGTAAATTCGGTACGCTCTTCATGTTGGTGGGGTAAAAAGGTGACCTTTACTTGGCAAATTTCTGAGTTCACTTCGCAAAAATTTATATAAATCAACTTAGGTTACATGACATGCGCATGAGAAGGTGGCAAAGACCTAGTAAGAACAAATGCCGTTGACCGCATGATTCTAGGTGGCGTAGTTTTTTAATTAGAATTCAATGATACGTTTTCTGAGACACCCTGTATGTGTCCCGTTGACGGAGAAATGAATGACCACACTGTGTGAGCTTGTTGTAGTGTCCCCGGAGCATCACTTTACGTTTACCCAATGGTCTCTCAGTTCCGTCAGGCTCATTCAAACCGTGGGAGAGTACACGAGTTGCCTGTGCGCCCTTGACGAGAAGCCCCAGTTCGACGAACATACCGACAAAGCAGTGAGAAGAAACGAAGCGCTTCGTAGAAAACTGTGGGCGTGTGGTGAAGAAAGGCAGGCAGCAAAGTAGGAAGCCACAGTTTATTGGGCAGCGCGATCAGTGGCTGCCAGAGGACTGAACTGACTGGCACAGAATGCCAGGGGAGCCCATGTCGCGCGGCGCGTAGCGGTGGCAACTTAGTCTTCGTCGGCTGCCACAAGGCCCCCCCCCCCGCTAGAGACAGACAAGGGCTGTCCGACCAGTGCACCCGTTTAGGAGAGGGGGCAGGCGGAGCGAATGTGGAGGGTGGCGACGTGGGTGTAGGTGTCCGTGGTGGGGCGTCGGAGGCGTGTTCCGGAGCTGAGGAGGCCGCAATGGTAGGGCATTCGACGAAGGCAGGCTTGACTCGATCGGCGGATACGGTTTCAGGCTTTCCACGGATGGAAATGCGGAAAGTCTTCTCGCCCCTGCTGAGGATGGTGTGTGGCCCTGAATATGGAGGCGTGAGCGCCCGACGGACGGCGTCTGTGCGGAGAAAGACGTGTGTCGCTGTGGCGAGCTCCTGCGGGACGTGGACCTTGCGGGAGGAGTCCGTACGGGTGGGGGTCGGCCGAAGGGAGGCGAAGAAACGTTGGAGGCGCTGGAGATACTCCGCGGGGGCGGGCGGGTGTTGTGGAGGGACGAAGAAATCCGCGGGGAGCCGAAGAGCAGACCCGTACACAAGTTCGGCGGAGCTGCAGCCTAGGTCGGGCTTCAGGGCGGCACGGATGCCCAGGAGCACCAGGGTAAGTGGTTAACCCAATGGTCAGGTCCTCGCGAGCCATGAGCGCGGTCTTGAGGTGTCGGTGAAGGTGTCGGCTCGACGAGGCCGTTTGATGCAGGATGGTATGAAGTGGTGCGGAGCCTGGTGGTGCCCAGCAGCTTTGTGAAGGCGTTGAAGAGGCTGCTTTCAAACTGACGCCCTCTGTCAGTGGTGATCTAGGACGGGACGCCGAAAGGGGACACCCAGGATGATAGGAAGGCCGATGCCACGGTTTCCGCTGACACGTCTGCCATGGGCGTAGCTTCGGGCCACCTTGTGTACCTGTCCACAGCAGTGAGTAGGTAACGGTACCCGGTCGATGGAGGTAGGGGGCCGACGATGTCCAGGTGAACATGGTCGAAGCGGATGTCGGGTATGTCGAACTTGCCGATGGGTGTGAAAGTATGACGGTGGACTTTTGAGCGCTGGCAGGATTGGCAGGCGCGGACCCAATCGCGGACGTCACGGTTCATTGATGGCCAGACGAAACGGTCTGCGATAAGTCGCTGGGTTGCGCGTATCCCAGGATGTGAGAGATCGTGCATGGAGGCGAAGATGGGACGCCTTAATGCGGCAGGAACGAAAGGTCTTGGGCGTGAAGTTGATAGGTCGCAGGAGATGGTAAGCGGCTCGCCGGGGACAGGAAAATCCTGGAGGTGGAGGGAGGTGTTTTGATTGAGGCGTAGCTGCTTCAGCTCGTCGTCGTCAGCCTGGGCTGCGGCGAGGGCAGCGTGAGACACGGGCTGGGAGACGGCAGATAGGGACGGGAATCGGCTGAGAGCATCGGCCGGGCTGTTCAGGGTGCCTTTGACGTGCTGGATATCGGCACACATCTCCGCAAGGAAGGCCAGTTGCCGAATTTCCCTGGGAGAGTAGCGACTTCTGGCAGAGCGGAAGGCATACGTGAGGGCCTTATGGTCAGTGAAGATAGTGAACGATCGACCATCCAGGAAATGCCGAAAGTGCTTCACGGCAAGGTACGCGGCCAGCAGCTCTCGTCCGAAAGCGCTGTACCGTTGTTCGGGAGGTTTGAGGGCTTTTGAAAAGAAAGCGATCGGGCGCCAGGAGTCTTCAATCCGTTGTTGGAGGACTGCACCAACAGCTGTTCCTGAAGCATCCACCATCAGTAAGGTGGGAGCATCGTGCTTCGGGTGGAACAAAAGGGTGCACGCCGCAAGATCGGCCTCGATCTTGGCGAAGGCTTCATCGGCTTCGGCATTCCAGGAGAAAGTTCTTGATTGTACTTTCGTCTTGGCCAGGAGAAATTCCAGGGGGCGGAGGGTGGCGGCGCAGTGTGGAAGGAAGCGCCGATAAAAATTAATCAGACCCAGGAATCGGCGGAGCTGGCGGATGGATGTAGGCTTCGGATAATTGGTGATGGCATCGACCTTGTTGGCGAGTGGTGCGATGCCGGCGGGAGAGACTGTGTGGCCGAGGAACTCGATGGATGAGACGCCGAATTCGCATTTCTGGAGGTTCACGACGATGCCGTGGGACTCGAGGCGCGCGAAAAGCTGTCGAAGGTGTTGAACGTGCTCTTCGGAACTCGTGCTCGCAACCAGTAAATCATCCATGTAGGCGAACACGAATGGGAGGCCTCGGACGACGGAATCAATGAACCTTTGAAAGGTTTGAGCCGCGTTGCGGAGTCCGAAGGGCATACGCGGGAACTCGAATAGACCGAAGGGGGTTGTTATAGCGGTCTTCCGGATATCTTCCGTTGCGACGGGGATTTGGTGGTACGCCTTCATGAAGTCGATCTTGCTGTAAAGGCGCGTGCCGTGCAAATTCACCGTGAAATCCTGCAACCGGGGCAAGGGATATCGGTCGGGCACGGTGACGAGATTTAGGGCACGGTAGTCCCCGCATGGCCGCCAGTCGCCGGTTTTTTTGGGTACCATATGTAACGCTGAGGACCAATTGCTTGAGGATGGTCTCGCGACGCCGATGGAGAGCATATGGTCGAACTCTGATCGAGCGATCTTTAGCTTTTCAGGAGCAAGAGGACGGGCGCGGGAGAAGATGGGTGGTCCTGTCGTTTCGATGTGGTGAACGACATCATGAATAACGGGTCGGTTCCAGTCGGGTGGTTGCGTGAGAGATGGAAATTCCTTAATGACGGCAGCGTAAGGAGAGGATAAGGCAGAAATGGGCACGCCTTGTTCACAGGAGACGGCGTCGACGGAAAGGGCTTGGACAGACAGATGGGTGCAGGTGTCGACCAAACGCTTGCGAGCAACGTCCACAGCGAGATTGAAGCAGTGAAGAAAATCCGCGCCCAGGATGGCCTGCTTGACGCCAGCCACGAGGAACAGCCACGGAAAATTTCGGCGAAGGCCGAGGTTCAGTGTGGCGGACTGCTGTCGGAAGACTGGTATGCCGGTGGCGTTGACAGCGGTGAGGTAGAAAAGTGGAGGCCTGCGGCGGTCCGCGGGAGAGGCAGGGAGTACGCTCACGTCGGCGCCGGTGTCGACGAGAAACCGGGTACGGGACACCCTGTCAACGACGTAGAAGAGGCGGCTGCTCGCCGTGGTGGAGACGGTCGCAGCCATTACCGGTCTCCGGTCGCGTTTCCGGACCAGGTAGAGGGCCTCGTGCAGCGGCGGGCTTCGGTACCAAAGCGCTGGTGGTACGAGCACGGGCCGATAGGCGGGTCTTCGGCAGTACGTCGAGGTGAACGCCTGCGGCTGGATGAACGGGAGCCGAAACGCCGTGGACTACGATGGCGCGGTCGAGGGCTGCGCGGCGCAACAGCGGACGCCACCGTAGCAGATAGGCGCTCGAAATCCTCGCGGAGCTGGACAATGGGGTCCGCGGTGGGCGGAGCAGTGGGTGGACAGGCCTGAGGGTGTGGACGGATGGGAGGATTTGTGATTGCCGCAGGTGGAATTGCAGAGATGGAATGGGTGGCAACCTCCATTACTTTGTCGGCCAGGAGTGCCAATTCCGGAAGCGAGAGTGTTGAAGCGGACGTAAGGATCATCTGGACCGTTGGTGGGAGTCGTTGTAGGAACAGCTGCTTCAGGAAGCTTGCATCGAACGTCACTGCTCGCTCTCCGAGAAGGTTCTGCATGTGACGCAGGAGTTCTGTCGGTCGGCGGTCGCCCAGATCTTCGGCTGACAAAAGCTCCTGGAAGCGCTTTCGCTCGGAGGCGGTGGTCCGTTCGAGCAAGGCAGCCTTGAGAGTGTCGTACGGGTTTGCGGCGGGGGCGCGGTGAGAACATCGATGAGCTGGGCGGCAACTTCCTGGGGCAGGACGCTCACCACATGCCGAAACTTGGCCAGCTGGGAGGTGATGCCGCTTAACGGAAACCGGCATTCGACTTGTAAAAACCACACGGTGGGGTTGTGGCTCCAGAAGGGTGGTAAGCGAATGGCGCAGTGATGGATCGACGACGCTGTGGCACCTGCGTTGGGAGGCTCAGTGGGAGGCGGTGGGCCTGCTGATGCATCGGTGGAGGGAACGTGCGCCATGGAACGCTGCAAGTACCGGGTCACCAAAAACTGTGGGCGTGTGGTGAAGAAAGGCAGGCAGCAAAGTAGGAAGCCACAGTTTATTGGGCAGCGCGATCAGTGGCTGCCAGAGGACTGAACTGACTGGCACAGAATGCCAGGGGAGCCCATGTCGCGCGGCGCGTAGCGGTGGCAACTTAGTCTTCGTCGGCTGCCACAGATCTTTATCCACTGGTAACATCTTAGCTTTTGTTTCAGGTTGCCACCAGTCCCCCAGGAAGTGTGAAAGTCACATCCTTTTCATTGGTAAAAGAACGAAGAACGGAAGTTTCGAACAACGTAAAATGTGCCCATTGCGAGATCCCTGCAGGTGGTGGCTGCCACCATTGGATTAGCATCATCCGATAGCTGTACACATGTCCTTTCACATGATATAAGGTGAATGGGTTCAAGCGCATGGATGCCAGAAGGACTACTGAAGACCACACCGAGGGTTTAATACCCCTGTCACACGGGCATTTCGATCCTTCTCGAATCCGATCTGCATCGAACTTCCCGATCACGCTCGAGTTTTGACGCTGCTACACGGCCACTTTCAATGCGCATTGAATGGTTGACCTGTGCAAATGAATAAACAGAACTCATTAATTTCGCGTTTCCTACATAACAGCGATATTAGTGGTAATTTATCGTATACCGATGTAAGCATCATTTGTAGCTTCGCGCGCATGTCCGTTTTAAGTTATGACAGTTCACCGGGGTCGAGGATGCAAATGGCGGCCGTCGAGCCGTCTTGAAATTCTCAATCCCGTTATGGGAACTGTCTTGAGTCAAGCAGGATCAAAGTTCGATCCTCCTTGGAAGCGGCCGTGTAGCACCATCCGATCTGCATTGGGTTCAAGCAGGTTCGGTCGAGCAGGATCGAAAATGCCCGCGTGACAGGGGTATAAGGTACCTACGGCTACCGGAAACGAGGGATTTTAGTTGTGCGTTGTTCTGTCGGAAATTTTGATTCCCACGGTGACACTGACACATCTCGGTGAGGGCGAACGTGTTATACTTGAGAGCAGCAACTGTCATCACAGCGGTCTTACGGGTTTTATACCACCCGTCCTGGTTCCGAAATAACGCTACGGAGCATAAAACTAATTAAAGCGAGCATGCACACCTTCGGAACTATCACTTATTGCGCCCAAGTTAAGAGGCGACTGCAACCGCGCGACCACAAATTTGTATTCTCAGGTGTTGTAACTTTCTGTCCCCTGTGGCCGTAGTTCTGCCTTCTTAATATGAACTCGCACGACAGCCTCATAGCGTGCGTATGTGCATTGCCTCAAGCACATGTGCGGGAGAATAGTGAATATGCGCACGTGCGTGCGACTCCCATGAAAGTGCGTAATAGCAAGTTCAAGTCGCCCACGAAAGTATTGCCCTGCGTCTCCAAAGGAAAAAATAAACGTACGTGCCATAAGTGCAAAATAAGTACATAATGCAACACCTGGGCATTAAATTACAAAGCAGACTACGAAGCAAAACGCGCTCGTAAACTTTCGAAGAGCGCCATTGTGTGGAAAAATCGCTCCGCGGAAAGGTAGCCCTACGTCTCAATCAAAAGGAGAAAAGGTACTTTACCGGCAGCGCAAAGTATCGGCATAATTCTGCCCCTGTGGAATAAATCGTGAAAAATATTCCGGCTTTTTAGAAATAATTAAGATCGAACATGCAAAATTTTCGCGTACCACTCGTGGTTTTGCGATACTAGGCGGACAAAGAATGCGCTTGAACCCAGTCACTTTATATCATGTGAAAGGTCATGTCTAAAGCTGTCGGATGATGCTAATCCAATGGTGGCAGCCACAACCTGCAGGGGTCTTGCAATGGGCACATTTTACGTTTTTCGAAACTTTCGGTTTTCGTTCTTTTACCAATGAAAAGGATGTGCCTTTCACACTGCCTGAGGGAGTGGCGGCAACCTGAAACAAAAGCTAAGATGTTGCCAGTGGATAAAGATCTCTACGAAGTGCTTCGTTTCTTCTCACTGCTTTGTCGGTATGTTCGTCGAACTGGGGCTTCTTGTCAAGGGCGAACAGGCAACTCATGTACTCTCCCACGGTTTGAATGAGCCTGACGGAACTGAGAGACCATTGGGTAAACGTAAAGTGATGCTCCGGGGATACTACAACAAGCTCACGCAGTGTGGTCACTGATTTCTCCGTCAACGAGACACATATAGCAAAGAGGAGGTTGAAGGTCGCGTGCTCGTGGGTGGGGCGCGCAAGGCCGCGGCCTCGTGCACCCTGCCTGACAAAAAAAATCGCTGCGCGTCTCTCAGCCAAAAATAAAAGATTGTCTCACTTGACGTCTAAAGTACAGACATGACGCCACCTTTTGAAGAATAATCAAAGAAATCGAAGATGGCATTTTTGAGAAAATTGAGATGCAACATTGGCAATTTTAGCCTACCATGTGTGATTCTCAAGTTAATAACACAGAAACAACTGGGCTGAGAAAAATGAATTCTATACAGCACGTAAGCTCTTTCAACGTCCTATCGAATGGCACTAAGCTCGATGTTCTCAGACGTTCCGTGATGACGAAAATTGGTAACAAAGTTTGGTCTTTTTGAACGTTTACGCCAAGTTTGGCATTTTTTAACAGAAAATCTGTGGCTCTCAGAGTTCTGTGGGTGGCTGTGGACAGTGTCTATGGTGCAGCCTATAATCACAAAAATCCTCCAGTTCCAAGACATAAAGTCAGCGGTGCTAGATCCCGTCAAAGTCGGTCCAGAAGAAAGAGCGCCCAAGCAGCCTCCGACTTTCCCCCTCTCCTACGCGGAAACTACTTCACGCACGAGCGTCGCACGTGGCGCGATTTGCGTCGTTTGAACTGTCCTCTAACATATATTTTTCTGGTCGAATTAAAAAATACGACTTTCACACGTTGCTCGATTCAAAATGGAACTACCCCTCAGGTGTTAGCGTTCAATAGAATGCATGAGCAGTGTTATTTGTTCCCAGATACTGACCATGTCGCCATAACGGAGGACGTCTGCCTTGTGACACCGGAATGGCCAGAACGAAAATAATCATCCGTGGAGAATGCAAACGTGACGATGTCTGCGAGGCTCTAAGGCAATCGCCTGTTAGGCGATCTCGTAACCGACAGCCTCATTGTGCAGATAATACACTTCATGTATCATAATGTGGTATTTACATTAACTGTTGATCGTGAAGTAGTATATCATTAGTGTCGACCAGAAAACTGTGTGTGCAGTGCTCTTTCGCATTTCCGTCATAAGCGTTTCCGCTTCTACCCATTTTCTCAATTTCGGTCCTATTACAACTACTCGAGTCAGAATAGATTGACGATGTTTCAGAGCAGTTCTGTCCAGCCCCCGTCGTTATTTCTATGCATCGTTTGTCGCATTTGTTTCTATACAAGCTGTATTACGAAGAGTAAATACTTCAATACATTTTCGCTAAGAAAATAATGGCGAGGGAAGTTACTAGGAATTTGAGACTGGCCAGTAATAATAGCATGAGAAAAACTAAAGAGCCCAAATTACTGAATGAAAATTTTAGACAAAGTGAGCTTGTATTGCAGTGTAGGCAGCTTCTTAATTTAAATTGTAGTACATACTGGTAGCTTTTTTTTTAATTGTTTCCCAGTGACTTACCAAAAGTGTGGTGTGCTAGAAAAGTGCTCCATATTAGCACGTCGCGTTCACTAATTATGAACTACAGTTGAAAAACGCATGTGTATGCATATATTTCTAATAGCTATGTTTCATCACTGCGAGTTTCCAAGCCACTGAGCATCGCAGCACAGAGTTCTGGCGTGGTTCAAGGATCTGTACTCATTCCAGCTGTACGACAAGGAATCTCATATTTAAGTGACAATTATTAAACGAATAACACCGTTGAGCAGTGCTGGCTTGTTGACCTAACAGTAAAATGTGCCAGTTTTACGGATCCGATAACACCAGGCACCCAACAAGCTAAGATCCGTCCAGCTCACAGATCCAGTCCTGCCCATTTTACAGTACAGTTTTTTTGAACACGAGACAATGCTTGATTTGTTTAAATGATGTTCGACCGCAGGGGGCAGCTCTGTGAAACTGTAGAAGAATGTGTCAGAAAGCAAACCAATTTCTCTGTGATATGGTTTTCTACGTGCTGATACAAACTGTAATAGCCTTGATCTTATTGCAGGATTCAGGCGAAGCACTACCATATCCAGCAGCAGTATACACTGAAGAAGACCGTCACACAAACCAAAGCGTCAGTGTAATAGCACAGGGACCCATCATTGAGGTACCAGACGTGAGCTCTGCAGTTTCTTTGTTAATCTCCCTGTTATGGGCAGCAATGGGGTATAGTATCGCCCCTGGCGATGACACTCCCCAGTCATCACCTCGCAGTAAAGTTGTTGTTATCCCCGTATTGGCATTCAACATTCAGTATGCACCCCCTTAAAATGCGCTTCCCATATTACAGATAAAGATGGGCGTGTAGCGTGCGCCACTAACTGCTCACTCCGAGCATATTAAAGATCCCTGACATCCGACGTAGCTACTTATAACACTTGACCCTTATCGGTGTCCTATACCCACCAATTATTTGATGCAGATGGAGAATTTGTGTGCACCTGTGTAAAGCCTATACTATATTGATTGTGTTCAGTTTCAAGCAGTCGAACACTGGGATGCAGAGTTACAGCGCAGAACGTGCAAACCAATCCAATGCAGAACGTGCATCCAATAGCATCTTGATTGATAATTGTTATGTTGTCTTTTATTATTTTGTATAATAAACTTCTTTCTTCTGCCTTTGGCAAAAGCACAAGGCATAGAGTAGCTATCGTCGCCTGGAATGCAGCGTCTTACCAGCTATCATCTGAAAGTGGTTTGAAGTGGTTTTGTATATGGCGTTTGTAGTTCTTGTAGTTCTTCTCTAACATTTGTAGTTCTTGTTTTGTTTCGTAAAAGCTTCCTGTATCCCAGCCCTTCATTCCACCGAATGCATAAATATGTACAATAAACTGTTTGCAATGAGTATTGCATTTCTGGCCTCTTGTTTTCTGGTTTGCATGTATCTGAAAACACTGATTTGCATGAAGTACTGTCTCATTTACACAGTGTAGATTAGATTTGGAGGTGTGTAATGAACCACCGTTTCAGGGTTGGGGGAGGGTGTATAAGAACACCCTTCAGTAAGACCGGGTGTACTACCACTCTCTGAAGGAGGGTGTACAAGAACATCCTTCATTCTGGGGCTTTGAGGCTTATACGGCGTCACTTACGGGAGAATCGACTACACCTGAAAAGGGTGTCGTGGCGCCTACCTTCTTTCATAGAGTGTATGTTGCGGTGCGCACGCGAAGCAGACTATCTCGGCGACAATCACCTGTGCTGCGCTCCCATTCATGTGTCCGGCTTACGTCACCCTGGCTTAAGGCGGTGCAACAGAGCCGGCACTTCGTCGTCTACAATCGAGGGATGGCGCAGCGAGCGAAATGGTTCGCGCAGACACCGCTTCACAACATTTTGGCGTTTGCTTGGAAATGCGGTACCGCTGATGTAACGTCTTCTTTTTGTGTTATTTTTGTTTTCTCTTTGCGCGCGACGGGTCAAGCGAAATCTTGTGCAAACATATGACCGCTCGTGCTCACCCATGCCAAGTCCAATAATGTAAACACGCATATCGCGCTCAGCCAGACGGAACAATTAGTGGCGCGGCTTTTGAATGCGCACAGGCTGTCCAGACGTCTCCTGAACTTCTTCGTCGATCTGTTGCTGTTCCGTGCTGTGTTGTTGTCGGGCGAAGGGTTAGTCACCAGTCGTTTCGTGTGATTTCTGCAATGCTTTCGCATATAATAAATGAAATTCCTCGTAACACAAAAACCTAGGTTGGACAAGACGCGGTTGAAACACGTTGGTGTCGGCATGTTATAGCCTACCGACATTACGCGG
Source organism: Ornithodoros turicata (assembly GCF_037126465.1). Lineage (NCBI taxonomy): Eukaryota > Metazoa > Arthropoda > Arachnida > Ixodida > Argasidae > Ornithodoros > Ornithodoros turicata. Next base: position 109,282,827 of record NC_088201.1, read on the forward strand.
AAATTGCGAAACGAAGCCGCAACCTGTTTTTGTTATTTTCTGTCACCCTGGGCTTACAAATTTCAGACCACGTTGTGGTGGTGCAAAACGCTTCATTTACTTGCACAGTCAGGGTATGGTGAGCTAGAATTCTAGCTCACCATAGTCAGGGGAAATGAAATAAAACTGCAAAGAGGCTGCATAACGTTTCCCATATCCTTGGACATCAGTGGAGAAGGAGGAAAAAGGCAAAAGAGAAGAAGAAAAGGGAAGAAAAGCAGGGTAGAGGAGAAAAATGTGTCTGCCTGGACCATACAGCTGCTTGGAACGTAAAGTGCGAATGGAGGTTTTCAGTTTGGTCGTCTGTATAATTCGGGTCTGTTGTGCTCATCCTGGTCGTCACTAACCACGGCCCCAGACTTCGCCCAAGCACAGATCAGCATGCCGCGAACTGGGTCTCTGATGTCCCATTCCTCTGGAAGTGACCTTCAGCTCGTGGTTCTGTCAGTCTGGATCTCGGAGTGAGAGCATTTCATAACAAATTGTCATTGTGAGTGTCATCTTGCCTATCCGCGCAGGAACTTCCAGAAATCCTCTCTAACTTTCTTTTCCGTCCTCGTCGTGGCTTCCGACATCACGACCTTGTCCCGATTAGCAAAAAGCGCACGGCACACTGATTACAATTGTTCTGGCCTGGCGTACTTCCTTCTGTAATCGGGAACTCTAATTCGCATGCTTCGAGGATAGCGAGGGTCAACAAGCTCTAGCAGGAGGTAGTCGTTATAAATTCGTGCAAGGTACACCACACTTTTCTCGTTCCGCAAGGCGTCGTCCAGTACCTACAACGAAGAGGCAGTACTGCCGGTTGGTTATACGTGGAGTTGGCCGTGGATCTGGTACCGGTAGACATGCGTGCACTTCCACAGACAGCACTTCCTCAGTTCCGGTACGTGACTCTGTCCTGTACGCTTGCTACCGTCCACCAGTTGGTCCTGATATTTCGCGAATGTTCCGGTCACTATACACGGCATGTTCAGCGCAGCACAGAACTGAGCATGGGCTCAATATCGCGCTCCACTAGAGAGGACTCCCAAAACTACAGCGATGTTCACGGCCATATGATCTTGTCCGATGCTTGGTGGACGCTCAGTGTCAGCCACACCCTTTAGTCTGTATATTTTGCACTGCAGTGTTAGTACACTGCGCAATCCTTTTCTGCGTTCAGAAACGACTTTCATGTCCGCAAGTGCACAACAATGGGTGATGGTTTCCGAGCGCCTTGAAGCTACTGAACAGGTGCATTAGTGACAGACAGACGTAACTAAAGCCCACAATATTGACATGTAACTAAAGCCCAAAATACTCACATGTAACTAAAGCACTTGTAGAGGGGCGCATCCTGCATACTCTACCAAAAAAAGACGCCGTAAGCCGCTTTCTCCTTTCTTGTTTCCACCGGAGGCTCAGAAACTGCTCTATGGTGTCTTCCTGTAATGCGGCATGGTCCTCCTCTGAGAGCTCAAGCAATTTTTTGTAGTCGATGCATGCCGTTGCCAAGGACGTTGGCTCCATGTCTGGTCTTTGCGCTTGTTCCCCATAGTCAGCAATTCGGCGCTCGGGCTTCTTACGCAGGGCTGGAAGGCTGGCCGCCTTCGCTTTGGTGTTGAGACGGCGCTTGGCCCTTGCCTCTTCACGTGCTCACGTGCATTACAACGTTTTTGAAGGCTAAAAGTGTACTTCCCTGGCTTTGTTTGACACATCTCCTTGTGCACACGATGATGCAAACCTTCACGTGAGTTCACTGATACGGCTGCGGCAAATGCGCGTGTTTGGTAAGACCGCCGCTGACTGAAGTTGATCCGCTTTCCCCCAACAAACTTCGCGATAACGGAATTGAAGTGCTCGGCGGCGTTATTGTCAACATTCATCAACAAGCTGCGAGCATTGCCTGCAACACGACTTAGTGTGATCTCAGTGACTTAGTGACTCAGTGTGATCTCAGTGATCTCCAGTGTGATCTCAGTGCGCAACCCTATTCTGGACTCATGAATTATTTCCATGTCTCAAACAGCCAGAAGCTTTCGTGCCTGTCCGCAATGGTTTTGCTTCAAATGTTTCCTTTATACGATAGCTGACTGGTGCTCTGAATTTTTTCTTGCATTCCTGTTTTTAATACACAATTTCCAATGAAGTGAGGCTAAACGCGGTCGTCCCGGCGTTATATGGGGGAATGACATGCCACGTTCATGCCCTTCCCCGCCCCTCCCCCCCCCCCGCCGAGAAAATAAACATCGATGAATGAACAGCTCATGTATAGTATAGTCCGTTCACGTATTTGCGGCAGGGCTAAGCTGCGTGTGCTCGTGCTCCTGCGTCACAGTCAACGTCGGCCTCGTCGCACGTGCAGCGGTATAGCATTTCCAGCGCTCAAATTGTTGTGTCTTGTGACGATACCCTCCATGGGAGATGGCAGCACTGCGCTGCCCATTCTGAAGCGGCGTACTCCACGGATGACCATACATGACAAAAACTCGTGTGCCGAGTCAACAGCTTAACATAGATGAAATCTTTTTGGTGGTATTGGTTCTTGATATGTTTTTCTAGTGCGTGATCGGGCCAGATTTTCGATTTTGGGCGGCTCTATTTTGTAAGCGAGCGGAATCTCGAAATATAGCTTTTCCCAAACCTTTCGACGACGATATAAAAATTTCTGAGTCTAAAACGCAAAATCTGCTTCGATCAGGCACTAGATCTAAGCATCCTCTTCCATTTAAAAGCAGTTGCACGGAGATCAACCAAATTTTCGCGGCGCTACGGGAGTTGAAAAATATATGGGGATTCCCATAGAGCGTCGGCGGTGATGCACCGCCTTAACTGCAGAGGGAGTGCGCACCCGTAAAACTCCTTTATTTAATAAGTAAGCTGCTTTCAGAAGAGAAACTTGGCAAAGTAGACTGTGAAACCAGGCCGAACATTATCGTATCGGTCTCACACACACCTTTCCAGATGACCAGCCCCCGTGGCATATTGGTTAAGATGCCGCTCATTGCCACAGTTGCTTCGCGGCGCTAACATAGAATTTAAAAAAAAACTTTCCGGATGCGATTGTCCCATCGAGAGTCTGCGCATACAGCGTTAGAGTGTGCTCCCGCAAGCAATGCATGCAGGCAAAGCAATCGCGATGAGTCCAACATTATCCGCATGCGGCGCACTGGTCATTTGCGGATAAGCCAGCCAATCTCTTGTGACGCACGTGGCTCTGTTTTCTGGGCGCTTTTGTTTTCCCTGATAGTTTTTTTTTCCTTTCTTGGGAAAACGTTGATTCCTTTCCTTGTGTCGGACATCTTGCGAAGAACAGGAGCGACGATAGCAGTGACTATGTACATTTATTTACATCGAACCAGGATGGTCCTTCGTACAAGATGATTCACCCGTTGGTCAGACATGAATTAGTTTCAACAAAATCCCCACGTCGTTTTAAGGCGTGAGATATCATGGTCCATCTCCAAAACTTCTGCCACCAATCAGAAGTAATCACTCTCCCTCCAGAACGGCTGATTTGCAGTCGTTAATTAGGACAAGAAATCAATGTGTTACCACATCCTCTCCCCAGCCTCATATAGGCACATACAAACACACGTACAGATTCACTTGTTACAACATATCAGCTAATTCTCACGCCAAAGTTCCACGAAAGCCACTTAACAGAATAAGACGACCGAAACCCAGTATTGAGGGCAGCGTCCACAAATCTCTGCAACAAAGACCGTCGGGAAGGACGACTGCCTTTTCATCCACAAGGGCGGTGCCACTGAAGGTCGGCCTGGCTTCGTGTCGCATAATAGCACAAATACACAGCGTACACAATACACTGGTGTGTCTCGGCAGCAACATACGAGAAAAAAAAGCACAACAGCTTTGGGACCAAGGAGCTGTGCCTGACACCCCCAACGTAAGTGTGATGCATACCTTATAATAAAATGCAGTACAAATTAATTACAGTGCACAGCTGCAACTTCTGAGCAGAGTTCACAAAAGGCTACAGTTCAATGAGTTCACATCACATTAGGTGTCTCATCGTGGAGAATCATAATTCATCATGAGCGGAGTTGTACGTTCAGATATGAATCTAAGCTTGCAATGAACTAAGTAGAGTACTCAGTGGCGTTTGTCAGTCTGGACAGGGCGTCCGCGTTTGTATTGAATGTTCCTTGTTTGTGAACGAGAGTGACGTTGAACTTTTGTAGAGCCAGCGCCCATCGCGTCAGCCGAGCTCTGTGTGGTGTCGTTAGCGTCAAGTACTTCAACGATTTATGATCGGTTATTATGGAGATCATAGCACCAACCAGCCATGTCTCTAGTCGCTGTAGCGCTAAGATGATAGCGAACGCTTCCCTTTCAATGGTTGCCCAGCGGGTCTGGGTTGGCGACAGCTTTCTGCTCAATAAAGCAATAGGATGTTCCTTCCCACGATTCCCCAATTGTGACAAACATGCCCCTACTGCGTAATCAGAAGCATCGGTGGCAAGAAGGTAGCCATAACGTGGCGTAAAGTAGAGACGCACTGGGCAAACACAGAGTGCCTTTTCTGCTTTTGTGGTCCAAGGTATAGTTTTGGGGGAATACGCTTACTGGTTAACTGCTTTAGAGGTAACACCACGCCCGAGAAGTTGGGCACATAATATCTGTAATAATTGCAGGGGCCTAAGAAATTTTGTCTCAAGTCTATAGCGATTTCCTCTATCGCCTTGATCCGACCAGGATCAGCCGCATGTGCCAGACCACACCACGTCCCAAAAAGTGCTCTTGTCTCTGTGCAAATTTACACATTTATAGTTAAACCAGAATCTGCTACTCCGTTAAGTACTTTGCCAAGATGCCGGATGTGGTCTTCCCATGTCTCTGAGAATATAGCCACATCGTCAATGTAGGCGCATGCGTAATCACGATGAGGCAACAATACTTCATTAATGACTCTTTGGAACATGGAGGTCCATATGGCATTACGCGCAAAGCGTTGTGCCCCTGATGCGTTACAAAAGCTGTGCAGTATTCCCTGTTCTTTTCCAAGGGTATTTGCCAGTAGCCTCTCATCATATCAATGATGGTTATGAATTTTGCCCCAGGCACTTGATGCAGAATGTCATTAGCTTGACTCATAGGAAAACCGTCGCGTTCAGTCATGGCATTTAATTTTCTATAGTCAACACATAGACGCATTTCCCCGCCCTTTTTGGATACGTACACGATCGGATGAACATATCTGCTTTCAACTGGATAGACTAAGCCCCACTCCAGCAGTTCGTGAATCTGCCTCTCTACCTCCTTCCGGAGTGCCATTTATATTCGGTATGGATAGGCTTACAGTGGTTCTGCCCCGGTCTTAATCTCGATTGAATGGTATCCTATTTTACATCTTTCTGGGGTCTGCCCAAAGACGTCTTTGTGCTTGCTGATAACTGACTTTAGTTCTTCCATTTGCTGGTGTGTTACCTGTAATCAGCGTTAGTCCTCGACTTTCATTTTTTCTTATACAAACCGATTCTACATTCCCAAAACCATTATCCTCAACAAAGATAACTTCTACAGTGTTCGCTCTAGCATAGTACGGCCTAAGTTTGTTAGCGTGCACAAGGTACCATCTTCAAACTCAATTAGATACGAGTAGGGTCGCGTACGTTAAGGGACTCTAGCCGGACCTTCTCACTTCGGTTTTAGTGTGCCTCCTTTGCTGTCCTCACACCACATAACTTGATTACCGTCACAAAACTGTTTGTCCGTAGTGCTGAAGTTGCAGTGCGTGATACACTGTTCCTGGCTCTCGACGGCCGCCGCGCGTGCTCCTTCAGCGGCATTTACCTTATGTCAGAGTTCTGGCCACTGGCCAGAACTGCCGAACAGAGTTCTACTCACTGGCCGGTTTGTTCAGCTTATTTGGAACGGTCCAGTCTTCCGTCCAGGTCTTTTGCAGTATAAACAGAGGCCCATTCGGAGATCATCCATACAGCATTTAAAATGGGGACTCCCATGTTGTTACGTTAGGTACCTCCTAGTACGCCCACAGTAAGAAAGGCACGTGCTCATCCCAGTCTCTATCGTATTCCTCAACTACGTGGAGTAAAATGGATTTAAACGTCCCGTTCCAACGCTCAACTAACCCATTACTCTGTGGGTGGTCAGGGGTAGAGAATCTAGGTGTGGATCCCATTCGCCTTAGAAACTCCCTGGCGACCTTGGCTGTAAAATTCGTTCCATTATCGCAGGATATGGTTTCGGGTATGCCTAACCATGCGAAGATTTCAAGCAGTGCATTACATACAGCTTTGGCCGCCAGCATTCGTAGGTATACTACCTCGGGCCACCGAGTATAACGGTCAACTACACAGACCGCATACGCCAGACCGCATGTGCCACTTAGACGACGGCGGGTCAATAGGTCCTATGCAGTCCATGTTAACTTCTTGGAACGGTACACCAGGCCGTGTAATCGGCGCTATCGGTACTTTGTCTGAAGATCGTGTCGGGGACTTAATTTGGCAACTATGACAGCTTTGATAATAGCACTGCACCTCCTCACTAATTCCAGGGCAGTAGAAGAAGACCTTAATGTGCTGCAATGTCTTCTTCCGTGACAGGTGCCCGGCCCACGGTATGTCGTCTGCTAACCGCAAGACTTCTGCGCGCTCCCCCCCCCCCCTCCGATAGGACAGCTGTTTACAACTCTGCCCATTTATGCTGTCCTGATGATGAGGTTAGCCATCGATGATCGTCATACCATGCGTTCCCTCACGCGCTTGATCCCATACGTCTGCCAACGTTGGGTCATTCATTTGTAGTTCCATGAACTCCACCTGGCTACTCTGACTTTTGGTGTTCCGATCCTGTATCACTTGCAAACTAGAGGTGCGCGATGCCAGATCACCCTCTTCGACAAGTCTGTTGTCCTCCTCATCACAGTTCACATCGTCTACCTCAGTTAACAAGGTATCTCTCACTACCCTATCATCTCTCAGATATTCTTCTGCATTACGGATAACGGATGGATCATGTACGCCGAAACTGCTCAAACACAATAGGCGTTATTAGCGCTGCTGTTCCCTCAGCTAACCTGTCAACTAATGCGCGCAGGAAGACGGGATCGGCATGTCCCGCCGACATATAGTTAGCGCCCATAGCCAGTCTGTGAGGTACGTAAGCCAACTTGGCCGTTTTTAGTTCTCCAAACGCGCCTGTTAACATAAACGTAGAGCCAGACGTATTTGGTCACCGATTACTTCCTTATCTCAGATATCTCCACTCCCGAGTCCACGTATGCAGTGAACGTGTGACCATTATTTTTTAGTTGCGCCTCCTGTAGTTTATTAGACTGCAGCTTGTCACTACTGTCTGCCGGCTCGTGGCCTAGTTTCCTATCTGCTATAGGTACTGCTACACGTGCTACCAATGCATTGTCCTCAGACACTGTAGCTACACTGGCTACGTTTGTTTGCGCTTTCGGTTCTTTTTTTTCGTTGCGGGCTGTCCTTGAGAATGTAATCAGGGAAATGGCACCCATAACAACTCCCCTTCCTGGGCGTCGCTCCCGCGTGTAACGTGCTAGGTATCGAGCTGCTGTCCATTTTAGCTTTACTGACAGTTTCACGATGCATATTTGGAAGAGCGTTTCCACTACTAGTTGTTTTTCACTTGAGGCGTTCATCAAAATTCTCAGCCACCTTTGCCAGGTCACTGGGCTTCAAAAGACTTGCACCACCAATAAGGATTATATGCGCCCGCGTTTCTGGGGTTAGGCATTCCTTCAAACTGTCCACTACCATCAACAGTTGCAGCTCTTTCATGGTTAGATAGTTTTCTATCTTTACGGCAAACTGATCCTAGACTTCCTTTTTCTTGTTTCCTGACCCAGGTTTCTTTGCTATTGCGCCTCGATTGCAGGAAGAGTCGTCTGTACTCAGCCGTCGATAGTCGCAGGCCCTCAAGACTTTTGGTCTTCAATTTATCGTACTGCGTTCTCTCTACAGAGGACAGTCTTGTCAGTAACGCTCTTGTTCGCTCGCTAAGTAGCGGCAGCACCGAACCAGATCTTCATTTAGGCACATTATATCTTTCTGGAGTGGCTTCCATGTCCTCAAACCACCCTGGCACGAGCGACTCCTGAGACGGGATTGGCGAAAGCATGCCCTTCAACAAATTTTCAAATTTCAGCATTCAATCTTCCTTCCCGACAGGAGAATAGTGACCGTCGTACTCCGATGGGCAGTGGCTCTTTCCAAAGCTAGACGCTGTGATTCTACTGCCAGCTGCGGGGGCTGCATTTCAATCTCAGCTAGCTTTATCCTCATCTCCACCAATGGCCTCACTCCCTGAATTCATAGAACTAGCCTCACTAGGAACTGTCTCCGCGACAACCACCACCTGGGACCCCTTCTGCTGATTCTCCTTCCTATTCCTCTAATAAACCCTCTTTCCCTTTCCCTCTAATAAAAGTATATTCCCCTGCTTCTCATTTCTTTGCCTTTATATCTACTTTGTAAGTTATACCCTTCGGTCATCGTTCATGATAAAGTCCGTAAGGAATAGAGGCACACACGTGTGAACCTTTTCACTCCTCTGGGTAGAGAACGGCAATCCCAACGACGGTGCGACAACGTTGCTGCGTTCGGAGGTGTTTATCCTTTGTGAGACCTTCTATTGGGCGTTCTTTCGAGTGGTGGCGACGGATCGTCCGGTGGCAATGTGGCAGATGAAAATCATGATGGTCCTAGACGACGCCCAACAAACCATTAATATCCTTTAGACATCCATGCATGGTCACGAACGTCCTGAATATCCAGGCATCCATAAGATAAGCATAGGATATCCCAGAGCGACACTTGCGTTGTGATTTTGCCCATTAAACAACAGATGTCCCAGGTACGTCTACAGAATATCGCGCTCTTTATATTTGGATTCCCATGTATAAAGCAGTTCGCAGTTCCCAGGGACGTTTGTTGAACATTCAAGAGACCAGGATGTGAGCACTCATTGAAAGTCTCAGAAACGTCTCCACGGTGTAGTCTAGACACATACGGATGTGTGGGACGGGACGTTTATGAAATCTTGTTCTTTCAATTGTCCCATTTCATCATCCTGAAATAAAGTTGTTGTTGTTTGTTGTTCCTTTCAATTTAGTAGTAATGTTTCAATGGAATGTGGAGGCCCATGGACGACGATGAAGACGTGCCTCTGCTGGCGCGCACCACTACGCCTGTCAGCAGAGGCACGTCTTCATCGTCGTCCTCGAGCCGTCACAAGTACTAGGAGCAAGCAAAGGTACCGTGTGTGAGCGCCACATATAGGCTGAACAATATATGAATGTTAGCGTGCTGCTGACTGTGCAAAGTATTTAGTTACGGTTCTTCAAGCGACAGAAGAAACGTATTGGTTTTACAGCTCTGCTGAGCAGGTAATCACATTCGTGACGATAACCTGAATTAAAAACACAGCATTTGCCAGCTAATGATGTCAGGAATGTTGTTCGATATACCTTGACTCGATGCAGATGCACAGGAATTGCGAAGACGCATCCACCTACGTCACCGTTACGAGCGTTTCACGCCCCATTATACTTATTGAACGTGCCTCTCAAAAGTTGTATTTCAGTATATGCTCCGTACAGTTGCCTGATAGAGGATCCCAGGCCGCGGTGCTATTCCGGGAAATAATTTTTCTTTCGCCCAAGGGTTCTCCTCCTCCACCCAAGTGTGGCGGCTCGGCGGGCCCGGCGGGTTACGCCATTTATATGGTGGTTACACAGTGCTGCTGTACTATAATAGATCTTGAATGGATCTTGTACTGCCGGAAACCTAGCAATAATATAGAGTGACAAATAATGCGTCTTGATATATCTCAAAATAATAAGTGAATATACACTAAAATGCTAGGGTGCTAATATGGCCAGCACATATCCAGATATCCGTGGAATTCGTTAAATAGACCACCAGGAGACCAAACAAAAGGGTGAAAGTTCTACTCCTGTGGATAGCCAATGGTTGTAACTTGGATCCACACGAAACTCTACTGGATATGAAAATATCCATGGCGATATATCTTCTTGACGTTTGTGGGACATTGGTGGTTTTCTGTGCACAACCGAAGCCAGCACTGTTCGGCTTGGTGACCCACGGCGATGCAGCATGGTCACCTTCAGTGCAGTTCAGCATCCATCATCGTAGAAAGCCCGACCGCAATCCTGTCGACTGCGCCAGTTGTTTTTTTTTTTTTTTGCCTTCTTGGGAAAACGTTGATTCCTTTCTTGACGTCGGACATCTTGCAAAGAACTCGAGCGACGATAGCAGTGACTATGTACATTTATTTACATCGTACCAGGATGTTCCTTCATACAAAATGATTCTCCCATGCGTCAGACATTAATTAATTTCAACAAAAGCCCCGCTTCTATTTAAAGCGTAAAATATCATGGTCTATCCCAAGACTTCTGCCACCAGTCAGCAGTAATCACTCTCCGGAACGGCTGGTTTGCAGTTGTTAATTAGCAACAAACAACAAATCAATGTGTTAGCACATCCTATTCCCAGCCTCGTATAGGCACATACAAACACACGTACAGATTCACTTGTCACAACATCTCAACCTAATTCTCACTTCAAAGTTCCACGAAAGCCACTTAACAGATTAAGACGACTGAAACCCAGTATTGAGGGCAGCATCCACAAACACCTGCAACAAAGACCGTCGGGAAGGACGTCTGCCTTTTCCACCACAAGGCCGGTGCCACTGAAAGTCAGCCTGGCTTCGTGTATTCGTGTCACATAATAGCACAAATACACAGCGTACACAATACACTGGAGTGTCTCGGCAGCAATATACAAGGAAATAAAGCATAACAGCTTTGGGGCTCAGGAGCTGCGCCTGACACTCATTCTCATATTTCACTTTGAAAAATCTGTTTCTTATATGTCCGAAACATCTCAAAGAATGAGTGACAAACAAGTACCTTAAGAACAAGCGTAAATCTACCTAATGCCTAAATCTTCTTTATGCCTTTCTGAATGAAACTTTCACGCGTCATGGCCCGTGCACGTCCTAACCTAAATAAATGTTTCTCCTAAAAAGGGCATATCTACATAGATAAACAAACGAATATAACGCGAGCTTAACTTCGAAGAAGTAGACTTTGTAATCGCCCACTGCACCGATCACAGGAAAAATAACTGCAGAAGCCGTGGCCTTTTTGGCGAGACTTCACTATCCAAACATGAAGAGACTTTTTCCCTCTCTCTCGCGCGCGCTTTGTGAAAATGCGCCATTTATGACAATACCCAAGTCAAAAGAAACACAGACGAAAACGAGGCACATCTCAGTCGAGCGTGAAGTTCATCAAGCAGTACGTTTCTGAAATAGACGGCATTATGCAAAAACGTCGCGTTTTGCCACACGTCCATTTGGTCCCTCTTACCCTATACCTTCCTCTCCCAACGTACTCGTGCGGTATGCGTGCGTCGTTACTTGATTCGTCAGTTTCTCCGCTTGAACGCACGTCTCAATCTTGCGCTTTAGTTGCTCATCTATAACGTACAAGAGAGACGGCAAACCCGTCGTCGTAGGCACTCATCAAGATGCGACTCAGCTTGTTTGATGCCCTCCAGCTTGCTATCTAATTATGCCGGCGAAATGTTCGCGTAGTTTCTTAATTACGAGTCCTTGGCTCATCAGGTTAATCACTCCGCGATGTGCATTTTGAATTCGTTGTCGCAGCAGCAGCGTCAAGTCAGCCGAAAATTCCTCGGCCCACGTCCTGTTCCAATGTACGATGCGTTCTCTGTAAGCGCACCTTCGTGAATGAGAATTGAATTGAATTCTTCTTACACGTATCATAAAGGAAGCACGTTCTTGCTGTATGTCGCCTGCTCTGTGCATCAAGCGTTACTCCGCGTATCGTTTTGCACAACTTGGATTATTCCCCCGCCGCTCTTTCTTCCGCTCTCGACGGGACCATAGATTGGCGCTGATATTCTTGCTGCGGGAATAGAGAGAAATGTGTTATGGCAATGGGCTTATTCATAAATGACGTCTGTAACTGCCGCAGACAAGGCGAGCGCCTTAGTTGAGCAACATAAAGGACACAGAGAATGCGCTCTGCAGTCTAGACGTCCAACTCACAAGTTTTCTCATATATGTTTCATGTTCTTCTGGGATACAGAAAATATATGTTTGTAATATACGTGATTTAAGAAGTGCGGGAGATTGTCGACAACATTATTTTCATTGGTGTCTGACCTTTTTGACGGATTTATGTTGCAGTGACATAAGGCAACCTTTTTGTTATTTCGAAGAATTTATAGAGCTGTGCTCAGTGGTTAACGATCGGCCCTTCATGCTCCCTGCGTCCTTTTCGTCATTTATCAACGCGTTATTCCCCTATATTACAGACATAAAACTTGAACTTGAAGAATATCGTCGATTGCGCGCGACCTTATCGTAGATACACCCAGTATTCTGGGCACTGTGGAGAACGAGACCGCCGAAGCGAAGAAGATGCTTAAATAAATAATAAATTACGCGGAGTACGTACAACGGTCGAGCGGAGAAGAATATTGTATGACCCCCCCCCCCCCCGTTCAGCACTTACTACCCCTTACTAAAGGACGAATATTGACAGCCTCCTCGAGCCAAAGGTCTATTCGAGACACAATTATTCACGTCTTTTACTAAATGGAGGTGACGCTGTGCAAATCCAAGATGGCTGGTAACTGGATGATTGCCATTCCGAAACTTTCGGAGGCACGCTGTTGCATCGGTGTTGTCAGCACGGAGACGCTTCAGTTGTCAGAGCTCCTGGACGTAACTGTGCTCGTGTTTGGCAGCATCACCATTGTGAACTAATGTGAACAGATGGCGTCGTTATTTACACTTTTGAACTATATCGGGAGTAAGAAGCGGACGGTTCTTGAAAGAGAGGTGTTCTCAATGCCGGGCTCTTAGGGTGCTGCGGAATGACGTCGAGGTCAGAAAGCTTAGTGAAAATCTTTGGTTGTTGCCTGCAAACCAGTAACCTGCGAGGACAACCGCACAAGATTGACATCGAGCTGCACGGTGACACCATCAAGGTGAGCATTAGCTACTCAAAATGTATTAGTAAAGGTGCTAATTTCGCACGCCATGCTCAGAGCCAGTACTACATAAAGCAGCAGTACTATATTTGCGAATATGCATCACATCGCTGTTCCCTGTGGTGACCTATTCCACACTGAGAAACGCATTTGTCTATTTTTATTTTCATGCACAGTACACGTGCAAAGCTGGGCTCTAAACATGTAGTAGGAGTGCCCCTCTATATAAACAGGTAAAATAACGTTAGAAACGCTTGTTGTTCGTAGGTTGATGATGATGATGATGATGATTAGGATTTTTCTGGCGCAGCGACTACAAAGGTCATAATGCGCCAAACCATGGTTATGAACACAGATAAATTAAGTTATAAGAGAAAAGTGAATGAAATTCAACCTAAAAATATACTGATATAATTAAAAGAAGTGTGCGTAAAGTTCTCTTGCAGAAAGTAACTAAAACGTTATAGGCTCCCAAAGAGGCCTATGTCCCTAAAAAACTTCTCAACATTATCAAAAGAAATGACAGGCTCATCACCCAACAAGAGTGCTGGGTGAAGAGGCGTACAATGCTTGTAGCATTCTGTGAAGTAGCGCTGGCGATGATGTTCGTGTTGTGGGCACGTGATGAGAATGTGAAGGATGGAGAGTTGTTTGTTACAACTGGTGCACCACGGTGGCTCCTCTCCACGAAGTAGGTGGCCGTGCGACAAGTATGTGTGCCCAATTCTGAGCCTGTGTCTCAACACCTCCTGGAGACGTTGTTGAATTGCATGTACCTTAAGCCCTACGTGTGGTTTTATGAGATGAAGCTTGTTCAGAGCTTGCTCATCCCAGTACTGCTGCCATTTTGCGTTATTGGCCTTCTTTAATGTACGTCTGAAGTCATGGAAAGGGATGTCGAATGGGCTAATTTCTGATGAAAGAGCTGTTGCTGCGGCTCGGTCTGCAAGTTCATTTCCTGGGATACCCACGTGACTGGGCACCCAGCAAAATGTTAAGTTATAACCTCTGTTTATTATCCTACTGGCCAAAGAACGTGCTCTATGGACTAGAAGGTTCTTAGCCCGCTGCAGACTACTCATAGCATGCAGAGAGCTAAGAGAGTCTGTGTAAATTACTCCAGATTTAACATGCGTTTGCAATATAAAATTAAGCGCCAAGATGAGTGCATATACTTCAGCAGTAAAAATGGATGCTGCTGGATTTAAACGGTGTGACCGCGTCACCGCTGCAGATACCATGGTGCAGGAAACGCTGTCAGCAGTCCGTGACCCATCTGTGTATATTTCAGTGTGGTCACCAAAGGAATGTTTTAATTCGAAGAACTCTTGCTGAAGGGCTAGGGGCGACGTATCCTTTTTATTGTACTTAGTTAAGGAGTAGTTAAACTGTGGCTGTGATTGCCAAGGAGCACATTCGTCATCCTGTTCTAGGATCCAAGAGGCCTGATACAAAAAGTTATAAAACTCTTGATACTGCAAGGCACGCATGCTAAAAGGCCGTACCACTGATGGTCTGTTTACAAATAGTCGCTGAAGCCGTGTGCCTTGCACACAAGGCATGGCGGGATTCCGACAATGGCTTTTGACTTTAAGACCATAAAGAATAGTAAGGTAAGACCGTCGTCTGTCCAGAGACCACTCATTAGACTCGACGTACAAACTTTCCACTGGTGAGGTGCGGAAAGCTCCAAGTGCTAACCGGAGGCCCTGATGGTGTACTGGGTCAATTAACCTGAGGACTGACGTACGAGCAGAACAGTAAACAATACAACCATAGTCCATCTTCGACCGAATTATTGATGCATATATTTTGTGGAGGGTTGTTCTGTCTGCTCCCCAAGACTTGTGAGCGATAACTTTCATGAGACTTAAAGACTTTATACATTTTGCTTTTAGTTGCCTGATGTGCGGCAAAGATGTAAGCTTTCTATCAAATACCAGTCCCAGAAATTTGTGTTCTTCTCGGACAGCAATGTTCTCACCATTCATGTAAAGTGTAGGGTTCGGAAATAGTCCCTTTTTTCTCGTGAACAGAACACTGATAGTCTTTTCTGAGGAGAACTTGAATCCGTTCTGGTCTGCCCATTTAACCAGTCTGTTTATTGCCAGTTGTAGTTGCCTCTCACAAGTTGCCAAATTTGCAGAGGAGTATGAAATTTGAATGTCATCAACGTACAACGAATACGATATAGACGGTGGAATTGCAGTGGCTACGGAGTTCATTTTCACTATGAATAATGTCACACTGAGCACGGAGCCCTGAGGAACTCCATTCTCCTGAAGAAATGGTTGTGATAGAGTGCTACCTAGTTGGACCCTGAAAGTTCGATCTTGGAGAAAGTTAATGATACAGCGTAAGAGCCGTCCCCGTATCCCTAAAAAGTATAGATCCCGGATGATCCCATACCTCCAAGCGGTATCATATGCCTTTTCTAAATCGAAGAATACAGAGGCACAGTGACTCCGCATGACAAACGCTTCTCGGATTGTGGTCTCCAAACGAACAAGATGGTCGGTCGTTGAACGTGCAGCTCGGAATCCACATTGGTACTTATCAAGACAGTTATTGCATTCAAGATAATACACTAGTCGCTTGTTCACCATTCTTTCGAATGTTTTGCCCAAACAGCTGGTGAGGGCAATGGGCCTGTAGCTGGTGGGATTTGATGCTTCTTTGCCAGGTTTGAGAAGTGGAATTACAGTTGCTATTTTCCATGCTGCTGGCATCTGCCCCTTATCCCAGACTTCGTTGAAGAATTTTAGAAGACACCCTTTGGATTCCTCTGATAAGTGGGTGATCATGGAATAGGTGACCCTGTCTGGACCAGGAGCACTGACCTTCACTGAGGACAATGCTCGCTGGAGCTCTACCATTGTGAACGGCTGGTTGTATGTATAATTTTCACCACCCACAGTTGAAATGACTTGTTTTTCTGCACGGTTTTTTACAGACAAGAACGTTTTGCTGTAATGTGCAGAACTGGAAACATTTTGAAAATGTTCACCTAGGAGGTCCGCCTGTTCGTCTAAACTCTGACATGGAACACCATTGACTTGAAGGAGGGGAATGGAGAAACTCTGGTAGTCTCCTTTAATTTTCCGGAGCCTATCCCATACTTTCTTTGATGGGGTTCCATGTGTTAAAGAAGAAACAAAGTTGAGCCAAGAAGACCTTTTTGCTTGCTTTCGCGTCCACCTTGCTTTGGCACGTGCTTTTTTGAAGGCAAGCACATTCTGTGATGTGGGGTATCTACGAAAGGTACCCCACGCACGATTCTGTTCCTTTCTAGTTTTTGCGCAGTCGTCAGTCCACCAAGGTTTTGGACGCTTGGGGAGCCGACCCAATGTCTGTGGGACCGATTGTTTGGCGGCATCTATGATTGTGCTTGTAACAAAAGTGTTTGCCTCTTCGACTGACATGTGTTGAAAAGAAGAGGACTGGAGGTTGGCTTCCCTGTGGAACAAACTCCAGTCAGCCTGTGCTAGTTTCCATCGGGGTGGTCGTGTTGTGAGTGTATTTGTAGCACCACACAATTTCACGATGACAGGAAAGTGGTCACTCCCTCGAGGATTGTGTTCAACTGCCCAGTCTACACAGTTAAACAGGGAGGGACTGCACAGCGAGATATCTAAAGAAGAAAAGCTTTGTGACGCTGCATTGACGTAAGTAGCTTGCCCCGTGTTGAGCAAGCAAATTGACCTTGACATCAAAACCCTTTCCAGCATTTTTCCTCTTACGTCTAACCTTCTGCTGCCCCACAGGGGGCTGTGGGCATTCAGGTCCCCAAGAATAAGGAAAGGTTGAGGCAGCTGGTCGCAAAGATGCTCAAAGTCTCTTTGGTGGATTACTGCTGAAGGGGGCAGGTACAATGAACACACTGTAATGACCCTGTCGAGGCATATTTGTACAGCTACAGCCTCAAGGTCTGTAACAACTGGAACAGAATTGGAAGGAATGGACTGCGGAGTAATCAGAGCCACACCTCCAGATGAACGTGAGGTGTCCGTACGATCCTTTCGAAAAACATTACATCTTCGAAATGGGTTAATACTTTGCTTGTTCAAGTATGTCTCTTGCAAACAGAAACAGACAGCTTTATACTTTTCAAGAAGGTCATGTATGTCATCTATGTTGGTGAACAGGCCTCGACAGTTCCATTGTAGAAGGACCTGTCCCATGAAAAGGATTGTGGTTAAGAAAAACAAAGAGACTTTGACCATTATGTGCATTTAAGGAAGCAGCACCCTTCGTGGGGGCTGTTTCTGCTGGTCCGTGGATTTGTTGCCTCTGCCTCTACCACTCGATCTCTCGCGTTTCTCTTTTGATTGCGAGAAAGTGCCTGGGAGACTCGAAGACGACTTTTGTGAAGCACGGTCTTCGTCGTCGAGCTCCATGTTAATAACAGGTACCTGGGATGGATCTTTGAGCAATCCATCCCAGACGGATGCCGTGCAAGCAACCTCAGCTGAGGCCGCTGCAGGCATAGAGGAAGTAATGAGACCAGAAGGAGAAGGAGACACTTCCGTATCTCCCTCCCTCTGAGGGGGAGTGTGGGGTGGAGGCCCAGCAGTTTGGGTCTCCACAGACCTCCTCTGTGGTGCCACTCCCCTGCGCACCACTTCGGAGAAAGTGCCCTTTTTCCTGAACTCTGCTTGTGCCTTTGCATCTTTGTACGATATATTTTGTTCTGCCTTGATTCTAAGAATTTCTTTTTCATCTTTCCATCGGGGGCATGACCTGGAGTAGACAGGATGATCACCTTTACAATTTGCACACCGCACTTCATTTCGGCAGGATTCTGCTGTGTGGTCTCTACCTGAGCATTTGGGACATGTTTCCTGTCCACGGCAGACCTGAGACCCGTGTCCGAAGCGTCGACACTTGAAACAACGCCGCGGATTAGGGACATAGGGTCGCACGTGGCAGTTGAGGTAACCAGCCTTGATGGTTGTAGGAAACTTGTGTAGTTGAAAGGATAGAACAATGTGCTTTGTTGAGATTTCTTTGCCGTCCCGACGCATCACTATTCGCTTTGCTGCCACGACACCCTCTTCCCGCAGGCCTTCCTCAATCTCAGACTCGGTGCACTCGAGAAGTTCAATTTCTGAGATCACGCCCCTGACAATATTGAGGTTTCTGTGTTTTGCGATAGATACCGGTATGTCCCCAATTTTCTTGACCGCTTGGAGGGTCGAGCTTTGCTCCCTGGTTTGAACCTCGATTTGAAGGTCCCCAGATGACAGTTTTTTTTGCAGTGTAGGTCTTTCCAATTGATTTTTCTATTTCCCTGGCAATGACAAACGGTGATATCTTAGAGAGTGGTTTTGCCTCGTCTTCAGAATGGAGTACCAGGAATTTCGGAAACCATGGTTCTGGAGATAGGTTGAAAGAGTTCACTGGTGCTTCGGTGCAGCGCCGCTTATGGCGCTGATCTTGTTTTTTTGAACGTGAAGAATCCATGCAAAGAAATGGTTCGGTGCAGCAGGTGTGTCGCCCACCATCGAGCCCAACGAGGGAACGCGTCCCACACGTTAACACTTGCCTCTGCACTATACCCTAGTGCAGCTTCTGGAGAGTGAAAAGACTGCCCAAGGTTGACCCTTGCCGCCAAAGAAGGTGAAGGTAGGAGAAGGATGATAGTGAAGGGGTAGAGAAAGAAAAAGTAATCAAAAGGGAGATGGCGACTAGCTGAATAATCCTGGCCGGGCTTTCCAGGACCACCCGTCTATGAGAAGCAGGGGCCAAAGCGGTGTGTTGCTTTCCCGGAGGGGCCCCGAAGGGTCCTAAACAACCTCCGGGTCCACTCAACCGCCAGGATCCCCCTTTCCCCAGACATGGGGAAGCCACGCACAGCTATACGTGGGGGTCTCCCTCCTGCGGCGACCCAACCGTGAATGCAGGAGGGGGCTACTGCGGCTGCTGCCGGGCGATGGGGGCGCCAAGTTCCCGACGCCGGGTGTTCGTAGGTTAATTACAACGTTTTTGTGCCCTCATAAATTTCAAAATTGGCCTAGATAATATGGAACAACTGTCATTGACCGACGCAGAATATAGCAGTGGGGCAAAATGGCAGCGTCAAGGCTGTGCAACCCAAAGATTCCCGAACTGTGTCGCCGTTAAGCCACCAGCATAAGTCACTCTTGATGGCCAGGAACTAAGTGAGATACGAGAGAGCTTGGTGGCTGCTGCACTTCATTCTGCTCTTACCCATCACTTAAAGGGTAGAACTAGGAAGACAGATGCTTTGGAAGAAGTGCCCGTGCATCAAGCTGCCAAATATGTTGCACTCTTCAACGTGATGAAAAACATGTAAGCAACGGAGATGACGTTTTCCCCTCTTTTTTACGCAGACCACGACCGAGACCGCGTACACCACGAGGTTCTACGGCCCACCCCCAGGCTCGGGCTTCCGCACCTAACCCTCAACGTTACGTCGCCCCGACTGTTCGTTCAGTCGCCCACGCAGCAACGTGGACTACCTTGTCTGGTGACACCAGTGTTGGATTTGTTTCGCACCGTCGATGGAGGGACCAACCGCGCCCGCTGCGCGACGACCCGGTCGCCCTCGTGCCCGAACCTTTCAAAGGCCTCACGCTCCGAGACCGGCATCCGACCCAGCCCCCAGCCCTCTATGCACCGGAAGAGATGACACGCCTCTGCCCCTTGTGCCACGTCAACCAGTTCCATACCGCAACACATCGTGCGAGCCCTTTGCACCTGAACAGAGCTCTCCAACAGGCCCCGGCTCCTGCGACTAATCCCGGACCCCAAGACATTGAGGCGGCTCTCGCCCTTGTGCGTCGGTTCCGGCCCCACATGCTGTCGCCTGCTGGACCACGGGACGAACTAATACTCGACATGCCGGACCTGCCCGAGATGTGAAATTTAAGGGAGGGAAGAGTGTGGGAGCGCTGCAGTTCACCCATGATCCCCGTGTGGCGCAGTCGCCGCTAATCAAAGCAGTGCCGTGTATGCCAAAGGGAGTCTGGCCATTAGGAGGAGCCTAAAAAAGGGGCTCGACCTGTCAATGAAATTGAGCGTTTTTCATTGGCTGCTGTTTTCTATGCGGGCCGCCATGACACCAAAATTTTCCCGAAAATGGCGGCGTAGCTTGGAACGGCGAAGCGAGGATTTCATGACAATTTTTTTTCACAGATTACGTCAATTTTATTCCGTAAGTGTACATTCTGTTGCAATTATCTTGCAAATCACCTTTAAATTACGCTCCAGTGTCGATGTTTACCTGAAAATAATATGTTTCGTCGTCCTTGTTAGGCCTAGTAACGACAGCGATCACAGGCAAATAGCGAGAAAAACGCTACAAATGGCCAAAAGTTTTCATTTTATGACATACTTTTATTCATATACACTCCTTTGCCCGTTCTTGGTTCAGTCTTGTTATGTTTCATAGTTAAAATACGTATAATACTGGCAGTCTGTTCCACACTCTAAGAAAAAAAGTTTGAAAACGGGTAGAAGCGCAACAGTTCTCCCCGACCTATTTTCCCTCTACCGACTGCAGGTTGAAGTTGTGCTGTTTCCACCCTTTTACTCAACTCTCTCCCCCTAACGGTAGAACCACTGTGGCAATCTTGTCACTATTAGGGTTCAAGTGACTCTTTTTTCTTTTTGTCTGTTTCGTAGCAGGGTCACTAATGGAAGTGTAAATGGAGTCACCAAAGCGACGAGAATAGTTGAGGTTTACTAATCCTGCGATCAAAGGCGTTTGATCCAGCTTCGAGGTCACTGTTCAAGAGATAAGCCAGAGCGACCAAACACAGAGTGTCTGCGCTTGCGCGGAATCGCTGATTGTGTAAAAGGGGTCAGTATAGAGACGAACGCTGGAAGTGACAGACTGTCGGTTTGCACGTGGACATTGCTGCACCGAAGGCCATGCGTGCGGCCTAATGGCTATGCTGAGTCGGGTATTCGCATCTCCGTGGTGGAAGGTGTTATCGGTTCAGCTGCAATGGTATGAACATAAGCAAGGTGGAGTTAGGACAGAATCAGGTGAGTAATTTTGATATTCAAGATTTTTCATCCCGAGCGTCTTATATGCAGTGATCAGATGTGTTTTGCGTGTTCGGATTGATCGGCATGTCGTCTGACACTTTTTCAGCATCCTATGAAACTGCAACATGAGCAAGTGCGTTTGTGTAATACACACAGGTCACCATGACAACTTTAGCACGGCACGTTATCAGCGCCCGCCGGATGTGATTACAGGATCCACTTCGAAAATCAAGAAACGGAGCCATAACATACGGTGAGCCACTGTTTGATGGGAGAAGGCACTCATCGCTCGAGTCATGGTTTGTTAGAGTTCTGTGTTATTTATTTATTTTTTTTTCTTGGCTTTTGTCCACTGCCGGGATAGCCTTCTTCTTTTTGCCTGCTTATTTCTGTGGGAATCACACATGTAAACATATTTCTGAGGAGTGAAACATGTACCGTCGTTATTATTTATCGCTTATCTTAAATGCTCTATTAATGCCATTTACATTTCAGTTGAAATCATCCGTCCTGCCACGTGTTCCTCCGGGCAGATATTACACACCGAGCGAAGATTCGTGTGTATTTAGAGCGACACAGTAGTGTGAAATGTCAAGCCCTCAGAAGTTATCCCGATGCCCTTGTTATGGTGCACGCATGTGGAATTTATGTGCAAGACAGTCTATGCAAGTGCTGTGCAGTCTGATGGATGCAACAATGGAGTCGTCTGTGTTGTGCCGTGTTTTCTTTCGTGTCTCCGTGCTCAGGCTTCTTCAATATGGATGTACCTTTCGCATTGGTAAGCGCAAGTGTACGATTCCAATTGTGACGTGGTAATAAAATGTTGTGACCAGTAACAGTTGTCTACGTATATATTCTATCTCATCCACACAAATACTATATGTCAAGTTCTTCTCAAAAGGGCAGACGTCCTTCATAAAAGGCGGAGTAAATATTTCCCTACAACGTCTAAATGCCCCGTCATTACGGGTAGAGATATGCACCTGTAGGCACAGCACGAATAATAGCAGAGATTTTCGGGTAAAAAAATATCTTCCAATAAGGGAGAACATTTCTACTCACGGTAGAACTATCTTCCGGGAAGGGTTGAATGTTTAGCGTCAAGATGGGCAGATATTTCTCACCCTTGGGGTAGAGGTGTCTTCCATATGGAGAGAAAAGATAGACCCCCCCAGAGGGAATAACAGTTTACCATGTAGGGGCAGAATTTTGCCACTAACAGGGTAGAATTCTCTTCACACTCAGGGGTAGAACTGTTCCACCAGTGTGGTAGAAATGAAGGGGTAGAAGTGTTTCTACCCCTCACTTTCTACCCCAAAAGGGTTGAGAATCTGTAACAACGCACTTCTACCCCAAAAGGTAGAAAATTACACCTTTTTTTCTTAGAGTGCAACTAGCGGTTCTGCCGGCCAATCAGTTCTGCTAGCAAGCACTTCTGCTTCTGCTACTTCTGCCTTCTGCTATTCTGCGTCTTCCCGGCGTGCCCCTCACCATCCAAATGGCGCCGTTAAAAGTGGACGCAAAATCCATTATGTTGCTAGGTCGTCAGGGAATATCCTATTCAATCTAATCCAATCCAGTTTCCCGAAAATGTCGGCACCCAGTTAATACAGGTAATATATAGCTTGGATAGCCTGGGGTTAATAGCGAACTGTATTTTGGCTCGTGATTGGCCAGAGAGCTCAAAAAGTGGGTGAAGCCCCAGGTATAGGCATGTTCCATTAATGGCCAGACTCCCTTTGGCATACACGGCTCTGTATCAAAGCAGATAAAAGCGCCGCGCGATGGGGGGAGAGGGCAATGTTTCTGCCGACAGCTGTCAAGGTAGGCAGCGAGATTTTGAGCGGAACAGAGGATCCGTGACACTGATACTGGCCAGATGTAAGTGGCGCCCTTGTCACTGATTAAAGAGTGTGTTTGTTCACTTGTGTCTGTGTCTCTCGGTGCAGCGGCTTGGGTAGAAGGCTGTTTGAGCTCTACCCCGAGTGGGATTTGGGGGGGGGGGATCCCACAATCTATGAATTCGGGTGTTTTAGTGATCTTTTAAAGTAACTCTACGCTAAATGTGCTATGATATCCCTGCGCAATATCAGCGGAATACGTTGCGTGTCTAAACGTGGAAACGTGACACACATCCTCGTCTTTTGATTACCTTACTGATAACCTCACTTTATCTCTATCAGATTACAGAATAGCTCGCGTCCTTCTGCACAATTTTTACGTGTCACATTTCATGAAAACTTGTCATAGCGAAAGCTGGTTAATTATGTCTGAAAAACAAATGTATATATATATATATATGCTGGAAGAAAGGGGTTCGGGCGACCGCGAAATTAAATAGGTACTGACGAAGGCGGAGCTTCCGCCGCAACGTTGACTTCCCCCTTAACTTTCCACTAGTAAATAAATAACTCCCCCTTTTTCTACTTCCTACATCTGCGTTGCCTGCCTCATATTTTGTTAGTACCTATATATATATATATATATATATATATATATATTGTTGCGTTTGTACGCACTGTCGAAACGGAGGTTCCATTTTGCTTTGAAATTTGCGAACCAATTTGATTGACTAATTACGAACTTCATTTGAAATTTACGAACTAACATATCCTTCAGCATCTGCATCCGATCTATATCCGGCCTTTAAGAATAATTTTATTATTGCCATATTCTGAAAGCGTTCCGTTTGCGTTCAATGTTCTCTCTAATTTGGGCGTCTATAAACTTACCGAAGTTAGACTATATTTAAGGCCCGGGACTTTCTGCACCAAAATATTCCCAAATACGCTTACAAATATGGGCCGCGAATCACAGAAATCGAAAGATATGCAGAAGTATTACGATGCCGAGAATGCTGCTCCTGAATCTGTGCATACCTTGGAACTGTATAAATGTCCAAATTGTCTAAAAAAAAACGTTCTACAAATGAAATTGCACATATCTAACTGGCACTTGGAAAGTACTGCTCGCGACACGGTTGTCTGAAATCGCCTGTCAGTAGTTCTGCAGCTCATATTTCCTTGAGTACCCTCGAGAATGCTGTTCGAATATTGTATTTGTCGAAATAAATAATCTTGCAACACCTCGAGGTTTGAGATGGGATGAATCGCGGGGTGCCGATTTCAGACAACCATGTCGCAAGCAGTACGTTCACGCGTGCACACCCAGGTATATTCTTCGTTAGCAGTGTTGCACCTGCTAGCACAACGAAGTAACGAAATATCGCTACCCGTTACTTCACAAAAAAGTAGTAAAAAAGTACGTTCAAAGCTATTGGCGAACAAGGTCACGCCCGAAAGCCACGGTCTTGAGGGCATTACGATAATCCCTGAAAGGGACAAGACCTTCGGTCCTACTTCTTTTCTTTCAATAGGAGGCAGCGAACAATTGCCAATTCGTGGAATCCAGCTCTCCCCTTCCGATCTGTTTCGGTTTCGGTCTGTCTACAAACGTCATGATGACATTTGTCGGGTAGAGGTTTATACTAGTGTCGCTACAAATTTGAAACAGTAATGCGATACGGCTGCCACTACCGTAAAATGACACTACCTTTCACATACCATATCTTTCTCCAGGCAACAGATTGCCGTAGGCGCCTGGTTGCCGAAAGTGTCTAAAGACGGTGCATGATTTATGCAGCATAAAGTGTGCCATTACTTACAGCCAAGCTATATTATTTCCCGTGACTGCAGGGCTGCTACTAGACGAAAAACAAGACAACACAATCAAATCTGTGAAATCCTGATCTGTCAGAATCTCGCCCGTTCCTAGGGCAACTCTGAGACCGATGACCTACTTCTCCACATGTCCAACAGGTACTCTGCTTCGGCTTTACAAAGCCGGCCCTACAATCCGACGCTATGTGACCCATCTTTCCACATAACGTGCAACCTGGACCCGTGGCCCTCTTCGGTACACCCTTCATAGGTAACGTCTGTTCCGACTCTGCCTTTCCCAACGTCCTCAAGCCCTGGGCTTCCAAATACTTATCAGCCCGTTTACAGATCTCTTCAATTGACTTACATTCGCCCTCTTTCAAAAATACGACCAAAGCCGGAGGACACTTCAAAAGAAACTGCTCCCGTAACATTAAATCACGCAGTGACGTGAACTCCTTAGGTGTTTCAGATGTCTCCACCCACTTATCGAAGAAGTGCGTGAGGCGTGCCCCAAACTGCTTGGCTGTCTCTTTCTTATCGGGCGTCCATGACCTGAACTTTTCCCGAAACCCTTCTGCGGTATATCGAAATGTCTCGAACAGGGCATCTCGGACCTTCTCGTAATCGTTAGACTCTTGTGGCGACAGCCGTCCAAACACCGCCAGCGCTTCTCCTGCCAGAGATAAACTTAAGGCTGTTGCCCACTGCTCCTTGGGCCAACGCAGTCATTCTGCCACTATTTCAAACTTGCACCAAACTTGCAAAGCATATGTTCGACACATCCGCGAATCCCATCTACAAACTTTTCCGTCTGCCTGGACGGATTGATTTTCCCTGTGGTCATGGTTGTGGCGGTGGTGGTGTTGAAATGGCTGGGCACAGAGGTGCGCAACGTCACGACTAACGCCCTCAAAGCAACGGCCATCATAAGCGACCACTCATCGAGACATCAATAAGTAGCTGTCACGTGGAAAAAAGATCAAACAAAAGGCGAAATATTTGCTCATGCTTTTTCCAGGAACGACGATTCCAAGAGAATAGACGGTGTTTTGATTGCTGTTGGCATACTGCACTAAAGCTTAGGTCTCACACGAATTAGGTGTCACTGTTGTTGTTTCCCCCTGCTTCCATTCTTCCAAACACACGACGACTTCTCTTACAAAGCGTTTGATATAGCAACTAAACTATGTTTAATTCTTTAGATATTAAACTACGTTTAATTTACTTACGTGTAATTACGGTCAAGAAAGAACGTATTAAACGTACCTTAATATGCTTTTTCTGGAACTGTGAGTTCCTCAGGAAAGGTCTACCCGTGTGAGATTCCCCCCTAATGCAGCATTTGCAGAAAAAAAAATATCGTGTAACTTCTCCTCACACATATCACACACTGTGAACAACTAATTACTTTAATGTTAATCGCCTATGTACCGCCACCAAGCTAGTGTGCAAAACGCATTTGCGTACCCTGAATCCCGATTATTATTATTATTTCTTCATTTTGCGTGGCTCACAGAGCTACAGTGTAACGTATTTAATGCGAGAAAATAACTATCCCGCGTTCGGCCACCTGAGTAAGCTAAGGTAATTCTGTCTTGCCAGGAGTGCTTCACCTGTGGCGCAAACACCTTAGAGCAATTCGGCGGTATACGTTTCCAGTGCAATGACTATAGCGATATCTCGTTGCGTCTCCGATGCGCCAAAGGACGCGACGGTTTGTATATCCTCAGAACATTACAGTTGCAAAACACAGTTTGAAATGTGCTATCTAAAAGATCACACTAGTTGTGCACCTCATTTAATGAAGGAAGCTAGCTTCGTAGCCCATATTATGTGCTATGTTACATATACCTGTACGCGTTTCCAAATGTGAGATACAAAGTAAAAGAAAGCACACAGAATAACACAAGTTATATTCTCAAATATTGGATTCCACTTAGCTTATGAGAGTTTGCGAAACCGAGGAAGATTGTTACACCAGTCTGCCTTGGTAACAAGTTACTAAATGGAATTACAGTAAAGAAATTCTGCTTCGCCGTTATCTCGCTTTTTTTTAAATTTGTGTTCCATGTCTTCCAAATTATGAAAAATAGCGGTAGCGGGGGCGGACAAAGAGTCCGACGCTGCCCGTATTTGTAGCGGAAATACTTTTCCCGTTACCGACTTAAACTGTAGCGGGATCACTCCTCCGCTACCGGAAAAAGTAGCGAATACGGTAGCGGCGCTCCAAGTTGCGCCGCTATATACAACACTGTTTGTTGGTCATTGCACTATACCACCACAGCCATATTCAGGTTTTAAGAGGTACGCGCGCACACACACACACACACATGTGCGCTTTTACACGAGGGGATTGAAAACTGTCTGTTTTGCCAGTTAAGAAAGCCACGTACCGCGAAAATGTGCACTATGTCGCTGGATGTTGTTCCGACGAATTAGCTATAGCTACGTAGCTCATACGCCATGTGCAGACAGCTCTCCGCTGTGCTGTTCATTTCGTTCGAGAACGGCCCTTACAGATTGCAGTACGTTGATTATCCCATCTTTATCCGAAGAACAACTTGAACTCGCCAAGTACTTGTCTCGCGTTCTCGTATGAGATATGGGTTCTGGGTGCTTGTGGTGCTATTTGAATTCACTGATTGCGTAGCACGAAGCAGCCTAAAGCTGCATGGTACCTTAGATGTGTAGCTGGAATAAGTTCGGAGTCGATGAGCTCCGTTTTGAAATGACATGAGCAGTGGCAAGGCAATAGGGAACGTGGAAAAAGTGGTTCCAATGGCGCCGAAATTTGACATGATATGCAAACGTCATATTATATGACCAGGAAGAAATATGACGAAATATGCAATTATATGAGACATAAAACATTGCAGAATCGCGTCGTTGTGATTGGTTATGCATGGAAAAACGTGGGGATATCCCTGGGAGCGCATTTAAAAAAAAAGGGATTTTGCGCATGACACGCATCCCAGGCAGCACAAAACATGGAACACACAAAGAGTATAAATTCGTTCATCATGATCCCAATGTGAATTGAAACGATTACTAAAAACATTCCTGCACTACCATAGCACATGAGGTTTTACACGTATATTATTCATCGCGACAGCTGTCCAATGATGTCAGTACACGATACAGCACTATAGGATGATATACAGCACTAGCAACTTCAGAGGTAGAGGTGTCTTTGTTTTCTCTCTTTTCAATTTTATATGTTTCAGTCCTCGAAAGTTGCATGATATTTCGTTGTTGTGATTATGTTGTTGTCTGTTGAATGCGGTTATCGATGATCGGTGACTAGGGGTGAACACACTTAGTGTGAGGTCCGTGGAATACCCTATGTATGTATGTATGTATAGGAATGTAAGCCTATCTGTACCTGCTTGAATTGAATTGAATTGAATTGAATTTATTTTTTTTCTTTTCTGCTCCTATACATGTACATAGGTCCTTAGCTGGATTGCGAGGACTAGCCTGTGGGTGCAATCCTTAGCCAGCGTGAATATACAAAGCATGTTAAGTTTATACACACATTGCAATCAATATTCAAAAGCACGTTCAAAGGCATAACGCAGCAGAGCACTGTGCAATACATTATAATACACAACACGGAAACACAAAATGAAAACTATTCAGTCAATATTCAAGAACACAACGCATCAGAGTGCAATACACTATAATATAGAACACATTCAGTTACTTTCAATCGGAGTACCATGTTAGCTAATATTGAGACAAGAAAGAAGAGAAAGAATTTATCCTGTAAGTAGTACACTTACATGTTTTGAAGGAAATATTTTTTCAGGATGAGTTTCGTCGAGTTATGATTGCCATTTGCCCTAATCGATAGCGGTAAGGTGTTCCAGATTTTACACCCGAAGTATTCTAGTTTAAATTTCCCAAGGTTTGTACGAGTCGGTGGCAAACTTAACATGCACTCGTCTCTTCTTAAGTTGTACCCTGTGGAGAGTTTGCACAAGGAAATTGTTTGGATGTTGCTGTCGCAGTGAACTAATTTGTGTATGAGTATGCTCACTTTGTATTTTATGAGGGTGAAGATATTCATTACGGAGAGGTCGTGAAAAGCTTGTAGGATAGAGTTTCTTGGCGGGACTCGGAGTATTAGTCGCAAGGCCCTCTTTTGTATAGTGTGGAGTGGTTGTAGGACAGTGTTGTACGTTAGCCCATACACCTCTAAGGCGTACTGGAAGTGGGAATGTATTAATGCATAGTATATCCTCAAAAGTATATTAGTTGAAAAGTAGGGCTGCATCCTTGATAGAGCATATAAACCTTTGCGAGCCTTACTTCTAATCACGTGGATATGAGGCTGCCAGTTGAGAGGCTCCTCAAGTGTTACACCTAGAAATTTGGTTTGTTGTAGTCTTGGGAGGGATTGTGACAGAAAATAAAGACAGTAGTCTTTAAGTTCAAGACGAGCCTGTGGCGCGTGAAAGACAATATAGTTTGATTTTGCAAGATTAGGGACAAGTTTATTGAGAGAAAGCCATTCAGTAAGTTCGCGAAGTAGTTTGCTGAAATAATTCTTTTATGTTGTAAGCCTCAACGAAGATCGTACAGTATGCATTTTTCATGTAAGTAATTCGGTAGATCGTTTATATAGACCAGAAAGAGGAACGGCCCTAGAATAGATCCCTGTGGAACGCCGATCATACAGGGTTTATGGCAAGATTCATAACCTCCAAGAGAAACAAATTGCAGTCTGTTATATAAGTAGCTTTTGATTAATTTTAACACGACACCACGCACACCGTACTTTTCAAGTTTGAATAGTAATCGATCATGGTCTATCAAATCGAAAGATTTCGTGAGGTGAACGAAGATCCCCATGGTAAGGCGTTTAGAATCTATGTTATGTTTAATATTTCCTATTACGTTGCTAAGCGCATGTACCGTTGAAGAACCCTTCCTAAATCCGAATTGGGATGGACTTAAGAGGTTGCTATTCTCGAAAAAGGCCTCGAGTCTCCGTAGTATCAGCTTTTCAAATATTTTACTGAGCGACGATAGGACGGCGATTGGCCTGTAGTTTGCTGTATGGATTTTGCTGCCTTTCTTATGCACAGGCGTAATGCGGGAAATTTTTAGCTCTTGAGGGAACACGCCTTCCAGAAACATCTCGTTCGCGATAGCGGAGATGATACCTGATAGTGTGCATTGAAAGCGTTTCAGAAATGCCATGGGTATCTTATCATGACCGGGTGCTTTCTTAATTGAGAGTGTATTTATCACCGACGAGACTTCGTCAGGGGTTGTTGGGCCTAGAAGGCATGTAGCAGGGTTGGGGGCTGGAGGATGACAAAGTGTGTCAGTTCGAGGCAAGAACGTTACGTGACTGACGATATCGGCAAAGTAATCGTTAAAAACATTTGGTATCTCTTGCATATCGTTTGTGATCTTACCATTTTCACCTGTGATGGATACGATATCTGACGTTTTATTGGGACCGTTTCAATGCCTCGTTGATCACTTTCCAAACTTTTCTTTGGTCTCCCGCACACTCAGTGAGGCGATCAGAATAATATTTTTCCTTCGCAGCTTTTAAAACTTTTTTTAAGGTGTTACTATATGTGGCGTACCGAGCGCGCAGCTCTACATTGTTTGGGTGCGCTTTACATTTTCTGTACATATTATTTTTATGTTTTAGGGATCTTAGTAGTCCTCTAGTAACCCACGTTTTGCGGGGAGTGTTGCGTCGACTAGGCCAGTAGTTTCTGCTAGCTTTGGAAATGATGTTTTGTAAGACAGTAATGAAGTGGGTTAGCTTGTCTTGAACATTGTTATACTTATCCAGTTCCCATATGTGTTCTTGTAGGTAACGACCAGCAAGATCATAGTCTAATATTTCTTTTTGCTCCATACAAGGACTGTAGGGACGTACACTCTTGCACGTTAAATAAACCAAGTCATGGTCACTTATGTCACATGACAGAACTCCATGATTCAGGTTGTCGCTGTCGAGGTTAGTAACAATGTGGTCAATCAGCGTACCTGATCCCGTCGTCCCGACCCTAGTTGCTTCACTAAGCAATTGACTAAAACCATAGTTGGCATATATCTCCTCATACTCGGTTGTCACAGAGGAGCTGCTCATCATGTTAATGTTGATATCACCCAGTATAATTACATTAAAGCCAGTAGTGCCCAGTCTGTATAGGGTCCTTTCGAGCTCCGCGAAAAAGGTAGGGATGGCACTCAATGGTGATCTATACACCACGCCTACTATGAGTGGACGG
This sequence comes from Ornithodoros turicata, assembly GCF_037126465.1. Taxonomy (NCBI): domain Eukaryota; kingdom Metazoa; phylum Arthropoda; class Arachnida; order Ixodida; family Argasidae; genus Ornithodoros; species Ornithodoros turicata. The sequence goes on from NC_088201.1 coordinate 109,313,856, forward strand.
TTCGGGAATGCTAGACCATGACTAACAAGTAGTGAAGCACTTGGGATTTCTATAAATAGGCTCTCGCATAGCGCAGAGTCAATTTTAATGTCAGAGCATCGGAAGTAGGCTACATCTTTATAGACGTACAGGGCAACACCACCATGTGAAGAGGAGCCCCTATGCGCAAACTCTACGTTATAATCGCTTAGAGAACAGAACGAGTCATTGGCAGTATTTAGCCACGTTTCTGAATGGGCAATAAACGTAATACCGTTTTGTGCACATTCTACAATTGTCTTTAATTCGTCAAAGTGCTTGAACAAACTGCGGATGTTCAAATGTATTGCGGACAAGTCTGCTTTAGCTACAATGGAACTTGGGTCGTTAATACACTGCATGCAAATAATCTGGAGTGTACCAGTTATTAGTGGCCGGATGTGATTTTCTCGAGATCGCAATCCTGGACGATTCTCATCGCCGATTCATTGTCTTTCCGTCTTACATACGTTACTCCGTTTCTATGCCAGACATACTTGTAGCCCAGTGCTCTGGCCTTCATTCTAGCATCCATCAATATTTTCCTATTAGCCGCCGTAAGGTTCTCTTGTACATAGATCTGCTCTCCGTTGCTTTCTATGTTGCGCAATCTTCTCTTAGCTTTCAGCCATTCTTCGACGTCCCTTCTGTTAGTGAAGCGCACAATTACATGTGGAATAGTGCCCTTTTTTGTAGGTACTCTATGAATTGCCTCAACAGTGTCGACTGAAGGAGGCTTGACATCTTATCAGCAATTTCACGGAGTCGTTCCATTAGGTTCTCATTATCTCTTTGCACAACGCCGTGTAGCTCAAGATTATTTAACCTGGAATGTTGCTCTAGACGGTTGAGTTCCTGCCTCAGTCGCGATACTTCTTCGGTCTTCTGGTGACTTTCTAGCTGGGACACTTTAGCGGCAAGATCTTTGATCGCTTGGTCGTGCTCGCCTATCTTATTGAGCAAAGTGTCATATTTATCTGACATCATTTCAATAGATAGTTCAATGCTAGCAACAGTTTCCTTCATTTGTATAAGGTCTTCAACTTTAGACTTTATCGGCATTAAGCTGGATAACATTTTTGCTATTGATGTAAGTTGATCCTGCACGCCTTGCTCTTCCTCATCTTTTGTTTTTTCATCGCTTTGAGGAGTTTTCGATCGCTTTTTCCCTGTTTTGCACGTTGGACATTTCCAGGAGTCCTTAATCGAATGTTTTTTTTTTGTTCGGAACGTTGATTCAGAGACACCAGAGCATGTACCAGTGTCATGTATCATGCCACATTCGATACATGTGACGCCCATTCCATTATCTGGCAGATTTTCGTAGCAGACCAGACAAACATTATCATATGGTCCTCCTGAGGCCATTACAGTGAACGGAGCGAGCATACAATAGTAATAGAATCAGGTGCAGTTAGCGGCCAGGTGTACAATTCAAAGTGCTAATTTCTCACCTGAAAGAACAAATCGTGTGATTACACAGTTTCAGCAAAAGGCCGCTAACTGAAGTTGGTGTTTGGAGCGCCGAATCTTTTGTGCTGTTCTAGGTCGACTTGAACGCCCCTGTCGGTGACCGCTTCTCACAGACTCAACGTTATCACTGCAGCTCGTTATCGCTGAACATGGTCCTGTTTCCTTGCGGATGCGACCCCGATTTTCGCTGCGTTATGCCTATCGTCTGAAAGAACAAATCGTGTGATTACACAGTTTCAGCAAAAGGCCGCTGACTTCTTGCTTCAAGGATGTCGCTGCAATGACAACGTACACCACCCCGGTGTTCCGTAAACTTTTATCGGGTCCTGTACGTTTGACACAGGAATAAAAGGGCAGAGAGGAACGCGTATGTCTAGGCAGCGCGTGGAAACATGTCATTTAGACCATCGGCACTGTTGACTGTGCCATGAACAAACTTGCGCAGGAAATGGAAATCTCGAAGCGTTCTGCTCAGGGATAGTGCAGAAATATTGAATCTCTAAAGCACGTTTGCATACGTATACGTACAAACACGTCGAAAATACCTATCGTACACAATACCATAAATTCTTTTTCTGTTTTTTGCGCTAGTTCAATATTCGAAATATACCAGTTCCATACAAGAGAAGCAAATTCCAATATACTACGAACGAGCGAAGTATATCACAATTTGATAACACAAACAGGGTGAAATTCGGAAGCTAGGGAAGTAATAAAACCGAGAACGAACTGTGCGATATCGCAAATAACAGAAACGTTCTGACGAAAATATATCCCGCTGTCAAATATCACGCAAGGTCGCGGGCTACACCGACCCGATCTATAGCTCCACATTGAGTAGACAGTTGTACAGCGACGGACAATTCTTTTTCCGAAAATATAATCGTTTTGGTCCTGGATTGATTAAGTGCAAGACTGTTCATAGAACACCGTTGCACTGTACGTAGATAGGACATCCGACTATAGTCACTCACATTCATCAGACGTGCAGGGACTGCGAATAAACTTTAACCCTTTATCTGACATCAACAAGAAAAAGTCAGTGTATCGATAAAAAGGTGTCGCACGTTAAAACAGAATAGAACGCATTAAGTTATGAGGAACGTTTTTGAATGGCATGCTAAACCCGTGTGCTGAGGAGGGAGGCACAACACGAGAGTAGGGGAGACCGGGGAGGGTTGTCACAGTTCTTACTTCTGATTTTGCAGTGACGAAAGTGGGTTTGTCAGGCTGACGAAACCAGCACTTAATTTTAGTGCAATCTTTTGGCCACACAACCCAAATGTTTAACTAAAGCTGGCTTTAGAAATAGTATATAAAAATATTTGCACAGAGGTCGTCAAGTGTGACAGCACGCCCCAGTAGCGGGGCAGGGCAGGTTCTCCCAGCCGTTTTTATCGTAATCTTTATTGTGGTAGTGTACCGAATGGAATACCCATTGAGAGTGCATATGGAAAACAAACTAAATGAGCAGAAAAGAACCTATTGTCTCAAATCTTATATTTGCACAATGTACACGTCTGTTCTAGCTGTACAGGATTATAGTACACTGCAAGCTAGCCATTACTGACTGTAGAGACCGGCGTTGTAGATGTAAAAGCTGCACTAATTATTATACGATCTGTAAGATGCACTAAAAAGCTACTGAAACACTTTCTTGTGGATATAGTTTGCGCTGTTAGTCGCTGGTTGAAGCCGCCTAATTAATTAAGGCTTACGTTTAATGTATATTAATTTAAGTTAATTAAAGTTATAATTAATGTTTATGTTTAATTAAAGGTCAGGTATGCCGATCTTGAAGTGCCGCAGAACTGAGCGATACTCGCGCTGTGTGTTCATTACCGAACACTGAATATGTGTGCGAAATATCTTGCTCCAACTGTTCGTAGTTTTTTAGAAAACAGTTTTTTTAGTTCCCACGCCCGGCCGTCAGACTGTCGGCAAACCCTGCGCACGGGCGCACGACGTCACTGCTCTCGGTTTATCTGTCTTTCGCTTGGCTGGACTCTTGGCTTGGCCGCTTGGCTTCTTTCGTTTCGTCCTTTCGTTTCGTCACTGTCAGCCGTTTGGCTGACAGTGGTGCCTGCTAGTTTCCACTGCAAGGATTTCGTCCACGAATGTTATCATAGGTTACGCGCGACTCCAGAGGCAATTTGGAATCTCGGCACGAAATCGTCTGATGAAAATCTGAGGTGCCCGACGCACAACATTTTGAACGTGCCACGGAGGATCAAGGCAAAAAACGAGAGCAAAAAAGGTAAGTCGAGGTTCAGATATAAAAAGTAGCAAGCTTAATGAATCGATTGTGCAGCTGTCCTACTGCGCTTACTCTGATATAACCACGATTAACAACACAATAGTATTGATAATCTAACTTCTGAATTATCACAGGTGCACGCTGAAGGCGGAAATGAAGCAGGATCTGGCTTGCATCTGATGCATGAAGAAATCGCTGACACGTTAGTTGCAGTCTACCTCCACCAACAGATATGACAATGTGATGTTATAATTTGAGTATTCACCTATGTTCAACTTTTCATGTGTACTCGCATGCAGACCTCTTGACACCACTTTTAAATCTGCCCTCAAAGTTACAACCTGTGCTTTCAGGGTGGAAAACAAAGGTCGCCATTCTGATTAGCTGCTATCTCCCAGTTCAAGCACTTTTGCTGTCTGGACACTGGTTCCGGTAACATCTCATTACGGCCGAAGTCTCATTACGACCAAAGTCTCATTACGGCCAAAGTCTCATTACGGCCGAAAATCCTTTAATCCCCAAGTGTCTCGTTACGGCCAAATCTCATTACGGCCGAAGGTAGTCTCATTTTGGCCAAAGATGTTTCATCACGGCCAAAAAGAAAAAAGATACATCCACTATATTAGCAATCGCTGTGTTTTATGCTTCCCAAAGTGTGTCCGAGGCGGTGTGTCCCCACGGCTTGTGTCACACACAATGGTTCATGCACACAATATTGCGACAGTGTTTCATGCATCCCTCATGAAAAATGTTTTTATTGTCGTACTGTGTCACATGATATGTGTATGTGTTACGCCATTTTGTCTCAGTATTCGAGCAACATCCTACTCGTTGGTTCTGTGAGCAAACTGTGAGTCTGTGTGTTCTGAAAAGTTACTCCACAAGGGAGCCCACTGGGAGCTCCAGGAGCCACATGACCTATGACCATGATCTTTTCCCCCACTTGCTGCCTTCTACAATTTACGTCCACCTGAAATTAAAAAAAAAAGTATACAAGATGCTGAACAAAACGACATATGCTCTTGTTTGATGATGACCACAAAACATATGCTGTCAAGCAGACTTTTTTATATATATTCAAAACATATTCAAGAATTATGGACAACAAGGACAATTATGTCATAACTGAAATAAAAAAAAAGTATATAAGGTGCTGAACAAAACGACATATGCTCTTGTTTGATGATGACCGCAAGACATATGCTGTCAAGCAGACCTTTTTTCCTATATATTCAAAACACATTAAAGAATTATGGACAACAATGACAATTATGTCAAAACTGAAATTTAAAAAAAGTATATAAGGTGCTGAACAAAACGTACTGCTTGCGACATACTTGTTTGATATCTCCAGCCCCCGTAAAAACGGGTTACCGAACCAAGTTGCTGTGCTACCGTCGCCTTCGCCTCACTTCCGTTCCCCTGGTGGCGGCGGTGCTGCGCAGCGCCACCAGACGGGAGAGATGGCGATCCGATAACCGCGCGTCGTCTGCTAGCTTCAAATGCGTCAACGGGGCAGCGCTTTCCTCGGAATGTTGAGTGCAATGGGAATTGTAACCTGTTTCCTTTTGTTCCTGTTTACTGTTTTTGAAACATAAGTACACCGGGATTAGGCCACATTTGAGCAGTTCCTGCGGTCGTCGACTTTTTGTGAAAGGTGTCACTGTAATGCAAGGGACAACGGCTGCTCCGTGAAACTGGCAAAAGCGAGAGATTACCTCATTTTATTTACTGGTGTTATGTGAAGCAAGAAAGTCTCGCTTGCTGGCTAGGATTAAAAAAAGAAATAATACATTTATACAAAATGAGGCAAAGAAACGCTGTGGAACACTGGACCTCAGTAACGCGTTGGTGCCCCTCCACTCTCAATCACTGCGCTCATTCGCCTGGGCAGGGAAGCGTAGAGGGCGGAAGAACACCTTAGGAACAATCGAGAAAGTGTTGATAATCTTATCAACACTTTCTCGATTGTTCCCGATGTGTTACCCCTGAGGTGTTCTGACCATTCATTGGTCCACGCATCCGCACTCCGCATTCCGAAGAAAGCGCTGCCCCGTCGACGCATTTGGAGCTAGCAGACGATGCGCGGTTATCGGATCGCCATCTCTCCCGTCTGGTGGCGCTGCGCAGCCCCGCCGCCACAAGGGGAACAACGGAAGTGAGGCGAAGGCGACGGTAGCACAGCAACTTGGTTCGGTAACCCGCTTTTACGGGGGCTGGAGATATCAAACAAGTATGTCGCAAGCAGTACATATGCTCTTGTTTGGTGATGACCGCAAGACATATGCTGTCAAGCAGACTTTTTTTTCATATATTCAAAACACATTCAAGAATTATGGACAACAATGACAATTATGTCATAACTGAAATTAAAAAAAAGTATATAAGGTGCTGAACAAAACGACATATGCTCTTGTTTGGTGATGACCGCAAGACATATGCTGTCAAGCAGACTTTTTTTTCCATATATTCAAAACATATTCAAGAATTATGGACAACAATGACAATTACATCATAATGATGCGGCTGCATAGCCAGGAAAATATTTCAGGAGGTGTTTGATGAGGCTTTACATGGGGTGGAGGAGTCCCCCTCGTCAGTGCTTTATCCAGACCCCCCCTCCTACACCCCCAAATGTTCAGTGACATCCCCCTAACTTTTTTTGACTGTGCACCCCCTACAGGGGGTGCCCTTGCAATTCCAGCTTCAGACACATCTGTAATGATATGTTGAGCTGTAATGACGCAACTATAGTGATGACCTCCATCCCCAATTTTTTCCAACACCCCTCTCGTGCTTGGGTTTCTGGATAAACCACTGCCCCTCGTTCGTTTTCGTGGGGCACTACATTAGTGCTTATGCCACTGCGCTGATGTCACAATGTTATAAGCGTGTGTCACTCTGGGCATTCGGAATTCCTCTAAGCTACAATATGTAAATTCAGAATCAGTATATCCGAAGGGTAAGCATCAGATGTTACCTGCAGGCTTCATGCTGAAACGCGTGTGCGCAAACCACTTCCGCCGTGGAGGGCGACGTCGTTAATGTAATCATACACGCAGGACAATTGCGGGCATATGGAGTAGTGGAAGCAACCTGAAAACGATACATTTTCTCGTTATATATGAGTAATCAAAAATATACCTTCCCACATGTTTCGTTTTGTCGTTTGTAAGGAGCGCTAGTAAGGGAACAGCACTTGGTTAGTCACATGCAAGCCACAACGCGAGAGGTGCCGATATTCCGATCACGCGATCAAAAATTAAAAGTCTAGAACCATGCACACTTCCCATGCAACTACTTCCCCAGCATCGTGAGACACGACACGCATGTATTCAGTGTCACAGTGTAATGTGAAATGATACGCAGGAATCAAAAAGATGCCAACATACCTGTAATCCATTGTCTAATAACTAGGCTTCGTTTCTGGCAGCTACCATGAAGTGCAATGCACTATTTACAAGTTTCGTTTCGCCATGCTGCACATTTCGCAAGCGTCACGCAATCCCACGTGACCTCTTTTTGATTAGTGAAAATAACTCGCGTCATGGACATGTATGTTCATCTCAGCGCTAATCACGTTTTGCATGCTATAGAGGGAGGGGGGGGATCAATACTCTTCCTTTCGTGTTTTGATATCTTATTATACTCTCACACTGTCAACTTCGGATGGTGTCTAGCAACGTTGGGTATCTCGTTTCTTGTGTTAGCGAGCCGTTGTAATTTACGACGTGTTTATATCTATCGATTTGTAGTGCTGTAAAGTGCAAATTAGCGGACTTAAGCGGCTCTTTATTTCCCGTCGTTGTCTTTCGAGCAGCGCGTGTTGTTCCGGTGAAAATTGAGTTGAATGAATCGTCACAGTCCCAACTTATATCGCGCATTGTTGACCAAGGCCGAGAAGCACGAATTCTGGTGAGTTATGCTTTCGTAGACTGTCTGGCTTAGCAGTGTGTTATCGACACATAGTTGCATTCTCATACGAGTAATTTCACTGAATCAAAACAGCCGAAGTGCCTGTAATAGATGTAGCTCGGTATGTGTTAGTAGATATGCACCGTTTGTAGTTCGTTGCGCGTTTAGGAACAACAAATTTATTCGAAGTTAAGACACCGATAATGCCGCACGGTACAGCAGATTTATCATTGTGAGCCATATTTCCTTTGTTAAAATTTGTCGTCATATCTGTTCAAAAATAAAAGCACAAGTCGGCATACTTGAGTTGATCTCCTCGAATTGCTTACCACGAACATCTGCAAATGTTGCGCAGGCTTTTGCACCGTACTAAGCGCAAAAGCATATCTGATTAGAATAAATATTTCAAGAGGAAGTCATTTAAGTACATTGTTATTTATAGCCATTTTCCATTCCAGTCATGTTATGTGGCTACGCGAAGGATTCCGAAAAAGAAAAACAACAACAACATGGCTAATAGGATGTTGCTGCCCAGGGAGTCTTGGCTGAAGAGGTGAGCTGTTAAGATTACCAATGTATCATACGGTTCTGTTGTGAAGTGAAAAATTGATTAAAAAGTGAATTAACACTCGTGCACTACTTTTATAAGAAGAAATGAAAAAAGGAAAGTCATGCATGCGTCATTTCATGAATTGTAATGTATCACTGTTTCATATTCACATGTTTCCATTAAGTGAATGAACTAATGCAACTAAATTCATCTCATGGTCATGCATTGTGTTTACCTGGAAGTCACATTCTTAAGGCTTGTCATTTTTTTGTTTAGATGAATATTTGTTAGCCTTGTATGAAATAACAGACACATATCAACATGTATGCAGCTTGTGCACATTAAAACCAGCCATGTAGAGTCAAATGCCTGTTTCTTTTTAATATTCTAGCCTATTCACGGTTGCTCTTGGCTTCTTGCAGGTCTACTTATTCCAGAAGCAAGAATTGTACCATTGTAAAGCGAATGGAAATAAACTGACGTCGACTGAGATAGGTGTTCCTTCTTGGCCAGTGACTGTAGGGCGACTTCAAAAAACGTCACAACAAAGCCGATGTTCATCTAGCTCTCCACAAGTAGCTAACTCCACATTAGTAGCCTGCTGCTTCACAGCAACATCAACACTACATTTGGGGTGTACACATTACACAATATGCTGCATTGTGCTGTGGGTATGATAACATTCTGATTGTCTCACAATATGTGTATATAAACTATATATATGATAAGGACCTTAGGGGCACACCGCAACTCTGGAATGTATATCCATACCTGGCTGCAACATTGCATGTCAATGCACGTTGCAATACACATTTTGACTTTTGGCCGTTATGAGACATCTTCGGCCGTAATGAGACACTTGGGGATTAAAGGATTATCGGCCGTATTGAGACTTTCGGCCGTATTGAGACGTCGGCCGTGATGAGATACAATCCTGGTTCCTGTGGATGGGGTGTTACAAGCTTCACTGTCTGATATAGATGCTACGTTACATTAGTTCAGTTAATTTGTCTTTTGCACATTTTTGTTACTGTTAGCTGGATTGCTGTTGGACATACAATCCTTTGACGCACCTAAGCTGATGTCGCCTCTGATAACGTTTCAGAATTTTCAGTGTCATCAACGTCCATTGAGGAAGGTGCCTTTACTATCTGTGAATCTCTAATTGAAGAATAGCCCAGAATTCATGTTAACATTGTCTTATTAATTCACTGTCTGTGTTCTGAGAGCTAAGAAAAATGGAAACTATTTATTTGTCACAACTTCACACTGGATGTGGTACTGGCTTGACATGTAAGCTAAAATACCTGGATTCTACAATAATTGTGTTCAACTTGGTGCATTACCGTGGGCAATGCCACATTCACTACATTGTTAGTGGGTCCGGTGCACAAATACTGTGTGCATACTGCATACATACATACTGTTCGATAGGCAAAAATACCTGAGCAGTGCTGTGTAGTCTTTTACCCAAAGTTCATACTCTTACTACAAAGTCACAGTACGTAGAACAGCAACGTGGAGGTATGCTGCGATAGAGATTCACAACAGAAAGAAGACTGTTGAGAGCATCTAAATTTTAATGAGACGAGACTTTCGTGCACAAGGCTGCTCTTGTTAATGTCTAACATGGAGTTACAAAATCCCAGAATATATAAAACATGTTGTAATGTAGAGAGCGAGGGTTGGTACAGACACAAAAATAATTATACAATCATATATAATAAAATAAAAAGGGGGTACAACTCCCCCCTCAACTCCAACTCGACAGCTCAATCACTCTACTTATTATCTACATTACAACATGTCATATATTCTGGAATTTTGTAATTTGATGTTAGACCTCAAGAAGTACAACCTTCTGTGCGAAAGTCTTCTTTCTGTTGTGCACAATCATTATACAGTAAATACGACTATCCATTTCTTGTCATTAAATGCTTTTTCTTTTTTTTTTTTCTTCTGCAGTGATGAGCATCCATAAGGACACATGCCAGAAAGGGAGTGTCTTTGGGATGACAAACCGTCATCACCTCCTGAGGATACAATGGTTGACGAATGGTTCTCAAGTACATCGAAACTTCAACAAATAATTCATGAAAAAGCCAGTCAGTGCCAGCACCAGGAATTGAACGTGGACCGTCCTGCTACCAGTCAGAGATGTTACATTTCAGCCGCTCATTGACTTTTGGTGAATTACTTGTTGACTTTGTCCCAAGGTGTAGCTCGCCACAGCTCATTTGCCTATCTGTTAATGTTGTGGCGTGTGTTGCGTTTTTCTCTTTGTGTGTTCCAGACTCAGAACGGTTAATTTGGATCAGGTCAGGTACGTTTCATTTAGACATGGCAAACATAAAGTGGTGTTTCTCAACACAACTTAGCAGTGGCCTTCATGCATTACTGCTACGGCCATTAAGCGTGAATGGAAAGCTGGACATTATGCATGATGTAAAACCCCAAGACTAGGGAACACGAAGGGACAGACACAAACACGTCCCTTTGTGTTCCCTATAGTCTCGGGGTTTTACATATGCATCATCTTCACCAGCTCGCTTGCTTCCTAGCCATTTTTTCTGCTGATTATGTTCACTCTACTATTATCGTGTGCTATATAATCTTGTTCAAGTTCTGTCAAACGACGTGTAATGCTATAAAAAAATTCAGTACACTGTTTATGTGGGTTGAATGGTAGCGCATGAATGCAGGAAGGAAACTGTCATGTTATGGCAAGTGTTTACGTATTGTACATTTAACTACTAATTTTATTGGTTAGCTTTCGCCGGCGTATCATGTCAAGCCATGTTACATTAATTTGGAACATGTTCTTCTTAGTAGCCAGAGCAGCTGATACACAGTGAGAACATAGCCCATGTGTGTTTGTCTTTTCCACTGCAGCCCTTGGGTTTCCTTCCTGATGGCTACACATGTCAGGGATAGGTTTCAGAACCAGTAGTTCCCGCCAAGTGTGAATTGCTTTTCAGGGGATCATCACGCTGGCAGATGAAACATATGGTTCAAATTATTTGCAGGACAGGAATTGCGTAGCTTCACACAAATACTACTACTACGACGTAAGAGTGGTTTCAAATCTTGCTTTTTTGTGTTCCTGACATTATCGCACGAGATGTAGTATCCACTATGATCCTTTATATGGGGGGTATGTACAGTGCAATCAACAGATGCTATTTACAAATCTGTGTTTTCCACTGTGTTGAAATGGGGTAGTTTGTCTCTGAGAGCCATAGTGACACACAGGCAGCCAAGGACAGACTTTTGATGCCCTCGAGAAACATGGCAACATATTGCAGGGACTTTGGATGCTGCCTAAATTTCCAGAACACACAGCTCAAGGCAGCGGTTAAATAACAAGTGGTTAGAGGAATCCAAGACAGTTGCATGTGTAAGCAGTCCGCTGTTGGATTTGATTCTGTCTGAGATACGTTATCTCAAAGGGAACGCACGGACACACTCAGAATGATACTAGGGCTGCCTGTGAAATAGAATGAGGAGAAGGGAAGATATATAACCCTTTTTTCTTGTCTGTTATTCTAGTGGTTAAATTGTCATTTGCTTAGCAGCATATATGTGTGTATTCCAGAGTCTGCTAATAAATATATCAGTTTAGAGCTAGCAGTCGCATTGCAGATGTCTCATCCTGTCGTTGGCTGCTTGTGTTTCACTATGGCCATGCTTGTTATTGCAAAAACAGAAAACAAAAAAAGACAATAGAAAAAAAACGAAAAGAGCGACCTAAAAAGCTGCCTGTTCTAGTGTTCACATGGAGGCAATGCAATGAGGTAACAGGTTCCATTCATGAACTGTGCATAGTAGTACATATCACAACGGCAACAGATTATTCAGATTTTTCTTGAAGTACTTCGTTTTCTTTTTGTTAGCTCTGTTTGCACAGTCTATTATTGGAGCTTTATGTGATTCCCCTCTTGAGATACTTTAAGATTGCTGATGCTGTGCAGTTTGTTAATTTTGAAACTGTACTGTGCTGAGGTACAAAAACAGAATTGTCATATCTGCATTTGAGCACATAGGAATAGTTTGTAAGTACTTCCCTTGTTGACATTAATATTTGCACCAGGTCACAACATTGTTGATTGATGGAAAATGTAAATAAATATATTTATTTGCTTGCCAAACAATGCACAAATGTCTTCTTTTCTAGTGAGATATTCCCTGTTCACCAGACATAAATGTGGAAAAGTTAAAGGGGCACAATGATGGTAGATTCTAGCGTTGCTTTTTGCCACTTCACATATATTCACTGTTATTCGTGTGCACATGTAGGAATAGGAAGGTAGAGCATGCGCATAAACAATTTCGTATGCAGCCACACATATGGTTCAGAAGATTAATTAGATGATGTCCAAGCATATATAATTGTGCTTCATGTGCAATGGGTATGCTAACGGATTGCTTCCATGAAGCCTTTTTATTTATTTTTTATAAATTCTTTTAATAAATGTTATTTTTATTTTATATCAATTTCATATTACATATTGTATACTTATATTTTGATAAATTAAAAACTCAAGTTACACGGCCCCTGTAAGAGTGCCCTTTTTAAATGGTATGGTAACGTGTCTCTGACTGTGAAGGTAAGAGGCCATCGAGAATGCTGCAGACAAGGTTGCAACTTACATATTACTTATCATGTCCTACATACAAAGTGATTTGTACAATAATTCCTGAGCACGGAATTAATTCCGAGGCTGGCCAGTGATGTCACCCAGGACGACAAGTCACATAATTGCCTCTAACACTTTTACACCCCATTGGTTGAGTTGTGAATTGAAAGAGCACTCTACAGAAGGATAAGGTGCACCTGATTTCTAGGATCTATGCTATGCCCTAACTCTTCAGACACCACATTTCTAAAAACACCATTTCTAAGAGGCAATATGTGCTCTGGTACTTCTTTTGCGTCTGCATAGTGTGCAACCGCATGGCTACAGGAGCTTTCGTGTGCATGTTTTTGTGCGACGGTGCTCATTACAAACAATATCGAGATGTTAGACATAAAATGCAGTAGTTTGTAGCGTGCCACACAACGCAGCGTGGGGGTGTGATTCAAAGAAAGCTTCTGGAAAATGCACAGAATCCCACAAAAAGTTTAGAATGTGATTTGTATTTCCTTTTACGTCTCTCGTCGCTACATCCCAGTAAACCATTCATATCCATAGGACATCCCCATAGGATCGCGAACGTCCTGAATATCCGGACAACCATGCGATATCTACTGGATGTCTCAGAACGACATTCGCGTTTCGGTTTTATCCAGTAAATAACAGATGTCTTAGGTACATCTGCAGGATATCGCGTTTTGGATATTTGACTGGAGGAAGCAGCCTGGAGATCCCTGGGATATCCATATAAGATCCAGTACACGAGATTTTGGGCACTGGTTGAACGTCACAGGGACGTCGCCTGGAGATATACGTATAAATGTGAAGTTTATGACATCTTGTTCGGACAGCCACATTTTTGTTGTGCTGAAAGCAAGCAGAAACTTCTGTAAACGCTAACTGGATATGGGGGAACAACGAAAATCGTTATATATTTTTATCGTTCGCGTGCTGCTAGCCGTGAAAGTGTTTATCTATGCGTAACGCTCGTCAAGCAACAGTGGAATTCGATCAGTTTTACAGCTCCACTAAACAGCTAATCGCATTATAGACAATAGGTTGAATTAAAAACACAGTATTTGATAGGAAGGAATGTGAGACACGTTATTGATTATGCCTTGACTCAGCAGCGACACGGATTAATTGGAAAGAAGCACCTCCTCACCGTTACAAATGTATCACGCCCAATAAACTCAACGAATGTGCCCCACCCTTACAAAAACAGTTTTCACCTTTTAGTGGTCCTCTTATGTACTTCCTTTATACCATGTCACCTTTCTATGGTTTGCTCCTTCCTTTGTACCCGGTATACAGACAGTCTACCTACCTCTTGTGCACTTCCTTTAGCTTTCACCGCTGTGGTCGTTTTAACGACTTGGTATGCAGGCTGTTGGTAGACCATTAATGTACCACTACAATAGCGCTTTCATGCTGTTCATTGCAGATGGCAATAATTTGGAATGTGGTTACTGATTACATTACACTTTAGTGACATTAATTTGACCTTGACCGCAAGCTCACTTGCAGAGAGTTTGACAAAGCGAGACGTCAGAAAAATAAATAAAATCTTATATTCACTAAGAAAAAAGTACTAAATTTCTGATTAACAGTTGTATCGCAAATAATTCTACAATTAAGGGACTGCAGATGTTTATGCAATGGGGCAGCATCAGTGAAATCCACAGAAATTCAAGCATCACAGTAAGTGGAACAATTCTTAATACCAATATGTTAAGAGTCACGTTACGTAATGACAAGAAACAAACAGGAGATTGACAAAGCAACAGCACACTTTAAAAAATAGTCGTGAAAAATACGGGCATATCGCCGCGGGCGCGATCCCGTGTTTTCAAATCACGCGGGTTTCCTGTTATTTCGCGGGGGAGGAGGTGTCTGGGCATGCGCACTGGATCTGCATGGCCTCCAGCAACCGGCACCTGTGTGAGGAACGCAAGTGTGCCCCGACTGTCAAAATCGTCAAAGTCAAAGCTGTGCCTCACTCGTGGGCTTTCGCAATAAGATTTTGAAGGTATGTGAACTCTTATTATGTCCTTTATGCTGTCAGCTTTTTGGAATAAAGGGAAATATGTGCCGCCGTTGTGTGTTACCAAATACGTTGTGAATGGCGCCTTCTTCAACGGAATGTTGTCGCCTTCCGCTGTGTTCTCACTTGTCACACTGTCCATGTCGTAGCCATGCATGTTCTTAAAACTTTCTTCTCAAACCACTAAAATGAGCAATGTGTAACATTCTGGAACTATTGGATGGGTGTGCGCTCATCCTCGTGGACATTTGAAATAGGCCGGGGTTCACCAACTCCGGTTAACGATATTGAACGCTCAGCCGAGATTGAGTACCTTTACACCTTTTCTCAAGTATACCTTTATGACTATCAAAGGCACTTCCAAATACATTCATCTATGACGTATCTGTGTCATGTACCCAAGGAGACTGGAATGGAAGCCGCAAACAAGAAAGTTGCTGCAGCCCATATAGGGCTCCCGTGGTGAACATGGCTGCCCAGGAAAACATATCTTTGTGTTGAAGCCGGTCTGTGCTTATTTTAATGAAAACTATGAGGTCTGCACCTCGTTCCACACTGTAAGTTCTCATGCACCGTCTTGATTCTGAGAGTTCAGTGATAATATGATCATTGACACATTTCTTGGTGACACACGTCAAAAAGGAAATGTCAAAGATCAATGTAGTATGATTGATGTCTGAACGTTGTGTCAGGGCAGGATGTTTGAACTTTAATTCAGACACGCAGTTCTAAAGGCAGCAACTAGGCAATCACAGGCGATTTTCTCCATTGTCTCTGTTTCCTGTCTGTCAGTGATACAGCAAAGTGCAGACAAAAAGTTTGCAAGCAGTAACGAGCGCACAATGCTTTATGGTTATTTTTTTATTATATATTTAGTTTCTGTTTAATGTTGCATATTTTCTTGTGTCTGATGATTATTATATGAGAGTTCAATTGTTTGCATTACTGAGTTAGGTATCCAATCTTTCTTTAGCACAAAGCTGGCCAGACAGCTGTAGAGTGAGGACCCCCAACACCACGCCTCTGCTATTGGTATGAGTGCTTCCATTTCTTGGAAGTGTTTTTTTACTGCTATTGGCACCTTGCAGTGGTCATTTCTTCTTCTTTGTGTAAAACATATTTATGTTTTGTGCAACTGAAAGTAAGTATGCTGTCACAAAACAAGAATCTGTGCTGCAGCTGCAACATGGGCTCTCAAAGCATTTGCAGTCACTGCAATAGATTTATGTACATCTCTCTCTCTCTCTCTTATAGCGTCATCACTACTACTCTTCTCAGGCATTGTTCTTCCCTTGGACAATGACAAAACGCTAACTGCAAGGAGCGTGGAGAAAGGATTGGCGCTTCAGCTCGGAGTGTATTTCAACTACGATGTGCAGTGCCTGCCACCAACGTTTCTTATGTTACAATCCATGCAATGGTATGCGTTCTCATGTATTACACTCATCGTATCATAAATCGTTATCACGTAGTCGACAACTACTCCGCTGTATTCGTGCTTGTATTGTTCATTCTTATTGTGGGGTGAGAATAAGTTTCACGGCCATGTGTTTCAAATGTGTCTTTTTTTTTGTCTTTCTATTCCTTGGTTTCACAGATACCAAAAAACCTGCTGCTGCTCTAGGCAATGTGGTGTTATTGGCAAACTTGGTTATCATACATCGACTTGTGGACAGCTAGGTTTGCAAATTTTATTGTGCCAGTTCCGGTGGCAGAAGAAAATTAGTGGCCTTCTCTAATTCATGAACAGATGGCCGACCTGCACATGAAGCTTTGAAGGCAGTTCAGCACCTGACATGGTACAGCATGAAAAATTATGATTGTTGAAAAATGCCATCCTTTTTATTTCGCAGCTATTTTGGACACATCAGCACTGAAAGTGGAACAAAGCACCCCAATGGTAATCAAGCTTAAGTAGCATGCCTGTTTGCGTTCTGTCACTCATCTGCGAACTGGGGTAAAGTTGAAAGGTAGGTATCCCCATTAGCCCTTTCTTAGTCTGCAATTTGGTGCTGATTATTTCTATTTGGTCCACATTTCCCAAAATTTCATACTTTTGACCATTAACCATTGTGCTTTTGAGGCCCTATTTTGAGTCTTGGCATTGTTCCTTGCATCTTCTGCATGTGTTCGTTAGGATAAGATGAATAGTACAGGGCACAACAGAAATACTTTTGTGTTTTCACGTACTTTGTCCACGTATGTGCATTGTACTTTTTAAAGTGCACAGATTCAAACAGTGTGTTGAGCACTTCAGTTAATACATAAATATGTCTTGTCTTTTCGTATGCCTTACACTCAATGTTCCTAATTCCATGTTTTGTTCTGATTTCAGGAGCCATTCCAAGCTGTTGTGCTGGAGAAAGTTACTGCACTGTACATTTCAGTGAATATATCGCTTTATGAACACATAACAGGCGGTGTGGGTGTCTGATAATGATACAGGCCAAACACTAGTTCATGAAATGATAGACAGTAATTTTTACAGGCTGGTGCGTGTTTCTATAATACAGTATCCAATCATAATAATGGTTAGCCATTAAACAACAAGAACACTGTCCCATCTTTTAGCTGGGGTGAACACGTAATGTAGAAATACAGCGACATGTGAATTTCACGAGTTTGCGTCGTATATCTCGAAAAATCTTTTCGGTCTTTTTCACGGTGTTCACAATTAATACAGCTACCATGCATTTACAGGTGTTTTTTTTTCAGGGAATATTGTTTGCAGTGCAGCTGGCACTTGTCTGTAAACTGCCTCACATCTTTCACATTTGTGTGCCTGTACAGTTGCAATATCATTTTTAGAACCACAAATTTAAAAAACGGAGAAGAAATGGAGGAGCCTGGGCCGCCCAGGGTGTCCCTGGTGGGCAGACTTTGGCCAGACAGTGGGTAGATTTTTAGTCACCAAATTGTCGGTAGACGTTCTACAGGAAGGTGTGTTCCAATTGCCCATAAAAAGGTGACGTGGGTGGTAGACAGTCTGGATACTTTCTATACACAGTCTCATGGCTGGGTGATTAATGTTCTACCCACTTCCTGTAGAAAGGTGATCAATGTTTTTGTAAGGGTGCAGCAACTTGTATTTCAGTATATGCTCTAGCCATTTTGTCAACAAAGAGTGTTGTGCTCTGGCCTCCCTTCAAAAATGCGTACGCGGTGGAGGGGACGAAAAGGAGGACCTTAGTGGACCGTGTGTCGGAGTGTGGCCAAACGCTGGCGGGCACACTAGAGTTCCTGGATTTTTTTTTTTTCCTGTTCTTGATGTTCGAGGCGTTTATTTCACCAAACACGCACATAATGACAAACATGTGATAATTAACTAATGTAGTATTGTTGGTAATAAATATCTACTTTCCGTTTATATCAGCGAGGCGTCGTCATCTCAGATATGTATTAGACTAAAAGTAAGTAAGCGCAAGTTAATATTAAATTTTAAGTCAGAAGTATTTGTGACGTCCAATTTGTGTCCATATATCCACTAAAATAAATTACGGGGGCATATCTGGGATGACAAAGGAGGGTTAAAATGTATATCTCACGGAAGTCCTGTAGACGTAAGTTGGATCCTCACGAAGCTCCAGCAGATATCCAAATATCCGGAATTAGATATCACATAGATATTGCCTGGATGTAAATGGTTTACTGGGACGCAGTGGCATATGCATGTGCCCCGGTGGCCCCGGTGGTAGTGAGTATCCTGACGGCGCTCAAGGTTCTTGGGCAACAGGGACACCTGCTGACCCTACAGTGGGTCCCCGGCCACATTGGCATTCAGGGCAACGAGGAGGCAGATTTGGCGGCCGCTGCGGCCCACCGTATCTGCAGAGCCGTGCCCATTATCCTCTCCAACGGAGATAGACGCTTTTACTTCTCTGCGTTTGTGTCACCCTTGGCCCGCCAACAATGGCGCCGTGACACCACTCAATGATCACTCCTCCATGCAGTGGACCCTTCATTTTCATTTAAGACGCCAGGTGGCTTCCCTCGCAGCTTTACGTCCCTTCTACGGCGTTTACGACTCAACATTCGCCTTCACCCCTGTGTTCCAGGTTAAGCTGGGTTACAGTAACACGACGCTGTGCCCAGCTTGCCACACCCCAGCTACGATTCCCCATATCATCGAGGACTGGGACCGGTACACCTGTGAACGCCGGGTGTTTCGACGCCAACTTGAGCTCCTTGACAATAGGCCATTCAGCTTGTCCAAAGTAGTACTTGGCCCATGGAGCTCCTCCGCGCATCAGTGCCGGGCTCTTTGCTCCCTTTTTGCTTTCGTGCAAGCTACTGGCCTCCTCGAAGAGCTCTAAACAGAACACCGACCTGTCGTCGCCTTCGCGCTCACCATTAATTCATTCTCTCATATTTAGCCTCTGTGAAGTGGGGTAGAGTCCCGTGGTTACCACGGCGAAACACCCCAAGCCATCATCACCTTCTCCATCATTTATTACTATTGTTGTTGTTGTTGTTACATGTTATGTACGAAAATCGTTTCAAAAGTACGCAAAAATAAATGTCGAACAGCCATACAAGCACAGGATCTAAGTTAACGGAGGAATTTGTTACTCCCAAAGCTACTCCTAGAGACGCAGCTTTGCGGTCTGTTTAGGCTCTTTTGCGATCTTCAGACGGCTCACGCTGAAGTGAAAGTTACTACTCATTGTGAAAGGGCAAGCGCTAAGGCACTGACAAGACGTGACGCCGCCGTTAATACCACGTCTCCTGGCACGTTCTGTCACTGCACGGCTTATAAATACCCTCAACGATCCCGTCCGCATAAAAATAATAATAAACACAATTGATCTCCCTCGACACTCAACTGTCTAACTAATTAATGTTGTAACTGACTGTTACAAAGGGCGGTTTGCAGTGAGAGGAGCTGAACGAGTATCGTGTTATTTTGCAGCGGTCCAATGACCAGAACTTTGTTGCGTCACTGGTACCGGAGCATTTATACTCTGTTAAATAACGTAGCGTAAGTCGAGGGAAAGTGCCCAGGCGTGGGAGTGTGGCCGCTGCCCTGAATTTCAAAAACAGCTTACAAAATGTCACCACCGTAATTTCGCACAATGTAAGGAGAAGTGACGCACGCGGCGGCAGCGTGTTTTAGCGCGTGAACGCTACGCAAATACGCGCGTTAGATAAAAGCGGCTCGTTTGGAAAGCATGAAATTTGCACGAACTGTTTCGAGCATCCATCTTGGCAGATATTTTTTTTTAGGTGTCTCATTCATTGCGTACGTAGAATAAGGAACAACCTTTGTATACATCCGTGTGGTGTCCCTCAAATGTGTCTGCTTATTATATTTGTGCGGAACTGTAGGAGGAAAAGTGTCCGAACCAGATACCCGGGGTAAACAACCGGGGTAAACTGGCAGCAAGACGCTGAGAGAATTCGGCCCCGGTGTTACTAACCTTCTAGATGAACCTCGGAAATACATTTTATGGTTTCAGGCAAATGTATATGACTCGCACGTATTCCAAGGAGTCAATTTGGAGCTGGAGCAGCTGTAAAATTTGTTCGGGATGGGCGCTCAATTCATACTGCCGTTAGACGGTTCAGTATCGCACCATAAACCCTTCGTAGGAGGCTCAAAACAGCAAAGACAGGCGCGTTGGGAGGAAATGCTATAAAGCCCCCACATCTACTTACTCGCACCTCTGCCTTCACCTACCTTGTACTCAGAATCAAAGTACACGTGACCCCGACTAGTGAGACAAGCTACTCGCCCAGACTCTACGCTACTACGGGAATAAAGCTAGTCAGTGGTCATCATAGTCAGATCATAGTCAGTCATGGACAGATCAGAGTCGTTACTTCTTTTGCTTGACGTCCCTCTGTCATAGCGAAATATTGTGAATAAAACACAGACATTTAGAGGGGCCATTGGACCCGAGAACGAAGTGCTCCTTGTTCAGAACATCCAGTCACTGAAATGCCAGCTTTCACCAATAAGGGGCTCTGTGCTCATGATATTGTAGAACATTTGATCTTGTGTCCTGCACGAATCCTGCACAATGTACGGGGACCTTTTTGGCGTCCTGCAGCTGGTAGCGAAAGCGCGAATTTGTACGTTGAAAGTTCGTCGGATAGTTAAAGGGCGCATTACCCCATCAGCTGGGCGCTTTCCCCCAAGGGTCGGGGTAAAGCGGCAATTTAGGAGGGCTGCTTTCATGTGTTCTTGCTAATAAAGTATTACTATTCTGTTGTTCAATTCTTTTAATTGTTAATTGTTCTGTGAATTAAATAATTTTTCTGTGAATTAGGAGGAATACGAGAAGTCCTAAAGACTCTAGCCTGAGAGTTTTATCTCTATACGTCCACGTCCTGCTTTTATATATGATGAGGCTTCGAAAATGTGGGCCCAATCCCCCGACTGAACCTATACTAACATTTACTCTCCTGAGAAGAGACGATTCTCATACGAACCGGTTTATTTTACACCAAAGGTTGACTTTGAGTACATCCAAGAGTATAGAAAGAGCTTGCACTTATAAAACAATTTGTAAGATACTTAACAATACAAAAACGTTTGCGCCCTCCGGACGTGTGAACACAGATTAATGACGTTGGCAACATGTCCCTGTCTGCGACCTCCTCAAATAAGAACGCATGTATGGAGTATACATGTACCTAACGCATATAGTAACATTTTTTATTGTCCCTCCTTCAACGGCATCTATTAAGTGAATAAATCCGGGCTGGAGGAGAGTGTCCTGTCGGTGACGTACGTGTATAACGATTATACTGACTCTGCACATTTTTTTCTCAACCTGTCTTTCTCTCGCCGAACTCTTTCAACACCACAGTTTAAGAAAAGGAGTAGAAAAATTGGGAGTAATTACATTTACTCGCTATTGCTGTCCCACGACCCTGAAATTTACTCCCAGACACTGCAAATATTCCCTAAACTTCGCATAAACCTCCAGACATTTACTCTTGAAAGGGATTAAAGATTGAGGCATGCATCGCGTCCCTAAATGGACTAGAATTACTAATATTTTTTCCCCCTTAGAGGACCACCATTCCGACAGACAATTTGCATTAAGGATCACCCTAATCTAATTACCCTGCTTACCTCTCCAGAGTCGCACCGACCCCAACAGGACATGGCGGTGACGTCTCCCCAGCATCGGTTGCCCTTGTCGTCGGTGCGCGTTGCTCGGAAGATGTATTCGCGCCGGTGGCATTCGAGCGTTGTCGGTGTGTCGATCAAACTCATAGCGGACACCACGGGCAGCAGAGCCAGGGAGAAGGCCCACAACCGCCGAAGGATCATCTTCTGTCTTTCCTATAGCGGGAACAAAAGAAAATAACAACATTGTTTGCGTACCCGTTGGGAAGGAAACGTTCTTTACGTACTCTGCATGGCATCAACGCGAAAATTGCTGGGAGTGCTGCGCGGTGGGTGGCGCAATTGTGAAACAAGGGGCTGTGCAACGCCACGTTACACAGTATTTCTTCAACACCTTTCAGGTGCTGGTTTGGTTTTAAGAAAAAATAAAATGGAGATTTTGGCTTCACTAAAGGCTTCAGGTGTAAATGACGTGTCCTGTGGCATATACCTTTCTGGTGTAAGGCTCACACCCAGACTTGTGCGTAACGCGTTACTTGTAATCAATTACCTTTTTGAGTAATTTTTCGAGTAATCAGTTACTTTACTGTCAAAGTAATTTTTCGAGTAATCAATTACTTTTCTGAGTAACTCAGTAATTGATTACTTTTCCGGCAGAGATTAGCTTATCTTTCAGATGTTCTGCCCCAATTCCAGCCGCTGGTGCCATCAGCCTTTGTTGGGCTGTTCTACTATAGCAAGCGGAGGTCATTGTAATAACGCTCTGGAATTTCAATGTCTCTCTCCCTAATCTCTTCCTACACCAGTGTGATGGTACCTGAAGCTTTGGAGGTTTATTGAGTCATGGGGAAGTTCCACGCAATGCTCTTCCACAATCGGGTCAACGTCTTCCCGGGCGTACAGATCTCCTTGTGTCCTACGTGTTTTTGTTTGTCTTGTTATTTCAGCTGTTCCGCTGTTGAACCTTTTCTTTCTTTCTGAGGCACACAAAGACGGTTATAATTTGCGTGAATGCAGAGTAACGACCGAAGTAACGCGTTACTTTTCTACTCGTTACTCAATTACATTTGAAGTCGAGTAATTGGTAATGGTAATCAATTACTTTTTCCACAGAAGTAACGGTAACGGTAATCAATTACTTTTTTCGAGTAACGGGCAGAAGTCTGCTCACACCATAGCGAAGGGTTTTTTGTAAAACACCCTTCTAAATGGTGTATTCTATAAAAACACAGCATTTTAAAAGACATATTCTGCAGAATACACTATTTCACTGGGGTGTATTTGACTTAAAACACTGCTTCAGGTGGGCTGTAACCAACAATAATATATAATATATAAACAACAATATTCAACACTGTTGTTACACACCTTTCAGTTGAGCTTGCAGAATAAAAAAGGCTGTTTATTTACGAAAACACCCTTTTACACACAAAAAGCTGTAAAAAAAAAAGCACCGTGTGGCATAGCTCATAGTCGAGGACGTGGAACAGTGTGGCTCCTAGCGCTTCTGTTCGTCGTTTTCTCGTTCTCATTTTTTTTTTTAATGCATACGTAGCTTTTTTTAACATCCCTGTCCCTGGACGCAACCGCGCCGGAAGCAATATCTAACTAGATTTTTTTTCTGGCTGTTATTTTTTGCATATTTTCGAAGATTGCTGCTGGTAGTAAATGTACCTTTGTTCCGCTTGCGTCGCTTCGCGGCGCTCTTATAGAACGATGAATGACAGACTAAAATCAACAACCATCATATAGAAAATGATAGAAGAGGCGGTCGTGCAACGTTGTCCAATTATACCTCCGATGTGTACGAGCGGAACCGCAAGCGGGATTATTACTTCAGTGAGAGGCGAAGCCCATTACACGGCCTTTTAGTTTTGAAAAGCTCGCATTCTGAAGCGCGGAGGTACGCGGTGGAACCTCGGAACCACCCACCGATATACCACTTCCATTTTTTTGACGCCAGTCAAGTTGAATGAGTTAATGCACATCCTTAGAAACTTGCTCTAACATTGGCACTTCACTTTGATGCACGAAGTTGGATCATCGGGACAGACACACACAAAGAAAAAAAAACGTTGTGCGAACGGGTCTCTTCGCACTTCCTATAGCAGAGCATGGGCTTCACCGTTCATTTGAGAAGCCGTGTTGGAGCGGTTTTCTGCGTTGCGTACCTGCATAGCACGGTATTGGTGCACGACTGCCCGAGGCTTTGATGGAAATTTTGAGGAAAAATGGAACAGAAAGATGGTTATAGAAAGAGAAAGGTATGGGAGGCACCCCACTTTCGGGGTTCGAAGAAGTACCACAGTCAATAAGTGAAAAGAAGCCAAGTTTTTGTTGAGTTTTTCAAAAGCGACAGCGTTATAGGGCCTACCAGTTTCGACAGTCGTGTAGGTCTATCCGAGACATTTGTGGAGAGAGAAGAAAATAAAAAGATGAAGACGAAAGAAAGAAATAAGTTACAAATGACTTCGAAATGCGCTCGGGCGCCCGCAGATCAGGACTGTAGAAGACGGCCCTATAAAGTTACGGCATTTAAAACGTCTTTGACAGAATACCCAAAGATGCAACTATCTTTTTTTTGCTTTAAGTTAACTATAATTCAACAGCGTAAACGGAATCATATGTGCTTCCATTTGCCTTTGTTTGTGTACCTCTCCCAAAGTCAGCTCAAAGTAAGCTAACAAATCGTGAGCTATACACGTTTCAGTTTCTCATATCTGCCATTCTCACTACCACGTGCAGCCCCCAATGCAGCAGCCAGCCCGTTTTATCGCTGCAGTAATTCGTGGCATTCATCCACGCTCATCCGATAAGTCCAAATGCCACATCTAATTACGTCTACTGAACACGGCTGGAACAACACGCAGTGAATACTACCTCATGCTTTCAACATTCGCTATACACATACAAAAGCAAGGAACGTGGGCCACGTCTCATCTGACACAAAATGTGTATTACAACGCATGTATTTTTCACGTGTACCCGTAACATCCGTACACAGTGAACTTACGGGCGAATTAAGTGTCATGCAAAGCGTGGACACGTGGCGCGGGTACCCCGTAAATATTTAACGTGTGCTGGAAACAAGAAAACTACGCGTGATGAAGTGTCGTCTGCTCGGCTAATTGGTTTCTTTCCGATCCATCAACCTAACTTTTTGATGCCGTGGTCATTCTGACACGTGCAGTGTATAAGGCTCCGAGACGACGTCACCGAATGCTATCCCACTCGCTGACACCAAAACTCCAAACGTGGTTAGCAGCCTGCGAGCTTCTTGTTCATTTGTTAATGGACATACTGTAAGAGAGAACATGGATGTGTTCATGGATCAGTGTCATAGATCAGTGGAGTGTGTCATGGATCAGGGGGGGGGATATGTTTATTGTTTATATGTTTATTAAGAAAAAAGAAAGGAAAAGTCAGCCATACGGAGGTCGGCTTGCTATTCCAAAAAAAGGAAAAAGGGGAAGAGAAGAAAGGGAAAGGAAAAGGAAGAAAAAGGAGAAAAGGGGAAAGAAAAGAAAATGGTCTATAGGGCTTCCTTCATCATCTTCATATAATGTTCCACGTGCAATGGGGCAGGGTACCGCACCGCCGCGGTGGAACCCCCCATCTCAGCGTCATCATTTATTGTTGTTGTTGTTGTTGTTGTCCGTAGGGTTCGGTATTGCGTGTCAATATTAAGACATGCAGAGAGCAATGTCCACTTGGTTGTTGGGGAAGCCATCCGTATCCTTTATAGCTCTTTCGATCTTACATGTGCACACTGTATGCTCTCGACGATAAATAAATTAATGCATTGACGCTCGTACTGATCGAATGTTAGTAAATGGGTGTGCGTAGACCAGTACAACCGAGGTGGAATGTAGACGCGAACCAAGTATTTTTGTTTAGTGATTCAATCTTGAACACAGGATCTAACAATGAAATTGACTTTCTTCTAAGTACATTTATGGTCCCTATATACCCAGCACATCTCATGGCACCGCCAAACCCTCTTTCTCGATAACTTGCCCTCGCTCAAATTCTTTTTTCCCAATAAATCGCCCTCTCTAGGCCCCTGGAACCAGTGTCTATATTTGAATATCAAGTTTCTTTCCCTAGTCACATGGGTGCCTGCGAAAAGCCTCTGAAGTCATGTTCGCCACCAGACTGCTTTCGTCTGGCTCCATTGTCAGCTTCTTCTAACCTTGTCCTTGCTGCCCTGGTGTACAAAGCGTTCTTAACCTTCAAACCCCCCAGCACAAGGTGGTCCCCAAGACGTGACCGGGCAGCCCATAACTGCTACCGTTGTGGACAGTACGGTCATTTAAACTACAGCTTTTTCCCTTTTCCTGGCCAAAGAAACGAACAAAGAACAAAGAGCAGCACACTCCCTGTTTCGACCGCAAGCGCACGACGACATCTTGCCCACCTCAAGCTCCGTCGGAGCACGGGATGAACATAACCGCAAGCAATCATGCCACGCAAACTCTACCATCCATCCAAGCACCTCAGCTTATCCCGTTATAACTGTTAAGATCAGTGAGAGTACAACTGAAGGAATCCTAGACACAGGATCATGGCTCACATCCATATCACAAAAAATGGCAGAACGATGCAACCTGATCCTCGATGAATGGGCTGAGCAACCCGTCACAACAATTGGCAATATTGCTGTAACACCAAGAGCCAGCTGTACTGCTACAGTGCCAGTCGATGGACACGAGGCGTTGCTCTCCCAAATCGCCGTACTTGACGACCTTCCGAAAGATGTCATCATATAGGCAATGACTGGCGATGCGCGGCCAAAATAAAAACTACCATCACAGAGGACAACCATGTAGTGCTAGAGAGCATCCAAACAACACTATGTACAAATGAAGAGAATAAACCGAATGCTGAGTACTTCGGCTCATCACTTTCAGGAGAAATAAGCACTCCGCAAACCGAGACTCTACCGACTCTTGATGCACCGCCAGTTGTAGATACTGCAACCTACGACACTTGTGTTGCCGACATTACCGAAGGTGCAACTCTTCCATATGTTTCTCACCTACAACTTGAACAACAAGAAAAATTGAAGCAAGTCCTAAAGAAAAACAAACAGGCCTTCGCAAGTTGCAATTCTGACATTGGCATTGTCCCTGATGTGGAACATTCAATTCAACTAACAGACGATATACCAATAAGGTCAGCACCCTACCGCTGTTCATGGAGCGACCGCAAATTTATGAAAGAGGAAGTAACACAATGGCTCTCGAAAGGAATTGTGTCTCATTCACACTCTCATTATGCTTCGCCTTGTATTGTTGTGCATCAGCCCCACCATCTCACGACACCTTTGCGTTTATGTAACGACTTGAGAAAGCTAAACGCAAAAACCATCAAGCACCCCTATCCCATGCCTCGCATTGATGATGTCCTTGATCAATTAGCATCGTCTAATTATTTTACAAAAATGGACATCAAAAAGGGATTTCTCAAGATACCTATTCGCAAAGAGGACCGGCACAAGACTGCATCCGTCACGCCCGATGGGCACTTTCAGTACAACAGAATGAGTTTTTGCTTATGCAACGCTCCAGCTACAATGCAAGCTGCAATGGACAAATACTTCGAGGAGTTCAAATGGCAGAAGAACTTGTACTCTACATGGACGACATATGCATCCACACTGTTGACGCAGAGAGAAATATTGAAGTGGTCGACCTTGACCTTCAACGATTGATTCAAGTAGGCCTTAAAGTCGACATAAAAAAATGCGAATTTCTCAAGACAGAGATATCTTTCCTCGGGAGGATCGTTTCCGACAACGGTGTAACCCCTGACCAGAGTTGTGCCTAACTCGATACAAGTAACTCGTTACTTGGTAACGATTACTTTTTTTGGTAACGAAGTAACGATTCAGTTACTTTTTAAAAAGTTGTAATAGTAACGGAATCAGTTACAAAAATTGGTAACTCTTTACTGACGTTACTCGTTTTTTTTCTTCAGCACGGGGGAGCACATTTCGGCACTCCGTGTGGCGCAATGCGTGGACCTGCGTGACCCACGACCACGTGTGACTCAAAGTATTATTGCAGTCCCTCGCTGGATGCGTTGTTGACGTGCTGAATCGTCTTAAACGAAGGCCCTTGTCTTTTCTCTTGTTTCAGTTATCTCCGACCATCACTCCTTCCCAAAAATGGGCACCAATTGTGCTATGGATACAAAAAACGCGTTTTGACTTCTAGCCTTGTCTTGTCTTTGCTAAGCTTCTGAGCGCCCTAAATTATGACGAAGTCCCTCGTCTGTTTTTGGGAACCGTTGGTGATCGGTGGCACGAAAACCGGTGTCGTTTCTTGTGTTTTCATAACCTCCGATCACCCCACTTCGGCTGCAGTGCCCGATGGGCACTTTCAGTACAACAGAATGAGTTTTTGCTTATGCAACGCTCCAGCTACAATGCAAGCTGCAATGGACAAATACTTCGAGGAGTTCAAATGGCAGAAGAACTTGTACTCTACATGGACGACATATGCATCCACACTGTTGACGCAGAGAGAAATATTGAAGTGGTCGACCTTGACCTTCAACGATTGATTCAAGTAGGCCTTAAAGTCGACATAAAAAAATGCGAATTTCTCAAGACAGAGATATCTTTCCTCGGGAGGATCGTTTCCGACAACGGTGTAACCCCTGACCAGAGTTGTGCCTAACTCGATACAAGTAACTCGTTACTTGGTAACGATTACTTTTTTTGGTAACGAAGTAACGATTCAGTTACTTTTTAAAAAGTTGTAATAGTAACGGAATCAGTTACAAAAATTGGTAACTCTTTACTGACGTTACTCGTTTTTTTTCTTCAGCACGGGGGAGCACATTTCGGCACTCCGTGTGGCGCAATGCGTGGACCTGCGTGACCCACGACCACGTGTGACTCAAAGTATTATTGCAGTCCCTCGCTGGATGCGTTGTTGACGTGCTGAATCGTCTTAAACGAAGGCCCTTGTCTTTTCTCTTGTTTCAGTTATCTCCGACCATCACTCCTTCCCAAAAATGGGCACCAATTGTGCTATGGATACAAAAAACGCGTTTTGACTTCTAGCCTTGTCTTGTCTTTGCTAAGCTTCTGAGCGCCCTAAATTATGACGAAGTCCCTCGTCTGTTTTTGGGAACCGTTGGTGATCGGTGGCACGAAAACCGGTGTCGTTTCTTGTGTTTTCATAACCTCCGATCACCCCACTTCGGCTGCAGATATCTTCACACGGAAGAGAACGAAGATCACTGATGTAAATGTCGAGTATCAGCTTCTTGTGAAGTGCAATTTCTCATTAATAATGAGTTGAAGGCAAGTGACGGCATGTTTGTTGGCTCCTTTAACTATGCGGCGGTAACGTAAAAGTATCTCGTTACCTGTGAGTAACGAGAACTCGTTACTTTCGTGTGTTGGTAACGAGTAACGTATTTAGTTACTTTTTTCTGAAGTAACGGGTAACGGTATTTAGTTCCTGTTTTTTGGTAACGGGCACAAGTCTGCCCCTTACCCTTCCAGAACAGCAGACTTCGACAAATACACATCCTTCAAGAACGCCAAAGAAGTTCGATCATTCCTTGGATTAGCCGGGTACTACAGGAAATACATAAAAGGATTCGCAGAAGTAGCAAAACCACTCACTGAACTCACCAAAGCAAGTGTAAAATTCCAATGGACTGAACAATGCCAGCGCTCCCTAGACACACTAAAATCCTGCATCAAGAATCCACCAATACTAGCGTTCTTCGATTCATTCAAAGAAACAATCCTCTATGTTGACGCTTCCTGTGACGCTTTCGGTGCGGTACTTTGCCAAAAACATGGATCCAATGAACGACCTGTGGAATACGCCAGCAGACTTGTTCCTGCACAGGATAGAGTCCGTCATGCGAACGAGCTAGAATCACTGGCCATACACTGGGCTGTAACTGAACGCTTCCGACTTT
Source organism: Ornithodoros turicata (assembly GCF_037126465.1). Taxonomy (NCBI): domain Eukaryota; kingdom Metazoa; phylum Arthropoda; class Arachnida; order Ixodida; family Argasidae; genus Ornithodoros; species Ornithodoros turicata. Next base: position 109,343,772 of record NC_088201.1, read on the forward strand.
ATTTACAGGGTCTCCCGAGCTTCACTATATACACAGATAACTGGACTGCAATGCACTTAGCCTCTAAAGCAACCGTTTCTCGACGATTTGCAAGAGTTGCACTGGACCTCGGCGACTTCAACTTCACTATCAAGCACAAGAAAGGAAAACAAAGTGTAGTAGCCGATGCCTTGTCACGACTTCCGGGAAGCATCGTTGCCCTTGTCACCGTGCGCGCTGAGAACTTCAAACTCAAAAACGCTCAGCTTCAAGACCCGGAATTGGCACTCATCAGAGAAACCCTCAGAAAACTACAGACATCCCTCACCAGAAGCGACAACAGGATCGTTAAAGACTATGTCCTAGAAGAAGAAATACTGATACGCGTACTTCGGAACAAAGGTAAAGAAAAACGGTTCATCGCGCTACCACTGTTACTAAGGGACACCGTTATTCGTCTCTATCATGACGAGCACGGCCACATGGACCCAAAAAGAACTGCGTCAATGATAGCATGCAAATACCACTGGCCTGGATTGCACGCAGATGTCTTAAAGTACGTTCGCAGCTGCGAAACCTGCCAAACCACTAACCACAGAACCAACCAACCAACAGGACAACTACACTTCCGAGAAATTCCCGATAGACCATTCGCAGTAGTTTCTATGGCTCACATAGGACCAATCAACGAAGGCACTGCTAACCGGTACCTCATCACCGCCGTGGATCACTCCACAAGATACGTTCTGGCCAAGCCTGTTCCATCAAAGGCATGGATACACGTCGTTGAGTTCCTAAAAAAACGACATAATATACAAGTACGGGCAACCTGAAACAGTGATTTCAGACGGTGACAGCGCCTACACTAGCAACACCACAAGGGAGTTTTTCGAATCCCACGGAATAACGCACACGTTGACAGTATACCATACCTGGCTCGCTCAAACGGTCTCGTCGAGAGATACAACCGTTCTATTCTACAAGTACTCACAAAAGCAGTCAACCAATACAAGTAATCAGTCCTCACAACAAGATTGGGAACAACATATTGCACCAATACTGTTTCAAATAAATGCAACTCCCCATTCGGCAACACAGCGCTCACCATTCCACGTACTATATGGCTACGACCCTATAAGACCTCGGCAACTCACCATACTCTCGGCAAGCGACCTGGCACTCGTAGCGCAAGACGAAAGCGTTGAACACATTAGGGAACAAGCCAGAGCATTGCTACAAACATCACAAACGTGTCAGATGCAGAAAGTCAACATCCACAGAAAGCCAGCCAACTACGCTATCGGAGATCCAGTACTGCTTCGAACGCATGTACGAAAGGGCAAGCTCACGAATCCACTCAAAGGTCCGTATTACATCCGCAACAAAATCCAAGACGTCTAAGTCGTTGGAAATCACGACAACACCTTCCTCAGAAGAGCTCACGCGGAGCAACTAAAGAAATATGTACCTTCCAAACCACAAATAACTAATTAGGCTCCGGCCCGGAGCCTGTGTGGGGATGGGTGGTGTAACCCATGGGCGGAAAAGACGAGGAAGGAGAGGAAGAAGTTGGACCATCGAAAGGGACTTCAGACGTGTGTTCCTAACATAACGCTCGCTCTCTGTAGCCTTCGCCTTATTTGTAGATGACGAAATTCCTATTCTACGCTTTGTGTATTTTACTGCTCGGAAGCGTATGTATTGTAGCGTACATCGCTCTTCACTTCGTACCAGGTAAGACAGGACAGACTGTGTGCTATGCGGACGATTGATTGATTGATTTGTAAAAGAAAAAAATTGAGATGTTAGACTCGAGCCACCCGTGACTCGCTACTCCAGGACGCGTTATTCAGGAAAGAGAGGGAAACTACACAAATCTATACACTTTGAAACGGAATGGATGAAAACATCACCACAAAACTTTGCACCAAAAGCAACAGTGTAGGAGAGTCCACGCGAAATCTCAGTGCACAAAAAACAAAGAGCGTCACAAAGCGGACGAAATAGCGATGGTTCTCGTAGTTTCTGAAGAACCGTGCGGGCAGAGTAAACGGGGGGGGGGGGGGGGGATCAGTTGAGACACTAAAGCAACTAGGCAATAACACTATTAAAAACCGCTAGTAAGGGAAAACGAAAACTGGAAGACAATGTCTGCGGTTCAGCTGCGCTGGTGATGTATGAAGATGTTCTTCACCACTTACTAAATTATTGTTGGTTGAGGCCCGAATCTTTCTACATAAAATGACAACAGTTTCGTCGTATCCTGCAAGTTAAACGAGGTGTGACTTGTTCTGAGATTTTATTATCAAGAAAAAAAAGTTAATTCGCAAAACAACCATTGTCATGGTCGGAGTTATCTGTCGCCGCAAGCTACCGATAATCAATTTTAGTGAAGGTGAAGCCCCCGCAGCGCCTGCTTTATCTGTTTACATTATTGGTTTATTATCTCCATTATGACATCGGGACGTCCTTTGCCGTCAAATGAGCACAGGCAGCGTATGCAATATCGAGACGTATTAGCTCTCTGCTTTCGGCTGTTACTTTTCCTTTCGCTTCTTCTGTGCAATTGAGAAAGGAGAGGCTCTCTCTCTTTCTCTTTCGCTCTCTCTCTCTCTCTCTCTCTCTTGGCTCTTCTTTCGTCTGCAGTTTTCTTTTTGAATGTGAAGCGATCTTATAGTGTCATCATCTTGGTTTCTGGCATATCCCATCACTTTGCATGGGGCTCTTTGGACTTTGTGCAGACTCTCAGACTATCCCACCACTTTGTAGGTTCCTGGTCGGACGGCAAGCCAACGAACGCCTCTACGTACGCTCGTAACCTCTGTGCCGATAATTCCACGTCTCCAATCGGCAATCACAGTAAGACATTCTTTCTTTCTTTTCCAATCCAATCCGATCCACATTATGTACATCTTCGTCGTTCCGTGTGTCTGAACGGAACGCTATTTCAACTTAGCATGAGAGGAGCCTTTTATTAAATATTGCGAGTCCAACAAGGTAAAAAGGACACGTGTAGAGAGGCTTTGAGGATTTGACAGACAGCCTGCTTTTCTTCACTCCCTCTTGGGTGTTTTGTGCTTCGTTCATGCAAGGAAGATCGCCCTGTTCTCCGTAGTAATGAACATTGCATGAACTATTACAGGCGCTTGCCACAAAAACATCTTCTTCATCGAGACCTCATCAAGAACTTGCCTCACCCTCCGTCAAGCGTGTGCCATAGAATCAGCTGTCTTTCATAACCCCGACACCAGCGTCACACTCCTGCTCCTGGCAACAAGCAACGTTCTCCGAGACTTCTGCCCCGCTGTCCACGCCCTACGGCAAGCTCCTAACTTCAGGATACGTGTACTACACCTGGACTCCTTCATGGCCGACTCCCCGCTCTCATCCTGGTACCGCAACGGAACTTGGCGCAAAAGTCAATACAAGATATCTCACATGAGCGACGCCTTACGATTCTTAGTCCTCTGGAAGTACGGTGGAATTTACCTGGACCTGGACGTTGTCGTTAAGAAATCGTTGGCGAGACTTCCCACTTGTCTTGGAGAGGAAGAGCCGGGCACGCCGGTAGGAGGGGTCATGGCTTTCCCTCCGAGCCATTGGTTTTTGACAGCATGCCTTCGTGATTTTGCTGAGGACTACAGGCCCCAGATGTGGGGCCACAACGGCCCTGGTGTTATTAAGAGGGTAATCAAAAGAAGGGCTTGTGACGAATCTTGTAGCCTCGAAAGGTCTGTGCGTGTCGTGGACGACGTCGTCGTGCTACCTCCGGAATCCTTCTACGCAGTCCACTGGCGGGACTGGAAGTGGTTCTTCGACAAGAGTAAGGCCATGCACGTGACAAGGTTGACCGAGGAAAGCTGCCTCGTTCACGTGTGGAACGCTTTGAGCTCGACCACAATTGTGAAGACTGGTAGTGGAAGTCCGTATGATCTCGAAGCGAGACAAAACTGTCCGAGATCGTACGAGCTGATGAAACGTCACAGGTGGTTCTGATCTTAGATGTTTTTCAATTATACTGTATTTATACAGTATATGCTACACGTATGGCATGCATATGTAAAAAGTTCTGGTAAGCATGTGCGTTTCCCGAGCAATCGTGCAATATCGTCCGCCCTGTCTGCATAGCCTGCACTGAATGATTTAGCGCTCACACCGACTGCGTGATGCGAGCATTGAAATAGGAGGAGTTCCTGTTGAAGACGGCTGCATATCGTTGTGCACAAAACGGATGATGAGAAGGAAGCCTGAAAGCATTTCGTTCAATTGAATTAAATAATTGAAATAGCTTAAATAATAAATGAATAATATCTTACATAATGAAATAATAACTTAAATAATTAAAATTACCAACCAAGTGAGCTCTTTTTTTTAATGTTTCATGCATTGATTTTATAATCTCAAACCTGAGGTAAGGCGAGTCTACCAACGATGACGATGACGTTACGTCACAAGTGAATCAATGCACACCCTAAGAAAACAAAAAAGTGATCAAAATATAAATCATTGGAACTGCTGTGTTTATTATGATACAAGCTTTCATGCAGTGCGCTGCACTTCACCAGATAAAAAATTTAAAAAAAAAATACCTTGGGGAGTAACTAAAGTTTCCGGTAGATTGAAATTGCTCTCCAATTTATTCCCCTGATCCTTGAATTGAGTTGCATTTGAATTTGAATTGAAATAATCCACAAACTTCGTATGTGATCCCCTGAATGCGACAGTCTATATAAATATGTGCTGTGCGAGGATTTGATAAAGCAACGATACAGTTAAGCGATTTGCTGCACATAGATTAGGCACATAGGACTTCGAGCAAAATGTGACAAAGTGTGAGACGCAGTCCCCACTCTGTCACGTCTATTTAGTCCCATACGCACAATGGTTGTTGCAATGTATGTTGTCCCCAAAAAGGCTGAAATCGCTCTGCAGAATCCACGGTAAGAAGATGCAGTGTACGTTGTGGCTACCACATCAGTCTGATAACGACACCGGAGGGAACCAGTCGGGACCGTGGGGGCGTTCCCCGATGGATTTAAAAGCCGCACAAAAAAGGGAAGAGGGGCAGTTGGTTTTGCTGGGTGCAAGCCGAAGGTCTGATTCTGTCTGAACGGAAAATAAACTTGGTATGTGTTCTGATTGAATCTGTTGTGCTGCTTGTTCCTTCGCGCACGGAACGGACGAGCTGACGCCCCGAGGTTGTGGGAACTTAGGTTTCCACAACTGGCGCCCAACGTTTGGGGTTCGAGCTCGTTCGTCCCGTGGGGGGGACAGGCGGCACTGTGAGTTTGTGCAGTTAGTAGTTCTTGTAGTTTGTAATAGTTCTTGTAGTTTACAGTTTTTGCTGTTAGTTTTTTGCTGTGTGTTCTTGCGTGTGTTTGTTTTTCTTTGAGTTTTTCAGCTCCCACCCGGTGGACGAGCCCTCGGAGCTCATGGCTGACAAGGCGAAGGTGCCCGCGCCGCAGTCTGACGCCATTGCAACGGCAGAACTCCTGTCACGCATGACGGAGTTGTGCTCGCTGGTGGTCAACGCATGGATGCCGGGTCGGTTTCGCCGCCACAGGCACAAGCACCTCTACGACTCAACCTACCGGTGCCTACCTTCTCAGGTTACACCGATAAGAAGTCTGTTGCCGATTTCCTGGATGACCTCACCGCCTATCAGACGGGTATGGGAATTTCGGATGAAGTCCTAATCCAACGCATCCTGCAGGTTGCTTTGGTCGGAGACGCCGCCCGCTGGCTTCGGTTGCAATCGGAGTTTACGTCCTTGCAGGACTTCCAGGAGCGCTTCAAAAACGAATTCCTTCCCCCGGATTACGAATACGAATACGAGCCTTGACAGACACGTCCCGCTCCGAAGTCGCGGTCAACCTGGCCTTTCAGCTAGCGAAACCCCACGGCAGCGGGAGCGGCATCATCCTGCGCCCCCGCAGCCACGAGCGCCCAACGGCTGTTGGAATTGCGGCAGCCCTGACCATTTTCGTCGGGAATGCCCGCGACAAAGACCGAACACCCGTAATGTGCCATCGGGAAACGGTCGCAGCCGGCGTCCATGAATGCTCGCTCAACGACGTCGGCAAGTTGCGAAGAAAGCGAGCAGACGGTTACTATCCGTGGCCTTGATCAGTCAAAAACTAGCTTTGCAAGCGGTAAGATAACGCAAAGAGATGCTTTGGCTCCTCTTGCTTTTTCTGTCCGAGATTACATCGAGGATAAGGGTACATTTATGCTGCAGCATCGCTGCTGGCACATGGCACATCGCTGTTTGGCGATGACGAAACAAACACATGTATCTCTGTGGGCGCGTTCATGCTGCAGCATCGCTGCTTGCCAAAGATGCACGCCATGATCATCGCCACAACAATGCTGCCAAACATGTTTGAACATGCCCGGGGACTACCTGACTTCTGGCGATGACAGGTCAAACACAGAGCTTTCTGTTGGTGCATTTACCCTGCAGCCTGACTGCTCGCTTATCCTCGCCGCTGCTTGCCGCTCTGCTCGCTGCACCTAGGAATGTAAACATGTTTGTCTTCCTGGTATCATTGATGACTGGCGTCTTGAAATCCGACCTGCGATTGGTTGTGATGAAGTCGGTTTCCTCCTTCCCACTTTTCCTCGTTTCCATCCTTCCACAGTGAACGCTGCTAGGCGACTGATATAGCGAAAGCGAGCAGCATCTTGAGCAATCTGCAGGGTAAACGCACCCTAGCGGTTATGCGAGCAGCGATGTGCTTGAAGCTGCAGCGAGCAGCGAGCAGCGATGCTGCAGCATAAATGTACCCTAAGGAACCAAACATCGCCGTTCGAATTTTGGGTAAAGATTACATCGCCCTTGTCGACACGGGAGCTACGCTTTCCCTTATCGGGGATAGTGTTTACGAACATTGCGTATCACGGCATGTGGAATTGCAATCCACAGATGTCACTCTACGTCTTGCTTCCAATGACGCCGTTCCAGCACAGGCAGCAGTTGTGCTCTGGGTACGTTTGGATGGTAGACGACGAAAGCAGCGCTTCGTGCACCTTCCTGGCCTGGCAGTTCCTGTTATCCTGGGCAGAGACTTCATCATCCGGCAGAAGTTGGTGCTGGACCTGCCCAATGGAGGATACGTGTACCACGGCTCGTCGGGATTTTTCCGCTTCGCCGCAGCACGGGAACACTGCACAGCACAGCAAGCTGTGGCAGCGTCCGTTGAAATGTCTGGGCTGCCGACTGTCTTGGGGTCATTCCATGGTCCCGAGGAGCAACGCCGTCAGCTTGAACAAGTACTGCGGCAGTTTGACGGAATCTTTACCGAAAAACCGGGTAAGTCGTCTGTGTTACAGCATAGCATAGACACCGGTAACGCTACCATCGTCGACGCTGTTGCACATTGATAAATCGTGCGTCAAACTTGTCCCATAGCAGTATGCGGTTTCTCAAATACATAGCACAATTTTTTCCTGCAGGAATAAAACGCTGTCGGCATTTTCTTGCTAACACGGCTGTCGAAACGTCAGTCTCTACAATGGGCAAGTGCTGCAAAGGGGCTAACGCAGACGCGACTTGATACAAATTGTACGTGCTCACAAAACACAACCGACGAATTCCAGTCACAACATCGCACAGAGGTTGGTTCGCGAATGAATTCGCAGCTGCTGCACTGTTTACTTATCGCGGAACGGTGGAACCCGGCTGTCCGCCATATTCAAGCACAGATACGTGAAGCCGCGAGAAGCCGTACCTGAAATCCACTGACAAGTACGAAGGCGCGTACACGTCACAATGTCCATTCGGGTGCATCTACGTCATAAAAATGGCTGCGCCCATGCGTGTTTCGGAATGAATTATCTATTTTTTTGACATGGTACTGTACCGAACTGAGAGAATGAAGGTGCATTTTGGAGAGAACTGGATGTGGGCTTTCAGAATATCACAACCGTTTCGACTATTTGAGATATCGGCATAGCTGACCTTTAAGGTATATATGGCGCTTTAAGCCTTGCGGTAGCACCTTACTGTATACCATGGTGTGGCAACGTATACCTTTATTGCATTGCCGTAATTCTGTGCTTGTAGAATGATATACAATTCAACAAGCACACAATTACGGCAACTCTGTTAATAGTGTTGATGTTGTGATGATTGATGTTCTCGTTTTCACACGCTCGCCGTTTTTCAATGTCCCGCAGCTCTCGATTGAGTGATGTCCCCAAGAGACACGGTAGAAACTGTCGCCATTACATAAACGGTCCTGACACGAGAGGTGCTGGTCCTGTAGCGCTATTCGAGCGAATGGACGTCTGTTGTCTAGATGACGGCTCCCCAATGTTCATCCAGCAGTCAACCCGTATCCCATCGTGTTTAGACCTTATAGTTGTCTCATTGTCGATGGTGCAGCTCGTATCATAGACCTCGTGCACCTGTTTGGCGCCGCCACTGTCGCGCGCGGACAGCCTGTCGTCACATGTGTGGCTTTTTCTGGGGAGGATGGCTGGAGCGGCAGCGTCGGCGTCCGGAGACACAAGCGTTCTTAGATTGTTGACTGGTTTTATGTCCGTAACGAATGTTTAGGAATTTTTCCGAGGCAAGAATGTTCGCAAAGGCGAGCAGCTAGTCAAAGCAGGCCACGTCCACAATATCGTCGAGGAGGTACATGATAATGGGAGCGATATACTGGGGCGGTGCGTACCACAGCTCGGATCAACGATACCAGCCGTCAGATTTCAGTAAAGGTAAGAATCTGTGTAACGGTGCGGACAGGGCTGAGATATATTCCATCCGTGGCTCTCTTTAAGCTGATTAGGGAGCGAGCAGTCATAACTGCTGCACGTGACTGCAAAGCTGGTGCTGGCGGTAGGTGCAAGCGTGCTGCAGCTGTCGCGCTGCTCGTCCACAGAGACTCCGCGGCTCCGAAAACGAGTCTTCCAAGAACGTGGGGCGTGCCGACAAAAAGGAAGCTCTATCCAAAAGTTAGGAGGCTGTGTCCGGAAGAAGAACGTAAGTTCATTTCTATTAAGTTGTCATTGTCTGAGTTAATTATTTATTGTCTGAGTTAATCAGTAATATGACCTGTGGGCGCACATTACAACACAGTTAATATCGGGTGTATCATCCTGTGCTTGAGTTAATCATAAACCTCTACTACTCCGATTTTGACTTGGGGACCACTGTATGTCAGAAACTCTTCTTGAGTGCGTTTTTTATTCATTGGTTTGTTTTAAAGTCGGTTACCCTTAACCCGTATGTGTTTCACATAGGTACAGCTGCTTCTGTTGACATCGGGGTGGTTTTGAAGCATTTTGAGGACATCAAGTGCCCACTGGTTGCAATGTTAAGAGACGAGGACCCCATGGAGACAACCCAGGATTTAGATATGCCTGTACCTCACCAGGCACAAAGCGATAACATTTCCCTCTTTGAGTGGGAACGGACTGGGGCATATTACCCATGTTATACATCGCTGTCAACCGCGGAAGGGTTACGTTTGAAGCAGTACACCGATTATGATTGTCACACCCAAGTACACCGATTGCTTGAGGCCATGTTTCCTTACGCTCTACAACACTCGTGTAGCTGTGACAAATACAGAGATAAAAGAGACATGCAGGAGAACATGCTTAAATACCCGATCCTGGAAGACAGAAGAGTCCCTCCGAATCACAGCTACAAAGACAGGAATTTTGTTATACTGCAGGTTGGTTGTGTAAGTGTCATGAGCTGACTCATTAAATCTCATTGCAGGCTCACAGAGTTCTCAGCTGCAGAAAAGACCGGAGAGTCCGTGCAGCAGATCTAGTGCACAACAAAGAATTCTCCTGCGAAGCAACCAGATATGGTTGTAGCACATAGGAAAAGGCGAGGGCGATGTTTGAAAGGACTCACGAAGTCTCCGTGCAGTGCCTTGGACTAATTGTAGCACCCGAGGGCCCCTGGCTGGGGTGCTCTCCGGATGGTTTGTACAGGTGAGGGGACTAGGTGCGCATAAGTACTTGATGAGGTGCAGGCTGCACACAAGCAAGCACAGACTAAATTTACATTCAGATGGCTCATTGTTTTGCTATACAGGGTGAACAAAATTAAGCTTTCACGAGTGCTTCACAAAGAGAGCGATAAAATGAAACTAGAAGTTATCTTTGTGTTACTTGTGTTAGGAACAGGTGGTAGTTTTGATTTAGCACCCGTCTGTAACTCAAGTAGCAGAAAAGTAGGACCAGTTTGTATTTTGTCGCTCTATTTGTGAAGCGGCCATGAAAGCTTAATTTTTTTCACATTCTATAAGCCTACACCCACCCTTTTTCTTTCTCAGGGCAAAGGACGGCAGTATTGAATTGCTTGAAATAAAGTGTCCAAAGAGTAGGGGACACAAGAAGGTGGAAGAGCCTCCCCTACTATCGTGTCTGCGGAGGGATGAGACCGGCCTGCAGCTGAGGACCACCCGCACTTACTATACTCAAGTGCAGATTAACTTGTACGTCTTAGGACTGACCAAATGCAGCTTTTTCATCTACACCAAAGTCGATTCCAAAACAATTGAAGTAACAAGAAATGAAGCGTTCCTTGGTGTCGCTATCTCAAAATTGAGAAGGTTCTATTTTGAGTACTTCCTGGCGTGTGCATTAACTACAGAAATCGAAAATGCAAATACGAAATGCTCTTGCATCACCTCATGTATAGCTATGTAAATATGTATTGGTCGCAACAACTGAAGTGCAATAAAAAGTCAGAACAGTTATATATTCTGCCTTTGTACACACTCATAGTCTCAGCTCATTGCACTCACTCATAGTTTCCGTAAGGATTCAAAGTTTCGGAATTGAAAGTACAATGGATTCTGTATAACGTTTCAATAGTGGTTTCTGCAGACTTGTGTTCAATAAACGGCCCCGTTTTTGCAAAACGTAAAAGAAGTTGATTCGGAAACCGACAGTCAAAAATTACCATTTCCTGGTTGGTAAGGTAAACATGAAGCCAATGACGTAGGTGAGAACAGGGTTCCCTGAACTACACATGATGCAGCAAAAAAATGGTAGCACTGGATTTAATTAATTTTGAAATGTATGACGGTGTTTATTTTGGTTACATACAGGGTGTATGCCATAAAAGGTCAGTCACATTTTCGCGCGTGGTGCGATACCTACTTGACAGACAGACTTCCGCTGCCGCAGAGTGAAGAAGTTACGGCAGGAAACCCTACAAAAAAATCGTCGATATCAGGCACTGCGTAACAAAATAAATACGGCCCCGCAAACTTTCGTCTTCATGCATTTCCTATGCGCAATACCGACGTAAACACACCAGTCTGTCGATTGTTGTTTGTAGCTTCCGCATGGGGCGCTAGTGACGTTGACTCCACAGGTGTACGCTCCTGAACCGTCAACTGGCGCACAGCAAGGCTCAAAGGATACAAAATACGCCAGAAACAAATGGAACACGAACAAATATAATAACAGGAATAATAGAGTCCAATGAAACTGTATAGAGACACAAAATGAATGAAATAAAAACGTTAGAAGGGCGGCTAAGAGTGTCGTTCTCGCAACAAAGCAATCGCAAACAGACTGTCGTCTGCTAAAAGAAGAAGCAGAAATGTTTCGCTAGGAAGCGGCATACGAGCCGCAACATGGGCAGAAAACATCTAAAACAAATCTATCAAGCTTCGTTAAACGTAAATCTCAATGAGTACCACGGGTACGTACCGTGCATAACAGAAATATGCGCCCACATGAGTTTGTTTCGGATTCAACGTCACTAACGCCCCATGCGGAAGCTACAAACAACTATCAACAGACTGGCGTGTTTACGTCGGTATAGCGCATAGGAAATGCATGAAGACGAAAGTTTGCGTGGCCGTATCTATTTTGTTACGCAGTGCCTGATATCGACGATTTTTTTGTAGGGTTTCCTGCCGTAACTTCTTCACTCTGCGGCAGCGGAAGTCTGTCTGTCAAGTAGGTATCGCGCCACGCACGAAAATGTGACTGACCTTTTATAGCATACACCCTGTACATTTGAGACGTATGACATTCAGGTTCTACTTTCGTCTGAACAGTGCTTTTGGAGTGGACACCACCTTTAAGTTTACATTTCTTTAAAAGTTCCTGGCTTCAAATGTGTTATTATACAAACTACATGTATGATCTTGTCAAGGTGCTGGACCAGTTCATAGGGCACTCTGTGGGAGAAGATAGAAGATTTTTAGTCTCTGTATTACTCTTTCGACGTGTATTCGGAAGCTGGCTATTTTGTACGTTGCTTCTACTTCGAGCTCTGTGAACTAAGGACTGCTTGAGAATGGTGGCATCACGAGTGTTACGTTCTGGCTGCCCAGCCCAGTCCTTATACCTGAGAAGCCCTTGTCTGCTAGCACTTCATCGCCTTGTTCCAGCTGGGGTAAAAGCTCAGATTCCACAGTAATAGCTATGTCTCCAGCCCTCCCTCCAAACCCAGAGGAAAGGAATGCCACGAGCCCATTGGGAGCAATCCCAACAAGGTACTTTGCAGTATAACCACTCTTGTACTGTGAATACCAAAGACTCTGTTCTTCTAGTGTGGGTGGCATTTCTGTCCTGAGCTTTGTGCAGTCAAGTATTACTCTGCACCGAAGGTAATGACACCGGATACTTGGAGGCATAGTAGCAGAGATAGCACGTCTGCTTGGCCAAAAGAGTCACTCTCTTGTTGCTCCGCTTTGGTTGTCCAGCACAGACTTGAAAATCATTGATGCAGTCGACCGGTGGATGTTGAACAGGACTCCAAGAAATGAAAACGGAACACCGTGTCCTAATTTCAACAGGAAAAGCAGAAGCTTGTCTCGGTGTGACAACTCATTTGTCTTTCTGGGCATTTGAGGCAGTAGACTAAGCAGCAGTGCAAAGATCTCACAGGAAACTGTTGTAAGTGCATGTAGCTTTGTTCCCTCTTCCTCAACGGATCTGAACCCACCAAAGCGTGGGTCTTTGTATGGAGTACCATATCCAGCATCCACAGTCACTGTCAGGTCACCGATATCTGTGGCTTCGGTCGCAATTTCCTTGTGGCTCACATAGGTTGACACGTCAGTCACATCAGAGCATGAAATAAACGCAGAACGTGGCCCAAGTGGAGCTGTTTCAGGTTCGGTCATGGTACCCACCTACAAAAGTACGCATCAAAGAAATGAAGCAAATACTGGTGCATCATGCCAACTCTGGTATGTTGGTAAGAATTAGACCTTGGATCTTTAGGTAAATGCTTATTTTTTCATTGACAGTATTGCTGCCTTTGCTGCGGTTTCCATACTAGGGCACAAATGAGGTGATAGGGATTTCATAGTAGTGACCTTATTACACTTATAAATGCCTAATGTGACGGTAACGGCTATTTCGGCGAACATGCCTAGAACATCGTTTTTCGCCGTAAAATGCCTAAAACCCGTAAAATGGTCATAAGAGGTTGTGCAAAAACTGCAATATGTTCCAGGGAGAAATCCGGGATTTAAAATTTTGAAACCAGCTAGAACCAGATAAGCCATGCCAGACGAGATTCGGCCTTTGGAGATTCCAGCATTCAAGTCCGTACCGCTAACCTCAGTGAACGCAGAACATACCTTTTCAGCTTACAAGCTCGTTTTGGCGCAAGCGGTAAATCTAGAAACTTTGCTTGTGACGTACTGTTTTTAAAAGTTTGTGTGATGAACAATTCTTTAGGTTTTAGCTGTTCCGTGTACGTTTCCTACCTGAGCCAATCTCAGTTTCCACGTTGCTCTTAGCTGAATAAAGATGAACAAAGTTGAATGCAGTTGAAAAAGTCCGTACTGCAAAAAATTTCGTGCGGCCGAAGGGCGACTCAATTTTATTGAGCCTAAAGTCGGACTTTAAAGCCTAAATCACTCTCTTCCATGCCTACTATTGGCGCCTAAAGCTACACTTTTTTAGTGCCTAAACATCTGAGGTCTAGTGATAATCACCCTCCCTAGCAGGTGAATACAAAAGCACATAAAGACAAAGTATTACCTCTACAGTGAAACTGCTAGCAGCTGGACATGTCCCCAGCTCTTCCACAATGCTGAATGTGCTTGAGGTGACTCTGCAGGTGTAATTTGGTCTTGACCCTGTGCTGACTCGTCACTCATTTCTTCGATCCGTGCCGTCTTTTTCCTCCCGTCGAATTGTAATATTCATCGTTAGTTATGTAAACATTTTTAGTGTTGCTCCAACTAACCTCTCGTGCCTTTCGGAAATTCCTGACACTCGTGCCTTCCTATACACGTCGGGGAAAATTCTCGGATGGTAGCTCGGGCTGTCGGCCTCGTCCGACTTGTTGTTGCCCACGAAGTGTTTACTACATATGCGGGAATTCGCCGTAGGTTGCCACATCCCGCCACTGTAGACAAAAATTGCTGTAGCAATTAGCAGAACGTTTGCGGAAGCAATAAGCACAAGCACTGTATTTGTACTTACTTCTGACGGCGAACAAGAGCGATCCATTTCGCTCGGCGGTCAGCCTCGTACCACCGGCGCGGGAACGAATAAAATCTGGTTCCCGGCGAACTCCTGTATGTACTGCTGCACTTAACAATGCAGCAGTTCACTTTGCCATCCATCATAGGTGCCATAGCCAACTGATTCCGAGAATTTCTCCGAAAACGATAGGAAGGGAACGCACGAAACGACCGGTAAAGCCAGGTCCCCCAAACTCACCTCAGAAAAGCGTGCAACGAAGAAGGCCGCCACTAGATACCCCACTGTTGCCGTTCCGGATCACTTCAGCGCGCTAAGTTTAGCGGCAAAATGTTTTTGTTGTTTCTGCGAATGAATCTAGTCTTTATATGTCCAAATAAAACGCGTATAACAACTTTCTGTGTCGTGTTTCACTTTTTGGTCCTGTTTTTAAACGTGTTGAGCGATCGGAAGGATCTAGTGCACGGCTGCGTGCATCACATGGCGTACCTGTTGTACCAGGCGCCGCCAGTGGGCGCCGCAGGCGCAGTCGTCCGTTTCCCCTTCGGTGATTTGGCCTGGCTTGAATTGTGCTTCAACTGGATCTTTAGCGCGCTACAATCAAACGCAAGCCAACGTCTGGTAACAATGGGGTATCTAAGGGCGGCCTCCGGCATTGCACGCATCGGGATAGGAACAAATACATGGGAAAATGGCGACCTTGGGGGACCTGGGTAAAGCCAACTGCGTAGTACTGAATGCACCAGGTATGGCGGAGCCAGCTCTCACCAACTCCCCATAGAGCCCATAGTATAGCTAAATTCACACAACACTGGGCACACGACCAATGAGGGTGCAGCGATTGCTCCCTCAATCCTCCAATCAGAAGTCTTTCTGTCCGGCTCGCAGCCCGACCGGTTCTGGCTGTTGCTGACTTCTGCTTTCCATACTGGCCTGTACCGGCTACCCCTCACCTCTAAGTCTACTAGCGTTCATGCACGTCGTAAAGTTATTCCGTGATTCCCAAACAACTGTGAAAAGTGTCGTAATGAACAAATTTATTTATACTGACACAATCGGCAGGTTGACACATATACATGCACTGAGCGTATTGAGTCCATTGCGTAGCGCTTCCTAGCACACTAGAACAAAGTTCAAACTTGCAAAATACGCATATCGACACAGCTTATTCCCAGCAACGAACAAGTGTCACATACTTGCGCACAATCGCTTGATCATCATGTCCTTGCCTGCTACACGTCAAACATAAAATGTTGCTTCATGAATCGTATTTTCTTGTCACCGCTATGCAGATCTGACGGCGCTCGAACATGTTCATCGAGCCACAGAATTCACGACAACACTTCAGTTTGAAATCCGATTGGCTCTTCGTAGACCGATGCTTGTGGCGAGAAACAGTACAACACGATCAAAGGCACCATAATACACGGATAAAACGGCGATCGGCGAAAGCACTTGCCTCCCAACGAAAGACACCGCCAACGCGGCGCCCACCGTTCAGATTTCAAATGAAACCGCCGAAGGAGAACGCAGCACGCAGGCGAGGAAGCGCGAAGTGCCGTTTTCAAATTCTGGCAACCAATCCGGACACGCTTGTGGCGTCCGACCAATAGAGAGGCACGGATTGCTCCGTGCGCAGTAACACACATTTTGATACAGATTTTGCGAGAGCTGTGGGGGGCTGATGAAACCGCCGAAGGAGGACGCAGCACGCAGGCGAGGAAGCGCGAAGTGCCGTTTTCAAATTCTGGCAACCAATCCAGACACGCTTGTGGCGGCCGACCAATAGAGAGGCGCGGATTGATCCGTGCGCAGTAACACGCATTTTTATACAGATTTTGCGAGAGCTGTGGGGGGGGGGGGGGGGGGGCTGGCGGAGCGCTCCACATAAAACGTTGGAGGGTCACCAGGCGGCGCTGTACGGCGCCTGAGTTAGCTTCGCACTGGCCCTATAGCTGACTAGAGCGGACGCCCTTGGGAGCGACCATCTTCCCGTCCTGATCCACTTTCGTGGTGCCATGTGTTACCGTCTCAGTGACAGCGTCAAGAAGACAAAGGCGACTTATTTTCGCGCAACTCTAGAAGATGCAATCGCACGAGGAGAAGTTGATTGCGGGCCCAATTTCTGGAAGACTGTTGTTAACGTCCCGCGTTCTGCCACAAGGGAGTACCGTGTACGTGTAAAGTTGACTGCTGTCGACGCCAAGTATGAGCGACTGCGGGCAATCCGTCGTCGTGCCGAACGAAGAGCTCGTTGTACAGGTCTTCCCTTCCATATCGCTGAGGTTCGTCGTGCACAGAAGGCTATTCAAAAAGCATCTTTCCAGGCTTGCAAGGGACAGCTGGAGAAGTTTTACGTCCTCTCTCTCTCTCTCTCCGCGGACGCCGCTGTCTGGAATATAGAGTGTTGTCAAGGGCCTATCTGTACCTGTCGTTCAGCCGTTGTCTGTGGCCACCGCGCTCTCGGAAGTCGAGATTGCGAATGAGTACTGGGTCCGACCAAATTACGTAAAAGGCGCTTCACAAACTTCCTCCGAACGCTTATGAGTTTATTTTGTCCACTCATAACGACAGTTGTCAGAGTGGCACTGTCCCAAGCGATTGGAAGCTGGCACTTGTTATTCCGATCTTAAAGCATGGCAAGTCGCCACACAATCTTGACGCGTTTCGACCAATAACCCTCACTAGTTGTATTGGGAAAACTATGGAGCGAATTGTGCACTCACTGCTGAACTGGTATCTGCAGTCTATTAAATTTTCCCCGGAAGTCATGGTTGTTTTTCGTCAAGGTCAGTCTTCAACTGACAACATCATCAACTTAGTGGTGGAGGTGCAACAGGCGAAGTCCGAAAGCCGTCTTACCGTCGGTGTCTTCCTTGACGTGAACAAAGCTTACGACAGTGTTTTTCATAGTGCTGTTGTCGTGTCACTTCAAGAGACCGGCATGAGAGGTCGCACTCTTCTCTGGGTTCAGGATTTCCCCAGTGACAGACTACATTTTGTGCGCACTACTGAGGGTGATAGCGCCACCTACCCTGTGCAGCATGACGTCCCGCAAGGGAGTGTTCTGAGTTCACTTTTATTTAACGTCGTCATGGCTTCCCTCTCAGCACAGCTACGTAGCCATAAACGTATCACCCTCTACTCCGGCGACATCTGCATATGCACTTCTGCCATCCGCCACGATACTCCTCAGCGCCGTTTGCAGCACGCTCCGAACACCAAGGTCTGCTATCTCGCGGAACGCGGTCTCTCCATCTCGCCAAGTAACACAATTGCGATGGCGTTTACGAGACGCTCCTTCCGCAAACACCCAATATTTGTGGAGGGCTCTGCTCTGCAGTTTGACTCCCACGTCCTCTATCTTGGCGTGATAATTGACCGCGGGCACACGTGGGCATGGCAAATTAGGGCAGTGGGTGCAACCACAAACAAGATTGTTAACGATGAAAGATGGAAGTCACTGAAAAGGTTAGCCAGGTGTAGGACTCGAACCCACATCTTCTGGATTACCGGTCCAGGGCTCTACCAGGCCTTGTGAGGCTTTACTTGAGGCTACCAGGCTTTACTTGAGGCCTTGTATGTGATTGTCCCTTCTATGTTGTTCCAGCCTCAGAACATCAGTTCTCTCAAGTTTGTTAATGTCATCCAGCATCTTTGTGGATCATATCTCGGGGCCCATCCAATGCTGACCTCCGCCAGGTCCACTCTTGGTTGCTCCTCGGCACCTTAATATACAGCCTACTGTTACACGAGCTCAGTGTTTCTGGTGATAGGGCATTACTCAGTGCTCAAGCTAGAATCCTTCGTCTTTGCTTAGGTGTGCCTAAGACAACAAAGACCTTCTCCGGTATTGCAGAGGCGCGAGAACCGCCAGCCCGCGTTCTGCGCGACAAAGAGACTCTTGGCGCTCACACCCGATTCGTCAGCCGACCAGGGTCTTGAACCGAACCGGAACCGTTATTTTCGCCGGAACCGAACCCGAACCCGGACCGAAATTTTCATGACACTGTTGAACCCGAACCGGAGTAAAACCGTAAAAAATAATAGCGGTAACCGGTTCGCAACGGTTCGGACATAACAGAAGTCCACATAAGAGTTCCTCTCAATCCCCGAACGAAGCCCAGTGTTGCAAACTGTATAGCGGAAGAATAGCTGAAACGACACTAAAAAGTAGCTGAAAAGTAGCTAAAACACAGGGGAAAACGCTAAAAGCTGAAATTTTCTGACGTTCATCTGAAACGATTTTTTAATTTATGGTGCTCTGAGACAATTTATCTGATTAGTATACAGTTTTAGAATCGAAGCTAGGTCACGGCTGTGCACAAAAACAAAAATCAGAGTATCAGTGCATGTTTGGAGTTCGCCACCTAAAAATCACCACTCCCATTTAATTGTGACTCTGAAGGCTTGCTGTTGTCTTGACGATAAGCACAGCAAGCTACGAGGCCAATGTGCCACTGCAAGTATTAAATGAAAAATAATGAGTTTATGTTTAATGCTTTATTACCATTGGAAGTTTTCTGCAATAAATTCCAAGTAACATAAAAAGAATATATAGAAGGCAAGGAACACAGGAATGAATATGTGCACGTTTGATGACTAGAAATGCGCGTAGTGCGCGATTGAAGGTGACAAGGTTCAAAATGCGCCGCCAGTAGGACAGTGGGGTCAGGTCGTATGAGTCAGGTATAGGAAAAGAGATAACGTTCGGCCAACACACTCTCTCAAAAGGAGAACGCAACGCAAGCTTTGTTTTACTATTTCTCATCCGCATCGCCACAGCTATGTGTCGAGCGTACTTCATCCTCGCCACCATAACTCAAATAAAGTACTTGTTTCTTGTCGTCTCCATATATATAGCATACTTGACGCACGTCCACAAGATGGCGCTACATATGTCAAAGCCCTAGGTCACGGAGGAGCCCTACTTCTGGTGTGCAGAACCCCTAGAACCACCTGCTACTAAATCCGAAACAACATAAGACTAATAGAACAAGTCCGCGTATTCGTACATGAGCCCTTCTGTGAGAGGCTGTTGTCTATTGAAGAACCCTCCATAAAATATGCCAGATAAAAGCTAAAACCCACGAAAAAAGCTAAATCTGGAGCTAGATATCGAACAATTAACCAGCTTAGCTTCTCGTAGATGAACCAACATTTTCGTAGCTAGTTGCCGCCAACAGAGTTGCTGCAAGATAGTTGCCGCTACAAAAGAGCTAAGCTAACAACACTGGTTATATCTACCAGCACCAGTGCAGCAAACGATTCGCACACAAAAGCAACGCCCCAGTATTGGAAAGACCCGAGAGCGACCTTCGACCGGTCCGACAGGCACCGTACTCTTGTCGACGGGGATTGCTTGGCATTGCGTAATACCGGTGAATATAACGAGTGACATCTGGCAGCGCGTACAATTGGTCGAGGCATATGAGAATGGCCGGAGAGAGGAAGAATTCGGAACAGAAACTTGAACCGCGCGCTTTTTATGGAATAAAGCAATTTCGCCCGGAAAAGTTTCGAGCATGTTAGTTTCTCGACAGGAAGAACGGTTTCCAGCAAAAAAAAAAAAAAAAAAAAGTAAGAGGTTCGGGAAATTTCATAGTCGCTTTAAGACGCCATCATGCAGAACTTTCTGGCTTTGCAGGCTTTGTGATGACACACAAGTCATCATTTGTCAGTGCTTCATACTTTTCATACCAGTTAGTTTTGAACATTTTTAGAAACGTAACTGTGGCTACCGGCTACGTTCGCCGAGGAAAACCAATTTCGGTGTCGCCCAGGATTGACGGACATGTATTACGTGATATTGAAGTAGGAACGCATTTTAGACAGGTTATCCATTATTGTCCGACCTGTTTACCGACCTATCCGACGTCGGTTTAAAGTGCTGCAACGTATGACAATATCTGCGCGATGTGCGTGACATCTTGCCTTTCTTTCTCTGTCCACGTCTCCGTGCCGTCTGCTGCTTTACCCACGTTGCCGGCTTTACCCCTGCTTTACCCAGTTACCCACGGCCCCGGCGTGAGCGGAGAAGATCAAATCAGTGAACGTCGCTTTGGTATCGCTGCTGTGCGCAAAAAACTAGCATCCAGGCGATTTCTATTGATGTCTGGTTTATGTTTTCCCTTTACGAGATGCATCAGCCATGCACCTTTGACGACGAAGCGCACACTGCAGCTGGTCACCAGCAGCCAGATAACTAGCCTAGCTGGTCGGGGTCCTGATAGATGGCGCGCGAGTAACCTCAGGTTGCCCTTCAATTTGTCGCAGATTGCCAAAAATACTCAATGTACAATGTCATCTTAAAAGGGTAGCCAGGCAGCTGTCCCGCTTCCAAAGAGTAGACCCCAAATTTAATCGAAAATATGTGCCTCTGGCTGTCGTTGTTTCACCATTCGGATCCCATCATTGTCCACCACAGAATTCATCCTCATCCCAAGAACGTTCATACGGCATAGATAGGGTTCCAGGTTTTCGACATTTATGTCTAGGGAGATTCGGCGGGTGGTTTTTGGTATTTATGTGTTTTGTCAAATTCTGATATTTTCGGTATTTTAGAACGTTTGCGCCGAAAATAGATGCCGAAAATCGGCAGCTATAATCACTATGGAGGACTATGGAGGGAGAGAGGCTTAGTAGAAGGACGTTGAGAACGTAAAGAATTTCTCCTACTTTGTTGGAGGGTTCCACGTGTACTTGCACCCTCTTACCCACTGGTCAAAGTGTTACGCAGGAAGTGCTTTTTCTTTTTCTTTTTTTCCCTGTGCTAGAGGATAGCACCTCCGCAGGGCGATATTCCACGTATTCCACCTGAAATCGAGGTGAAGGAAAAATGAAAGTTTGATGCCACGGAGGAAGAAAAGTAGAGTCAGGTACTGACATTCGCGGGATGTAGCACCATGTGCAAGAGTATAATTGAGAGTTTTCGGGAACATGCCGAATTTGTAAAAAAAAAAAAAAAGAAAAATCTTTCGGCAAATGCTGAAAAACGCGGAACCTAAGGTATATAATTGTTATGAACATTCTATATTAAAAAATGTGCGGTGATTCTTGGGCTGTGTTCTTACTTTTACACTCTTACATTCTGAACGCTCTTTTCGATTCAAATGTGGTGTAATTTGGGTGCAAATCGTTTTGCTGTTACACCTTTCTGGGCAAAAAAGTTTGTATAGGGGTTGTTGTGTGTGTGTGTGGGGGGGGAGTATGGGGGGAAGTTTGAATGGGGGCTGCTATACTTATAGGGGATGTAATGGTTACAGAGCCCGATTTTCAGGGTGTATCTTAGGTGAGCAAAATGTTTAACAATGTCGTGGAATATCAATGCCGTGTACGCTAGGTGTAAAAATTTTCCCTCATACCAAAACCAGTAGGAAACGCAGACCCTATCTTGATCGTGAATTGACACTCCAAGTAATTCCGCACTTCAGTGTTTTCTTTTTTTTTTTTTTGTTGTTGTTTTGTGTGTATATGATCAAATTAAACTGAGACGCCTCACCATTCGTTTTGACTGGAAGGCGAGCAGGGCTATCAAATTTGCAAACGCTCGCAAGACAAGCAATGTAAATAGTATCTGTTTTCTCTTAGAAAAGAAATCCCTTTCTAAGTGAGCTTTTGGTTCGTTATCCCGTTTATGTAATGTTTAAAATGTATCACTAAATTTAAGCGCGTATATCCTTATGCGTATATCAGACCGTATTTTGATCCAATATGGCACCAGTCCGGAATTGCTATATTGGGTGAATATTTGTTCTCAGTGCATTGCAGTTTCATGTTATGAGCTTACTTTGGCTGATATGCATGATACACTAATTATGGAGACAATGTTACGTCATTCTTTAAGGGCACTGATTTACACCAAAAATGGAATCGGTTAGGGCATCACTCAGTTACACCACAGATGGAGTTGAATTAGCACCTTTCCTGAACGTGCGAAGCGGAAAATCCGAAACTGTGGCGGTAATAAATTTTGATGCGCTTGAACACCTTCTTCCACTTCCTTTCCTCTCATCCTAGTCTTTACGAGGACGTCACCATAGCAAAAGTGAAAACGAATCCGATTCGAGAGCCAACGACGACAGCCTGTCCGATTCTCTCGCAAGCAGAAAAAAAAAAAAAAAAGAACGCAACGCTTTACTTCCTTTTATATTTCGTACTCTTTTTACCGCCATGTTTAGGTTTACGGTTTGGGTTTCTTTTAGGGCTAAACGTCATGGTTCATTTAGTCAATGTCTTGTGCAACTGAATTCAATTTCACCATCTGCACGCACTAAAATCAGAGGGAAGGAGACAGGGGGGCTGTCGACATGGCCTTCGCATTGTCGGCTACATGCTAGTGGACATTGTCAGGACAATAGCCAGAAAGAAGAGGACGGTTGGAGGTGAGGTAAGTAAAAGATGAGTAAATCCGATTTGCACTGTGGGTGGGGAGTGCCCTACAGGTATCATTGCGCAGGGCCTGTTTCCGGAAGAAAACGAACAACGTTGCGATTTTTGGAGGGTCGTTCAGTACAAGAATCTCCTGGGCATAGGATGTTCGCCAACGTACTAGCCCTTCAGCGTGGAAGGTAGGATTCTCGCATAGTATTGTCTGTGCTGCATGTTCGACGGTATAAAGCTGTTGACGCTGTACGCAGCTCGCATAAGCAACTAGAGCCAATCTTGCATAGTTGTACAAAGATCTTGTGCGTAACCCATGGATTATGGTTTGAAGTATCGGGCGGGGCGCGCGGGGGGCTCATGTGAGGAAGGGGTAGGTAATTTCGCATAATGTCCCGTATCTCAGTGTGACGAATTTGAAACAGATGCTTATAGGGACGGTCTCGTACAGCCCGGGCGATTCCGAAGCTTAGCCAAAACTGTCTTCACGAGTACTGTACACGTAAAACCAATCAAAGTTCAATTCAGAATAACCAAGTCGTTTTCGAGGAATTTGTCGAAACCTGCCATAAAGCAGACGACGAAACCTGCGCTTCATTCTTATGGAACGTCATGCATGACGTCGGCGTTGTCATGGCAGTTGGATCCTGCAGAAGCACCTTGGGTTGAGTCAACCCTTTTGCTTTGGAAATGGGGACACTCAGACATATATTATCGCGAGCGGAGAATGTATTGCGTGCATTGACTGTGGGATCTCCGATAATGTGGCGCATAATCGGATACGTGGAAGAGAAGTCACGTGTTTTCTTTCCTTGAGTGGTTAATGCGGTTTTTAACTAAACACGCATTCCTTCTCCATGTACGTCGTCAGCGGCACTTCATTTCGAGACATGATCAGTGTGCAACGGAGACTCTAATGTAAGCGCGCGTAATAGATTTTTGGTCGGAGCTCAAATGCGACAGCGCGAGCCGATGGCCGGCGACTTGTAGTTGTGGGTGGGTTGTCCAACGACTTGTAACTTGTAACTCTGAGGATTAACATAGTTGTTCTAAACCACCAGGTGGGCCACCTCTTAGAATGTCCGTTCGCCTGACAACTGAAAGAAAATGTACGAGAGTTGCCATGGTCCCCAGTCACTTCTGAAAGTCGTCTGTTCACACCGGTGCAGTAGGGCGCGCAAAAGCAGAGGATTTCTGTATCCTATCACGGACTTTCCCGCAGGGCGACGTAGCCGTTCTTATTGTTGCCAACACATAGGCGGCATGCTCTGCAATGTTCATCAATTTAATTCGGTTATTTAATAGCCGTGACGTGCTTTGTCGGGCAAATTCGCAGAATTCCATTGTCAACAAAGGGCAATCGGATGATACACTTGATGAGAGGGGCAGGGGGTACGAGACCGTCCCTTTATCGACCGTTTGTCCGTCGGTGTCGTCTGTAATTGGCAAGCAACGGCCACAGCTCAGGTGTGCTGTGCTGCTTATGCTATGTGGTACGCTCTTTCGTTACCGCTGATAGCGGACTGAGACGGGATCCATTGGAAAGTAACACCTCCTCCTGCTGAGCGCATGGCTTTCTGAAACGCCGAACTAAGACATTATCGCACATGGGGCTCATCGCATTGTACGGGGCGCTTCTCGAGTCCGAAAGTAGAACTGTCTTCGCTATTCCCCACACTTGTACCGCAGCAGCTGCGTCTAATAGAGACAGGAGTTCATCGGTCGTAGAGGATCGGGAAACGAGACACTCTCCCTCGCTAAGCTATGGAACTTGTATTGAAACAGGCCTTAATGCGCTTTTATCTAACGAACACTCAGAATGATATCGCTAGTCCCTTGTGCTCAATGAAAACGGTGTAACGGTGTCACTAGGTGGAAAAGAGGTGGTGATGTAACTGCTTACCGTAGTCGGTCACGCTCAGGACGGCAACGTCATGACTATCGCAGGGTGGAGCGTGCGTCCTGGGCTGACTTCACAGGTAACTGTGCCGACATCGGTCTTAAGGCGTCTGAGGAAAACCCAGGAAAAACACCTAGACCGCACTGCCGGTGCGCGGATTTGAACACGTCACACCTCCCAGTCTCGGAGTAGGATGTCATCGTGGTAGCCATACTAGGCCACGGGAGCCTGTCAAAGTATCACTAGGTGGTGGTGGTGGAGATGGAACTGCTTACCGTAGTCGGTCACGCTCAGGGGGAAACGTCACGCCTAAAACGGCGTGACGCCTCGCCCTCGCCCTCAGCGAATCAGGACAGAACGTATAATTATGGATGCTAGTTCGTTATATGAACGTATCACGTGGTGAAATTATGTTTTTACTGCGTACGGATCGGCGTAAATTGAATTCGATTCAATCGTACAGCTCGGGACAAAACTTTACGTAACCCGCCACTGGCGTATTTCTTCATGGGACCCGCCCTCTGCTATATATTAGGAAGAGATCGAATGAAAAGCGAGTGACCAGCTACTTTGCCCACCTCTCAGTATGCGTTTCCGCTCCTGCTTTCTCCTAGGGTGTCGCCCCAATGGAGAAATGCGACACCTTGACATTCCGCAAATTTTTGTCCCAAGCTGTACAGGACTTAGATCAATTGAGCAAAGAGGTCCAAGTCATAAATAGAACCTGGCAATAAGCATTAATATAGCGATAAAAATCGTACAAAATATAAACACAGCCACGACAGAGATTACACAGCAACGATTGTAAAGCACAGCGGAGTCGTATAGGCACGTCGTAAATGTGCCACTCATAATTAAGGCACTGCAGTATGAGCGCGAAACACTTTCGGTAAACCCACAGTGGTCTCGCGACGTAAAGCCCCGAATTATTTATTTAATTTCGGTCACCCGAGAACGCAATAAATGCAACGAAAGCAACAGCGCCAGTAGTACCGTAAAAGGCGTACCGTTACGAGGAAGACTCTCGTTATATCCGACCATGAAGGCGTATCATACTTCGGCCGTCTAATGAAACATGCAGCGCTCCCGAGGCAGCGGACCGGGCATCTCGAAACCCGTCCCTGCAGGGGCTTCTACGAGGGACGGGGATATGATAACACGTACATCGTACATTTTGTATCGCGAGTGAACGGGATAATTCACTTATAGCGGAACGCGAACACTGCTATGAAGTGTAGAAAGAGACAATAAATATATCACAATAATTTTTACTCTCGTTCACAGCGGATTAGACAAGAGAAAGTACGGGATCTCTTGCGCCCCGCAGAAAATACCACGGGAAGGACAGACGCTGGAACTTTCGTTAACGATCCATGGAGCACTCGAAAACCGTGTGGAATGTCGAGCTTCAAGATTTCTTTCAGTTACTCATGAAAAATGAGAAAAGGCTGTTTCCTGGTCGTTTCCAATACCCTACTGCGCCATTTTCTTTGGCACTCGGGGTATTCGTGACGCTCCGAAATTAATCGTAGAATGTATGATTACCAGAAGTGTAACAGCAGAAGCGCACATTGTGTTTCCAAATTGTTAAAACTGCGCAAAATAAACCCCATAATAAAATTTCTAGTACTACGAAACGACCGGCATGCCCACGAGACTGAGCGGGAGGTATATAGGGCCGTTGAAAATGTTAAGATGGAAGCGATATTTCCTTCTCTCTCTTTTTTCGATTTTGACCATTTATCCGGAAAAAGTTCGGCCAAGTGGCAAAATACTGCTCAGAAGTTAGGGCATAAAACATCTCCCAATACAGGGATTCCGGCGCGAACCGAGAACCTGAATTGAAAAAAAAAAAAAAAAAAAGGCTGGGAGTGCTACTTTGAAAGGTGTGCGTCACAAAAAATGATAAAATGGAAAGGATTTTGCGGTTTTCTTCTTTTGGCAATTGACATATCTAATGTTGACTCACATTTTTTTCAAGCAAGGCTACATGAGTAATTTACAATAAAAATAGGAAAAGTTGTCTTATACACTTTTATAGAGTTTCTAGAGAGCCTAGAGCAAAGCTAGCAATACGCTATATGAGAAGGTTGGTAAAAAGGTCGGAATGAAATGTAAAGATGATGATGATGATTCGGGTTTTCCTGGCGCACGGGCGACGAAGGCCATAACGCGCCAAGACAATGGTAAGGAAGATACTAGTTAAAATATAGTGATTCAGTTAAGATAACACTATACAGTTAGAATATCAAATGACATAAAATCAAATAAGTAAAACTAGAATGCGTTTAAAAGACCAATATGTTGAAAGAAGATAAAAACCCGTTCAAACGGTAGAAGAGCCTTATCCCCCAGCAAAAGGGAGGGATGTATGGTAAGTATAGAGCTCGTGAAAATGGTGAAGTCGGTGTGTTTCATATGATGAACATGTGATGAGTATGTGAAGGACAGATTTTGTCTCGTCGCATCGAGTGCAATGCGGAGCCGCTTCATTGCGGAGGAGGTGACTGTGGGTCAAATGAGTGTGCCTAATCCTCAATCTGGCAGAAACAACTTCATGAAGGCGAGTGTTAAATATCTCTGTCGGTTTTACTATGGTGGTCTGGACCAGATGAAGTTTGTTGTTGTGCAGCGTATCCCAGTGCTGCTGCCATTTGCTATTTATGGTCCTCATTAGTGTACGTCGGAGGTCTTCGGAGGGTACATCAAAAGGATTGACCTCAGATGAAAGGGCAGCTGTAGCAACTGCATCAGCGAGTTCATTCCCGGGTATACCCACATGACTGGGTACCCAGCTGAATGTTAAAGACAAACCCTTCTTTACCTTACAAGCAAGCCACTGTGCCTTCTGTACAAGAAGGTTTTTGGGCATCACCATATTGCCTACTGCTTGAAAAGAGCTCAGAGAATCTGTGAAAATGACCGATGGCTTTGTGTGACTTTCTAAGGTGTAGTTCAGTGCGAGGATTATTCAGTGTAAAAAGCTCTGTGTTGCCCAAGACGTTCTTTAAAGGGACTATGAAATTTCCCGAATCCCCATATTTTTGTTCGATGGAAACTGTTCTTCCCGCAGAGAAACTAATATGCCACAAATTTTTCCGGACGAAATCGCTCCACTCTGCGAGGAGCGCGCGCTGGAAATGTCTCTTCCGCGTTCCTCCTCTCCCGCGCATATTTCCCTGCCGATGGTGTAACTGTACGGACCGCACTTCGGTTCCCCGTTACGTCACCGGTGTTGCACAATGGCAAGTAATGCCGCGAGCTCACGCTGTGGCTGCCGCCACTGCCGAAATCTGCCGATCGCGCGAAAGCTGCTGTCATGGAGATTTCCACTCCCGATGAACGCATACGCGATATCCTACGGCGCATGCTCCTGGCGGGATTCCTCGGCTCGGCAACACGTCACGATGACGTGTTGCTGAGCCGGCCGTGGTCGCGTCAAGTTACCCGTTGTGTCTCCGCTCGACAGCTCGCTACGGCGTGACGCCAGCTGTCCTCCCTTCGCCGCTCCGTTTAAATTCGCTCCCGAGAAATCCGCTCGCGCGACGAAAGTAAAATTTCGGTTCTAGACTCAGAAAAATGTCTTCTTTCGAACGAAACGAAGAAAAAAATCGTTTCATAGTCCCTTTAAGGAACTCAAACTCCTGCTGGAGCACAACAGCTGGTGTGTCCTGTTTCTTGTACATAGTCAGGGAACGATTAAAACATGGAGGAGATTGCCACGGCGGGACCCGTGGGCTAGCCTGTACTACGGTAAAATCATTATGTGGGAAATTGTAATCCACGCATCTCTGAAGAACACGCATGCTAAATGGGGGAATAATGCTGGGTTTATTAAGAAAGCGGTGCTTGAAGCGTGTGCCTTCAACGCAGGAAATGGCTGGATTATCGGGATACCCTCTCACATTCAAAGAGTACGAAACAGATAAGTAAAATCTCCTTCTTTCCAGTGACCATTCATTGCTCGCAACATAGAGGCTTTCCACTGGCGACGTGCGGAAAGCGCCAGTTATCAAACGCAGTCCCTGATGATGTACTGGGTTTAAAACCTTCAGGACAGATTTCCGAGCAGACCCAAAAACAACACATCCATAGTCCAGTCTAGACCTCACTGTGGACACATAAACCCTATGCAGAGTGTCACGATCCTCTCCCCAAGATTTGTGGGATAGCACCTTCAATAGCATAATGTAAAAACCCCGCGACTAGGGAACACGAAAGGACACACACAACACGAAGTCTCAAATACAGCTGAAAATTTTACTTCACAAACAAGAAATATATACAAACAGAAGGGAAGGAAACACCAGTTGAGAACAAAACAGGAGGTCATTTCGGGGGACCGAGGATGACGGAAGGTTTGTAGACACAGTTCCCACAAGAAGTTATGCATAGGGTCTCTCTCAAAAGCCTTCTGTAAGGGTCCACTTCGGATGCCTTCACAATTGTTTCATCCCATAGAGGGAAGCAATCTGAGCATTCTTCCAAATGTCTTGCAATTTCAGAGTTTGAAGCTTTATTTTTTACTTTTAATGAATGCTCTCTCAAACGATCATTTAAAGCTCAGCTCCGCCGATTTGCGACTGCGACAGAATGGAGCCATGCTTGGGCTGTGCGTTCGTTTCCGCACAGGGAGCATACATGTGAAACATTTTCACCCATTTGTTTGTAGTTTTTAAGAAAACATTTTTTTTAAATTTTCCTGGCACGGCGGTCCTGTGGTCGGCAAACCCTGATCAATCCCGGCTTCGTCCTGGCTTAGCCGCGCTCGTGGCTTGGCTAACTCCAAATCGTCGATGCGATGGCGGAGATCTATGGGCGAAGGTGAATGTTTTGGGTGTGTTCCGTGATAATTGCTGTCGTTAATAGCCTCAAAGATAGTTTTGCCGGTCTTCTTTAACAAGCCTTACAGGATGGCCTCGTTGTGCAACGACGGCCGTCGTGAGCGGACATTCTGTGCCCGCACTGTGCTTCATGCTACCAACAAGACCTAACACCTAACGTGTGACGTACACTTACGCATTCTCAATAGCTTTGGCAGCGCACTATGCGCGGACTTGCTGCGCGTGCAGAAAGCACCACCAAAGCTATTGAGAACGAGAACGTGCTCGAAGACGAAGTATTCCTTATAAGAAACATGATAAAACGGTGCGGTGGTCCCCGATAGCTCGTGACAGCTGTTTCAGCACGATACAGCGGCCATGACGGAGTGTAAACACAAACTGGTTGACAGGCAGAGCTGGGGGCTTAATCGCTTCATCGTCGTTACGGTCGTTACAAGCTAACGAGTGGCGGGACATTCAAAAAGGCGGGCGGGAAATTTAAAAAAGTGGGCACGTGATAAAACACGTGCACGGCGCTCTTCGCGCGATACGTGAAGGCCGTGGTATACGTCACGCGAAATGTGTCACGTGCCCACCTTTTTTAATTTCCCGCCACGCGTTAGCTTGTAACGACCGTAACGACGATGAAGCGATTAAGCCCCCTGGCTAGGTGAGGCTATCCAATCCGCGCAGTTCCAAGTATGACGTCACAAATGGAACCGCCGCCCGGTAGTTTTTCTCAAATTTCTCACGAAGGAGTATGGAAATTTGGAAAGCAATGTGCGTTTATGAATGAAGTTGGGACCACGGTTCTGAATATCACAACGTCTTCATACTTTCGGAACAGCAGCGGAGCTGCACTTTAAGCAACGTTTTGTCTGGCCAATATAACAGAAACCACAAGCTAAGGGGATCTGGTAAACAACGTTTGAAGAACATGGGGACAAATTCATTCCGGTGATTCTTGCAAAAAACTTCAGGTTTGGTGAAAGGCTTGAGGCGGTCAAGACGGAAGTTGTTCTTGAAAACGATGTTGTGATCCTTCCTTGTAAGGATCACAAGGTGGACATGCCGCTTAGAATCGTAATCAATGAGAATCAAACCTGGCAAAAAATTGTTTCGATCTTTTTGCAAAATGGAGTTTCCTCTATTTTTGTCCCTAGCGGTTTAACTTTGAAAAATTCTGAACAACTTATTTCGGATTTACAATTGTTTCATGGAAAGAAATGCTTTGCTTTTTCCTTAGACATCAATGATCTATACTATTCACTGCAATAGAATGTGTTGTTGATTAGAGTACGCAGATTTCTTGAAGATAACTTGGTGCGCTTTCAATCGAAAGTTGGTATATCTGTGACTGAATTTTTGCGCTTACTAAAACTTTATCTGGAGATCAGCTGCCATAAGTATTGACGGGCATCTGTGCACCCAAAAAACTGGTATCTGTATTGGCTCGAGCATCGCGCCTGTTCTTTCCGAGATTTACCTGAGTGTAATTGACAATGCTGTATTATCCTTTATATCCTGTCTATCTTCAAATGATGTCGTTGTAAAAACGTTTGTAGATGATCTGGTTTTCATTTCCACCAATGAGAGTGTTATTGATCAGTGTAAAAATGTAGTTGTGTCGGCGGCCCCAGAGCTTGTATTTACCAGTGAGTTCCCCACTGTTGGCGTGCTTCAGTTTCTTGATATCCGGCTCTTGTTACAACTCGCTCTTTGTTGGTCTTACGGCAAATCTCAAGCTAAACCCATTTTGCCCGCTTCAAGTTGTCATTCTAAAACTGTAAAATGGGGTTTCATCACAGGTATCCTATCAAATGCCGTAAAAAAATCTTGTTGTCATCATATCACTCCCTCTGTGGAAAGTCAGCTTCTCCGTTTGAATTATGCTGGTTACCCCCATCACATGTTACTTGGTGCTTTAAATGTTTTGCTAAACACCTTGCTTCCTGGTTCACCTGAAACTAAGCCCTCTGTCCCCCAAACGGGTGGTTTTACCTTTCTTTCACAAAGTGTCTCACAACTTGTTAGCCGTTGCGAAAAAGTTTCAAATCAACATCGTTTTCAAGAACAACTTCCGTCTTGACCGCCTCACGCCTTTCGCCAAACCTGAAGTTTTTTGCAAGAATCACCGGAATAAATTTGTCCCCTGTTCTTCAAACGTTGTTTACCAGATCCCCTTAGCTTGTGGTTTCTGTTATATTGGCCAGACAAAACGTTGCTTAAATGATCGTTTGAGAGAGCATTCATTAAAAGTAAAAAATAAAGCTTCAAACTCTGAAATTGCAAAACATTTGGAAGAATGCTCAGATTGCTTCCCTCTATGAGATGAAACAATGGACCATTTCCGACAGCGCATATGCGCATGCCCAGCCCTTGAGTCCGCCATTTTTGAGCGGAAAACATCGCCATGGACCCACCTGCGGGCGACTGTCATGTTCATTGTGGGGAGATAATCGGTTTCAAGGTTACGCGGACGTTGGAGGTCTGGTAATGAGTACAATGCGCTTTCACTCTTTCCGCATTCTTCTCTTGCTACTTTCCCACGCAACTACGTGCCAGTTCGTAAAGCGTCACCATTATTGGGGGGAAAGACACGACGTGCGACATGCCCCCGCCAGGGGCGACGCGAATATGGAAAAGGTCCATTGTAAAGGCATGCGAAGTGGACCCTCACAGAAGGCTTTTGAGAGAGACCCTTTTCATAACTTCTTTTGGGAACTGTGTCAGCAAACCTTCGGTAATCCTCGGTCCGGCCTTGAAGAGACTGCTCGTTCCCCCGAAATGACCTCCTGTTTTGTTCTCAACTGGTGTTTCCTTCCCTTCTGTTTGTATATATTTCTTGTTTGTGAAGTAAAATTTTCAGCAGTATTTGAGACTTCGTGTTGTGTCTGTCCCTTCGTGTTCCCTAGTCTCGGGATTTTTACATGATGCATCATCTTCACCAGCTCGCTTGCTTCCTAGCCATTTTTTCACCTTCAGTAGGTTTTGGGATTTAATGCATTTTGTTTTAAGGCTCTTGATGTGTGGTAAGAAAGTCCGAATGTGGCCCACGTACAATGAATAAGACATAGAAGGAGCAGTTATACTAGCTACTGAATTGATTTTCACGTGAAACAGAGTGACGCTAAGGACAGATCCGTGGGCAGCCCGTTCTCTTGGATGAAAGGACGGGATAGCGTTGTTCCGAGCCATACTCGGAATGTCCTGTTTTGAAGGGAGTTTGTTATGTACCTAGGAAGGCTCCCCCTGATCCCGAAAGAGTACATGTCTTGTAGGATGCCATACCGCCAAGTGGTGTCATACGCCTTTTCAAGATCGAAGAACACCGACAGGCAGTGGTGCCTTCGGACGAAAGCTTCACGGATCATTGTTTCTACTCGAACGAGGTGGTCCGTTGTGGAATGTCCAGCGCGAAAACCATACTGCAGTTCAGAAAAACATTTGTTTTCCTCTAGGTAATGGACCAAGCGAGCATTGACCATACGCTCAAACGTTTTGCCGATGCAGCTCGTGAGAGCGATGAGTCGATAACTGGCCGTACTTGAAGGTTCCTTTTCGTGTTTTAACAGAGGAATTACAGTGGAAATTTTCGAGGCTGAGGGTAATTTACCATGGATCCAAACCTGGTTAAAAAATAGAGTAAAACCTCTTTGGACGTCCCAGACAGATGACTCAGCATAAAATACATCCCCCTGTCTGGGCCTGGTGAGGTTGCCTTTGTACACTCTAAGGAACGACGAAGCTCTACTTTGGTGAAAGGCTGAGTATACATCAGACAGTCTCCACCATTCATTGGATTTTTTTCTTCTCCGCACTACGCTTAACTTTGCGGAAATCATTTGTGTAGTTCGAAGAAGAGGAAACACTTTCGAAATGCTCACCCAGAGCATTGGTCTGTCCCTGTAAGCTTTCACATGTCTGACTATTAACTACTAGAATGGGGGGACAGAATGACTCATGTGTTTCCTTTCTTTTTTCTTAATAAACATACCCCCCCCCCCTTCATGTGCGCACCGCTGATCTTATGAAGTCGATCCCAAATAAGTTCAGAAGGAGAATTTGAAGACAGGGAGGACACAAAACTGCGCCAAGAGGACCGCTTGGCCTGCTTGTGCGTCCACCTGGCCTTGGTTCTCGCCTTTTTAAACAGAAGGGGGTTTTCACTGGTGGGGTATCTTCGAAAGCTACCCCATGCACAATTTTGGGCTTTTCGTGTTACTTCACACTCCTTGTTCTGCCAGGGTTTTGGTCGCTTAGGCAAACGACCAGAAGTTTGGGGAATACATTGTGTTGCTGCGTCAAGGATGACGTTAGTAATGTCACGGTTTGCTTCGTCAGTCATCATTCCATCAACAGGGATTAAGGACAGGTTGCATTTTTCAGACAAGGTGTGCCAGTCGGCTTCTTGAAGTTTCCCCTAGGGGGCACGCTGTCAAGATATCTACTTGAGTCAGATACTTCAATACCACCGGAAAGTGATCATTTCCCAATGGATTCTCTTGTACTGCCGATTCTAAAACCCCAAAAAGAGATAGACTACATAGAGACAGATCTAAGGCTGAGAAAGACTGTGCAGCGGAATGTACATACGTAGAAGAATTTTTCTAACATCTTGCCCCGACAATCGGTCCTTGTACTACCGCAGAGCGGATTGTGCGCGTTAAAATCGCCTAAAAGAATACAAGGAGTTTGAAGTTTGCTTCTATGTCATTTTGTGTGATGGATGCTGTTGGTGGCAGATAAACGGAGCAGGCAGTGACTACTCTGTCCAGGCACACCTGCAGCGCTACAGCCTCTAACTCTGTAGTGAGGTTAACTGCCTTGGCTGGCACAGACGCTCGTGTGATAATCGCCACACAACCAGATGCACGATTGGCATCATTTCGATCTTTTTGGAATATGCTGTGTCTAAGTAAAGCAGTTGGAGCGGTTGTATTCAAGTAGGCTTCCTGGAAACAAAAGCATGCTGCATTGTAGGTTTCGAAAATATCATTTACATCGTCTAGATTTGAAAACAACCACGGCAATTCCATTGGAGAAAATGGTTCATAATGGCAGCTATTCCAAGATGTACCCGGGTTCGAATCCCGGTGCCGGCTGTGCTGTCTGGGGTTTTTCCTGGGTTTTCCTCAGACGCTTTCAGACATATGTCGGCACAGTTCCCTTAGAAGTCGGCCCAGGACGCACATTCCCCCAGGGCGTCAGTCGTGACGTTGCACACCTCTGTGAGGCCGACAACGGCGAGCCCTTTCGCCATCATCACCACCACCACCACCACCACCACCACCATTCCAAGAAGAAAGAAAAGGAAGCACAGCACCTTGTTATGCCAACTAAGTAACACTTGTTTCATTTAGGGGGTTGGACCCTTCACAGGGGTGGCTTCTGTTGTTCGCCTGTCTTATTCGTCTTCCTCTGCCTTTTTCTCGTTTTTCTTTTGCGTGCATTTCAGGGAGGGTTCATGATGACTTTTGCGACATTCTGTCGTCATCACCTACTTCCATGTTTTGAGGGTCTTTTTGGAAGGGGGTTTTGACGCCTCCATCCCAAATCGACTGCACGCCATTTGCTTTAGAAAAAGCCGTGGCTGCTTCTTTTTGGCCAGTTGGACGGCTAACCTCCGTCGCAGCAGGAGACACCTCAGTGTTCCTAGCTTCCTGTTGGGGAGTGTGGGGTGGAGGCTCAATAACATGCGAGCAAGTTTGAGTCTCCACGGATTTCCTATGTGGTGCCACTCCCTTGCGCACCACTTCGGAGAAACTGCATTTCTTATGAAATTCGTACTGCTTTCTAGCATCTCTGTATGACATGTTTTGTTCTGTTTTGATTTTCGGTACTTCTTTCTCGTCTTTCCAACGCGGGCAAGATCTAGAGTATACGGGGTGATTGCCTTGGCAGTTAGCACATCGATATTCATTGCTGCAAGACTCTGCTGTGTGGTCCTTGCCAGAACACTTTGGGCATGTCAAGTGTCCGCGACAGGCAAGTGAGCTGTGCCCAAAATGCTGGCATTTGAAGCAACATGACGTCTCGGATTTGGAACGTACACCCTCGCATTACAGCTCAGGTAAGCTGCCATTATGTGAGAGGGATTGTGTGTAGTTTGAACGATAGAATAGTGTGTTTGGTGGCAATTTCCTTGCCGTCCCTCCTTATCATAATCCTTTTCGCACATACTACACCCTGTTCGCACAAACATTCTTCAATGTCAGACTCAATGAATCCGAAAACCTCGTCCTCTGAAATCACGACCTATCTTTATATTCTATGTGCGATGTGTCGTAACATTCACAGGAATATCCCCAATGTTCTTCAATGTTTGCAGTGCAGTGCTTCCTTGGTTACTTTGTACTTCAACCTGGATGTCCCCATTGTTCAGTTTTTTCGCGTTGTATGCTTTGCCAAAGACTTTTTCCAGCCCCTTCGTCACAGCGAAAGGAGAGATTTTTTTCCAGTGATTTTCCATCTTCGCTTAACTGGATGACTAGAAACTTGGGGAACCAGGGATCTGGAGTTAGATCTAGAAGATTTGGTTCAGTTCTTTCGGTGCGGCTCTTTTCGGGATTTTTCATATGCGGAAAAAGTATTATTCAGTACAGCAGGTGTGTCGCCCACCACCGAGCCCAACTGAGGGAGTGTGCCATGCACGCTAACACTTTCCTCTGCACTATACCCAGGTGCAGGTTTCAAGAGAAGGAAAAGACCACACAAGGGTGACCCTAGCCGCCAAAGAAGGCGAAAAGGCAATATGAGAAGAGAGGAGAGATGAAGGTGGGAGGTGGCGACT
This sequence comes from Ornithodoros turicata, assembly GCF_037126465.1. NCBI lineage: Eukaryota > Metazoa > Arthropoda > Arachnida > Ixodida > Argasidae > Ornithodoros > Ornithodoros turicata. The sequence continues at coordinate 109,380,076 of NC_088201.1, forward strand.
AGCTGAATAGTCCTGACCGGGCCAATCGGGACCACCCTTCTATGAGAAGCAGGGACCAAAGCGGTGTGTTGCTTCACCGGAGGGGCCCATAAGGGTCCAAAACAAACTCCGGATCTGTTCAACCGCCAGGGTCCCCCTTTCCCCAGAAATGGGAAAGCCACGCACAGCCAGACGTGGGGGTCTACGACTCTCACGGTGACCCAACCGCAGTGTGGGAGCGGGCTACTGCGACAGGCACGGCCTGTCGGGCGATATGGGCGCCAAGTTCCCGACGCCAGGTGAAATGTAAACGCCAGCACGCGTAAACCGATTTACTCTGGCTAGTTGAACTCCAAAGTTAACAAAGTAAACATAGCATTCTTCAGTCCATCACCTTATACCAGTGCAATAGGAACACTGCCATTTTTGCATTGCATCTGCGTGAATTTTACATATGAAAATTGTCGCTTAAGTAAGCGCACGTTGCACTTCGCCTTCGCCTGAGGTGACACATTGTGGAAAGAGCGACTCCCCCCCCCCCCCCCCTATTTTTCTAGCCCAGCTAATCGCAGTAGTTCAATTCATACGTGACTTTAGCACAATCTGCCGTAGTGAATGAAAAGGCTTTCTGAGTGTAAGTGAGTGGTGTCACATCCTTGTCTGGTGCACACTTCCTTTCTGAGTGACCCAGTTAAGTTCGAGCGCCACGAAACAGCGCCATCCAATCATATTATTATTCTAAACATACTGTTTCCGCTTTATCAGTATCAATCGGAACGGAAAGTAAAGAGCCTTTTTAGCTTTTGTAATAATCTCGGATCTCCCATGGAGTGTGCCCAATCGGGAAATTATTAAAGTGAACCCAGCAATCAGGATATTCGCGAAAGCCGAGAATTGTTGTTGGAAAATAAATAATTTCTCATGGGTTCAGAAGTGTTGACAAATAGATAAACCTCGGGCGAGCTGCAACCAGCTGCATGTCAATTTGTCGAGGCGGTTTGCCGGAATGCCAACAACGCACCTGAGTTAAAAAATACACACCTTTTAAACACGCGCCTACTCGAAAGCTGGACACACTATATCTAATATGAAGCAATCCTACGAGAGCGTTGCAAGAAACATGAAAGCAAACGAGCGCATCCGCCGTCTGCTAGCGCTGAACGTGTCTCGAAGCATTTGCACAGTTTCTCCGCCCGGGAAACGAGCAGCAGCACTCCTATAGGCGCTGCACACAGCCTATATTCACTGTCACATGGCCGTTAGTCGGGAAATGATCAGGGCACCGTCGGGGAACGATCTTATGTTCCCTTGCGCTGTACCTCCTGCTTTCCGACACGAATGGGAACCAGGTGGTCGCTATCACCCGTTCTGAAGCAGAAGCCCCGATTGTGTTCCCATTCTTTCCCTGACGGCCTGTCCTGCTGTGACTCTTTTTATTCTTTTTATCATATTTGCATGTCCCGTACTTTCCCTTGAACACCCTTCTACACTTTGTAGACGAAAAGCCAAATACAAATAGAGTACTGCGTCTTTGTTTGTCATCAACCATGCGTATGTTAAGCACACCCGTATGGGACCTATTTCAGAGCGTAAAACCGCCAGCGGGTAGAACGCAGCGGCGAAAAAGCGGTCAAACGCGGGCCAAACCGCGTGGATGAAGTGCACAGAGTGAAATTGAGAACTCGCCTAGAAAAGAGGAATCACGTGTTGCTGCCAGAAGCTGTCAAATGTGCGCTAACGCAAAGTATAATAAAACACATACCGTACACTCTCAGGAACGAAACGGATAAATTTACGCTTACGTCCAATCTTACCCTTACTAAGCGTAAAGTTCGACAAAATCGCAGACGCCGTATCCGTCAAGCTCTGTTTTATTCCTAGTACCCGTAAACGCACTCGCTGTAAGCGTAAAGGGCGGAGTTTTATGCGTAAATGGGACGGAGGACATGATTTACTCTTATATACTGACGCATACGATTTCGTCTTGACGGATAAACTGAGGCTCTGCGTTAGAGTATTAGCCAGGGCCACGAAGCTGTAGTAGAAATCTATTGTAGCTGAAAACTCACGTGACCTCCGGAGCTCGACCAATGACTGAGGACTAGCCACCCTATTTTTTTTTTCTTTTTTGATTATGTCGCGAATGACGTAAATGACGTGTCATCCGTTTCTCTCTTACTACTTTCCTCCTCTCTGCTCTGCTTCCCGTCTTCTTTTGTTGTTCCTTTTTTTCTTCCATGCACTGTTTTTTTGGTTCGCGTTTGTCGGAATCCAGTGGGAGCTACAGGAATACGACGGAGCCTAGGTTGTTTTTGTGACATGAAGTATTTTATTGTGCGACATACGGTTATACAAGCAAGACGTACACAGGATGATATTAATATTGCTCCAGAATTTGCTTGAAGAAGCCTGATAATGTCGGACTGTCTCTGGCAGGGACTGCTACTGGGAACTGGAGCTCAGTGGCTGCAAGATGAAAAAAGTTGGTATCAGATATACGGTTATGCATGTGAAAGTTGCAATGTAAATAGAAAGAATAAAGGTGCTATTGAACGCGAAAAATAAGAACGGTGGTAGGGTTGCGAGAAGCTCGCAGCCATGGGGTGTGATGGGCGACCTTAGTACAAAAAATACCTTTTATTGCGCTACTTCACAATGATATATTCAGACCGATTAGCCTGACAATCTTGGCTTTTGCTCTACGTACAGAACAGCTACTCAGTCAACGCGTCTGACGAAACTTGTCGAGCGAAATCACCAAGAATCAGACTTACAGTAGCGTCATACCTTTATGCAGTACGACGTGAACGGGTATTTAATCATAACATTTAGATGACATTGTTTCACGAAAAGAAATATAGTCTACCATCGTGTCTGCAAAGATACGCTGTCTGTCTCGGTCACCGCGTATTCCGGTAACTGTTAAGCAACTTATTCACAATACACGAAGTGAATGCGGTGTTGTACGGCAACAAGCGACGACAAATGACTTACCTCTCGGCAGTCGTTGACCAGGTATCGGGTACGAGGCGTTCGGACGCTCGAATAGTTTCTACACCAAGAAGCAGAGCACAAATGTTGCGCAGGCATCTTCCCTGGCAGCTGTGACTGTTCGAGGACACTCACATGATACAGCTTGCGTTGTTGAACAGGAAAAAACAGAATTCATAGTCCAACACAACCGCTACACAACACGAGCCGTCTGAAACGGACGCCGGCGACTCCGTGAACGCCGGTTCCAACCGGCACAGCCGCCGCGCTGTCGCCTGTTCGAGCGCTCGCGAACAAATTTGAAAACGGGCAATCATCGCTCAGAAAAACGAATTCATCCTCATGGGAACCAATCAGTAATCACTAGCCACCGGATGTCTCCATGACGTTCAATTTATGACGTTTTCTGACGTCCGATGACGTGAAACGCATGAAGCGCCTCACTTTATCCCGCAAAGGAACTGGCGAGTTTCGGGCCCTTGTATTAGCTCTTTACGCCTATATTGACGCATATTGTTTTTCAATTGTTATACGGCCCTGCCTTCTGAGAACACGTGCATGGTTCCGTGTGCAAAGCGTCTTTTCCTTCCCTTCGTTAACGGTCACTTTGGCTTCTGACGTCTCACGGTCTCACATCATGCACGGTCTAGCAAATGTAAGTTGTCACATTTTGCGCTGGGTGTCTGTAGTTTTTTAAATTTCATATTTAATTTGTGTCAAACTTATCACAGGAAGAGATGGCATCGAACGAGACAACGTCGCACGATATGTGGGCAAGGCACGCGGACGACGCTGCTTGAACAGTTGTGATTCTCCACGCTATCTCCGCGCTACAAATTCGTATGCGTACGCCCATTGTCCATCAGGTGAGACTCTCTTCGTTCTCGTTTTTCTCGGATGTGCGTTTCTCCCCGTTGAAGCATCTGTGTTAAAGGGACCGAAAAGTGAATATAAACCTATCGAAACTTTATGTTCAGCGAAAACCTTGAACCTTCAAGAGTTCGAATATCAAAGAACTCCGCTGAAGTCACTGTAGTTTTTCTGTAATCGAATTTTCCATAATTGCATGTCCAGGGACCTAGTAGGAAACCGTGCAGTCTGTCAACAATTGCATGACCCCGCGCCATCTTTCGAGGACGCATGTAATACGCGCACTTCCGGGCGCTAATCCGGCGAAAACGAAAATGGCAGTGGGCATTTGTGACCACTTTCTACGTCGAGAATGTCGAGCCTTTTGAAGATGAGTGTGCTGGAATTCCGCATTCGAGAACTGTCGCTCACACAGAACTGTTGTTCGTGCGTTAGCGTGCTGGAAAGTGTGTTCTTCGCAGCAGAAGATTCCTCGTCCAGAGATCAATCGGAGTCACATTCGTCCTCAGCAGTAGCTCACCGTGCCGTTAACATGGAGTGCTTTGTGAAATTTCCATGTATCAGGGAGAAGCACTTGTGTAAGCCGAAACAAGCGCTTTTTTTTTTCGTCGTGCAGGTGTTCATGTGTGAAATGCAAACCGACGGATACTATGGATGGCTACTACGGTTCTTGCTGCCGAGAGGTAGAGAATGCGTGTGAAAACAAGACAGACAATTGCATCTGAACTACTGAATATTTCGAAATACTGTGCCTTGACACCGAAGTACTGCAAGTGTCTTTTCTTTTACATACATCCGAGAAACCGAAGAGCATGGCAACATACACGGCAGCGCCGTGTGGTCTTTACGCGCTACTTGAACGGACAACTGGACGGAAAACCCTTATTTCTGCCGGAAATTCCGTTATACCACCTGTCGGACATTCACAAGAAGGATATGGGGTGCTCCGAGAAAATACAATAGAAAGTACTCCACTGGATCTCGATCTGCGTCAGGCATGCTATTAGGGATGCTTTCCCATCAGTGCGCTGACCTGTAGAAATGTTGTCAGCATATTTTCATTCCTTGTTTCCTGCAAGTTTTTCTCGTTGCTTTTTCTTTGCTGTCACAGCATATTATAATTACTAGTTTGTTCCTGGAGGGTTAAGTAACCTGTGGCCATAGATGTATTTGTAGGTTATCTCATGTCTCAATTGTATATGTGACGAGTAAGTAAGATAATTTACATCAGTGATCAATTCAGCTGAACTGTGTTCATAACCTTTTAGTATACTTCCTAGTGACTACGTTTCTAAATGTCAATTAATATTTGAACCAAGATTGGGATTTAACACTTAACTCTGTTTTGCTAAACGAAGTACTTGTAACTGATTCATTATCACGTCACCAACTAACATTTGTAACGGAGGACTTGAGGGCTGACTTCAAGTATTATTAACCCTTGATCTGGGTTCAAAGTTAACCATGCACCATTGTTGTGCATAGTACTCCAAAATGGCTAAATAATTTATTGCATAAGTTCTCTGTTACTGTAATTGAGATGTACTTTTGTAAAGTACTTTTGACAGCCCTGCAAATTGGCTTCAGTGTACACTACAAATGCATCGTAACATTTAATTGAAATATAATATAAGAGCAGAAGCAACATTTTGTCACAACTCAAACAATATCTTTCTTTTTTATTGTCCAGGAATTTAGGAAACAGAGTAGGACTTCCTGCCCTCTGATGTTTTGACGTACTTGATAGAGTTGTAAAACCTTCAACAAAATAAACAAGAGAAGTATAGACAGTTTTGTCTTTCCCGTTTGAATTTAACAAGCTAGTTATATTTTACCATTTGTTCACTTTTGTATTCTCTGTTGGTGAAAAGATTACAGGAACAATAATGCTGCAGATCGAACAATGACCTGTCATCTTGATGAACATCAGAACATTTCTTCAGGCATGCTAAGTGAGACAAAAGAAATGTACAATGAAGGTTGTACAAAAACACCAAATCTCTGTCGACTAAAACTTCTACATGTGGATGTTACCACATCGTGTAGTTTCCATCCAAAAGTAGGACTAGGCAAGGGTGTTTCGTAGGTTGTTGGCATGTTGATGTGCTATACCATTACAGCACATCGATATTGATAGAGGGGCAAACACAGTAGACAGCGCGATGGCTGCAAACTCAAGTGAAGATTTATTCAACAGAACAAGAAACCGAAAGCATGAGTATAGAGAAAGGCAGTGCCATGCAGTGTATGGTGAACAACATTAATCTCTGAGAAGGTAGGATCGGAAAAGCAATAAAGAGAAATGACAGTTGCGTCCTAGATAGGGGAACTCTGCAAATTTAGGACCAATATGATGTGTTAACCTTGCATGGCTCACTGCAGCTCTGACACACATTGAACAATTCCAGTTGTGGGACTTCAAAGACAACGAACGTTTGCTGTTTCACTGGGCATTCAAGTGTAGAGGATGCATCTCTAGAAAATTAATTAGCGTTCCTTAGTCATAAAGTCATAACTACATCTCAACAGGAAGTATTCTTGTACCCTTCAAACAAGCTAGTAGTTCTGATCGGTTTCTTCTCCCCTTGTTGACGTCATACTGATGTTCTGCACCTGTCCAAAGACTAAAAAAAATGTCACACTGCAACACGTGGACTTTGCCTACCTGCTTTCAGCTATTTCTGTCATGTCAACTTGAGTGCCTGGATCACACACACACACACGAAGCAGTCTTGCGCCACTTCAACACTGGAAGGCCCCTAAAATTAAATTTGTTGACGTTGACAATGTTGAGTACGGGACAAGTAGGTTAACATAAGTGAAGTGGAATACGTCGTCGCTATATTGTAATTTATACATGTGTGACGCCTGTACATACCTAAGACGTTGTGTTGAACTCGTCACCTCGGTGAAGCAAAATCACTGGGTACTGAGCATCAGTGTGCTTCGGACGTCTTCGCAATTCGCCTTCTACGGCATCTTCGTAGTCATCGGCAGCAAAACGAGAACAGCACAAACGACACGACTGCCACATCTAATCACCGAGTGTTTCGAACCACATTCGCTTTTGAGCACTCTCCTGTTGAATCTCGTGGTAGAAAACGCCCGCCGCCGATGGTGAACGAACATGATTTTTGCATCCCCGAACACCAAAACTACGAGAGAACCTACGAGTGTCGTCTTCTGTGTCCGTGTCTCTCGGTCTTCTTCATGGATCTATACCAGCTAGCCTGCACTCTTTCCCTTGTTACCAAAACTACACCAGGCATATGTAGGTCTCTCGAATAATTGACCACAACAACCACGAACATGTCATTCACTTCTCTTCGCGCGACCAACACGACCACCCACGACGTAAACAATAAACGCGATAACACAGACGGCCTTACAGATGGCGCGGCGGATCGTAGCTCGTAGCGGCGAAGTAGCTGAATGCTTTATTAACGTAAAAGCTATGGAAGTGAGCGTCATTTTTAAAATGGCGTTTAGCTGTAAGATAATATGCGTCAGCTTTGTTCTCTACAAAAATTAACTCTCACGTGGTAAGGGTTGACCAATCCCTGGGAGCCCTGGACCTGAAACCCAAGTTGCTCTTTTTCACCGTTCGCTGGCAGCACCGTCCATGTTCCGGCAATCTTCAAAATATTTATACGTAAAAATTATGCCGAATTGAGAAGTAATGCTTTCTGTATCTTATCAAACAACGATATTGTGCACGACAGTGGGCAAAAATATGGGGGTTATTTTTCACTTTTCGGTCTCTTTAACGATTCCTCAATCCGTTCTTGTAATAGGAGTTCGGAGGATTATTGCTGATTATACCGGAGCATGATGTGTTGACATGAAGCAAATCGATTTTCTGATGGTCACGATTTTCGATAACGTGGTGCAGGTGGTGGTTGTGGTGGTGCTGCAAAACACTTGTGGAACGCCACTTCTTAGACAGCTGAAATGAGTTACGCGTCTAACATTATTCAGTTAACTGTTATCTTAAAGGACTAGAGTGTTTCCAGTTGTAGTAAGTGGTTTTTGAAGTCCATGTTACGTTTATGACTATTTCATGTAAGCGGCCTCTGCGGGGATGGACTCAGGTCTGGCAAAGAGCACCTCATCGGCATGATTTATTTCGGCGTTACCATATTTACGAGATTATCTTTCCCATTTAAACGCTAGAAACAGTATCAGTTCCGCGATATACACTGCTGCACAGACACGTGCACCCATTTGAGAGTACCACAAATCACATCAATGACATGATAAAATGATATACAGGTCTAACAAAATTCAGTTGAATGGTACTTAAAGGATGAGAAAGATTTCAGAATGCTATGTTTGCCAGCCTGTGACCATTTCATGTGGGAGGTCTCTGGAGATGACCCAGGTCTGGCGAAGAAGAACTTATCTGCATCACGTATTATGACGCTAGCACATTTTCGAGATTAGCTTTCTCATTGAAATGCAATACCATATCTTTGGAATCTATTGTTGAACGAACATGCGTAGCCATTTGACAATATCAGCAAGCACATTATTTTGCGCTCATGACAATAAACTTCTATGTCCAGCATCCCAAGGAACAGGACGCGACACGCTCTTCGTAGCCATGCTGGACTGCAGAATACCACGCATGCACCCTCAGCTGCATTAGGTGGTGCTCCTAAAATTTCTACTGTGCGACACATTCTGGGAAGAAGTACACAAGACTCTTCTCTCTCACGCATGTACAACCAGTACAATCCACCTGTAAAGATGACTTGTAAGTTGTGACTGCTTCATGAGTAATCATGCCATGCTCGATAAATGCAATACACTGCATTACACTGCACTACACTGAACTATACAGGGTGTTCAAAATTAAGCTTTCACGAGTGCTACGCAATCACAGCGATAACAGGAAACCGGATGATAACTTTACGCTACTTGTGTAAGAAACAGGTGCTGCTAATTATGTAGCACCTGTTTCTTACTCAAGGAACAGAAAAATAGCAGCCAGTTTTCTTTTGTTCGCCTATTTATAAAGTGCTCGTGAAAGCTTAATTTTGAACACCCTGTATACTTCAGTTATTATACGGTGATTTCATGCCGGATCATGCACGGTGGTGAATTTTTTTTTCTTTCAAACATATATTAAAAGCTCGTCCTTAGGAGGCATATTGGCGCTGAAAGTAGCTGAAAATAATCGGTGGTTCTATTTTAATGAATTGTCATTCTGATGTGGACATTTCGACCATTGCGTTTCCTACGCAGTTTGACGCCACGTATCTTCATAACTATTTAACACTTTTTTTTTACATATTGTCTGGGGTGGGTAGCATTGCATTGTAAGTTGTGAAGATCCTAAGGTTTGCCTTAAGGAGGAGATAAAAAATCGCAAATTTGCCTCATTAGTAAAATATGCTGCGTTTTGGGAACCTCACAACTCGGCTCCCAGTTGAGATACCCGGATCTGATACCCGATATCTAAATGCCATAATTAACATTGATGTCAATTGTGAATTTATTTCGTATGCGGACGATCCAAGCGTGTTTTCCAGTGGCTCTGATAATGATGTAATAACCACTACTGCTAACGAGATGCTTTGCAACTTGGAAAAATGGGTTAATTTAAACTCTTCACGCATTAATAGTAGTAAAACTGAAGCACTCATATTTCGAACAAAAAACAGGAGCGTTAATCTAAATAAAGAGATAGTATATCTTAATAGTCCTGTTGATATTGCAAAATGCATCAAATGTTTGAGTGTCATCTTTAACGAACAGTTGCTATGGGATGAACACAGGTTGATACATGATACAGGCAGGTTGATACATGATCCTTCGATGCATCGAAACAGGAACGAGGACAAACACGAGAGACACGCTACGTTCGCATTGAATACGTTCAGAATAAACTGTGCAAAATAATAGTCATGACTGCTAGACATAGACACATGTTTCCTTTTCGAATTAAGCTACTTCTATACCGTTCACTTTTCATGTGTCACCTAAACTATTGCCATTTAGTCTGGGGTACAACAACTAAGAATAGTCATGATGAACGCTTGCGGACAAAATGAACGATGTTACGAGTAGGAATATATGGGATGCGCGGTGTCGAATTTCTGCATTTTCCGTAGATATCCCTCAGAAAAAGTCTATTGGGGGCGTTGCCCCAATTCACAATACGACATCCTCGCTATGCGAAGAAAGGGCATTTCGAGACGAACACAATGATGTAGATTACTTTCGGGTATCACAACTGGGGGACGAGTTGTGAGGTTCCCAAAACATACCATATTTTACAAATGAGGCAAATTTTCGATTTTTTATCTCCTCGAAGGCAAATCTTAGGATCTTCACAACTTAGGATTCAATGCTACCCACCCCAGACAATAAGTGAAAAAAAAAAAAGTGATAAGCTGAGTATGTCAAATAGTTTGAAGATGCGTGGCGTCAAGCAGCGTAGGAAGCTCACATCTGAATGATAAATCATTAAAAATACCCACCAATTATTTTCAACTACTTTCAGCACCAATATGCCTCCTAGGGCCAAGGCTTTAAAGGGACCGAAAAGTGAAAAATAACCCGCATACTTTTGCCCACTGTCGTGCACAACATCGTTGTTTGATAACACACAGAAAGCATTACTTCTCAATTCGGCATATTTTTTACGTATAAATATTTTGAAGATCGCCGGAACATGGACGGTGCTGCCAGCGAACGGCGAAAAAGAGCAACTTGGGTTTCGGGTCCAGGGCTCCCAGGGATTGGTCAACCCTTACCACGTGAGAGTTAATTTTGTAGAGAACAAAGTTGACGCACATTATCTTACAGCTAAACGCCATTTTAAAAATGACACTCACTTCCATAGCTTTTACGTTAATAAAGCATTCAGCTACTTCGCCGCTACGAGCTACGATCCGCCGCGCCATCTGCAAGGCCATCTGTGTTATCGCGTTTATTGTTTACGTCGTGGGTGGTCATGTTGGTCGCGCGAAGCAGAAACCAGAAAGTATAAGTGAATGACATGCTCGTGGCTGTTGTGTCAATTATTCGAGAGACCTACATATACCTGGTGTAGTTTTGGTGTTGGGGGATGCAAAAATCATGTTCGTTCACCGTGGGCGGCGGGCGTTTTCTACCACAAGATTCAACAGGAGAGTGCGCGAAAACGAATGTGGTTCGAAACACTCGGTTATTAGATGTAGCAGTCGTGTCGTGTATGCTGAGCTCATTTTGCTGCAGATGCCCAGTGATTTTGGTTCACCGAGGTGACGAGTTCAACACAACGTCTTAGGTACGTACAGGCGTCACACATGTATAAATTATAATATAGCGATGACGTGTTCCGTTTAACTTATATTATCCTACTTGTCCCGTACTCAACATTGTCAACATCAACAAATTTAAGTTTAGGGGCTTTCCAGTGTTGAAGTAGCGCAAGACTGCTTCGTGTGTGTGTGATCCAGGCACTCAAGTTGACATGACAGAAATAGCTGAAAGCAGGTATGCAAAGTCCACAGATGGAAGCACTAGATTTGTTACGTGTTGCAGACTTTGTGGCATTTTTTGGAGTCTTTGGACAGGTGCAGAACATTAGTATGACGTCAACAATAGGAGAATAAACCGATTAGTACTACTAGCTTGTTTGAAGGGTACAAGAATACTTCCTGTTGAGGTGTAGTTATGACTATATGACTAAGGAACGCTAATTAATTTTCTAGAGATGCATCCTCTACACTTGAATGCCCAATGAAACAGCGAACGTTCATTGTCTTTGAAGCCCCACTACGGAATTGTTCAATGTGTGTCAGAGCTGTAGTGAGCCATGCAAGGTTACCACATCATATTGGTCCTAAATTTGCAGAGTTCCCCTATCTCGGACGCAACTGTCACATCTTTTTATTACTCTTCCGATCCTACCTTCTCAGAGATTAGTGTGGTTCACCATACAGTGCATGGGCACTGCCTTTCTCTACTCATGCTTTCGGTTTCTTGTTCTGTTGAATAAATCTTCGCTTGAGTTTGCAGCCACTCTGTCTACTTTGTTTGCCCCTCATCGATATTGATGTGCTGCAACGGTATAGCACATCAACATGCCAACAACCTACCAACAACTACCAAAAAACCTTGCCTAGTCCTACTTTTGGATGGAAACTACACGATGTGGTAACATACACATATATAAAGTTTTAGTCGACGGAGATTTGCTGTTTTTGTACAACCTTCATTGTACATTTCTTTTGTCTCACTTAGCATGCCTGAAGAAATGTTCTCATCTTCATCAAGATGACAGGTCATTGTTTGATCTGCAGCACTATTGTTCCTGTAATCTTTTCACGAACAGAGAATACAAAAGTGAACAAATGGTAAAATATAACTGGCTTGTTAAATTCGAAAGCAAAAGACAAAACTGTTTATACGTCTCTTGTTTATTTTGTGTCAGGTTTTACAACTCTATCAAGTACGTCAAAACATCAGAAGTCATCAGAAACATCAGTAGGCAGGAAGTCCTACTATGTTTCCTAAATCCATGGACAATAAAAAATACAGATATAGTTTGAGTTGAGACAAAACGTTGCTTCTGCTCTTATATTATATTTCAATCAAATGTTACGATGCATTTGTAGTGTACACTGAAGCCAGTTTCAATTTGCAGGGATGTCAAAAGTACTTTACAAAAGTACGAGTACATCTCAATTACAGTAACAGAGATCTTGTGCAATAAATTATTTAGCCATTTTGGAGTACTATGCACACCAATGGTGCATGGTTAACTTTGAACCCAGATCAAGGGTTAATAATAATTGAAGTCAGCCCTCAAGTCCTTCTATACCAACGTTAGTTGGTGACGTGGTAATGAATCAGTTACAAGTACTCCGTTTAGCAAAACAGAGTTAATTAAGTGCTAAATCCCAAGCTTGGTTCAAATATTAATTGACATTTGGAAACGTGGTCACTAAGAAGTATACTAAAAGGTTATGAACACAGTTCAGCTGAATGACACTGATGAAAATTATCTTACTTACTCCTCACATAAACAATTGAGACATGAGAATAACCTACAAATACATCTATACCAACAAGTTACTTAACCCTCCAGGAACAAACTAGGAATTATAATATGGTGTGACAGCAAAGAAAAAGCAATGAGAAAAACTTGCAGCAAGCACGAAATGAAAATATGCTGACATCAACATTTCTACAAGTCTGCGCACTGATAGGAAAGCATCCCTAATTGCATGCATGACGCAGATCGAGATCCAGTGAAGTACTTTCAATTGTATTTTCTCGGAGCACCCCATATGACCATATCCTTCTTGTGAATGGAAGACAGGTGGTATAACGGAATTTCCTGCAGAAATAAGGGTTTTCCGTCCAGTTTGCCGTTCAAGTAGCGCGTAGAGACAACACGGCGCTGCAGTGTCTGTTGCCATGCTCTTCGGTTTCTCGAATGTATCTAAAAGACACTTGCAGTACTTCGATGTCAAGGCACAGTATTTCGAGATGTTCGTTAGTTCTGATGCAATTGTCTGTCTGCCTTCCACACGCATTCTCTACCTCTCGGCAGCAAAAGCCGTAGTATCCGTCCGTAGTATCTGTCGGTTTGCATTTCACACATGAACACCTGCACGACGAAAAAACAGCGCTTGTTTCGGCGCTTACACAAGTGCTTGTCCCTGATACATGGAAATTTCACAAACAGTCCACGTTCACGGCACGGTGAGCTACTGCTGAAGACGAATGTGACTCCAACTAATCTCTGGACGAGGAATCTTCTGCTGCGAAGAACACACTTTCCACAACGCTAACGCACGAACAACAGTTCTACGTGAGCGACAGTTCTCGAATGCGGAATTCCAGCGCACTCATGTTCAAGAGGCTCAACATTCTCGACGTAGAAGGTGGTCACAAATGCCCACTGCCATTTTCGTTTTCGCCGGATTAGCTCCCGGAAATGCGCGTATTACATGCGTCCTCGACAGATGGCGCGGGGTGATGCAATTGTTGACAGAGTGCTCGGTTTCCTACTAGGTCCCTGGACATGCAATTATGGAAAATTCGCTTACAGAAAAACTACAGCGATTACAGCGGAGTTCTTTGATATTCGAACTTTTGAAGGTTCAAGCGTTTCGCTGAACATAAAGTTTCGATATGGTTATATTCACTTTTCGGTCATTTTAATAGGTGTTTGAAACAAAAAAATTGAAGAGGTCGACCGGACCACCCTGCCTGATCCGGCGTGGAATCACCCTATATATAATTAGTTTATGACCTGTCTGCTATGGATTTCTTTTTGTATATGTCTGATACTCTGTTTACCTCGATGCCTCATCCTGTGATATAACGCTCACTAAATGTTTTTTTTTTCATTATAAACGTAATTTAATTCAATTACTAGCTCATATAGCTAGTCTACAATTTATATTTTGTTGTGTTGAAGTGTTGTGAAGATGCACAAATGTCATTTCATAATTCTCTAAAATATTGCAGGTGTTGTAAACTGTTGGTTTATGGCTAGTATGCTGTTCCCATTTTTTTAATGTTTGGTCACGTGCACCTTATGCCACATCATTTTCAGGCAGTAGGTGCAATATTCTATAAACACATGCATGTATCTATTATTCTGGGCTCTTTCCTGCAATAAAGTGGAATTATTTGGCGAATTTTTGTTGCATTACGGTTTAGATGCGTGCTACTAACGCTGTGGGAAATACTTCCATGTATTCAGATGTTCTGATTTAAATGAGATAGCGGCGTACGCGGGCTATAGTGAGACGATGAACCCGGTTCAAGTGATGCACTCGTGCTTCTTATTTTTCTTTTGACATTCGCTAGAACTCTTGTATATTGCTTGCCTTGCGCAAGAACGTGCCTCTTATATCTGTTATTCACGTGATGGATGCGTTAGTCTGTGTCATACGATTTTGCAGTGCAGTAGGCCTAGCTATTGTGGCGCACTGTCAATTGCCAAGTCTTTTGGATGAGCAACAAGCTATGCCTATACCATGGATAGCTTTTAAGCGGTAGCATATAAAAGTGAACGGGCTTCCGTCCATATACATGCTTCCTGCACCTATGTGGTACTGCTGACGAGTCTCGGATGATACGAGCTGTTTTTTCATGCCCTGTGAGGTTCATATCATCGAGATCCTGTTGTCGCAGCTGTTCTTTTTTCCTATGAAACAATTTCGCATGGTATGCCGTCTTTGCACAGAGAATTGCACGCCAGAATGCCGCACAGTACGCATCATATCTGGGAACCTTAGGCGCCGCGTGATGTCAGCGTCCCTTGGGCAGGCAATAGCTGCAATGCAAAATTGACAGGCAATCCGATTTTCCGTCTACTGCTCTGGAAACTTCTTTCTGATGCTTTTGGCAATCGGGAACCCCATACCCTTTCCCAGAACAGCCGCCGGAAAACCGCATTGCGGATCATTTCAGAATTGCAGCCGTTGCCTGTACAAGGACCGTCAGGTCACGTGACGTCTACGGTGCTCAGGTTTGACGCATACTATGTGGTATTTTTAGGTGCAGTAAGCGGTATCACAAGGGTAGCCAAACAGCGCATATAGAATAACCGGCATCGAACTCCGCTTAAAATATGGGTAAAAAATTTGACGATTTTTGACCCTTACTATCCGGTTTCTTTGTGAGAGTGTATAAAGGCGAGGGCCTTCACTCTACTTCTGTTATTATTTTTCATACTTTTAAAGCTTGATACGCCTTTTTCGGGACGTCTGCCTTCCCAACCGCACGGGACGTGGGTGCAGCGTCAAAACCAACACGCCGTTTCCCATGTGGTGCGGAACCGGAAACTCCTACCATGCTGTTGCTCGCTCGGCTGCTGCTGTCATCATGAGATATCAAGAGGCTTCTAACGCGCTCGAGCACTCTCTACAAACCGCTTCTCCGTGCAAAATTTTCCTCTCAGCGTACTATGGGGCGCTTTTCAACGTGAAATACGCCCTCCCCTCCCATGAGGTTCCAGCTTTAAGCTGTTGGGTAACACGCACGGGTACTTTTACCAACTTGCTTTATTTCGGACTTACGTGTAAAAGATGCCCATTGCCGCGGATGCATGCGGATGTCCGCAGAGTACTTGCGGTTTCGGATAAAGTATGTATCATTGGGTTGATGGACTAATGGGAGCT
The DNA here is from genome assembly GCF_037126465.1 of Ornithodoros turicata. NCBI lineage: Eukaryota > Metazoa > Arthropoda > Arachnida > Ixodida > Argasidae > Ornithodoros > Ornithodoros turicata. The sequence continues at coordinate 109,396,050 of NC_088201.1, forward strand.
AAAGAAAAGGCTTGTGTTTGCATCCCACAGCTATATATAGCTGTGGGATGCAAACACAAGCCCTGAGAGTTCACGCCAGAGATGCTGCCAATTACAGCATGCTAGCACGAGCTGCATATTTCTGTTGACTAATGCCAGCAGTTGGCGAAAAGTCAGTTAAGTGAAGTAAATTGGGCGTTGTAAAGCTTGTGTTGCGTTCGTACTTCCATGTTTGATTTCTTTATCTATACTACTACGCTATGATTGCGTTATGCGGATCATGAACACGATGTATAAAGTATGTATCATTGCGTTATGGAGATCGGGTGCGGATCAGTTGTGGATATCCACGCGGGGGATCTGTAGCCTTTCTGATGCGGATGAACGAAGCCACAGCATCGAACCAGCACCCGCTATTTTGTTCGCACTGCGCATTGATATTATGTTGATGCTGTCCTCAGTCGGGTACCATCTAGCAACTTTCTCCACCGCAAAAGTGAAGAGGACAAAAGAGTAAAGGACGTGTTCCTGCATTTTTTTTTATTTGCAGTGCGCTAGTGCTTTTTTTAAACACACATCGTTACCGAAACTTCTAGCAAGAAAAAAGAAGAGAGAAAAAGAAAGAAAATAATCAGGCGGCCTTTTGGAGCAGTTTCGGAGGTTTTGGGCGTAGAATTTTCTTTAGTGTCTATTAATTGAATGAAATGCGTTAATTTGTTTTGTTAGTTTAATTATTAATTGAAGTTAATGACGCACTCCGTTTAAGTCATCCTACCCCAAACCGCTCCCCAAAAACGTTACATGGAATTTTCGAGTGTCAGCCACACAAAAATAAGATGAGGTCAAATTCGATCGCGTCTCTCCAATGTTCATCTGCGCAGTCTTACCCTGACATATCATCTGTACCTTATGTCACAGTCTGTTTACGAGTCATACGAATCGGATGCGGTCATGAAAGTCAGCCAGCGCTCCGGATGCCGATCGCAAGGCAAAGGCCTTCCCACAAGTTCTGCTTTCATAATGGACAGCAAATCCCCTGCGCCGACCCTGAAAGCACGTGAACGCCTTCCCAGAAAAAAAAAAAAGAAGAAAAAGCATGTTGAAGGCCCATGCAAGTGGTATTTAGTATGGCTCGAAACCCTGTTTCATATGTAACGCTCTGCGCCAAAAAACTCCCAATCATGATCATCATCATCTGTAACGCTGTCCACCAGGAGTCACCATGCAAAATATTTTCGCTCTGCGGTGTACGGTATTGTCACTGCGCAATAAAATACAAAAGACAGTCGGAGAAAGCAGTCGCGGACGAGAGACACGTAGAGATGTTTGCCGTGCTTCTTTTCTGTATTTTTTCCTTCTCGGCTCACGCGCCACTGATACGTGCTTGAGCTGTGCCGTTTGACGTCACTGGTCACGTGCCGCAGCCCATGATACGTCAGGACGTCTTCTCGTTCGCCGACGCGCTCTTTGCACGTGGAGAGGATTTTTTTTTAAAGGTGTGCGCCTTGCATATAACACGTGCTCTCTAACACGGAGCCTATAAAACAGCTCTGTAAAACAAAGCCTTGTGCGTGCTCTGTAGGTCACCTGCGCTCATCGTTCTTTCGCAGACGCTCATTTTATTCGTTGCGGAGGACGCCGCAGCGAAAAAAAAAAAAAAAAGATTGGGGTGTCGTCCCGGCTCCTTTAAGTTTGTCCCCGAACGCAGTACCGGAAGACCGATTCTATAGGGAAGCTAAATGAAAGGCCACAGAGAGAAGTTACGAATCTGAACATAAGCAGAGAAACAAAAAACAAACAAAAATATTTATAGTATTCACGTGAAAATAGTGAGATAAATTATTTGAAATAAAGTACGACCACATATTGAGAAACTGAGTAAGATACTGAGATGGCCAATAAAACGATTTAAAATACAAAATCTACAGTACGGCACTCAAGGTACGTAGAAGCATTCGTTTAGCAGGCGCGTTATTGCAACGAAACTGTGCACACGCCATCCCTCTGGAGCACGTAGGTAGCACTCGAGTTCGATGGTGTGTACTTAGCGTGTGTAGCATATCCCCCATCCGGGGAAAATACGGAACAGCCGGCGGACCTTCGATAGTCGTTCCCGGCGATATTCCCCTGGGGCCTCATTATTCCCACTTAGCTTCTTTCCCTGTTCCAAAGACAATCACGTTCACTCGTTTCCTGTGCACAATGAGCTCCGCATCGCAACGGCTTTACTACCGGAGTGTTGGTACAGAAATGCTATATTTTCCCCTTGGGGATTCCTGCAATGCAGTAGGAAGTCATGAGACACTAAAGAGCTTTAGGTAACCGTAAGCACGCTCCGTGTTCTTTTCCTCTTGCGGGTTTTCTTAAGGTGGTGGCAGAAAGAGAGTAAGGTAATTGGAGTAGACTTACACGTAAGGAGGTCTATTTGTGTGGCGATACGCTGCACGTGCCGCAGAGTAAGACAGCGGATAATTACGACCACCTGGGGTTCGTTTGACGTGCGCCGGAAATCTCCGACACACGGTGCTGAAAGCAATGTTTACCTCCCCCCCCCCCCATTGCTACCGTCCTCGGCCGGGTTCGAACCCACGATTTTAGCCCAGCAAGCCAATGCGTTACCGACTGAGCTATAGCGAAGCCGAGAGGCGCAGTCTTAGGTGAAACACGTTGATTCGCGCGCTCGGACACCATATCATGGATGGCAGCGTCATTTGAAAAAAAGCTTCTATAGTAGAAAAAAAGCTTATATTTTGGATTTACAGACATTGTGGCCGACGATATTTTGGCACAATTCAAAGGAATTTTCACGCAGAACCTAACGTAGAAGATATAAGTCGTCGCTGGCCGTGAATTTCTTGCTGGATGTGTCGCTCATTCTCGGAACTTGTGGCCTCTCGTTCTTAACAGCCTCCATTACACCGGAGAAGGAGTCGGGGAAAAATACATCATCTCAAGACTCAACTTTCTGGGCTCTGAGTGACAGGTGGGGTAGCAGAGTCATTCCGAGCGAGAGCGGGAGGGCACGGGCGCTCTCAGCGGGGGTGCCTGAGGACCGGGGGCTGTGGAAGCTTATAAGGATGGGTAATAAAGCGAGAAGATAACATGGACTGCCAGGTACACAAAACACAAGCGTAAAAAAAACGGGAAAGCTGTACCTAAGAGGGATGTGAGTTGGAAGACGACAATTCACGTTACGAGCGAACGCTCTTCATCAGCAACCCCCTCGCGGGACGGTACCATGTTGAACATCCTGAACACTGGTGTTCTGCTCCCTTCCTCCTACTTTTTTTTCTGATGGAGAGTCTTCTGATGAAATGTCAACTGTCGTCTTCCCACACTCTTAAAAATGAACTTCAGCACATAGCTCGATCCCAGCCAACCATCATCTCGAATGATATCGCTATCTGCAGGATTTTGTTGAAAACGGAAAGTGTACGGCTTTTTTGTGACACTTATTCTGTTCATAACTCTCGCAAAAAGGCGTACGGCTCCCGTTTCAAACATATCAGGGGCGAGTACATTGTCATTCGGGATGATGGTTGGCTAGCAGCGTGCTATGCGGTGAAGCTATGGTTTTACAGTGCACTCGCTTCCCAATTACGTACACCAGTCGCGGGTTTTTACTCCAGTAAAGCGAGAGCCCCGAAGTATTTTTCCCGAGGGCCGAGGGAGAATTCTCACTGCACAGTTTCAAATGGAATTTTTCACCATTCGTTTCATATTTCACAACTCATTTTTCATTATTTCACTTTTTTCTGTTTGAATTTTTTCTTTGAAGCGCAGGGTATCTATATAACGGAATAAACTACGGTCATCTGTGCGTAGCTTAATATGAATGAGCAAAGTAGCAAGAGGCAAGCCAGCTGGTGGTTACGTGAAGCGGAAAACATCTACTTCAATTGAAGAGAAAACAAACAAGCGACCGAGGACGCGTCAAAGTGTACAAGGAGACTCAAAGCCTCCGTGTCCATTTATGTAGCTTCCATGCCTTTTCTTTTCTCTGTGGCTAGTGTGTAACCACGGGTGTAATTTTTACCTCCACACTTACTTGGACACTGCAGGGAAATCCATACTGCATTATAAAGTGTCGCGTATTTTTTGCTTGTTGCACAGGTACCGCACATATATGACAAGGCGACTTGTCGTGCTACATTACGTATGAGTAGTAAATTTTGCGGACTACATAATTCGCGAATACGAATGGACGCACTTATGGAAAATATTTCGCGGGACGTTAATTTCGCGACAAAATAGCGTGCGGGAAAAGTTATGCGTGTGGGAGTCACCTGCAGGATAAGGCCACCCTCCCATCAATGTTCTTTCTGTTTACATAGCCTACAGTGATCAAGCACTTGCACACACGTTGCGAACATGACATCAGGGGGCTTAATCACTTCCATCGTTCGCGAGCCAACGAGGGGCGGAGCTCTCGTGAACACGAACACGTGACACGTTTCACGTGACGCGTGACGCGCTTTTTTCGTAAACGGGACAAAGGCGTAATCTCTTGCTCGCGTAACGGTGTCGTCTGCCTAACGAATGTGTTCACGTGCTCACAGGCTTCATCGCCTACATGCCTCATGATCTAACGAGGCGTGAGGCACTCGGGAGCTCGAGCACGTGGTGTATGACGCGCTCTTTTCGTTAAAGTGACAGGGGCGTAATCTCTCGGTCCAGTTACGATCAAAGTTGATCGTTTGCCTAACTAGTGGGTCTACCCACTCGTTAGAATGTGAAACATCTTCATTTGGAGATTTGCAGAAACGGAATTTCTACAGAAACGAACATGTATTGCTCCAACACTGTGTACAAAATGACATGCTCCCCCTTTCATCATATTTACACCAGTGGTTACATGAGGACAGCGAGATATTCTCGAGAAGATGCAGATGAAGACGAGAAAGTAGACGAAGTGACAACGACAAGCCATAGACAAACCATAGACAAACCATGCGAGCTATCCAAACAAAATTAAACAACCTCATTGGTCGACAAGATTACAGCCTCGTTGGCAGTTGTAGTTCGTATCTCCCGTGGCTCAGTGGTTAGCGTGCTAGCAATGTCACGTAGAGACTGGGAGGTACCCGGGATCGAATCCCGGTGCCGGCTGTGCTGTCTGGGGTTTTTCCTGGGTTTTCCTCAGACGCTTTCAGACATATGTCGGCACAGTTCCCCTAGAAGTCGGCCCAGGACGCACATTTCCCCAGGGCGTCAGTCGTGACGTTGCCCACATACGTGAGGCCGACAAAGGCAAGCCCTATCACCACCACCACCTGTAGTTCGTTCAGGGCGGTGGCATCACAACACGTAACGGCTCGTTACGAGCACAATAGCCTCAACGAAGAAGCTAAACGAGGAGCAGGGATTGTGCCACAGCAGGGCGTCGATAAGTTTCTTCGTTTCGTTATTCGTAACGACACGCTGACGTTGAAGCTGCCGAAGAAAGATGGCGGAGTGATTCTTCGGTTGGGCGATCACACAAGCAGCTAACTGCGCCCGATGGACGTGATGGCGTCAGGATGCCTTTCAACTGGACGAGACAAATTCTGTAAAGTTCTTCCGTCCGCCAAGAAATGCTTTCCGCACTGTTTGTGAGGGCTTGTGACCGTGTGCTTCACTCCGTCCTGTACTTCACTCCGTCTTCACTCCGTCTTGATAGCTACGGGTGTTGTGATGAACAACAAAGGCGAAATGGATGCATATAGTAGTGTTCGAAGTGTTTTCTTTAATAGTACATTGCGGACATAGTGTTGGTGTAGCAATGAAAGGAAGAGCAAAAGATTATGTGGATTTTCTGATGTCGATTGTCTTGAATAGTTTCATAACATTCTCTTGCTTCGCGCTGCTAACATGGAATTAAAACAGTTCACTGACGTTCTGTTCAAGCTCACTAGAAAACTGTTGCACTGCGAATTTATTTTATTTTGTGCGTGAGGATGCCTTTCAACTGGACCAGATAGATTTTGTAAAGTTGTTCCGTCCGGGAAGAAATGCTGTTCGCACTGTTTATGAAGCCTGACTGTAATGCTGCGCGTTGTACTTCCATGCTTGAAGAAAAAGTTACATAAAGTTAATGAAATAAGTGTACACGTTGAGGAGAACTGGCAGCCTCCTCCTCTTTCTTCTTTTGATACTTCTGATACCACTACGTCTTTCCTTTCTGGTCTCGGACTCCCACGTGAACTAGAACTGAGCACACACTAGTTCTCATATCATACTTAAGACCATTCTCACCCGACACCATCGTCAGGGTAGGAAAATGATTTACAATTTTTTGCGTATAGTTCGACGATTATCCTTACAGTGATGTACATGTTTGTTAGTTATTTTCACACGACTAGCGAGCCATATATTGAGACGGGAAGAAAAAGAAGATGACGAACGGGCCTGGGAACGAACATTGGAACGCAATGAACATGTATGAGAGCACGAGAATGCGAGCTATCGGAACAAATGAAACAGTCCTATTGGTCAGAGAAGATGCAGCCTCGCTGCCAGCCTGCTCTTCGCTCAGGGCGGTAACATCACAACACGTGAGCGCTCGCAACGTGCAAAATAACCACAAAGAAGAAGCTTCACGAGGAGCACAGATTGCGACCACGTAAAGCGTCGATAAAGTTGCTCGTTTCGTTAGCCTGAACGACTCGTTCAGCTGTCTCGTGCCGTTAAGTTGAACGTGTGAAACGATTAAGCCCCCAGGCTCGAAAGCGTATAAAAGACACTGCTGGAATGTCCCATCAATCAAGGAGGCTATCTTGATCGTTTCAGTTAATCACACAGATCGCACAACAGACGATAAAAAAAGCGATGGTCGATGCGGATGAAGTTATTATAAACGCAGCCACTATCGACGTCCGAACAAAGCACAACGTTCACCTGCGTGAGGATACGTACTGCTGCCTTTCAAATAACATGGGAAACGCTCTCTATGTACACTTTTTAGCGACCATATCAACCACATCTCGCAGAGCTTGTCATTAACAAAAACAGAGGCAGGCATAACCGCCGATTACCGACACCATGATCCGTAACCACCTGCAGCAGCACCAGCGCCGCCTGAACTTTTCTTCCGCTAACAACCTCATAATCGAAAAACAAACGGGAGCCTTCCTCTTCGCAGTTCTGTCGGCTGCTACTTCTCCCTACCCTCAACCATCTCATGACGATGTCAGTAGTGCGCATGCGTTGTGGTCAACCGTTTGGTCAACCGCTCTTCATAGCCGGAGAAATTACGTGATCGATTTAAACCCGACGTAACTAAACCAATGGTTCAAGTCGGCTGGTGAATACGGACTGAAATGTGTTGTCGTGACACACGTCAGCTCGGGATACATCGCCATAACATCCTCCGAGATAACGGGAAGTGGGTCCCTAACCGGAGAATCTACGTCACCTTCTGCATCCACCCTGTCGTCCCAGGCAGAGTGTGGGCAGAGTGTGTGTGTGGTTACGGTACGCCAGTTCAACTGTTGTCCAGTCCTATACCTTGCGACAAGCCCCACCATAGCTTTGTACGAAGACTGGGATATCTCATCGGGGAATTTTCGGTTGGAACGAAAGGCATATGAAACAAGCCACTGCTGTTACACATGGACGAGACACATGAATCTTTATATCTCCGCTGGACACTGTGACAGTGCATGACCGCGGTATTCAAACACTTGCACGAGCTCCACAAAAGCTTGTCTTTGACTCCTGCAGGAGGGGATTATAAAAGGAGGACAAATAGGTTGTCACAAATAGCTCTCTTTGCTGATATTACGATTCACTTTCCCGACGGTTTACCTAGAACGACAAGTTAAAGCACGGCAAAGATTTCGGGTAGATATCAGATTTTACCCGAACTCTTGAAAACTTGTTCGGGGGGAAGGGGTTCAGATTGGGTTTAACACGGAAACGAAGAACCCTATAATGAGGTAGATAGTCTCGTTACTCGTCTTCTGGCCAGACCGCGAGCCCTCTTTTATTCGTTCTTTTTTTTTTTTTTTTTAGTCGCATCGTCTGTCATAGAAGTTTCCTCAACTCTGTTTCATTGGTTTGCTGGTCGAGTCACTCTGTGTGAACCGTTCGTAGAACTTTTTGCACGTTGCCTCCAGGAAGGCATGTTCCCAAATCGGTGACCTGGAGATGGACACTGATTCGCAGTTTGTGGGACTGTTTTGAGCAGGTTCCTCAACGCAAAGTGCATTGCAGCAGTGAAGAACTTCTACATTTGTCGGACTTTTTCCTGCACTTGTCGCTGCAAATTCATTGACATTCCATGGATGACTAAGGGGACAATCGATGAATCTGTGAGACTGGAATCTGCCATCTGTAACAGTCTTCTCTTTTCGAACAAGTACTCCAGGGGGCTTCCTGATTTGTACTTGAAGCGGATAGCACGATCCCATCTGTCTACGGCGTTTTTTTTTAAATGAGTCAAAGGAGCTCTTTTTCCATAACTCCCAGGCATCTGTAGCATGGTCCGAGATCCTTAGTTCATACCACGGTTTGGCCAGCTTTTCGGCGGCAGCAGCGGCAACTTGTGTATCACGAAATCTGATGTATGTTTCCACGTTTTAACAGATACTGCTTTCCCACATTTTTGGACGGAGAGAAGAACGGGTTCACTCGCGTACACCATCACACAGTTATCTGCCCTTCACTGATTGGACGGCTGGCTCTGGCATCATCGGATGAACGTCTCAAATACAAGCGTCTTCCACTACAACGGCATTTCGGCTGCAGCAGCGGCAACTTGTGTATCACGAAATCTGATGTATGTTTCCACATTTTAACAGGTTGGTAGCGAAGCTCCTGTACTGTACTTCCTTGTATTATTTTGGCTGCTGCTGCCAGAAAAGCCCCATCACTGTTTTGTGCCAGTGTTCCAGTGTGCCATTTTAATCATGTCGGCAAAAGAAATTTCGAAAATGTTGGAGGAATTCAAGAAAGAAATGAAACAGGACCTTAGAGAAATGAAGGAATCTGTTCTTCGTGATGTGAGGAAAGACATAAGAGAGATGACATAAGAGACATAAGATGACATAAGACATAAGAGAGAGACATAAGAGAGTCGCTCGAATTTTTCAGTGCAAAATACGACGAGCTAAATGTAAAAATCAACTCTCTCGAAAAGGAAAACTCTGAATGGAGATCAAGCTACTACCAACTTGAACGAGACCACGAAGCCTTGAAAAACGCACTTGCGACAAACAAGGATCAAATAGTGCAACTGGAGCAGTACTCCAGAAACCATAATGTTGAAATCAAGGGCATTCCCAAGATAGAAAATGAGACCACAATAGACCTGGTAATGAAGATTGCTGAAGTAACGGGGGTCGATGTCAATCGATCAGACATCGAAGCCGCTTGTCATCGCTTGTACCGCTTGTCATCGCGTGCCCACGTTTCGGAGTGGTCCAGAAAACATTGTCGTAAAGTTTCAAAGACGAGCCAAAAGAGATTTATTTCTGTTGAAATCCAAAACTGCTCGCATAACTTGCTCAAATATTGGCCTTCAAGACGGTGATAATGTTTACGTTACTGAACATCTGTGTCCAACGTTGAAACGTCTTCTTCGTAAAACAATTATGAAAAAGAAGGAACGAAAATCGTTATCTGCATGGAGCCACAATGGAAAAATTTTCGTTTGTAAAAGCGAAAGTGCTCAACCTGTTCAAATAAAAAAATGAGGACAAACTCGGCAACACTTAAGGTGTCGCAATCCGCATGTGTCATCGCCCCCCTTATCTTTCCTTAAAGGTCAGCTCTGGAGGAAACTCACTGCCACAGGTTACAACAAAAACTAGCAGGCACAAAGATTGATGCCTACTGAATGTACTTCCAAAATAGTTTGGCCCAATACCCTGTATTTACTGCGAAATTTGTTTTTTGGTTTGCCGTTAGATCGTCTGCTTGAACAGCTGACGTGACGCTCAGCTTTCGCTTTGGCTCTTCTTGGCTTGTTTACTGACCCGCAGTTTCGCGATCGCCAGCAATCATCACTCGTCAGGCAGAAAGCGAAATCGAGAGTCGCTTGTACGTACGGGCACCATTCTCTGCCTCTTAATTTGATCATCTTTGTACTCCGGTTAGTCAGTACACACAACCTCGTCTAAGTTGTCACTTTGTGAGAGATACAGCGTGACTGAATTGTGAGAATGCCGTGCTTCTCGCAGTACGAGCAGGTACGCTACTAACAAAGATGTTTCGTGCCAAGTTCCCAGTTGATTTTTTGCGTGATTGAGTGGTACGAAACCAGTGGTTGAGTGCTCTGACCTTATCAAGGCAACTGCCGTGTGTGCTCGAAGCATTTTGCATCAGAATGTTACGAGGTCGTTCACCTGACGGCCGATTTGGACTGTAATAGTCGCTGAAAAGGGATCCGGCACCTGCCTCGTCCAACGACAACAAAGAGGATAGCACCAAAGGACCGAAGTGGCGGGTAAGTGTCCGCACGAACTTGCACTATGGCTTGCACACAATGTGAACATGTGAACGACAAATATGGGGCTGCTAAGCACTATAGTCCGCGGTTGTATGTAAAACTACGCGGTTTCTCAGAGAAGCTGGTTGAGAAATTACATGAGTTTGGAGAAGTCTCAGCTTGGGCACAGGGAAGACAAAACAGTCACAGCAGCTGAAATCAGCAACAACTTAGGAGTTCCTGTTTTGAGACACTCTGTGTCTGTCTGGACTTCTGTGTGATCACACTCAGCCTTTTCCCAACCATGGAACTACCCCATATCCTGCATACATGGTAGCATATTGTTGTTCCTCTTTAAAAGCCAAGCTGTGTCTGTGAGTGCTGTGTATTCAAGTTGTAATGTAAAGTTATTACGTGCCAAAAATTACATTGTGCCCTTCAATACTAATGAAGTTGACTCCAGCAAAAGAGTACCTTGACCAGCAAGGGATGACGGTCAGCATGCTCATCACAGATTGGCCGAAATAGGTGAAGTCATGAGAAACACTCATCTATCTGTGAATCATCGTTTTGACACATGGCACGTTGCAAGAGGGCCACATTTGCTTTGTAGCACACCGTCATAACACATGTGTATGCTGTCCATTGGTTGACAACATACAGCTGGGGGCAAGCTATGCTGTTAACATTGTTGGTCACATTTTGTAGCTTAAATATGCAGATGCTTTTTGCACATTTCCTAACAATATTAGTCTTAACAGGTATAATTATAATTTCTGCTTCTCCTTGCTCAGGCCCCACGAAAAGGTACATACAGCAGCGCTGGTGAACCAACGTCTGGTGCTACAATAATGGTGCCACAGTATCGTGAACATGCACATGGACAAGCAATGATAATGGAAACCTGGTTCCGGTAAAATGGCTCGTGATACTCTGGCATATCATGAATATTTGGATCATAACGTTGCTTCACATATTCATGAGCATCAAGGTCACCATGCAAGTGATCCAGTGGGCCAGGCTGCGACATCAACATGCAGTCGTCTAATCCACTGATCTTCTGTGTACAGGTTTTATCGCTGCTTGCTGCGCAAGATGCGCTAGCGTTTTTTCCGAAACTCGGGGCCGTACCTGTTCCACTGATAAACCAGACAGTGCCGTGCCACGTGTGGACTGAACCAGCTCTTTTACGCACGTGTTTTTCACAACCCATGTGGTCTTCTACGTCACCGTCAACAGCGCCAGTGCATCAGTTTAAACGGCTGTCTTTCGAAGCATCAGCCAGTGGGCCAGGCTGCGACATCAACATGCAGTCGTCTAATCCACTGATCTTCTGTGTACAGGTTTGTAAACGCCGCCTTGACTATTGTTATAGATCCATTTTTGGTGTTGCTGCCTAGCCCCAGAGTGTTGATCGCTCTTTACTGTGAGATTGTTGACACTACGATGCTTGTACTACTTCAGTCAGGGGATGGCGAACTTAACCCAGGCCCTTTCACTGATGAACAAATTAGTTCCCTGATGTCCTCACTTCAGCGCCTTGAAGCTGGTCAGTGTACTATGTTAAAAGATATGAAAGACATTAAGGCCGATCTGAGGGCAACCGAGAACGAAGTTGCTGCATTATCATGTAGAGTTGAGTCAATAGAAACCAAGATTGCTTCATTCGGAAATCTTCACGAGTCAATGAACAATGTAAAGAAAACAACAGAAATCGTATCTGCCGGCGGATCTTCTTAACCGACAAATTGACGCCTTCCAGAACAGAATGCGACGCACCAACTTGGTTTTCCACGGGATCCAAGATGATCAAAATGAATCCTGGGCGCAGTCTGAGACAAACATCATCAACGTCTGTGAGCAAAACCTCGGGAAAACCGTCCGATAATTTAACCGACCGATCATTGCCAAATTCACATCTTTCAAAAATAAAGAAGAAATTCTTAGTCAAGGTCATTTGTTCAAGAATAGTCAGTATTCCGTGAGTGGCGACTATTCGCTCAAAGTCCGAACTCCCCGTCAGCATCTTATCCAATATGCCAAAGCGCAAGGGAAACCATATAAGATTAGTTTCGACAAGCTGCTAATAGAGTGAAAGATGTTCTAGTACGACGCCGATCTTGGGACTGTTGCTGCACGTTCTAACAGATAGCCGGGCGTGCCTAACATTCCCACGGCCAAACCTTCTCCCCCCTCCATCCTGTACACTAATATTCATAGCATTCTTGGCAAGAGGGATCACCTTGAATATCTGGTCTTATCCACTTGTTCCGATATTGTTGTTCTCACCGAAACATGGTTGAAGTCCGACGTAAATAACTCCGAGATAATGCCGTCTTTGACTCATGTCACTTACTATCGTAAAGACAGAGGTGGGAGAAGGGGTGGGGGAGCGCTCATGGCCGTAAGAAAAATTTTTCTTCATATCTGATACCAGTCTTGTCTGATCTTGAGATTGTCTGGGTGTGTGTACAGTGCGGGCCCACAAATGTACTGTTGGGAGTATGTTACCGCCCGCCGTATGATGTCAACAGATTTTGTAAGTGAACTGTCTCTTCCCAAGCAGCACAATGTACTGAAAGTCGAGTGCAATAGGGGTGGGCGGTATGTGTCTTATCAATGTTTTGAGTTTCAGGAGTCTGTTCAAGGCCTTCCACCTACCCGTCCACCCCTATTGCACTCGACTTTCAGTACATTTTGCTGCTTGGGTTGTTATATCTGATATTGCTATATGCGCTTTCCTAAACACAAACTCGTGCTTCTTGGAGATTTTAACATTACTGGTGTCGACTAGAATATACCTTGTGTCATGCCCGGTTGTTCCACCCTTGCTAGAGATTTTGACAATTTGTGTTTGGATTTTCATCTTCACCAAATCATATCGCACGGCGTCGGGAAAGTGGCGTTCCCATCACCCGACGGGTGAAACCTGTCGCAATAGCCCGCTCTCACCCTTGGCTGGGTCACCGTGAGAGTTGAGACCCCTGCGTAGAACTGTGCGCGGCATTCCCGTGTCGGAGGAAAAGGGAGACCTGGTGGTTGAGTCAACGCTGAGGTTGTGTGGACCCCTTGGGGCCCCTCAGGGAAGACAACACACCCCTTTGGCCCCAGCCTCTCCTAGACGGGCGGCCCTGGAGGGTCCGTCCAGGGTCATCCAGTTCAGTTGCCACCCCGTTTTTTCCAGCCTATTCTCCCCCTTTTTTTTCCCCTCTCATCTACTTCCTCTACTCTTTTTCTTTATTCTCCTGGTGGTGGCAAGGACCAACCTAGGGGCAGTGTCTTCCATCCTTGAGACTTCACTCCACTTGGGTTCTCGCCTAAGTACTGACGTGTCGAACACGTCCCCTTGGTTGGACTCGATGGTTGGTGGTACAACGCGCGTTCTGAATATTTCTTTACACTCTTATGGGTACTCAAAATCAAAACAAAAGACATGATCGGCCCCCGAAAGGGAGCCGTACCGAGGAGATAGTGAAAATCGACTTAAAACACATAGAACGCTCCCTGACAGAGCTGCCCTTCCCGAGGTATCTAATTGTTCATTCAACAAACGACGAAAAACCCTTGAGCAAAATATCGCCATTCCTGATTGCAAAGTCCATTGACGCTGCATTAGGAAAATCGTACCCAGCAAAAAAGCTGATGTCGGGTGATTTGCAAGTAAAAATCGAAACAAAGAGACAGAGTGATGTGCTACTAGCTATGAAAGACATTGCCGGAGCGCCAGTATGTGTTACGCCCCACCGTCAGTTGAACACTGTAAAGGGCGTAATCTCAGAAGATGACCTCCTGACCAGTTCTGAAAGCGAAATCGTGGAAGGTCTGTCAACACAAGGAGTGGTTGCTGCGCAGCGAAAAAAAATTCGCAGGGATGGCAATGAAATCTTGACCAAACATATCATATTGTCTTTTTGTCTTCATACTCTACCAACGACTATAAATGCAGGATACATAGAATGTCGAGTTAGGCCATATATTCCAAACCCTCGTCGGTGTTTTAAATGTCAACGGTTCGGACATGGCTCGCAAACTTGCCGAGGTGAGGCTACATGCCTGAAATGCGCGGGAAAGGGACCACTCTTATGAAACTTGCAATAACGCAGTAAAGTGCATGAACTGTTCAGGGGACCACCTTGTATACTCGCGATCGAAGCGAAGCAGATCATTAAGCTGAAAACAGTCCAGAACATATCATACAAAGCCGCAAAGGCTCAGTTCGACTTCGGGAGAACAGGTACTTACTCGGAGGCAGTGCTCAGGGGGATGGCACTGCCCTCGACGTCCGTTGGAAATCAGACCTCGATGGGGTCTGCGTCCCAGCCTACCATCTCCCAAAACACAAGACGCGTTGCACGGACACCAAAGCTGGTGGCCGTTGCGTGCCAAACAGATTTCGGTAGTCTCGGGGGACTATCTCCGATAACTTTAGACGTTCCCTCTTCTGACGGTGGTAGCACAGTCACAGAGGGAATAAACCAGCAACCTATGGAGCTGTCGGATGCCGATGAGCGAGAGTCGCTTAAAGTGGCACGAGACGTGTCTAGCGTACCTCTCCGATCCGACGCTCCAAAAGGCAAGGGCTCTAAAGGCAGAGGAAAAACAGGTGAACCCTCCATGTAGTTAAAAGGAGTGGCGACCTTTTGTTGTAAAATTATACATTCAATTATGGTCATCTCATTTACACAATGGAATTGTCGAGGCATGCGGAGTAATCTGGAGGATATATATAAAATAACTGAAAAGAATAGTACCGTTGCTATGTGTCTTCAGGAAACCTTTCTTAGTGGGCAGAGTAAAAACCCTTTCAAGTATTTTAACCTTTTTTCAAAAACGAGGATGAATTCAATGCGACCAGCAGGAGGGTTTGCAATACTGACAAAAAAGGTTTTGCCAGCTGTGGAAATTCCTTTGGTGACAGATTTTGAAGCAGTAGCGGTGCAGATATGCGTGGACAGAGTTCTGACCCTCTGTTTATTATACATACCTCCAAACTTTGCCCTCGAACCTGAGGATTTGGAGCGCCTTGTGTCGCAGCTGCCACGTCCTTTTATAATACTGGGTGATCTCAATGCAAATAATCCTCTTTGGGGCAGCGACCGAGCTGATACGCGTGGCAAGATTATTGAGAGCATGAGGCATAACCACTCCCTATGTGTCCTAAACTCTGGAACACCCACATAGTATAACGTAACACACCGTAGTTCTTCTTGTCTAGATGTGTCGCTGTGCTCAGCGTCAGTGTACCAATATCTCGAGTGGTCAGTGGAGGATTATCCATATGGAAGTGACCATTTTCCAACCAACCTGAAATATATGTCTACCAATAGCTCACTCCCCAGACGACCACGACGATGGAAACTGTCCCAAGCAGATTGGGCAGCATTTCAGGATGCATGCAAACTAGAACCACTATCGTCCAACGACGTGGCAATCGACAAAGTAAACCAAAATATAGTAGCATCAATACTAAATGCTGCTGAGAAAAAACATTCCAAAGACGTCGACATTCTTGTCCAAGCGACCCAAACCATGGTGGACAGATGAATGCAAGATGTCATTTAGAGCGCAGACGAAAGCTTGGGGAAAATTCCGTAGATGTCCCACGCAAGACAATGTAATAGATTTTAAGCGGGAGCGTGCGGCAGCAAGACGGATTCAACGACAGGCAAAAACGAGATCTTGGCGCGAATTTCTCACGTCCGTTAACTGTAAGACATCTTCCAAAGTGGTATGGGACAGACTAAATAAAATACAGGGTGACTATCGAGGCTTCACGATACCCCTGATACATGTCAATGGGGTCCCCTGTAAAAGTCTTCAAGAACAGGCGAACGCCTTAGGAGAACATTTCGAGCACGTATCCAGCTCGGCACACTACAGCCCTAACTTTGTAAAATACAAAAATACTGAAGAACGGAAAAAAATTACTACTACATTTTCTGGTTATGAACCATACAATACAGACTACACCTGGGAAGAACTTCAGCAAGCTTTGCGTGCAGCTAAAGAAAACGGCACCAGGACCAGACTTAATACATACTGAAATGATAAAACATCTCTCAGCTGAATCACAGAGATCACTATTAAACTTCTTTAATCGGGTGTGGAGAGAGGGAGAGCTCCCAGCAGGATGGAAGGAAGCTATCATTGTTCCTATTCTTAAACCAGGGAAAGAACCGTCATCACCTAGTAGTTACAGACCAATTGCGCTGACCAGCTGTATCGCGAAGATCATGGAGCGAATGGTTAATAACCGTTTAACATACATACTAGAAAGCAAAGGTGTTCTCGACAAATATCAGTGTGGCTTTCGGAAATGCCGTTCTACAACAGACCACTTAATCCGCTTGGAAACGCAAATTCGCGAGGCGTTTTTACAGAAACAATACTGCATCTCTGTATTCTTTGACTTGAAAAGAGCTTATGACACTGTCTGGAAATATGGCATAATATGGGATCTCGAGCGGAATGGATTTCGTAGCCGCATAATCAAGTTCATACAAAGCTTTTTGCGGGATCGGGTATTTCGAGTCCGATTAGGAGATGTTTACTCTCGTCACTTTATCCAAGAGAACGGAGTTCCGCAAGGGTGTATCCTTAGTGTCACCCTTTTCATAATGAATCTATATCTGAGGTCATTCCCCACAGCATTCCGTATTCATTATACGTGGATGATATCCAACTATCATATAGCTCGGTCAATCTTCGAATGGCACAGAGAGAATTACAAGTCGCAATAAATAAACTTTGTGGTTGGGCGGACCAAAACGGTTTTCACTTTTCTACTGAAAAAAACACATGTGTCGTTTTCTCCCGAAAACGCGGGCTCTTTTCAAACCTCGAACTTTAGCTGAATGGGCATGACCTACCAGTTCGAAAGGAACACAAATTTCTTGGGTTGATTTTTGATCAAAAGCTCACGTTTATTCCACATATTAAACACCTCAAACAGAAATGCAGCAAGGCCCTCAATCTCATGAAAGTATTATCTCATAAGTCATGGAGAGCCGACAGAGAAACTCTCATAAGAATATACGAGTGTACTGTACGATCCACTCTTGACTACGCAGCTGCTGTTTATGGGTCAGCTAGCACTAGTGCGTTGAAAATTCTCGATCCCATACAAAACGAGTCACTGCGCCTGGCAACAGGAGCATACCGCACTTCGCCAGTGGAAAGCCTGTATGTGGAGACAGGCATTTGCAGCCTAAGCAAAAGAAGGCTATTTCTCTCCTTCACATACGCAGCAAAAATAAAGTGCCAAACGAATAACCCTGCGTACAGCTGTATTACAGAGGCCAGGCACAAACAACTCTTTGAAAACAAAGCCAGTGCAGTCCCACCAATAAGCATGCGTCTAGAACAGGAAGCCCACAGATTGAACTTCAGTGATTTTCAGAATCCGCTATTCAGTGTAGTGGATAGTTCCCCACCGTGGGAGAAGAAAAAGGTTCAGTGTAATCTCATGCTGAGAAAGTTCGACAAGAAGGTGATTAACCCACTGATAATAAAACAAGAATTTCTGCAGATCAAAGAGAGGTTTGACAAACATGAGGAGTTCTATACTGACGGCACAAAATGCATGTGTGGAGTTGCATGTGCTTTTGTTGGAAATACAATTAGGAAACGGCAGAAATTAAATATGCATTCTAGTATCCTTACTGCGGAGTTATACGCAATAAAAATGGTTGTTGATCACATTCAGGAGCATGGAATCCAAAACTCAGTTATATACTCAGACTCATTGAGCTCACTCCTGGCTGTAGCATCTGATGAACAAAAAAACAATTATCTAGCGCGACACATCCAAAACGCGATATCCGCGCTTTCAACGACCGGACATACTGTCCAACTCATGTGGATCCCAAGCCATAGTGGGATAGAAGGAAATGAACTTGCAGATCGTGAAGGCTGCACGAGCACTGCATAGTGAACCAACTGAACGGAGGATTTTGTTGCATGACTTCCGAACAGTAGTACGTAGGGTTATACATTCCGATTGGCAACCTAGATGGAATGAACAGAGCGGAAACAAGCTCCATATGATAAAGCCTGAGCTCATAAACAGAAATTGCGGCATAAGCGCGGACCGCAGAGAAACAGTGGTCCACTGTAGACTGCGCATTGGTCATACGCACCTCACCCATGCACACTTGCTTATGGGAGAAGACCCACCCATTTGTGAGTTCTGCGGAGAGGTCGTCACAGTTCTTCACCTTCTATCATAGCTGGGTGAACTCACTCATGAGGGCCCTCATGAGTGCCCCTCACCCTCACCTCACGCCTTTGAGGTGAGGGTGAGTGAGGGCAAGCCCGCGATCAGGCAATCCGTGAGTGCACTCATGAGGTTCTTACCCTCATGAGGTCTCCTGTGAGTGCACTCATGAGGTTTTGCCCCTCATGAGACCTCCTGTGAGTGCACTCATGAGGTCTGAGGGGCGCCAGGTCTGTGTGAGTGAAGTCACTGGTGAGGCCTGAGGGGTGTGGGGTCAGTATGAGTGCATTCAGAAATTAGGTTAAATGACGCTTACGAGACGTGGGCAAATTATGAAGGCACTAGTGATATGGTTCCAGCGATCCAGCTACCGGCAGAGTGCACTTTAAAGGTCTGGTGTTCCCGTTTTTAGCAATTTCGTCTACGTCGCGCTGGGAACACAGCCAAGCGCCCTGAACTGACGGATTAATTGGTGATATGGTTCCAGCGACCTAACTACACGCAGTGTGCACTTTGAAGGGCTGATGTGCCCGTTTTTAGCAATTTCGTCTACGTCGCGCTGGCAACACAGCAAAGCGTCCTGAGCTAACGGATTAGTTGGTGATATGGTTCCATCGACCCACCTACACGCAGTGTGCACTTTAAAGGGCTGGTGTGCCCGTTTTTAGCAGTTTCGTATATGTCGCGCTGAGAACAGAGCAAAGCGTCTTGGCTGACTGATTACTTGGCGACATGGTTCCAGCGACCCACCTACCGGCAGGGTTCACTTTAAAGGGCTGGTGTGCCCGTTTTTAGCAATTTCGTCTACGTCGCTCTGGGAACACAGCGACGCGTCCTGAGCTGACTAATTATTTGGTGATACGGTTCCAGCTACTCGACTACACGCAGGGTGCACTTTAAAGGGCTGGTGTGCACGTTTTTCCCAATTTCGTCTATGTCGCGCTGGGAACACAGCAAAGCCTCCTGAGCTGATTGATTACTTGGTGATATGGTTCCATCGACCCACCTACACGCAGTGTGCACTTTAAAGGGCTGGTGTGCCCGTTTTTAGCAGTTTCGTATATGTCGCGCTGGGAAAGAGCAAAGCGTCTTGGCTGCCTGATTACTTGGTGACATGGTTCCAGCGATCCAACTACCTGCAGGGTACACTTTAAAGGGCTGATGTGCACGTTTTTAGCAATTTCGCTGGAACCATATCGCTAAGTAATCAGTCAGCTCAGGACGCTTTGCTGTGTTCCCAGCGCGACATTAGCTAAATTTGTAAAAACGTGCACACCAGCCCTTTAAAGTGCACCCTGCCTGTAGTTGGGTCGCTGGAACCATATCGCTAAGTAATCAGTCAGCTCAGGACGCTTTGCTGTGTTCCCAGCGCAACATAGACGAAATTGGTAAAAACGTGCACACCAGCCGTTTAAAGTGCACCCTCCCGGTAGTTGGGTCGCTGGAACCATATCGCCAAGTAATCAGTCAGCTCAGGACGTTTTGCTGTGTTTCCAGCGCAACATAGACGAAATTTGTAAAAACGTGCACACCAGCCCTTTAAAGTGCACCCTGCCTGTAGTTGGGTCGCTGGAACCATATCGCCAAGTAATCAGTCAGCTCAGGACGCTGTGCTGTGTTCCCAGCGCGACAGAGACTAAATTTGTAAAAACGTGCACACCAGCCCTTTAAAGTGCACCCTGCCTGTAGTTGGGTCGCTGGAACCATATCGCCAAGTAATCAGTCAGCTCAGGACGCTTTGCTGTGTTCCCAGCGCGACATAGACTAAATTTGTAAAAACGTGCACACCAGCCCTTTAAAGTGCACCCTGCCTGTAGTTGGGTCGCTGGAACCATATCGCTAAGTAATCAGTCAGCTCAGGACGCTTTGCTGTGTTCCCAGCGCAACATAGACGAAATTGGTAAAAACGTGCACACCAGCCGTTTAAAGTGCACCCTCCCGGTAGTTGGGTCGCTGGAACCATATCGCCAAGTAATCAGTCAGCTCAGGACGTTTTGCTGTGTTTCCAGCGCGACACAGACTGAATTACTAAAAACGTGCACACCAGCCCTTTCAAGTGCACCCTGCCTGTAGTTGGGTCGCTGGAACCATATCGCCAAGTAATCAGTCAGCTCAGGACGCTGTGCTGTGTTCCCAGCGCGACAGAGACTAAATTTGTAAAAACGTGCACACCAGCCCTTTAAAGTGCACCCTGCCTGTAGTTGGGTCGCTGGAACCATATCGCCAAGTAATCAGTCAGCTCAGGACGCTTTGCTGTGTTCCCAGCGCGACATAGACTAAATTTGTAAAAACGTGCACACCAGCCCTTTAAAGTGCACCCTGCCTGTAGTTGGGTCGCTGGAACCCTATCGCCAAGTAATCAGTCAGCTCAGGACGCTTTGCTGTGTTCCCAGCGCGACGTAGACGAAATTGCTAAATACGTGCACACCAGCCCTTTAAAGTGTACACAGCCAGTGGTTGTGTCGCTGGAACGACATCATGCGTCATTTGACCTCATTTCTGAATGCCCTCATACTGACCTCACATACCTCAGGCCTCACCAGTGACTTCACTCACAGAGACCTGGCGCCCCTCAGACCTCATGAGTGCACTCACAGGAGACATTATGAGGGTAAGACCCTCAGGGCTTGCGTTTGTGAGTGCCGTGAGGGTGAGGGCGAGTGAGGGCCTGTGCTCGTGAGGGCGGTGAGGGTGAGGGCGATTGAGGTCATGTGTCTGTGAGGGCCGTGAGGGTGAGGGTGAGTGAGGGCCTGTGCTCGTGAGGGTGGTGAGGGTGAGGGCGATTGAGGGCATGTGCCCGTGAGGGCCGTGAGGGTGAGGGCGAGTGAGGTTTCACCAAAATGCCCACCTATGCCTTCTATTGGTATGTCCTGCGTATCAGCAGCTTAGACGAAGACACTTCAAAAACTTGTACGATTTGTGCATTCCGCTCCACTTGAGGTTACTTGTGGGAGATGAACCACTGGTCGCTTTTAATGCGGTGTTGGCTTTTTTGAAAGACATTAAGCTCCTGCAGTTTATTTCGCAACATAGGTTGCTGGAGCAGGGCTGTAAACCCTCGCACGAGTGTGCCCCGAAGTCCAGAAGGACAGAGGAATATAGGTGACTCCCTCGCCGGGGGCACCCTCGGAATCCCTCTGGTTAGGGTTCGGTGAGCCCCTCGCCAGATGTTCCTCCGAAGTTTCACAATGAAACAGAGGAATATTGGTGACTCCCTCGACATGTTATATTCATACACACCCATATACTTTATTAAACCACAGATCATCTTCTATGTACATTACACATCACCCCATACTAACTTTGCTGCGACCTGCCCACACGTTTGGCACCATTCGGCCGGTAGCGAGCTGGGTTGTCCTTACCCAGTGTCACAATGATGTGGGCTCTGGAGCATGATGAGAACATACACAGTCTCAGATCTGACAATGGGCATAGGAAATTCATAGTCTCTGATAATGCAAATACCTGACTGAACTGGACCTAATGTAGAGTAACTCAACAAAATTATCCGGCGCAGCATGATCTTTGATATCCTTGCGCCAGTAAACTCAAATCAAATCAAAAACCAAATCATATCGTCCCCAACCAGGGTCACAGACAGCACTGCACATATTTTAGATTTGGTGTTGTCCCCAGTACCAGATATTGTTAGTTCCGTTACATGCATGACCGGTATCAGCGACCACAATGTCATTCACTTTAATAGACGTTCTGAAACACTGAAGTGTCGTACCACCAAGAAGGTGATTCGATTATACGACTGTGCCAACTTCACTTCCATAAACGATGCTCTTTCTTCATCTCTTCAGCCAATTTCTTCTAAGCCAGCCATTTCGCTCTGTCGAAGAGAATTGGCTCTTCTATAAGTCACTGTGGTCCAGCCTCGTTGAGAGGTACGTGCCGTCTATGTCGATTATAAGTTCTTCCTGCGCCTCATGGTACAACAACTCCATCAAAACATTACTGAATAAGAAAAAAGAGTTGTTCAGAAGAGCGAAAACTAGGAATTCCGCCGTGTTGTGGGAAAGGTATATTTCATGTGCCGAGCCCTACAAGCACGCAGTCAGAGATGCGAAACGCAAGTTCTTTTCCTGCAACCTTCCGAAGCTCCTTGTTCAGAATCCCCCAAAA
Organism: Ornithodoros turicata; assembly: GCF_037126465.1. Lineage (NCBI taxonomy): Eukaryota > Metazoa > Arthropoda > Arachnida > Ixodida > Argasidae > Ornithodoros > Ornithodoros turicata. Next base: position 109,418,786 of record NC_088201.1, read on the forward strand.
TTTTGGTCCACTACAAATCCAGCCAGAGCTAACAATAATGGGACATTACTTCACGAGGGAAGGGGCCCTGTCCCGCCTAACCAGTGCGCAAAATTGCTTGGCTATACTTTCGCGCAGGCCTTTTCAACAGAAAGTCCGTCTGACATACTAAGCTGTCCACCTTTGTCTTGTCCCCCAATGGAGCCGATCCTCATATCTGAAAGCGGTGTCCTAAAGCTAATCGATTAGATTCGCATTTCTTCGTCATGTGGTTTCGACGGCATCAACAGTACAATTTTAAAGGGCACTAGGATCATATCTAATCATATCTTCCTATCTAACTGCTATCTTCCGGCAGTCGTTATCTTCTGCTGTCGTCCCGGAAAACTGGCGGGTGGGTAAAGTCATCCCTATCTACAAGAAAGGTGACAAGCACGACGCTAACAATGATCGTCCAATATCACTAACGAGTGTCCCATCTAAAATTCTAGAACATATAATACATTCAAACATAATGTCCTTTCTCGAGTCTAATGGCCTCATTTCGCCCTGTCAACATGGCTTCCGCAAACATTTTTCCTGCGAAACCCAACTCGCCTGGCTCATTCACGATATTCATACTAATCTGGACAACAGACTTCAGACAGACGTCATATTCCTTGATTTCTCTCGTGCCTTCGACCAGGTTCCTCATGGCCGACTAATGACCTAGCTGCTGAGCTTTAATATTGATTCCACGACGTCATCGCACGTCTTGGATTTCTGCATTCCTGAGTTCGCGTTCGTAGTTTGTTTTCGCCAATAACGCAGCCTCATATGCCCACCCAGTCTCTTCCGGTGTACCGCAAGGTACCGTGATAGGACCTCTCCTGTTTCTCCTGTTCATTAATGACCTGCCTTTGTCCATACAGTGAAACATAGGTCTCTTTGCCGATGACTGTGTCCTTTATCGCTGCATCTCCTCTCCCGACGACCATCTTATCCTTCAAGATGACCTCACCCTCATCGATCAGTGGTGCAGTAAGTGGCTAATGTCACTCAATATTGATAAATGTTGCCACGTCCCATTTTGTAGGAAAACTCCAAAATTCAGCCACTCTTACTCCCTTAATGGTTCTGTAATTTCGTCCGCTACATCATATAAGTGTCTGGGTGTTAATTTGCAAAACGATCTTTCTTGGAACATCCATGTAAGCTCAATCGTTAACAAAGCTAACCGCACCTTAGGATATTTGAAAGGGCATCTCTCGTCTGCTCCCCCTAATATTAAACACCTGGCTTACATCACATTAGTCCGGCCTCAGCTGGAGTATGCCTCTGCAGTATGGTATCCATCTCCTGCTTACCTTGTGCGCGACCTCGAAGCCGTTCAAAACCGCGCAACCAGGTTCATCACTAGTATCTACTCACCTGGCCGAACTGCACGTCCGTAGGAGGGAGGAGGAATTATCTTTTTCCTCACTTCCTGTAACCCACTCCTCCCATGTAACGCCCGTATGGGACTTTTGGGAGCTCAATAAATTGATTGATTGATGTGCACATCAAGACATTGGGAAGCAGCTTTGGCCCACGAAGGTGATTTACAGTATTTCAAGCTAGCAGCGATTACTAAGCAATTGTCATGCATTCCTCATTTACAGGAACTGGAACATTCGAAGTGTTGTAAGAGATACTGGGTGTACTTCCCCTTCTGAAAGACATCCCGCCATTGTGTGCACTAAAAGTTGCCTGGTCTCTGTGCTGTTACTCGGTCATGTATCTAAGATATCACAACACGACTTTCACCTTATCTGTGTGCCACATATTTTATCTACACATGAGGAATGTGTGTGACAAAACTACAGAAACAGAGAATTGCATTGCTTCTTTACTGCACAAGCCTAATAATGCTAATAATGCTAATTTTCATGTCTGTATGTCCAGGAGCTCACTGGCACTCTGCTCGATCTCTGTGTACGGTGGCTGTTCACGAGTCCCCGAACAGAAGGAAGAGACTACACAAGGGGGCTCACCACAAGAATTACAGTGAATGAGTCACTACAACGCTGACAACTCTGAAACTCTGCAAGGCATTAAATGCAAGTGGACAACAGAAGGGCTTCGGTGAACATGTACAAGCAGTCTCATACCTAGGATTTTTAGTTTTTGGCATTCCATTCGCCATTACTCGGTGGCTTCTGTAGAAGCGTAGGGGATGGGAAAACAAACACAAGATTTCCGCGCACACAGTAAGTGGTACTCCAGGTTCCTTAGCCATTTTTACTACATGAAGTGTCAGGGAAAAATTTAATGTGTTGGGACGCTTCCATAGATGTGGTTTGTTACATCATGGGTGCATCATGCATTGCGCTCCATAATGCTGATCAATCTTTTTTTTTTATGTGTCATACTTCGCGAGATAAAAGCTCTCTAACAGATGCCTGACTAAATCGCGGATGTCAGAGACATCAGAGATACAGCCAATTCCACTGATAGCCCTAAGGTCTGTGACATCAGAGCTGCTTGAGTTTTGCTGTTCAAGGTGCTCATTTTCTACACACCCACCTTGGTTTGTAAAACACACATTGGTACAAAGAAGCTTTTATGTTTATGTGGGATCATGGTGTTGAAACCCCTTTCACTGATTTGTGGGGAATGACCTCATTTTGTACATAAGACTCGCCACAGAACACCTCAACTGCACCTGTATTCTGTCCATCTTGCAGTGTGCTTGTTTACCTGTTGCGAGGGATTATGGGGGGGGGGGGATTCGGGTAGTTTTGTGACCTCTGTGTATTCAATAAAATTATGGTGTATTCAATGTTACGTGTAAAATGACAGTATCTGTGGAATGTGTGGAGATGTGCATTGATTCAAGAAGTTCCTGAACCCAGGCTCCTGAAACCAGCATGCAGATCCAGATGTAATACTGGTGTAGATGACGTATGGAAGCAACTCATCATTTTCATTTCTTTTTTTTTTTTAGTGGTTCATTAATGTGATTGCTCATGGCTGCACTGGACTAGTAAACCAGCCGAAATACGGTGCGAAGATATCCCTGATAATTACACTTGCACGGTGTCCTTGTACTGTGCAGTGTATTTTTTTTTCCTTTTTCCTTTTCTTCCTTTCTTTTTGTGCTACTCTTCAGCTCTCATAAGCCACATATGCCCTCATGTAAGTATATTACTTGTTCTTGTATCTGGTGCGTGCTTTCTCGACAGTGTAAAAATACGTGCAAATACGTTGCCAATACGTTCATCGCGAATCTGCACTAAGGTTGCCATTCATGCCTAATTCTTACGTACGTACCTGCAGTGTGTATACGATAACATGGCGTTGCCACACAACTCATTCACCCGATTATAGTGCCAAGAAGTGCGATTACTGTTCCTGTAACGTCAAACGCCGGGTATTCGAGAGAGTGAAAGATATGCGCAAGTGGTGCAGCAGTGGTGAGCCGTAACGATAAGAGCGTGAAGTCTTCAATTAAGCAATGAATTGACCTACTTTGTCAAAGATACCTACAATGAGAATAAAAATATATTTCGTATGTAGGCGTAGCACAGTTCGGTTGACGATATACGTGACGTTCATTGTGTTCTTAGCCAGTTTGCCGCTGGCCGGAACGCGACAGCATAATTGCACGAATCCTAACTTCACAAGTGGTATCAACAGCGTGTTTTGGCATTGGCAGATTATCCCACAAATAAAAAACGATGCGATCAAGAAGACTACGTCGATTGACCAGACGCTCCCTGCCACCATCGCCTGTCTACATTCCCGTATGCTCCGTAGAGAGGGAGGGAAGTCTTGAAGAACACTGATATCACTTGCGTCGTCGGTATAGACCGCGTGAACAGCTGCCGTCATAAAAATGGCGGCCCCCATGTCTGTTTCGAAATGGTTAATTTAAGTTTATTTAAAATATGGGGCTGTTTTGTGGAAATGAAGGGTGGTTTCAGACACAGTTCGATATGGGCTTCCAGAATATTGTTACAGTTTCAAGAAGTCAAGATACCTCCGGAGCTCACCTTTAAGATGTATACGACATCCTTTGCGTTTTCGTTTTATCTTAATACAGCCTTCAGACATCGGTTGTATTGTAACATATACGGAGCATGACGAACACGTTTATAGAGTCGGGGCTTCCTAATCAACTATGTGCTCAAGTGGAAATTTCACGTGGCATGTTGTCGTTTTTCCACTTAAACGTGAGATCAATAAGGAATAAATGTGACAACCTAGATATCCTATTAAATGTAACGTGTCATGAATTTGATGTCATTATGTTGTGTGAAACATGGTGCAAACACGAAAATGAAGGCTTCTGTATTTCTGAAAATAATACATTATATTTAAACAGAATGAATAAACATGGCGGTGGCATTTGTTTGCTAACAAAACTTGCTGGGTATGAAGTAGCCTCCGAGTTCACTATTGTGACAGATGACTATGAAGTTCTTTTGTTGCCCCCCCCCCCCAATGGTGAATGCATGTTCTCCACTCGTCCACCTAGTGGAACCATATAAAATTTCATGACCTTCATTGAGGCCTACACGCCTACACCTGGAGTACTATTTACAGTCAGAATGATGCGGATATTGTCTGTAATGTATTTTTTGAAGCGGTGAAGAAATGTTATGATAGGTGTTTTCCACTGAGAACTCTTACTCCCACTAAAAGAACTCGAAAGCCTTGGGTAACTTCGCGTCTTGTACGGATGATAAATAAAAGAAATGAACTTTACAATACGTTTTTCAGGTCAAGGGACTTAGACTATAGAAATCAAGTTACACAAGATCTAAAAGCGGCTAAGCTACGCTATACTATACGCTAGATGCCGCTGGAAAGCGGCCACAAGAAGTCTGGAGATCAATTAGTGATGTAATTAGACACAACACGCACGCGGCCACGAAAGAACTTTTCGTCGATGGGACTGTTCTAACAGGCGATGCTCTCGCAAAGAAATTCAAGTATTTCGTGTCGGCCGGTGCTCAAACGCAATCCGCGGCTATGCCAAATATGAATATTGTAAGAAACCCATATTCTATCTTTTTGGTGTCGACTGATAGATGTGAAAGTACATTTTTAGGTCTAAAAAGCAACAAAAGCAATGACGTCTATAGCATGAACATAAAACCAATCAAGTTTGTTATTGGCGTCCTTGCCTGGTTCTGGAAAACGTTTTCAATTGATCAGTATCACAAGGAAAGTTTCCAGAGCAGATGAAACACTCAAAAGTGTCTATTATCTTTAAAGGAGACGACATAAACAGTCTCGCAAATTACAGACCTATATCGGTATTACCCGTGTTTTCGAAGGGCCTCGAAAAGATAGTAGAAACGCGCCTGAGTAGTTTTTTATCTAAACATAACAATCTTACCGATGCTCAGCACGGTTTCCGTAAAGGTAGATCTACGGAAACTGCGCTACTTCGGATGAAATAATCTATAATTCGTAATTTGGAAAATAAGCTCCTTGCACTTGTCGTATATATAGACCTTTCAAAAGCTTTCGACTCCTTATGTCCCAATAATTTATTATGTAACCTTGATTATTATGGGTTTGGAGGTGTTTGTCTTTCCTTTCTCACATCATATCTGGTAAACAGGTATCAGGTTGTACAAATTGATGACAACTTATCTAGTCCCATTGAATTGTCCTTGTGTACCACAAGGTAGCATATTGTGCCCTTTATTGTTCAGTATTTTTATAAATGATGTAACAAAGATTAGTCAAATACCAACATATGTCATATATGCCTGTTGGACTGAACTTTTGTGCGTCGAGCGCAAATCGTGTTGCTCTCACTTTCGGTGTCGAGTGGACAAAATAAAATGATCCTGGCAGCGCTTGGCAAGGGAAGGTGAAGTTACCTTGCGCGCGTGCGCGGCACTTCTACAGGACGAACGACGAAGATAGGTGGTTGTCTCTTGATCTCCTCGGGGTTTAACTGAAACCGTCGCGCATCACCCACTGTGCCGTCAAGACCTCTCTAAAGGTCAACAAAGGGCCCAGAAGGTCTCTAGTTGCCCAGAAGGTTTCAAGCCGCAAACTGCATCGAATGCTACTAAGGCAAGTCGCGAGGAGAAGCAGTCAAGATTTCGCAAGGAACACCCGGAACATTGAATCACCTGGAGAAGCTCGAGGGTAACAGCTACCCGACTTGGCGCTTCAAAGTCATGGTTCTTCCAAAGGGCCTTTGGCCTGCTCTTGAAAGTGACCATCCCGTTGACGCGACCGAACGACAGCAATGGGACAAGAACGACTTGGAGGCAACCAACATAATTGTGCAGACATTGTCCAGCGCCCAAACGAGCTATGTGATCAACCAGACGTCTGCAAAGGACATCTGGAAGTCAACAGGGGGCGCAAGTCAACAGGGGGCGCATATTGGAAAAGAGGATCGTGTTGAAACGAGAGCTGTACGGTATCCACTGGTCGAAAGAATAGAGCGCAGCGCAGTACATGCACCGAGTCGAATCCATATGCGAACAGCTTCGCGCCTTAGGCGAACACTTGGACGATGCAGAAGTGTCCGCTATTGCAATCCAAGGTCTACCCCCGTCGTATTACGGAGTGGCTAGAGGGTTTGATATTTGCGCCTTGGCAGATGTCACCCTCAAAAAGGTTAAACACGCCAAATTCCAAGAAGAACGGCATCAGAAGAAACAACCTGCCGAAGCTGAAGCTACATTTAGAGCGGGGAACGAACCCAAAACATTGCCAAGGCACGAGCAACCAGCGAAGGATTCGAGGGCTTTAGAATGCTACAACTGCGGGAAGCCCGGTGATTTCGCTCGAAACTGCAGGTCCCGTCGCAAGGATCGCCGCGGAAAGCCCTCACACTAGCAATATCGCAGCGATGGTATTGGCTCAAACCACGGTTCAAAGCAAGGAGCGAGAATAGTGATGTCGTCGAGACAGCATGGAGATAGCTACTCGCAAGAACGCTCTTTGCTCTTGGAGCAACCCAAGATGATAATTCCTCTCAGGATTGGACTATAGACTCAGGCGCCACAAGCCACATGACTGGTTGCTTGGAAGTTCTCACCAATTTTACAGACGAGAGCTACAAACAGGTGACCTTAGCCGATGGGAAAACGATTGAGGCTGCAGGCTCAGGCACGGTCACTTTTCGACTGCAGGCTCAGGCACGGTCACTTTTCGACTGCAGGACAACGTTGTAAGCAACAAGCTTACAGCCAAAGATGTACTGTACGAGCACGGAATCGCCGACAATCTGATTTCAGTGTCGAAGCTCACCGACCACGGAATGACGGTCGTGTTCAACGGGGACAGTTGTAATGTGTTCCAGGATGAATCTTTTGTTTTCTGTGGTGTAAAGATCGACGGCATCTACAAAATGCATGCAGAAGTCGTATCAGCTCATGAGCGAGCTGACCAAGCCAGGGCACCCGGCGCATCTGAACTCTGGCACCGTCGCATGGGCCATCTGAATATGGACACACTCGTCCAGATGTCGACTGCCAAAATCATCGCCGGACTTCCGCCTCTAGCAGGCCCACACAAAGTCTGCACGAACTGCCTCACAGGGAAGCACACCCGGGACCCTTCCACAGCACGAAAAGGCTCCAAAGGCAAAGGCACGAAAAGGAAATGCTACGGAAGAGGTATTGGCCTTGCTCCACGTGGACCTATGCGGCCCTTTTCCAGTGAATTCTATCGGTGGAAGCAAGTATTGTACACGACTAAGCGTCTACTTCTTAAAGTATAAGAATGACGCAGCCGCCGCGTTAGAAGACTACATCCGTGCAGCGGAAACACAAACAGCCCACCGTGTTAGGAGGATTCGAACAGATAATGGTGGCGAGTTCATTAACACTCGCTTGTACCAATTCCTCCGAGGAAAAGGAATTTTGCACGAAAAGACTGTCCCATACTCGCCGGCTCAAAATGGGGTTGCGGAACATGCGAACCGCACACTTGTAGAGACGGCCACAACACTCCTGCATGAAGCTCAGCTTCCTTCGGTCGTTTGGGCAGATGCCGTAAACACTGCTGCCTATGTTAGAAATCGTTGCAGCAAACGCATCCTTAAAGGTCAGCTATGCCGATATCCTAAATAGTCGAAACGGTTGTGATATTCTGAAAGCCCACATCCAGCTCCCCCAAAATGAACCTTCATTCTCTCAGTTCGGTACAGTACCATGTAAAAAAAATAGATAATTCATTCCGAAACACACATGGGCGCAGCCATTTTTATGACGTAGATGCACCCGAACGGGCATTGTGACATGTACGCGCCTTCGAACTTGTCAGTGGATTACAGCTACGGCTTCTCGCGGCTTCACGTATCTGATCTTGAAGATGGCGGACAGCCGGGTTCCACCGTTCCGCGATAACTAAACAGTGCAGCAGCTGGGAACTCATTCGCGAACCAACCTCTGTGCGATGTTGTGACTGGTATACGTCATTTCTGTTTTGTGAGCACGTACAATTTGTATCAAGTCGCGTCTGCGTTAGCCCCTTTACAGCACTTGCCCATTGTAGAGACTGACGTTTCGACAGCCGTGTTAGCAAGAAAATGCCGACAACGTTTTATTCCTGCAGGAAAAAATTGTGCTATGTATTTGAGAAACCGCATACTGCTATGGGACAAGTTTTACATACGATTTATCAATGTGCAACAGCGTCGACGATGGTATGTAACGACGAGAGACGTAAAACGAAATACAAATCACATTTTAAACTTTTTGTGGGATTCTGTGCATTTTACAGAAGCTTTCTTTGAATCACACACTCCCATGTCATGCTGCGTTGTGTGGCACGCTACAGACTACTGCATTTTATGTCTAACATCTGGATATTGTTTGTAATGAGCACCGTCACACAAAAACATGCACACGAAAGCTCCAGTAGCCATGTGGTTGCACACTATGCAGACGCAAAAGAAGTACCAGAGCACATATTGCCACTTAGAAATGGTGTTTTTAGAAATGTGGTGTCTGAAGAGTTAGGGCATAGCATAGAATTCTAGAAATCAGGTGCACCTTATCCTTCTGTAGAGTGCTCTTTCAATTCACAACTCAGCCCATGGGGTGTAAAAGTGTTATTAGTAATTATGTGACTTGTCGTCCTGCCAGCCTCGGAATTAATTCCGTGCTCAGGAATTATTGTACAAATCACTTTGTGTGTAGGACATGATAAGCAATATGTAAGTTGCAACCTTGTCTGCAGCATTCTCGATGGCCTCTTACCTTCACAGTCAGAGACATGTTACCAAACCATTTGCAAAGGGCACTCTTACAGGGGCCGTGTAACTTGAGTTTTTAATTTATCAAATTTATAAAAATATAAGTATACAATATGTAATATGAAATTTATATAAAATAAAAAATAACATTTTTAAAAAGAATGTATAAAAATAAATAAAGAGGCTTCATGGAAGCAACCGTTAGCATACCCATTGCGCATGAAGCACAATTATATATATGCTTGGACATCATATAATTAATCTTCTGAACCATATGTGTGGCTGCATACGAAATATTTTATGCGCATTCTCTACCTTCCTATTCCTACATGTGCACACGAATAACAGTGAATATATGTGAAGTGGCAAAAAGCAACGCTAGACTCTACCATAATTGTGCCCCTTTAACTTTTCCACATTTATGTCTGGTGAACAGGGAATATCTCACTAGAAAAGAAGACATTTGTGCATTGTTTCGCAAGCAAATAAATATATTTATTTACATTTTCCATCAATCAACAATGTTGTGACCTGGTGCAAATATTAATGTCAACAAGGGAAGTACTTACAAATTATTCCTATGTGCTCAAATGCAGATATGACAATTCTGTTTTTGTACCTCAGCACAGTAGTTTCAAAATTAACAAACTGCACAGCATCAGCAATCTTAAAGTATATCAAGAGGGGAATCAAATAAAGCTCCAATAATAGACTGTGCAAACAAAGCTCCAAAAAACAAAGTACTTCAAGAAATCTAAATAATCGGTTGCTGTTGTGATATGTACTACTATGCACAGTTCATGAATGGAACATGTTACCTCATTGCATTGCCTCCATGTGAGCACTAGAACAGGCAGCTTTTTAGGTCGCTCTTTTCGTGTTTTTCTATTGTCTTTTTTTGTTTTCTGTTTTGCAATAGAAAGCATGGCCATAGTGAAACACAAGCAGCCAAGGACAGGATGAGGCATCTACAATGCGAGTGCTAGCTCTAAACTGATATATTTATTAGCAGACTCTGGAATATACACATACAACCATGTATATGCTGCTAAGCAAATGACAATTTAACCCATAGAATAACAGACAAGAAAAAAGGGTTATATATCTTCCCCTCTCCTCATTCTCTTTCACAGGCAGCCCTATTATCATTCTGAGTGTGTCCGTGCGTTCCCTTTGAGATAACGTATCTCGTACAGAAGCAAATCCAACAGCGGACTGCTTACACATGCAACTGTCTTGGATTTCTCTAACCACTTGTTATTTAACCGCTGCCTTGAGCTGTGTGTTCTGGAAATTTAGGCAGCAGTCCCTGCAATGTGTTGCCATGTTTCTCGAGGGCATCAAAAGTCTGTCCTTGGCTGCCTGTGTTTCACTATGGCTCTCAGATACAAACTACCCCATTTCAACACAGTAGAAAACGCAGATTTGTAAATAGCATCCGTTGATTGCACTGTACATACCCCCCATATAAAGGATCATAGTGGATACTACATCTTGTGCGATAATGTCAGGAACACAAAAAAGCTACATTTGAAACCACTCTTACGTCGTAGTACTAGTATTTGTGTGAAGCTACGCAATTTCTGTCCTGCAAATAATTTAAACCATATGTTTCATCTGCCAGCGTGATGATCCCCTGAAAAGCAATTCACACTTGGCGGGAACTACCAGTTCTGAAACCTATCCCTCACATATGTAGCCATCAGGGAGGGAACCCAAGGGCTTCAGTGGAAAAGACAAACACACACGGGCTATGTTCTCACTGTGTATCAGCTGCTCTGGTTACTAAGAAGAACATGTTCCAAATTAATATAACATGGCTTGACATGATACGCCGGCGAAAGCTAACCAATAAAATTAGTAGTTAAATGTACAATACGTAAACACTTGTCATAACATGACAGTTTCCTTCCTGCATTCATGCGCTACCATTCAACCCACATAAACTGTGTACTGAATTTTTTTATAGCATTACACGTCGTTTGACAGAACTTCAACAAGATTTTATAGCACACAATGATAATAGTAGAGTGAACATAATGTGCAGAAAAAATGGCTAAGAAGCAAGCGACCAGGTGAAGATGATGCATATGTAAAACCCAAAGGGACACAGGGGGAACACAAAGGGACGTGTTTGTGTCTGTCCCTTCGTGTTCCCTAGCCTAGGGGTTTTACATCATGCATAATGTGCAGCTTCCCATTCACGCTTAATGGCCGTAGCAGTAATGCATGAAGGCCACTGCTAAGTTGTGTTGAGAAACACCACTTTATGTTTGCCATGTCTAAATGAAACGTACCTGACCTGATCCAAATTAACCGTTCTGAGTCTGGAACACACAAAGAGAAAAGCGCAACACACGTCACAACATTAACAGATAAGCAAATGAGCTGTGGCGAGCTCCACCTTGGGACAAAGTCAACAAGTAATTCACCAAAAGTCAATGAGCGCCTGAAATGTAACATCTCTGACTGGTAGCAGGACGGTCCACGTTCAATTCCTGGTGCTAGCACTGACCGGCTTTTTCACGAATTATTTGTTGAAGTTTCGATGTGCTTGAGAACCATTCGTCAACCATTGTATCCTCATGAGGTGATGAGGGTTTGTCATCCCAAAGAGACTCCCTTTCTGGCGTGTGTCCTTATGGATGCTCATCACAGCAGAAAAAAAAAAGAAAAGCATTTAATGACACGAAATGGATAGTCGTATTTACTGTATAATGATTGTGCACAACAGAAAGAAGACTTTCGCACAGAAGGTTGTACTTCTTGAGGTCTAACATCAAATTACAAAATTCCAGAATATATGACACGTTGTAATGTAGAGAATAAGTAGAGTTATTGAGTTGTCGAGTTGAGTTGAGGGGGGAGTTGTACCCCCTTTTTATTTTATTATATATGATTGTATAATTACTTTTAGGTCTGTACGAACCCTCGCTCTCTACATTACAACATGTTTTATATATTCTGGGATTTTGTAACTTCATGTTAGACATTAACAAGAGCAGCCTTGTGCACGAAAGTCTCGTCTCATTAAAATTTAGATGCTCTCAACAGTCATCTTTCTGTTGTGAATCTCTATCGCAGCATACCTGCACATTGCTGTTCTACGTACTGTGACTTTGCAGTAAGAGTATGGACTTCGGGTAAAACACTACACAGCACTGCTCAGGTATTTTTGCCTATCGAACAGTATGTATGTATGCAGTATGCACACAGTATTTGTGCACCGGACCCAAAAAAAAATGTAGTGAATGTGGCATTGCCCACGGTAATGCACCAAGTTCAACACAATTATTGTAGAATCCAGGTATTTTAGCTTGCATGTCAAGCCAGTACCACATCCAGTGTGAAGTTGTGACAAATAAATAGTTTCCATTTTTCTTAGCGCTCAGAACACAGACAGTGAATTAATAAGAGTAGACAATGTTAACATGAATTCTGGGCTATTCTTCAATTAAAGATTCACAGATAGTAAAGGCACCTTTCTCAATGGACGTTGATGACACTGAAAATTCTAAAACGTTATCACAGGCGACACCAGCTTCTGTGTGTCAAAGGATTGTATGTCCAACAGTAATCCAGCTAACAGTAACAAAAAATGTGCAAAAATAAATTAACTGAGCTAATGTAACGTACCTTCTATATCAGACAGTGAAGCTTGTAACACCCCATCCACAGGGACCAGTGTCCAGATAGCAAAAGTGCTTGAACTGGGAGATAGCAGCTAATCGGAATGGCGACCTCTGTTTTCCACCCTGAAAGCACAGGTTGTAAGTTTGAGGGCAGATTTAAAAGTGGTGTCAAGATGTCTGTATGCGAGTGCACATGAAAAGTTGAACATAGGTGAATACTCGAATTATAACATCACATTGTCATACCTGTTGGTGGAGGTAGACTGCAACTAATGTCTCAGGAATTTCTTCATGCACCAGATGCAAGCCAGATCATGCTTCATTTCCGCCTTCAGCGTGCACCTGTGATAATTCAGAAGTTAGATTATCAATACTATTGTGTTGTTAATCGTGGTTATATCAGAGTAAGCGCAGTAGGACAGATGCACAATCGGTTCATTAAGCTTGCTATTTTTTATATCTGAACCTCGACTTACCATTTTTGCTCTCGTTTTTTGCCTTGATCCTCCGTGGCACGTTCAAAATGTTGTGCGTCGGGCACCTCAGATTTTCATCAGACGATTTCGTGCCGAGATTCCAAATTGCCTCTGGAGTCGCGCGTAACCTATGATAACATTCGTGGGCGAAATCCTTGCAGTGGAAATTAGCAGGCACCACTGTCAGCCAAGAGCTTCGCACTGCTTGGTCTTTTGGCAGCTTATAATAGGTAACACTTGAATGCTCCGATTTTTTTTTCTTTTTTTTTGCTCCACCAGGGCGTAGCAAGCCGACATAGGTCTGTCTGACCTCTCCTTGCGTGGACGCCACCTCCTGTTTATTAAACTTATATATACCCCCCCCCCCCCCCTCCGATGAATTGTTCTAACAGCACCGTCGCATCTTCGACAACTTCGCCGTGGCGTATCACGTATCATATCGCTTCAGCCCATAAAAGGCAAGGTCAGAACAAGGAAGTGCACTTTCCAAACGACGCCGTGACAAAAAAAAATATTCACATGCTTTGTTTCCGGCTTAGCAACAACATAACAGCTGTTCGCTTATGTACGATGCACAGAGGACGAAACGAAAGAAGCCAAGCGGCCAAGCCAAGAGGTCATGCCAAGCCAAAGACAGATAAACCGAGAGCAGTAACGTCGGTGCGCCCGTGCGCAGGGTTTGCCGACGGTCTGACGGCCGGGCATGGGAACTAAAAAAACTGTTTTCTAAAAAACTACGAACAGTTGGAGCAAGATATTTCGCACACATATTCAGTGTTCGGTAATGAACACACAGCGCGAATATCGCCCAGTTCTGCGGCACCTCAAAATCGGCATATCTGACCTTTAACGGAAATGTCCCAGAAGAGGCTTATACAGGCAGATATCAATCTGTACGGTATTTCAAGGTTTTCGGATGCCTCGCATACGCATGGATACCTGAAAAGCAACGAACAAAACTGGCCAGGAAAATCAGACCAGCCATTTTCGTGGGTTACTGACACGATAAACAGGCCTACCGTCTCTACGATCCAACAAAAGGTGAATTTTTCGCAAGCAGAGACGTCAAGTTCATTGAAGAGCAGCGCGGGTCAACCCTCCTGGATGCAGGCTCGTACATAACTCAACAGTTAGACGACCTTCGTTATGACTCCCAGCGCCTCAGCGCAATGCCAGAGCAGCAAGAAACTGTTGACGTCCCAATCATCGGAGAAGCTGCCAGTGCCCAGCACGTTGACACAAGCCAAGATGCCGCGGAGATCGAAGAGAGCGTTGATAGTCATGATGACCATACTTCAGAGGGAGATGGAGAGGATCAGACTATACTGACACCGAGGAGGCTTCCCCAAGCCCCCGTTACGATGATCTGCCCGGATAAGTAGACCACCTAATCGTCTACAAGTTGACCCAAGAAAGGTCACTTACTGTGAAATGGTGACGGAGGAGCAACCCGACCCACAATCCTATGACGAAGCCATGCGCTCACCACAAAAGGAACAGTGGATTGAAGCCATGGAACAGGAACGTTCTTCTCTCCATCACATGAACAACTGGACACTCGTAACAAGAAAACCGGACATGAAAGACGTCAAGTCAAAATGGGTATTTCGCATCAAGAGGGACGCATTAGGTCAGATAGACAAGTACAAGGCACGTCTTGTTGCCGTGGGAGCTTTGCAAAGAGAAGGCGTGGACTACTTTGGAACTTTTTCTCCGGTAGTTAAGCTCACGAGTCTACGAACACTTCACGCTATCGGATGGGAGGCAGATATGGTAATGCGACAACTAGACGTCAAAACAGCATACCTACGTGGAACGCTTGAAGAAACGGTTTACATGGAACCGCCTTTGGGATACCCTGCGTCAGACAGCAAAGTTTGTCTCCTGAAAAAGGCACTCTACGGATTGAAGTAGTCGGGAAGAACATGGTACCTGAGGCTTGACGGTGTCCTGAGGGTACAGGGCTACAGAAGACTCGAAGCCGACAGATGTGTCTACGTACTATCCAAAGGACGACGTGAAAGAGTGATTCTTAGTGTGTATCTCGATGACATGCTCATGATGGCTACCTCCCAGACTCTCCTACAGACCTCGATTAGGAACCTAGCCAGAGAAGTGGAACTGAAGGACCTGGGAGCGCCCACTTACATCTTAGGGATTCAAGTACAGCACGATCAAGAGCGGAGGACGCTGAACATTAGCCAGACAAAGTACTTCGACGAGATTTTACAACGTTTTAATATGGAAGACTGTAAGGCCCGTCAAAACGCCAATGGATGCATGTCCGAAGAATGAAAACGCAGAACCTCAAGTTGTCGAGAGTAGCCCCAATGTTCCGTTCCAGACTCTCGTAGGCAGCTTGATGTACTTGGTTCAAGGTACCCGATCGGACATTGCATTTTGCCACCAGCTACTTGAGCCAGTTTAATTCAAACCACACGCAAAATCACTGGCGAATGGCCAAACGAATACTTCGTTGCCTAAAGGGAACCCGTGACGTAGGAATAACTTACGCTGCATGTCAGGAGCCAATTTCAAGGTACACAGACGCGAGCTTCAACGACCTAGCCTAGTGACAACAACGAGCCTAGTGACACCCCTGGCTTCCCGCCAACGGACAACCGACATTCTTCCCCCCTCTATGCTGAGCAGAGTTGATCCAACGCTCGCTTTCCACATGCCACGAAACACCTCTCGTCAAGATGCTGCATTAATCCACCGAATGCGCCTCGATGTGGCCTTTACAGCTCAGTGGCGTTACCGCTTGAGACAAGTTGACTGTCCCACCTGCTGCCACTGTGGTGCTCTTGAGGATCTGGAGCATATTCTTCTTCATTGCCCTCACTACGAAGCTTCCCGAACCACACTCTCCGAGTCTCTTCGTCAGCTGGACTCTCGCCCTTTCTCCCTATCGAAATTGCTTGGTCCCTGGTCCAATTCAGCCCAGCAACGCTCTGCGCTCAAAGCTCTTCTGACATTTCGGGACACCATCGGACTTCGATCGTTATTGTGAAGGGGCTCGTTATTTTATTCCCCCCATTCCAACCAGCAATGGGGTAGAGTATCGCCTGTGGCGATGAAACTCCCCACTCTCCAAGGTCACAAATAAAGTTGTTGTTGTTCAACGAAAACGGCACAGGAAGATCCAGAAACGCTTATGTCTATACCTTGTCACAGGGAGCGGTCAGCTGGCGGTCCACAAGGCAACAGCTCGTCGCTCTGTCAACTTGCGAGGCTGAATACATCGCTCTTGTGGAGGCCCTCAAGGAAGGCAAATGGTTCAAAACCTTCATGGCGGAACTTGGACTCAACAGTTACGGAATAGACGTATTAGAAGTTCGATGTGACAACCAATCAGCGATAAAAATAGCTGAGAATTCGATGTTTCACCAACGGACTAAACACTTCGAACTTAAGTACCTGTTCGCGAGGAATGAAGTCGAAACAGGTTATTTGAAATTGTCGTTTCTGCGCACCGAAGACATGATAGCTGACGCCTTGACAAAACCAGTGCCACACGCAAAGAATGCCGTGTGTGCCAAAGGCTTCGGCTTCAGAGACTTTTATCGATGTGTGTTTTTCATCTTCCAGATTTGCTTGACGCGCGCGGGGGGGGGGGGGGGGGTATGTTGGACTGGACCTTTGTGCGTCGAGCACAAATCTTGTTACTTTCACTTTGGGTTTCGAGTGGACAAAATAAAATGATCCTGGCAGCGAACGACGAAGATGGGTGGTTGACTCTTGATCTCCTCGGGGTGGACGCGGATGAGATAATCTCCGACGCAAACACAGTGTTCAGAGAGCTAGCCATTTGGAGCTATGCAAATAAACTAAAAATCAGTTGTAACATAACTAAGGCAATTCTATTTCGTAGCAGAAATAAAAACATTAATACAAACTCATGCCTTACACTAAATGGTACCCCCATTGATATTGTTCACGCATTGAAGGTTCTAGGTGTTTATTGTACCGAGAACATGACATGAGAAGCCCACATTAACCATCTTGCATCACGCTTTTCAAAGATCGTTGGTGTAATGGTACGGCGTCATGTTTTTCATCCTAGCAATGTTAAAAACAAATTTCCTTCTGTCTATTCCATTCTCAGCTTAATTATTGCCTTTCGGTTTGGGGAACAACAACTAAATGTAATTTCGAAAACTTTTATTGTTAAAAAAAGTCATTCGTCACATAACGAATACGCCGTACTTACAGACAACCCGTGGCCTGTTTGAAGCTCTTGGTATAATTAAGATACACAATATGGATATACTACTGTCTGCGTACAGGTTTGGTGATATAACTTATAGGGAATTTGTACAGACAACGTTAGTGCTAGAATTGCGTAATTCTTCCATATGCCTCCGTGGAACCGATGGAATATTCCGTTTTGCCGCACAAATTACGGCAAAAAAGCCCTTTCCTTTAGTCTCCCGGAGCTCCTAGGTATTCCGTATGTGGGAACATTATAATCGGACATGGTAAAAAGGAGCTTCGTACATTCTTTTTAACCAGTGATTTGTACTGGTATTATCATCTACCAGAGTATTCTAATTTGCATGTATAATCTTTGTAGCATACTTCATTAAGTGACATCCCAGTTATTGCTTTAGACATTTGTTAAACTTTTTCCACTGTTTGTCTCCGTTGTCAGAAGTGCTGCTTCCGAACCGTGGTCAGCGGAGCCTTGTCAAGTTTGCCAGCTGGCAGCTTTTTGCTCCTTTGCCCAACCATGTATATGGTAAACTGAATAAATAGAAAAATTGAAAAAATCTTACCAAGGTACAGTCTAACGTTTTTGACTTGATCATCGCTTGACCATTGCTTTTCCCGCATGCGTATTCGTATAAAAATTGATCCATTCTTGAGGACTAGTATAAGTTCCATCAGAAACCTCGGGTTTCGCCAGTGCGAACCGAGGTTGTGCTGACATGGACTCCGTTACAACTCGAATGAATTCCTGTTGTTGCCTTGATTGCTGCTGTTGTAGAGATATGAGCTGCACCACCATTTCCTGGACACCCAGAGGTGATGGTGAAACATTTTCATGAAAGGTGGAAGTCACTAAAAATGTTAGCCAGCTGTAGGACTCGAACCCACATCTTCTGGATTACCGGTCCAGGGCTTTGTATGTATTTGTCCTTTCTATGTGTTCCAGCCTCAGAACTTCAATTGTCTCATGTTCAAGCATTTTCATCCTGAGGGCCATTTGCGGACAGCTTAGTCGAAATGCGGGCCTGGAACTCAGAGATCTTCATGTAGATATTTACCGTCCTTTTCTCTAGGAGCTCCACTTCCGTCATTTTAGACTTTTCTAAAATAAAGCTGGTCTATCTGGCGTACTAGCTGTCTCCGGTAGAGTAACAGGATCTTTCTCATCGACTTGGTACTACTCCAAAATCATGCCATTCGATACAGCGGGTCTTATGGAGAATTCGACCCACACACCTCCGTGAATCATGTCGACAGCGCCAAAAATGTAGTGTTTTCGTCAGAGAATGACAGGACACACAAGATCGGCACTGTGTGGTATGCAGCAAAATCGGTACTGCAGCTCAGCGCACTGGTGTGCGAGTGGTTGTGGTGACGTACGGCCGGCTCTGAGGCACATTTCCAACCACCCGGATATTGTGGATACATAGCCATGCAGTTCTTAAAGGAGCATTAAAAGGCATCTAACATGGCCAAAAACTGCTGTCATCTCGTAAAGCAGTATGTGATAAGCATTCCCACAAAAAAAATTTCCAATTTTTCCAGCGCAGTTAATTTGCAAAATCACTGCCGCGGTGACAGGTCGGAGCGTTAATTCCAACTGCAGACCACACCCACTCTAGTGTGACGTTTGTGGTAGAGAGCCCCCTCATTCGTTGGAAGGAAAAACCATCTGCTACGAGCATTGCGAGGTGTTTCTTGCTGACTTCTATTCGATTCATGATTTCACGTTTTCTGAAAAACAAAGCATATATGCATCCCGACAAAATAAGATTGCGATCACAAGAGTAATATCCGTGGATTCTGTGCAATCTCAAAACTCACAGTACCAGAAAGCAAGCAATGACGGCGCTATTGTGGCGCCACCTATTAGCCACTGAACCAACTGCGCGGTGAAAACGGTCAGACAGGCTGCACACTGTCGGGAAGCGCTGGGGTATCGCTGTACACACAGTTAGATTCGTGCTGCACCACTCGTTCTTCACGTGGTGTCAGCGGTCCCAAAAAATCGAGCTCGTGCCGTTGACTAGGTTGAAATCCTCCGTTTCGGACATCACGCCGCCAGAGAACGCTTGGCGTCTCCGAAGCGGTAGCAGGCGCTACGGCCTGCGCGGTTTTGCTTACCTCATACGTCATATGATCCCAGGTCCAATAAGGAGTGTCCCTACCTCTCACGTCACATACTGACGCGCGTTGCGGTGCTCATCACGTGTCTATCGTGAAGGCGAAGGAGGGTGTTTCGCGCACGGGGGATTTGGGGGCAATTGCAGGCGTCCCAATTTCGCTACGGTTGCACTAATTGTTGGAAAACTGTTTACGGGCGCCTAGCATTCCATACCGACCAAAAACTGAAACAAAGTTGTGAGCCTCTAGAGTGCTCCTTTAATGTCTCTGATGACTCTCTCCGCTAGTCCGTTAGCTGCCGGGTGGTATGGAGTCGTATTTCGCAATGTGAAGCCTTTTTATCCGTCCATGCTTTGAGTTTCCTGCTCCTGAACGCACGCCCGTTTTCCGAAGTGATTACCTTAGTATCCCCGAGTATGTCTCGTTCCAGAAGTCTAACTACGGAATTTGAGTCTTCCTTTCCGGGCCGCGCAGGAACCATCTTGGTGTACTGATAGATTGCGAGCAGAGACGCTTGTGTGCGTGTAACTCCTTCTTTCTTCTTGTTCTTAATTTCTGCAAGGTCCACATGCACCTCGTTGAACGGCACTTCAAAATGTTCAGGAAATATCATTACATGTGTTTGCTACCGATATTTCGTCAGGTTGACATATGCGGCACGATGTTACGTAGTTCCGTGTGAAGTTCCTCATATTGTCCCGGTAGAACCGTTTCGCAATATTGTGGTACGTGTGTCAGAATCCGTCGTGTCCGACGGATGCAGGGCACCATGGTATAATTCTAGAACCTTGTACGTTAGCGTGTCAGAAACGTGAAACTTGCACATACCTTTCATGAATGTCAGCTGTTCGGAGCCTTCCTAAAGTTTGATGGCGTTAACTCGTTCCTTTGCTCCATATCCCTCGTTACTTGTGATGTTTATGGCCAAACGTCACAAGGCGTCTGCGTCTGAGAGATCGGAAGCACTACGGTGGGACACCTTGCAGTCGAAGTGCTGTATTTCGGCGATCCACCGTGTTATTCTTCCCTTCGGTTCTCATGAGTTGAGGATGTGGCACAGCGCCTCCGTGAAGAGCTCAAACCTCTGGCCTTCCAGAAAAGGGCGAAAATATTCTACAGCTAGTACAACTGCCAAAGCTTCCTTCTCTGTCGTCGTGTAGTTTATATATGCTTGTTAGAATGTGTGGGAATGGTACCCTACTACACACAACTGACGGCCCCTGGGGTTCTTTGATCGCCTCTGGTACAACACAGCTGCTGTGCCATAATGTGATACATGGCGTGATAAATGTGATATGATGACGTGGCGTAATCGTTCATTAACGCTTGGAAGTGTCCTGCCAACCCCCTCCCCCCCCCCCCAAAAAAAAAAAGAAAAACTCGCAGTGAATATACGACGTAAGGCTTCCGTAAGCGAGATATGACCGACTCGACCGAGCGACCGACTCTTGTATAGTGCTTTTGTTCTGGCCATCCAGTGTTCCCCCCGCCCAAGGAACACCACTTTCTCTTTGAAGGATGAGCTCTTCTTCCAGTTGCCTTTTACTCCGGCCTTACTTAACGCAGTGAGTACCTCAGCCAGATGTTGTCTATGCTTCTCGAGAGTACACAATAATGCCATCAATATATACCTCACCAAACCTCCCTTTATACGGCCTGAGGATGTCCTCCATGATCCTTTGAAACTATGCACCCGAGTCCTTCCATCCGAACGGAAACCGGTTATACTCATAATGCTGTGTACTCTTTGTATTTTTCCACAAGCGGGATTTGCCAGTAACATTTGGTTAACTCTATGCAAGAGAACATTCGGCATCCTTCGGGTTCGTTGATTACATCGTCGATGCGTGGTATCGCCTACGGGAAGAAGTCGGTATGTAGGTTAACCATGTGGCAGTCTGTGCGTAGTCTCAAACGTACCATCTTCATTCGGCGCGATGGTTATTGGTGACACAAGCGTTGACGTTGATGGCCTGATCACCTTTGCCCTCAAGCATCCACTGCAAGTCCTTCTGGAGCCAGGTTTTCTTCTCCCTAGAGAGTGGGTAAAGCTTTCTGCGTACGTGTGTAATGTCAACCAAGTGAAATGGTACGGCGTAGCCCGTTAGACCTAGGGGACATGCCGCGACACACGTCAGCTCGGGATACATTGCCATCAGATCCTTCGAGTGAGCTAGATATGCAGATGGGAGAGGTCACGTGCTCACAGGAACCATCAGGAATGCTCGGTGGATCCATGCTGGATCCAGTGTATACTTTAGGTGGATCCAGCCTGGAAACATGCTTGAGCCAGGGTGAAAACACGATGATTCAAGCCAGAAAAAGTGCGCTGCGGCACCAGCTCCACAATGAACGCAAGCGGAAGAAGGCTTGTGTAGCTGCGTGTATCCAGCTGGAATTTCGTGTCTCGATATAGGGGTTGCTTCCAGAAGGGTGAATGTTGCCTTCTGCCGGAACCTACGTAATATGGCAGAAGGCTACATCAGATCACGTTGAAGCAGCTGATACAAGATAAATTGCTGCACAAAGAAGCACAGAAAGTTGAAATATGCTAGCAAACTAACAAGTGACAATGAGCAATAAATTCTAGGATCTATTTTAGCTATGTGAGACAAACTGGGTGCAAACGAAGACACTGTCTAATGCAAACTTCTCTAAGAGCAACAAAGGAAGATGTAAGAAAGTACAAGCACCCCTATGATTCATTAATTTATAATGCGCACTAGCACCTCATACTGCACGTAACAGGTATGATACCCAGTGATGACCAGTAGTTAACTACATGTAGTTAAACTACTAGTTAAACTACCTGATTGTAGTTAAAAACTAGTTATCAACTACCTGCAGAAATGTAGTGGCAACTACTAGTTAAACTACTATTTCGAGTAGTTAACTACAGTAGTTAGGTTACTGCAGACGCCAACTACTTCCGATTTTGCCGCAAGCTTTACGGCACGATTGTGCTTCCGACTTTTACCTTGAGCTACGTGTTTGATAAGAACGGAGGTGCAGAGCAATATTGCGCCGTGCATGTGTACTAAATCTTCTTTTAATGCTTGTCTAGTGAAGCCTCATTTGTTGTGAAATAATTCTATAACTTAGTTTATTACGTGACGCAGAAATAATCCCACCGCAAGCTTTGTATTTAACGATCGTAGCGGCCTGCATAATACCTTGGTTACCGTCCTGGTGTGCACATAACCGCATAGGATGGCTACGTGATCGATCATCGTGGCTAAGCGAAAATATTTTACGGTCCACAGTGGCGCAGTCGGCACCCACCAAAATACTTGTGCGTGGTGCATTGATCTGTGACAAAGGAGTCTGAGTGTAAATCTCGTACATGGTCCGTCGCATGTTGTACGTACCTTTATAGCCGAAGCATTCCCTTCATAGAAAATATTTCCGCAACGAGCTCTTTTGTCAGCGCATAATATACAAGGGACAGGCAGTGGATTTTACGACAGTATGTGAATTAAGCGACATAGGCACAAGAGTATATTTTAAATATCGTTATTACTGCTTGTGATTCATATTTAGGTGTCCAACAACACTACAAGGGATTGGTGTTGATGGACAACGTTAAGTAGTTATAGATGTAGTTAAAACACATTGCAGTAGTTCAAGAAGTAGTTTTAACTACTCCCCTGAAAAGTAGTTGAACTACTAGTTAAACTACTCAATCGCAAAGTAGTTAGTAGTTATAGTTAAACTACTGTAGAAGTAGTTAGTGGCCATCACTGATGATACCAGATACATGCTACGCATATACAGTTTACATCCGGTAACAATGCCTACACTGGGAGAAAATAATGTGATACCACCAAAAATGAAGCAAAGTTCGGTGATTGATGCATGCTCGAAATCACAAATGTCACATTCGCTTTTTTTTTCTCATTTTTCCGACAAAGCAAGTCCATCCAGTGCAAGGTGGACGATGACACGTCATATAGGCAGCTCATATAACTATAGATAAATATCGGGTTCACTACTGCACACCTTGCTTCAGATTTGCACTCTTAGAAATGAAATTCACCACGTAGCAGGCTCCTAGTCAACCATCATCCCGAATGACAACGTTCTTGCCCTAGATTTGTTGAAAACGTTAACATTATGCACGGCACAGAATAGGCTCCACCTCCCGTTTTCAACAAATCAAGGGCGAGAACGTTGTCATTCGGGATGATGGTTGTCTAGGAGCGTGCTATGTGTTGAGGTTATTTCTAAGAGTGTGAGACTGGAGGGTATTCACAACCGTACTCGCGCCACTTACCCTTGCCTTGTCTATCCCATCCTATCGAGGAGGAGGAGGAGGAGGAGTGTCGTTGGGAGGAACCAGAGAGGTCTGCCTGCCTTATTAGGTGGCATGTTTCTCGGGAAGGGAAATGTGGTGGAGAGGAGGAGAGGAAAGGGTGAAGAGGATAGCTGCGTCCATGGGACGACTTCAGGGGAACTGTGCCGGCATACGCCTATTACACATCTGAGGGAAACCCAGGAAAAACCCCAGACGGCACAGCCGGCCCGCGGATTCGAACCGCGGGCCTCCCAGTCTCCAAGCGCACGCGTTACCGCTGCGCCACCGGAGCTGGTATCCCATCCTATCCTATGCTATCCTACCTTCATTCCGAATCATGCCGTTCCGTCTCCCGATTCGTTGAAAACAGGAGCAGGAGCCTGTCTTAGCCAAGCATAATGCATCCAAGCTACGCTCCTCCTCCCATTTTGAACAAATCAGGAGCGATAATTATATCATTCTGAATGGTGGTTAGCTAAAGCATATTCTATGATGAAGTTCTGTTTGAGTGCAGTACAATGCGGGCATGATGTAATCAATCACATATCAAAGTCACAAACCCTTCAAGAAAAACTTGCTCTTCCATACAAACCGTTAATAACTTGTTAGGCTGTTTTCATTACCGGCCGAGAGGTCACCTCCACTTTGAAATAGACCTCTCCCTGTTTACAAACAAATGACGTCAGATGGTACAACAGCGCCGCCAACTTGGTAGACTGGGACTACTTAGGCAAAAACATCAATAAACCACAAGAAAAACACGTTTAAATATAGCGCTTCATATTTTAAGATTTTTATGTAATTCCTTACATATTATTAGTTGTATGGCCTTGTTTTGCTCCATTCTACGAGTAGCCCTGTCCTCTCGGTAGCAGTTTCTAAAGATAGCTATCGCGTTCTTACGTCTCCGGAAGCCTGGAGGGCACGAGTTTCTTTCGGAGTGCACGTGGTGTCTGTGTACGAAGCAAGCGCGAACTAAGTATAACGAACCACATTCTGCACACAGACTGCATTGACTTTAAGGCGTTGGAATCCATGGGTGGAACCTTCTTTTCTTCCCGCGGTGGACTGGGAACGCGAATGAGGGAACCAAAGCGACTAAAAAGGTGACCCCATTTGTGTGTACCATTAATACAAAGAAGCTACCCTTGACCTTCGTGAAGGAATACAGCTTTGTGAAACGGCTGTGTTTCCCGCCCGCGCTGTTTTCGTTTCCCTATGTCTGCCAACGTCATGATTACGTCACGGTGACGTGTCTTCGGTAGGGGTCTATTGACACTAGGACACACGTTGACTACGATCAGACAGTGGACGTGCGCATCACAGTTCAACGTTGCGCAGCCGTTACAACAATTCGCCCTTCTACTTCGCGAGACAGCTATGCTCATAAACGACGACACATTGGTCGATCGATGGATTAATCTTCTCACTTCCGCATTCTCTAATGGTTGCGGTGCACAACGAGCGTAAGCATGAAACCGAACGGAAGTATATATGTACTCTTAAAACAGAACTTCACCACAACTCAACTTCATAACAAACCAGAGGAAAGAGTGATGTTATTGGGGACGATGATTTGCTAAGCGCGCTGCTATGCGGTGCTGCCCTGTGAGGTGGCCAACAACTGCGATCCAATACACTGCGACAAGAGAGAACTGACGTTCTGAGGCTGGAACAACATAGAAAAGACAAATACATACAAGGAGGCCTCAGAACATCAGTTCTCTCTTGTTCAACAGTTGCCGCTTGCATCGATCCTGTCGTATGAATGTGTGTATGAGTGAACAAAAATGTAAGAGTGAACGGAGAATGAATGAGAGAGGGTGGCTGGTTTGTCCCTTCAGATGGACGCGCCCTTGGCAGTCGCTGGGGAGGTGTGCTAGCTTAGCTCAATTGGTAGAGCCCTGGACCGGTAATTCAGAAGATGTGGGTGCGAGTCCTACAGCTGCCTAACCTTTTCAGTGACTTTCATCTTTCATCACTGCTACAGTTTGCCTCTGCGCAGGGGAGAGGGCAAAGCTTGAAGAAACCACGCGACGAGGTGTCTGTCCGCTCACAAGATAGCAGTCACGGGCATTCGTATACCAGCATGGTTCTGGTGAACACAAGGTGCACAGAAGAGATGACGTGCACCCCGTAGCCTTGAGGCGTTTGCTGTCATTCCCTTATTTGCGAGAAGGACCAATGAGGTCGCTCCAGGGACAATAGGGTAAAATGGGAGACTGTGAAGAAACACAGACAGCTGACGTACTTGCATAGCGTCTATCGACATTACCCCTCCCCTTCTCTGTTTCAAGAGTTTAGGAAGCCAACCAGACTCACATCCGGGTATGGCAGGCAGTCCCAGTAGTTATTTTAGAAGCGAAGCGACTACGAAACAAATAGTTATCCAACCGAAGGGAATACAAGCGAACCGTTATACCGGGTGTTTGCATGAAAATTTCCCTAATTCCTGGTTCATTCTTCCCTCCCTCCCCTGTCCCCCCACACCTTCCTTCTATCCTTCCTTCGTGTGCCCACGTCTGTACGCCGCTCGCAGCCATAGTTGCTTCCCGTCTCTAACACGAAATAACACATTAACTCTTCGAAAATTGTGCTGGGATTTGCGATGGATATAGTTGAGCATAGTAGATATGGTATATGGTTCAAACAACCAGGTCCAGTCTTAATGAGCTTTCAAAATTTAGTTCCGTAATCAAGAGAAATGTGCCCTTGTTTTAAATGAGAAAGTTGTAGAGCAAAGCCCTAACGTGCCTAATCCGCAAAAGCAAATTGTAAACCGTAGCGGGCTTGCATGGTCCATTATGAGAGGAAGAATCGTGCACCCTGCAAATATGCACCCTGTGAAGTTTCGTCGTATGCTGCAATTCTGTCCCCCTCCTCCCCCCTCCCACCGCTGTGTTGACTTCAACTCGAAGCACTCGATGCCACGGAAGTTCCGAGGAGAGAGCAAAGTCAATTTGGGAAATTAATTTTGGACGCTCATGAAGGCATGGGCCGCCTCGGACAAACATTCCACATCGCGTCCCTTCGCGGATGCTAGCGTTGCTAGCATGCGGGTATTGCCCGCACAGTCCGCGTCTCGATGAGGAGAGATGAAGTGGTTGAACGCTTTCCTCCCCCTTCCGGAAAGAGATCCTAAGAACGCTCGTACTCGCTGCTGTTGTCCGATGTGTAACGTACCCCCGCCACGTAATGCACTGACATCACCACTTTACAACTGTACCCTTAAACCTGACAACAAGTAAACCTGCAGAGGAGCGTAAAGAGAATGTCATCGACGAAATGCGGACGAGACAGCGCCTCTAACAACTGTGATATGGAATGAAATGAAACGATATGGAATCAAACGCGTCACACGCTGCTACCAAACGACCAGTGTAACACGCACAGAGTCTAGAACGTGTAAGCTTTTGCATTACAACTGCCGTGCATTACAGCGTGTGCATGTGCATTGTGTGCGTGTGCACTAAGCGCGTGCATTACAACTGCCAGTGGAACTCGCACCAAGTTTATTTGCCACGCGCGCACTAATCTGATATTTCCCCTTCTACTCCTACTGCCTTCACAACGACAGCAACAACTACTACTACATATTCCATTTAATAAGACCCTTAAAGACCCGAGGGCATCACAGAAGGGCTGCACAGATAACAAAAACGCATACGTAAATGCATTTGATGAAGTATAAAAGAAATTCATACTGATACTCATAAGCAAATACGTATAATTAATGAAACCGTGAAAGGAACTCAACACATAGATAAATCAGCGATCCAGAAGGGATCCTTGGGAGGATAGCTGCGTCCATGGGCCGACTTCAGGGGAACTGTGCCGGCATACGCCTATTACACATCTGAGGGAAACCCAGGAAAAACCCCAGACGGCACAGCCGGCCCGCGGATTCGAACCGCGGACCTCCCAGTCTCCAAGCGCACGCGTTACCGCTGCGCCACCGGAGCTGGTAGCCCGGAGGGAAGAAAGGTTCCGTACGGGCTTCTACGGCCGGAGTGAATGGCTGCTTTGTTAGAGTGTGGAGGGGATTATGTGAACGTACTGATCTAGGCTACAGACCGGTTACAGAAAAATGGAAGGTTCACGAACACGTGGAAGAAACGGGACAACAGGCAAGAATTGGCAATCATAGCGAAAGATAAGGGTGTTAGTGGTTACGTGGGAAAAATTCCGGAATGAGCAAAGGTTTTTTTTTTATGTTTGTAATACAAAGTTGTGGCACGCAATAAAGCAAGTAGAAAGCAGTGGCCATGCAGAGCATAACAGATGATAATGGAGGTAGAAGGGAAAAGCATATTTTATTTGTGAAGTGTTTCTAGGGTGCCTTGTTATTTGTTGATACCGGATGGATGAAGAGCGTTGAACTTGTATATGAGATAAGACTCCCTATCACGTCTGTCACGTGTGGATCTAAACCCGGTTTCTAGAATATATAGTTTAATGTTGTCAAAATTGTGACCAGGAACGTTAATGTGTTCGGCGACTGCTTTGGGGAGTTTGTTGGACGTGTCGGTTCTGTGTCCGGTAAGGCGGTTGTTCATTTGTTGGCCGGTTTCACCAATGTATTGCATAGAGCAGTCGCCGCATTCAATGCAGTCATGGACATTGGAGCTTGTACATGTGAATTCGTGGTTAACGGGGTGGGTGTAATTGCTCGCAGTGCTTTTGATGGAGTTAGCGTGTTGAACGTGCTTGCATGTTTTGCAGCGCGGGAGGTTGCAGAGTCGTGTTCCCGTGTACGGGGTGCTCGTTGTGCTGATTTTGGCATTGACCAAGGAGTCTGCCAGGTTTTTTGCGCGTCGGTTTGGTAACCTGTATGGGATTTGTGAATATGTTGCTAAGTCGGTCAGTGCTTTGCGTCGGTCGCTGCTGCGTCGTCCACTGCTAAGTCGGTCACTGCTGAATACCACGCTGAAGCACATCTCGCTCGGGACGGCATCCACCCAAACCACGCAGGCGTACGAGCTATGGCACACAACATCAAACACCTAATGGTCCATAGATGCCGTCCTGCACTGACAAACGCTCAAACACAACATCCTGAGCCAGTTTACACTTTAAGTGCCAGCACGGCAAACACGCCAGAACACACGATGGCATCAAAGGGGACCACAACGACCACTGCACCCACGCATACACACGCGGCAAACGACAACACTCCAAACACAATCCGCACACACACAAAGTTCACGCAAACTGTGACACGGAAAACCACAAGCACGCAAACACAGACAGATGACATCGAGGAACACAGCGAGTCTCCACAGCCACTGATCCCACAGCCACCGACCCCACAGACACGACGCACGCGCACATCACTCAGAAAACACCGTTGACTATCTAATCACCAGCCTACCATGCAGTCAACGCACTTTCTACGAATGCGAAACCTCATGGAGAAACGTAGCCGATACCTACATCATCTACGGATCTACACCCACCACCTGGCTCACAACACAGTACCTAAAGGCCTCACCCCTAAAACAGTTCCTGCATTACGAAAACTGACACCTGAACTAGAGCTAGAGTGGGCATCAGCCCTTAACAACACAGCCCGTACGTTTCTAGAAATATTAAAGAAACAGTGCCACGCGCAACTCGCTACGATCCAGGACCATATGAACAATATCAGTCTCACCGACGCGGAGGCAAACACTCTCGAACTACACATTCAACAACTCAACCGCGAGCTAGCTAAGAAGGAACACTCAAAACTCGGAAAACCTAATTCCAACAACGACACGGATACCAGACCCACTAACACGACACACGCAGCAGTCGAACAAATCATTTCCAGCACCACAACTCTCCGCAACATCGCTGAGCCACCCCGAGAAACCGCTGACGCAAGCACCGTAATAGATATATCACGCTCACTAACCAGCGACGAACTACAAGTCCTCTCTAGGGGGTTAACATTCTGCCCTACACTCAATTCTGTTAACGAATACGAAATCCACAAAGACATATCAGACTTTGCGAGACGGCTACGCCTTAGAGAATTCTTCGCTCATACAACACAAGAAAAAAACAACGACCTCCGACTACCATCAACCTGGACACTAAATCACGGCCGAGAACCCGCATTAGACCTGTACATTAAACAAGTAAGCAACGACATTCTTCGCGGTATTTCCCAAAGTTCACGTGGTCACAACCTCACTAAAACACAGCGTAACATCATCAAAGCGCTAGCTGACAGAGATGATATCATTATCAAGCCCGCAGATAAGGGTGGGAGTATCGTCATCTGGCCCACAGATAAATATATTTCTGAAGCTCATAGGCAACTCAACAATACGCAACACTACCTCAAAGTGGACCATGACCCAACAAAGGAGTACACGGCGCTTATAACCCATACCATACAGGACCTCCACGAAAGAAAGCTCATCACACGTGATGACCTCAGATATCTCACCCCATCAAACACAGGCGCAGGTCGTTTCTATTTACTGCCCAAAATCCACAAGGTACACGCCAACGAGCTCTATACGGCTGACATCCCCGGCCGGTCAATTGTATCTAATAACAACACACCAACAGAAAGACTCTCGAAATTCCTGGACTATTATTTAAACCATATTCCGACAACACTGCCATCGCATGGACAAGACACACCCCACCTCCTCAGAATAATCAGAGATATAAACAACACTCGTACATTTGGTAGGGACACAATACTAGCCACGCTGGATGTGACATCACTGTATACTAACATCCCACACAACGACGGAATCACAGCCCTCTGCAATGCCCTTTCTACAACAAACACCAGAAAAGACACGGAAACCATACTCGCTCTAATGGACTTGGTCCTTAAACTGAACCACTTCGAGTTCAATGGCGAATACTGCCTACAAGTACACGGTACAAGTATGGGCACACCTGTTGCACCCACATACGCAAATATCTTCATGGGGTTCTTAGAAAACAAAGTTATCAGCGCCCTCTCATTAAAACCCACGGTGTACCTTCGATACATCGATGATATACTGATAATATGGGAACACGGGGAACATGAATTTCAAAGGTCTACTGAACACCGCGCATAGCAACATAAAGTTCACATCACAACAGTCAACTCACTTAATTAACTTCCTCGACACCACAATATCACTAGACAACGGCAACCTCATCACAACCCTGTACAAAAAGCCACCTGACAAACAACAATACCTTCACTTCAAGAGTCACCACCCGCGTCACTGTAAAGTTGGAATTCCTAATGGGCAGAGTGTAAGACTACGCCGAATTTGTTCAAACGACACAGATAACGCTGAGAAGCTTGACGAACTCAGAGTACACTTGCCAAAGGGACTATACAGACTCCCTCCTAACCGAATTCCGTCGCAAGGCACTCACACTATATCGAGACGAGGTTCTGGAAAAACCGAAAAAACCCTGACGCGTGCCAAATAAGCTTCATCACAAGATATTCCAACGCACTTCCAAACATCAAAGCCATTCTACAGAAGCACGAGCCCCTCCTCCAAAGCAGTGACCGACTTAGCAATGTATTCACAAATCCCATACAGGTCACCATACCGACGCGCAAAAAACCTGGCAGACTCCTTGGTCAATGCCAAAATCAGCAAAACGAGCACCCCGTACACGGGAACACGACCCTGCAACCTCCCGCGCTGCAAAACATGCAAGCACGTTCAACATGCTAACTGCATCAAAAGCACTGCGAGCAATTACACCCACCCCGTTAACCACACATTCACATGCACAAGCTCCAATGTCATATACTGCATTGAATGCGGCGACTGCTCTATGCAATACATTGGTGAAACCGGCCAACAAATGAACAACCGCCTTATCGGACACAGAACCGACACGCGTCCAACAAACTCCCAAAAGCAGTCGCCGAAACTTTAACGTTCCTGGTCACAATTTTGACAACATTAAACTATATATTCTAGAAACCGGGTTTAGATCCACACGTGACAGACGTGATAGGGAGTCTGATCTCATATACAAGTTCAACGCTCTTCATCCGTCCGGTATCAACAAATCACAAGGCACCCTAGAAACAATTCACAAATAAAATATGCTTTTCCCTTCTACCTCCATTATCATCTGTTATGTTCTGCATGGCCACTGCTTTCTACTTGCTTTATTGCATGCCACAACCTTTGCTCGTTCTGGAATTTTCCCCACGTAACCACTAACCTCCTTATCTTTGGCTATGCTTGCCAATTCTTGCCTGTTGTCCCGTTTCGTCCACGTGTTCGTGAACCTTCCATTTTTCTGTAACCGGTCTGTAGCCTAGATCACTACGTTCACATAATCCCCTCCACACTCTAACAAAGCAGCCATTCACTCCGGTCGTAGAAGCCCGTACGGAACCTTTCTTCCCTCCGGGCTGTTGACCCACAATTCGCATCAACCTTTAAAGACGTCACACCTAACCCTTTAAATATCATGCCAATGATAAGGACGGTGCTCAGAAGAAGAACAGTCTCTGTTCGAAATATCGGCGGCTTCTGTCCTGAGGCAACTCCCTTCCTACATCTCTACCGGTTCGCTGGATTTCTACCCATCTACATACAGCTTATTAGTTCTGGCAAATCATTAACGTCTATTGTAAGAGCAGTGAGCCCAAGAGTAGTGAACCCAATAAAGAGCCCTGCGGAACCCCTGAGGTTACTGTAGAGGAGTAGATCACGTATTGTTAGCAACAGTATGTTGAAATCGTGAAGAGAGAAAATTGCGCAACCATTCCAGAACTAAAGGGTTGATTTTTAAACGAGATACCTTATAGAGGAGGCGCGTATGGGGGACTTTGTCAAAAACTTTTGGAAAATCAATGAATACGGTGTCAGTAGCAGTGTTGTCTAGATTTAACTGGATGTCGTGCACAACATCATTGTTTGATAAGACACAGAAAGCATTACTTCCCAGACAACCACGAACGTCCGAAAGACGTCCCAGTTTGGTGGGAACGTCTTGGTCCTCGGCTGACATCTGCGAGACGTCCAGTGGACGTCGCTCTGGGGTATTTTAAATGTCCCAATAATGTCGGAAAAAGACAGACACTTCTGATGTCCTGAGGACGTCTGTAGGTTTAAAAACTGACTAAGAGAGCACAGTGAGCTGATCTTCATTCTTCTTGCCGGTGAAGTAGACCTCACCAGAAATTTGGTTCTCCAACCACTTATTATGGATTTAAAGAACAGTTGCAAATTTTCTAAAGCTCGTACCCCTTGATCGCTTGTCGGCGATGACAGCACAGATTCGCTCAAGGTGAAGGTTTAGAAAGCTGCTCTGTAAGACACATCCACTATCTGACATGGATCCTGAAAACAGCTCTGGCTCAAAGTTTACAAGACCATTTGGCGAAACGCAGATGAGCCCTTTGAATGTGTTTGAAGGTTTGTGCGATGAATATGTGCCAGATTGCACAATTACCAAAAAATTATGTGATGAAAAAAGTTGAGTGAATAAAATGAAGAAAGTTTATGTATATTTTGGTGGAGCATCATGACCTTCCACAGGTAAAATCATAAACGCAGGCTCGCAGGTGGAATGATATGTGATACAAAAGCCAGATCAAAACAAAAGCTGCCTGGCTTCTCCCTCGGTATTTTTGTTCGCAATAATATATATGCTGTGTTCTTTAATTTTTGCATAGCCACTTTTACCGGTCTCTGCGATATTTTGATATTTTGTTATTTACAGTCATGTAAGCGAGAGAGAGAGCGCAGTGAAAGCATTTGGTCGCACATCCCAGGCTGTACTGCCAGGCCTTTCACCCAGTATTTTTGTTTGGAGTAATATATACGCTGTGTTCTTTACGTGTTACCTATAGTGTGATATTTCTTCACATTGCAGAGCTGAATTTTGGAGAAGTATTGTTTTTACACATTACAAGTGTTTGGAATTTTCATTAATGAGAGTTCGTACCTGTTATTCTAAAGCGTTAGCACAATTGCCGGCCTGAGCTGTACTGGCTGGGCTCTCCCCTGTTCTGTTTGTTTAGAATAATATTAGTGTGTTCTTTGTCCCCATCCCTTGCAGAGTTTAATCTTGAAGAAATGTTGTTCCTAGTCAGTACAAGTGTGTGGGATTTTTATTCATTCATATCTGTGATAGCCTAAATCACAAGTACAGTGGCAGTCTTCCAGCCTGTGGCGTACCAGAGAAAGTACCAGAGAAATGTCAAAAATACATCTCAACAACAACAAAAATTAAGCTAAATAACTAGAAGAAAAGGTAATTGCAGAGGCTGATGCAACGTGAAGACGCCACGGCGGATACAAATTCAAACTTCAAACGGCGAGAGCCGAGAGGGAGAGGAGAGGGCGAGTGGCGAGAGTGGCAGGTGGCAGTTGGGAATTTGGACGCGTCGGAGCAAGTTGGTTTTCTCTTCAGTTGCTTAAAGGGACTATGGCATCCGGGAACGTATGTATGATTCCGAAAGGATAATGTTTGTCACCGTTTCCGAGTCAACTTTGCCAAATTTCTCTACCGAAAACGGCTTACATATTAAGCAAACGAGTTTTAAAGGTTCGCATTCCATCTGCAGCCAACACGATGATGACGTAAGCCAGGCACACGAATGGGAGCGCAGCGCAGGCGATTGTCTCCGAGATCGTCTGCTTGGCGTTCGCATCGCACTATACTAAGTGGAATACGCTGACTTTCACTTACCAGTGTGAGTGCAGACGTAACCATGTTACGTGAAACACGGTGTTACGCTCCTGACTGTACGAATACGTTCGACGCTAACGAGAAACAACATTCCACCAGTCGGCAACAGAGTAACCGCCGTCCCCTAGCATTCCGCCTCGCTCGCCCGCCCGCCTGTCGGTCGGTTGCCAAGGCTACCAGGTCCCTCAGGCTGCTCCGTGATTGGTATTCTCCATGTCAAAAGGCGCGCAGTGATTGGCCTCGTCCGTGTGACGTTTCCAGAGAGGGAATCCCGGAATGCGTCGTCTGCTCTTGCCAAGTTCTATATCAAACTACACAGGAACAACGCTGCCAATTCGCGTGGGGTTTCCGGCGTTATTATCAGTGATGAACGCGGAGTAAAACAGCACTGCAGTTTCGGAATCGACCGGGACGGATGCATAGTCCCTTTAAGCAAGGATGGTGTTCCTGTGGAGTATTTTCGTGTGCTTTAGTGTGCTTTGTAAGACAATGCGATGACAATGGTTTCTTTGCAACACATTGTCGATTTCCCGGAAGAGTTTTGACGCCAAGAAGACGTAAACTGCGTAGGGGCAAGAACACACTGTGAAACGCCAATCGGACGGCAGGTTGCGAATGTTTGCAGGTATGAGTGATGACCGTGATGTTTTGATTACTATTAATTAGATGTTTCATTTTAGAAACTTAGAAGGAACTTGAAGAGAAACAGGATAAGGAGATTCCGAACATACGGTGAAGAGGAAGGGTGGAACACATTTTCAAGATAGGGCACGCTCAGATCTAACCCTGGGAACGAGGCTTAGACGGAAGTGAGCACAGTCCAGATACCCCACCCCCCCGGACCCCCTCCCCCGCGCATGTAATATGTACTGACCTAACCTAACCTAACCTCACTAAGAAATTTGCAAATTACAGCGCAATTCATTACTAGCGTACGTGCGACTTCCGGTTGGCCTCGTTCCCAGGGTCAAGATGGCGGCTTGCCCTATCTTGAATATGTGTGATTTTCGAAGAAGAAGGGGTGTATGTCGCGACCTGCATGGAAAAGAAGTGTGTCATGTGTCATCTTCTCTAAGAAAATACCAGATGTGAGGCGGCCAACGAACGAAAGCTCCCTGTGGTCTGGGAGCGCTTCGCACAGTCAGGCGTATGCTTTGTCTAGGCACAGTGAGTGATCAGACTTGTACTACGTAGTATGAACATGTAGAGACGTATTGATTATTTTAGCAAAATAAACGGTATTTATATGAGCAATATCTGCATATCTACGCATTATTTTCGGTCATGCATTCAGTGGTGCCCGCTGCTAAGTGGCCGGATCCCGGACCACTTAACAGAGGGGACCACTGGATCAATTCCACTGGTTCCACTTGAAGTGGGACCATCGTGAAGCTGGTTCCTATTTCAACTGGTCACAGTCACTAAGTGGTCCCACACTCAAAGTGGGACCTGTCCAATAAACCACTTTGAAGCGGTCCCACTCCAGATTTTCGCCTGGGATGTCAAACGAGAATAAACAGTGCCAGCTATTTAGGCATATGTCAGTCACTTTGAGAATAGAGGTAACACACCACACCAGCGGGGGGGGGGGAGGGGGCTACAATATGGTCCGGATGGGCACACTTAAAAATGTCCCACAAACGTTCGGGGAAAGTCGTTCCCGTCCTGTTTGGGACATCCGCCGACCATCGTAGGGTATTGCAAATGCAGTCCTGCGGACTGCCAACTGGCCGTCTTTTGAACATTCGCGGATGTCCATACGACATACGAATATCCGGGTCGTGACGTCCTCGGGACGCCCCTGTGTTGTCTGTGTTCTGAATTCAGCATATTTTTACGTATCAAT
The DNA here is from genome assembly GCF_037126465.1 of Ornithodoros turicata. NCBI lineage: Eukaryota > Metazoa > Arthropoda > Arachnida > Ixodida > Argasidae > Ornithodoros > Ornithodoros turicata. The sequence goes on from NC_088201.1 coordinate 109,455,222, forward strand.
ATTTTGAAGATTGCCGGAACATGGACGGTGCTGCCAACAAACGGCGAAAAAGAGAAACTTGAGTTTCAGCGGTTTCCGGTCCAGGGCTCCCAGGGATTGGTCAATCCTTACCACGTGAGATCTAATTTTATAGAGAACAAAGTTGACAAACAGGATCTTACAGCTAAACGACATTTTAAAAATGACGCTCACTTCCAATAGTTTTTACGTTAATAAAGCATTCAGCTACTTCGCCGCTACGGGCTACGATCCACCGCGCCATCTGCAAGGCCGTCTGTGTTATCGCGTTTATTGTTTACGTCGTGGGTGGTCACGTTGGTCGCGCGCAAAATGGTAAGTGGAAGTAAATGACATGTTCGGTGGCTGCTGTGTCACGTATTCGGGATACCTACATATGCATGGTGTAGTTTTGGTGTTCGGGGATGCAGAAATCATGATTTTTCTGCCACAAGATTCTACAGGAGAGTGCGCGAGAACCAATGTGGTTCGAAACACTCGGCTATTAGATGCAGCAGTCGTGTCGTGTGTGCTGAGCTTATTTTGCTGCCGATGACTACGAAGAAGATGCCGTAGACGGCGAATTGCGAAGGCGTCCGAAGCAAACTGCAGTTCAGTACCAGTGATTTTGCTTCACCGAGGTGACGAGTTCAACACAACTCTTAGGTATGTACAGGCGTCACACATGTATAAATTAATTATTATATAACGATGACGTATTCCATTTAACTTATGTTATCCTACTTGTCCCGTACTCAACATTGTCAACATCAACAAATTTAATTTTAGGGGCCTTCCAGTGTTGAAGTGGCGCCAGACTGCTTCGTGTTGTGTGATCCAGGCACTCAAGTTGACATGACAGAAATAGCTGGAAGCAGGTATGCAAAGTCCAGGTATGGAAGCAGTATATTTGTTAGGTGTTGCAGATTTGTGACATTTATGGAGTCTTTGGACAGGTGCAGAACATTAGTACGACTTCAACAGTAGGAGAAGAAACCGATGATAACTACTAGCTTGTTTCAGGGGTAGAAGAATACTTCCTGTGTGAAGAGGTGTAGTTATGACTAAGGAACGCTAATTAATTTTCTAGAGATGCATCCTCTACACTTGAATGACCATTGAAACAGTGAAAGTTCATTGTCTTTTAAGCCCACTGCTGGAACTGTTCAGTGTGTGTCACTGGTGCAGTCAGCCATGCAAGGTTACCACATCATATTGGTCCTAAATTTGTAGAGTTCCCCTATCTCAGACGCAACCGTCATTTTTCTTCATTGCTCTCCCGATCCTACCTTCTCAGAGATTAATGTAGTTCTCCATGCATTGCATGGGCACTGCCTTTTTCTACTCATGCTTTCAGGTTCTTGTTCTGTTGAATAAATCTTCACTTGAGAGTTTGCAGCCATCACGCTGTCTACTGTGTTTGTCTCTATCTATTTTGATGTGTCATAACGGTATAGCACATCAACATGCCAACAACAACCAAACAACGTTGCCTAGTCCTACTTTTGGATGGAAACTACACGATGTGGTAATATTCACATATATAAAATTTTAGTCGACGGAGATTTGCTGTTTTTGTACAACCTTTATTGTACTTTTCTTTCGTCTCACTTAGCATGCATGAAGAAAAGTTCTCACCATCATCAAGATGACAGGTCACTGTTGGATCTGCAGCATTATTGTTTCTGTAATCTTTTCACCATCAGAGAATACAAAAGTGCACAAATGGTAAAATATAGCTAGCTGGTTAAATTCAAAAGGGAACGACGAAACTATTAATACTTCTCTTGTTTATTTTGTTGCAGGTTTTACAACTCTATCAAGTCCGTCAAAACATCAGAGGGCAGGAAGTCCTACTCTGTTTCCTAAATCCCTGGACAATAAAAAAGAAAGATATAGTTTGAGTGTTGACAAAATGTTGCTTTTGCTCTTATATTATATTTCAATTAAATATTACGATGCATTTGTAGTGTATACTGAAACCGGTTTCAATTTGCAGGGCTGTCAAAAGTACTTTACAAAAGTACAGCTCAATTACAGTAACAGAGAACTTATGCAATAAATTATTTAGCCATTTTGGAGTACTATGCACAACAATGGTGCATGGTTAACTTTGAACCCAGATCAAGGGTTAATAATACTTGAAGTCAGCCCTCAAGTCCTCCGTTAGAAATGTTAGTTGGTGACGTGATAATGAATCAGTTACAAGTACTTTGTTTAGCAAAACAGAGTTAAGTGTTAAATCCCAATCTTGGTTCAAATATTAATTGACATTTAGAAGCGTAGTCACTAGGAAGTATACTAAAAGGTTATGAACACGGTTCAGCTGAATTGATCACTGATGTAAATTATCTTACTTACTCATCACATATACAATTGAGACATGAGATTAACCTACAAATACATCTATGCCCACAGGTTACTTAACCCTCGAGGAACAAACTAGTAATTATAATATGCTGTGACAGCAAAGAAAAAGCAATGAGAAAAACTTGCAGCAAACAAGGAATGAAAATATGCTGACATCAACATTTCTACAAGTCAGCGCACTGATGGGAAAGCATCCCTAATAGCATGCATGACGCAGATCGAGATCCAGTGGAGTACTTTCTATTGTATTTTCTCGGAGCACCCCATATCCTTCTTGTGAATGGCCGACATGTGGTATAACGGAATTTCCGGCAGAAATAAGGGTTTTCCGTCCAGTTTGCCGTTCAAGTAGCGCGTAAAGACCACACGGCAATGCAATGCTCTTCGGTTTCTCGGATGTATGTAAAAGAAAAGACACTTGCAGTACTTCGGTGTCAAGGCACAGTATTTCGAAATATTCAGTAGTTCAGATGCAATTGTCTGTCTGCTTTTCACACGCATTCTCTACCTCTCGGCAGCAAGAACCGCAGTAGCCATCCGTAGTATCCGTCGGTTTGCATTTCACACATGAACACCTGCACGACGAAAAACCAGCGCTTGTTTCGGCTTACACAAGTGCTTCTCCCTGATACATGGAGATTTCACAAAGCACTCCATGTTCACGGCACGGTGAGCTACTGCTGAGGACGAATGTGACTCCGATTAATCTCTGGACGAGGAATCTTCTGTTGCGGAGAACACACTTTCCAGCACGATAACGCACGAACCACAGTTCTCTATGAGCGACAGTTCTCGAATGCGGAATTCCATCGCACTCATGTTCAAGAGGCTCGACATTCTCGACGTAGAAATTGGTCACAAATGCCCACTGCCATTTTCGTTTCCGCCGGATTAGCGCCCGGAAGTGCGCGTATTACATGCGTCCTCGACAGATGGCGCGGAGTCATGCAATTGTTGACAGACTGCTCGCTTTCCTACTAGGTCCCCGGACATGCAATTATGGAAAATTCGATTACAGAAAAACTACAGCGATTTCTGCGGAGTTCTTTGATATTTGAACTTTTGAAGGTTCAAGTTTCGATAGGTTTATATTCATTTTTCGGTCCCTTTAATGTTTTGCAGATACATTGACTGTCCGTTAAATGATATGTTCAGAGCGGAGGGGAAAGTCTAGGCTTAATCTCATTGGAGTTGGATGTGGGCAGTACGCGCCCCCAAGAACTGCGGCTATTTGACTGGGAGCCAAGGATTTACGAATTTCCTTGCTTTTATGTATATACCAGTAACGCAACATGATTGGTGAAAAAAAAAGAACTACACCCAAACATCCGTGCAGGGAGTTTTAATTACACTGATCTAGTCATTTAATTTGACGCACCACGTCACGACACGTAAACGGCAGGCATTGTGGCACAGGTAAAAATATTGAGAAAAAGCGAGGGGTCCCGACACCACAATATTTTTAAACAAGTACTTTCAACAGCGTGTTTATTTTATTTAAGTATAGTACAAGACGGTGAAGAAAAAAAGGAGAAATAAGAAGAACGTGTCATTACTTTCGTTAACAACCTGTGACAACTTCGCGTCTCGGCGATCCGGTGGCGGCCATTTTTGTTGTGGCACATGTTCGAGGCCAATTTATTTAATGTTGGAAGAAGATTCACATTAAGTGTTTCTAAATGAAAGAAAAACATTCTGAGGAAGGTATTGCAACGCATGCAAAAATTTTTTGCCGTTGTTTATTCTTATCTATCGAATTGTCATCACCACATAAGTGACACTTACATAAGCCGTGTAGGTGACATTCGCCGTGTGACAGGGGTATAACCAAGACAATAACTTAAATTTCATTTTATTTTATTTCCAAAGGAAATGAGGGCCAGGTACAAAAGGGATTTGGATCCCTGTACTGAACCTGCGTCTGTACACATCTAAAGGAAATACAAGGAAGCGGTTAACAACATGCCTGATGTTGCGTCTTTCAGGTGAAGAGAATCCTGCTCTCAGAGATTGTTTTATTGGTTTTAGCCACTTCAGCAGTAATTGTGACAGTCTTAGTAATATATGACAGGAGGTTAAAGCGGAACAACAACAACAACTATATTGTGATGAAGTGGGGAGATTTTCGACTCTAGGACTGGAACGCTACCCATAGCTAGGGGGTCAAAGCGGAATCTCTGCCGCAAGATCTAAAAAAAAAAACTTCATTCGCTGCATAGCGCCCACAATGTGAACTCGAGCACTGGGTAGCGACTGGTGCTTGCAAAGTACTTACTGCAGACGCGACTGTGACGGTAATTTGCTTTTCCGATGTCGAGTCCGTTGAGTGTTTTCAGTGGCGTAGTTTCGCACTGCAACACTAAAAAGTAAAAAACGCAGATTTCACAGCAGATTTCTCAGACGAAACAGCTATGAAAGCAACGTTCAGAAACTACGGAGAATTCCACGCACGCCAGAATCTATCCAGCCCGTGACGTAAACGCGTCACGTGATACGGCTAGTGTTCGTTCTCCACACTTTTAAAAAAAGGGTGTACTTTAACTCCTTTTTTGCCACATATTAACACCCTTTTGGAGAGTACAATTACGCTCAAAAGGTTGTCTCCTCACTCCCTCAAGGGTGTAGCATAACACCTTTCTCCCTACTGGAGAGTAATATTACTCCCTGGCAGGGAGAAGGTGAACATGAAAGAACTGATGTTCTAAGGCTGGAACAACATAGAAGGGACAAATACAAACAAAGCCTCAATTTGCCTAAGAAATTAACGATGAAAGATGAAAGTCACTGAAAAGGTTAGCTAGCTGTAGGATTCGAACCCACATCTTCTCGATTGCCGGATTCTGATTGCCGGATTGCCTGATTCTACCAATTGAGCTAAGCTAACACGCCTTCTCAGCGACTTCCAGGGCGCGTCATCTGAAGGGACAAACATCAGAACATCAGTTCTTTCATGTTCAACAGTTGCCGCCTGCGTCGATCCCGTCGTATGAATGTGTGTATGAGTGAGCAAAAAATGTAAGAGTGAAAGGAGGATGAGTGAGAGAGAGTGGCTGGTTTGTCCTTTCAGATGACGCGCCATGGAAGTCGCTGAGAAGACGTGTTAGCTTAGCTCAATTGGTAGAGCCCTGGACCGGCAATCGAGAAGATGTGGGTTCGAGTCCTACAGCTAGCCTTTTCAGAGACTTTCATCTTCAGGGAGAAGGTGTTATGCTACTCCCTTGAGGGAGTGAGGAGACAACCTTTTGAGCGTAATTGTACTCTCCAAAAGGGTGTTATATATGTGGCAAGGAAATGAGTTAAAGTACACCCTTTTTTTTTAAGAGTGCAGGCGAATACTTTGTACTTCAGCTTACCATAGTATTTTTGCACAAGCGGTGTATGTCCCACGGAAGATCCTCCTTTCTGAAGTTGGTTATCATCATCATTTTACGCGTTTTCATAGGAGCTGTTCCTGACGTCTGCTACGGTAGTTGTACGCCCGCTTCTGCGCATTCAAAATTCAAATTTCGGTTGTCCAGCCACGATGTAGTCCTCGCGGGCCGATGTGTAGTGCTCCGGGCGGATCGTGTGGACGGGCTCTTCATACGGGTTGCCGACTATGACATGGTCGTTATAATCTAGTAGGCCCTGTTAGCGGGTAGGCTAGGGAGAGAGGGAGCCACTGCACCTGCTACAATCCTCCTTTCGGTGCGTAACCACGTTCATGAACGGGAGACAAGTGTTCCCATTGTTGATCACTGTCACCGAGACTTTATCCGCACCTGCGGGCGATCAGGATCGCTGCCTATACTTACGATTACGAGCGATGTACGTAGATCCTGCGTCGCTGCATTTGGGGTATGAAACGACCATTATTATTCATGCAGACATTGATGACCCCAGATATGGTGAACTATCACCTGTCTGAGCACTTCCACGTCCTGGCGCAATTCGACCTCCTTCGAGAGCCACTTCGACCTGCTGCACAGACAGTGACCGTCTTAACACATAAGTAAGAACATAATATCTTTCGCACTCACCTCTTCTCGTCTTCGTTTTGCGAGTTCCACATTTTCTACTGATGGAGACGGCTCATTAATGTGGACAGAAACGCGCCAGACTTCAAAGTTTTTGGAGCTTTCCCGAGGCTACAATCCAACCTTAAGCTGATTGAAACCTGGCGCTTTAGAACTTCGAAGAACACATTCTAGTTGCCTTCGCAAGCTTCCGTTCCAGCAGTTTCCTCAACGCCTCTAGCCATGAGTTCCGCACTTCCGCCTTTTTCAGGAAAAGAAAAAAAATGAAACGGTCCGATCATCCACCGAAGTCCTTTTACAATTATCCGCAGCAGAATTTATGTCACTCATGTTGTCGATGAATGATGCCTGCAGATTGCGACGCATTCAATCACGTGACCACAACAGATACCAGTTCAGACATGCACAGTGTTGCCTGAGTTCCACTTACTCCGAAGAGGGCGTGGCATAATCCGGCTTCTCATGTGTACCAATGTTTCAAACGAAAATATTCGGCGGCGTGCATTCCAGACACGAATTATTCGGATGGCACCACAGTTTCAACTACACCTTTGGTACGGACTCCACCTTTATGTTAGGTTGCCAACACATAAAGATAAATCACACACGAGATCACCTGTTTGGAAGCTAATTGTGCAGAGTGAAATCTGTGTAGCGGGAGTATGAATGGGGCGCTTGAAACTGCTCATCCGTTCCCCTTCCTCTTCAGTCTGTATGAGGGCAACGACGGAATCAAGGCGACAGTGAAGCCGAATCGATCGACAACAGTGGCCGCTTGTTCAATGTTCCCTCGCCGGCGGTAATAAACTAGATTACACGACCATGTCTCGCTGTTTTGTTTGCCTACCCATTTGGTGCTCTCTTTGCTGCTATGTACTGTTAGGTTGTATTTTAGATTTTGGCCGTGCTGCTCAATTAATCAATGTCGCTGACGGCTTAATGGGCTTCAGTTTGCGCCATCCGTACACTCTGAAAACCGAATTTACCACGCTCACGACTAACGAGCACTTAGCATGATTAGTTATGTCTTCTGGTTGTTGAAAACAATGCAACACTTGCATAGCCCCTAAGGGTTGGAAATGTAGGGGTGGTGGTGGTGGTGGTAGTAGTAGTGATGGAACTGCTTGTCGTAGTTCGGCACGTTCAGGACGGCAACATCACGAGTATGACAGGGGGCTGAACGTGCTTTTGGGCCGCCTTCACAGGGAACTGTGCTAATATTTGTCTTAGAGCGTCTGAGGGAAACCCAGGAAAAAGCACCGAGACAGCACAGCCGGCGCCCGGATCCGAACTCGGGTCACATCCCGGTTTCGAATCCTGGCAGGCGGGGGAGGGGGGAGGGGTTACTCGGCTCGGCTCGGCTCATCGTCATGTCCGGGCAAACAATGTGTACATCAGGAGACAGGGCGGCATCACTATCACTCTCAACGTTGGATGGCCATTGTGGCGGCCCATGGACGACGATGAAGACGTGCCTCTGCTGCCGCGCGGCACTGCGCCTGGCACTGTCCTAGCGTGAGGCCACGCACATCTGCCCGCTGGGACATCCCATTATCGCCAGTAGGACTCGTGAAGAGGAACGCCATCTTCCTCTACACTTGGTGACCCGTGGCGCGCGGCAGCAGAGGCACGTCTTCATCGTCGTCCACGGGCCGCCATACGATCAAGCCCCGTTTTTGAGCGCACATGTGTCGTCAGTTGAATTCGACAACCATGATTATTAAGCAACTAAGTCAAAATCTAACAGGGAAGCTAATCAGAGCAGTAAAAATCTACAAAATTTTATATTACAGAAATTGCAGCATAACGATAGGAAAGCTCAGCAGCGAGGGTCACAAAGAGAACCTAACTGTGCCAGACATAATTGCGCTGCGGCAATTGAAGGCGAAACTTTGGGTAACCCTAGAAAGCAATAAAGGCCGCGCAAGCATCAGCGGTGCCGTGTAAGGCGTGCTGTTAGGAGGAAGTCTCGTTATATCCCACCGTGGGGACGTTTCATACAGTGCGGCCATCTAATGAAACGTGCAGCCCTCCTAAAAGAAGCGAATCTGGCGTCTCGAAGCGTGCCCTGGATCGTGGCATTAATCCCAGGAGCTTCTGCGAGGGACCGGGACAGGATAACACGTACATTTTTTACCTCGAATGAACGGTGATGATGATGACGATGAATGGTGTTTTTATGGCGAATAAAGAAACGATGGTCATAGTGCGCCAACACAGTGACGATCATGAGACCAAGCTAAAAGAGCAATCAGTTAAGCTAAAAGCAATAACCAAATGGGAGTGCAATTTAAAACTTGACTATACTCACAGTAAAGCGATGTATAAAATTATATCAAGTTTAAAAAAGCGATGTCTCTAAAAATATTATGAATTTAAAAAAAAAAGGTAAAAGAGACACATCACCCAGCAATAAGACTGGGTGGGGTGGTATCTGAATGCGATGGAACTCGTGAAAATGCCGCTGACGATAAGATTCATACAATAGGCATGTTATCAGGATGTGTGCCACGGACGGCAGCTCCCCACAATGAGCACACTACAGCTGTTCCTCTCCGTGAAGCAGAAAACTGTGTGTGAAATGTGTGTGCCCAATAATCAGTCGAGTCCTTGTGAGATTGTATAACCTCTTTTCAATGCTTTGAGAAGGAGTATTATGTGTCTGTGTGCCCCACTGCTGCTTCCATTTCTTTGTTAATTGCGTTCCTTAGGGCCGACCTTATGTCCTGGCCTTAAAGTAAGGAACGAGAAATGGAAACAGATTTGCATCCGAACTTTTGCGTTTCATAGTTTGTAGATTAGAGCGAATGAAAGGTACAAGCAAGAAAGAATAAAGCTGAAATGTGACATGTGTCGGCCAACATACGCAGGGGTACTCTGCCAACTTGCTTTTTTTCTGAAGTGTTCGCATGTAACGTTGCGCACCATCCGCGGATGTAAACGGATACCAGCCAGGGGCGTAACCATGGAAGCTTCTCGGAGGGCACTCAAAAAAAAGAAAAAGACGGCGGTGGATTGTATGTAACACGGCGATCTGCTGCATTTTCATTTCACACGAGACTCCGCGGTACTCCTGTCACGGTACTCCGCGGTTAATTTACTGATATACTTGTTGCGAATCTTAACAAAGGTAGTTCGACTCAATAGATTTTTCCTAATTCTGAAAGCAGCGCGCATTACTGGAAGAATGACAGTCAAAATAGTGTGAAGTTCGAAGGAGACAAGCAAGGTCTGTGGCAGAATAGCTGTTTGGCAGGACTTGCACTGAGTCTTCTTGGATCAGGACACGAAGAATCGCAGAGGCATTTAGGGCCAAGTTGTCGCGCGCTGAGAGGAGGTAATTGCGATTACTCCTCGTGGCGCCTGAGTCTTTTTTCCTTTGTTAGCGGCTGGAGCGAGCGCCGGCCGTATAAACTGTAGGAGCGGTGTCTGCGAGTGTACATCATAGCCATTGCTCATGACTTGAAAACCTGAGACGAAGTAGGGACGATAACAGACAAACACAAACAGACAAACTTATAGACAAACAGACAAACTTAAACAGAGTAAGAGACTTTTTAGAGCAGCAGCTGGTACTGTTCCAGTCCCAGGAAAGGTATCTCAGTCAGTGATTTTTTGCGAATCTTAGAATTGTACCTCAAGTCCACTGCCATCTACATTGATGGCGCATTGTACACTCAGAAAACGGGTATTTGTATCGGATCATCTATTGCACCAATGTTGTCTGATATTTATCTACGCACTGTTGATAATGCTATATTCCCCTCCCCTTTGGTATTGTCTTGTGAGAATGAGGATCTTATTAATGAATGCCACGGTGTAATATCATCTGCTGCTCCTGAGTTAGCGTTTACCATTGAGCGACCTACCGGTAATTCTCTTCAGTACTTGGACCTAAGAATCATGTTCCATCACGGTCTGTGTTGGTCTTATGCCAAAGAAAAACCTAAACCGGTACTTCCGGCCTATAGCTGTCCCTCGAAAAGTGTTAAATGCGGTGTTGTCTCTGACTTACTGTCAAGTGCCGCAAAAAACCTTTGCTCTTCTATCCATAACATTTGCTCTTCTATCAGCCACCAAATGGTTCGTTTGGGTGAGGCGGGGTTGTCTCAGTCTTTGGTGATTCCTGGTTTAAAGGAGTACAGAGGGCCATCCAAAAAAATTTCAGATTAAGACATCTGATGAAAGTGTGTGTGTCATTATACCGAATAGCGCGAAAGGTTTTGATGTGCGCAATTTGTTTCCCAGAAAAAAACTCACATAGCTCCGCGCGTTCACCCTTAACTCGCCACTCCAGCTATAACGAGGATGAGGAGGTATGATGGCACGTCACTGATGACGGCATAAGGAGACTCGTTCTGGTTTGCCAGTCAGTGGGGGTCTGCGCCTTGTCCCTTTACCGCCGTAAACCTGTTTTGCCAGTTTCCCCGGAGAATTGGGGATAGAAGGAGCGGCCGAAGCATTACCGAGCAAGGAGGAAGGCTTTATCAGAACCCCGAACAGCCGAGTAGAAGACGACAGCGGAGTAGCAGTCAACATTTCTCTAGGCCAATCAGCGAGCGTTCTCCCTATAGCGCCAGCGCGAGGTTCCAGGCAGATCACAGGCTGGTACTGCTCTTCACCACCGTTGCGCACGGTCGCTTTTAGCGGCGTATTTTAAATTCAATTTCTGAGATAATTATGACTCTAGTGTAAATTACTTCGCATGATGCACCTTGCTGGCCTACTTAACAGTTTTATAGGAAGAAAACTGGGTGCTAAAAATGACTTCTGTGCTACTTTAAGGCTTATTAGCGCTAAGATGTTCTGTCCTGCCAATGACCTTGTGAAACCCCACGAGAACCGTGTGGTTATTCCCTACATTCATGCCGTATCACACAATCTCCTACATGTTGCCAAAAAATTTAATGTCAACCTTGCCTTGCGCAATAACTTTCGTCTAGAAGCCCTGACACCTTTCAGTAAATCTGTAACAAGTTGTAAAAATCATAAGCGAATGTTTGTATCCTGTCAATCGAATATCGACTATGAAATTCCTTTTAAATGTGGTTTGTGTTATATTGGGCAAAGTAAGCGTTGCTTAAATGATCGTCTGCGTGAGCATGCCTTGAAGGTGAGGAACAAAGACCGTGTGTCAGAAGTAGCTAAACATTTACAAGATTGTAACAACTGTGAACCCTTATGGAATCGAACAATGGTGCTGGCCAGGGAGGCTGACCTTCATAGAAGGCTCCTTCGGGAAACCCTTTGTATCCTCAGTTATGGAAACTGTGTCAGCAAAGCTTCTTTGACCTTGTCTCCCGCTTTGAAGAACTTGTTACCTTACACCCACCCTCCCACCTAGTGTCTATTTAAATGTTGTTGTTCAATAAACCTGCCAGCTGAGTTTGAGACCGTGTTCGTGTTTGTCTGTTATCGTCCCTACTTCGTCTCGGGTTTTCAAGTCATGGATCGTCACCACCAGCTCGCTTGCTACCTAACTTTCGTTTCGATAGCCATTGCGCCATTTCGCAATATATGCGCAGTAACGGAAAGACTGCAGTTGCCGAAAAGGAGCGCGCTGTTTCGTTGGAGAAAAAGCGCCGGGAAAGGGGGCGTGTCGATATATCTCGAGGGGTGAGGACACCGGACCTGATCCACGCATGATGGCAGCGGAATTACTTACAGTTCCGAACAAAGTGCGTACAATCGTTTCGCTATGCGGATCTGGTGCGTATATCAACAAGCCAATAGGTAACTTGTGTGTGCGGATGACCTGCGCAACAGTATGAGACCATCTACGATTTTATTCGCACAGCACGCTGACATTAGAAAAATCGTGATATTGTTGAGGCGTTAGTGAGCTTTAGTATACCGTTGATAAGGTTATCGTTGCCTATCGGAACCAATCGCAGTGGTGCGTGACTCAGAATCTTGTCCACTGATTGGTTCCAGTTGATACGATTCGACGCTACCACGTTATCAACGGTCTGCTAAAACTCTCTGTTATCTTTTACGCCAGTGGCATCGCTCCCCGTGATGGTCAACGGCCAATGACGAACTCCATAGCGAGAGCAAATATTGTCCTAAGACCGGTGCGGGTTAGGCGAAATTTCATTCTCTACCGCGACAGGATGAAGTGCAGAAAGCGGCACCAGACTACAACGCGACATGTCTCACGTGGACCGAAAGGTCGGCGCTGAAGTAGCCAAAGAAAAGATGATTGCAGGGACAAGTACTATTGATTCTCTTGGCAACGAGCGCTTGAGTAAGAGATGCAATATCCCGTCTCCTATATCTTGGTCCTTAACTGTCATGTCGGTTGCTACAGATGGATGACTGAGCTGTATATGTTGTTGATGATGATGATGATGAAGGTTTTTTGGCGCACGAAGGAGCTGTATATGTGAGAATATTTTTTTTCTATAGTCATGACGATGCCCACACGGGTGTGGCCAGCAACGGGGAGCTATTTCGGCATCCCTCTCCCCCCCCCCCCCACACACAACGCAGGCCTTGGTGATACCCACACCAAGCTTACATATGCAGGAAATCCAACAGTGAAGCCTTTTTTAATATTCACAAGCCTCATGTAGTATAAGAAATGTAGACTACTACATGAAAGCTTGCGAATATTAAGGAATACTTCACTGTTGGATTTCCTCCACATCATTACTCTTAAGGACGCTGATTGTTTCCTTCACTTCCCTCTGCCTGGCTTATATACGTAGTAATGTAACTTTTTTACTCTCTATTTAAGAAGTAGTCTCACTCGGACACCTACGTAAGATTCTGATCAGTCCTTGCTGTTGTACTGCTGCACGAAATTTAGAGATTTTTTTGTGTGTGTTCTTTTTACCCCACGGATGCAGCAACAAAGCCAGGAAGTCGTGTAACATTCGATGTCAAGATAATCATGGTTCTGCGTTTCCAATATACAGCCCCTTAAGCTCCTAGAAATAGAACGTACTTGTACCGCAGAGTGAGAGTGTAAATGTAAGCGAGCCCGAAATTCGCAATTGACGCATTCACGTACACTCTTAAAAATGAACTTCACCGCATAGCACGCTCCTAGCCAACCATCATCTCGAATGATATCGTTATCTGGCCTGATTTGTTGAAAACGGGAGGCGTACGCCTTTTTTGTGACACTTATGCTGTTCATAATTGTCACAGAAAAGGCGTACGCCTCCCGTTTTTAACAAATCAGGCCAGATAACGATATCACTCGAGATCATGGTTGGCTAGGAGCGTGCTATGCGGTGAAGTTCATTTCTAAGAGTGTAGTTGTGTCCTTTTTATGATATAAGCGTTCTTTGTGCTCTTGGCTGCAGCACGATACCGCATTACAGTACGGGTAAGCATTCAAACAGAATGTAACAAAAAGATAGCGATGGAAGCCACGTGATCTTCAACACATCTTCAACTCGGGCATTAAGAAATGTACACGAAAATTGAAAACAAAAACTGTGTAGAGATGGCAGTAAATTGAAATTCACTCCAAGTGAAATTTAGCAGAACGCTAAGTACAAATGAAGTAAAACTAGTTAGTAGTTCCTCTTTATATATCTCTTAAAAGAGGTATGTAGTGAAAGTGTGCAGAATCACGCAAAACGCCATACTTCCGTTTTGAGGATCAATGAAACGACATTTAGGATCGTTCAATAGCATGCTTTCCATCATTTATGAAGCATCGTTTGAGGAGGGGGGATATATTTATTAGACGAAAAGGAAAAAAAAAAACGGGGGAAAGGTCAGCCAAACGGGACGTCGGCTTGCTATTCCGGAAAGAAAGAAATAAGAAAGAAATAAAGAAAATTAAGAGGCTTGAGGAGGCTTCACGTAAAATATACTTGCCTGTCCTGATCAATCAATATTGCCCTGATAAATGCGCAGTCCTGTCTCATTCGCCACTGAAAACTCGACTGCTATACGGATAAGACCTGTCGCTGACCACACAAGGCGGTTTTCGAACAGGATATCTGACCACTTTGGGACGTCAAGCATAAAAGCAGTTGTCGTTGCACATTGTGCAAATATTTTTTTTTAGGTTTTGTGCGTGCGCACAGATCACACCATATTTGTTTGGGGTCCCAAAGAGCTTGGGTACGTTATTCTAAAACTGTGTGGATTATCCGACTGCTTCAGCCGAACTGCTGCGTGGCACTCCCGCAGTCTTTAGGGTTGTCAAGGAGGGACGTGAACCTAACCGATTCCCCAACAAGGTTCTTTGAAGGACTGTAAGGGATACCATAAAGAGGACCCGATCAAAGGCATCTGGTGCGATCATCTGTAATCATTGTTCTTGCGCAAGTACGCGTGGTATTTGTCGCGTAACCGAGGGAGTTTTGGTAGCGCCCCTCTACACGCCCCTGCAGGGTTGGGGTAACTCCTTACGTACTTAAGCTACTCTTGATAATTTTAACTTAATTCGTTCCTTTTGAGCTCCAGTAACGTCTTGAGGAGCTTGTTCCTTTTTTTATTTAAGTTTGTCAAATTAACTCGAGGTAAGCTCCTATGCACTGCAAATAATTAAGCACACATGCAGTAATGAGATTAGATCAGTTGTAATATTGCTTGAGAGCACTGACAAGGTCATTCAAAGTTAGAGCATTCGCTATTTCTGTTCCAGTAAGTTATGGTTCTAGGAAAAAAGGATATCTGAATGTCTCATTGTTATGAGGAAGGGGTTCAAGGGACTTAGAATGAATTATTCGTAGTTGCCTAGGAAGATGTAGAACGAGATTAGACCCATAGACTCATATTAGACCCCTAGCTGTGGGGTAGCGTTCCACTCCTAGAGTGGAAAACCTCCCCACTTCATCATCACAATATATATGTTGTTGTTGTTGTAGAACGAGATACTTATTTTTGTCGAACCTGCACGTGTTGTTCACTACGCGATAGAAGTATTTACGTCGGCTTAAACGCCGTCTCTCTGACAATGTGGAAGGTTCTGCCATTGAATGCAGGCCGCCGAGTGAATCCATGCGCCGGTAGTGTTTAAAAATAATGCGTAATGCTTTTCTTTGTATGCTTTCTAGTCTTGCTATACGAGATGATTCGTATAAGGGCCCCAGATTATATGTCAGCATAGTCGAATATGCGTCTAACAAGTGACCGTTATGCTGCTAGTCGAATTGCAGAGGTACTGTGCTTAAGCGTCCTACGGAGGAAATAAAGTTGCTTCATATGCGAATTCCAGCGTAAATATGAGGTAATAACGATTCCTAGGTACCTATATTCTGAATCTTTATGGAGATTATTGCAGCCTAAACTATAGTCAAGCATAACTGGGTCTCGCCGCCGAGTAACTCTCATGACAACTGACTTGTGAGGGTTGAGATGCGTTTGCCAGGAGCTGCGCCAGGACTAAATTCTGCAATGTGCGTTCTTGAAGCTTTTACAGTCATTATCTGAGTTAAATTCTTTTTATACTAGATAGTCGTCCGCAAATAAGCGCGTGGTAGCAGGGAGGTCGTCCATGAGGTCGTTGATAAGATAAAAAGAGGAGAGGTCCCAGGGCAGATCACAAGTGGGGTACAACGGGGAGGTTGGCAGGGCCTTGTGTACTCCAGACTTGACTTGGACAGTGGTAGATTTGATAATGTTAATTTCAACAAACTAAGTACACAAATTTTGCGAAAAGTCAATCTGTTTGTTGTAATTTAACGAGAAAGATAAACTAAACTCGTAATAAGTTCCTTTAGTCGGGTAACTTCCTCGTCACAGCTCCTTTGACACTCCTAAAGATCTTACAACACCCCTTCAACCTAGTATACTTTCAAAATAATAATAGTAATATATATATTTAATCTCAGGAGCGATTGGCAGCAGATACGAAAAGTCACTTCACGTGACTTGACGTTTCTGCTCCATGCTGCAATGTCTCAGGGATCTGAGATGCGGCTTCGGCAGTCACATAATCCCGCCTACAGAGTTCCAACACATTCCTGAGATAAAAATACTGTGGAAATCCGTGGTGCATCCCGCCGCAACGTTTCATGTGCCGTTTCACTGACATCAAATTCTTGTAACCCCCATCCTAGACATCGATAGTGGAAACGAAGTGTGCGAACAAAGCGATTAAGTCGAAGACCAAAGTCAGCAGAGTCGTTAGTCTTAATATAAAGCGCGACCTGGTAACGGACGGTCTCAGTCTCCGCGAAAGGCCTATGGGCGGTTAAGAACGGCGCTCAGAATTTATTTGTTTCTCCTCCCACTATGAGAATGATGTTTAACGATGATGGATAGCGTAATTAATGAGTCGCTGAACGCTACACGAACTCCTCATTAGAGTCTGTATATTAGTGGCCGTCTGAAGGAAGGGTTGAGAGAAAAAAAATGTTCTGAGTATGATAGATCACCCGCGCTAGGGACATTGGCGTTGAACTGTTTGTAGACTATCCCTCTTGTTCCTAATGGCAAATATGAAGTAGAAGAAGAGATGCTGATTTGAATTCACGTCCGTAAATATTGTCAGAGATTCGACTACATCCTTGACAATATATACTTTAAAGGGAAAATGTATTACCTGTTTAATACTGCGATTTACACGGATGCCGTGGTAGGAACCACAGGGCTGGCCTGGATATGAGCCTTCACCATTAGATTGCTGTCATTTTAGAGATGCAAGGCCACAGAGTAAAACTGTGTGAGAAATGAAAAAAAAAAAAAAAACTGGTTGTGATGTTTTCAACGGGAAAATTATCCATATTTTCAATCCTGAAAATAACTATCTAAGGTTCTGCCAAAATATATAATAACCATGCGAAATATTACCAAAGCAGAAGGTATTCCACGTCTGTATGGTGAACAATTCTCCTGCTCGCGGCATGGTTGTCTGAAATCGCCATTCAGTGGATCCACAACCCGCTCTTCCTTGGTTGCCCTCGGAAATGTTGCATCAATGTCGTATTTAAAGGTAGACCGTATGGTGTACATGTTTACTACTCAAAACGAATGGGCCTGCAACACCGAAAGATTTGGAATGGGATAAAAAGCAGGACGCTAATTTCAGACAACCGTGTCGCGAGCAATACCTTTGTAAAGCGTAGCCACTGAAGAACAAAAAGTTACTTGATATGATCTTTTTTTCATTCTTACTGGAACCGAAATCTGATAGAGCCCTTCTGTTTTTCTGGTCAAAATTGCACGTTTCTCCGGTTCCTGCAGAATTTTGCATCTCCACAGGATAGCTTTCTACATCTCTGTGTTTTTCTTGCCTAATATCTCTCAGCCCTCAGGTATGGTACCGCAATTATTGCGGTGAATCACCTCATCCCATCATCATTCATGTAATTGTTGTTGTTCTTTCCCAAACCTCGCGCTAATGGATACATTGACCTCAGCTTGTTCCATTTCACATTTTTGTGTAAAATATGTTAAATGACTGTCATAATTTTTTTTCAACCATGGTTTGTTCTCTACTGTCCGCTAACAAATTTAAGTACTGCAAGAGTGAACATTCCGCTTTTCTACAACCTGTAGAAAAAAAAGAAGCTTAAGAAAGTCGACTTTTTCCTAGTAGTTAAAATATTTTGCAAATTTCCCGTTGCTCATTCCACGTACCGAAAGCATCTGTGAGCAGAGGTCTGCATGTTGACTTACGATCACTCACGACCACACTTATCTGATGAGGCGCATCGCCCTCACACTGAGTACGAAGTCATACGAAAGCCGATATCGCGCCCTATATCTCGCACCTATGATCACAATATATTGAGCATAAATATATAAATAAAATAAAAAATAAAAATAAATAAATAAATAATGTCGTATTAATACCGTAATGCATGATGCTAATTTTGCATCATGCACTACGGCTTTTTCCGAAACAAGCGAAGCGAAAGAATTATTATGTTTTCAATCTTTTTATCAAGCTTCGGAACCATATGCGATTCATCCTCCATAAAACATACGATAAAGAAGAGATAGGTTTAGTCGAACAGCTCCCCTGCATGACATTCAGTCTTGATCGAGGTCGCTACAAACAAGTTTTGTTATCAAGTAACTAAGCTCTACATTTCCGGGTGTGATTTCGTACATTATCTCGTGAGTACACTGATATGCCGTAACCGATATTGGGTGTGTTCTTGGTTCGTGATATCATCACCGCGAAAGTGCCATCGGTCGTAATCGCTCGTGTGTGATCCGTCTTGCGGCGTCGTTGTCTGCGATCACGGCACACCGCACATCATGGACCGAAGCATTGACGGTGAAAATCCAGCACACCCGTACATCGGGAAACGGTTCATTTATGGTACCTATGGAACATATATGGGTAGAAATCTAGCGAACCGGTAGAGATGTAGGAAGGGAGTTGCCTCAGGACAGAAGCCGCCGATAAAAGAACAGTCTCTGTTCGAAATATCGGCGGCTTCTGTCCTGAGGCAACTCCCTTCCTATGGAACATATGTAGGTCATGGAACAAACCGCTCCCCCGAAAAAACAGGGGATGATACACAGCGTAAAATTACTGCGCAAAACGGACGAATGCACTCTTAAAGGTACTGTAATATAGCTGAGGTCGAACGTCATTTGGCGTGGCTATTCGATAGTCCAAGCAATTAGTACAAAAGCGGCACACATTTCATTCCAATCGGCGGTGTAGTTAATTAGGAAATCAAAATTAAATATTACGGGCAACACTGTGTTTGGTATTCGGAAGGGATCTGTACTACCTGCCGCGTACAGCGGCAACCACGTTGCATGTGTATAACATTGGGCTCGACATAACAATCCACAACAAACCCGACAAGAATCCATGTGTGCATAAACAAACTGAACAAATACTGAGCAGCTGAAATGTGGCAGTATTTGAAAAAGCCAGACAGCGTCCACATTTTCTTTTTTGTCCACTGTGTGCTTTATCCTCAGAATCATTATTGCTTTCCGTCATGGCAATCAATATGTGATTTCTCGACACTCGGAAGACTGCATCGATGACTCGTTGTTACGGACTACGCGGTGGGGAGTGGATGCATTCTGACGGAACTACTTTAAGAAACTACATCCACCCTACAACTGACTCAGGTGCGGCTGCGGTAACTACAAAGCAACAAACAGATTTCAAGTGTCGGCGCTGTTGAGGGTTTCTAGAAATCGTCGTGAAACACCATAAACCTGCAACCCTCCGACTGTGGATGTCGACGTCATATAAAACTATCTGTCGGCAGCGTGAACTCGTACGCTATAAATAGTGGCTGGGCTGCACATGTGATGTATAGGTCATAGTCCTGAACTTGTATCGTGTACGTTTTCAAAATCACTTTACCATTCTCGAATTCAAACCGCTTCAATTCACCAATTTTGCGGGCGTGTTGCATTACTTCTTCTAGTAATAGGGGCTAGGCAGAGAGGGCAGATGTAAAAAACACAGCAATTTGGTACTTGTGTAGTGAATCACAAAGTTCAGCACAAGAGCAACCAAAAGCAAAATCTGACAAGACAGCTATATAAAGAAACGCAAGAAGTTAATTTTGCTGAGCATTCATTAACAAAAGGTAATTAAAACTGGAACTGGATCAATCATTGATCACATGATGCGGCTACACAGTTATCTCAGAGGGTGTATCTCACGAGAGAGGGAGATATACATGATGACGATGATATGGAGATGACTTCCGCTCATTGAGGAGAATGTTACCCCATTACTATTGGGGGAAAATCTCACGAGCGTAGACGTGATGTCCAAGCATGAGGCACTTACCAGACTTTTCGTGAGAGTTGAGCTTGCATATCCCCCCCTCCCCTCCCAAGGACAATAGTGGTATCTCTCCACCATGGCAACACATCAAGTGCAGGGTAGCTTTGCTATGGTCTTCAGGATCCAAACAATCATTCCCCCACAGTGCAATGTTCCACTGAAAAATCCCAACATTTGCTTTATTCTATACATTTATTGAAGTACATCTGCTCATCACAGTTACAGGGAATCTGCATTACAGGGAATCATCACATAACAGATAAATAGGTTTCAATCACACTTGACGTATAACGAGGGTATAAGCAGCTCAGGGCTGTGGAAATACAATATTCAAAAAGTTAATGTACCGAGGATGATTCAAATGCTCCTTCCCACTCATGAGCATCAGACATTGCACAACGAGAGGGTAAACAATAGAGGGTATGCAAAATAAAGGTGCTGCCAGCTCCCATCTTTACAATGCTTCCTCACCCACCGAAATGTGATCTGAGTCATTGATATGACAGGTTTCTGTGACTTAAAAAAAGTATTTGCATTGTGGTATAAACAGAAAACAATCGTAGGAGAACTTGGTTGAACACAAGAAAGTCCAGATGAAAAAGAGAGGCAGGTCAGGTGAATTCAAACAACACAAGGAAAAGTGGTACCGACACCAGGAATAGGACCTGGGTCTTCCAATCTTCGGCCAGACACGCTAACAGTCACACCATGTCAGCATCATGTTTTATGTCGTCCCTAATTGCGGTCTGCCTCAGCCGTATCCCAAACCAATAATAATTAGGAGTAGATTGACATGTAAAGTGAGCCAGCCCGTTTGTGTGGCGACATGCTAAGTGTGCTGCACAGTAGGACTGGGAAACTGGTCAGTGCGTACACAATTACAACTCTGAAAAACAGGAGCCCAAATTTTGGAAAGTACTCCACACCCTAAGAATTAAGGTTTATTCACTTATGGAGTAGTCTCATTTTCTGCATAGCAATGCCTGGTAGAGTTAGAAAGCACATTCTGAAAACCAACAACGACCGAGTCTGTCTAAGTAATGTCGCGACCTATCAAGATCTATGTTATTGAGATGTAATCATTCCAGTGGTAGAAATTCCTATGTATAATTAAATTTGTGACACTGTGATTCTGTGATACCTTTTACAGCATTCTATGTGTAAATAGTTTGTTGCGAATCTGTCTCCGTTTCCTTTCGTGAATGTTCCAGTTCCTCGATGCTTGTCCATTCTGATGCAACAGACACCTCAACGCTTTTCACGCCCTTGTTTGTTCGGTTGTTTTTTTCTATGACGCAAGGGCAACTATCATGTATTTTCGACTGCGTGTTTCTCTATTTGGGAGCCTGATATCATCACATGTCAACGTCTTTGCCTTTGCTGCGAATTCAGAACCCATAAACTATTCAATCTCACTAAGAAAAAAAAAAGGCTGACAGAGTTTAATTATAGCAACGTCCAAAGCACTGTTTCTCCTGAAAGGATTTGTAGTCATTGATGGCCTAGCAAAATTTTGAGTCCAGTACCTCTGAAAAAGCATCCCCTGACTGTAGCTATAAAAGGTACCTGAGATTAAGACGTTGTTGAATATTGAAGTCGGTACTTCCACTAGAAGAAACTACAGCCTCTTTTAGACAGATATGAATATGGGAAAGTGTCGCTAAAGCGTATGAATTTTATGATCGCGCAAATTGTAAAGGAGCAGAAACTGCAAGGGAGTTAATGAAGTCTCGTTGTGTTAGGGTCTATCCTCTGTATTCTGTCCATTCCTGTAACTCAAATCATGAAACGATCACTGGCTCGCTGGCACATTTCTTATCGTTCCTTTTATAGGCAGCATGTACCGTGTCTTGAAGTGTGGATACACTGTCGTTAAGTTCTTTCTCAGCTACACACACTCTTCTAAATACTGGGGTGGGTACCTTCACAGGTGACGGTAGTGACACATGTTTGGTGAAGCAGGCATGACCTGATCCACATTTTATCCCACGAGTACAAGCTTCTGCATGAAGGTTTGCCTAGGCATCTCTGAAACGAAAAACCATAAATTAACTGATATTGTACTGCAGCATATGCAAACGTAATGCAGTTGGGATAATTCCAGAATTATCTGGTCTTCTTTGGGCGAGACTCTGCCATTGCATGGCCTGCAATGATATGAAGTTCACATGCCAGGTTCTCAAAACAAAACAAAAAAGCAGTTTCGAAAGTTCTAAGTTCATTCTCAACTGGTCCAAAATCAAGTCTCAAAACATTCGACTTGTTGGCACTCATAAGCCAAACAATCAAAGCGAGAGGGATGGAAAACTTCTGGTAATAGGCCACTGTGCAACTACAATGCACTATGAAATGTACCTAAGCCTGTATCTAAAATGACATACCAGGTATTTTCGAGGGCTGTGTAAAACACCAGTGTTTTCTAAATCTTGAAAATGGCATTTTTGAATTCCAGGAAATTCAGCAGTTTCGAGGACCAGTGGGAACAGTAGCCTTGCACCCTGTGAAATAGGCATATCTTCTGAATCTTTTCTCATACAAGCATGAAAACGAGTTTTGCACAGCACACTTGTCTCAGATACCATTATACTTTCTTAGGCATTACAATAGCATTAAGACAGCCAGAAAATACCTTAGTACACAATAACAACCTGATGCTGTGCATGTCATAACTCGTCCACGAACCTCACTAGCATCGGCGATTCCTGTCGGTGCTTTTGCTTGGATCTTGCGTCGCGCTGACTTTTCCAAGCGTCCACGTTGTGAGCCAGGCGGGAAACCTTCTTAAGGGTCCAATGTGAACTGTTTCGAGCACACACGATGGTATGACTGCAAATCCATGCCTAGCAATCGAGGCCATTCCAGTCTTCGCTGTTCAACAGCGGAGCAATTGCGTGAGGAGGAGGCCGACTGTCGTCCGCTAGCGGAGTCGCTGTGCGTCTTAGCAGCGAATAGGCGAAAGGCATGCTGGGAAGAGTGCGAGCTGTGCGTAAGCTGTCATATAGGTAAACAATGGGCGCATGGAGATGACATGGTCGCCGCTGCCTCTACTTTCCGTGAATCACGGGTCTCTAGAGGAATTTGTGGAACCGAGCGCCGCATATTAATTACAGATTACGATGCACCTTGCATGATTTCATCCAGGTATGTAGATTTGAAGCTTCAAATCGAGTGGCGGACCTAAACTAGACCGATATGTTGTCTGACATGGACCGTTGTCTGACAAAACTGTGTCTTTCGCGTCTTATACATTTTCATCTTCCTTTAACGTTACAGATGCTACATGGGTGGTGCTGCAGCTGAGAAGATTGTGTGTTGTGAACAAGATTGCATGTGCTGCAGCTGCAGCTCATTCAGAGTCGTCCTGCAGTGGCACAGCAAGACAGAGGTAATGCATGCGGTGTTCTCTAATTTTATACCATGTCATTTTAGTTGTGATAGATGCTGCCCCATTGATAACGATAAGAGGTGGTTTTCATGTGAGGGTCCTGTGGGAATTAATTTCCACTCTGTTGTGCAGAAACTGTAGCCTAGCTGCTCTCTATGTAGATAAAGTTCAATTCGTCACCCGGCTGACTCAATCGAAGCAAACGTCCGTCAAACAAGCGGTGGAAGCATAGAAATTATGAGGCACAAATCCCTTATTTTGTACTGTTGCTTTTCGGTCAAAAGTATTAAAATGCAGCAGTGCTAGAGATCACCAGTGGGATAAAACGGGGAAGTTTGTTATAGTTCATAGTTCAGTTCAGCACTCAGATGGGCAACATATAAAACCAGCAGCAGTAGACGTCACGTCTCTAAGTGTTTACTTCACACCTGATTTCAATTTAGTCAGGACAATCTCCATGCAGTGCCAATTTTTCAACCCTGACCACTCGCAAAATTGGTTTTTTTTGTTTTTTTTGTTCTAACTTCTTCTTGGTATGAATTGCATATAGTGATGTCTGTTATGTTTGTTTCAGGGTACACCTGTGCAATGTTCACTGTGCCAGCTGAAAGCGCAGGTGCAGAGTCAGCGACACCCCAGGGTTCTCCAGCATATGGGTCATGTCATGAATTCAACGACAAGCTCATTGCGAAAACTAGTTGAACTGGGCGGCCAAATAAAAATGTGTACAACCAGACTTTGCTTTTGATGTGCTTCATTCAGTACCCTCGAGTACCTGAGGCATAATACCTGAAGGTGCGTGCAGTTCAAAAAAGTCAATCGAAATGCAATTAAAAAGCACTGGCCAAACATTTCCAAGGAGCACTGAAGAGTCAATAAGCTCATAGTCAATTGATAAAAGTCAATTGACTTGCAATTAAAAAACACTGGCCAATTATCAATAGGAAGTGAGCGAAAAGTCAATCATATTTCTATTGACAGTCAATTGAAATTTGGCGTTGCATACTGTGTAAACAAAGAATATCCACACTTTTGATGGCACCTTTCCTGAGTCCTGAGCTAAATATTGCGTGCAATTGTTCCCATGTGACAAAGCTCACTAAATGCAAAGTCATGTGTCTATTCCATCCCTTTTAATGGTGTAAGAAATATATTCATGAAACAGCTCTTGCCTCAACGTAGACTCCAGGACCATGCGAATAATGTGAACAAAAAGAGAAATTCCATTACTTCCGAGGTTTACATACACAGGGTGAATTACTGAAACTGTTATCCTCTTTTATCGAAGGAACAGCTCTCGTCGTTAGTCTAACATGATGTAATGAAGGATTCTCGCCGATTACTCTTGGAATCTTACAAAACAGCCGGTGCGTGTGCATCCCATCAGTTGTTCTCGTTCCTATTTGGATTAGGCCCTGCTGCCTGTTCTATAGCAATATTGTGCTTTATTTCTAAGGTTAGCGGAAAGCTCATCTTCAACATATATTATTTCATAGTATAGCTGCCTCACGTTTTCCAAACAAAACTAAGACAAGAAATGCTCTGCTCGTTTGCTGAAGCACGGATATTTTTCACTGCTCATCTCAAATTAAATACATCAAGTTCAGTTTTGCCTAAACGATCAGTTGTTTTCTTTCTCACTCTCGTTATTTCATTTGACATATGTCACAAAACAGGGCTGGGCACTTTATGTACCGGCAATAATTTAGTCTTCTTTCTCTAAATGTGTGACGACACTACGCAATTTCCAGAATCTGGACTAAAACAGGATAACTGGAATAAACGGATAAAATTTGTGTTCCATAGGCAGTTCCACGCATTATACTCCATGCAGGAATATTGATGAACAAATAATTATTTACCTGCGTGTCGTACTTGGCGAAATAAAAACTCTTCAACCCCCCCTTCAGCTTCTGGTGGTGGTGGTGAAAAGGTTGGCTTGCCGTTGCTGGTCTCACTCCCGTGGTCAGCGTCACGGCTGTAGCCGAGATGAGAGGAGGTAATATGGAATCAGATGTTGTGATGATGGCCGTCGAAATTTCAGATGTAGGTAGGTCGGTCACTGCCAGGCATGGTCAGGGTTCCCGTGAGCAAAAAGAAACCCAATCTCAAGAAGAAGCTCGTACTGTACGGACGTCTTCCTTTGCTGCTCTTCTTATTTCGGTTTCCAAAGTCACCTTTTTCCGAAAGCAGATACTTCTACCTGTTTTCATGAATGCAGGCGGAGGGCGCCGCCGTGTCCTTCGAGGGCGCAGCGGCAGCTGTTCCCCGCGCTTGCACTTGCCTGACAGAAGTCGGTCTCCGATGAATAGAAGCTCGGCCACCGGCCTGGAGGGCGGCGACCGTTTACCAGCCGTGGTGCCCACACCACAAACCTCCCAAACGGAGATTCTGAACGACGAGCTCGGCCACGTCACCGGTATCCTTCAAGATAAATGTTGCGTGGAAGATATGCAAGTCGCTGAAGACAAAGGTGAGAAGCCATTCCAAGTCGTCACGTACCGGAAAAGCCGACCGGGTGGCATCCCAGTCGTCTTCAGATGTGCGACAGAGTAGGATTCATCTGGCAGGTTGACCCCAACCTCATAGCAAGAGAGATCTTGAAGGCTACTCAAGAAAAAGTGCGGCATCACCGTATCGACAAGCACGGTACCCTAATCGTCCACATGTCCTCTGAACAGTCTGCCCGCAGCCTGGTCGCACTACGATCACTTGCTGGAGTCTCTGTTCATCCCTACATCCCAGAATCCTATCTGCGCGCGATGGGCCGCATATTTAAAGTTCCGCGCCGATACAGCGAAGAACAGCTTCTGGAATATCTGAAGCACAGCGGAGTCCTTCGTGTAAAGAGAGAAGTGGCATATACCCGCGACAGCGATGGTTCCGCCAACGAAATCTTCAAATCCAGCGTCCTCCTAATGTTCCAGCCCGGGCTCGCGCTCCCCCCGGAAGTCTGCATGGGATTCTCCTGCTACCCAGTGTCAGTTGTACGTTGAGCCGCCAGTTCAATGCTTCAAATGTCAAAGGTACGGCCATTATGCCCGAAATAGCCGCGGACCCCTGCGGTGCAAGGTGTGTTCCGGTCACCACGACTTAAAAGACTGTATTGCGAAGCGCGAGCCCAAATGCGCAAACTGCACCGGACCTCATACTGTTGACCGCCTGAAAGTGCACCTCCCCACCACACCATCAGTGCTTTCCTATGCCCCGCCAATGTGGACTCTTTGCAGGCCTCCGTATGTGACCACATTCCTGGTCTTCTGAAGAAAAAACTCTGTACCTCCCGTTGTTGCTCACCAACTTACACTGGAGCACCTTAACTCAGCGTACTCTCAACGGCTCCCTGTGTACACTGATGGATCAGTGTCTCAAGGCGGATCTACTGCAGCCTTTTATATGCCACATGAAAACCTTGAAGTGGCGCACAAGCTCCCCTACCAAACGTCATCTACTGAGTCCTAGCTCTTCGCCATACTGACCGCGTTGAACCAGATAGCGGTATCACCGCCTGGCGCTTGGGTTGTGTTCACGGACAGTAAGGTGGCGCTAGAAGTTCTAGCAAATTATTGTTCCAGAACAAGCGGCGGCCTACACACCACGCAATATACAACCGACTTCTATCCTTTGGTCATAGCCTGTGTTTCCAAAGGGTACCCAGTCACACCGGCCTGCACGGAAACACCCGCGCAGACGCCTTTGCACGTCGGGCACATGGGGACGGCACCTCCAATAACTGTCTCCTACCACTTTCAGCCTCATCGTGTCGGTTACAGACACAGCGACTCCGTCATAACGGCACTCGGCAGTTTCAAGAGGACGCTGTCCCACTGAACGACCATCTCCGGTCTATCGACCCGTCGATGGATTTCGTTGCCACACACCACTGCTGGCGTGAAGAAACGTCCATTCTACGCCGACTACGCCATGATGCCGCCAGGACACCTCTACTTCTTTGTAAAATGGGTCTTCTACAGTCGCCCAAAGGCCCAAGTGCTCTGTTGAAGCTGATGTCCCACACCTTCTCCTCGACTGTCACAGATTCGACACCCCTCGAGCCACGCTGAGACGACGCCTACTCGAGCTGTGTTGCACGGACTTTTTTCTGGCCGCTCTGTACGTACTCTGTACTCTGGCCCAGTACGAGATCACACACAGCGGTCTGTGACCAAAGCAGTTCTGACTCTCTTGAGAGATTCAGGTCTTATGAACAGCCTGTGAACTCAGTCGTGCAATCTCATTCTTCTGTGCCCCACTCTCACCCTGAACGCATTAACCTCATGCATTAGTTTTAAAGTCATCTTCTGTTATATCATCTTGTTAAAGAAGCCTGCCCTCGATACAGAGAGCCTCGTCTTTCCCTCGAGGCGGCACTAGCCCGCCTCGACAATCGCCCTTTCTCCGTTGGGAAGGTTCTAGGCTGCTGGCCCGCCCAACACCAGGTGCCGGCATTGCGCGCTCTTGTGGACTTTCTTATCGCTTCGGACTTGCTGGACACTCTGTGAAAACTTCGGTGACACTGTGTCCGCACTATATCTGACATTGTGCAGTGAGTGATTCTCGGCGTCGAACGTCTCCCCCTTTCCTTTCCCCCGTCTTCCTTTATGCTTTATCCTGCTTGGTTGTTTGTTTGTTTGTCCTATTTTTCGTAGCTGACCTTTTTCTTTCTTTTTGTTTACCAACAAACGCGTTTTGAAGTAGCCAGTTCTGACTGGGTCGGGACTAACCTCTCCATATTTTTCTTTCTTTTCCAATCCAATCCAATCCAATCATCTTCTGTGATCCATCTCATCATTCTTTCACCGTTTGTTAGTCATCTTTTTTTGTTGTATTCATCTTTGTCTTTAATCTACCTCATCCTTCTTTCATCATTTCTTAGTTTATCCTTTATTTCCTAATTCTTTTTCTTTTTATTTATTTCCTATTTCTTAATTTTCTTTCTTTATTCATTTCTTATTTCTTAATTTTCTTTATTTCTTTCCTTATTTATTTCTGGAATAGCAAGCCGACGTCTCGCTTGGCTGACATTTCCCCCGTTGTTCTTTCCTTTTCGTCTAATAGATATATCCCCCCCCCCCAATCTCATGCTCTTTGGGGAGCCCACACTCCAGGAGGAAGCAAGCTGCGACTTTTGAGTCTACCCAAATCCCAGAGTGTCTCCGTGAAAGAGCCTCGTAGATGTAGGTAATCATGCAGCGTGTAATTCCTGCAATATCCAACCTAGCGGATAATCTTTGAACACGGTCGAGCATGTCAATGTCTCTATTTCCGGACAGGAGCCCATACAACTGCGGCGTACTCTAGTATGGGTCGTATGTACGTTCTATGGGCTGGCAATTTAACATCCGGCCGAGCACATCTTAAGGCGCAGATATAGTCAGATGTTTTTGGCGTCTCAGCCAGCGACAGCCGAAGTCTGACACGCTACACCAAGCCATTCGGGAAATATGCGTGCACAAGAAATCAAGGACTCCGGTAGTTGCCGAACTGAGTTTAATGGAAACCAGAAATGGAAGTGAAGCTCGCTGATGGGAGGTCACGCGGAATGAACCTGTATACTTCTTCCTTAACACTCCCCCGCAAATAAAGTGATGTACTATGCAGTTTCAGCTTCCAATCTGTACAGTAGCTGAATTGGTCTTGTTATCGTCTTCCCATTGGACAGCTTGATTTTGCTGGAGCGCATCTTCTTGTCAGGGGTGGTGCGTACCTCCTTGACTCCTCCAAGAGGCCACGATACTCGCGAAGAATTTTCCTTTGAGACAAGGACGATATATCCGACTTTCACACTGTCTGAACGTCTCTGAAGATATATTGGCGGACCGCAAAACCAATATGTACTCCTTCGTCCACTTCTTCCAAAAGAGCGTGGTCATGCTCTCACGATAAACCCAACGTCTTCGTAGACCTTCCCAAGTTGACGTATCGTCGGTTGTTACGTTGTCTGGAGGGAGAGCTGTAAGCCTTTTCCCTACGAGGAAGTGAGCAGGGGTGAGGACTTCTACATCGTCTGGGTCTTCCGAAATGTAAGTAAGTGGCCGCGAGTTGATGACCGCATCCACTTCTGTGACAACGGTTACGAGCTATTCGTACTCCAGGACACTTTTGCCCAAGATCTTGCGTAGGCAGGTCTTTACGCTGCGTACGAGCCTCTCCCAGAAGCCTCCCCACCAGGCTGCACGTTCGGCAATAAATTTCCAGGTGATCCGGTTGAGCGCAAGAAACCTGGCTACATGTGGGGCCTGGGAGAAGCTGGGGAGAGTGAGGTCTCGGCTGGCACGTTTGACGGTAAGAAAGCTGTCGGAGTACATCGTTCGTGGAAGGCCTCGCCTCGAACAGAACCTTTTGAATGCTGTCATGAAATCTGCAGCCGACATAGATTTCATTAATTCCAAGTGAAGGGCCCTTGTGACAGCACAGGTGAAGATAAGAATATAGCACTTCTCTGCCGCTTTACCACTTTATTTATAATACAGCGACCCTGCGTAATCCGTCCCAGTTACTTGGAACGGTGGCGACCGTGTTATTCTGTCACGTGGCAAAGGTGCCGTAGCCTCATCGCAGGCGTGAGCTTTCACTCGGCGATAAAGAAGGCACTGGTGTAAGATCCTTTTTATGACCTGGCGACTTCTGATGACCCAGTATTCTTCTCTTAGTTGCGCCAAGGTATCTTGTACACATGCATGCAAAAGTCTTATGTGGGCGCTCTTCACCAAAAGCGCTGTAAATGGATGATCCGGAGGGAGCACGATGTGGTGCTTAAAATTTTCTGCGAATTCCCCCATACTGTAGACGGCCTTTCATAAGTACGATACATCCTTCGTCGTGAAATATCGATGCGCACAGAAGCGACCTATGTGCGGCAGGCTGGTCTCCAAAAGAGTGCTGTTGTGCCAACGCAATCCAGTAGGTTTTCGCTGCTTCTATTTCATCAGATGTCAGGTCCCCGTTCCGCTTCCTTTGAGATCTCCTGCAGTTATGAACAAACCTCTGCACCCATGATGTGACCCATGATGTGATCGCTTCAGCTCATTGCACAGGCTATTGCCTGTGCAATGAGCTGAAGCGATCGACTTCGAAAAGTGGGTCCCTGACTGCAGTGTGCCCGAGACATACAGTGCGACGCGTTGCTTCTTGCTGTACTTCAGGTGAACCTTCTGTAGACATACGCACGCAGGAGGCCACGCTTCTTTATCACACAAACACGTTGGACCGTGCCACCAGTGACTATCTTCCAGTAGGCGAAGGCAGGAGGTTCCCCTACTAAGGATGTCTGCGGGGTTGTCACGTCCTGGATAGTGCTTCCATTGAGCTGGTGACGTCACTGACCGTATTTCCGTGACTCTGTTTGCCACAAACGGTTTCCAGGCCGTTGGAGAGCCGCAGATCCAATGCAAGGTGATTTCAGAGTTGGTCCAAAGAGTTGCTTCCGAGTCGGGAAGGGAGAGGGCACTCGCTACGAATTTTAAGAGGCGAGAAGCTATAAGTGCACCCATTAGTTCGATTCTTGGCAGTGACGTCTGCTTTACCGGAGCTACTCTGGTCTTCGCCAGTAGAATTGTTGCATGTGAATGTCCGTCGGCAAACTCGGAGACCAAGTAGACTGCAGCGCCATAAGCCTGTGTGCTGGCATCACTGAATACGTTCAAGTTCTTGTTTGGTTCAGAAAAAGTCGTGGAATGAACCAACCTTCGTGGCAACGAAATACGCAATAATGTTTGCGCTTCCTCACGCCATGTAAGCCATACACGCAACAAGTCATCCGAGAGCGTGTCGTCCCAACCTAACCTTGCCAACCATATGTGTTGGAGCAGTATCTTCGCAGTCACCACAAATGGGGCAACATGGCCAAAGGGGTCATACACGCGTGCCACAGCTTGGAGTACACAGCGCTTTGTGTCTGAGCATTTGTCCAGAACCTCACAAAGAGACTTCATGCCATACCGAATTTCATCTGAAGTTATGTCTCAACAAAGTCCAAGAATTTTCCTCGTGGTAGGCTTTGTAACGGCTGTGGCTTATGCTTCGAACATTCTTTGTTGCATAGAGCTATTACTAGTCCACCTCTCCAACTTCATACCTGTTTCATGGAAAACGTCTTTCGCCAGACGATGTACAGCTGTTGCTTCATCAGTAGTGTCGACCGCAACAACTAAGTCGTCGAAAGATGAAAGTCACTGAAAAGGTTAGCCAGCTGTAGGACTCGAACCCACATCTTCTGGATTACCGGTCCAGGGCTCTACCAACTGAGCTAAGCTAACACGCCTTCTCAGCGACTTCCAGGGTGCGTCGCTGAGAAGGCGTGTTAGCTTAGCTCAATTGGTAGAGCCCTGGACTGGTAATCCAGAAGATGTGGGTTCGAGTCCTACAGCTGGCTAACCTTTTCAGTGACTTTCATCTTTCATCGTTAATTTCTTAGGCAACTTGAGGTCTTGTATGTGATTGTCCCTTCTATGTTGTTCCAGCCTCAGAACATCAGTTCTCTCTTGTTCAACTAAGTCGTCAACATAAAAGCTACTTGAAAGCAACGCTGCTGCCTCAGGACGGACTACGGCTGCGGACTGTAAGTGATGTCGTAAAGTTGCAGCCAACAGGAGCGGGCTGGGTTTTGGACCAAAAGGGACGCGTGTCATTCGTCAAGTCTCTACATGTGGTAACGGTTCGTCAAACTTTGGAGTTGTTGTGCACCAAAGGAAACGTAGAGAATTACGGTCCAATTCGTCCAAGACGATTTGCAGAAAGGCTTTCTCCACGTCTACTGTAAGTGGAACCGCTGAAGAAGCTCAAGCACGTCCGGGTTCAAGTTAGGTCCGCAATGCAGGGCTTCGTTAATGGACACACAACCAGAGGCCTTTGATTAAGCATCAAAAACAATCCGCACCTTGGTGGTCTCACGATCCCTCCGAATGACTGCATGACGCGGCATATAATGTAACGACCCCGAAACTGTTCTAGGGTCACTTACGCGTTCTGCGTGGCCATTTTTTAGATGTTCGCGTATAGTCTGGTCATACTCCTGCATCCGGAAGCAACTTCTTTGTGATATTCCTCAGTCGTTGAGTCACCAGTGCCTTGTTGTCACCCAGCTCAGGGCGCCTCTCCAAATTCCAGGGCAGGTGAACTACATATCTCCCGTCGGCCAGCTTGGCGGTAGCGCAAAATTCTTGAAGAACTGTGTAATCCTCCAAGTGAAGTTCTTCACGGTTCAGGATGCCTAGATGTTAAAGATCCCAAAACGCTTGTAGTT
Source organism: Ornithodoros turicata (assembly GCF_037126465.1). Lineage (NCBI taxonomy): Eukaryota > Metazoa > Arthropoda > Arachnida > Ixodida > Argasidae > Ornithodoros > Ornithodoros turicata. The sequence goes on from NC_088201.1 coordinate 109,487,921, forward strand.
GCGTGTCTTCACCAGCGATTCCTGACTGCACACCAATCTGCATGACTCCAATTTCACTTGTTGGCCTTACTTTGCATTCCTTTAAGTTGTTTGTATCGGTTCCTTGAACGACCTAGCCGAAAAGAGTCGTTGCTGCAACTAATTCCTGTGACAGGCGAACAGTTGCTCCCGTAACAATTTACCAATAATAGTCCGAACCGATAAGGAGAGAGATCTCGCAATCTGGCGTCAAGGGTTCGTCGGCGACGTCGAAACCTATTGTCCTAAGCTTGCTTGGCAAATCGTTTTGCAGCGTCGGAAGTGTGTTTGAGCTTATCTCGTCGTATTCGATTGCTTCGATCGTCGTACTGTGTAGCGAATGCTGACTGTGGCGTAACCTTAACGCAGCGGTATGTATGCAGCTTGGAACGTAGTTCCCGAGGGTGTGAATCTGCAAGGTCTCAGTCCGTAACGTTGTGCATCCAAGCTGAGTCGAAATATCTTTGCGAACAAAGCTGCGTTGACTTCCTCCGTCCCATAATACTCGTACTAACTGTCGCCGTCCGTCCATGCGTTCGATCCACACCTTCGCCGTTTGTAGTAACATATTGGAACTGCCCTGTGCTTTGAAGACGTTAGGAGCGGCAGAGGACACAGTTGCGGTTATGTCCTGAGTAACCACGTGTACAGTCGGATATGATGATGCTCCTGGACAAAGCTGCGTAAGGTGTCTCCTGTCGCACGTACTGCATCGAAGGCGACAGCGTACTCGGCAGTCCTTGGATAGATGCGATCGCTTGCCGCACAAGAAGCAACGCCCTTCGCGGCGCAAGATGACTCTCTCCTCTTCAGAGCTAAAGGGTGCTGTACATGCTTCCAACGAATGCTCTGTTGATTTGAACAGTATGCACACAGCAGACGTAGCGCTTGTTGTTAAAGACGTAGCAGACGTAGCAGACAGCTTGTTGTTAAAGACGTGAGGCGGTCCTTCGACGGTTGATATTGTCACTTTGCAAAGCGCTGTCGGTAGCTCTTCGAACGCGCTCCCGACATTCTAACATCTCCTTCTAAGTCCATTTTTAGTTAGTCCATCTTAGTTCTCTACATCTCCTTTTCTAAGTCCAACAGACGTGACAAATCATCGGTCGTAGAAGTGGCTGCCGAGTCTGCTGTAGAGTCTGTTGCTTTCACCCGCTAATACTCAAACTCGAGTGCCGGCGGCCCTGTGAACTCCGTGGTACTCCCAAGGTCTGCAGGTTTCGAGTCCTAACGGTCACGGCTTCATGCAGCAACCCTAGGCCTGGGACGTCGTCCATAGACTGCACTGGTGCAAGATCAAATAGTGAATCTAAATGTTCATTGACGAGTAATTCACGTTTGCCGAATCCGGTCTTGAGAATATCAACGGCGGTTTCATAGTTTTCGTCCCTAATAGTCAATCCGTCCAGAGCGCGGGCCGCTGGTCCAGCCACGAGAGACATCAAGTATTTCATCTTGTTGGCCTTATGTAAAAACCCCGAGACTAGGGAACACGAAGGGACAGACACAACACGAAGTCTCAAACACAGCTGAAAATTTTACTTCACAAACAAGAAATATATACAAACAGAAGGGAAGGGAACACCAGTTGAGAACAAAATAGGGGGTCATTTCGGGGGAACGAGCAGTCTGTTCAAGGCCGGACCGAGGATTACGGAAGCTTTGCTGACACAGTTCCCACAAGAAGTTATGAAAAGGGTCTCTCTCGAAAGCCTTCTGTGAGGGTCCACTTCGGATGCCTTTACAATTGTTGCCTTTGATTGATGCCTTTACAGGATGCCTATTTTGTTCTCAACTGGTGTTCCCTTCCCTTCTGTTTGTATATATCTCTTGGTTGTGAAGTAAAATTTTCAGCTGTGTTTGAGTCTTCGTGTTGTGTCTGTCCCTTCGTGTTCCCTAGTCTCGGGGTTTTTACAATATGCATCACCTTCACCAGCTCGCTTGCTTCCTAGCCATTTTTTCATTGTTGACCTTGTTTATAGACTTATAGACTTTGGTTATCATCAATACTTGCACGGAATTGGTCCCAAAATCCTCTAAAACGTGAGAACTCACCACTGAAGGAGTCGATCTTGTGCTTCGGTAGGGCGATCCCATCGGGCTGGTTGGCAGAAGGCGGACGATGCATAGGCAAGAGTGGCTGAAGATTACCAGTTTCATTTGTCATCTGTCTCCCGGCATGTTGTGAGGCGTCCAGCACAGATCGAACTTGAACGACGGTGCTTGTGATGGACTATAAGTAACGGTCGCACGCTTCGCATTCATTCTCCAAGAACTCCCCATCGATGATTGCTTGAATGTCACCATCCATCTGCTGTAGGGTTGAAGCCTTCGTTTCTAGAAATTGCAACTTTGCCTTTAGCTGGTCGATAGTTGGAGGTGATAGTGCCAAAAGCGCCTTGAGTTCGTTGATTATTCGCGTGACTATTGAACGGGTGGTAGTCCGTATTCGCTTGAAGCGCTCCAGGTTTTCCATGCCGACGTCGTTCTTGCCGTTAGGTCTTGACCAAAAGGAACCGGGATGACACTTCCCGGGTTTCGGCACCAAAATGTACAAGAAATCACGGACTCCGGTAGTTGCCGGACTGAGTTTAATGAAAACCAGAAATGGAAGTGAAGCTCGCTGATGCGAGGGAATGAACCTGTATACCTCTTCCTTAACAATGCGTTTATAGTCAGACGCGCGTCAGCAGTGGCCTGCTCCCGTGGCGCATGCGCAAAGTCGAGCTGACTGCACCAGCGCGACAGCGACTGCGGTGGTCTGATTGCTCGAGCACGGTCGGCGAAAAGTAAAATATGTTCTATTCTGCACGAGCGACGTCCTAGCGCGTTGAATGTCGCTGGCCCTAGCCGCTAGACTATAGAAGGTATGATTTCCCGCGGCGTAGCGCAACTGTGCAGCGCGCGGTTACGTCGGACTCTATCTGAGCCTTTAGGCTCCTTCTAAGTGAACAGAGCTTCCTAAATCCACTGCATGAAATGCATGATGAATGAACTGCAGATGCTTCTGCAGTCCATTCATTTAAGTTAGAATGACCACATTGAGAACATGTTCTCAATGTGGTTATTCGAACTTAAATTTGATATTATCGTTTCTCCCAGATATTTAACTTGGTCAACCTTTTGCAGCATCCTGTATGTGAAAGGAACTATGAAATGATTTTTTCTTGTTTTCATCAGGAAGAAAACATATTTCTGAGTCCAGTACCAAAATTTTACCTTCGTCGTGCGAGTATTCTCGGAAGTGAATCTAATGGAAGGGCGAAGGGAGTACAGCTGGCGCCGCACCGTGGCGAGCTGCCGCGAGGAGACACAGCGTGCAACATGACGGAACCAAGGGCCCGAATCTCGCGCCCGAACCTCCTTTGCGGGATAAAGTGAGGCGCTTCATGCGTTTCACGTCATCGGACGTCAAAAAACCGTCATAAATAAACGTCACGGCGACATCCGGTGGCTAGTGCTTACTGATTGTTTCCTATGAGGATGAATTCGTTTTCTGAGGGAGTATTGGCCGTTTTAAAATTTGTTCGCGAGCGCTCAAACAGGCGACAGCGCCGGCGGCTGTGCCGGCTGGAACTGCCCTCCACGAAGCGCCGGCGTCCGTCTCGGTGGCTGACGTTCTGTATAGCGGTTGGGTTGCCCTATGAGGTTCCGATTTTGCCCGTTTAAAAACGCTGGCTGGATCACGTCAGTGTCCTTGAACAGTCACAGCTGCCAGGGAAGGTGCCTGCACAAAATTTCTGCTCTGCTTCTTGGTGTAGGATCGATTCGACAGTCCGAACGCCTCGTTCTTCCGATACCCGGTCAATGAGTTGTTGGTGAATGCTTGTTGCCTTACAACACCGCATTCACTTCGTGTTTTGTGGATAAGTAGCTCAACAGTCTCTGTAAATCCTGTCCGGAATACGCTGTGACCGACCGCGTAGCTTTGCAGTTACGATGATCGATTATATTTCTTTTCGGGAAACAATATCATTTCTATGTTATGATTGAATGCCCGCTAACGTCGTATTGTCTAAATTCATGGCACTACTGTAAAGCGGTGATTCTCGGTGATTTTGCTCGACAAGTTTCGGTCGACGTTGACTTAGTAGCTGTTCTGTAGCTCCAAAGCCAAGTTTGTCTGGATATTCGGCCTGAACATATCATTGTGAAGTAGCGCAATAAAAGCTATTTTTTGTACTGCGCCGCTCATCACACCCCATAGCTGCGAGCTTCTCACAACTCTACCATAATCGTTCTTAGTTTCCGCATTCATTAGCACCTTTATTCTTTCTGTCTACATTGCAAGTTTCATATGCGTAGCTACATATCTGAATACTAATTTTCATCTTGCAGCCACCGAGCTCCAGTCCCCCTACCAGTCCTTACCCGAGGCAGTCCGACATCATCAGGCTTCTTCAAGCAAATTCCGGAGCAATAGTAATCAGGGTGTAGAACCGCAAATATACGGATTCGGTTCGGGTTCGCATTGCTTGGATTTCGTACCGGTTCAGTTCCGGTTCGGGAAAGCCAAAATGCCGGGAAAGTTTTTGCAGAAGACAAGCAGACGACGTAGTCCACGCTTTGTATTGTGTCAAAGTGAAAGTAGTTTCGTGCAGAGTTCTCGGCGTCTAAGTCTGTCCATACATGATAACACAGAATGTGCCGATTATTATTCCCACTGGGTTTGTCTAACTTCAGTATCTTGGTAGCTGCACCATACTGCATCCCACTGAAAGCGCTAAAATGACGACAAGAAGACGAAAACACACAGATAGCGCTATCTCTCTGCAACACCGTTGTCGGGAGATGACGAATGGGGCGCTATCGGTGTGTTTTCGTTTTCATCTTGTCATTTTAGCGCTTTTAGCAGGGTGCATTTTTGGTACTCTTTTGTGATTTTTTGTCCGGAGTCCAAATTTGGGTACTTCAGTACTTGATGGGAAAGTTATCGGAAAAAAGTACTTTAAGTACGGTATAAAGTACACGATTTAAAATGTGCTTACAGCGACAATCCGGACCTCCGGAGGGTATTTGGATCGCGACTCCATTCGATTGTGCTCCACACGTATATCATACACGTAAAATAAAAGGGTGAAAGCCTTCCCCATTTTAGAGAAAATGAATTACATCCTACGGTTAATCCATATCCGGTTTCGATTTCTCCGTGACGTCACTGTTGTTCCGGACGTCACAATCGTGCAAGACGACACAGCAACGCTCAGCGCTTGTTTGAGGTGCAAAGTGAGATTTTCAGGTGAGACCTGATGCAGTTGGGATTGGCGATTTGTTTAATAAATTATGTTATTCCTAACTATGTAGCTTGTAACATTTTCTGTGCAGGTGTTGGTGCTGTAACTCAGAGGGACGCGCCTGACAAATGCTTATGCTGTGTAGGCCAAATCTGTGACGAGAACGAGGTAGAAAATTAACAACACTTACACGTCTTTTCAAAAGGCATTGGTACTGCACCGAGCTTTTGTGCAGGACGGTGAATACTGGAAAACCCCCAACTGTTTTAGGGGTTCGGTCTCCGCAAAGCCGAAAAATGACACGCGAGTAGTATAGCAGTTATGAGAGTTAGTCCCAAGCAACGGCCCCCCAGGCCCCTAGCAACGGCCAGGCGCGTCTGGGTCGACTTCACTCTGGCGCTCGGGTGGAGGGCTGCTCGCGCGCTTATCGGCGGGCGGCGCGTAGCCGGTGGGCTGCGCGTGCGCCAACCCTCGCACATTTTTCAGCCTGGGCCGACTTCTTTCGCCATTTTTCCGCCTGGGCCGACTTCACTCGCAAATTTTTTCCCGCTACAACAGGTGTGCAGTAGGCAGTTTACATGCAAGCATAGACATGCAAAGGATAGCCATACACAAAAGTACAAGATGAAATCTCTTAAAGCCAAGCAGTAATGCCAATCTGTGAATGGGCAAAATCTAGCTGGAAAACCTGAAGCAGAAGAGACACAATACAATACACGTAATAAAGAATATACTTATTACAGGTATTGTGCAATAGCATTGAAGGGGTATCACACAGAAAGAATCAAACACGATATTTTTTCTTAATGGTAATCATACACACAAGTTTTCAATGTATCAGAATTAAAATGGAGTAGCACATTTAATCAGAGAATGATATTCTTAATCAATACGATTACAATCACAATTACAAGTTTTATTATAAAAAGTCTAACATTCCTATGCGTGAGCACCGTCATTGCAATAGTGGAGTTTTAATTGCAAGTTCTGATAGATGTAAGTAACTTCAAGCACAATAGGGAAGCTAAGTTGAATATTCTAACATGACACAAATTTAATTAATCAGATTCTTATAAAGTGATCGGTGGTCGGCACGTTGGCGTAGGGCTGTGCGTTCGTTTACCGTTGCTCATATTTTCAACTGGGCCGACTTCTCTCGCGAATTTTTTTTCAGCGTGTGGTGGGATGGCGCGCGGGTGAGGGGCTGTCCGGGTGCCTATCAGCGGGCTGGCTGAGCGGGCGGGAGGGCTGTGATGGCCCTTATCATTGTATTTTTCACCCTGGGCCAACTTCTTTTGCAATTTTTCCGCCCAGGTCGACTTCGTTCGCAATTTTTCGTTACAACAGCCGCGTGGTAGGCGGTTTACATGCAAGTGGGGACATGCACACCGGCAACCTCACCAAGCGATGGTGCCGGCACATCTGGGCCAACTTCATTCGCGATTTTTCAGGTTGGGCCGACTTTATTCATATTTTTTTTCACTACAACAGTCGTGTGGTAGGCGGTTTACATGCAAGTGGAGACATGCACACTGGCAACCCTATCAAGTGACGTTGCTGTCACACCTGGGCCGACTTCATTCACATTTTTTGCCGACTGAGCCGACTTCATTCGTATTTTTTCCCACTGCAACAGCTGCGCTGTGGGCGGTTTACATGCAAGTATCGACATGCAGACTGCCAACACAGCCAAGCAATGCTACCATCACACCTGGGCCAGCTTCACAGGCATTTTTTTCTTACAACAGCCGTGCGGTGGGCGGTTCACATGCAAGTATAGATATGCAAAGGATAGCCATACACAAAAGTGCAATATGAAATACATTTATTGAAGCCAAATAGTAGCAGGAACTATGTTGGCATTCTGTGTGAAGGTGGAAAACCCAGCAAAAACATGAAACGGAAGAAACACAATACAATACAAATAATAAAGAATATACTTACTTATTACAGGTATGAAGCAATAGCATTGGAGAGGTATCACATGTCAAACACAATATTTGTATTAATGGTAATTATACACGCAAGTTTTCAATGAATCAGAATTAAAATACAGTAGTACATTTAATCAGAGAAGATATCCTTAGTTAATACGATTACAATCAAATTACAAATTTTGTTATAAAATGTCTGAGACGCGAGCACCATGATTGCATTAGCGGAGTTTCAGTTTCAATTAGAAGTTCTGTTAGATGTAAGTAATTTCAAGCGCAATATAGAAGCTAAGTTGAATATTCCAACACGACACAATTAATCAGTTTCATGTGAAGTGAATAGCGCACATGCAAGAAAATAATGAGAAACACGATCAACAGCTAGCACTAATAGAGAGCCAAACCCGTGCATCATCCAACACGTAAACAAGAAAGACATGCAGGAAAATAATTGAAAAGCAATCTATCAAAATGAGAAACATTACAAATTTAATACTGTGACTAGCACAGAGTTAACGCTGAAGAACGGAGAACCACTCTAAACGGCGCATCATCCAACGTGTAAACAACAGACACATACAGGAAAATAAGAGCAAAACAATCTATCAAAACAAGAAACATTACAAATTTAATAACTTGAAATGGAAATGATCTATCGTTTGAACTATCATAAAATCATCCTTGCGATCTAATCTAGTCGAGCACTATACAATTTTCATTCTAACAGACACCATAAACATTACCTTGACGGAGGTACCCAGCACACAGAAAGCAGACACACTACAAGCCAGCTATCTTTTGCTACTTGAGCCTGGTGGGGGTCACGCTCTCTCTCCATACAGCCCAAAGCGAAGAAACTGTGCATTCTTTGTTACTCCAAGGTGCGGGGGTCACTCTCACTCGCTTACATGTTATTTCCTCCAAACGGGGATTTTCTCATGACCAGTCATGTTTGCCCAGAGGCGAAATTTTTATTGATTAACTACTGCAAATAGATGTTAGCATTATTCGATTCTCAAGAACACAATAAGAATTCTATCAAAACAAACAGTAGCAAGCAAAAAATATAAGAATAGACATCAAGATCAGTGCAACTGGTTTTAGGCAAACATTATCTAAGCAAGCGAGAAATATTATGCTAGCATCAGCGGAAACAATACTCAATCAAAATGAAAAACGTTGCAAATTTAACATATTTCAGATTATTGTTAATCAATCAAGAAATCAACAGACTCAACTAATAAATCACGCATACATAATTCCCAACTCACAAAATATCAATCGAGTGAACATCTGAAGCAATGAGAGAAAGTCAAGTTTATTCAATGATAGAAACAATACTCATTCAAAAAACGAGAATCAAATTTAATTGTATCATTTTTATGATAACTTTGCAACAATAATTTCTACACGCACAAGCCACAAAGAAACAACACATCTGAAATGCAAATTAATGTAGAAGTTTTCTACAGAGGAAATCAACAGACATAGCTCAGAAATACCTTCCTAATTCATAGAATATTTTTATTAATATCAATCGCGTGATCATCTGGAACAAAGTCAAAGCAGTAATTAATTCAGACAAACATTTTTTAAACAAGCAGCGGGAATACACCACAGAAACCCGTGTTTTTCATTCAGGGCCCACACGTGCATTGGAAAAATAAGGTGCGAGAGGGAAGCTGCTAACCATAAAGTTACACTACACTTTCGTCAAGGTTACACCCGTAGGGAGTAGGGGAGTTCTCCCGTTGTCTTGGTACACAATGTAGTTGAAGGCCATAAACTCGCCCCCACACACCCAAGTCAAGATAGGGCGGGACGGACTCTAGTATGGCCTTTGTACACAGCAGAGACAATGGAAGCACACGTTTTTCCTTACACATCACATCTTTTTGTAAATCATTTTCCATAATTCTCACAGAGGGATATTAAATACATTCTCAACCTGATAACATAATAAAATTTTAGTCAATAAAATGAACACAGATACGATTTAATTAAGTGTAGAAGCTCACTAGAAAACAGAACAAACAAGGAAGTTTCAGCGAAGCTTTTACAGCTCAGTGGCGTTACCGCTTGAGACAAGTTGACCGTCCCACCTGCGGCCACTGTGGTGCTCTTGAACATCTGAAGCCTATTCTTCTTCATTGCCCCCACTACCAACCTTCCCGAACCGCACTCTCCGAGTCTCTTCGACAACTGAACTCTCGCCCCTTCTCTCTGTCGAAATTGCTTGGTCACTGGCCCAATCCAGCCCAGCAACGCTCTGCGCTCAAAGCTCTTTTGACCTTTTTGGACACCATCGGACTTCGATCTTTATTGTGAAGGGGCTCGTTATTTTATTCCCCACATCCCCACCAGCAATGGGGTAGAGTATCGCCTCTGGCGATGGACCTCCTCACTTTCCAAAGTCAAAATAAAGTTGTTGTTGTTGTCAGCGAAGAGATGGACGGTTTTTGTACTCGTTACCATAGGTCATGGGAGGACGTAATAAAAAGCTGCTTCGAAAAAGAAGGAGTCGCGAAACGATTCATTTATCGCTGCATTTCAATACGTCCTAGACATGGTCGTGTTCGGAGATATGGTGCAAATTATGGAATTCAAGATGCGAGAACTTATATGCCGAATTTACAATAGTTATAAAAATACTTGCACGTCATCATCGGAAGGACCACTTGGGTTGATGGTGGAGTTTTTGAGGTTTGCTAACGAAGAATTGAAATACACTAGACCAAACGTAATTGTAATCATTGCAATGGGCATTGCATTAATCAAGAAAGCAATCAGATCAAATTATCATATACAAGCAGTCTATATCGCACTATTCATTACGGATTTGTTGAAATTACACCTAACAGTTGAAATGGAAAGTACATAAAAAATCTTATCACGTGGTATATTCCACCCTAGAACATCTACACAGTTATTTTATTCTACCAGTCAAGGATGTCGAATGAACAGAAGTTCAATATTGTCGTGCAAGGTGTGATGTATCATCACTTATTGAAACTCAACAAACATATCAATTGTGGTGGGCCACCGGACGATTTTCATCTAATACTCCCTTGTACGCCATTCAAGAATCTTCGTACAAAGAAGGGAAACATCAATAAGAGACTGTGCAAGTTCATCGCAACAAAGTGCAAGTTGTTGAAGCAATACAAACATGGTGACAACATATCACCAGCGTTAATCAACGCTGGATTCAAGCGCCCAATAATCAGAATAAACTACTTGATGTCTTCGGAATTCATCAATCAAGACAACAAACGGAAACTTCAGAGTTTGGAATAGAATTGTAATTTATCGAAATAAACAAGTGTATAATTGAAATAATAATTGTATTCTTTGTCGTTATTGTAATGTATTCTACACATCGCAACGAAAACAGCTTTTGATTAGATTGAAGATTGCTAAGGAAACACTATGTACAAGGATCTTCGCATGGAATCAGCGTTGGCAATCAAAGAGATTTTACACGGTCAATCGCTATACAACACAAACATCCGAAGGAAAGAATTGCGGAAGAATCGCTCATAGAAATTTAGAGGCATGTTACATCAATCTTTGTTTACAAAGAGGAACACTAATATTTTGTGAAAGCTTATTTTATGAATTAAATTACGCAGTGTATATATTTTCTCAGACGATTGGACAGTTGACAATACCATATTGAAAGGAATCTATTATCAAATGACGCGCAGTCTACAATTCTAATCATCTTAACATGCGGCACGCAATTGCTATAAGATTTTGGGAGAATCGAATCACACAACAGTCATCAGAAATGTTTAACCAATGAAGATGGGCACTATGCATAAGATATGTAATTATAAATATTCCTTTTGCAAACTTAACCAAAGCAGCACACATAAACGTAGCTCCAATTCACAGAATGTACCCGAGGTTCTTCATTAGCCATACTGAAAAAACTATGAGTCTGTTCGTTATGTCACGGCATATGAGGCACTACAAATGGGAAGGGCATACTTTAATTTTAGAAGATTTTAGCTCATAATGAAACAAAACGCAAACTCTAACACCAAAGATTATTGTTTAAATTTTCAAAGTCAAAACTGTACACTATTTCTTACAATTTTTTAATAGTGATATTAAACGGTAGGAACAACTTATTTATTTACACATGGTAAACAAGACTTTCGTGCACGAGTCTGCACTTCTTCAGGTTACAAAAATATAAACATGGTACAGGCACATATATACAGTTGAAGGGGGAGTTCTGGCATGAGAGGGTAACAGGTTGATGGAAAGGATGCAAACACAGATAAAAATCAAAAGAACATAAATACAAAAGCAGGGGTATCAGAAGCGAAACATAACGCGAGCCCAAGGGCTTATACACAGGAAACGAGAACACTTGTTGGTGACGTTCGAGGAATTAAGGATAAAAAGGGGGCGTTATGGCGACGGAATGAGGACACAGGTGCGGAGTACAAAGGTGACCAGTGAACCGTGAGAAAGTGAAGACGGAGGTGGTCTGAGGAGAGAGACAAACGGAGAAAATGTTGAAATTGGAGAGTTGTGTGTGAGAAAGTGAGAAAATTTTTTTAATATTTAGATTAAAAAGTTATCTATATAGTCACACATTGTATACAAGATATTTGTTTGTACATTAATTGCTAAATTTTATCAGATCACATTCCGGAGCAGTGGTGACTGTCAGTAAGTATTTAATTAAAACTGCTGCCGCAATTTACGAACTGAGTTGTAGAAAGTGTAATTTCACAGCTTTAGCTGGCTCGCTTTGATACGCGAAGGTTTTAAGAACTCTTTCACGATGACAAAGAATTTAATCGAGTGTATTGATATTTTCTATATACTCTATAACGTAATGTGAATTCTACATGATGCGGATAGTAAAAGTTACGAATATTTTACGAACGAAATTTACTTAAAACTCGAAGAAATGGTCATCCGAGTTGTCGAACCCGTTTCCGGAAGAAAGCAACACGCGCGCGTGGGGTGCCGCGTTAACGCGTCGGGCGCCGAATCGCGTTCGGTTTCGGAAGGGTGCCCAGGAAACGCTGCCCGGCGTGTTGCCGAAACGCATTCGACGACTTGGATGACCATTTCTTCGAGTTTTAAGTAAATTTCGTTTCGAAAATGAAAAGGTGTACGCCTCCCGTCTTCAACAAATCAGGGCAGATATTATTAGAGCTGATTGTTGGCTAGGAGCATGCTATCTGTTGAAGTTCGTTTTTTAATATATTTTCTGTGTTGAATTCATAAAACAAAGTAAGGTATGTAGTGTCTCTTAGAATGAAAATTGTATGGGGAAGTCACGAGGATGATTTTATGATAGTTAAAATGATAGATTATTCTCCTCCTCTGTTGTTTGATTAACAAATGTAGTGTTATAGATTTTATTTCCTCTTGTGTTCATGTCCCAATGGTCTTCCAGGTTCTCTGCTGTTCACATACATCTATCGGCACTTGTAATTAAAGCTCCACTGTGGTGGTCACGTATAATAATGTTAGACTTTTTATAATAAAACTTTTAATTTTGATTGTAATCATATTGATTAAAAATATATTCTTTGATTAAATGTATCATAATGGAATATTAGCTGTTGCGCATGAAGTTACGTACATCCTGTCAGAACTTTGTAATTAAAACTCCGCTATGGTGATCATGTTAGACTTTTTATAATAAACCTTTAATTTTGATTGTAATCATATTGATTAAAAATATCTTCTTTGATTAAAATGTGCTACCCCTTCTGCTTAATTGAAAACTTGCGTGATTATCACTAATAAAATACCGCTTCAATGCTATTGCTTCAGATTTTCTGGCTAGGTTTTTCTCCTCCACACAGAGTCACAGCATAGTTCCTTGCACTATTGACTTTTATAAATATATTTTCACTTGTACTTTTGTGTATGGCTATCCTTTGCATGTAAACAGCGTACTGCACACCCATTGTGGCAGGGAAAAATTGCGATTGAAATCGACACAGATTGAAAAATGACGAAAGAAGTCGGCCTAGGCTGAAAAATGTGGGTGAGTAAGCTCTCACGCAGCCCTCCGGCCACGCTCCGCCCACCGCAGCAGCCCTCCACCCGAGCGCCGCCTGTCGCGCACGGGAAAAAGTCGTGAAAAAAGTCGGCGCAGATTGAAAAATGACGAAAGAAGTTGGCCCAGGCTGAAAAATGTGAGAGGGCAAACGCGCACACAGCCCTCCCCTCGCCGATAAGCGCGCGGACAACCCTCCGCACGCGCGCCGCGCAGGGAAAAATACGCGCAGGGCTCAGAGGGTCCATGTTTCTAACTGGACACCCGGAAGCCTGGACACCACTCCCTACTACTGCTGTTCTGCATCATTTTGTGAGCAGGACTGTTAAAAATTGCTCGACCACACTGCAGCTTTACACTGGTGTGATCTGTGCACTCTTGTTCTGTAGTCTCATATCCTAACCAGGTAAATCTTAAGAATGGAAAAACACATCCCTATAGAATCATGCCACATGATTTATGATATACAGCTGCATCCACATTGCAATCATGCTTCTATTTATCGCGAATGCCACATTGCCTCTAATTTGGTTGTGTTGTGCATGTCTTCAACGTGTTCTGAGTAGCTGAGTTCCAAAATTGTGAGCCAAACCAATATCCTTCTAATATGCATATGTGTAGTACATCACTGTACTTTCAATTATGTTACAACTTGTTCTCTTTGCACCAGCTCGGGTGCTAAGTGTCCACGCTTTTTGCTGTGTGACATGTTCTGTACATTGGTACACTCATTTCACACCAGCTCTCCTCTGCCTTGACTCGCACTCCACCCCTAAATGTACAGCAGTGAGTGGAGGATGGACAGTATATGGGCATACTACGATCACAAATTTCTGATGTAACTAAGAATATGTCATCAGCATCATGACAAATGATTCTAACATCTATGGATCTGTCATTCGAAACAGTGCCTGAATGCCGTTGCAATACGAGACACCATGACATACATTTATTGCTGGAAAGCTTCCTTCCTTCACATCATCACCAAGAGAATATGTGGCATCTCGTGGACACTGCTTTCACTGTATGACTGGGACCAAATGCCTGTGACGGATGATTGTGTATGTGTCACATCTGGTTATTTATTTTGTTTGAGGTAAGCAGTTCTTCAACGCCATATGTGAAGAAAACAAATTTATTGCTATACAAATATGTGGCTGGTATTAGCTTAGACTTATGGCATACCATGCCATCCCCAACAAAACATGTCTGTGTAAGAGCTAGCTTCACCATAGGTTCAGATATCTTATGGTTGTGTGTGTGGAATTTTTCATTTTTTAAAGGGAAATTCACACTACTTCTGTTTCTTTTTAGAACCCCCCTCTCCCCCCACATTTTCTATGGCACCCTTAGGGGTGCTTAAGTTCAGTAAAGTGGAACGAAATAATTACATGCTCTTCTTGGGGGTGTGCCAACGTAATGAATTTGCCCAGAATCTGTGAAACTGTAGCTTTGGGTGCTGGTGTCTTGCAAACCATCTCATCCCATGTGTCATGTATTAATTTCCAAAAGTTGTCTGAAGACAATGCACGTTCATCACTCATTACTGAAGTTAGGTGGTTAGTCATGCAGAGGCGTCTACGTTATTTTACTACGAATTCAGCATTGTGTCCTGCTCCCTGACTTTGTCCTTGATGATGCAGTACACCATGCTCACTACATTAAACGGTTCAGTTGCATAGATTTGTGCTGACTGGATAAATATGCCAGCTTCTGCAAAGTTAGAGCTACCAAAGTGGCTCAATAAATAACTGAAATTGTGCAAGAAAGATATACAATCATGTAAATTTTAATAAAAATAATACAGCACATTGTAGCTAAGATGCACCTGATTTCAGTTGCATCCTTTTGTTTGTACAAGCTTATATGCATTGCGTCCATTTTTCCACTGCAGACTTCCTTTCACTGTGTGATATAGATCAATGGGCAGAAAGTGAGCAGACAATGATCAATGCTGCTGCTTGCTGTGTCACTGAGATTTCATGCTAGAACGAGCACCTCTAGGTGTGCCTTGCTTTGATGTTCCGCTGTGTTGTTTCTCAAGAAATAGCACAATCTCTGAATACAAAGGTGCACAGCCGAATTGCATAACCACACAGTGCACAAATGCAGCCTGTGCAATATTTTTTCATGGCTTTATCATCTGTGTAAACAACGAGAATTAGTCGAGGCAGGCCACAAATGTGGACGATACAAACATTTAAGCCTTGAACGCCCAGTTGCTGAGTTGCTTGAATTATCGTCTGCATTTCAGGATGTCTGCAATCCAGTAAAGCATGGAAAACTGGAAATAGTCTGAGAAGTATTGCATGACTGGAAAACTAAAAAAAAATGTCAAGAAAGCGGTGAAGAGCTGCTGAAGTAAAAATTCACTAAATAAGTTTACACAGTTGTACAGTGGCAATTGTCTTTCTCATGGCATCACACAGGCCCAGAGCTGGACGTAACGCGTTACAAGGAACGCGTTAAGCCCGAATCCCATAACAAGCGACACGCGGCAGATACACGCGAGAAGCGACAAAATCGACGTCACTGCCGCCGCACGAGCGTCAAAAAAGCTTTGTCGCGGCTCAATATTTCTGCATCTACTCCCAGTAGATATTTGTAGCATGTCGCTGAGTTCGTTGCCTGTTGTTTGACAAAACCAGCTAGATTTGGCGGCGTGAAACACAAACGAATCCGAAACACATCGCGGGGACGTCAATTGGGGGACGTTGGGGACATCCCTGGGATGTCCAAATTCAATCCCCTAGAAATCCCAAAAACGTGCGAATGCAACACCAAAGTACATCACAGAGACGTTCAGCGGACGTAACTGCGCGATGCCGTTCGGACGTGTTTCAGCTCTCCATGGGACGTATGCCGGGAAACTCCTCCCACTTCATTTGTGTGTGTGTGTGTCTTCATCCATATGACAGGGTGATTTCACGCCGAATCAGGTAGGGTGGTCCGGTCGAACTCTCTAATTTTTTCTTTCCAAACATATATTAAAGCCTCGTCCCTACGAGGCATATTGGCGATGAAAGTAGTTGAAAATAATTGGTGGTTATTTTTTAATGAATTATCATTCAGATTTGGGTATTTCGACCATTGCGCTTCCTCCGAAGTTTGACGCACAGTATTTTCATAACTATTTAACATATTCAGCTAATTTTTTTTTTTTTTTCACATATTGTCAGGGGTGGATAACATTGCATCCTAAGTTCTGAGGATTCTAAGGATTGCCTTAGAGGAGATAAAAAATCGCAAAGTTGCCTCATTTGTAAAATATGGTACGTTTTGGGAACCTCACTAGTCGCCTCCCAATTGTGATCCCAGAAAGTAATCTGCACCGAAGGGAAATCGAATGCCCGAATCGAAGAATCTCAAAATGCCCTTTCTTCTTATAGCGAGTACGTCTTATTGTGATTTGGGGCAACGCGCCCAACAGTCGTTTTATGAGGTGTGTCTACCGAAAATGCGTAAAAAAAGGCGCATCCCCCATCTTCCCACTCGTGACATGGTTCATTTTAGTCACAAACGTTCTTCATGACGACTCAAAACAACACATACAAAAAATTGCTTCAGAGATGGTCGAAGTTACGTTGCTAATGACGTTGCGTTACGAACTTCGCCCATCTCTGAAGGAAATTTTTTTATGTGTTATTTTGAGTTGTCATGAAGAACGTTTGTGAGTAATATGAAAGTTGTCACGAGTGGGGATGGTTAGGCTGCGCCCTGTCGAATTTACGCATTTTCGGTAGACACCCCTCACAAAAAAACTGTTGGATGCGTTGCCCCAAATCACAATACGATGTACTCGCTATGAGAAGAACGGGCATTTCGAGACGAATACAATTATGCAGGTTACCTTCGGGTATCACAATTGGGAGACGACTAGTGAGGTTCCAAAACGTACCATATTTTACAAATCAGGCAACTTTGCGATTTTTTATCTCCAAAAAGGCAAACCTTAGAATCTTCAGAACTTAGGATGCAAGTGTGCTCACACCTGACAATATGTAAAAAATAAATAAGCTGAATATGTTGAATGGTTATGAAGATACGCGGCGTCAAACTTCGTAGGAAGGGCAGTGCTCAAAAAGCCCACATCTGAATCATAATTCAGTAAAACATAACCATCAATTACTTTCAACTACTTTCAGTGCCAATCTGCCTCCTAGGGACAAGGCTTCAATATATGTTTGAAAGAAAAAAAATTGGAGAGGTCGACCGGACCACCCTGCCTGATTCGGCATGAAATCACCCTACAGCACTTTACAGTAAGAAGGCAAAAGCTCCATAAATGCAGTTTGCGTTTGTGGGTTACCCGGCCTGACGCTGAACCCGTGCGCGATATTTGGCGGCAGCAGCTTGATTAGTCATTTAGAAAATAGATATCAGATCTGTAAGCCACCTTCTATGCCCATTCTGCACTTCAGAAATCATTGAGTACAATTCTGCACTGAATATAATTAACTTTCAATTATATTGCACAACAAATCTAAAAAATGCATAAAGATACTGTTGCTATACTGTGATAGTACTTTGCAAAGTAGTTTTATTCAAAACTGAAGGCACGTTTCTGCATGAATGAAATGTGTACCATTTTACAGTAACTGACAATACGTTTCATCTGCCACCTGCTCTACTCCAGAAGCAGCACAGGGAGTTCGTTGCAGGTCCTCGCACACACTGGAACCTCACAAAGACAGGGAACCGTCTGTAATACATTCAAAAGTTTAGTTAGGTCCAAATGGGTAACGGTCGATTAGAGCGCCCAGGCTTTCAGTTGATCTTCGAAGCTTTGCAGCGAAGAAACACTAGCTACCGCGCAACTTTCCTCGCTCTTTTGAAATGTCAAAACCCTGACGTATCATCAAATGCAGAACGATTGCCGCGGGAAGGTAAGGGCAATAGCGTTGACACTCCAGAACCATACTGAGACGAAGCAATCAATGTCAACATCATCTATGGACACAAAACGAGGTTCATCTTGAAGAGGTACACTTTGGGTGAAATCGTGTGGAGGACTTGATGACGGGTGAATGCGAGATAGGCTTTCTTGAACTGCCCGCTTTACTTGACGATGAACTGTGTGTCTACATTTCTTCATGGCAGTTATAGCAGCTTCTTGTGAAGGAACGCCTGGGTGATGTGCGTCACAGCCCACACCAAGAAAGAACGCGTTGTATTCGCTTCATTTGAAATGGCCAGTGTTCAACAATGCAACAGTGTACAACGTAACATATAGCAAAGGACGCTACATATGCACTTACTGCACATTGCTGGAACTTGCTGCACTTGCACATTGCTGGAACACAACCTCATGAGTCACGATAGCTCTCTGGTTCAAACGACTGGCGCGGAGCTAAGCAGCGTTTGCCTTGCATACATTTGCACAGCTCTGCATAGATGGCGCTACTACGGCTTCCCTCTCTCTCACACCCCCGTCTCCGATAACCATTCCCGTACTCCCGTTTACGTGCCTCCGGGGCCGCGTGTAGGACGTCTTATGAACGCACGTCCGATGGATGTGCTTTGAATGTCCCCGGTAGAACGAAGGACGTAGGGACGTTTCTGGGACGTCCCTGCGACGATACGTGTTGTCTGGGATGCCGCCAAAGAGGTGCGACTGGTGCGACGAGTTGTTCCAGGACGCTTGACGTGTGAAAGCACTTAATGATTTAGAAGATTATTTCAGCACGTGTGTCCTTGAGGTAGTTCGCCAGTGCACACAGCGCAGCGAAAATCCACAAGACAAGGCCTATTCCATTACCTGTTGCAAAAGGATGCTACTGTGTTCACACATTCAGCTGCGAGATTCAGTTATACATGAACAGCGACCCATCGATAATCGAAACAGGAGTGCTCATAAATATGCACTAAAAACTCTGCAGAAGTATGTATGCAACTATGCACCTCAAAATATGCATTAAAATTGTTAATGTAAGTATTGTTTTTTGTCGTTTTTGGTGTGAAGGTATACAACAAAGAAGGCACCACAGACATCGTCTGCTTTTTGCACCGTACCACAGTGCATATTGAATAATAATATAATTAGGAGTAAATTTACGCGCATCGTAAGTTAGCCCATTTGTGTGAAGAGATGCTGCACGTACAGCATGGTAGGGCTACTGATAATTTCGACCACCCGGGGTACTTTAGACGTGCCAAAGCAATCTTTAACACATCAGTGCTGGAAACAATGTTTATCGCTCCCACATTGCTACCATTCTCGGCCAGGATTGAACCCGCGATCATGAGCCCAGCAAGTGAACACGTTACCAACAGAGCAACTGAGGCCGGCAGTGCAGATTGAAATGCGAACGCCGTAATTTTCCTAACTGTATACAGAAAGCGAAGAAGCAGAGTATGGCCCACCAGACTCAGACGCCATGCTGCTTACACCAGTACCTCTAGAAATACAACAAGATATACACACACGCACGCACACGGACGCGCACACATCCACACACACACACACACACACACACGCGCGCACACACACAAAGGCAATTGGAGCAGATGGCAATATCCCAAAATACGCGCTGTGCGACTATTTACCGTATATGCCGTAACGTTTATGCCGCTTATTTTTTTATATATAATAAACATATCCCCCCCCGTAACGTACGAAACATTCATTTATACGCACTATAGAATCCACTAATCGGCCCCGAACCATGACCAAACGTGCTTCTATCGTAGAGATACGACACTATATCGAGAGAGAGAGACAACACCAAACGACAATACAGAAAAATAAATCATATCAGGTTTAATTAAACATATCAATTCGAAATACATAAAGTTATCACAGATTTAGACAACTCCAAACTGAAGGGCATCGAGATGACCACGCAGAAATTAGGAAGGTTCGCTTAAAGGGACTATGAAACGATTTTTTCTTCGTTTCGTTCGAAAGAAGACATTTTTCTGGGTCTAGAACCGAAATTTTACTTTCGTCGCGCGAGCGGATTTCTCGGGAGCGAATTTAAACGGAGCGGCGAAGGGAGGACAGCTGGCGCCGCGCCGTGACGAGCTGCCGAGTGGAGACACAACGGGTAACTTGACGCGACCATGATCGGCTCAGCAACACGTCATCGTGACGTGTTGCCGAGCCGAGGAATCCCGCCAGGAGCATGCGCCGTAGGATCCCGCGTATGCATTCATCGGGAGTGGAAATCTCCATGACAGCAGCTTTCGCGCGATCGGCAAATTTCGGCAGTGGCGGCAGCCACAGCGCGAGCTCGCGGCATTGCTTGCCGTTGTGCAACACCGGTGACGTAACGGGGAACCGAAGAGCGGTCCGTACAGTTACACCATCGGCAGGGAAATATGCGCGGGAGAGGAGGAACGCGGAAGAGACATTTCCAGCGCGCGCTCCTCGCAGAGTGGAGCGATTTCGTCCGGAAAAATTTGTGGCATATTAGTTTCTCTGCTGGAAGAACAGTTTCCATCGAAAAAAGGTATGGGGGTTCGGGAAATTTCATAGTCCCTTTAAGGAGAATTTCTCATGTAGAGAATCTTGAGCAAATCTTGTTGAATCTTGAGCGAGAAAACAAAGATGCATTTGCCTGAAAATCCGCCGTTTCACTGCTACATATTTGCAATGCACCCCCAGTTCAACAAACCCAGTTTAAAAGTCCCAGTTTAAACAGCAACACGTCGAAACCTCTCGACTGGAAAAAAAAATCTCAATGCACGCAGAAAAACAGGGGCGAAGTCACGATACTCCCCTGCACCCTCTATTGGCACATGCCTACTTCCCATCATGGGATCTCGGTCATTCCCTGATGCAGCGTAACCGACTACCGAACACCGACGAGCAGTTTCATCACCCCTCCCGCCTCTCTCCACGCAACCGCCACCTTCCACATACGTAGCAGAAGACGGAAATATGCCAGCTCAATGAGCAGCCGTGCAGCGCCAAGAAACTTGACACCATAAAGCCACCGGATGCCAAGGCCAAGACCTGCCATGCCTTTTCTAATGTAACAATATCAGCAGTCGATCGGCGCGTTGCGCAACAACCCGAAAACTAGGAGGACAGCGGCATACTAGCTGCCACGCCACTCGCCAATACTCACCCTACGCACCTGGTATTTGCATTCACGCTTTCAGTACAACCCTATCGCCACCCCGCCCCGTCAAGGCTCGCTCCGGGAAGTGGGCGGGCGCCCCGCCAAGCCCCTCCCACCATTGCGGCAGCACAAACACAACACCTGTTTAATTTACGAACGTCACTGTAAACGGCCGCCATCCAAAAAAAGACATCTGCCCAGGAGCCGGCACGCACGGTCACCGAAGCCCCGAAGCCAAGTTGTCGCCGAAGCGCAAGCATGCGCAGTATACAAGTCCCTCAGTCTCATAACCGGTCCCTGATCAGATTCAAAGTCCATCATACACAACGAAATTGAACTCAGAACGAGTTCTGAAGTTGAATTCTGACCTGTGATATGATGGGCTGTGATGTCGGATGATGGGTAATGATGTGATGAGCTGTGATGTTGAATGATGGGTAATGATGTGATGAGTTGTGATGTTGATGTTGAATGAATATTTCGAAAAATGCCAACCTATGCCTGCAGCAGCGCAGCGCCGCCTAAACATTTCTTCCGTTAACAACCTCATAATCAAAAGAACAAACGGGAGCCTTCCCCTTCGCAGTCCTGTCGTCTGCTACTTTCTCCCTCCCCTCAACTAGCTCGTGACTGTGTGAATAATGCGCATGCGCTGTGGTCAACCCTTTGGGCAGTGCTTCATAGCCGGAGAAATCACGTGATCGATTTAAACCCGACGTCACTGAACCAATGGTTTAAGTCAGCTGGTGAATACGGGTATAAGAGTTCCTCTGTTCGTGGCGCGTATTCTACACGCGTTCATACCCTCTTTGCTGCAAAACTTGACTCCTACAGCTGGCTAACCTTTTCAATGACTTTCATCTTTCATCGTTAATTTCTTAGGCAAATTGAGGCTTTGTATGTACTTGTCCCTTCTATGTTGTTCCAGCCTCAGAACATCAGTTCTTTCATGTTGACATGCAGGTTTACATCGATGGAAATATTTGCCAGTCACATTTGCATGCATAACTTAAGACAAAGTGTTTACTCCTTTAAACTCCTCCAAAGACTCGTTTAAAGCGTTTCAGAGTCGATAGGCGAACGTTGTGCAAGAAAAAGTTGTTTACGACCGATATATTTTGATGCGATTCGTACTAAACTGCAAATATCCGTTAAGCTGATGCGTAGTGCCTCACGCACTTTGTCGCCTTTTTGTACATCGCAACCACGCATATTTCAGTTGATTGTCGCGCATGGCTCATTTTACTGTGGATCGCAGTCAAAAATATTGAGACGTAGTGAGATTCATAATATTTTCATTAGTCGTCTATGCTCAAAATCTACCGCACAGCTAAGCAGAGCCCACAGGCAGTGCAAAAATGTGCCATTAAAACTAAGCACAACGTGGTGTTTAATCTGTTCCAATCTCGCAGCTGCGGATTGCGCGTGTCTCGCACTTTTTATTAAGGAAGCGTCCACCCGCACTCTGAAGCATTCCTTCTGGTCCTTTACAGTCTGTCTAGTATATATATAGAGAGTGCATGAAACATGGATTACTGTCAGTACGCTTTATTAACGTCGTACCGCCGTTGCGCCAAAATTACTTTCCGTGACTCTCTCATCCTTACTTGCATTCCCGGATTGTCAGAATTTAATTCCAAAGCTCCCTAAGTCTTCGAACGCGCTGTTTTGGCGTTTGACATCTATTGCAGCGAACAAAGGGAAACACATTTCCGCTGACTCCGGAATTTCAACCCCGCGCTTTAAAAGTAGGACAGAAATCTGTCGCGTTCCAATAATGAACACCTTCACCTCTTTACATCGTTCTCTTTTTTTCTTTTCGCCATGGATAAAGCTCAATTCGTTGGTGATTTGAAGCGTAGAAGGGGCTGGTTTAACGGTTTCTTGTACTGGTCGTCTCGCCTCGCTCTAGAGTGCTCTGGCGAGACATGTGCTCGGTTGGTGGAAACGGATCACTCTGATCACGTTCGACTAGTTCTTTTCTAACGGTTGCCTCCCACTCGGAGTGGTCTGCGCCACCTTGACCCGAACTGTCAGACAGGATGCACAATCTGGCACGGTTTGTTGGCGCTTCCAGTGGAAAGCTTGTGTCTGTGCAGGTATCGTTACACCGACACACCAGCTCGCGTGACTCAGTGGTTAGCGTGCTAGCCATGTCACGTTGAGACTAGGAGGTACCCGGGTTCGAATGCCGGTGCCGGCTGTGCTGTCTGTGGTTGTCCCTGGGTTTTCCTCACATGCTTTCAGACATATGTCAGCACAGCTCCATTAGAAGTCGGCCCAGGACGCACATTCCCCCGGGCGTCAGTCGTGACGTTGCCCACCCCTGTGACGCCGACAACGGCGAGCCCTTTCAGCGTCACCACCACCATATACCGACAAAAATCACCTCCATGTTGTTCTACTTCGGTGGAATACCGCCCGTTTTTTGTTTTGCTAGGTGATCTTGGGAGGTCACTTAGTTATCGGTACCCACTAACATAGATTCCTTTGCGGTGCTGTTCCCTGGAATATTTTCCTAAAAATTTTATCCAGGAATTCATAACTCTTTTTCAGTCCTGATCTTTTGCGTAGAGCAAGTTGTTCTGTAGAGGTTCAAGTTTAATGGAAATTGAAATTAATTGATTAATTAATGGAAATGGAAGAACGGTTCCTTGGACCTTTTAGGTCCAATTTAAAAGAATATCTGTAGATAAACATTTTTTTTCATTATTCAGTAACAAAGATTCATAAATGTACGGTCGTTCTCGTTATAAATAAAAAGTGGAATATAATAATAAGAATAGTAATGATAATAATAATAATTGGGAGAACTCCAACTCAAAAATACACAATATATGGCACAATAGACCAACTAATGTGAAAAGAACAAGTGCAATAGTTTACTAGAACAATTTGACAAGGAAGTTTCGCGCCGTTATACATTATATTTGGCAAAACCTGATATTTTTATTGCGTTTCTTTTTTTATATATATAATTTTTCAATTTTCTTTCTCTTCTCGAAGTCCAATGCCAAGTCTCGAAGTCCACGCATCTGTACAGAAGCGTCGAGGAGAAAAGAAAATGACAGAAGAAAATGGCCAGCGGGCACAGCGACTGTCGTAGGACTGAGCACGATGTTGAACACCACGGTGCTTTTCGAATTACAGTGGCTTCTTCGCACAGCAGTCAAAATATTTTCTTCGACGAATCTCCAAGCTAAGTTGGAACTCCTCAGTCATGTGAACGGCCTTACCGATACCTATCAGTTTTTCTTTCGCCCTTCACACCTGATATACGCATCATCGACATCGACAGGGGAAGATTTAAATCGGGTCAAATCCACTTATTCTTCAGTGGGCACAGCGACTGTCGTAGGAGCATAATGTTTAACACCTCGGTGCTTTTCTCAGTGCAGGTCAGTAACGTCAATGAAGTATCCTCGTTCATGGGTGATTACCGGTGTATATTGCTTGTGCTGTGCCCACATGATTGTGTGATGTGGTTCCATGTTGTTATCGACGTCCCAATTTCCAGTTTTGACTTTCCTATGCGAAAAGTGCACGCGTTTATCTCACGGAAACTTTTGCATAACAGGCCGATATCTTGGCTCTGCCCACACGTGGTTTGCGTGGTCTTCAATTAAAAGATTATACGCCGGATACGACGACGCGCAAAGGTCGTCGGTTGTGACAATGCGTCCCACCGGCGGAGCGCGTTGTTACACAGGTTGGGCTAAGCTGCCCCACATGCATTCTTATTACTGTTTATTATTTTCTTTGGATTTAAGGAGCACCATATTTGTGCTCAACAAAAAATGAATAAAGGAAAAGCAGAAACAGTTGCAACGCTTGCATGATGTGCAAAATTAGTCAGCATTCGCCTCTGTGCTTGTACTAGTTGCTGGCCAGTTCAAGCATCCTATGCACTGGACCGAAATTTCGCCGGCCTTGCTCCTGCTGTGGAGCTGATGACAGTGAAGAGAAAGGCAGTCTTGCGCTTCAGTTCCTTGTTAGTGCGCCTGTGAGGGAATGGAATGCAGGCGTTTCTTCCTTTTCGGACCAGCGGTACTCGCACCTGCTGCAGCATTTATGCACAAGTCCGTCAAAAACGCGCGTATTTGCTCGGCTGCCAGTTCTCGTGGACCTCGT
The DNA here is from genome assembly GCF_037126465.1 of Ornithodoros turicata. Taxonomy (NCBI): domain Eukaryota; kingdom Metazoa; phylum Arthropoda; class Arachnida; order Ixodida; family Argasidae; genus Ornithodoros; species Ornithodoros turicata. Next base: position 109,513,341 of record NC_088201.1, read on the forward strand.
TGGTGGTGCTTTGGAAAGGGGTCGAATTGCCGCAATGGTTTGCGGCGCTGCAGGGTCCTCGAGAGTTGCAAGCGGCGTGGAGGCAGCTATTCCTGCAAGCTAGTGAAAGTGCTGGCGTTCTGATTGTGCATTAGGCATGTGTGTGAAGTACCGTAAGAGGAACTCTTAGTCTCCAAATACATGCTGGTTGAAACGGAAAATCCCGGCAACTTCGAACTCTTTGTAGTTGTTGCTGTGAGTATCTGCATGCGGTAGACTTGTTTTTACAATTCCAGGAATATCATAACTAAGCTGCAAGCTGGATTAGCTGAACTAAGTTATTTCTTGAAAGGTCCGTAAACTGTACGGTCCAATGGCTATAACTTGTGCGAATATGCGGCGAGAAGAACAGTATAACTATTCAATTTTCTCTTGCCATGCGTATTGCCCCGATAGAAATGTGCGATCCATGATTATCTAAGAGCAGCAAGACATGCCTGTCATTTCAGCACTTAACGTTCTCAACAAAATGCTTCAAAAACAAAGCGATGTCTGCTTCTTGCATCCATCCTGATTGGTTAGCCGAACCGTTCCTTCCAGGCGGAGCTCCATTCAGGAAATGGGTCTTGAAATCAGGGTGTCGGAGCGAACCGAAAACCGGAACCGAAAACCGAAAGAAGCCGCTATTTTGGTGCGAACCGGAACGGAATCGAAACCGTATACGTTTTTTTTTTCGCTCAGGAGGGAAACCGAAAAATATATTTAACGGTTTTCGGTCCAAGAAAGAAATTTCGTCGGTTTGGACTACGGATAGGCGAATGAAACAGACGTCGTGTGCTCTGAAGTCATGTCATGGATACTATACGAGGGTTACGGTTACGGTGGAATGTATGTTGGTATACTATGACCCTTAGGCTCCCTTTGTAATGGTTTATCGTTCGCGCACGCACACAGACTTAGAGGTACATGTGACTCTCTAGCAATGTGCCGTAGTGTTCGTTTTAATTTGATACCTCCAAACTCTCCTCAACTAAACAGCGACCCAAGGGGGCTGCATAACGGCTTCTTTACCGGTAATGTCGCGCAACGCGTCCCTTGTTTGAGAGCAGCTAAGTTGAATACATTGACGTATACGCGAGGGTAAGCCCGTGCGAAGTGGCAACTCTTTTGTGGACAGGACACGAAGAAAATAAAACGGAGCCGTCGAGCGCGTTTGTGAGAGAGGGTGTTCCTCGATTTGCGTCGTACTCGTGCAGTGGTGCGTGCTGGCTAGACAGTAGCAACAGACATTCGGATGGGACGCGATCGCTGCAACCCAGCAAGAAAGTACTTTACGTATGACATCACGTCCGTTTGTAGCATGCGCTTCTAGAAAGGAGAAAGCCCATTTGACCAGACAGTAACCTATAGGAACCAGGAGCTACCAATTTCACAGCTGTCTATTAATATTAAATACCATGTATGCGAAATAAACGGGTTTACATTTTGTAACGTTCATTTTTTTGTGGGGATGACTATTCCCAGCAGAAGCGAAACCCGTTAAAAACCGGTATGAACCGTTATTTTTTGGCTCCGGAGTAGAACCGGTACCGGATCGTTTATGATGTAACCGGAACGAAAAACCTTTCGGTTCGACACCCTGCTTGAAATTGACCCTAGGAAAAACGAAGCAAGCGTGGAAGAGAGTTACAAATCGCTGGCAATCTCTCTGCCATTTGAGCTAATGTGACAACCCACCCCACACGAAGTGAGACAACTCACCCCGACATGACCACCAGTGCTTCGGCCGTGCGTGTCGGCGTAACCTTATTGTGTATTGAGCTGACACTGTACGAAAAGACTCTCAGTATATATGTACATATTTCGGTATAGAGCCCGTTTCAAAGCTTTCATGCCCTGCAGAAAACATTGAAAAATTCAGAAAACAGAAACAATTACTGCCACTCCTCTGAAACACCTCTTGTGCTGTGCTCCGCCAAGCAGGCTTTCCACAGCGATGAAAGTTTCTTCAATACTCGACCCCTCGCGGCGCTACCGAACAGTGTTGAGACTCCACAGGTGCGCCATGTAGTTTTTGTTTCGTTAGCAGGGCGGTGACGGCTGAAGGCTTGTGTCTGGTAGTTATGTGCTTTGTTTCTGAAGGGCGGAACATGCTTTTGATTGCTAGTGGTTTGGAGTGAGTCTTCAATGATCAGTACCGCATGAAGTGCGCTTTCAGGACACAATTCAGTTCATTTATGTTACTATCTGCAGCTAATAACGTGTTCGACCAAACCTGCGTGAAACATATGTTTTACTAGAGTTGCAGATAACATGTTCGCTTGTGTTCTAGTAAGTACTTTATAACCCGTGACCTGATAACGTACAGGAAAATTTCTTCCACGTCCATCCTGCGTGAAAACCATACCAACTACATTTCCTGTGGGTCTTGACGACTTCCGAGCTAGGTTGTTGTAAATGAAACTGACCTTTGAAAAGGGTTCGATAGAGATAGACAACGTTCAGACAACAAAAAAGTTAAAAGAGGCAGAAACTAGTGATGACTAGCAGAAGAGGCCTTTGTTTTCGTTAGACAGCTTTATTTCACTAACAGCAACGTACGCATTTGACAGTCGCCGTAAATCAAAATATCGAATACTAGTAACGACGCGACATTTGTACGAGAAAATCAATCCCGTAGAAGAGTCTCCACAGAACCCCAACAAAGGCAGTTCTGCAGCAGTGCGAAACGACGAACCTACTTTGGATGTCTCGAAACTGACTACACATAAACGAAGAGTCAATCAGGTAATATGAGACTCAGATTACCACCACAATTATTTCAAAGTCCACTCATGAGCTAGAAATCCACAATATATATCACACACAAAGGCCCTTCCACTAGGATTGCATTCCTACGTGTGTGTACTAAAAGGGGTGATCTACCGCGTACGCCTTCGGAATGTTCGAAACGTAAACAATGCCGGAGTTAGAGCCCTGCACGGGGCCGAGCCGGGCTTGTTATTGGCTGTGTGCTCTGGGCTGGGCCGAGCCCGGGCCGACAAAATACGCTAGCACCGCGGGCCGGGCCGGGCCCGGGCCGACAAATATGTTTCCGAGAGTCAGGCCCGGCCGGGCCACGCAGCTAATTCCACACAATGAAGATGCATTAGTTCATATCATCATGCGCTTGCGTAATTCCTGTGCATATTTTGCAAAGACAAGCAAGGGATACTGCATTAGGCATATGGTTCGACCCTCTAGAACATTCTGAAGGCCACTTTACACTGCTCCTCACTCCTCACGTATTTCACAATCACTTGGCAATGCTTGATGACAGGGGTATGGACTGGGAGAAGGAGTTTGTCGACAGCATCCTCTACCTCCGCAAAATCTTGACAGTGTAACGATAACGCCCATGCCCGCGTACGTTCTGGATTTAATTTAGTCTGGTGCGGTTTTGGTGTTAAACCGCCGTCACTTGTATGTTTGTCTTCTCTCCTTCTAAATTTACTGATAAATCTGTTTGATAATCGCCAGAAACGCGTACGTCGCGGCTGGAAATACTATGCCGGGATCTACTCGCCGGATCACCGGGCCGGGCCGGGCCGGGCCGGGCTCTAGTCACTGGGTCATCGGGCCGGGCCGGGTCGGGCCGCATAAAAACATGAAGGTCCGGGATCCGGGTCGCGCCCGGCCATTTTTCGATGCGCCCGGGCCGGGTCGAGCCCGGAAAAGTCGGCCCGTGCAGGGCCCTAGCCGGAGTTGCCAACACGTTTTGGGCCCCCTACGACGCTGCTGCCGCTAATTGAAAACAAAGCTATGGGACGCCTCTAGCAGCAGAGACGCGGCAGCAGAGAGCTGCTCTGCTGCCATGTTGCCGTATTGCTGCTGCCGCACCGCTGCTGCTTTGACGCTGCTGCTGCTCGCATAAAGCTATGGGACCCGGGCGTTACAACGCAAGGTTATCTGAAGCAATGGTGAGAAGGGAACGGAAATAAGCGAGTCACCGTCTTCTGCTACCGCTTCTTGAATTCACTTGACGGAGAATTGAGCGCGGCTGACAATTTGCACGTCCCGAAACGAGGGTTTTCGCCATGTTTTTACCGGTATTACCATTTTGGTAGGGAATGTATTTTGCAGTGGAATGGAGTAAATATATGAGGCGCACTATCTACTGTTTCTCGGAAAGGAACGTGATATTGAACGACAAATTTCATAATTCAATTCAATGCATTAAATTTCTTTCAATGAAAATTTGATAAGCCTGCTTGTAGTAGGTAGAAAATATTCCCTACTGCACACTTAACTACACAATAACACAATAAATGTCGTTATCGCATATTTTTCAGCAGCGTGCTTTTCTTCTTGAGACACCCCCTATACGTGTATAACCGTTGTTCCTTCACTTATGGGATTATGAAGAGTCCGCAGATTTGCATATTTTGCATTGTTTTCCTTCCTCGGTGTGCCCGACTCCCAAATGAGAATATCTCCATGTCTGGGGCCGTATGAATGCCACAGACCTAGTTTTAAATCGCATGAAAGTGCATATTTCGCAGGTTAGTTCATGTTTGGATTTATGTTGCATGTTTTTGCATAAATGCATACTTCGCCCGCCAACATGCGCGGAAAGCTTAACTTGAACCTTGCCAGTTAGCAGTGCATATTGTCAGTAACAACGGAAAAGCTGGGAGAGTTGGTAAGGTGTAATTGAACATCCTTTTGGTGCACTCCCTTCGATGTTGAATTAAGCTCAGAATATTACAACGGGCGGTACACGGAAAGAAAACAGCGATGGCATAGGAAAACAGTGTTAATTAATGCAGGTCGTGGGCCAGATTAATACACTGCGACGTATTTCCGTCGAGATTACCCTAGGAAATCCGATTTGCACTCTCATGAAATCTATTGAACGACACGGGAGATTATATGCACTGGTGCGAGATCAGAGGACTGATCGAGACTTCAGGAAGGGATGTGTACGCTACGTACATCCAGATAGAGACGTTAATGAGGCACACGTGAAGTAAACATTCCAAGTGGCTGTTATGAACGAATCAGGAAGGACGGTACTAATGTCTTCTGCAAGGGTTGCGAGAACTGCGCTAAGATCCTGTAACTACGAGCAATTTTAAAAGGCGCTTCTCCGCTTACAAGCTGATTACACCATACAAACATCGAAGTTTCATTCGTTAGTAGATGGGCAGGTTGGTACATAATCCGTCGATGGAGAAATAGGAACGAGGACAACACATTAGGCACGCTACACTCTCAACCAGGTTTATTACAATAACAAGAAAGGTGGAAGTTCTTCAGAGGCACGAACATGTGATTTCCGGCTGTTCTATCAATGGCGACGCTATACCCGTACCAGGTGATTTCTAAATTGGTAAGAACACATTGCTTATCTGTAGAAAGTGCTGTTGCTTTGCTCACGCAGTTATCTCCTTCTTGTGTTATCGTTTTTGTTTCAACTCAGTTCAAGTTTCAGTCACGGGAATTTGAAACACTATAACGGCAGGGTTCCGCTACTATTTAGCGAGCGTGCTTTCAGAGAATAACGTTTTAGAGAAGAGGTTACACTTTAGCGAGTTACGTTTCAGCGAAAGGAAGGCTGGCTTTATCGAACTAAGTTTTGGAGAATAGTGGACATGTTTTAGAGAACATCGTTTTCGCGAATGAAGTTTCCATTCCGGTTTCAACACACAGTGATGGTAGATTTAATTACATTATCACTGGTAGAATAGCACCGATATCTCGTAGCGAATGCCTGTTTGTTTGTGCTTCAATGCGAATATTTTGCGACAAGTTGCGTTCGATAGCATTTATTTCAAATGACGTGCAACGGCGCGCATGTAATCGCTCGTAGTAATTTAGTTTCGATTAGTGAACAGACGACGTAGCGCATCTTCTCTTTTCCTCGTGGCCAACCTCTGACTCGGCACTTCTACGTCGCATACCGAGGACTCAGGTGCGACAATGGGGGCACATTAACTTGCTCATCACCAGGACAAAACATTGCCTTTGAAATTGTTCCTTGCTGTATGTACGGGTGATTTATTTTAATAGGTACACATTTTAACAGCGGACGCATTATGGTGTTTGCCACACGCGACCAATGTATTTGTGTTCCCAGCTGAGGGGAGTACAACATGAGTCCAATTAAGATTAAGTTTCCGAAAGGAAGCCTTAATTTGCTCCACTCATTAATGAAAATAGACATGTATTGTAATATCAGTTTTGATGAACTTGGTTGTGATACTAAACCTCTCAGACAGTGCCAGCAAAATTTTAGCATTTCCCCAATTTTCTTTTGTGTCTTTTCCTTTTTTTAGTTCTTTTTTAGTCGTGTGCGGCGCGCTTTTGTAATTGAGGTGCCCAACCGGAAGCATAATTTTGGGTTCATATTGTATAGGCCCCTCAGATGAGTATCCAAATTCACTAGTCGCGCACGGACAAAGTTGCGGCTCAATGTCGAAGAGGAATCATCGTTTGCGCGTACTGTTAGCGTATACCATTTCATTCCGCAAACAAATGGCTGAACACCTTAGAAAAGCGTCGCTTAGAATGCAAATTTGTGAAACTACCCGCCTTTTTCCCACGGAAAAAATGAAAGAGATAGGTTGTAAAACGTAATACGTGTCAAAACCGAATCGCTCAGCCAACGTAAAACCTGGTTGACGATGTGCTATTTCGCATAATTAGAGTGGAGTGCCGGGATACCTGCGCGCATTCCGATGTAGTGTTACGATTTGCGGGTAGACATTCGATGTCGCTCCTGGTTGCGGGTAAAATGCGGCTGTACACAAAATGCGTTCGCGGGTACTGCAGATAACCCGCATTTACCCGCATCCACTAAACTAACTTTTCGCCACTCTAGCTTACCTATTAGTTTTGGTGGTCCCCGCTGTTTTCACTGATAAAAATACCTGGAGAACTAAACATTTTCCACATGTTCAATGGTCATTTTGCTTGTCATCTTTCAATTAAACAGCTCACAAATTCCACACCGAAAATGAAGCACAAAAGAATGCTCTCGTAGCGATTCCTCTGGTTGTTTTTAACCAATACACAAGCTGATGGCATCACAATATCCTGGTAAGATTAGACTATAGTCACGTTCAACTTAAGAAAGAAAAGAGACCTAGTCCGTCACCTCTGTGTGACTGACTGTTACTGACGGCAAGACTGTTACTGCGCCGCGGAGAGGATGGCTGGACACATTGAGGCCATGCTGCCTCATTGTGTCGGGTAATGTAATGCACCAAACTCATGGTGCTTCCGTATTGGCTGTTTCGTTGGAAGATACTATAGGGCGAGCGGGATTCGAACCCGGGAGGTACCCGGGTTCGAATCCCGGTGCCGGCTGTGCTGTCTGGGGTTTTCCCTGGGTTTTCCTCAGACGCTTTCAGACATATGTCGGCACAGTTCCCTTAGAAGTAGGCCCAGGACGCACATTCCCCCAGGGCGTCAGTCGTGACGTTGCCCACATACGTGAGGCCGACAACGGCAAGCCCTATCACCACCCACCACCACGCGACCGGGATTTCCTGGTTTAGGAATTTTAGGGAGCATGTAAGATCGTTCGGCCTCGGGGTCCTGCGGTAGGACGAATTCGAATAGATTGTCGTCGACTTTCTTACTGGCCTTTATTCCTTTAAATATTGTGTGATCTTAGCACTAATGCCATTAGTGGGATCGTTTTCTAGGGTCCTGTAGAGGGTGGGTGCTCAAAAAGGTCAGTCACATTTTCGCGCGTGACGCTATACCTACTTGACAGACAGACTTCCGCTATACACTCTTACCTGAGTTACTTCTATTGTTACTTTTATACCGTTGTTACGTGTATTTAGAAGTAACATCGGCTCAAAGGAAGAGGTAACATAGGAAATTGCGAATTTTAGAAGTAAATTGGGTCTCGAAGAGCTGGGGTAGAGGTAACCTGTGGGGAAAACCCCTGTCTTCTCCTGGTTACTTGTACGTGTTACTTGTAGTGGGAGTCCGTTACTTCTACGTCGTAATGCGTTCGCAAACAATCACAGCCGCTTTTGATCGCTTTTGGTCGCTCATCTGGCGACAGTTTACAGTATCACACGAGAAGGGACACTTCATCGCGTCCTCGTGTTTTGTCGGTTGCATCTTTTGAAATGTGACGCCTCTGTGGTTGACAAGGTAAATCACGCTTATGGTTGTAGATGTGCTGTGAACTGCTTCCAAATGGCGTTTACAAACAAGGACTTCTGGGGAGTGCCGAGAGACAGATGCAAAGAGTGCGAGGACTGCAGGAAATACATGGTGGAGTCCGGCAGTCGTCATCTAGGTAAATAGGTAAGTGCGTATTTCATCAGGATCGTTCTAAGTAGATTCGCTGTTGGTTCCTGTCTTATTCAACGCTTCAACGCTCGGCCTTAGCGCATTCTGCTTTCTCTTGCCAGCTTTGCTCTCTGCATCGACTTTACTTTGTATCTCTCCGTGTCGCCTTCTTGTCCCAGCATCTTTCATACGCTGCATGGTATACGATACCTATAGAGCCATTTTGACGTTGGGTTTTGTGTAATGAAATTTAACTATACGAGCAAATTGTTTCCATTCAGCGTTGAAGAAGAGTGATAAGCGCTATAGTCTGTGTGTCGTAGCAATGACAACGAAAAGAAACTGGATTTTTCGTAGTACATTGTTCTGAGAAGTATTTAGTTCTCTTATCGTGGGGTTATACTTTTCATTTCGTTTTTCAGACTGACTTAATCGATTTTGGTGTACGGGCTAATTGCTAAAAAACTAAAGCCTAGTCGATTCACTAATGAAACGATGCGCGATATGGAGTTCCTCATGAATAGGCAACTGGTTGACCACTACAGTAATTTTATGATTGCGTTTCTTTATGCCCGGGTGTGTGTGTGTGTGTGGGAGGGGGGGGGGCAATAATAATCGCGCGATTACTATTTTCTTTACTTCTTGATACGGCTTGATTTTGACTTGTTGAGGGTCGTGTTGTCAATGACAGGTTATTTCGTCGTCTTACTGGCTGGTTGATGAATTGGCTCAGTCATTTTCTTGCTGATTGCCTTCGTCAATTTCACTGACTTCGTGGTGAATGGGTCGACTGATTGCACGGTATGACTTGAGCCACTGTGATTGGTCGATGTGGTTAATTGACCGGAATGGTTGCCCAATTGATGCCTTAATTGGTTGTTATCAGTGGTTTGCCAGTACAACTGACCACCAGATAGCATCTCGCGAATTATACCAATGAAGAAAGTCAAGACAATCAATCAATCAATAACACCGACTACTCAGTAAACTGTCAAAAAATTAGAAATCGATCACATCTGCTACTGAATTACATTCAGATGAATTTATCTACCAGGCAACCTAAATCGCCATCCCGATGAGGCAGGCAGTGGAGGAGCGGGTGGGCCGGTGGTAATTAATATGTCAAGGGCCTACAAACTAATGCCGACTGATTTCCCTCAGGTGGTGAAGGACATCTTCAGGACGTGAACTTGCAGGAACAGGAGGAAACAGGACATGGCTGTAACGTTTTCCATGGTATTTATTTTCTTACATAACGACCTGCCATCCACAAAATATTTTGCCATCTGTGTTTGTTGGAAGTTAACATTTCAGTACTCTCTTCTTTTTATGTGCATGTATCGCTGGCCTCACAATTATGCTGCATTACACCTTGCTTTGAGGAAGTTCAATGTGAACTCCATACTGTGGCTGGTTTCATCACTGCCACTACATGTACAAATATGGAAGTTCGCCAATTGGAAAATCTCCCGTTTTCGGCAAACGGCGCTACGATACCGAACACCGAGTCTTCCAACATATCAGGTATCTACATTTTTTGCATTCATTACTCGTGCTTGCACAAGTGTAATTAAGGTCTGCTTTTGCTATTAATGATGTACCCAAACGACGTGAGAATGATAAATAAGGAGTGCCCATTCCATTTTAGATATTTATGGTCGGGAAAGCGGCACCGTCCCCACAGCAATAAGCAAGAATGAGGACAAGGTCCGTATGCATGCATGCCGCCCCTGCAATTTTACAACACAATATTTTACGCGATTCTGTGAACATATCAAAGCCCCTTTGGAGCTGTGTTCATTATGCATAGTCCCACATATGCCACCACATTGAGGAACGATATCTTCGTTATCTTACGTTGCCAATGCTGGGTTGTGTTTTCCTGATATGCACAATAAAATACGTACCCAGGAAAGCCCATGGTCATTGTATTTTGGTATGTCACCCGTGTCGTGTTTCGTGTGTGCCTGTATGCAATTTGCTGCATGTATGCACGGACGCGAGGAACGAGCGGGTGCAGCCCCGGAGCCCCGGGAACGAAGTTACTTCTAAATACATGATGCATCTGGTTACTTTTAGAGAGGTAACCTCGGCAGAGGTAACGCTGTACCCATCTAGCGTACAGGTAACAATATTGCAATTTTTTTACCTTTACTAGAAGTAACCGAGCTAAGAGTGTACCACAGAGTGCATAATTTGAGCCAGAGTAGCCTACGAAAAAAATCGTGGTTACCAGGCACTGCATAACAAAGTAAATACGACCACGCGAACTTTCGTCTTCATGCGCTATACCGATGTAAACTCTGCGTTCTGCCACTCGTTGAGCGCAGCTACCGCCGAGAGGCGCTAGCGGCGTGGAAACCGAAACAAATTCCTGTCGGCTAGCGCCCCTAACGCTATACACTTCCACTAGCAAACCGCCGTGTTCACGTCGGAATAGTGCATAGGAAATGCATTAAGACGAAAGTTTGCGTGGTCGTATTTATTTTATTACAGAGTGCTTGGTAATCACTTTTTTTTTCTAGGTTTCTCTGGCATAAATTATTTACTCTGAGGCAGCGGACGTTTGTGCTTCAAGTAGGTATCGTGCCACGCGCCAAAATGTGACTTACCCTTTAAACCACCCACCCTGTATTATGTTGGGCAACTGAGCTACCGCATTCGCTCTGCGATATAGGTTTCTTTGTGCATGATTACTAAGGCACCACCTTTGTTTGCCTTTTTTATTACTATATCACAGCGTTGCTTTAAGGCTGAGATACTGTCTCGCTCTGCTCTAGTGAGAATAGAGTTGCCTGCACTTCGGTCGCAATTTTGGTAGGCCCGCAGGATATCCTTTTGAACTGCTTTTATGTACACATCTAACGCTTTCTCCCGGTTCGAGTCAAGGGTTAAATTTGATGAGACTCCAAACTGGCTTCGCGGTGAGCTGGCTTTATCGTGAAAATACTCTAGGAGGAGCAACTGTCTTGCGAAATTACCCAAATCCAAATGCAGCTGATATTCGTTAATCATTGTTTGGGCAAAAAGACAGTCCCCTATTAAGATGCTATACAGGTTGTGGTCCGTGAGGGTGGCAGACGATAAATTTACGACATTATTTTTCACATGATTTGCAGCGCGAACAATTGTTGTCGAGTGGGGGTTGAGCTCTGTATCTACGATATTTGCGGTGGGAGGCGCAGTCGTTCCGGCGTCATTTTGCGGGGGGACATGATCGCGTGTGAATTCCTTCTGCTTCGTTGCGTTATGTGGTAGTAGCTGCTGCGAACTCCTCAGACAGATCATTTACGGTACTGCTACAATTGGATATATGAACACTGGTAATACTACATATACGTATATCATAGTAGATATGTGTAGAGTCGTGCGTGCGTGTGTTGTGTGTGTGTGAGAGCGAGAGAGAGAGAGAACGTGCATTTTAGTGTATTCTACTCATTGTAAGGAGCTCTGGTCCTTCACAGGCAACTTATTTGATTCTGCCACGGCTTCGTCGCTGCTCTTGTGGCAGGGTGACAAATAAATAGATACAAGCACAGTTCAGTGCAGTTCAAATGTTTTATTTTACCGCTTGTACAAAGGTAATGCCATACAAATTGGGACAAAGAAGTCAATACAATAAACGGCACGGATTAGAAGGATCAAACACCATAGGCGTGGAATTGATCCAGTAATATGTATACAACTCAAGCTGACATACGACAGTGATCGCTTAGAAACACAATAAAAAAGAATACTGATTAGTATTACAGATGTCTCATACAGGACCAGGACATTTCGATCAAGGAAAAAAGAAAAAAAAAAAACGTCAATATCAACAACATGGAGGGTCAGCACCTCACATCTAAACCACAGACGCTAATCGCACAACGCTTTCAACCATGAAATAGTCATGAGTCATTTTCTTGAGAAACAGTAACGAATTCCAAGTATGACTATAAGGTGGAAGCGAGTTCCAAACTTTGGCCGCGAAATACTAAAACGAAAAGTAGCCATAGTTACTTATAATACTAGGCAAAGTCAAGACAAATGATTTAAGTCCCTTTATGAGATGTTCCACAAAAGTCAATGAGGGCATCATGGATTGAACGTCCCAGAAGTAGGTGAGAGCGAGTGTACCAAAAAAGAAAAATATCAATTTCTAGCAAGATCTCACGACGCCATTCACCAGAGAGACCGCGTCATAAACATACCCGCACGTTGCCCATATGGTATTAATATCCATAAAAGCCCCGGTGTTCAGCAATTTACAGCTGCACAAAAAACACAGAGGCATACAGGTTATTAAAAATCTACAGGCTCTCTGAGAGAAAGGAAGCCATGCGTCCAGGCTACTTTACAATATCATTAATATCGTTCATTCATCGTTCGTTTTTTGTTAAATGCAATGAATTCAAGTGTGGAATATGAGTTAATGTTATTTCGTTATAAAAAACAACGTTCTACACTACAAGCAACGATTTGTGTTTCACATGCCACGATCACGGCAGCACGTATTCTGGTCGTCAGACTAAAGTAATGTCTTCTTTCGTTCTCGCGTCGCCTCCTTGCAGGTTCGTGGCGCGGCTTTTCTGTTCCATCGCTTTAGGAGCACAGTGACCAGAGGTGGGGAGTAATGCATTACTGGTAATGCATTACTTTTGAGTAATGAGTAATGGTAATGAATTACATTTTGCCAGCAAGTAATGAGTGATGGCAATGCATTACATTTCGACTGAGTAATGCAGGGTGGCATTACTCATTACTTTTGTCAAATGTTCATTGCGCCACGCCAAGATTTGGAACATCCAGGTTTTTTTCAAACCGCCTTTAACAATGAGCACAGGGCAACATGGAAAGAGAAAGGCGCGGCCTGGGGAATTCTGCAAGGGTTCAACAGTCGGAGGTGTGTGTCACAAGTGTCTACATGATGATATCACCGATTTTCTCCTGTGTGCATTTGGAGTAAAGGATAATCAGTGAAATAGAAACATAGCCTCTATGAAAGTAACACGTAATTATTGCTGTAGTGATTCACTGTTTTGGTATCGTACCGTGTTAGCTTCTCTTGTGTTGTCAGAGGTAGTTTTTCTGCCAGTTTTTCTGTAGGCTGGGCTTCATCCGCCGGCTCCATAATGCTAGAAAAGGCATCTGCAATAAATCTTATCTATAGTTCTTGCCTATCAGACTCGCTTCTGCGGGGATATAGTGGTACCAATTTGGGGATACTCGGGTGGCTATTGCCTACAGCAAAAAAAAAAAAAAAAAAGCAAGGGAAGAACTTATGCATAGCATCTTTGAGGCTTATGCCCTAAAATGTAAATGTAATGCCAGAGTAATGCCATTACTTCGTTAAAGTAATGACATTACTAATGCATTACTATTATCCACAAAGTAATGAGTAATGTAATGCATTAGTTTTTTATGCAAGTAATGAGTAATGGTAATGCATTACAAAATAAAAGTAATTTCCCCACTTCTGGAGCACACCCTCCTCGTTTCAACCCGCTCATGTAACGAGTCTGGCTACAAGCATGTTGTTGCGCTCTCACTTCCAACTGACGATTAATTCCAACGCAACGCCCACATACAGGGTGTCCCAGAAACCGTGTCATTGAATTATAATACAAAAACTATGCCACCTAGAAGCATGTGGTCAACGGCATTTCTTGTTACTAGGTTTTTTTTCACTTCATGATGTGAATGTCATGTAACGTAAGTTTTATTATGTAAATTTTTGCGACCCGAACTTGTAAATTTGCCAAGTAGAGGTGACTTTTTTAACCGACCAATGTGAAAAGTGTGCCGAATTTTTTAAAATAATGATAATTGGCAGGGATATTGAGGAGCTATACCATCGGAAAAAATAGCAGAACTCGCAAAGGATAGCGCGCGACGAATTTTTCAGTGCAATTGTTGTCAGTACGACGAAAGAAGGATGGAAACCCAGCTCCCACTGGCATCGTAGAAAGAGATAACACAGGCATGGCTTATCGTGTCCGGTTTCCGCTGGGATCCTCCCTTCCCTCTCCCAATTTCAGGAACTGTAACTTTTTCTACTGTCGCTCTGTGGGCTGGGTTTGTGACCTCCTTTTGTCGGACTGACAGCGATTGCGCTCAAAAAGTCGTCGCCGGTTATGCCCGAGAGCTCGGAAAGGCATGATGTTTGTCTATTTTTTCCCGATGAGATAGCTCTTGAATATGACTGTCAGTTATCATGAATTTTAGTAAATTCAGCATGTTCTTCATATGGGTGGGGTAAAACAAACACTAACCTTTACATCTCGAATTTCAGGAGTTTAGTTCATACATACTTAAGCTTGCGCTACATGACATTCATTCACATTCACATCAGGAGGTGGCAAAAAACCTAGCGAGAACAAATGTCGTTGACCGCATGATACTAGATGGCGTGGTTTTTCTGATACTAGGTGGCGTAGTATACACACCGTGCTTATTGTATACACATAACTGAACTAGTACATCTTCCTTTTCAGTGATAGCAATGGACTCGTTGCTGATGCAGTTGTCTGTTGTTCTGATAAGGAAGGCTACAACAACTTCTTTCGTGGGTTGTTAGACTCATCGCATCTTGAAACAGGAATAAGAGACAGGAATGAAGGCAATCATGGGATGATTTCCGTGGCCCACGTGAGCTTGCCTGACTGTCAGTCAAACCTCAGGTCAAGGTTACCGAGACGCCCGCACTTTGAATATTTTTGTGGCGTCATAATGATGTTTTGGATGCTCAGGAGCATGGTATGTTTGCAGATTTCGACAATATAAACAGTTCTGAAGGTATGGGGAAGGACAGCCGTTGTACAGTTTTCCTGGCACCCGTGACGGCGTGCGTTGTCAAGCAAAGCAAAGCTCAGGAAAAGGAAAAATGCAGCTTTTGGCAGAAGTTCCGTGACGTCAAAATGACTTTGTGCACCTCTTTTACGACGGAGAAAACTTGAAAGATAGATAGTGGTAAACTTTGACGTTTGTTAGAAAGATGGATAGAAAGAAACGCTTTTGTTGCCGTGCGTTTACCCGAGTAGTACAAATATTGCGTTTGAAATGCCAAGGGATGATCGACTGTCAGGACAGGACACTGTCACCGACTGTCAGGACACTGTTCGTTGAGTGTGTGACCGTCTGCGCACCGCGGAGGGTAAACCGTCTGCGCACCCCGACACCTCACTTCTGATCAAAACGGGGCGCGCATGGTTGTCTCTGAGCTGCCGCTGAACTAGTTTCAATCCGAGGGGAGCAAATGTTTGTGCTACGTTATATGGAAATTGTATTGAAATTGTTTCGGGGTCAGGAGAGTGGCTGCGAAATGGTTGGGTTACCCCATTTATTTGCAACAAGCTCTGGATTTCGTGTGATTAAATGCACTTCTTCACTTGTTCTGCATGAAAGTACACGCATGTTTTCAAGGAGAAACGATGAGGAGAGAGGGGAACCTTCGCGCAAGCCGGGTTTCACGTGACGGATGATGACGTTATTGCGCGCAAGATTATCGTGTTCTCCACCTATCACACTGTACCTCATGGTTTCAGGTTCCGCGATATTATCCAAATATTATGGATTATATTATATTATATTATATTATATTATATTACATATCGCCCGTTAGCGTGTGGTTTTCTTGCGGTACAAAAACTAGTTTTTCCATTGAGACACGCGGAAAGAAAACAGCTTTACTTCTACCAGGTAGGGATCAAAAGTTCCCGGACTTCCTTGTGGTTGAAGCGTGTGTACGGCAGTGATACATTATCGCGAACGCAAGCTTTTGAGTGGCATCGACGTTTCAGAGAAGGCAGGGGAAGCGCCGAAGACGACGAACGCGTTGGCCGTCCGCATACTTCCCGCACCGCTGAAAACTTGACTTTCTTGACTTTCGCTGACTTTCTTGCGAAAACGAAAACAACTGTTTTGCCACATCCTCCTTACTTCCCTGATCTCGCCCCCTGTGACTTCAGCCTATTTCCTGAACTGGCAAGTCGCTTGCAGGGTCGTCGATTTCAATCTGCAGATGAAGTTAAAAGTGCATCGCATGATGAATTAAAGGACATGGCTAAAAATGGATTCCAGAAATGTTTCGATGACCTTTATAGGCGATGGCAAAAGTGTGTTGTTGCTCAAGGGTCTTATTTCGAAGAAGAATGTGTTTCAGCAATTTAATTGATAATACTTTTTTAAGTTATAGGCTCAGTCCGGGAACTTTTGAATCCTACCTCGCAATTGAGAGCTGGAGCCCAAAATATGAAATGTATACAATAGAGGCATGAACATGATACACATGATACGACACATGAAAGCGTCAGTGCCGTTCTATGCAGCCGAGCAGTACCTGGAAATGAACACGTGCAAGTACACAGACGCAGAATTTTTTGTACATGCGACTTTCCCGACGTTTTTACCACAAACTGGCGGTGTCGTCGCAGTGAGGACACTTCTCCGTTCACATGAGTTCAAAGTTACATCGGGTCATTAAGTCATTTGGTCATGGAAAAGAATCGACCAGAAGAAGGAAATATGAAATAATGGAATAACCGAAACGAATTATCGTGTTCACCCATTCCGAATACACGTATAGCACGTGTGCGGATATAACGGGTGTTTCATGTAACGTGTCACAAGATAGATGTTTAATCATCTACATTGTGGTGTCACTGCTGTTTGTCCTCAAACGAACTTTTACCGTGACTTGCAGCACTTCATCGATTTCGAGTCGCGAAAATAGCGTTTTCTGAATCTAACCTTGAAATGTGTCAAGTCAGCGCAACACTTTTTGTTGTTGTATTTTGTGTGCTTGTTGTTGTCTTTCATTTCCCTTGGTCACTTGCCCTAATTTTAACACAAAACACATAACCCTACTACAATGATAGTTGCTGATAAAAAGATCAAAACGTTTTTTGAGTGGCAAATTGTCGACCACGTTAAGTAGTCCGTCCCGTAATGCACTAAACTGGGAAAATGAACGACAATTCTCCCCTTCAGTTCCCTCTTCCATGCCTCTGCTGATAGCGGCTTGAAGGCCGAAATGACACACTACCTCAAGCAATAGTGAGGATAACACGAATAGGCAGGTCACCGGGTCTGTCGTTTTCGTTTTTCGTTTTCCATTTTTTTTTCCTTTTTTGCTTTTGCATTTCTTGACGGAGGACTCAAAGAGCATTAAAGAAAGTTGCTCTGAAGTGATGGGAATGTTCGGCGAACATAAGCATCATTAACCCCACAGTCCTCACAGAAGTCCAGTAGTCTACATAGAAGTGTAGATTTAGTTTTTTGACACCCACCAGTTGACTTTATTTACTTTGTTCTATGTCCTGTCATGTACCGTTTGCGGCCTTACGTGTGCCCCTCTTTGGAACTACACGTTGAAAATTCGAAAATACAATTCCGTATTCGATTCGAGACACAGTTATTCGCTTGGATATCCGAAATACTCGCACAGCGCAAATATGTAGGGTGTTTCACCTAAAGTGATAAAAAATTCTAACTGGCGTATTCGCCTGAGGATTGTGGGACTTTCGGCAATTATCTTGTGGAAACTCCTCTGCCATTTAGGAAGGCTTTGACAATTTTTATTTGAGGAATATTTATTTTTCCAATTCAACTTTGAAAATTGCCAAGCCAACCTGACATCTTCTTCTTTCTTTTTCTTTTTACTGAAATACGAATAACCCCAGACCCAACAAAAACTATGCACAGTATCGCAACAGAAATGGTCGAAAAAATAGTGAAAATGCCGCTTTAGCCGGGCCTGCTTGATTATCGCGAAGATTGTCCCCGCCTCTTGTTTTACCTTTCCTTCCCCCACCTTGACATTGTTGCTGGTGGCGACTGTCTTATGAAAAAGAAAGCAAAACATATGAAGGCGGGAACGCGAATATTTTCGTACGCGAATATGACTGCAGCACACCACTGCAGTCATATTCGAGTTTTTCATGACCTGAAGGTGGCGCATCTAAACTCCAATATGGCGGACACATGCAGGTTGTCGTTTGCTTTCGATTTTGAGGTTTCTGAACTTCAGCGTTGATTCTCGATGCGTTGAAGCCGAATGAGCATTAAACGGTACTCATATACTTATGACAGGCCTAACCGTGTCGTCCAAACAGAAGACTATAGCTGTCGCGTATCCTTCACGAAGTTCTGGCATGTTTGATCAACAACACTTCGTGGTTGTGAATTCTACGTTTACCGGTTGCGAGGCCGAAATAGCAAGCAGCGAGTGCACTCCGCTGCAGGAATGTCAGAGACATGCAAGCACACGGCAGCTGTGCTGCTGCTCTCTTACAGGTAAGATCTGTTAAGTGTGTAGCGCGTGTACGAATGTAGATTAGAATTTACAGGGCAATGTTGTGACAGCCATGTGTCACTGGTGTGCATGTTTTTGGGAAACTTCCATGAAACGTCGCATTCTTTCTGCAATACAGTTACAAAACTGACTTGGTATACGTTTTCGCGCTATCCCCTGCGCTTTCTTACGCATAATGCCTACTCAAGTTTGAAACAAACTTGTCCTCTGGGTCAATGTCCTAGACAAGGTTTTGCTTTCCTTCCTGACGTGGGCTGCACAGATCTCGAGGGTCCTTGAGAAAGAAGGAATGTTCATTAGATATGTAGACAATACCACTCCAAAAGTTCTGCCACACACACACACACACACAAACATTGCTGATGTAACAGGTTTGCCAATTTTGTGTCGCTCAATCAACCTCTTCCGACGATGCGTCAATTGACGCATCGTCGGAAGAGGTTGATTGAGCGACCACACGACATCGGGCCGATGTCTGTAGCAAGTTGGGCATATCGGCCCGATATATCTCTGACACCGCCAATTTGTGGCCGATATACAACAGAAGTTGGCAATGTCGGCTCAATGTTGACACAAGAAAAACGTCATGGCGCCGACAATGCCAACTTCCAGCAGATATCCCCCTGAAGTTGGCAACGTCGGCTCGATGTTGATCAAAATCAGCGACATGTAGCCGACAATGCCAACTTGCAAGAGATATCATCCCGAAGTTGGCAATGTCGGCTACATGTCGCTGATTTCGATCAACATCGAGCCGACATTGCCAACTTCCAGGAGATATCAACTGGAAGTTGGCAATGTCAGCTCGATGTTGATTGAAACCAATGACATGCAGCCGATAATGCCAACTTGCAAGAGATATCATCCCGAAGTTGGCAATGTCGGCTACATGTCGCTGATTTCGATCAACATCGAGCCGACATTGCCAACTTCCAGGAGATATCTACTGGAAGTTGGCAATGTCGGCTTGATGTTGATCGAAACCAGCGACATGCAGCTGAGAATGCCAACTTGCAACGAATATCCTGCTGAAGTTAGCAATGTCAATCGTGTTCTGCCGTGTCGGTTCGTTATCTGTTTGCGGGCAAAAGTTGCAACGAAATATGTTTTCACAGATGTCTGGTGCGCTTCATAGAAGCGGTAATTAAATATGCAATTAATAGCACATTATACTGACTGAAAATGAAAAACATGATTCCTTAATTTTGCATTGTACATCACGTAAAGGTAGGAGGACATTCACAAATTAGTGCCCTTAGTCCTTCGCAGCTTGGCAAAAATCCCTGGTGAACTTGCAGAGGCGTAAGGAGCAGCATTGATAAGCATGACGACGTCACTCGGGGTTCCAAAGAGAGTAATTTATCTGTTTGCGGGTAAAAGTTGCAACGAAATATGTTTTCACAAGTGTCTGGTGCGCTTCATAGAAGCGGTAATTAAATATGCAATTAATAGCACATTATACTGACTGAAAATGAAAAACATGCTTCCTTAATTTTGCATTGTACATCACGTAAGCGTAGGAGGACATTCACAAATTAGTGTCCTTAGTCCTTCGCAGCTTGGCAAAAATCCCTGGTGAATTTGCACAGATGCAGAGAGTACTTTTATACGTGTGGCCATGTCGCTCGAGATGTGAAAAAGAGTAATTTATCCGTTTACAAGTAGAAGTGTCACAGAAATATTTTTTCACAAACGATCGGAGTACTTCATAAGAGTAGCGAATAAATATGCAAGAAACAACACATTATATTAATTTTAAAATGAACAACAGGCATCGTGATCTTTGAATGTTACGCCACGTAAACGTAGGAGCATATTCACAACTCATTGTGCGCGTTCTTCGCAGCCTTTTCAAAATCCCTGGTGAATTTGCACAGATGCCGAGAGTACTTTTATACGTGTGGCCATGTCGCTCGAGATGTAAAAAGGAGTAATTTATCCGTTTACGAGTAGAAGTGTCACAGAAACAACCGGAGTACTTCATAAGAGTAGCGAATAAATACGCAAGAAACAACACATTATATTAATTTTAAAATGAACAACAGGCATCGTGATCTTTGAATGTTACGCCACGTAAAAGTAGGAACATATTCACAACTCAGTGTGCGCGTTCTTCGCAGCCTTTTCAAAATCCCTGGTGAATTTCCACAGATGCAGAGAGTACTTTTATACGTGTGGCCATGTCGCTCGAGATGTAAAAAAGAGTAATTTATCCGTTTACGAGTAGAAGTGTCACAGAAACGACCGGAGTACTTCATAAGAGTAGCGAATAAATACGCAAGAAACAACACATTATATTAATTTTAAAATGAACAACAGGCATCGTGATCTTTGAATGTTACGCCACGTAAACGTAGGAGCACATTCACAACTCATTGTGCGCGTTCTTCGCAGCCTTTTAAAAATCCCTGGTGAATTTGAAAAAGAAAACAAAGAAAGGATACACGGCTTTTAAAGAAAGGTTACACATAAAAATGCTGCAAACATCGTTGAACTTAAGCGAAGATATTCCAAAAGCTGGGCGTCATAACTGGAGAATTAAAATTGTCACCAACTTGGTCACTGGTTCTCCTCATTCCTGTCCCTAGCCTTGCACTGATGATGTCTCCCGCATAGGAGACGAAACGTCTCAATAAATTTCCCGTTGCGTTAAGTCGGTAACAATTTTCATTCTACAACGTTGAACCTTTAAGGCCACACAACTAAATTTGTGAAGCGACAGAAACAATTTTATTGATCTTCGCTGGGGGTTTTCTCTAATGCAGAGGCAAGCCTTTGTAGAAATCATGTGGTTTTGCCCTGAGAAGGGCCTTTTGCATGGTTCAAAAGGTCTTGGGGCATTAGCAAAGCGATGCTATTGGAAGCACCAGAGCTAAACTACTGGACGTGGTGTAGAAGTGGCATGACAACATATTCTGATTTGTAGTTAAGCAGTAGGCACTGCTTTTCTTGACCAAAAACATTAAGTGGCAAAGTGCGTTCAGAGTGGCCGCTGCAGCTGTTCACCCGGAAGATGCCCAAGAAGGATGATGTTAAAGGTTTCTCAAAAAAGTCTGTCTTGCTGGAGAACACGGTTGCTCGGACTTGTGATGCACGCACCTCCTGGACACGCGCAACACCACCGCAGTCTAGGAGGTAGCAGAAACCTGGCTTGACATTCTGGCACACCGTTTTGCTGGGGACAGATGTTGCAGTATTCTTCATTTCGGAAATTCGGCGGCTTAGCTGTGCAAGAGGCCTGTTTGTAGTTCGCAGCATCTGTTTCAGTATGACTCGAAGGGAAAGGCACTGAACGAGTCAAGGGGACCATGCTGTAAACAGTCTCCTGCAAGGTGCGCAAGAGAATGGACGTTGTACACGAGTTGTGTTACACCGTAGAGTTCTCCCATTTCTTGGACGAAATACTTAAGCAGATTGTCAGCGTAGGCGTTATGTGTTCTGTACAAGGAGAGGGTAGCAAGGATCCTTGCCGCTACATGAAGCAGGATGAAGTGGTCATACAGCACGTCAGTTAACAGTTTCCTCAGTGCCACTGGTCCAGTGTATAATAAGAAGGTGCGGAATTCCGTGGCCTTCCACCTCTCTAGTTCCTCGACTCCCCTGGGCTTTCTTTGAAATATACGGGGAAAGTCCTTCCGGTAGGAATTGAGCCTCCCACTCATGACGTTCTGCTGCTCCGTGGTCAACCTTCCTCGGCCATACTTCCCACCCGTCCAGATGTGTAGGAGTCTCCGCATCACTCCTAAGCACAGCAAATGCATGTAGTCGAGGGGGAACATTGAGACAATGTCCATGTCAAAATCTAGAAATGGTGTTTCTCCTGTGTGATGGCCTTGGCACCTTTGCTCACGGAAGCTTGCACTTGTGTGCAGAGCAGCATCCAGTTCTATGAAAAGTAGTCTACTTTCCTTGTGCACACCCTTCTGTACACACCGTTCGCAACCATGGTAGCCATTGTGGCTTTTGATGCACTTGAGAAAGCTGCGTGCAACGGCATCACATGTTATAGCATCAAGCTTAACTTTCACATGCTTCCCTTTAAACTGTATCCCATTTGTAGCAAGATGTTCAACCTCCTTAAGGAATGGCGTCAAAAATGCTTTCAGGTTCGGCGGTTTTCCTGGGCCGCAGTAAACACTGACCAAGAATGGCTGTTGTTTGCCGTGGTTCGTTACCATACATAGAATGGGCCAGAAGCACGTCGAAGAGCTTTTATATAAAGGGAGGCCAGCGATGTTTGCTTGCAGTATGAGTTCAGCAGGCAGAATCCCTCCTTGAATGCACTCTAAAAGTCCCGATTCCAATCCAAAGTGGACAAAAGTACCGTTCTGGTCCACATGGGCTTTTCTTTGCGTCCCTAAAATGGTCCTGGCGTCGGCAGGAAGCTCGAAGCCACAAGACCTCAGGAGTACCGCAATATCGTTGATACAGGCATGTGTGAGGTTATGCTTTAGGGAAAGCTTGGCTAACCTCATTACTAAGTCCTCCTCACTAATATCTCGGTTCTCCTCACAGACTGCAGAATCTTCTTCCTGCACCGCCGCTTCATCACACAGTTCGTCCCACGAGACATCAGAGTCTGTTTCTTCCGTAGCACTGTGTGGAACAGTGCCTTCCTCTGTTGGTTCGAACAGTTCATTGATGTCGTCTTCCGACTGCAGTCGAACGAACTGTGCACGTACCTCCGCTGCCTCACTGTTCACAATTTCAGTAACAGATTCTTCAAACTCCCTTCGCACTGTGCGATACCGTGTCCACCGCGACATGACGCGGTTGGCACAAACTAGAAACGCAATAGCTCAAAATAACACAAGGCACAATATAGTACAACAAAAGTACGACAAATAAGAACACACGCAGTGTGTCACACACAAAAAAGTTGAAACAATCACTGTCAGAAAGCACAGAAACGATCACAGTGAAAAGCACAGAGTAGCGAAATTCGTAAAGTGCACCGCAAAGGCAATAACGAAAAACAGGAAAGAACAATGATTCCGGAAGTTCTCTCGTTGGTCCTCCTGTTGCTCTTCATAATTCGACAAATAAATATTAAAACAGCATTTGTACTTTCCTCTTGTTTTTATATTCCAGCATTTTCAGATGGGTTTCAAACTGACAGCACATCGAAGGGTTTGTCACCATCATAATTATTCCTGTGCTGGACCCTTAAGTAGTAGTAGTAGTAGTAGTCGCGTCCTATCCCTTTCGTGTCAGGGTGGGCTTTGGCACTTCGCCTTCACAGGAGTCGTGTCATTGCCTCTGGGACAAAAAATAAACTAAAAAATACACGAAAAAAACTCGAAAATAGATGATTTTGTCCTCGTTCGTTTCTTCTTGTTTTCACATCTTCACTGCTTGCGCTCCTTGCGCCTTCTCCATTCCATTAGGAGGCGCTTCGTGGTTTCCACTTCCGCCATTTCCGCTCTTCTGGGCGCTGTTGGCTCTGCGTCGTGCGTCATGGCGTGGTTCTGATGGGTGCTTTCCCGAGTATTGTGCTGGAATTCGCTGTCAGTGTTGCTCTTGGGGTCGCCTTTGGCCTCTGTCGTGAGGCAGAGGGCATCGGCGATGTTGCAGTTCCTTTTGCCTCCGGGCAAGCTCTCACATAGTAGGACTACGTGGGTGATGACCTCAGCAGGCGACCCGCATATTTTGCACGCTGTGTCCGTTTCCCCGAAGAGGTCAAATTTCCTCCTTTGAGTCATCAGCGAGCCTGTGCGGGCCTGGAAGAGTAAAGCAATCGCTTGGTCTCCTCTGTAGCATTTTGCTATGCGGGGCTTCTTTTTAAATGTCCTGTACGTCTCGAGACTTGGTCGCTTTTCCACGTTTTTTCTCCATTTCTCCAAAGTTGTTTTGTCCACCTCTGTCTTGACTGTTTTTTCCCATTCTTTTACTGTTTTCGAGTGGTGTCGGTCTGTTCCTTTGCTGTATGTTAAGTCTAGGATTGACATCTTTCGAATCCAGCTTGTTTTGAACTTCTTGTATCGGAGGTATCTGTGTAGCCTTCCAGCATAGTTTTGTTGGGGCAAGAATCTGAGTCTCCCCAGATACTGCAACTTGGATCTGGCCTCTCTCTGGGTGAAGGTTGACCAGCTCATTTCTCCAGTTATAGCTGCGTTGGCCGAAATGCCATTGCCTCCTAAACACCACCTCCCCAGTTCGAGTTGGTGCTTTTACACTGTTTTCCAGAATGTTTGGGTTAGTGCCAGTACATCACTTCCATAAGTGATGACTGGCACAGCCATAGTTTTCCAGAGTAGTCGGCCTATGGTGTATCTATTAAAGCTCTGTCTTGCTGTGTTCCATATTAAGCCTTTTAGTTTACTTGATTTTCGTAGTAGCTGCTCGTCGTGTGAGGTCAGGATGCTTTTTTCTTCCGAGATGTTTATGCCCAAGTATTTATAGTGTCCGGTTCTTGAAATTTCTTTCCCCTGGATGCGGTAAAGGGGATTGTGATTTTTGGCTGCACCGAACCCCATCCACGCCGATTTGTCCATGCTAAAAGTCAGTGAGTCTTCTTCGGCTACTTTTGTGCAGATTGTTAGGAGGTCCTGTAGGTCCACTTCAGATTCTGCAAGGAGAACTATATCGTCGGCAAATGCAAGACCGGAGATTTTCGTGTATTCTCTTTCCCCTGTAGCTGTAATGGTGGTGAATCGAAGCCCAGGTCCTTCTTTGTGTAGTCTCTCGAGCAAGTCATTCACATATATGTTGAATAATGTTGGTGACAGCGGACAGCCCTGCTTCAAACCTGCTGTCATCTTGACTGGTCTCGAAACAAGTTCTCCCAGCTCAAAAACTGCTTGATAGTCTTTGTAGAGGTCCTTTATCAGTGTTACTGTTTCTTCATTGAAGTAGCATTGCATTTTTCTCCAAAGCCTTTCTTGTGGGATGGAATCATAGGCTTTCTCTAGGTCCAGGAACATGATATATAATTCAGAGTTTTCTAGCTGTTTATATTCAATAGCTTGTGTCAGAATGAATATGTTATCGCTGGTTCTCCTGTTTGGTCGGAATCCATTCTGTGATTCGTGCAGTAGGTTCTCTTTTTCTATGCATGCTTGTATCCTTCTGTTTATAATTTGGACAAAGAGCTTGTAGGTGTTGCTGAGTAATGCTATTGGCCGATACGAATTCAAGAACTGGGGCTCCTTTTCCTTTCCTTTGTATAGTAATTTAACCTTGGCCTTCTTCCAGCTATCCGGGATTGTCTTAGAAAGTAAGATTTTGTTGAAGCAGTCATTAAGAGTTTCCAATGATGTTTCCTTCAGAGATTTCAGAAATTCATTTGGGATTGCATCTGGACCTTGTGATTTCCCGTTCTTGAGGTTCTTGATTGTTCTTCTCATTTCTGTCATTGTAATGGGTTCACTAATTAACGGATGGAAACAACTCAGGGAAAAGAGGTGCTGACGCCAGGAATCGAACCTGGGTCTTCTGATTTCCGGTCAGATATGCTAACCGCTACACCACACCAGCACGCCGTTTCCCTTGAGCCATTGAGTGCCTCAACTACGGTCTGCCTCGGCCAAATCTCGTTGTTTACGGGGTTCAGTAATGTCCAGATCTAGGAGTTTGTTGCTTTGTGGTTGAGGTTGTGGTAATTCTGGGGTGAGCCGGCTCTGTTGATCTTCGTAGTACTGTGTCATATAATCTTCAATTTCTTGATTTGTCTTGAGGCTCTTGGTGCCATCTTTTAATGTCGGTTTCCACTGGCTAGGTTCTGTTATCATATGCTTGCAGTATTGCCAGAGCTTCCTGCTGGCCTGTTTGCCTGCGGCTTTTATGTCTTGTTCCATTTGAGCGTGATATCTGTCTATTTTGTTTGCAATTAATTTCTTTACCTTGGTTTTCTGTTCTGCATAGCTTTCCCACAGAGTGGCTGCCAGAGGGGAGTTTAGTTTCACTGCCTTTCTGTGCTCCCTACTAAGTTGTTGTCTTTGCCTAATTTCAAGTTTCACTTCTTTGTCAAACCATGGGGTTCTCTTTTGTTTCTTAGGGCCTTTGGTTAGCTGGATACAAAGAGGCCCCCAGGGGGCACTACGCACTACTATCCCACTGTACTATCCTATCCATATCCATCCATCCATCACTTTCTGGTTGCTTCCGCGTGGTTCCTGCTTTGCTTTGTTGTGGAGGTTGTGGGTCGCGTTACATAGTTTTATTTTTATTCCTATGGTATCAGCCTTGTAGCTTGTAGTTTTTGTTGTCCCGCGGTGTTTTCGCCCTTTCTGTTGGAGTAGTCTGTTGGCCGAAGTAGTTTTTATACATTGTGTGGTAGCTTTCGCCGGACTGAGCATGGCACCTGTCGCGTCCAAGTCAAAGGAGGCAGACAGACCAAGGTAAGCTTTCGTGAACGTTTCGCCTCTGATCACTTTGTACGCGCATTCGTGAGACACAGCTGTCTTTCAGAATGAGTATGTACGCGGGTTGCGTTAATTTGCAATAGCAGCTGTCATAAAGCTATATAAGACGCATGAAATTATCGTGAAACGTGCACCTGTCAACTATGTGAATACCTTCGGTCAACCAGGGTCTCCTTGAAAATTCCAGCAGTTTTCGAGTGATTTTCAATCGCAAAAACGCGTGCAATGTTATTCTAAGTGTATTTCCACAGTGTAAATGTGTTTTTGCAGCGAAAATTTTATCAGTGCTGATTCTTGGAGTGGAAAGTCACTCATGGGTCTAGTGATGTATTCTTTATGCACTTCAGCAAACTGTACACTGTTGTCAAGTTTGCTAACGACACGGTGGAACTGGTACCAACGAAATGGATTGTGGGTGGCAAAATATGCCTTTGGCCAGGCAAAAAACAAAATTCAAAAATTGCTGAAGTGATCAGAAATCGACAAGACCCAGAAGAAGATTGGGACCTGTGCCCCTGCGTATGCATGGCGTCGTTCAGTAAGTTTAACAATTGCCTAAATACTTCTACGACACATCTTTTGTGCTTGCAACAAAATTGCTAGAGGTGACAAAAGCAACATGGCATGTTGTTGTGCTGAGTCCTTGCATTTCTATACAATAGACAGCTACAAGAAAGCAAAGAAGAATGCCAGGGAAGCCGAATATACGTCCCATCTGGAATCTGAGTCCAGTGCTGAAAAGGATACTGGCACCGGTAATTATATACCTGAGACCTTGGGTACTGCGCGTTGGTGTCAGAGTGATACTATATGCAATATAATT
Organism: Ornithodoros turicata; assembly: GCF_037126465.1. Lineage (NCBI taxonomy): Eukaryota > Metazoa > Arthropoda > Arachnida > Ixodida > Argasidae > Ornithodoros > Ornithodoros turicata. Next base: position 109,541,095 of record NC_088201.1, read on the forward strand.
GTGTTCCATAGTTGCCATTATTCCACCAGCCAAGAGAAGGATGCAGCTTCCATCACCTCGTAAGCCGTATATAACATTTTCTAAATTGAATGTTCTTCGCTCCTTGAAACGTTGGCTGATTCTTTACCTTTTATTTGCACAGCGCATATTATTGGCAGCGTGGCCAGCAATTCTGGTGAGTATTTTTTTTTTCTTTTTCAATATGTTGCTCTGCTGTCAAATTTGAAATTGAACGATTCCTAAGATCATACCCGACAAAGCTAAATCATCACACAGAGCTTGATTGGAAAGCGGATTTTAAGGCACTAAAAAAAAAAAAAACGTGGCCTGGGACGGAACGTTGCTGAGTGATTCTAATGGGAACATATAAAGTGTCCTGCTGTCAAAAAACAATTTGTGGAGTGAGTATGTTGGTTGTTTCAGAAGTTTGTTTTCAACGAGTGCTACGTTTAATGCATTGTGTTCCGAAGTTTTACATGGGGTCACAAAGTAGCAAGTACAGTTCCTGTTGATGCACTTATCGGCAGTAACCATAAAAAGGCACTATCGGGGGCCCATTCGACCTGATACGTGCTTGGAACACTGAAAGGTCACTTTAGAACGTTTCCCGAGGAAAGGGCATGTGCCTGAGAGTTCGCTCTATATTTATGACCGAAGTTGTAAATTGTCACGAATCAAGCTCGTTCTTCGAAATTGTGCAGTCGTTGTTGACCTGCAACAATTCAAATTCTAGCGTCCGCAACGCCGTCGCCACCACCAAGCATCTGTGTACGGGCCAACCGTGATGCATCATCTCCTGGACCCTGTGAGTCTGCAATTTTATGAGGTTGCCTCATCGGCAAGCTTGAAGGTGACCTGTATTATATATGCTTTGACTTTTGTATTATGCACACCAGGCCTCACGTCTAGTGGGTGCAACCCGTACACAGATACAAATCCCAGCACAGATGAAGATCCTGATGGATTACTGAGTGGTAAGTCACGTCACAGTTCTCAGTGGGCCTCAAGCAGACAGGCACTGCAAGTCTGAAAGTTTACAAAGTCTCCTCAGTGCTGAGCTACAATATGATATATATTTAATGTTCTGTTTTCTAATTGTGTACATTAGGCTTCTCATCTGGGGGAAGTGCCACTGTAAGTCGGAGTAGCAGTCAGGCAGGAGAAAATTCTGAAGGAGCTGTCCTGAGTGGTAAGTCACACCACAGTTCTCATGGGCCTGTATATGGCCTAGATTTTCTTTGCAAATGAGCTGAAACCAGAATTACACCCTTTGCAAGCACAGAAATTACATGACCTTGGCTTGTTTGCCCTGGAAGGGGGTCCATCTGGCCATCAAGTCAGTGCTTACTCCAGTCATCTCCATCGCTGCAAAACATGTGCCCGTCTAATGCGAACACCGGTCGCTCCTTTTGTGGTTTCAGCTCATTAGCTGCACATTAGGATGTAGGATGCACTGCTGCTGTAATGCATAGTGCAGAAACAACCACAATTCGTGCACCTTCATCACAGTCATGTAAGAAGTGGCTATCCAAGCATATTAGTGTTAGTTTAATCCTATTTGCTATGGTAAATATTTGAAAAGTGACTGAATTCATTGCGATCCTTTTAGCATACCAGAAGAAATCCCTGAAGTTGCTGTTAGAAATCAAAACATCACTTCGAGACCTGTCCCATAGAGTTGCTGCCTTAGAAGAAAGGACAGGAGGAGGAACTGCGACACAAAGCGACGTTACTCATGTCCTGGAGGAGGTCCTCCAGGAGCCACTTCTCACTCCTGATGAGTGGGATGTCCTGGAATAGAGGCTTCAGGACAGTACCACGAGGAAAGCACTTGTAAGAACACATAAGTGCACTGGAACAGAAACTAAATGCCCTTCTTGAATGGCATTCCTTGCATGAGTAACAAGTACCAGCTGTTTCGTAACACCCATTTGAATAACACGCCAACAGAACAGTCCATTTTGGCAAATGTAGTCCAGCTTGTGACTCATCATTCATACAATTAGTTTGTCTTAGAGTGCACATTGTGTTTTGCTGTGTTAGCAGATTTGTATCAGATTGATTTGCACCCTTAGAAACCTTCTGTCGAATTCAGGAAAGTACTTATAAACATTTTCATTCATGTAAGGTTGACCGCCTAGCTGTCGTTGGGGGCAGGACGCTAAGCGATGTTGTGAGACTGGTCATGGAAACGTGCACAAGAAAGAAGCTGCAGCAACAGTTGACTGTTGAGGGCCGCAATGGCAAAAAAGCTTTCAAGGGGACAAGACTTTTTTCTTGTGTCCTGGGTAAGTAACGTTTTCGAAGCTTACTATGGAGTCTTCCTTGTGACACTTACTAAGAATTAAGGGCACTGACTAATGGAGGAAAATTGTGAAGGTTGTAGCTGTAAGTGGTCATACGTGTTGCTGACATTTTGGAGCTTTTTACTGTAAGACTCTACCACATAAATGTGTTCATTCAGGGCGGACTTTCCTTCAACATTACAGGATCTTTATGGCTAAGAAATTGGAGCTCCATGCGTACCATTTTTACCGTTATGTCTCGGCAGCATTTGAGTGAGGCATTAGTTAACTGACAAATTATTAATGAACTTAAATGCATTCATTAACTTCTTAATTAGTGCATTCCACATTGTTTCTTTATAGAGGTTCTGTAGTACTTGTGTTCTGTGAAGTAGCAGCTAGCCCCTGTCTGTGCATTTCTTCTCTGCCCTGCTCAATACATCACATATGTATATTATGGGCACTAATGGCTTCTTTTTTTGTTTCTAAAGCCGCAGTCCACAAACGTATGGATGTCCTCAGGCTGCCAGTGACAGATAAAGATATCACCGCTCGAGTGGGGCGGTATTTGACTTGTTCCGTGGACCGTGAGGGCGGCAGTAAAGAGCGCACTGAAAGGACTGAAGTGATCAAATAAAAAAATTTCGTTCACGTAACTTGCCTGTCGTGTCTTTCTGCATGCATTTGTAAATGGCCTATCTTGTTCAAACAGTGCCACATTCGACATTTCCAAAGTATGCATGCAAAACACAAAATAGGAAATAATGTTGGCCTGACAACGGATACAATGCGGAAAGTTGTGTTGAAACAGGACATCGGCCCAACTCTGGGGATGTTGCAAAAAAGATGTTGTGCCGACGTCGGGTGTGTCAGCAAGTTGTGTCGAAACAGGACATCGGCCCAACTCCCTGGATGTTGCAAAAAAGATGTTGGGCCGACGTCGGGATTGTCTGCAAATTGTGTTGGCTGCATGTCGGAACAGGATATCGGCCCAACTCCGGGCGGTGTTGCAAGGTGTATATTGGGCCGATGTCTGGGATGTCGGCAGGAGCACATCAGGCCGATGTCGGCCTGACATCTGTGTGCTGCTTGGGAAACTAGGCGGCATTCCATGCGTGGTAGGAAGGAAACGCGGAAAAACGAATTGCGCACAGAGTCGCATTGTGGCACAGAAGAACAGTTGTTTGGTTTAGTTTGGTGGTCGATATCTGCACTGCATCCACGATTTGAACAGCAAAATGCAGGTGCGGCTCAGCGACCCATGCGGAAAGCAGCAACTTCCCGCAAGTGAACGCGGGGTGTGCCGTGTGAACCTGGATCGGCTAGTTTGTTTCGCCGCTATACGGCGTCGATTTGACAGAAAACGCGAATAGGGCCGACATGTTGTCACAATAAAAAATAAGCGCAGGTTCTGGGGAGAAAGGACATACAATGTATAGCGTACCCTAGGGTCCTGCGCCTTTGTGAAAATGTCAGCAGGATAAACGAACATTGAACTATCGCGTCACAAGATCGTATGCTGTGCACTTACCAGGTTGAATTGTGCGTGGCTGTGATAATATTATCAACTCCCCCCCCCCCTCATAATGTGAAAACAATATCACTAAAGTCACGGCTTCGTCCCAAACTAAAAGCGACTACATACGTACTATCCTCAGTGCGCGGAAGATTGCTGCGTATAATCCCAAGCAGCACAATGTACTGAATGTCGAGTGCAATAGGGGTGGACGGGTATCTGGAAGACCTTGAACAGAGTGTTCAAACTAAAGAACATTGATAAGACACATACCGTCCACCCCTATTGCAGTTGACTCGCAGTACATTGTGCTGCTTGGGATACTGCCTGTACGTTTTGTTGTGCCATGTCTGAAATGTAGCTTGTTATCGTTCTCATATGAAGCGTCAAATTGACGGCGTTGTAAGTGAACATTTCGCACAGCAGAAGATCGCTATTTCAAAGCGCACGCCAAACGAAACAGAAACATGCGCGACGTGTCTGTGCAAGTCAGGGTCTGTACGTCAGTACACGTTTATTGTAGAACGATACAATGGCTACCCGAACTGGGCGCGCGAGATATTACACTTTATCACGAGGCTCGCAGAGCCTCTTCGTCGTTATAGCACATCTCCCCCTTTAATGCACTCAGCTAACAAACCTGTCCCAGCCACACAAACACACTCATTCAAATCCAACTTGAAGTCTTTTCACTGGCTCCACCACTCTGCCGCTGCGAGTAGTCATTCCTGTTGGGTTATGTGGGGGGTGGTCTCCCGGTTGGTGGCCGGAACTGTCAGACGAACCAGCTTGTGAGACTTCAACAGACGACGACCTAGCGGAGACAACACGCTCAGGCCCAGGGCCTGTTCCTCCTCCGAGCTCCTGGGGACGAGAGTCGGACGTGGGAGCTGCCAACGTGCCTGCAGAAGGACCTCTTTGGGGGCAATCAGAGGACGGTGACAGTACAGGTATCAAGTGAAATCTGTTCCTACGGAGTACACCATCGTCCATCTGAATGTTGTAGGACCGAGGCGCTGCTGCCTGAACCACGCCACTTGATCGGGTGTCCGTTATCCATACCCTCTCGCCTTGCCGTAGGGGTGTTAAGGTTCGCACACCATGTCGCTGGTCATAGTTTCTTTTTTGCATTTCAATGCGACGCTCTTCCCATTGACGCAACTGATTCCGATCTGGTGTCTTGGGACTTAACAGCGACGCGGCGGTAGGAAGCGACGTGCGAAGACGGCGACCCATAAGTAGCTCAGCCGGACTGAAACCATTTCCTAATGGCGTAGCGCGGTAGCTCTGAAGAGCTTTATACGCATCGTCCGACTTTTTGAGACTGAGCTTGATGACACGGACAGCGGCTTCGACGAAGCCGTTGCTTTGTGGAAAACGTGGACTAGAAGTCCTGTGTTCAAATGACCACTCTTTCGCGAATGTAGCAAAGTCACTGCCCACAAGTCTCCGAAATTGTGGTTCATTGTCGCTGATTAGTACTTCTGGCGTTCCGTGCCTGGCAAATATGGATTTCAGGTGATCGATGACCGCTGAACTTGTTAAGTTGGTCAAAGGAGCCAGTTCCGGATATCTTGAGTAATAATCCGTTACCAGCAGGAACCACTATCCACTAAGGTAGAAAAGATCGACCGCTACCTTCTGCCATGGGCGCTCTGGGAACGGCGAAGGCATCAAAGGCTCATGCCTATTGGTGGACTCCTGGACACAGCGCGGACATCTTCGAACATCATCCTCGATGTCCTTAGAAATTCCAGGCCACCAAACCGTCTGCCTGGCTCTTTCCATGCACTTTGTGATCCCGGCATGCCCTTCATGGATCTTATCGAGAATCTCTCTTCTCATGGCGACGGGGATAAGAATTCGGGACTCTTTCATGAGAAGTCCGTCGTCGAGAGAAAGATTAAACCTCTCTTGCCAGTAGTTCTTACAGCTCGAGTCAACAAGTGCTTTGTCTGGCCAGCCTTGTTGAAGGTAATTCGACAGCATCTGACACGAAGTGCCTTCGTATTGCCCCTTCTTGATTTGGGACCATCTCTGATCTGTCGCAGGAAAGTAGGTGACAATTCCCCTGACGTAAGCCGCCAGCTCATCCTCCAGCCCATTGTCTTCAATGTCCGGCAGCGGGCTTCGCGAGAGAACGTCGGCCGCTACTAGATATTTTCCTGGGACATGAACCAAATCACAAGAGTGCCGCATCAGCTTCAGCTTCATCCTTTGTAGACGAGGGGTTATGTCGTCCAAAGGTTTGTTCATGAAGATTGGAATTAAGGGCTTGTGATCGGTCTCGATAGTGATGTGCATCCCCGTGATGTAGTCCCGAAACTTATCGCATGCCCACACAATGGCGAGTCCCTCCTTTTCTATCTGAGCATACTTCTTCTCCGTGTCCGTGAGACTTCGTGAAGCATATGCGACAGGTCGATACGTCCCATCAGGTTGCAACTGTCGAAGAATCGCCCCAAGTCCATATGACGAAGCATCAGCGGAAACAACTGTCTTTTTCTTCGGATCGAAGAAGACCAGAACCGGACTTGTCGTTAGCAATGCCTTGACGGTCTTATGCTCGCTGTTGTGCTTCTGTCCAAACCCACTGCGCCTTGGAACTTAATAAAGCGTTTAACGGGCTCACAACATCAGCCAGATGTGGAATAAACTTTCCGAGGTAGTTCACCATTCCAAGAAAACTTTTTAGTTCCGCAAGAGACGTAGGAGGCTTCATGTCTTGAATGGCCTTCACTTTTGTGTCATCTGGATGGATTCCTTCTTGGTCGATGATATGACCCAAGAATTTTACTCGTTGAACACCGAAGACGCACTTGTCTTTGTTCAAGGTCACCCCATAGTCTTGCAATCGAGCGAGAACCTTGCGTACTCTGTCATCGTGCTCTTCTCTTGTCTTCGCGTGGACAAGGATGTCATCCATGTTGCAGACGACCCCATCTAAGCCCGAGACGATATGAGCCATCTTCTTCTGAAAAAACTCGGGTGCTGATGATATCCCAAACGGTAACCTTGTGAACTTGAAGCGATCAAAGGGAGTAATGAAGGTCGTAAGTAATTGTGACTCTTCGGTAAGCTGAAACTGCCAGTAGCCAGAATTCGCATCCAACTTTGAGAAGTACTTGGAGACGCCTATCTGAGCGATGACATGGTCTGTGACTGGCATAGGATGAAGTTCCCTTTCTACGAATTTGTTCAACGGGGTGTAGTCAACACAAATTCGGTAAGTTCCATTTGGCTTTTTTACAATTACCATGCCGCAGCACCATTCCGTAGGCTCATCTACCGGTACGATGACACCCTGTGCGACCATGTGGTCAATTTCCTTCTTTATCGTTTCCATGAGAGGAAGGGGTACTCTGCGCGGGGCTGAAAGCGCAAATGGTACGGCGTACGGTTTCAAACGTACATGATAGGGTATCTTGACACAGCCTAGTCCTTGGAACAGCTTTGGGAATTCTCTTACAGGTTGAAGACTAGATTCTCATTTCATGAGAAGTCCGTCGTCGAGAGAAAGGTTGAACCTCTCTTGCCAGTAGTTCTTACAGCTCGAGTCAACAAGTGCTTTGTCTGGCCAGCCTTGTGGAAGGTAATTCGACAGCATCTGACACGAAGTGTCTTCGTATTGCGCCTTCTTGATTTGGGACAATATCTGATCTGCCGCAGGAAAGTAGGTGACGATTCCCCTGACGTAAGCCGCCAGCTCATCCTCCAACCCACTGTCTTCAATGTCCGGAAGCGGGCTTCGCGAGAGAACGTCGGCCGCTACTAGAGATTTTCCTGGGACATGAACCAAACCACAAGAGTGCCGCATCAGCTTCACGAAGTCCCACGGACACGGAGAAGAAGTATGCTCAGATAGAAAAGGAGAGAACTCTCTCTTTTACTCCTAAAACAATTCTGTCCCGAATCAGCTCATCGCGTAGGGACCCAAACTTGCAATGTTCGGCAAGAGCATGCAGATCCGTTATGAACTCTTCGACGGGCTCTCCCTCTTTTTGAGAACGGGAGTTAAACTTTGCTCGTTCATAGGTGATATTGCGCTTGACCACAAAATGCTTGTTAAAAGCGGCTACAACGGTCTCGTAGTTCGTCATGTCAGCTTCGCTTAAGGTCAAAGACAACACTACATCTTCGGCCTTATCTCCCATAACATATATGAGGGCGTTGACCTGTTCTTCGTGAGGCTTTAAATTCAGCCCGCTGACCACGCGGTATCTTCCGAAGCGTCTGATCCACTTAGGCCATTCTTCAGGGCAACTAAAATTGAATTGCTCTGGGGGCTGACAATGCGTTAGGGCCACGGCAACCCCGGGGGTTGAACTCTGCCCCAAACTGGACTCTGGAGACAACATGGCGTTTGATCGGCAGAACGGAACTTCTACTCACGTCCTATAGTCGAGGCTTTCCCTGAGTATCCCACTTCTGACACCATGTGCAAGTCGGGGTCTGTACGTCAGTACACGTTTATACAGTTATATAGTACACGTCAGTACACGCTACCCGAACTGGGCGCGCGAGATATTACACTTTATCACGAGGCTCGCAGAGCCCCTTCGTCGTTATAGCACAGTGTCACGAAATCAAAACTTCGTGATAAGAAAGTACGTGCGAAGTATTTGTTAGAGGGGCACTAAAATGCAGAAACAACTTACTCTAAAATGAAAATCCGTGTTTCAATTCGTGCAATTCAAACAAAATTGGTTCACACAACGATCCCGGTTAGAAGAAAAACGCAATAAAAACAGAATCGTCTTTGGCGGGAACGAATGAAAACCCCAGGAGGCAAAGACTGGCTATGGTGGACTAGAAGGACTGGTGTGCTTACCGCCATATTCAATACGTAGGTGCCCCTGTTTTGAAGCCAACCTCCTGAGCTCCGGCGCTAGGCGCTCGCTGCGAAGCATGCGGGTTCTGGTTGAACTAGTCCAACATTACACCCCTATTACCCTATTACCACTGATATTACACCCCTTCTAGGCTGATCCTCTCATACATGGGTGTGAATTGGGTGCACATCTACATTAGTGTGTTAAGGTGTACTGAGGGTGCAATAGTTTAATGGTGTTTTGCCTTATTGTAAAATGTTTAACATTGTCATGGAATATGAATGGCGTGTACACTGAGTCGTAATTTTCCGTCAAAGCAAAGCAAATAAACAGAAACGTTGTCTTGATGGTGACTTGATACACCAAGCAATTCCTCAATTCAATGTTTTTTTTTTTTTGTGTATAATCAAATTAAACTTAGACATCTCACCCTTGGTTTTGACTGTAATGCGAGCAGGGCTATCGAATTTGCAGACTCACGCAAGACAGGCAATGTGTATCTGTTTTTCTCTTAGAAAAGAAATACCTTTCAAAGTGAGCTTTTGGCTCGTCATCCCATTTATGTGCTGCTTCAAAGTTATCTCAAAATTTAAGCGCGTATATCCTTATCCGTATATGAGACCGTGTATTGGTTCAATGTGGCACAAGTTCGTAATTGCTATATTGACAGAACACAATGCATTACATGTTCATGTTATGCATTTACTTTGGCTGGTATGAATGATACACTCACTATGAAACCAAAGCTGTACACGTTACGCGACACCAAAAATTGAATCAGTTTCAGTTATAGGGTATCGCCCAATTACCAGTGTAGACCAACAAACCGCACACCCGCTAAGTAGATGTTACACCCTTTCAGACGTGTGTAAGCGTGTGTATGTGTTGTGAAATACACCCTGAGTGGTAGGTGCATTTCATTACACATACAAACTTTTACACTCAAAGGGGCGTGAGTTATTGTACACCCATCTTACACTCAAAAGGGTGTAAAAAGTTGTGTGCACCGTTTCAGTGGCCTAAGAGCGCTGTTAGCGTGACATTATACAACAACAAATACACGCATGACGAAAAATGGAGAAATTCGCCTTCTGTATTGTGGCCCACTACCGACAACCACAATGCCGACCTTATAGATTATACAGTTTCACGTTGAAAAACCTAATATAGGTGCGCCCTATGACCTGCTAAGTGTGTGCTTGGTGTGCCCCCCTCCCCTTTATGTTACTTCTATCATACTACTCCTGGTAGCCAGCGTCCTGGGGTAGCCAGTCCGACTCTGTCGTGGTTTACATCCCCATCTTTTTCTCTTACCTCATCACCGCCACCATCAGGTTATATGAAAACGGGTATAACATAGTTACAAATTGAACGTATAGACATTGAATACGGTTAAGGATGTAATGTCATTATTGTTGAATATATAGTCCCACCTTGCGATAGGCCGACGTTGCCTGTCGTTTCCCGTCTAAGCGTGGCCGACAACAGCAACAGCCTTCTTTCTTGAGCACATTATATGGTATATGGTATGGTTACATGGTTTCGAACAGTAACACATCGTAAAAAAGTTATCCTTGCGGGTGATTGCGGGTGGAAAGTAGGAAACCTTAACCGGAGTTGGGGACATCAGGAATCGAAATGCACTACTGGATATGGCCTTTTGCGCTATGATCCATCCCAGGTCGTCAAGAGCTACACTAGAATTCAATAATCTTCTGCTTCAATACTTGATCTGTTCCTGGTGTCCATCACCTTTGACTGGAAATGGGACTGCCAAGCACTTGGTGGACTTTCAGATCACAAGATGGTTATTTTGAGATGCACCATATAAAATTCTAGCATGATAGACCTAAAATCCAGACATTCTACGATTTTCTTAGGACAAATCATTGTAGAATTTAACTTAAAATTATACTGTAGCACCACGAGAAATGTTAATATGACCTGAATTTTTTTCAAGGCCATTGTACACATATGCATAACAAAATCCGTACCCAAGAAGTTTCGCAAGGTTTACACTCGAAGACCACGCATAGCGCGCGACGTTTAGCATCTTAAACATCGCATAACCAAAATTAGACGGCGATGTAAACCCTGGTTTCATGTTTGACGAATGCTCTGGAAGAGGAAATGAAGTGAGACTAAATAGAAATATGACAGCGACGTCTTTGTTGCGTACCCCCAGAAAATTTGGCGTAGGATTACTGTAAGTATCGAGCAAAACAGGAACACAATGGCGCACAGATGAGAACAGATAATGTAGAAATGTGGCGAACTCGTTTCATCATAGATCAATTACCGTTATCTCACGACTTAAAGCGCCGAATTATTATTAGTATTACATTACTTTAAATCAGTACTTGTATTTCTTATTATACCACTGAGGAAGCTGAATATCAAGAAGTCTTCTGCGTGTTGGTTGGTAAAGGCAAAGTGTGGATATATGCTAGTCCACAATGACTCGGGACTGGGTACTCCAGGACATGGTATTGAGGTCTTCTAGGCTTGACAATATTCCGAATGATTTTCTTAGAAGCTACGCCGAGTGGGTTGCGCAATTCCTCATAATTATTTTCCAGATGTCGCTGGACGAAGGTGTAAAACCAATACGTAAGGCAGGAGCCTCGTCTTTGGTTTAGAAATTTTCTTTTCTTTCCAGCTGTTGTGAATTGTAAGAGCACATCTTTTCCAAACAAGTAACATCATGATCAAGTAACATCATTCCTGGAAGAGAGCTGATTACTAACTCATTTGCCGCGTCGATTTCGCGGGGATTACTCCGCTGTCAATCACTGCCCTGTCTGATTTCATCCACGACTTCGCGTTAGCTTTAGATAATAACCTACAAATTGACGTTTTGTTTTTGCATCTCTCCAAGGCATTTGACCGTGTACCTACCCTAGAGAAAACTGACACCTAATACCAAGATAACGTCTTGGCTCCGGGACTCCGTGTGTGATCGAACGAGTTGCCCCTGTGACCTCATCGGTGACTCGCATCGTACTTCTCCTCCTCGTTATACCCGCAGTGGCGAGTTAAGGGTGAACGCGCGGAACCATGTCTATGTGAGTTTTTTTTTTTTTTTTGGGGGGGGGGGACAAATTGCACACATCAAAACCTTCCACGCTATGCGGTAAAATAACACACACGCACTTTCATCGGACATCTTAATCTGAATTTTTTTTGATGGCCCTCTGTACCCCTTTAAGTCATCCTGCGAAGACTGGGTACCACATCTGGGGTATACCACAGGAGTCAGTCTTGAGACTTTTACTGTTTCTTGTTTGTAAACATGATATGCTAAGTAACATAAATTGTAAAGCATGTTCATTCGCTGATGACCGTATAATATGTCGCGCGTTATATTTCGAAAAAAAAAAAGGGATATCTAATATGCCGACCTTTTCTTTTTTCGGTGCTTTGCTTATAGGCTAGCTCACCTTGCTCACTTGGCTCGTCTCATATTGCAGACCTTTGCAAAGCAGTTTAGAGCACATCAACGAGTGGTATTACAAATTACAAATAATGTTGAACATCGGTACATAGAACAGTCGTGTTACCTATCGTCACGTACGCAAAGGTAACTTGGGGCCCCTTTCACCGCGACTTTCCGAGTTTCTTTCGAATTGTCGCCACCATATGAGTGTATTATGTGTACATATTATAATTAATGTACCTTCCCTACTCCTTCCAGGGTTCTGGAACCAGTAGTATTCTGAAACAAACAAATAAATCGTTTTATCTTCGTGTCGTACTTTTTGTCTTCTGGACTTCTTCCTTCGACAGACTGCTCATATGCAGACTGAAATCAGCATTTTTGTGGCTTCCGTTGGTTAGCTTAAATTAACACATATCTCACACTCAAAGTCCAACACCTACTTGAACATTTCTAGAACAATTCCTCGTTACCGGACCTTGCAACCTAGAAGCTAAAGGTCGCTCAAATGAACGGAAGGATGAGCACATATCACCAATATCACTACACAAAGGCAACACCGGCTGCTCGAACACGTCTTTATCGTTACCCCAGTTCAGATGTTACAGATGTGAGGGCTCATTGAGGCACGCCGACGAATATCAGGACTGATATCTAGGTGCACCATTCGTTTGTTGCTGCAGGTGACACTCAAGTGGCATTTTCCATGCAGAGCAAAGAAAAGGCACGCTCATGGGTTAACGGCAGGTGAGTTTCCACGTGATGAGTAGCACTGAAATCAGCCGCAAGAGGCGATTAGATCGCATAGCGCCGAGATGCGCTTGGCGCCATCTCTCGCAGGAACATCGGCGGGTACATATGACAACCGGGAACGGCACACCAGTCTTCCTATAGCCCACCATAGATTGGCGGCATGCAATGAAGCAGCAGGAGAGGCGCGCGCATGCCTATCGTGTGCGTGTGGATTTGGAACGGGTCCGATCGTAGTGTTCCATATATTCCTGCATGGTGCGCACTGCTGCATTTTCCAATACCCATTCACTGAATTGTAGCCCCGAGCAGTTCTCGCGAATGTTCCACTGACAACACTTATAGTCACGTCCTTCGGACAACAAAGCCAGTCCGCTTCGCAACGCGCACTATGTTTTTCACCGGGGCTCCTGCATGGCGTGGCTCGCACGTGCACGCGCAACTAGGACTAAAAACACAGATGCACGAGCTGAAAAGAGTTCTCTGCTTAGCGTCAAAGCAAGAACGAGCCCGGTATAATTTTGACTGTAGCTTCGTAACGGAATCAAAGTCTTGAATTATGATAACAAGTAGGAAGTTAAAATAGCATGTTATTTAATTTGAAGTAAACTTGTTTTGGCATTTTAGTGTCGATTTAAAGTGCCTTACTTCCTTGAGGCATGGCAGGCGTTCCCAGGCGAACTCATTTTGGTTGTCGTTTAGATCAGAGTTTATAAAGTTTTGCTTTACTCCAATTGAGCGAAATTTCGGACCAGAAGTTCGAAGACCCAGCATCCGTACAACTTGGAAACCACACATAGACCCGTTTCCGTGGGCCAGGTGGCACGAGTCAGCAAGCGCCCCAAAACAGCCAACGCCCGGTAGCTTAGGAGACGACGTGGCACTTTAAAATACATGGTCTCGAGTTGGCAAGATACACCGCTTTTTCTGTGAATTTCCAGCAGGTTTCGTAGTTTCTCCTTAACGCATGCCGCTTGAAACACCACGCATAACCCGCTGATGAAACTACCTACTGTTTGGATCCGTGGCCGCTTGGGCCCGAAATGGCGCTGTGCACACTTTGTCCTATTGAACTTAGCACCCCTGATCGTATCTTCTGATTTGTAGAACACCTGACAATTTTCCAAAACAGGGTGGCAGACGGACATTGAAACATGTTCTTGGAGGGTGTACCAGCAGGCTAGCCTCTAAGGGACTTTTGGTGCTGTCTGAGTCTATTGTTTATAGATCGGCTAGTTTTGCCGATGTACGAACTACCGCACGATAAGCGGAAACGATAAACGACCCCTGTTGTGCAAGGCCCAAATCTATGAACATGGTGTATAAACCATTCCACCCTGTCTTGGGAGCAGTTCACTCTCCCTATCAGCGATGCCAATTTGTGGTCAGACTTGAACACAACTTTGGTTCCATGCTTAGCTCCTACAGATTATTTTTTCTTTCTTTTTAGGAGAGGCCACGTGTACGTACAGTATAACAGCAATCGTTTCCAGGCTACCCCGCCTGGGCAACCTACAAATCCTTTCTTTGAGAGCATGTTGTTTTGCTGTAGATTCAGACTTATTTCATTAGGCTGACGCCGGAATCTTACAAGCAGCCGAGTGAATGAACGAACTACCGTGTTGAACTAGTGCAGTCGCTACTTTTACACGAAGTCTGTCTGCGTACGTTTTTGGATGGGCATAAGACGGATATATGGACTGATATAAAAGGAATATCCGCTACAATACAAGTGCATCGTGTGCAATATAGGTACTTACGCCTGCAAAGCTTACAGTGCAGTTTATGATCAATAGTTTTCACTCGATTTCATTTCCGCCACCAGTTACTTGGATGTCTTTGACGTCTCAAGTACGTGTACAGTCGCAGAATTCTAACAACGACAACTCTCGAAAGTAAATAGTGCATCACTTTAAGTTTAGTAAGCGAAGGCTACAGTAAGTAAATCTGTCATTTGGTCACTGTTTTCTGAACACTACCGTCAGAAGCCCTGTAAACAAAGAAATGAAAACGATTATTTGCATTGCCGAGATCGTAAATTCCAATTTTCTTCGTTCCCGCTTTATCTTGTCCAACCAACCTGCCAGGGCCTGCTGTTCGGCGCCCTCTCTCGCGAAAGGGCGCCCGGAGCGGCTGCCCCTCTCGCACCCCAGTCGCTACGGCTCTGACCATCAGTGGCAAGAGTTGTACCACCAAAGTGTTATGAAGGCGCTTGTCGTACTAACTGGGTGCCCAACTTACATACCTAACGCAAGCATTCATCCATAAATAACTTGATGATGAACTAACACAAGAGTCCCTACCTCTTGGTATGACACCATACTTCATGAACGGATACATACTTTTGCGCTCGAGGGGGCGGAATACATAGAAACGCGGGACACCTGTGTAGGCAACGAAATGGGATATACTGGATCTTCATACGCATCATAAATCAAAGACACTACTTTTCCACAGTTGTACTGTCAGATCAAGGAGAGGGGCATGTTTGTTGCAACACACGCCAGACGACTACGATTACCTTAACAGCATGTTCTGCCTCTGGACTATCTCAGCGTCACCCTGTTAAGCGAGAAAGTAGAAACAAATATGTCCTTCCTTTTGTGTGTGTGTGTGTTACTGTGTATACCAACTAGAAGGATATCGTGTATTTCGTAAGGCAGTATCATGCATATAAACATTCAAAGACAACATGAAAGACAGCATATCCGTGAAACCGTCCAGTGATGACACGAGACATATCCTCAACAAGGTTTACGTGTACTCTGTTTTAGTGGTTGAATTAGCTCCATGCTAACTGTCGCCTACCGTGTGAAATTTGCTACAGCTTTCTAGAGGTCGATTCATTTCCCTGATATTGGGTGATCCTTGTATCGTTGTTTATTCAAACACGCTTCACGGATGACTCTGTCATGTGTTATGCACGTTACTTATGCTACACCTTGCCTCTATCTGGAAACCGAAGTCTGAGCGGCAAAAATAGTAAATAAGGCTCAAAGTTCACGAAGTACTGTTGGATGTAAGGATTGTAGATGCACAGTAAATCCTCGTTATAACGAAATGTTATATGTCCTTGTTCTATGTCTAACCAAAATGCACGCGATTCCGAACCCAATTATTCAAATGGTCCTGTCATCCGAATCCCCCTTAGTACGACGGGCGAGCCGGTGTAAGCCCGTGTTGCAGATCGGCTTATACGCTTTGTTCCATATTGTTCTTCGTTTTTTTTTAAATATAACTTCAAAGGCTGCCAACGTGCACACTACCAAAGCCCAAAAGACTGTTTTCTTTCTTGAACGCTAAGCGCGCTTGGTGTTTCGCATGCTGTTATCACTGTTTTTGTGGCCCTCCCGCTTTATATAGAATATTTTCCCTGTCCCAATGACTCCGTTGTACTTGAAAGGAGGAAGTCACTTTGCTGGTTTTGAGTCGTCGTCGGTTCTTGTCCCGTCCTGGTTTCCTCCCCACGTTGCTTCCCAGACGCAAGGAGATGATTCTGTTCAATCGTATACACTCTTTAAAAAAAGGGTGTACTTTCACTCCTTTCCTTGCCACATATATAACACCCTTTTGGAGAGTACAACCACCTTCTCCTCTCCAACCAACCTCTCTACAACACCTTCTCCCTGCCGGGAAATAATATTACTCTCCAGCAGGGAGAAAGGTGTTATGCTACTCCCTCGAGGGAGTGAGGAGACACCCTTTTGAGCGTAATTGTACTCGCCAAAACGGTGTTATATATGTGGCAAAAAAGGAGTTAAAGTACACCCTTTTTTTAAGAGTGTACACCAGCTTGCTTGCCTCCTCTTCTTATGTACAGGCGTTTTTGCACACAGCGCGAAATTTCGCGCATCACAGCTGCTCGTACCACGTGATTCAGAAGATGTGGGTTCGAATCCTGCAGCTGGCTAACCCTTTTAGTGACTTCCTTTGCTTACCATCTTTGTTACACTATTCTCAGGCACTTGAGGCTTGTGTGTTGTGTTATGCTTTCTTCTGTGTTCCAGCCTCAGAACATCAATTTCCTTCGTGTTCTTTATACTTATAACGAGGGCCTACAATATTTTGCTACGAAATTACTGAAGCCTACCAATGCACGCATGCAAATGCGTGCAAATTGGACAATTCCTCCCACGGCCGTTCGAGTCTAAAAATGCATGGGGGGAATTCCACAGGGGCTGTTGAACTGATTAAAGCAAGGCTTATGAAGACGCCTGTACTCTGGCTTTACTTATTGATTTACTTATGTAGCAGTTTTGGCTTTACTTACGATGGTGTACTACACCAGCAGGCAGTGTCCCTATCGTTGTTTCAGCCGCTGCTGTTTGCACAGCTTTAGAAGATGCAGGCCTTTGTGATTCACCTTTTGTCACGCGCTGGTTCATTGTTTCGCGCGGTGAGATGAGATGGCACTCAAGTAGTGTCGCCTATATTTTAGATTTCAGCAAAGCGCTCCACTCTGTTTAGCAACTCAATCTCCGCGTCTTAAGCCCGGTCCACATTGTGCGTATTTCATACGTGAAAGTCGCGTTTCAACACACAGCGCAAAATTTCGTACGTCGCAGCTGCTCGTACCGCGTGATTCAGTGCGTCAGAACAGATTTTATATTTCACGCAGCAGTCAGTCCACGGGCGTCCACAACAACCAATCAGAGTGGGGAAAAACATTTCTACCTGCGGTTTACCGTCCTAGAAGAAGAAGAAGAGACCTACAACCTTTTTAGCAACGGCTGGCTCTCACGAAAAAGCTGCAGAAGACTAGACGACGGAGGAAAACGAGAAAATAATTTCTGACTACAAAAATGTAACAACAACAACTTTATTTTGAGATGGAGAGTGGAGAGGTTCATCGCCAGAGGCGATACCCTACCCCATTGCTGATGGGGATGTGGGAAATAAAATAATAAGCCCCTTCACAATAACGATCGAAGTCCGATGGTGTCCAGAAATCTCAAAAGAGCTTTGAGCGCAGATCGTTGTTGGGCTGGATCGGGCCAGGGACCAAGCAATTTCGATAGGGAGAAGGGGTTAGAGTCCAGCTGACTAAGAGACTCGGAGAGTGCGGCTCGGGGAGGTTGGTAGTGGGAGAAATGAAGAAGAATGTGCTCCAGATCCTCAAGAGCACCACAGTGGCAGCAGGTGAGAGAGTCAACTTGTCTCAAGCGGTAACGCCACTGAGCTGTAAAGGCCACATCGAGTCGCATTCGGTGGATTAATGCAGCATCTTGACGAGAGGCGTTTCGTGGCATGCGGAAAGCGAGCGTTGGATCAACTCTGCTCAACATAGATGGGGGTAGAATGTCGGTTGTCCATTGGCGGGAAGCCAGGGGTGTCATGAGGAGTCGCAGAATGGAACGGCGTTCTCCTCTCAGCAGGGCAATACTGATCCGTATCCGATACGAGAGTGCTGGTTCTGCGGCGCTGTCGGCATACTCGTTCCCCACGAGCAGGGGAACGTAGATACAGGGGGAGATAGCAGGGATAAAATGTAGATTTGAATGCCATGATGTGAGAAGTGGCCGCGGTGGATTGTTTTGATTACCGTGAATGCACACGAGTCACAGTCCCCAGACTGCTACAGTGGGAGATGCCAAAAACGTCATAGCTTTCTGCTGTCACGTGAGAGCAAGCGCCCAATGTCGTGTCTTCACGTACACTGCCAACGCCACCTAGATACAGAAGACCTGCTCATTGCGTCCTCTCCCTCCTTCGCAACCTGGACATATATTGTCAGAATTCGTCTACTGTTACGATTAACCGTTCTGCGAATTCAAGGACTCGAAAATGATGGCAGCTAACTTAGAACCCCTAGATATGAATCTGAATCTGCCAAAAAGTGTGTAGCATCTTCGCCGCCTAAAGACGACGAGCGCTCAGCTGACCCGAGAGCGAGCGCCTGGAATTAAATCACTTTCAGTTCTGACACAGAACTAGCTGGTTGTCGGCTCTTTCTTCCGTGGCACCTTTGCCAGATTTCTGGTGACCCGGACGTGATTTGAACAGCACCCTGCCGACATCCCGAACACAGCTGTCATCACGCCTTTTGGGCTCATCGAGTTCGTCAAGATGCCCTTTGGCTTTCGCAACGCCGCGCAGAGCTTCCAACGCTTCATCAACGACGTCTTGCGCGGTTTACCATCCGTTCACGCCTACTTAGACTATCTTCTCATTGCAAGCGCCTCGCAGGAAGAGCACATTGCGCACCTTCGGCAAGTTTTCACACGCCTGCACGATCATGGCCTGGTCATAAACGTGAAGAAATGCCGCTTTGGGCAGCCGGAAGCTAAATTCCTTGGCCATCACATCGACCAACATGGTATTCGACCTCTTGAGACCAAAGTACAAGCTATCCGTGACTTCCCTCGGCCGCAAACAATTTGTCAGCTCCGACAATTCTTGGGTTTGCTCAATTTTCACCGTCGGTTTATCCACAACTGCGCCCACATCGTACAGCCTCTCACCGACCTCCTTCGGGCTTGCAAGTCGGCGCCGGCTCTCCTGGCGTGGTCGGAGGAAGCTGAGCGTGCCTTCTGCGCTGCTAAGGAGTCCTTGGCGAACGCCACCCTTCTTGTGCATCCCTCCCCGTCAGCACCCACTCGCTTGATGGCTGACGCCTCTACTACAGCTATTGGCGCCGTCCTGCAGCATTTGGTTGACGGCAAGTGGCAACCGCTCGGATTCTTTTCCCGTCGCCTTCAACCTGCTGAAGTTCGGTACAGTACGTTTGGCCGCGAACTTCTCGCAGTGTACGCCGCAGTCAAACACTTCCACTTCTTTCTGGAAGGCCGTGAGTTCCATATCCTGACGGACCACGAGCCTTTGACATTCGCGTACACCGCCAACCGTTCGCGAAAACTTGCCTTCATATTCGAATTCTGCACCGACATCCGGCACATCCCCGGAATAGAGAATTCGGCCGCCGACGCCCTTTCCCGCATCAACCCTATTCCTTTCCTGCCCTGCCCGGTGAACATTGGGGAGCTCTGCAATGCACAAGTTCAAGATCCTGAGCTGAACGACCACCTCTCCGGCACTTCCTCTTTGGTACTGCGTCCCGTGACCCTCCCAGGCTTTACAAAGCCTCTCTTCTGCGACACATCTACGCCTTGCCTCCGCCCCTTCGTCCCCGAACCCTTGCGCCGCCGGATCTTTACCCAGCACCATAATCTTGCATACCCCGGCGTGCGTGCAACGCACAAGGCCATTGTATCCCGCTATGTCTGGCCTAGCATTAACAAGGACGTTCCCCAAGGACCCGGCCTTGCATGGCATGTCAGCGGACAAAAGTTCACCTTCATACCTGGACACCGACTGCCGCCTTCCCCACTCCCGAAGCTCGGTTCCACCATGTGCATCTGGATTTGGTTGGGCCGCTTCCCATCTCGCAGGGTAACCGATACCTCTTCACCTGCGTTGATAGGTTTACCCGTTGGGCGGAAGTGCTACCTATCCCCGACCACACGGCCGACACTGTTGGTCGTGCATTCCTCTTCGGTTGGGTCGCGCGCTTCGGCTGCCCTGGCATCGTCACCACAGATAGAGGTCGCCAATTTACATCCCGTAGCTTCGGAGCCCTCCTCTCTGCCATCGGCGCGAAGCATTCTAAGACCACGGCCTACCACCCTTCAGCGAACGGCATGGTCGAACGTCTGCACAGGCAGCTGAAAGCCGCCATCTGCGCGAGAAGCGACACGGCGAATTGGGTCGATCACCTGCCCTGGGTGCTCTTAGGTATTCGCTCATCCCTCAAGCAGGTCCTCCAGTGTAGCCCCTCGGACTTGGCATTTGGTTGCCCGCTGAGGCTTCCGGGCGACTTCCTCAGCTCCCCCTCCCCCGCGCCTCCCAGTGCTCATGACTTTGCCGCACAGCTTCGCGACCATTTCCGGGATCTTCAACCCATTTCCCCACGCCAGCCCACTAATAGGAAGATCTTTGTCCACCCGGACCTCAAGACCTCTTCTCACGTCTTCGTTCGCGCGGACCACGTTAAGCCGCCACTCACCCCAGCGTACACTGGTCCCCACCGCCTACTGGCGCAAGATGAGAAGACGGTGAAAGTCCACATCAATGGCCGCCCGGAGGTACTCACGAAAGACAGAGTGAAGCCCGCCCACTTCGACGCAGTACTCTCTCCCGTCCATCTTCCGGCGTCGCCTCCACCTTGCCCGGTTTCCCGATCACTACCCTCCTCAAGAAAAGTGTCCTGGCATTCTCCTCTGGTTACCTACTAGTCTATGGGGGGGAGGCCTGTAGTATCTTCGCCGCCTAAAGAAGACGAGCGGCCAGCTCGCTCGAGCGAGCGACGACGAGCGCTCAGCTGACCCGAGCGCGAGCGCCTGGAATTAAATCACTTTCAGTTCTGACACAGAACTAGCTGGTTGATGGCTCTTTGTTCCGTGGCACCTTTGTCACAAGTGCAACACGCTTTCCAGAAAATCAGTCATCAGAAAGATATGGGACGGTTTCGAGCTTCATTTTAAAGTTTTCCCGTTTGGTACGCGGGAACGTTCTATCACTGGTCGCAGACGACGGTGATTCGTCTCCATGTCTACCAGCGGTGAAAGCTTGTTCGTGGTTGACTGCCGCCGTTGAAAACCCTGATTGACTGACTATTACGTCTGTGAGGCCGGTAACAGCGAGCCCTTTCACCATCACCACCGCCCACTGACTATTAGTTGTTACGTCACGTCGGCGAGTAAGCAGGCTTTCTCAATCTAGGTGGTGTTGACACTGCTAACCGTGGGGAATATCCTGCGACACATCCACATGATAATCCGCAGCAGACGACAAGAAAATACGCTGACGGTGTCGTCTGTTAAGTGCAGTCTGCTAGGTGTGTCGGTACGCCACCTCCGATATTTCGCACCGTGTGAGTGCTCAATACAACACGGGACGGAACTTAGGCTCTGTGAGCAGTGTTTTCGCTTTTTCTTCCATTAGAATCTTCCATGAGGATGTCGCTCGTGTGGGTACACGGTATAAGCGGTGGAATCACATACGCCAAGGCCAACAATAACAACAACTTTATTACAAGATGATAAATGGGGAGTTTCATCGCAAGGGGCGATGCTCTACCCCATTGTTGGTGGTGATGCGGGAGTGAAATAATGAGTCCCATTCACAATAAGGATCGAAGTGCTATGGTATCCAGAAAGGTGAAGAGAGCTTGGAGGGCAGATCATTGGTGAGCTGGATGTGGCCAGGGACCAAGCAATTTTGTGAGAGAGAGGGGGGAGAGTCTAGCTCGTTACGGGATCCGGATTGTACGGTTCGCGAAGGTTGGTAGTGTGGGCAATGGGGGGAATGTGCTCTAGATCCTCCACCGCACTGCAGTGACTGCAGTGGGGAGAGTCAACTTGCCTCAAGCGGTAAAGACACTGCGCTTTAAAAGCCACATCGAGGCGCATTCGATGAAGTAAAGCAGCATCTTGACGAAAGGTACGTCGAGGCATGCGGAAAGCGAGCGCTGGATCAACTCTGCTCAGCATGGCTGTGGGGGGGGGGGGGGGGGGGGTGAGAATGACAGCGGTCCATTGGCGGGTATTTAAAAGGAGTCACGAGGCGTCGAAGTACAGACCGACGATCTCCTATCAGCAGCGCAATACGCGTCCGTCTCCGAGACGAGAGAGCTGCTTCTGCGGCGCTGTCGGCCTGTGCATTCCCTTCGACACCGCAATGGGCTGGAACCCATTGGAGAACCAGCCTGTGCCATGCTTCGTAGACAAGGTTGTAAGCCATTAACATATCCATAACCAACGGTGCGGATGAGTCTCGGGTGCCAGAGTTTTCAATTGCTTGCAGCGCAGATGTTGAGTCAGTGAATACGACCCATTCCGGTGGGGGTAAAGTAAACGACGTGCTGCAGAAAGTAAAGTATGGCACAGCCTTCCGCAGCTGTGGATGAGGTTTGATGCGAAAGGCGACGTCCTTGCACAACGCTTTCGGATATGATGACGAATGCTGAGGCGGACTTGCCATTCCGAGATGCGCCATTGGTGTATGCTGCGGGGAGGTAGAAAACTTCGCGTCTACCAGAGCATAAAAATGGGCTCGAAGGACATGAAGGGGAACCTGAGCTTTTCGGTTCTGCAGGTCCGGAAGACGTGCGAAGGTGGGTGCACAGGCGAAGACCAGGGGCCCAAGCCCGCTGTGTACGCACCTGCGGGATCTGCGCGTCATGAGGTTTCACACGCGTGGCTGGGCAATAGTTTGCGCAGCACGTTCTTTGCTGAAATACGCACCATGCGGGTTGGCCTTTAGAGCCTACAAGTTACGTAGCACGGGGACGTAAAGGTGTCATGGCATACGAACGAGGGAACTCCAAACTGCCGCTCGTGCTATTACAAAAAAAAAGAAAGGGCAGGGGATAAGAGGCACCAGCTCAGAAACCATACAGAAGCGCATACCTACCACATGTGATGAAAAAATCTGAAATGCTTACGCACGAATGACATGCAGACTGACAAGGACAACGGGCAAAAGCACGGACGGGAAAGAAGAACTGCAAATAAGTGACCTTTTGGTGGTCCAGGTTTCACTTTCTGCTGTAAAAGCTTCAAATATCACACTTTTTATACCTTGGCATTTTGAAGACCCTCAGACAAGTATTTTAGGGTGTTTGCGTTAGGCCCGACCTTAAAGGGGAGACTCGGGGATAATCCGAAACTATTATAATGGCTGTGTAAATCAGTTCGATGCATTCTTGCGAAATGAGAAATGAAGTTGGTTTGGCAGTCGGGGACTCATGAGTTGCCAAAGAGCTGCGAAGCTCAAAACGAAACCGAAATTTCTCAAGGTTCCCTCTCCTGCCTCCTGTACCATGCGTGACGTCACCGGTAGTCTAGTGTGGGCCACCGGCTTATATATTCGCAATATTCGCCAGCGGTAAAAGCAAAGCCCACAGAAAGCCGTACACGAGAAATACCTGTGAGGTGAAGCCCAGTATTGCTGGACGGCTTTTCAGTGGCCTAATCACTAAATGAAATTATTCCTTTTCTGATTATTTGTGCCGCTCGGGGATGAGAAATTGTATCACTGAAATATCACACGGTACAGATTGATGTCGCACTGTTACCTCAACACGTTTTTGGTGCGGAATCTCCCTTTAACGTTCATATTAAAATACAGTCAACCCTCGATTTATGAACAACCTCGGTTCCCCGAAAAATCGTTCATAAATCGAGGGATTCATTCACTATCGAGCAAATGGAACAGTATTTCCGAGTTGGGATTGTGTTTATAATGCCATATATTGTGTAATTTTGCTTTTGACCATGCCTTCTGCTGTATCAATCTCACAAAGAACAGACGTTAGCGCGTTCACGCTCTGCTTATTATGCAATACTAAATTGTTTAATTTTGCTTTGGACCATGCCTTCCGCTGTGTCAATCTTGGAGAGAACAGATGTCACCACATTCGCACTGGACTGCTCTCGGATTTCCTCCGGAATTTTTAACCTCCGTTTATTAACCTCCGGGTGACGGCGACCACCTTATTCATCAACTGAGGTCAGGAACACTTGGTCGCACCTTGTGCGACCCCTGAAAACCCGTTGTTGTTCGGATTTCGAGGGGTTAAGAACCGAGGGTGCAATACCTGGAAAACGTTTTGTCCCTTCAGGCGTCATTCATAAGACCACGGAATAATCCCTTTGAAGGTTTCTGTTGACCTCGGAACGATCCGTTCATAAATTGAGGGCAAAAACGCTGGGCAACTTCTAGTTGGTTCCCAGAAATTCCATTCATTATTCGAATATCGAGGTTCATAAAACGAGGGAAAAATGAATGGAAAAAGGTTTGGTTCCCCATGCTCGTGTTCATAAAACGAGGGAATTCATAAATCGAAGGTTCATAAATCGAAGGTTTATAAATCGAGGGTTGACTGTATAGCTACTTATAAAATACGCATCCTGAGGAAACATCATCGCTCCTTCTTACAGAGGTTAAGCTCAACAGCGCCAGCATTTCCTCTGGACAGTCTATCACACGACCCTTTGACAGCTCTTTATAGGCGACATTTATCGCGACGCTGCTTTCTTCGGCCATATGATGCTTGCTCGAGAAAACTGACGGCGACCTATTCCCTACCGGAACCGGTGATCCGACAATCTTTCTTTCCGGCGATTCCGACTCTATATCCTACAACGTGACCGATATACGATCGATAGAATTCATTGCGATGTCAAGCAAGTGACAAGCTATGACAATCAAGGTCATGAATTGTTTCTGTCACAAACGTTACAATGTATATCGCGCTGATAGAGGCATTAGGTCAGGTGTGGGCGTGCTCATAGCTATTGCGGAAGGGGTTATGTCCTCAATAATCGACTTTCCCACTGATCTTGAAATGATATGGGTCTCTAAACTTTAGCTTTAAACGTATTTTACATGGAGTGTGTTATCGTCGTCCATCCTCGACCTCAACATTTGTCAATGAGTTGCATGACGCCCCAGTAAACCAGAAATATCCCAGGGATGTCCCAGAAAAGTCGCACACGTCACCGATGTCCAGGACGTCTACAATGTGACGTTGACTATCGTCGGATATTGTATCTCCCAGAGACATCTGCAGGATGTAAAAGGAATTGGTCCACCGTGTGGCATTTTTGGCACATATCTGGGACACGTGATGCTTACTGGAGTGACGTAGGCAAAGCGAGAAACATTTTGGTCATAGACCTTTATTTGCAGAGTAATCATATCATGGAAGATAGTTTGAATTAAAAACACAATATTTGTGAGAGAGGGACGCCAAAAGTATCAACGGTTATGCTTCGGCGTTGTTGGCACACGCACTAATTAATTCCCAAGACGTTTTCACCGTTACAAGTGTAGTTCACCCCACTGTACACTTACTGAACGTACTCCTACAACTCTCATTTCAGTATATGCTCCACCTAGTACGCCAAAAGAGGCCACCACAGCCCTCTTTAGGTAGTGCTCTTACTCGATATCACATATATGTGTATGTGCGAGTGCAAGCGGTCTCCCATACCTACAATGCGATACGCAGCTGACCTGGCGTTGCCAAAGTGCTGTATACAGCGGTTCCATACCGTTCTCAAATAAAAGATGCCGATTATTTATCCAAAGCTATTTCTAAAACATGGACTGATAACAGAAACTGAATAATACATAGTGCTCAGTATGCAAGCTAATTTGATATGAAACGGTAAACCCCGCAGGGGGCACTGGCTTCGGCTGGTGTTTGGTGAGTGGCGCCACCACGGACCCCAGCCCCCAGTCCCAAGGTGTTATCCGTACCGTGCCGAGGGGATGCAAGGTGAAGGGTCAGAAACCTTGAACGGTGGCGGTCGGGGTCCTGGTCAAGCTCCGGCCGATGGGTTTTCCTTAAAACTCCGGGATCTTCCCACATGTATGAATATGAAGTGTGGGCGACAATTAGGAACATTCATTTTCTTAAACCTCACATGGTTAAACATTCTAAGTCCCTTCCGATCGGGGGCGGTAAACGTCCCCGGACCGAAGCTCCCATACTCAAGGCCAATCCATTTAATGCCAAATGTATTGTATTAGCTGCCGTGTCTTAAGAAAATGAAAAAAACTGTGCCTCTTGGAAAGATGTCACCTTTCTTTATGAAAGACCAGTGACAACTTTATCGACAAACATTTCGGAAATAAAGAAGCTGCGATCAGGAGATCTTCTACTAAAATGTACGTCTGAGGCTGATTGCGAGCGGATCCTGAACTCTCGTGAAATGCTTGACACACGGATTTCTGCATCGCTTCACAAGACTTTGAACAGCTGTCGTGGAGTAGTTGCAGTTCCCGAGCTAATTGATGTACTGGTGGAGGAGATCCTTGCCAACTTGAAAGAGCAGCAAGTGATTGATGTGCGCAAGATTAAAATAAGGAGAAATAATGAGTACATAACAACCAGGAACATCGTGCTTACATTTGACCAGCCAACACTCCTCGAAAAATTGAAAGTCGGATACCTCTCAGCCGATGTCCGTCCCTATATTCCAAACCCTCTCCGGTGTTTCCGTTGTAACAGGTTTGGCCATGCTGCGGACTCGTGCCGTGGCTCCGCATCTGCTGAAAAGAAGAGTATATCTGCAGGTCGTGGAGAACATTTCGCATATAATACGTCTTTTCATATGACTGAGCTTCTCAGGGCCTTGCCATCGAAAGACACGGCCCCAGGACCGTATCGCATCACATACTCGATTCTATGGCACCTGTCAGTTCAAGCACGAGAATGTCTTCTCCATTTTTTTAACCTAGTTTGGAAAGAAGGGCAGCTTCCTTCTCGCTGGAAACTAGCTACAATTTTCCCTTTTTTAAAACCAGGAAAAGACGCCTCTAACCCAAGCAGTTACAGGCCAATAGCTCTCACGAGTTGCCTCGGCAAAACTTTTGAGCGCATGGTAAATAACCGCCTTGTCTATTATCTAGAAGAAAATCAGTGTCTTAGTAAGTATCAGTGTGGTTTTCGAGTCGGATGTTCTACAGTTGACCATCTCCTCCGTCTAGAAACTATCATCCGGGAAGCATTTGCAAGAAAACAGCACTGTTTGTCGGTATTTTTTGATCTAGAAAAGGCCTACGATACGGCGTGGCGGTATGGTATCCTCCGGGACCTGCACGATTTTGGAATACGTGGGCGTCTGTTTCACTGCATTTCTAATTTCCTTCAGGGAAGGACTTTCAGGGTAGAGCTGGGCACATCACTCTCTCGTCTCTTCATACAGGAAAATGGTGTCCCACAGGGATCAGTACTCAGTGTTACACTTTTTATTATCAAAATGAACTCTATTTCAATGCGATTCCACCCTCAATTATGTACTCTTTTTATGTAGATGATCTCCAGATAGCATATTCGTCTACGAACTTGGCCACGCGTGAGAGGCAAATCCAGCTCACAATTGCCAAATGGTCGTCTCAAAATGGGTTTAAGTTTTCAGCTGCAATGACAGTCTGTGTACCATTTTCTAGGGTAAGAGGGTTATTCCCGGAGCCCAAGCTAAGCATGAACGGATGCGAACTGGCAGTCCAATCATAACACATATTCCTTGGTGTCATTTTCGATACAAAGCTCACATTTGCAGCCCACATAAAGAACCTAAAAGTGAAATGATTGAAATCTTTAAATATCCTTAAAATCCTCTCACACAGATCTTGGGGTGCAGATCGCCAAACACTATACCGCGTGTACACATGTATAGTCCGATCATGACTAGATTATGGATGCCTTGTGTACCGGTCTGCACGCCAATCTGTGCTGAGGGCTCTGAAGCCGGTTCATCACCAGGGACTGCAACTCGTGCTGGGGGCTTTCCGTACATCACCTGTTGAAAGTCTCTATGTGGAAGCAAACGAGTGGTCCTTAGCAAAACGTCGTTCCTTTCTTGGGACTCTGTATGCACTAAGGATAAGAGGCTACTCTCAACATCCTTCTTTCTCCTGCATTAAGAACACACTTTTTAGGCAACTCTTCCTAAACGAACCAGTAGTTATCCCTCCCTTTAGGATGCGAATATCAGATGAGATTCAACTCTATGGCTTTACTGCTTACAGTTATATGATCCCAGAAATAGTCCGAGGGTACCTCCATGGCAACCACCGCTAAAATATAACTGCTACCTTACAAAGTACAAAAAACTTGTGACCCCTTCCTTAGTGCTACAATAGGAATTTGAGCACCTGAAGAGTAGTTTTCAGAACCACACTGAAATTTATACAGATGGGCCCAAAACAAGCACAGGTGTCTCCTGTGCCATGGTATCCGGTTCATGTACTAGGATGCACCGCTTAAAGGTACTGTAAAGCAGCACCGATCAAATGTCATTTAGTATGGCTATTCGATAGTCCAAGCCACCTGGACAAAAACTGCGCAAGTTTCATTCCAATCGACGGTGCAATTAATTAGGAAATTACAATTAAAGATTACGGGCAACACTGTACGAGGCATTCGAAATGAATCCGTATTCCTCCCACATACGGCGGCAACCACATTGCATGCGTATAACACTGGGCCCGACATAACAATCCACCACAATCCACCGTAAAATCCGCCCTTGCAATCCACACAACGATCCATATGTGAGGATAAACTGATAAGCGAACTCAAATGAAATGCTGAGCTGTTGAAAAAACATGTGACGAACGAAACAAAGACGTTCAAGAAGCCAGACAGCGTCGGGACTTGTTTGCTCACAGAGGTTCACAGAGAGAGTTTCTTCGTTGGAAAGAGGCCGCGAACACAAGGAGCACGCAGGCGCAGCAGAGAAGTAGGGAAAGCCTCCATCGAACATCGGCCAGCGCTGGGTTACTTCGCAAAAAAATGCTGTTAACAGGGTTTCAAAATACATAGATAAACAGGGAAACTAATAATATGGTTACTAAAATAACGAAGTTCCGATGCAATAGTGTGTAATACCAATTTTCAGTGTTGCCCGCTGTACAGGTGGTTGTTTGACACCAGGCGTCGCACCGCTCCACTACGTCGCATTTTTCGTGGCAAATTAAAAATATTTATAGCGCGTTGTCGGTCGTATGGTTCCGCATATGGTATTTAGAAGCAACAAAGTCTCTACTCACATCACCGGCACATCATGCTTGTCTACTGCCTTAGAGTACCTTTAAAGAGCATCACGTCCATCTTCACTGCTGTGGTTTATGCCATCATTTTAGTACTGAACTTCATTTTAGAAAGTAACATCGAATCATCTGTCATATATACAGATTCTCTTAGTGCTTTAGAATCCATATGTAATATCCAACCCCAGAAGAACCACCTTGTGCAGCGAGCTCAGTACATATCCAGCAGAGTAGTAAACAGAGGTCTTTCTCTTATCATCTGTTGGGTGCCTAGCCACAGAGGGATAGCAGGCAACGAGCTTGCCGACAAAGCTGCCGCTGCTGCGCTCTCTGCTGATGTGACGCCGTTTGATGTACCTTTTCAGGACTTGAAGCCCCATCTCAAGAGGACGATAAACAAAAGATGGCATGGAATATTGGGACACACAGATACACAATAAACTTCACCTGGTTAAAAATATCATAGGACACCCTATACAGAGCTTGGAAAAGAGAGCACATGAAGTAACCCGTACACGGCTAAGACTTGGCCACACTCACCTCACACATAGTCTCCTTCTTCACAGAGAGGAGCCACCCGAGTGCGCGCACTGTGGGGAGCCCCTTTCTGTTCTACACATCCTTATTTCTTGCGCATCGTATGAACCTCTTCGCCATCGTCACTTCCAGGAGTTTTATAGAAATCACCTACCGCTCCACCCAGCCCTACTGCTGGGTGATAACGCTCTTTTACCGTTCAGTAGAGTCTATAATTTTATTAGAGACACTGGTTTTTTAAACGCCTTGTAATTTTAACGATATTTTCTGAAAACACAGTACTTGAGCTAATTTGTATCATGCACTGGTTTTAACCTTATCATTCCATTTTTAACTAGTCACATTTTTAACAATGTTTTGGCGAATTATAGCCTCCGTTGCTGCTGCGCCATTAAAATTATAATCATAATCATCATCATGAAACGGTAAACGTCCCATTCACATCCAAATATCCAACGGAGACGTTCATAGGACGTCCCCGGACTGCAAAATAAGGAAGAAAGTCTGTTCCCAGGGACGTCGCACGGACGTAAACGGGAAGTTCACGAACATCCCTGTGATATCCACATGTCAAATTCAG
The DNA here is from genome assembly GCF_037126465.1 of Ornithodoros turicata. Classification (NCBI taxonomy): domain Eukaryota; kingdom Metazoa; phylum Arthropoda; class Arachnida; order Ixodida; family Argasidae; genus Ornithodoros; species Ornithodoros turicata. Next base: position 109,571,594 of record NC_088201.1, read on the forward strand.
TTCTTCCCCGGGATATCCTTGGGACATATTTGGGACTATTTGATATCACAGGGATGTTCGTGAACGTCCCGTTTACGTCCGTGCAACGTCCCAGGAAACAGACGTTCTTGCTCACTTTGCAGTCCGGTGGACGTTCCATTAATGTCTGTGTTGGATATCTGGACGTGAATGGGACGTTTATCGTTTCATATCAACTTAGCTTGTATACTGAGCCATTATGCATTATTATTATTCAGTTTTTGTCATTTGTCCACATTTTAGAAAGTTTTGGATAAATAGTCAATATCGTTTATTTGGAGAACGGTATGCGACCGCGCTGTGTAAAACACTTATCGTCAACACCACGTGACCTGCGTATCCCATTGAGAGTGGGGCACACAGCTTGCACTCGCATGCAGCGCCTAGGGCAGCCTCTTTTGCAGTGATAGATGGAGCATATACTGAAATGACAGTTGTTGCAGTACGTTCATTAAGTCTACAGTGGGTCAACTACGTTGTGACGGTAAAGACGTTTTTGGAATTAATTCGTTCGTGTGCCAACAACGCCGGAGTATAACCGACGATACTTCTGGCGTCCCTTCCTCACAAATATTGTTTTTAATTCAAACTCTCTTCCATGATGTGATTGCTGTACCAATAAGGGTGTAAAGCCGAAATGATTCTCGCGTTGCTTACGTCATTGCAGTAATCATGATGTGTCCCAGATATGTGCGCAAAATATCAGGCGCTGGAACAGTTCTGTTTAGATCCTGCAGATGTCCCTGGGAGATAGTGTCCGACGATCTTCAACGTCACATTGTGGACGTGCAGGTAACGTCTGGACATATTTGACGTGCTGGACTTTTCTGGGACGTTCCTGGGATATTTCTGGTTTACTGGGCATTAAATGTTCCCCACACAACCACCGATGTCTCAGGGATATCCCATTCAGATCTAGACGTCGGATACGTTTTAGATGTCCTTGGGACGTTCCTGGGACATGGTTGTGGATACCCTGTTCTAAAGACGTCCTCTAAACCGGATGTCATCATGGCATCATCAGAATCGCATCAGACATCATGCGTCGTCGCTGTCTCGTTCCTTCTTCTGTTGTCGCCTGGCCAAAGGATCATCAGAATAATGCAGTTGTGAAACGCGCGCGAACGGTTGCACAGCTGCATTCCTGCAAAACAGATTTTTGTCAAACGCAGAGTCGGTGCTTGGTTAATGAATTGTACAAATGATTTTGCTAAAAATTATTATGCACCAATTATTGTACACAAATTAATTGTTAATCAATTATTGCAAATACGACAGTGCGAAATTCCAAACAGACGTTACAGAAGGAATACACATTGGGGAGGCTTAATTATTGAGCGAAATTTAAGCGTGAAAAGGAGTTACGAAAACCGAAACCAGCCTTATAATATTTGCCATTAAACAGCGCGTGTTATCACGGGAACCCCATCGCCATCGACATCGCTCTCTTGCTTGCTCGTTTCGTGTACATCTCCGACGTACTTAATTTTTTAACATATATGATGTACGTCATATGACTTCTACCCTTTGAGTCCACGATGTCAAAAGTAAGGAACAAGCACTGTGTGTATGACTCCGCGCATCGTAGATGTCAAGAGACGATCGCTACACTTTACGCCGGTGCCGTTTCCAAACCTTCGACGAGCAGGGATGATGTATTGCATGCAGACACACAACATGACTTTAGTCTTGATTCGGATGTAAACTCCCAGCTCGAAAATAATTCATTATCAAGGATTTTCCAGTGAATCTTCACATGATGAGCAGACGCGCCACGGTTTCGCTTTTAACTGATGCATGGATGTCATTTGATGTGCTGCAGCAAGTATTCATCTATAGAGTTTTTCTCATGCACGTTAGTCCCTGCATACAGTAAACAGTTCCGGTATGTTAAACCATAAGTGCATCTACATTTACATGTGCAAGTTCATCAAATAAATAATTTGTCATTGAATCTCACATTCAGCATGTCGTTCATCACCAGCCTTAACTAGCAAAATGCTTCCTGTGTACCTTGGGACGTACTGTGGAGAGACAGGGGATAACATAGGAATAAATTCCTGCCCAGACAGAACATCTCCCACGGACGTCCGAAATAGATCGCAATGTTCATATCCGAAAATGGACCTCCGTGGGTCTCCCCTGGGTTATCCATAGCCGTATATCCGCAGGAGGTCCTGTTACGGCTGTTTTGCGGATTTTCCGAATCAGGTCCGTGATGGGATCCTGTATGGTTCATGTATTGCAAGAGATAAGGAAACGCGGGAAGATGTAGCACTGCACAAATGGGACTTTCAATGAACCAACTCACATTCTCGAACCAAATTAGTAAGACAGAGACAGAGACACTACTTCCACGGTAACTTGATACGCCAAGCAATTTCTCATTTCACTGTTGTTTGTGTACGCAATCGAATTAAACTGACATCTCACCATCATTGCGACCCACAGGCGAGCAGGGCTCTCGAATGTGTATGAGCTCACAAGAACACCAATGTACAATGTCTGTTTTCTCTTTGGAAGTGAATGCCACTTCATTTCCAAAGCTTTTCGGCTGAGTGGCCCTTCTCTCGTTGCTGCTTTTTATTTATTTATTTTTTAAACGGCGCGCTTATTCCCTCATGGGAAACAAAGCAGAGCAACAGAAAACAAAACCACCAGTGACGGTGGCAGATGTTCAAAAAATGGCGGAAAGACGCTTTACATTCTACTACAAAGCGTATCCTAACTACTAAGAAATAAAAAAGTAACACTCGCTTGAGATATACGCTGCATCCCAGAGAGCTCCCGCTCACGTCCGCATCTCCTGGTTATGTCCGCAAAGTGAACGTTCGTAGGAAGTGCGAAGCCCGGCCAAGTGGATCTTCGTAGTATACCCGCTGGAGGAATTTCATATTTCTGCGGATATCCGTATCTCCGCGAAAGTATATTCGATGGACATCCGTGGGACATAATTTTCTGACTGGGTGTAGGGAAAAGTTGTCCGAACAGTCCTACTTATGTCGCATCACATATCCTCAGGATTTGGCTAGGACATCCAAGGATACATATTTTTCAGTCCCTGGAACGTCCTTGGGGCGTCCTTTGGCAGTACTTGGATGTCCCTAGGATGTCCTTATCTCCTGTTCAGGACATCCTCGGGATATCCCTGAGATGCCGATAGTTGTGTGGGTTTCGTGAATAGATTTTCCGGATCTCCCATACTGTTAGTGGGAGACTTTAACTACCCGAATATTAACTGGCCTGATGTCTCAGGCCATGTCATGTCAGCCCAGTCGCCAGTGCAATTTAACGCTTTTGCAAATATGTCTCACGATTTCAATCTGTACCAACTTGTACACTACCCGAAAACAATAACATCCACAAGTGCAAATATCATTGGCCTTGTTTTGACAACTGCACCTGAACTTGTCACTAATTTATCTTCTGTATACGGGATTAGCGATCATTCTGTTCTTCATTTCTTTATTAACATTCCAATACAGAGGCGCGTGACAAAGAAGAAGCCGATCAGGAATTACAACAGAGCCAACTTCACAGATATTAACGATGAGCTTAGTGTGTTTTTGGACACATTTGTCACGGATTTCGTTTCTCGTTCTGTTGAACAAAACTGGTCTTTATACAAAGCAAAAGTGCTAGAATTGATCGACAAATACATTCCGCTGGTATACATATTAGACGCTGACCTGGGATATATTGACGCACCTTTCACCAGGCACCTCAGCATCTCAAAATAGCCCTGTACACGTCCATCGTTCGCCCGAAGCTTGAGTATGCAGTTCCTGTCTGGGATCTGATCTCAGCAGTTCTTGTTCAGGCCATTGAAACCATTCAGAACAGGGCTGCCCGTTTAATCTTCGGCAACTACCAAGGCACAGCAAGTGTAACTTCTATGAAACATCATTTGCAACGTACTAACCTAGCTTTGCGACGAAAAAATTTCCGTCTGTGCCTGTTCCACAAAATATATTATCATAACGATAGCTTGTGATCTCGCTTGATATTTCCACCTACATACAGATCAAATCGCGCTAACCATCGTCAAAAAGTACAAATTCCATCTTGTTCAACAAAATCTCATGCTGACTCCTTTTTCTACCGCTCCGCCATCGACTGGAACCACCTCCTGGTTCACTGACATCAATTTCGCCCATCGCTCAGTTCAAAAGTGTCATTAGTGATTATGTTACATTGTAATCAACATCGTTATTCTTATACTTTGTATTCAGCTTTTTCTACCCTGTGTAACCCGTTTATTTCAACTACCACTACCGTCTGTAACGCAAACGCCATGAGGGTATTTAAATAAATAAATAAAGTGACCCTTAGGTTCAGTCGTGACTTTCTGAGCTGCTTTCGCACTAATTAGGTACGACAACGTGTCGTTGCGCATTAGAGGAGTTCCAGTCTGGAGACACCATGGACGAGGAGCCTGTCCACTCACAGGGCAGCAATGAACGGGTGCTCGTATGCCCCTTTAAGAAGCAATTGAGAGGAAATCACATGCACGTCTCACATCCCCTTATTTTGGTGCAGGACCAACAGTGTCGCTCCCGATGCACGCGGGGAAGGAGAGGAGTGCAGTACATCATGGACGTATTGTACTGCACGGCAGAATACAGAAGAAAAATAATTACTGTTCTACGTGTCGTACTTCGCGAGAGACAAGTCCTTGAACACAAAGCTGAGCAAAGCGCAGACGTCACAGGGCTCAGGGTTGCGTCCATCCCCATTGGTATCCATAGGCACGTGACTTCTCGTGCGCTGCCTCACTGGCGGTCACTGTGATGTCAGGGCCGTGAGTTTCGGTATTCACTCTGACCATTTTCTCCTCTTCTATTACCGTCATCGCTGTGAAACTTTCAATGGAAGCTCATATCGGTGCAAGGAACCGTCTTTTACTTTTATCTGGGATAACATCGGATGACCTGTCGCTCAAAGAACTACCAGCATTGCGTATTGCAGTTCAACTTTCGCAGACAACCACCAAAAGAGTACGACAAAGGGATTAGCACAATGTAATCCTATTTCTGCAACGACAATCCTGGAAGTCTCGTCAAAAGAGTCATTCGCGTGTCCATTCACTGACGTCCGCACATGTCATCCTTCTTTTTCTTCTCCTTTTTTTTCTCTCTCTGTCTTTTTCAACGTTTCAAAGCGTGCACATAGGCTTTGAAAAACAAACGTTTGAGCAGGGAGAGAAAAAGAGAGATGTTCGCAGTCCATTTCGCAAACTGGATACCCTTTGCTGAGAGAGCGTACATATAAAAACAAACCATCCGCGCAGAGTTTCGTTCACTGTTGGGGGTAATGCGTGCAGCCGCCGCTTTTATTGTGTACCTCAGGACGTAAGGAGACCAAGGAAAGTGCAGACACGGCTGTTTCCATCTTGGGAAGATTTTTTATTACGTTTTCTTAAAACTTTTCCGCTTGTGTGCGCACCAAGAGCGCCGAAATCACGTGTGCTGCACGTCATGCGTTATCATCTTGCCAAATAAGACATTAGTGCCGTCCGCATGCATGACGATGCAAGTGGCTATACCGTCGGCATGAGGGGCCTAAGAATGGTTCTCCCGCATATTATGTAGATGCATCAGGATAACGCATAGCTGAACATCCGGGTTAACCCTCTACTTGTAGCGCTGAAACAGGACACGGTGTCCCCCGTTTTCAAATGATATGAATTTCCCTGCTGCTACTTGTAATTTAGCTAATTTAGCACAAAATACGTGAATAAGTGTACCACATGCGTCGAATCTGCAACGTATATGCATACACAACAACAACAACAACAACTTGATTTTTAAGATGATGAATGGGGAGTTTCATCGTTAGGGGCGATACTGTATCCCATTGCTGGTGGGGGATGAAATAATGGGCCCTTTTACAATAAGGATCGAAGCCCTATGGTGTCCAAAAGTGTCAAAAGTGATTTGAGGGTACCGCGTTTGTGGGCTGGATTAAGCCAGGGACCAAGCAATTTTTAGAGACAATTTGGAAGGTGGCGAGAGTCCAGCTGATTAAGAGACCCGGAGAGTGCGGTTCGGGAAGGTTGGTAGTGTGGGCAATGAAAAAAAATGCTCTATATCTTCTAGAGTACCGCAGTGACAGCATCTGGAAGAGTCAACTTGTCTCAAGCGGTAACGCCACTGAGATGTAAAAGCCACATCGAGTCCGATTCGATGAATTAATGCAGCATCTTGACGAGAGGTGTTTCGTGGCATGCGGAAAGCGAGCGCTGGACCAACTATTCCCATCATAGGTTGGGGAGAATGTCCGATGCTCATTTGGCGGAAAGCCAGGGGTGTCACGAGGCGTGGAAGAATGGGACGACGGTCGCCTCTCAGCAGCGCAATTCTTGTCCGCCTCCTAGACAAGAGAGCTGCATCTGCGGCACCCTGTTCATTCTCCACGACACCACAATAGACTGCAACCCACTGGAGAACGAGCCTGTGCCCTGCTTTGTAGACGAGGTTGTAAGTCATTAACACATCCATCACCAACGGTGCGGATGAGCGCCTCGGATGCCAGAGGTTTCAATTGCTTAATGTGCAGCCGATACATACATGAGGTTTGTTTCTGCGTTATGTAGGAACTTGCTGAAATTGCACACATTCATGTGGTGAATAGCGTATATGCTGATATACATTAAATAACCTGTTATCTGAAGCAGACATAAACCATCCGTTTGGGTTGTTTAGCCTTGTCTGTAATCTTTATGGGAGCAGAATATGATGGTTTGACATCGCAGGCATTGACATTTTGCATAGCGGAATTTTGGTCGAATCAGGTTCGAAAGAGGAAATAGATTGTACAATAAAATAATGCCACTGATATCTTATTGTCTCTTAAATGAGTTCAAGAAGATGAAGCAGTTGTGCGTAATACAGCAAAGAAATATTTTAATTGTCACACAGGTGGTAAGAGATAATGAGGCCCACATAAATCACGTAGTGATGTCCTAAAAACAGCATACTGCTCATCAGAGATTGATATCGTCACGAGGGTGGATGAGGGTGACGACATCCTCATCCTTACCTCACGGACATTGTGGTAAGGTAATTTTTCAGAAAAAAATTGAGATGAGGCGAGACATTTTGTGCAAAAATAGGCACGCGTAGTAGGTAATGACAAATAACAGCTTTTTAATTAATTCAACTGAGCTGATCCCGCACTGCAAAAAAAAAAAAAAAAAAAAGAAATAGAGACGGGACATTCGGACCTATGCAAAGCAGCACAACATCTTGGCTGAGTAGTGGAGGGATAGCCGCATGTCGGGCCGATATCGGCCCAGTATTCCCAATGTGGAGTCAACATAGGATGGTTACAGGTAGGGTTCCGCGTTTCCAGCATTTATATCTGGGAAGTTTCGGCGAGTGGTTTTCGGCACTTATATCTTTCGTCAAATTCTGATATTTTCTGCATTTTAAAGCGTTCGCACCAAAAAATAGATACCGAAACATCGGAAGCTGTCTTCAACAGGGAGAAGGACTGCGGAGAGAGAGCAGCTTGGCAGGAGGCCACGAGAACTCAACGACTTTCACTTCCTTTGTTGGAGAGTTATTGACCCACTGATCGAAGGGTGTCAGGGAGGAACGTTTTCTCCTGAACTACAGGCTAGCAGCTCCGCGGGGAGGTATGATTCCACTGGTAACGAGGTGGAAGAAGAACGAAAATGTGATGCCCAGAAGGAAGAACCGTGCAATCGTGTACCTTCATTTTCGACAAGTAGCTTATGCAAGGGTATAATCAGTAGTGTTTCGAAACATGCCGAAATTCGCAAAAGATATTCGGCGGGTGTTTCTCGTTATTTTTCGGCAAATGCGCAAAGCGCGGAACCTTAGTACAGGGCATCTAGAATGTCCTCTTTTGACCCCTGCCTTACCGCCGTACCAGGAACGTCACCTCTTTTGTGGAAATCCTTGCGCCACGATTTTTCAGAGCCGCAGTGTAGGTGATACATGCCCATGTACGGAAAAACCTCCGGCTAAACGGCCACAGATGGCGCTGCAGAATACGGTTCGGAGTGTAGCAAACGACGTGAAATAGGCCCATAGAGTCACGAAAGTGCATAACGCAAAGTAGCTTCCTCCTTCCAAAAAATTACGGTTTCGGGGAAAACGGGTTCACAATTGTTACATTCTCGGGCGTGCTCAACAAGTTCGCCCGATATATGTGTTCTCTGCATGCTAAGCTGATGCTCTCTAAGTTTTTCATTGATACAGCTTGAACTCTGTCCTACATAGTACATGCCGCACTCAAAGGGAACACAATACACAAGAGACTTGCTCAACTTCTCGTCGCAACTTCTATGAGCAGTGTTGTACTTACTGAAAGCAATATGAAATGCTATGACTTGACAGGTTCTGTTGATATCCTTCTTAAGACCGTAGAGAGGTGTTCCTTGCTCCCTTTATTCCAAACCGCACTATCAGATGCAAGCCCACTTGCCACCAAGCCGATGAGTATTGCTTCACAGTCAGGGCAATCAAGGGAATCAGTCATTGAGGCTCAGAAAAGCTGCTTTCTATGGAGATCTGATCCAGGACTGAGACATGAGTAGCCCCGAGAAAGCACCAGGTTTTCTTTGAATTTTTGATGTGCCAGCTTTTCATTTCCTCATTCCACCTTTTTTTATCTAGAACCTGATTACTTTAGCCTTGTACAGCTTTGGAGATTGAGGATGTGGAGATGATGTAAGAGGTGGAATTAGGCTTTAGGCACAGTGAGGCAAAGTGTGACAACATACCTTCTGAGAATGTTTATGTATCATTCACACAAAGAGAGGATAATTATTACAATAGATGTTACATCTTTTTCTGGTTTTGATATTTATTTATTCATGAATATACCTCAAAGGCCCTTGCGGGCACTACATGAGGGGGGACATCAACATGGGTCACATAACAAATACAGCAGTTACAAGGAGCATGCATATTAGAAAGACAGACTCTGCTTTTCCTTTGTTCATCAGTCTTGCGTAAGAAATTGTTGAGTGTAGCAACGGTACACAATGTCACGAAAGGAGTGCTCATCTATCGTTCCGCAAGGCTCATTAAAAAGGACTATTTTTGTGTTTCAACACAACATATTGAAATCATGAACCATGTATCATCCTGAGAGCTATAAGTCATCCTAAATACAGATGCTGAATTATTTTAAATGCGAGCTTTATTTTATTAGGATGTTGGGTACTTGAAGCCTGTGGCAGTTTCTGTGTGGAAGGCTCGCCAGATCCTGTTCACTGCACAGGCTGGGATGACCGTGCTCTTGTTTTTCCCAAGCTTGTGGTAAAAACACCTCGAAAACTGGCGATACGCAGTATATTCATATCGTCTACGAAGATGTGCATAAAATATAGTTTAGGCAAACAGGTAACCGGTCACAGTACAGGGTGTGTGTCGTGGCATTTCCACATGTACTTGAGAGCGACTGCAATTGATCTTTTTTCTCTTTTTCTTTTTTGATGATACTTGTTGTTGCTCAATGTATCCACTCCTACAATGAAGTCCAGAGGACGTTAGTAGTATATGCAAATAAATAAATCTGCACACACCCTGTATATTACTACACATGCTGTATTCTTTTAGAAACCAACATTTTTTTTACTTTTCTGTGAATCGAAAGTAAGAACACTCAATATCGCTAAAAGCCTACGCTAAAAACCTAAGCACAGGGCAATACATAAAAAGGTGACTTAAGACAGCACACTGACAATTACACAATTGCCTATATTGCTTTTCTCCAATTCACAGTTATGTATTGTATCGTCTTTGATGTGCTGCGCCCTGTACTGGAGCTTTTTAGCGACTTCAATGCAGGACCAAACCAATTTTGAGCGCCCAAATTTTAACATCGTTCGACAGGGCCACATGTGACTTACTTGTGAATATGGTCGCTCATACGTTCGCGCTGCCCACGGAATTCAAAATATACCACCTTCAGGACAGTCGTATTGAGGCATAGAAGTTGGAAATCTTCGTAGGTTGTAATGCACTCATATTGCTGTCATTCGGCTGCGCTTTCGAGCTCCTTGCAGCACAAGCATTCGATCTCCTCCGGCATTATGACACACCAGCTGCACCGGCACCTTAATCAGCAAGTACGCATTAAATAGGAGGACACGAAATTTCAGAGAACGTTTTCATGTTCGATCACAGTGTGCGTTAAAAAGCTCATCTCTTACCTGTCTGTCGAAAACAGGCGACTGATCCTGTTTGCTTCATCTGTGACTGATGTTCGTAGAGCTTTCACTTCGGCTCGAATTTGCGGCATCGGCGAGGTTTCGAAAGCGAGGCTCCCGAATTGTTCAGCACACAGCATTTCCTTCCCGATTGCAGAAAGGTCAGAAAAAGGTACCGGGCTCGAAGTCTCCGCATTTCTTGCTTCGACGTCCATATTGAAGATCGCTTTCCGGATGCCGCCGCTCTCACAAACTCACTAACAACGGAACTTCCCGTCGCGGTGCCCAATGAAACATGAACCTCATGCTTTCGTCACGCACACGGAATCAGCTACAAAGGGGCTAGATTTCGGCGCTGATTGCGCGAGTTGAGGAAGAAAAGCCAAACTGGTTTTCAGCTCCCCGTTTGGCAAACTTTGCCGCCGCGCACAGCCAAAATATTTCGCGTGTGGCTTGGAGGCATATTATATACTTTCGTAATGCAAACGAAAGATTTGTTGAACTCCTGTTGAACTCAGAGTTCCTTTAAAAAGCTTGCTTACACCTCTCTGGTACGACCCAAACCTGAGTACACCTCCGCAGTGTGGGATCCCTATCAAGATTATCTCTCTCGGGCAATTGGATCCATCCAGAACCGAGCAGCAAGGTTCATCGCCAGCGACTACTCTCGTTTCTCCTCTGTAACATCCATCAAAGAGCAGTTTTGCTTTGCCTCACTCGCTAACCGTCGTCTCATTTCAAGGTTGTCCCTCGTTCATAGGTTTTTTTCACGTTATCCATCCGCACATATTCCCAATGTCTCGCACTCCACTAATCTTTCCCCGTCCTGATCATCAGTACAATCTCAACCGCTACGACCGCAAGTCGGACGCATTTTCTAAATCATTCTTCTGTAGAACAGCCATTGATTGGAACGACTTCCCCTCACAAATAGCACATATCACGGACCATCACTCATTCCTTAGGCATATAAATCAACATTCACCAAATTTATAACTAGCATAACCGGATTATGCTTTCCTGTACACTGTTGTCTTATATTCTTTGATGTTCTGTTTTGGCATATGCTTTTAGGCTTAACTTCCTAGTAGTGGTGCACGTGCGACAACCCATGTACGTCCCTTCTTTTTCTTGACTGTATTATGTTTGCTTATGCTTATATGCTGATGGTTTTACGTGTAACAACCCGTGAGCATCCTTTTTCGTTGTTGTTTTTTTTGTCTGTATTATGTCTGTCCTTATCCCACCTCCCATGTTATGCCATGTAAGGGCCTTTGGGGTACATTGAATAAATAAATAAATTGAATAAATAAATAATAATCACACCACTGGTAACACTAGGTGGGAGATGAACTATTTTTTAAGAAAACTATGGCTCATTTTTCAAGAAACACCCTCTAGTGTCCCGTGGGTCTTCTTGGGCTTCTTCCAAGGCCTTCTTCTTCCTATTGACCAAATGCATTCGCCTGTACTTTTAGGCTTTCACATAAGGAGCGATTGATTTGCAGCAATGGAAGAAAAAAAAAAAAGCATGTTCACCTTAAATTTTTCGGAGCCTGTCCCAACCCACTTTCGATGTGGTGTAAGGGGGAAAGATGATACGACGTTTCGCAAAGAGTACCGTTTAGCTTGTTTGCGTGCCCGTCTGGATTTTGCTGTTTCGAAGAGTAGAAGGTTTTGCGTGGCGGGGTGGCTTCGAAATGTATTCCACACATGGTTTTGAAGTTTACTAGTCTCCTCGCGCTCACTTGTACCCCAGGTCTTTGGTCGTCGCGGTAGATGGCGAGATGCGTGTAGGATAGATTGAGCTGCCTGTTGGGTTGCATTTGTGTTAGGTGATTTGTGATTAGGGCTACCTCAATGGTTATCTCATCAAAAAGAATCAAGGATAGATCACACTTTTTTGAAAACTGCCGACATATTGAAGTTTCCATCTGGGACATCGAGTGGTTAAGTCATTTACGGTTGGCAAAAATTTGATAACAAAAGGGAAATGGTCACATCCCGCGAGGGATATCCTCTACAGTCCATCTCGGATCTTGCAAGAGGGACGGACTGCAGAAGCAGATGTCTAGCGACATATTATGTTGCAGTGTGCACATATGTATGTAGACCTGTGCTCAGCAGACAAAGCGTTGGTGACAACAGAACCCTTTCCCAACATCTTTCCCCGGGGATCAATTCTGGCTCCGCCCGAGAAGGGGTTATGGCCATTGAAATGTCCAGCAAGAATAAAGGGAGGTGGAAGTTGGCTACATAAGTTGGCATGTCTGTTTGCGTTATTGTTGTTGTAGGAGGGAGATAAACTGAACAGATTGGTAAGATTCTATAGAGGTAAACTTTCACTGAGACAGCTTCCCGACCCGTCGCCAAAGGGAGATCCTTATAGTTAGAACAGCCCCACCGTATGCACGGGTTGTGCCAGTTCTATCTTTCCGGAAAATGTATCTACGGAACGGATTTTGTGCATTTGCGTTTAGGTATGTTTCTTGGACTCAAGAGCATATCGCGTTGTACTCTTCAAAAAGATCATGAATATCGTACAAGTTGGAAAGCAACCGACGGCAATTCCACTGAAGAATTGTGTAGGCCGTCGTGATAGCAGAACTGAGAAAAAGAGAAGGGACAACGATTAATTATGCCAACCAGAAAGAAAGGTTGCCGTTACCTATGTCCGCTGGGTCTTACCTCTCTGGGGAGGAGATTCCAGGCTTTTCTTCTAGCCTCCGCCAAATCTTTCTCCAATATTTTGGGGAGAGAACCACTCCTCTAGAAGTTTCCTCTTGCATGTTGCAGAAATGATGAGCTCGTGCTCCCCAAGGAGAGCTCCGAGAGCTCGAATCATCATCACACTTCATCACACATCATCACACACATAGAACGTGCTTCCTGGAGGGTCATGACAGGGGTAGGTATGCTGTTGCAGTCGCTACCGTTTTTCATCAAGGGGCTTTGTTTTCACCACGACTTCACTAGCTCGTGGTTCTGTTCTATGTGGAGTATCTGTATGTGAGTTTGCACTTTACCATATTTGGTTTCTGTTCAAGTACTTCCGAGAAATATTTGTGTGTGACAAAAAAAAAAAAAGGGATACATTTCCCTTGCTTCGGTGTAGCTGATGTTGTCGGTGATCTTGATGCGCAAAACCTCCTTTTCCAATTTCCACTTAGAGCAACGCCTTGAGTAAGAGGGGTGATCACTGGAGCAGTTCACACAACAATCATGCCCTCTACACTCCTTAGCGTCGTGATCCTAGTGGCCACAACGTGGACAACAGGGCGACCCACGGCAGGCGTCAGCAGCATGCCCGAATTGGTTGCACTTAAAGCAACTAAGAGGCTTCGAGATGTACGGACCGAAAATCAATTACTGCCCGTTCACTTCAGGTTTCCAAGGATCTCTTCCACTGGGACGTCGGTGTATTCAAGGTCTTATGCAAGGACGCGGATATCGGGAGAACTAGCATTTCTCTGGCGTTCAGGATCTTCTGGCAGCCTGCCTATGATGCACACTTGACGAGAAGGTCACCAGATCAGAGTTTCTTAATTTCTGTTATACGTTTTGACTGGGAAGACACCGTCTTCTCGATAAAGAAGGGTGACATTTTCCCAAGTGGTAATTTTTTTCTTCTTCTTCTGCAGAGGTAGAAGACAAAACGACGTATTTTGACAAGAAAAAAAAATCATCAGGTTTAGAGACTTCGGTCCGGGGACGTTCACCACCTCCGATCGTTTTGGAAGAGAAATGTTTCGCCGTACGGACTTGATAACAAGGCATTCCAATACATCACCCACACTTTATGCCTATACATGTGGGAAGGTGCCGTAGTTTTCGGAAACTCCGTCAGTCGGGGCCTGACAAAGACACCTACCGCCACCGTTCGAGGCTTCTAGCCTTCGCCTTACATGTATCTTAAGTGTGTCGACATATCTGATAGTAGAATTACCAAGAATGAAATTGTCAATATGGCTTGCTGGTAACTGCCTTGGAGAGAAAACGACTGCATTTTTCTGGTTGGTATAATTTCTAATGAATTTAGGTTACCCCATTTGTGCAAACCTTCGAGAACTAGGAGGGTCGTATCATCAGTGTATGCTATATAATCCCGATTGGTACTCATATTGTAAAGTCGTTAATAAAAAGTTAGGCAATAAAGGCCCTAATATGCTACGCTGAGGAACGTCAGCTTTAAGTTGTTTTAAAGATCCTTTACAGCAGCCAGTTGCTTCAGGCGCTATTAGATGGCGCCACACTAGCCCCGCCATTGCTTGCCTTCTGCATGTGGCTGTGTGCCTTTGCCTATGTGAGTGCTTCCGAGATTTTTAGCCGCTGTGCTACAGTTCTGAGCAAAATGTGGAAAAGCAGGGGGAGACTTGTTCCGTGATTGAATGTAGAAACCGTGACAGAGATCTGATCGTGCAGGGCGAAGCAGTTTGTCAAATTTATGAGCCATCGCTACGACTGCCAGTGTTCGAGGCCTTTTGCAATGCACGGGTTACCACAAGGAGAGAAAAGCAAGCCTATCCGACAACGGTGGGTATCGAATCTTCAGAGGAGGAATTACAAACCGGGAATGTCAGCGAGGGTGAGTAATGCAGCCCTCAAAGTGGCGCAGCATTTCTGTGCGAGCCCCAAACTCTGCTGTAGGCGATGGCTTCTGCTTGTGAGAATAAACTTCCTTTCCTCCATAGTAGGAATGGTCACGTTCCTTGCAATAGAACGGTTCCATGTACATGCCTTGTCAGTGCACGAAGCACGCGTGAGCCCCTTGTTTGTCGCCTCTACAACCTTGTTGGGCAGTGCATAGATATGACTGCACCTCCTGCTCAAACCCGCTTTAGAGGTGCATGTTGCCGCCAAAGTGTACCCGAAGCGAATCTAAGCGCTACACGTTCTCCTCACTGTTGTCGACTCGATATCAGCCTTTGAAATGCATACACCATCGTTGCACTGGCACAATACTACACCGATATGGCCAGTGTCAACCATGTTCGTTCCCTACAAACCCTTTGTAGTTCAGCGCAGGCTTTCCGTCTCCCTCTATCTCGTTGATCATGTAGTTGTATACATCTGAAATCAACAATAAAAGTATGCTACTTCATAGCCAAAATATAACACCCCTTATACATCCAGATCTTCCTCAGGTAGTTGTACCACAACTCCTGCGATAAAAAGAAAAAGTCATGATCTTACGATATTACATTATGAACGTATCCATAACGTAACGTACGCGCAACAAAAGAGAAAAAAAAAACGCTGAAATGTGTAGTAACTCAAGCATAGTGGGGCCGATCATGTGAGACGCACGAGGGCAGAAATATCACTCTAAATCAAGCAAATGCAACTTAAATTATATTTAAAAAAGCGCACTCACCTGACCGTTTAAGCTTCGGCCAAAGCCTCGTGTCATCCTTCCCCCCGGAATTCGTTGCAAAAAGTTGAAAATCGGGGACAGCGTCTCTGGGTTGCACCGCAATACTGCGTGCGCCGTGCCAACAGGCAACCGAAAGAGAAGGCAAGCCGTGGCGCTCAAGGTCACGTGCGCTAAGATGGCGGTGCCCAGATAACTCTGCTGTAAACGGTCTATAATAACCCTCTCCATACGGAGCTGCACGTGTGAAGTGACTAGGGTTAATGATGTGCTTCGTATACCGCTTCACGTAATAACAGCTTGTGAGTCGAGTTAGGTGGTTATAACGGTTAGATGCCTTGAGTAGTCTACACATCTACCGAGAACAAATTTCTCTTTCGTATAGTACAAATACCCTTTGTTATAACAACTTCTCCTTCTGAAAAGAAGACGAAGTGCTCGCGCCAAGCGGACGTGTGTCTATCGAGCTACGGAATTTTCTGCAACGATTCTTACGAAAGGCAAGCTTTGCACCTGAATCCATCACACCGAGTCACACCTCGGGCCCCTTCGCTCGGGCTTCGGGCTCGGGTCGCTACAGCAGCAATGGACGGCCAACACTCCCAGCATTCAACATCAATAGAGCCGCATGACAGAAGTGCTGCTCATCCTAGGCACTCTGAACCTCCCAGAAAACGGCCTCGTGATGAAAATGGTGAGTTCGAGAGGCAGAATCCTAATCACGAGGACCCGAACCTGGATTCTGACGATACAGTAGTGCACTTTGAAATCGACGACGACCCAACACCGTTCCAGATGGTTTCATACAAGAAGAACCGTCTCACGGGCATTCCTGTGGTCTTTAAACCAAAAGACCCAGCCCAGTCGTTCTGGGATGTGGACCCCAATACGATTGCAAAAGACATCATGAAAGGAACTCAGGAGAAAATCATTTCTCACAGAATTAACAAAGATGGAAGCTTAGTTATTAATGTCGCAACTGAAGCATCAGCCACAAGCTTGCTCCAAATCGACAAAGTCGCCACAGTCGCAGTCGAAACGTTTGTGCCATCATCATATCTTCAGACTATGGGGAGAATATGTAAAGTCCCCGTGCAGTACTCCGAAGAGCGACTAAAAGCTTATTTGAGCTCTTACGGCATCATAACCGTGAAGCGAGAAGTCGTATTCATCCGAGCTGACGACGGCACATCTAGCCCTCTGGAAAAAGACAGCGTAACCCTTACGTTCCAACCAGGACAACCCCTTCCAGCGGAAGTAAGGCTGGGTTTCACCAGTTACGCGGTAAATGAATACGTGGCACCCCCAACCCAATGTTTCCGCTGCCAACGTTTTGGACACATTGCTCGGCACTGCAGGAATGAAGAACGGTGCAAGATCTGTTCGGGGCCGCATGATTATAAGGTGTGCTCTGCGAGGCGAGAGCCGAAGTGCGCAAATTGCGGTCTCGCACATACAGCAACCTACGGTGCATGCCGAATAGCTAAAGCGGCTGCCGCCGCACAGGTGCAAAGAGTGACTCTCGGTCGCTCTAACACTAGTAAATTGGCTCCACCGGGCCGTCGAGCAAGAGGTTCTCCAGCCCGCTACCTCGAAGCCACCAAAGCAAAACTTAACGAAGAAGAAAGTATCAGCAAAGTCCAAGGGATCTAACACATACGCCAATGTAGCTGCCTCTAAATCTCACGTAAGCCTGAAACATCTCGAGGAGTCCTTCCCTGAGCCCTCCGACAGGAAGACCACTTCAGCGTACAATACCAGGTCGAAAGAGTCCTTACATCAGGCTCCTAGACAAACCGCAAAAGATAACTGTAGCAGATCGTCATCAGAAGTACTAGATATCATCCTGCCCTTGCTGTTTGCTGTCTTACGCGCAATTCTATGAGACCACCCGATCTCCGGGGATCTTCCAGAGGTACAAGCTATACTAGCAATGGAGGCAGTCCTACACCAGGATCACTTGCGTCGACGGCTGAATGAACCTTCACATGACTAAAGCAATCAAGTCTGCTACTATCTTTCAATGGAACTGTAACAGTCTACAGCAGAAAATGGGAGATTTTCGTAACTTCATTTTCCGTAATCGTTTCCCAATATTGGCCTTGAGTGAACCTAGAGTCGATGACGCCTTTAAACTGTCAGGCTACGAGGTGCACTTCTCCCGTCGACCCAATAGTCAAAGTAGAGCCATGTTGTGCGTGAGAAAGGACATACCGTGTGCCCTTATACGGGTGTCGACAAATGAAAATTTCGAATACGTCACGTGCCGCGTTCGACTCAAGAGCACCTACATTACTGTGACCAGTGCGTATGTAGCGTCGAACGTAAGAGTTACCGAGGAACAGGTCAGAGGACTACTTTCTGGCGTTCCTGCACCGGTCATTGTCTGCCGGGATATGAACGCCCACAGTGTACTCTGGGGCAGCCAGCACACTGACGCTCGTGGGCGAATATTTGAAAGTGTAGTGACTGACCTTGACCTCACTGTTCTCAACGACGGGTCATCAACGTTTTTTCGCGGCCTGCGTTGCCACAGCTGTGTAGATGTCACCCTGTGCTCCACTGAAATTGCTCAGCGTATTGAGTGGGGCACGCATACTGACTCATTGGGGAGTGACCATATGCCTGTGCTCATTGAGCACCGCCTTCAGGGTCACTGAAAAAACGGCGACGCGTGAATGTAACGGACTGGTCGCGTTATAAATTCCAATCAGCTCGTGACATCGCCCGCGCAGCTACAGATACAGCTGAAGATTTTGCAGCAGCGGTGAAAAAAACCGCAGAATCTGCATCGAAAGCTATCACGGTTCCCGATACCTACACACGCGTAGATGCGGAATACGAAAGGGTTCGTGCGATTCGACGCAGAGCGGAAGGGAGATCCCGACGATCCGGAAACCCAGACGACTATCGAGAATCATGCCGGTTGCAGCGTATAATACGGCGTCACCTACAAAGATTATCTCGGCTACAGTGGCGGTCTTTGTGTTCCACACTTTCGCCATTCACACCCATGACGCGTGTATGGCAGGTAGTCCGGTCGCTTGGGACAGCAAACTCGCAATCTTACCCTTTCAGGGCTCTGGCTATTCACCACGATACTGATGAGAGGTCTACCGCAAATGAATTTTGCAAACTGTTTACTAGGCCATCTGTATCATCCACGACAACTGCATATCATGTATCAGTGGGAAATGCCAAACGGAGTATTCTGCTGACCGATAACGCGCGGTGTGCGGCCTTGGATGCTGATTTCAGCCTAGCAGAACTTGACGCCGCTTCAAGTTCAAGAAGATGCAAATCGTCGCCAGGTCCCGACGGCGTTACCTACAAGCATATAGGTAGCTTACACATCAACGCTCAGAAGACTTTATTAAGTCTAATCAATAAGAGCTGGAATGAGGGCAAACTTCCTGCGATATGAAAAATCTCCAGAGTAGTGCCCTTGCTGAAACCGGGGAAATCTCCCAGGGATATGGCATCCTTCAGGCCAATTAGCTTGTCGAGCTGCGTGTGCAAGGTAATGGAAAAGATGGTGCTAAGTCGAGTGGAATGGGTCATCGAGACACAAAAGCTGCTTCCAGAATGCATGTCTGGCTTCCGTAAGGGCAGGTGCACTATGGACAGCGTACTAGACCTGGTGACCTTCGTAGAACATGAACGCGCGCAAGGTCGCACGACAGCGGCAGCATTTGTAGACGTCAAAAGGGTGTACGACACGGTCAGTTACAGCCACGTCCTATATGATCTCTAGCCTAGGAATACAAGGTCGGTCTCTACGGTGGATCGCAGACTACCTTAAAGGGAGGTCAGTGCAAAAGAAGGGATTTCTACCCCCGCGTTGCCCTCTTGCGGCTCACATTTTCACGCTATCAAGCCTCTCAAATAAGTGATCAACCGTCGCGACGCTGACAATAATGACGAAATTGAAGTTGAGCGATTCAATAAGTTCGCGGCGGCATTTTTCATGCATGTGCGTACAAGTATGAGGACACAGTAAACGGAATGCACTCTGGTCAAAGTGTTTAATATGAGCATTCGGCAGTACGAAAACTCCAAACCCTATGACGGTTGACCTCCACGCCGCAAACGAAATACGAAAGACAAAATATAATTTGGCTCAAGAATATACACTCGTCCCCTATTACATCGGCCTCATTAGCGTTCAGCTAGAAAGAGTTCAAGAGTCGCTAGCAGGGAAAGGTAACAGAAACGGTAACAGAAACGAAAACGGTATTATAAGGAAATATAGCAGGTAACGGTAACAGAAACAGAAACGGACATCTCACAGTTAGAACACCTGAAACAGAAACGGAAACGACAATAATTTACGGTAATAATTCAGGTACCGCAGGACCCGAATTATTGCAATTCGTCACCACATCATGTAGATAAATTTATGAAATAAACCTCAATGAAGCAAACTAAAATTAACTGAAGAACTAAAACTAAAATGGATTGTCAAACTGGAGCATATAACTAAGTAGTATACAGTAAATAGAAGAAGCATAGTTCTTATACGCTTATGGTAACCTGGAGGTTGCAAGCGTGAGTAATATTCCTGGAAACCATGTTCATCTTAGCTGTTCACAAAAATCACGTACCTATATGTGTATTTTGAATAAACGTTGTCTCTTTAAAGGTCAGCTATGCCGATATCCCAAATAGTCGAAACGGTTGTGATATTCTGAAAGGCCACATCCAGCTCTCCCCAAAATGCAACTTCATTTTCTCAGTTCGGTACAGTACCATGTCAAAAAAAATAGATAATTCATTCCGAAACACACATGGGCGCAGCCATTTTTTATGACGTAGATGCACCCGAACGGGCATTGTGACGTTAGTGACGTGTACGCGCCTTCGTACTTGTCAATGGATTTCAGCTACAGCTTCTCGCGGCTTCACGTATCTGTGCTTGAAGATGGCGGACATCCGGGTTCCACCGTTCCGCGATAAGTAAACATTGCAGCAGCTGCGAACTTATTCGCGAACTAACCTCTGTGCGTAGTTGTGACCGAAATTCGTCGTTTGTGTTTTGTGAGCACGTACAATTTGTATGAAGTGGCGTCTGCGTCAGCCCCTTTACAGCACTTGCCCATTGTAGAGACTGACGTTTCGACAGCCGTGTTAGCAAGTAAATGCCGACAGCGTTTTATTCCTGCAGGAAAAAATTGTGATATGTATTTGAGAAACCGTATACTACTATGGGGCAAGTTTTACGTACGATTTATCAATGTGAAAGAGCGTCGACGATGGTATGTAACGGCGAGAGACGTAAAACGAAATCCAAATCACATTTTAAACTTTTTGTGGGATTCTGTGCATTTTCCAGAAGCTTTCTTTGAATCACACACTTCCATGTCACGCTGCGTTGTGTGGCACGCTACAAACTACTGCATTTTATGTCTAACATCTGGATATTGTTTGTAATGAGCACCGTCGCACAAAAACATACACACGAAAGCTCCAGTATCCATGTGGTTGCACACTATGCAGACGCAAAAGAAGTACCAGAGCACATATTGCCACTTCGAAATGGTATTTTTAGAAATGTGGTGTCTGAAGAGTTAGGGCATAGCATAGATCCTAGAAATCAGGTGCACCTTATCCTTCTGTAGAGTGCTCTTTCAATTCACAACTCAGCCCACGGGCTGTAAAACGGGGCTGTCGAAACTTGGACTTGTCGTCCTGGGTGACATCACTGGCCAGCCTCGGAATTAATTCCGTGCTCAGGAATTATTGTACAAATCACTTTGTATGTAGGACATGTAAGCAATATGTAAGTTGCAGCCTTGTCTGCAGCATTCTCGATTGCCTCTTACCTTTACAGTTAGAGACACGTTACCAAACCATTTGCAAAGGGCACTCTTACAGGGGCCTTGTAACTTGAGTTTTTAATTTATAAAATTTATAAAAATATAAGTATACAATATGTAGTACAAAATTCATATAAAATAAAAAATAACATTTTTATAAAGAATTTATAAAAAATAAATAAAAAGGCTTCATGGAAGCAATGCGTTAGCATACCCATTGCACATGAAGCACAATTATATATGCTTGGACATCATCTAATTAATCTTCTGAACCATATGTGTGGCTGCATACGAAATTTTTTATGCGCATGCTCTACCTTCCTATTCCTACATGTGCACACGAATAACAGTGAATATATGTGAAGTGGCAAAAAGCAACTCTAGACTCTACCATCATTGTGCCCCTTTAGCTTTTCCACATTTATGTCTGGTGAACAGGGAATATCTCACTAGAAAAGAAGACATTTGTGCATTGTTTGGCAAGCAAATAAATATATTTATTTACATTTTCCATCAATCAACAATGTTGTGACCTGGTGCAAATATTAATGTCAACAAGGAAAGTACCTACATCTTGTGCGATAATGTCAGGAACACAAAAAAGCTAGATTTAAACCACTCTTACGTCGTAGTAGTAGTATTTGTGTGAAGCTACGCAATTCCTGTCCTGCAGATAATTTAAACCATATGTTTCATCTGCCAGCGTGATGATCCCCTGAAAAGCAATTCACACTTGGCGGGAACTACCGGTTCTGAAACCTATCCCTGATATGTGTAGCCATCAGGGAGGAAACCCAAAAGCTGCGGTGCAAAAGACAAACACACACGGGCTATGTTCTCACTGTGTATCAGCTGCTCTGGCTACTAAGAAGAACATGTTCCAAATTAATATAACATGACTTGACATGATACGCCGGCGAAAGCTAACCAATGAAATTAGTAGTTAAATGTACAATACGTAAACACTTGCCATAACATGACAGTTTCCTTCCTGCATTCATGCGCTACCATTCAACCCACATAAACAGTGTACTGAATTTTTTTATAGCATTACACGTCGTTTGACAGAACTTGAACAAGATTATATAGCAGACGATAAAAGTAGAGTGAACATAATGTGCAGAAAAATTGGCTAGGAAGCAAGCGAGCTGGTGAAGATGATGCATATGTAAAACCCCGAGACTAGGGAACACAAAGGGACGTGTTTGTGTCTGTCCCTTCGTGTTCCCTAGTCTTGGCGTTTTACATCATGCATAATGTGCAGCTTTCCATTCACGCTTAATGGCCGTAGCAGTAATGCATGAAGGCGACTGCTAAGCTGTGTTGAGAAACACCACTTTATGTTTGCCATGTCCAAATGAAACGTACCTGACCTGATCCAAATTAACCGTTCTGAGTGTGGAACACACAAAGAGAAAAACGCAACACACGCCACAACATTAACAGATAGGCAAATGAGCTGTGGCGAGCTCCACCTTGGGACAAAGTCAACAAGTAATTCACCAAAAGTCAATGAGTGCCTGAAATGTATCATCTCTGACTGGTACCAGGACGGTCCACGTTCAATTCCTGGTGCTACCACTGACTGGCTTTTTCATGAATTATTTGTTGAAGTTTCGATGTGCTTGAGAACCATTTGTCAACCGTTGTATCCTCATGAGGTGATGAGGGTTTGTCATCTCAAAAAGACTCCCTTTCTGGCATGTGTCCTTATGGATGCTCATCACTGCAGAAAAAAAAAAAAGAAAAAGAAAAAGCATTTAATAACAAGAAATGGATAGTCGTATTTACTGTATAATGATTGTGCACAACAGAGAGAAGACTTTCGCACAGAAGGTTGTACTTCTTGAGGTCTAACATCAAATTACAAAATTCCAGAATATATGACATGTTGTAATGTAGAGAATAAGTAGAGTTATTGAGTTGTCGAGTTGAGTTGAGGGGGGAGTTGTACCCCCTTTTATTTTATTATATATGATTGTATAATTATTTTTATGTCTGTACCAACCCTCGCTCTCTACATTACAACATGTTTTATATATTCTGGGATTTTGTAACTTCATGTTAGACATTAACAAGAGCAGCCTTGTGCACTAAAGTCTCGTCTCATTAAAATTTAGATGCGCTCAACAGTCTTCTTTCTGTTGTGAATCTCTATCGCAGCATACCTGCACATTGCTGTTCTACGTACTGTGACTTTGCAGTAAGAGTATAGACTTTGGGTAGAAAGACTACAGAGCACTGCTCAGGTATTTTTGCCTATCGAACAGTATGTATGTGTGCAGTATGCACACAGTATTTGTGCACCGGACCCACTGAAAATGTAGTGAATGTGGCATTGCCCACGGTAATGCACCAGGTTGAACGCAATTATTGTAGAATCCAGGTATTTCAGCTTACATGTCAAGCCAGTACCACATCCAGTGTGAAGTTGTGACAAATAAATAGTTTCCATTTTTCTTAGCGCTCAGAACACAGACAGTGAATTAATAAGAGTAGACAATGTTAACATGAATTCTGGGCTATTCTTCAATTAAAGATTCACAGATAGTAAAGGCACCTTCCTCAATGGACGTTGATGACACCGAAAATTCTAAAACGTTATCAGAGGCTACATCAGCTTCGGTGTGTCAAAGGATTGTATGTCCAACAGTAATCCAGCTAACAGTAACAAAAATGTGCAAAAGACAAGATAACTGAACTAATGTAATGTACCTTCTATATCAGACAGTAAAGCTTGTAACACCCCATCCACAGGAACCAGTGTCCAGACAGCAAAAGTGCTTGGACTGGGAGATAGCAGCTAATCGGAATGGCGACCTTTGTTTTCCACCCTGAAAGCACAGGTTGTAACTTTGAGGGCAGATTTAAAAGTGGTGTCAAGATGTCTGCATGAAAAGTTGAACATAGGTGAATACTCAAATTATAACATCACATTGTCATACCTGTTGGTAGAGGTAGACTGCAACTATAACATGTCAGCAATTTCTTCATGCACCAGATGCAAGCCAGATCGTGCTTCATTTCCGCCTTCAGCGTGCACCTGTGATAATTCAGAAGTTATATTATCAATACTATTGTGTTGTTAATCGTGGTTATATCAGAGTAAGCGCAGTAGGACAGCTGCACAATCGATTCATTAAGCTTGCTATTTTTTATATCTGAACCTCGACTTACCTTTTTTGCTCTCGTTGTTTGCCTTGATCCTCCGTGACACGTTCAAAATGTGCGGCGGGCACCTCAGATTTTCATCAGACGATTTCGTGCCGAGATTCCAAATTGCCTCTGGAGTCGCGCGTAACCTATGATAACATTCGTGGACGAAATCCTTGCAGTGGAAATTAGCAGGCACCACTGTCG
Organism: Ornithodoros turicata; assembly: GCF_037126465.1. Taxonomy (NCBI): domain Eukaryota; kingdom Metazoa; phylum Arthropoda; class Arachnida; order Ixodida; family Argasidae; genus Ornithodoros; species Ornithodoros turicata. Next base: position 109,596,345 of record NC_088201.1, read on the forward strand.
GCCAAGAGCTTCGCACTGCATGGTCTTTTGGTAGCTTATAATAAATAACACTTAAATGCTCCGATGAATTGTTCTAACAGCGTAACACCGTCGTGTCTTCGACAACTTCGCCGTGGCGTATCACGTACCATATCGCTTCAGCCCATAAAAGGCAAGGTCAGAACAAGGAAGACCACTTTCCAAACGACGCCGTGCCAAAAAAAATATTCACATGCTTCGTTTCCGGCTTAGCAACAACATAACAGCTGTTCGCTTATGTACGATGCACAGAGGACGAAACGAAAGAAGCCAAGCGGCCAAGCCAAGGGTCCATGCGAAGCCAAAGAGAGATAAACCGAGAGTAGTGACGTCGGTGCGCCCGTGCGCAGGGTTTGCCGACAGTCTGACGGCCGAGCGTGGGAACTAAAAAAAACTGTTTTCTAAAACACTACGAACAGTTGGAGCAAGATATTTCGCACACATATTCAGTGTTCGGTAATGAACACACAGCGCGAGTATCGCTCAGTTCCGCGGCACTTCAAAATCGGCATATCTGACCTTTAATGCATGCATCCCTGAAGTTCTCAACATAGACTTCAGAACGTAGAGGGATTAAGTTTTGTCACGGTCTCAATGGTCTTTTTTTTAAAGAAAATTAAAGAAAAATAAGAAGGAAAACAAAAAGCTGGAGGTGGGGCGGTACCGAAAACCTAAACGGAAACGTAACGGAAACGAAATTAAATGTAACAGAGCGAGTGTTTGGCCTGGTTGGTACATGTTTCAATTAAAACGAATACAAAACCGGTCCTTGTCGTTTTTATTATCCGTCCTTGTCCTACCCAGCTCAGGAGGTTTTTAATTCTTTTAATTGAAACGAAAGCAACAATGGTGGTAACCGAAATTGCAGCAGAAACAAATAAGGGCCAGTAACGGAGGTGGTAACGGAAACGAAAAAGATTCTGTTACATTTCCATAGACTAACAAGATATCAGAGAGTCGAACCGAAACGTTTATCGTTTCGGTTCGGGTTTGGGTTCGACGATAAGGCTTCGGTTCCTGTTCAGCTCCGAAAGGCAATTGTAATGGTTCGAGCCGGCTTTGTTCTTTATTTTTTCAAACCGGTAGGTTCACGAATCGGTTCAGGGGACACAGGTGGGAATGAAGCACAACAGGCAGGTTAAAACACACTTCCGTTTGTGTGGTACAGCGCTTAAAGTGGACAGGAAGGCGTCAATGGCCGTTCAAGAGTTTGAAAGATTTTGCGCGATATGCAAGACAGGAGTAGTAGTGGATACGACGGGAGCATAATCATGAGTTATCGGTGTGGGTTGACTGCCCCAGCACGTCTCCGCAGGAACCTCGGCCCAGAATCTGGGCAGGAATGTAACAGTCAACAACGCCTGCTACCTTAGCCTAAGTCATTGAAATTATTGATTACCAGTCAGTTGACGCCAATACACGTGTAGAAGCGAACGACGCTTCATGGTAATTCGATTGGCTCATCTTAGCTCCCAGGCCGGCACTGGAGGTTTTAGCGTTTTTAATTAAGCCGGTTTGGAACGCTGCGATTCTGAGCTCGGGGTCTTTATGTAAAAGGCGAGTTATCTTGTTATCACTCACCGCCTTCGTGCAACCATGTCGCCGTAGAGTGAAGTGCATGCCGAACAAAGACAGGGCATGGGCAAGTGCAAACAGGGAGCTCGACCCATTGTTGACCCACTGGCCATTCTTAAAGACGATATCAGTATATGGTTGATTGTACCTCTTTTATTCAAATGCACACACACACACATACGTACAAAAAAAATCAGCTTGGCATGGACCAGCATGAGGGTGGCTGGCCGTTTACATTGTAAGGGGCTTATGCAAGCTTGCTCGCGCTGTGTCAGCGATCAGTTCCGCGGTTAGGGTTGACACTCTGCGTCCCTGAGGCTGATTAATATATTATTATCATATGCAGGGTGTCCGACAAAACGTGTCATTGAATTATAATTAAAAAAAAAAACTACGACACCTAGAATCATTTGGTGTTGCTAGGTTTTTGCCACCTCCTGTTGCTAATGTCCTGTAACATAACTTTAATTATGTAAATTTCGCGAAATGAACTCGAAAATTCGCCTAGCAAATGTCAGCTTTTTATCTCACCAATGTGAAGAGTGTGCCGAGTTTACTAAAATTCATGATATATGAGAGATATTTGATAATTCATGTATTTGAACCTCCTTTCGTCGGACTGACAACGATTGCGCTGAAAAATTCGTCGCGCGGTATGCTCCGGGCTCCATGAAACCCCATGTTTGGCTATTTTTTTCGACGGAATAGCTTCTCGATATCCTTGTCAATTATCATGAATTTGAGTAAATTCAGCACACTCTTCACATCGCTGGAAAAAAGTTCCCTTTACTTGATAACTTTCCGAGTTCAGTTCGCAGAAATTTACATAATTAAACTTACGTTACATAACATTCAAGTCAGGAGGTGGCAAAAACCTAGTAAGATCAAATGCCGTTGACCGCACGATTCTGTGTGGTGTAGTTTTTTATTATAATTCAATGACACGTACGTAAAGAGCCATGTGTATGTCTTAGACAATTTTAGTCATAATAGTTTTAAATTACCATCTTTATTGTTATTTCGTGACTCCAGAAAATCCAGAGCATTCCTGCAGGGCACGACTCTTTCGGCAAGCAACAGGAAGGCTACGAAGGTATAAATGAAGACGAAAAAAGACGTTGAACAGTAGTTTTTATATCCATGCCAACATGCAAAGTTCCGGTCTTAGTTCCGTACGAACCGTTACTGGAACCGGTTACCGGTATTTTGTTAACGGTTCAGTTCGCCTTTAGCTCCGGTTCCGCCAAAAATAACGGTTTTTGGTTCGAACCGAAACCGAAAGAACCGGTTACCGGTTTTTGGTTCGAGTTTGTGTAATAAATAAACCAAAAAAGAATAGCAATTAAAATGCAGTGAAACATCCGGAAGCACCCGGTCACGTGACAATTGTCACCCGAACATGAGCGCTCAATAGGTACTTGTTTTAGACGCTTGGATCTCACTAGGGGCATCGCAGTCGCTCGTGTTCGGGTTTTATCGCCTGTCAACCAACGTGAACTACGACGTGCAGGCCAATGAGGACACACTTCACCCCCGCAGTACGGATGTGACGACACCGATATAGTTCTGCAACCCGCTGCCCAGCTGTGTCGGGGTCGGACGAAAGAAGTAATAGCTGAAAAATTCTTGGCGCTGGCAAAGCGCCATGCGAACGTACCAGATTGCTGGGCTTTGACCAAGCGGACGGCACTCCTTGGGACCTGGCAAAAAAAAAAAAAGTTACCACGAAATGACCACACGACCACCCGAATTCGCCATAAGAAACATGTACAGCGGGGTTTTTTCTTTCTTTTTGTCTTACTGTTTTTATGCCCTCGTGCGAGTGACTGTTCTACAAGCGCATCAGCGGCATTTTAACACAAGCACGGGCCAAGCAAGCCTTGCACGGGGAGCAGTTGCGCTGAAGTACGACAAAAACCCCTAATTAATGCCTTGCCATGCAGTCTTTCCTGGCCCTAATGGCCAAACCCACACGTCCAAAAGAAAACGCCCAATTCACGCAAGCAGCACGCCAATATTGGTCCAATATTGGACCCATATGGGCTGCACAGATTGCCAATATTGGTCCAATATGACGAGCGTAACCAAGCTTGATATTGGACCAATATGGGCTGACCACATTGGCAAGGTCATTTTGCGCCGATATTGCCAATATTTCCGTGATAACACCACAGGGAGTCCGTGTAATAATAAAGCATTATCCTGTTTAATATCAACCACTGATATTACCAGGGGCGCGAAGCTGTAGTAGAAATCAATTGTAGCTGAAAACTCACGTGACCTCCGGAGCTGGACCAATGACTGAGAACTAGCCACCCTATTTTTTTTCGTTTTTGATTGTGTCGCGAATGACGTAAATGACGTGTCATCCGTTTCTCTCTCATTACTCTCCTCCTCTCTGCTCTGCTTCCCGTCCTCTTTTGTTGTTCCTTGTTTTTCTTTATTCACTTTTTTTTTTGGTTCGCGTTTCTCGGAATGCAGTGGGAGTTACAAGAATACGACTGAGCCTTGGTTGTTTTTGTCACATGAAGTATTTTATTGTGCGACATACGGTTCTACAACATGCGGTAACAAAAACAATATAACATTAACATTGCTCCGGAATTTGCTTGAAGCCTGATAATGTCGGACTGCCTCTGGCAAGGACTGCTACTGGGGGCTGGAGCTCAGTAGCTGCAAGATGAAAATTAGTATCAGATATACAGCTATGCATGTGAAAGTTGCAATTTAAATAGAAAGAATAAAGGTGCTATTGAACGCTAAAAATAAGAACGGTGGTTGGGTTGTGAGAAGCTCACAGCCATGGGGTGTGATGAGCGACCTTAGTACAATAAATACGTTTTATTGCGCTACTTCACAATGATATATTCAGGCAAAATAGCCTGATAAACTTGGCTTTGGCGCTACGTACAGAACAGCTACTAAGTCAACGTCGGCCGAAAGTTGTCGAGCGAAATCACCGAGATTCAGACTTACAGTAGCGTCATACCTGTATACGGTACGACGTGAGCGGGTGTTTAATCATACCATTTAGATTATACTGTTTCACGAACAGAAATATCGACTACCATCGAATCTGCAAAGCTACGCTGTTTGTCTCGGTCATAGCGTATTCCGGTCCCGATTTACGGTAACTGTTAAGCAACTTATGCACAATGCACGAAGTAAATGCGGCGTTGTAAGGCAACAAGCAATGACAAATGACTTACCTGTCGGCAGTCGTTGACCGGGTATCGGGTACAAGGCGTTCGGGCTCTCGAATCGTTTCTACACCAAGAAGCAGAGCAGAAATGTTGCGCAGGCATCTTCCCTGGCAGCTGTGACTGTTCAAGGGCACTCACATGATACAGCTTGCGTTTTTAAACAGGAAAAATCACAACTCATGCTCCAACCCAACCGCTACACAACACGAGCCGTCTGAAACGGACGCGGGCGACTACGTGGACGCCGGTTCCTACCGGCACAGCCGCCGCGCTGTCGCCTGTTTGAGCGCTCGCGAACAAATCTGAAAACGGCCAATCATCGCTCAGAAAACGAATTCATCGTCATGGGAACCAATCAGTAGCGGATGTCTCCATGACGTTCAATTTATGACGTTTTCTGACGTCCGATGACGCGAAACGCATGATGCGCCTCACTTTATCCCGCAAAGGAACTGGCGAGTTTCGGGCCCTTGATATTACTTCTCTCTTCTTTTTCATTTCCACAGATCTCATTGATCCACGTCGCATACAATTACGAAAAACAAAAAAAACAAAAAAAAACACTGCATCGCCCCAAAAACAAAGAACGGGTGCTACGCCAGTCTTGCTGAAGGACACAAGCAGTCCCATGGAACTGCCAATGCCGAATATCGCTAGGATCGCAATATTCTATGAACCAAAAATTTCCAACCCGCTCCGAGAGTACAAAGGAGCGAGACACTTTCGTGACGGTGATGGACATACCCCAGAGCAACTCACACTGCTTGCAGCAACTTGAAACACCTAACTTTATAGAAGAGCCATCCTTTCCTATCAAACATTGTGTTTTTTACTTGACCTGCCGCAATTCCGTTGACATTACAGCAACCAGCGACGTTTTAGCCCGTATGAAACGTCGCGCATCCGCATTAGCTGTAGGACGCGTGATTCCGCTCAAATGACCCGCTCGCTCTCAGTCGCCTCGACCGATCGGCATTGGCATCGCGAAGCAAGATGGCGGCTGCTTCCAGAACGTGGAAAGTTGAGTTGTCGAGTTCTAGTGAACGTTAGAATGGGATTGCCACGTACGCTGACTGTTTCGAACAATGTGTATCATCCGCGGGAAGATGTTTGATGTAACGACGTACTGAATTGGGCATTTCACACTCTTGAACGTCCAATCTTGCCGTGCTGCTTGGGCATTTTTGCAACACGGGTATGTACCATTTTCTGTATTTTCAGTCAATAATGGGGTGTACACGGGCAATATGGGGCCCATATTGCCAGGATTTTCCCAATATTGGCTCAAACTGGGCAATATGGGGCCCATATTGTCCAGTTTCAGTCAATATGGGGCAAATCTTGGCGAAACGGGCCCCATATTGGACCCGTATCGCCAATGATCAGCCAATACGGGCCCAATATTGTGTGCTGCTTGGGCACTAGCGTCTTACACTAATGAGGAATGGATAAACCAGGGGTAAATGTCTCGAAAGAGTGAACTGATTAAGGAGAACAAAACTCACGTGTTTTGCGTGCACAATAAATAAGATGGACAACAGCAAAAGCAAGTGATGACGATAAGATTGGGCACCCTACTTCATTAAAAGAATGGACAAAGATATGCTGAGATGAAAATGGAACGTGAAAGAAAGAAAAAGACCCCGCTCCACTAGCCGTTTCTTATCTGCCAGTGGACTCTTTACCTGGGTGTGTTGAGGCAGTTCGGTCAAAACTGCTGTCAGCTGTGATGCTACACGTAAGGTTTGTCATGAGGTACTTTTAGCGTGCGCCTGAAATCTCCGACACACGGTGCTGGGAGCAGTGTTTACGTCCCCCACATTGCTATCGACTTCGGCCGGAATCAGTTGTGATTCGTCGTCGCCGTCCTTCAAACTCACGAGGGAAATTAGTCACGTCACCTGACCCTCTGAGGTGACCAGGGTGTTGCACTTCCTTCGCATCTCTCGCGCACAATCATCTTAGTTTCGGTGTCCCCCAGACCAGTTTGGAGATAGATAACTCCGATCACGCGGTCATGGGATGCTTTTTTTTTCTTTCTATGTGTAGGCTATCAATAAAGAGTGACTCTCGTTCTGCTATCTCACTCCCGCCCCCCACCACAAAAAAGACCAATTTGAGAAGAAATGCATGTTACGTGACCTTCTGACGCCATCCACTCAAACGTTGCCTGCCTGCGTAACGCTGATGGGGCCCAAGAAGGTCGAAACAGTTGTCAAGTACTGACATGGCGACGTTTGATTTACAAACATATGCAATACGTGCAGCCAAAGAGCTCCGGCTATTTTTTTTTCTCCTAGTATACTTCACTGCCTTTGCACTGGGCTTTCAGTGGTGACTTAGTTCGCCCTGACGGGAGGAATCACGTGTTACGTGACCTTCTGACGCCATCCGCTCAAACGTTGCCTGCCTGCGTACTGCTGATGAGGCCCAGGAAGGTCGAAACAGCTGTCCAGTACTGGCATGGCGACGTTTGACTTACAAACATATGCTATACGTGCAGCCAAAGAGCTCCGGCTATTTTTTTTTCTCGTGGTATACTTCACTGGCTTTGCACTGGGCTTTCAGTGGTGACTTAGTTCACCCTGACGGGAGGAATCACGAGTTGCGTGACCTTCTGACGCCATCCGCTCAAACGTTGCCTGCCTGCATACTGCTGATGAGGCCCAAGAAGGTCGAAACAGCTGTCCAGTACTGGCATGGCGACGTTTGACTTACTTTAAACTTTAATGATTTTGAAAAACGAACACAGTATAATACATGGATCCGGTAAATAATCAGTTAAAATTATTCCATGTAGGCTACCCGGAGACATATTTGCATGGCGTGCACGCTCACGCGAATCACTCGCTTCACTCGTGCAATAGCCTGACCAGTGACCGCAGACGCCGCGACCAGACTTTGGTACATTCCGAACTTGGTCCAAGGAAATGTCTTCCAAATGAAGAGGCATCCTATTTTATGAATAATAATATGAATGTATATCTTAATGAATTCATTGAAATTGATGTCCTCATGGTGAGGTTAGGGTAATGCTGAGGGAATTTAAGCGTTATACCTGCTGTGTTCTGTTTTTTTCGCGTTTTCCTTATTCTCTCCCGAATCTCCTTTTTCCTTTCTGTTGTGTCGAGGAGCCAACAGTACAAATAACAAAACATCTGCTGCCACAGAAAAAATGAAGTGCACAATAGAAACGCGATCGTCAACTAAAGCACCGGCGTGCACTACCCAAAATCCACATCCAGGGAATTCCGAGGCCACGCAATGATTGGGCCGATTCAGAAAGGAAGAGAAAGGTGAATCATGTCTCAGCAAAAAGTACACGCACTGTTCGTATGCCGTTCAGTATCAGCTGGGCACAACAGCAAAGGCTATGCGGCGCGAAGCTTACTTCCCAATCAAACCTTTCAAATTCATCAGAATTTCGAATCCCTCTCTGTTCAAGCTGGTCGTGCCCTCAAAGATATCTGGTACAGAGAAAGCTTTCGAGCTCATTTGCATAGCAAAATTCACAGATGGATAGATCAACGTATGCGCTCGTTCTCCGCCGTCAACGTACGATTTCCATCATATTGCCGAAAGGGGACAGACGAGCTTACCTGTCGGCGCTTACATCAGCAAAGGCCGCCCATCAGTGGCGTCAAGACATTCCGGAAGGATCTCACCTCCACTCAGTAGATCCCACACTGTGTTCATAATGCGGTCTATTCTTTGTCGGAGCATTACGTCTATCGTCCGTCGACTTCGTTTGAACGTGGCATTCACCCCATACTTCCGCCAAAAGCTGGGTCATAGTAACACAATGCTACGCCCTTGCTGCAATGCTCCAAGTACTGTCCAGCACATTCTCGTCAACTGTCAGGAGTATTGCACTGAGCGACGCGTCCTCCTGCGCCAACTTGAAGCCAGTGAGACAAATGCTTGGGCCTTCGGCCAACCCAGTGTATCAGCTACGAGCTCTTCGAGCCCTCAACACCATCTAAGCAGCAACAGGACTCCTGCGCGAATTCTGAACATTCATCGTCATTCACCATCTTCTCCCCCTCACGCAATGGGATAGGGTGCTGCCTCGGTGGCGAAACATCCTACTACATCATTATTACTTATTTGTAGTTGTTGTTCGTCCTAAAAAAAGAAAACCAGATTGACTTTCAACGAGGATTGACACCCATTGTGCTATGTCGCTTGTGCCCGAGAGCTCATAATTAAAGATATATTTATTGTATTCTAGGTAATTATTCATGTAGTAGTTGCATTTCTTCTAACAGAGGATGTCCGCCTCCGGGTATAACTCAACCGCAAAAATCTGAGATCAGGTATATGAAAGGTGTACCATTCGAGCACTCTGTAGATGTGCACTCCGTGTGTACCGGAATCACATCCAAACAGGTTTCGAGGTTAGTAGGATAGGGGCTAGCATGATACAAAGGCAAATAAGGTTGTACAAGAAAAAAAAAAAAACGTTAGGACGGGTTCCACTTTGACGCGGTGACGTCACGGGGATCGAGGAGTCCCCGTCCCCGCCGAGCATTCACACAGGAGGATGGATGGATGGGAGCCGATATGTCCGTCTCTATCAACACTGTCAGGTTGCATGAACGAGTTTTCTCACTCTTCTGCACTGTGGCTGAACAGCAAAATGGACGTTTTGTACGTTGTGTATATTTCGTCTGAAACATCCACAATTCAGGAAGCCACTGAACCAGCGCAACAATAAAGAAGCTGCTATCGTCGATGACAACATATATTTCGCGGTCGATGCTCTTGTGTAGGAGCTGCTTTGCCGTGCTGCGGAATCATAAAATGCTCACTTCGTTGAAAAGAAATAACTCAAGCTGCACTGAGTTTTCAGCGAAGGAAACAGGCAACTGTGAGTTCTCGAGTCTGGACACGTACTAAAATCTACTTACAGGACAAAGCGACATATGCATAATGCAAAACTTGTCATAATCATACCTTACCTGTTGTTGTTGTATCATGCACTAAGCAAGGTCACATTTCTACGCAGTGCTCTAGTGGCTATCGTGTTTGGAGACCCACTTGCTCGTAGCAATACCCTCGTTTTCCCTAGATGGGTAGAAATCCAGCGAACCGGTAGAGATGTAGGAAGGGAGTTGCCTCAGGACAGAAGCCGCCGATATTTCGAACAGAGACTGTTCCTGTTTTTTGTTGCTTCTTCAAGATCCGTACGCGGTTCCCCTTTTTTTATTATGCGGTTCTTCGAATCCCTTCTGCCTCAGCTGTCACAGCTGTAAAACAGCGTGTCGCAGAAGAAGAAGAAGAAAAACGTTCAAAAGACGATGCTCCGTCTTCAAGTCCCCTGCCAACACAGGGACCGTTTGTAGGTCGGAGGTGAATGGTCCGTGGCGGAATTCGGGTCCCCCGCGGACCGGAAAATGCACACATTTGGATGAAGTAGGCTGTTACGTTTACGCCACCCGAGGACTTATCCAGGGGATGCGTCCCCTGTGTGAATCCGCCCTTACAGTTAGGATGGGCGATGGTGGACCACGACTGTGGACTTGACCCCTGGGGCACTTGAACGTAGACGCCAGAAAGAGAGACAGGAGAAACAGTGACGACACGCCAAAAGAAGCACCGAGTAATCCTGACCAGCGGCTGGAATCCGAGCTGAAACATACTACCAGAACATACAGTGGACGACCATGAACCGAACCTAGAGGTAGGACCCAGTAGTAGCGGAACCGTGTAGAACTGTGTCCCAATGTGTAGAACCGTGCGCTGAGACCAGCAGTTGATGCCGAGCAGCACGAACTCCTTTTCGCAATGCACCAATAATATTAAAGTCCCGTGCGCTTCTTTTCCTGCGCGCAGCTGTCGTCTGTCTGCATGTTTTCGTTAGTGCTTCTTTTACCTCAGGTGTGGCCATCAGCATGACACTCCGTATAGAGTTTATTCACTGACGTCGTTCATTTAGAGGGCGCTAGCTTTAAGAAGGCAAAACCGCTGCCATGGTGTATGTCCCTCGAAGTTTATGTCCGGTTTTCGTTGGCTACCTTTACGCTATTTAGAGGGTTATTAGCGTTGAAAACATGGAAATTACTCGGATTAGGGTACAAATCACATTCACATGGTACAGTAACTTTGAAACACAAAACGTACGGTGAATGCGATGTGGGTGAAGGCGGGCATTCAAAACTGGAGGACCTACATCATGGCGGCAGATCTGCTTGCGTTGGTCGTCAGGTGAATAAACCAAATACGTTATATGGATAGCATCGTGTTCGAACCTCTCCTGTAAGGCATTGAACATGAACAGGAAAAGAGACTTATTGAAGTCCAGCTCGGAATTGTCACTTTTCCGATGTTCGCGTTTAGCAAGACAAGAGGATCTAGAAATGGCAAGTATGGTGGGGAAGGTGGAGGACTTAATCACAACAGCGTCCACTACGAAGGCTGCTGCAGTGTGTACCGCAGCATAGGTATTACCTCTACCTTGGTCTGCCATTTGTATGCATTTAGACTCGTGTGCAGGTGCCTCAAAAGTGTGGGCTTCTTATCTATAAATTTGTAACCATATTCAATTGCAGGTGGACCAAATGTCTTGGAGTCTGTATTGATGCTGGCGTGCTGCACCGTATAGAGCGGGGAGCTAAAGGAGACGGAACAAAGTAAGAATACATACTTGCTCCCTAACCTTACAGGAGCGCTAACACACTGAGCGTACCACGAACTGCTCATGGTACCTTTTTCCCCGTGTGTGTGTTCAAGTGGCTTAAATTGAGTTATGTGCTGTCATTGGTAATCACGATCCGCCTGCAACAAGGAGCACAGCCAATTAGTGTTTTTAAGGTATCTGAGGGTCGCACACCAAGACTGTGACGCAGACATCTTTATCTGACCTCATTTGCTTATAGGATAAGGCGGCTAGAGAGCAGCTTCTTGGCAGTGTTGTCTGCCACACTATCAGTTACAAGATCCTGGAACATGTTACGGTGTGGCCAGAATGCTGGAAAGAAAGGGTGCTGCGGAAAAGTTGATATTGTTCCGCACACGAGCTACAGCAGAGGTTGACCCATAGGACATTTTCAGGGCGTTAGCTTATGCTGCAAGCTACGACAAGGAACAATAAACTAACGAACTGCTGAGGGTCATTTTAATACTTCTTTAACTGTGGCATCCCTGTCATGCTTCATGGATGTTTATTTTTTCGTTACAGACTTGCTCGGTCCTTGATGAGAGCACTATTCGATCCCGAGGAGATGATCGGAATAACTTTGTACGATAAACCGTGCAAAGCACACAAGAATGCTGTGACAAAGCCAGCAGTCGACGAGACAAGGCGTGAGGCCATCCTGGGTATGTGACGATGACAGTCTTACTACATGTTATGTTATCGAGCCATTCTAATTTGCATTTGGGATGTTCACAGCATCAACACAACGGTGGAAGTGTCTGTTGGTAGTGTCGGTACAACATCTTGCTGCTTGTGGTTGATCTTCCTAAAAGTACACATCGTGGCCCAAAGCCCAGTATAACGTGTGAGGGTGCTATGGTGAACACAACAGAAGGCCAGCATTCTCCCATTCATCATTCACATTGAACTGTAAATGTAAGTCCCCTTGCTTTAGTTCACAGTGATGGAAGTGCTGCACCACTGCGCCATAATGCACCATAACTGGTGTCATGTGCACCCTTGCACCGAAACAACAATTTTCGCTTTTGTGTGCACTTTTGAGTATTCTGTCCTAGATTTGCTTTGGTTCATAGGCATTCGCTTTAAATTTGGTTGGATTTGCTTTATATTTGTTTCAGTATGGCGAATGACCTCAGATATATGTGTCTTTTGTAAAATTATTGCTGCACGCCAGTGTTCCACAGTATCAGCCTTTACATTTCCCCATAATTCGCGTAATTATGGATCGAAGGCATTAAGGATCAGGGCAAGACTCCACCCTTATGTGGCACAGCTGTTGCGTGCAACATTTTGTCTGACAGAATCAGGGGAACGGTTCTTACATTATGCTGCTGTTCGTCCACAAGAGCTGCATCATATTCAGGTTGTCCTAGAAAACGTGTCATTGAATTATAATAAAAAAAACTAAGCCGCCTAGAATCATGCGGTCAACAGCATTTGTTCTTATTAGTTCTTTGCCACCTCCTAATGTAAATGTCATGTAGTCCAAGTTTAATTCTGTAAATATTTGCGAACTGAACTCGGAAATTTGCCAAGTAAAGGTCACTTTTTTACCTCACCAATATGAAGAGCGTGCTGAATTCACTCAAATTCATGATAATTGACGGTGGCATTCACGAGCAATTCCATCGGAAAAAATAGCCGGATTCATGCTTTTTTGGGCACCGGACCATAACGCGCGATGAGTTTATGAGCGCAATCGCTCTCAGTGCGACGAAAGGAGGTTCCGAAGCCAGCCCACAGAGTGATAGTAGAAAAAGTAACAGTTCCTAAAATTGGGAGAGGGAAAGCATTATCCCAGCGAAGGTCGGACGTGATAAGCCGTGCCTGTTTTATCTCTTTCTGCGATGTCGGGGAGGGCTGGGTTTGCAACCTCCTTTCGTCGGACTGACAAAGATTGCGCTGAAAAATTCATCGTGCACTATTCTGTGCGACCTCCGTAGAGCATGATGTTCGGCTATTTTTTCCCATGGGATAGCTCCTGAATTTCCCTGTCACTTATCATTAATTTGACTAAATTAGACACGCTCTTCACATTGGTGGGGTAAAAAGTGATCTTTCCTAGGCAAATTTCCGACTTAAGCTCGCAAAAATTTACATAATTAAACTTACGTTATACGACACTCACATGAGGAGGTGGCAAAAACCCAGTAAGAACAAATGCCATTGACCGCATGACTCTAGGTGGTGTAGTTTTCTTATTATAATTCAATGACACGTTTTCTGGGACGCCCTGTAGAAGTGGAGCCTTGCGGAAATTGATAGCTTGATTACTTACTTTTGCACACAAAATTGAATGCATGAACCACTTCCATCACTGAGTTCATTACCGGTACCAATGAACGGTGTTGACATGGTCTCCATCACTATTTCTAAAAAAAATATATAAGAAATGTTTGCGGCTGATTAGTTCGCATGTTGGAACTGCATATAGTGAGGCTTTACCAATGTTTTGAGTGCGTGGCAGTGAATACTAACTGACATAGACTAGTCACTGTCAGTTGTGGCACACGACAGTGTACACCAAACGACATAGGCTTGTCATTAGACCTCAGTAATGAAGAGAAAGACCATAGTGTTCCTTGTGACTTTGTATTGCTCTCTGCAGTTAGCTACGATAATCATCAACGTTTCATAAGGTACATCTTTGCTTATATTTATATACTAATATTCCTGCCTTCTTATGCAGCGTACACATGCAAGAAGACGACGACCGGCCTTCGGGATATCAAAGAAAGTTTATCGTCTATGTTGTCCAAAATGAAACCATTAATAAATTACTTCCGTTTCAAACTTGTTGTCCTAGTTGCACGTATGCATGTAGATGTCACGCCACAATGCAATGCTGTGTGCAGTAGCTGAGGTGCCCTGAGTGCATGGATTATAGGGGGAGGGAATAACTGAATTTGAAAGAAAAGCCTATAAGGGGCAAAATAAATTCCATAGCGATTCAGGTGATATTCATAAGGAAAGTTAAAGAATGTCAAAATAATTATTTCAAAAGAAGCCCTTTTGCAAAATTTCAGTTGGAAGTCTGTCCCAAATAGCCAATGAAATTCCAAAGAGATGGCAAAAAATTGGACAAACAAAATCCACAGAACTTCTATTGGTTATCTATTGACCATTTGAACTTTTTTCTGGTGGCATTCAAAAGGATGGACCAAAAAAATGTACAAGGGACGGGATAGAGTATGAAACTCGCCCTTCATCATCGTAAAAATATTGTTGTTGTCCCTGCAGTACACAAACGAAGAAAGAAGGAAGCCTGATAATCAGCGTCATTGCATGGGTGTGATGGCATTTCACGCCGAGACCGGGAGATGACACGGGTTCGAACCGGGCACCCGCTGCACTGTCTGGGAGTTTTCATTGCGTTTTCCTTAGGCGCTTTAAGACAAATGTCCGTACAGTTTCCGGTTAAGTCGGCCGCAGTATTCACGATCCCCCGAGCAACATGCCGCCATAGCGGCAGGCAGACCGCTCGGATGCACGCTTCCTCCACCACCTTATCCGGCTATGGTAAAAATCTTAGCTATTATGTGCAATAATATGGCGTCCTCTACCTGAATGGTACAATTGGGTGACAAAAGCATTAGCATATGGAGTGTACGCTTTCAGGAGACAAAATGCCTAGTACACCTCAGTCAACAATCACACGTTACAAATAATAACAGCAAAGTAACAACACGTCTTGAAACAACTTTTACTGAAAAACAGTTGATACATTATCCGCATCGATACCATTACCCAAAGTATCTGCGTTTATCACGAGTTACATCAATCCAAGTGGTCCACAGCCGCAGCTACATCGCATAGAATAGAAGGAAAGGTCTTCAAGCTTAAGCACAGTGGCAGAAAAACTTTCCTGACGAACACGCAAGGTGTTTCGATTTTGAGCAGCAGCTGTGACTTTTGCTGACTCTGACGAAACGTTTGACATTGCCACTGTACATCGCCTCGCGTTCCGCGACGGTCTGCAAATGTGTCTGCAATATTCTTTTGATACGTCTGCAGAAAGGTTATTAAAGGTACTGGACACAATTTCTCGACACGGTTCAATCTGGGTTCTTTATTTCTTGCACAACAGTGCGTACGCTCACAAATCACACATGCCTGGAGCACAAATCACCTACAAGACGTGCGATATACCAGCGGCACTCTATTTACACCATAGCTAGGACGACTTTATAGTCCCGAACCGATACCATGTTCTTTCGGGTCACCACGAAGTGTATGAAGGTGCCGCGTTGCGTGCCGTCAGATGTGTGACGTCGTTTTGGAGCACGAATGTCAATAGGGAGTTTTAGCAGACCGTGAGTGCTCTCTGATTCCTTTTTCCGTGACGCTATAGCCAGTCAGCTGTGAGCGTAGCAATAGCTGAATTTGAATGCCTTTTTCGTGTTGCAGATAGCAACACGAAAAAGGAATAGGAGCATTTTCACGGTTTCCTAGCTCTCTGTATTGGCGTTCGTGCTCCAAAGCGACGTCACACATCTGACGACACGCAACAGCGCCTACATGGACCTCATGATGACCCGACCGAACATGGTATCGGTTCGCCACATCAACACCATCAGCAATTATTTCTCATACCATAAAGTCGTTCTGGCTACTGTGTATGTAGAGTTGCGTCGGTATAGGCGCCTTGCAAAATCCAAGTGGCAACACTGCGCAACTTTGCTCTCATCTGGCAACCACGCGCAACGGCCGCCATAGTAGATGACAGTTAGCTAAGCGGAGTAAGTGACAGAAAGAATCTGATCGAAACTGGCTGGTGTAGTAATAGTCAGATTGATTGTAGTAATAGTCAGATAGTGTAATGTCAGATTTACGTAGTCTCGGAGTAGTTTTTCCGATAGCAGGATGGCAGAATGACCTCTCTGTGATACCCATGCTATCAGAACCAGTTGTACGAAGTTTTTACGAGGTAAGGTCGGGTACACAGCGCAGCTTCCATCGAGGATACAATTTTCACGTTGAATCTTACGTTGATTTGACCTCGCTGAGGACCAGCACCTGCCAGAAAAGGTGAGGAATTTGATACATGTTCCAATCATGATCACGTGATCGACTTCCTTCGCCGCTCAGTAAAATTGGCACTAAATAGATATCTGTTTGCGAGATGATTCCCACAGACAGTTGGAATACCGTAAACCGTTTCACGTTGTTGCTGCGTTAGTTGTGCTTGGATAGAATCAAACTAGCCTGTTTAATTCTATCGATGCAGTGGGCTTGTCTTCATCAAGGCATCATGCTTCAGAAGCGAAAAGATGAATGCGCTACTGCGTCATGATCGCGCTCGACAAGACGAAGGGAGTTACAGATGGTGTCTGTGACTGCCCTGCAGGAAAGGGTGCTTGCAATCACCTCGTAGGTGTGTTCAATTCAATAGGTGTGTTCACAATCACTCGTTGTGCTTTTGCAGACGAAAAAGTTATCCGAGGCACCAGATACACTTTCTTGCACGTATCTACTACAGCAGTGGAGGGTGCCCCGTGGTAACAAAATCAGTGGTACTTCCATTCAGTCAGTGTACTTGATGAAAGTTAGGGAGGGCGGGACAACTACACCGAAAGTCGCAAGACCAAGGGAGCATTATGCCTGACCCCGAGATTGCAGAGAGCAAGTTGTCTCAAAGTGACAAAAAAAAAAAAAAAAACTCCGTCGAGATTTTTTTATATGTTTTAGGAGAGGGATTGTGCTATAATCTGATATCCATTTCATGCTCGTGGTCCGACCTCTTCATACCGTATTGCGGGCTCATTTATGCTCATTTTCGTAAGAAGTGTCAACTTTGGCAATTTTTACCACAAAAATTAATCCAGCTTGAAATTTCTAAACATATTCCTGCTGAAGCGACCCATAACCGCTACACAGTAAAAAATTATCAGTGAAATTGAATGGATAAATGGTAACTTTACAAAATCCTGAATTGGCAAGAAAATTTCAGTTTTCGTTGCCTCTGTAGAAGGACACAAATTGCAGTAAAACGGATGTGACTTAGCGAAAACACAGAGAAGGCAATCCTCTACGCGTCTAAACAGACGGCAATATTCTACTATATTTCGACGTGCGCCAGTTGTCTTCCGCACGTATAGTGGTGTTGGCGAAGTGTGCGCTTTTCGATGATGCCCAGCGCCATGACAAATGGCATCAGCGCAGAAATAGTTCGTAGTCAGGCATTATATATGACCAGTAACACTACAGAATTTTTTCAGAAAAAAATGCGGGGGGTCGAGCAGGGACTCTGGATGTTTTAGCGTGGAATGGCCCAATTTTGTCAGATAATGAAAATTATTAAACCCCCGAGACGACCACTGTGACCGCCCCTGTGTTCTTCAATTATCTACGGGGCTTAATAATTTGCACTATGTATCACCAGTTAGCCTGCATTTTGACTATTCATTACGTAGATTGTCATATACTCCTTATGCTTCAAGTGAGACATGTACAAGATACTCAAAAACGTATTTAAGATAAGATAATAAACACTAACGTTAGAATGTAATTAAGATAGAGTACAAAATGCTTCGAAAAGTATTTGAAATAGAATTAAGATACTATTTATCCTTGAACGCAAAAAGTCACGGGTCAGAGGTCACAAGTCAAGAGGTCGATGGTCAATGCTGCAAGTCCCCACTATGTCACATGAATCACCTAAACCCCGCGCACTAGGCAAGCTGCCGCTGTGTGCAGTGTGATAGGAGTCATCTAAACACAAGTCCCAAAAAGATAACAAAGAGATACCACATAACTCCACTAAGTATATGTGATGCAGAACAAAGCAAGCTTCTAACAGGTCCCTGCTCGGCGAGGTCAGAATTCGGCGTCACCGCGTCAGGGAACACATAATAGAACCCTCACTCGCCAAGGATTAGTACACACGCGGCAAGATCTCTAGATGGAGACTTCCAAAAACGGCCAATGTCCGGGTCAAGTCCGAGGGACTCGGGAAATTTCCACTGAACATGCAAGATAATGGAAAGACGAGACACAGAAAGTTTGAGAGGGAGATCCAAAATATGTAATTAGAGTATTGAGTAGAAAATACTATAAAATATATTTTAAATAGAGTACAAATACACAAAACAAGAAGTATTGAGTAGAGTACCAAAATACTAAAAATTGTATTTAAAATACAGTACTCCAAATACGTACAAATCTGCTTCAAGTGGCCATTTTGCGTAAGCCGGTAAGTAAGTAAGTCCAGGCATCCGTAAAGCCAAGAATTTAGCATTTGAAGTCCATGTACTCTAGATCATGTCACGCAAGTACCTCACCCCAGCCTTCAGTGAGGGTCACTTTGACTGACCACCCTGTACAAGAACATCACTCTCGGAATAATACGTATGACCTCAACCTAAAAGAAAATGAAAAATGAAAGCGCAATACCCAGCACTGCGTCCAGACGCACGGTGTCCAGATCCTCCTTTACTGGCACGTTGCGACGGGCATCGCTTACCTGCCCATAAAGGGACTTCCCTTTCAATTCGTCCTGTGAGAAGACAGAGCGAAGCAACGCTCGTGCATATTTCGTGGCTGAACCATTGCACATCTTTGCCAGCCTGTCTAAAGTTGTCTGTTCCACTAGAACCCCTCCTCCGATGTCCACCAAAAAATGGAATTCAGCACGATCATGGTTCTGGTAGTACAATGAGTTATAACACAACATAAAGTTCAAATTTTCCAGTTCTGTCTGATAAACACCAGCACTGTGACACGAACAACACTTATAGGAATGTCACGGCATAAAGTTCTGTTCTTCGAACACCCCAAAGTAAGAAGTCCAGCAGGGTAGAGAATCTAGGGAACCGGTAAAGAAGATGAAGATGAAGGCCCTTTTGGACCTGTGGGCTTGTCAGACGGGGGTCATGTAATGGAATGCTGCAGAACACCTCTAGACTTAAAATGCTGGCAACACCACTGATGGCAGTGATCATGTAGTCGTCTTCGTGGACAGCAAACAGAGACTATTCTCCCAGAGGAAAAAGAGCCTCTGCTTGAAATATCTGTGGCTCTCGTCCTGAGGCAAATGTCCTTAATCAAAAACACTCCAGTTCTTTTTTAAATTGAAAGCTCGGAGAAAGACTCACCGATTTTTTCCCAAAACAAAGCTCCATGAAGACGACTACATGATCACTGTCATCAGTGGTGTAGCCAGCATTCTAAGTCTGAAGGTGTTTAGCAGCATTCTATTACATGACCACCCGCAAACAAATCCACAGGTCTGAAAGGGCCTTGCCTGTGCTAAGTACGAAGGACATTTTATAAAACATGCACATGCCATTTAAAAGGGGTGGGACAGTTTCAAACACGTGGTTCCTTACATCACTCACGCATTGTACTACACGCCAGGATATCGAGGAAGCAATCTGTTCTTCTTTTACGTGTTGTGCTTGTCAAAATATGAACCCTCTAACACACTCCCGAGCAAAGGGCAGATGTCACAGAGCTCAAGGCTGCGTCCATTCCCATTGGCAGTCGTAACCATGAGATCTCTCATGCTCTGCCTCACTGGTGGCAGTGAGGGCTGTGATGTCAGCACAAGTTTCGATATTCGCAGCACCCATTTTCTCCGCTTCTATTACGCTCTGCAATTTGAAACTTTCAGTGCAGGTAAACATCAGTGCAAAGAAACATACTTTACATTTAACGTGTTGAAACTCCTTTAGCCCACTTTAGAGGTATGCGCCGGTTTGGTTAAGCACATAGATACAGTGGCGGCCCAGAGAGATTTCTCACACAGCCCAGAAAAAATAAAAAATAAAAACTAAGCGGCATAGCCACATGATTTTGGTGGCAGTTGGTAGCACTCCGAGCATTCACTAACTGAAGAAAGTTTGAGTGTTTCTGCGAGAGATGTTACGGGACATCACAGGGCTACTCACGGTGACCTCCTTCAAGTCGACTGCACTTTAGTTGTCTTTACCTCTCATATCACGAAATAATCAACCCTTCTTGCCACAGATCACACCAGTTGTCTCATTCCAGTCATACGTCCCCCTGGAGAGCGGTGGAAGAGACCTTCAAAACATTTAGGGAGGGGTTTAAACCCCACATGACACCTTTTCCCCCCATTACGCCACTGATTGTCATCATGCAAAGTGAAAACCGTAACTGATTTGCAATAGTTGCGAACTGTGGTTTGGCCGTGACTGACGCGTTAAATTAAGTAAGAAGTCACTGTATCTATTGTTTGGAGTGGCCATGTAACAGAGATATTACTGAGTTATGTCACTGCAGTTGCCTTCACTGTAATTTAGGATGCCCGTGAAAAACAGTAGAAGACAACAAGACATGGGCAAGATTCGCGACCCAAATGCTAGTGGCTAACATTTACCTTGCCACAAGGAACGACAGCTCCTTGATTTGGCTGCAGGTCAGAGTGTGTTTTGCGCAGCTTCTTGACCATGCGGGCTGCATCTGTGGGGGAATGGTAAAAAAGCACTCATGCTACTAACATGCATGCTGATCCCACAACATAGAAATACCAGTTGTGCTGTCTGCGACGTCCAATCGAAGCTTGAATTCTTGATTTTCTTGTTCCAGCTGCGAATTTTATTTTTATTTTTCTATGCACAAGCTGCATGGACCAGTCTGAAAGGACCCACACACTGTGTTACACAAGCAAAATTTTCAGACTTTACACGTTTTGGCTTTGCAATTTCGCCGTTAAAGACTTACGAAAGTGTCACTGAAACAGAGGTCAGATAAAGGACAAATAAATAAGGATGAATAACGAAACTAGTCAAGCTATCAATCGTACATTAATCGTACAACAATGTTACTGTGAGGCCCACCTGATCAGCTGAAGCACAGCGCGCATCAGCCTGGCTGCCACAATCAATTTGTGCTGCAAGCCGTGACCGTTTCTTTTCAAGGACATGCTGCTTGTCTGCGCAAAAGAATTGTGTTAACTGCAAAGCACGGCGCACGAACAGATGGCATCACTATAATTATGTGTTTTCGAAACAAATAAACTTACCGAAATTAAGTAACTTCGCGGGCGCTGCTTCTTCACCTTCCTTCCAATGCCCATCTATAACAAGTCCACGCAGCTCCTCGATGGTTCCTGGTTCTGTCAGCAGCCGGATTCCTATTTTAGGATCGGCAATCGCCTTCACAGGGTACACATCCCATGGCTGCTCCGCAACCCATTTACCAAAATATGTGACATGGCGTGCGGAACAGCAGAATACGTTCACCCAGCTGGTTCATCACACGTGGAAAGCAACCAAACACAAAGAACGAAAGACGGACCTGCGATGGATTGAAGTGGCCGACCCTGTGAACTTAGCGTTGCCGCTGTGGTTCCTAATTTGCTCGAGCACCCGTCAGACATATCAAATTATACCCAAGTATTAATTCTGGTGGCTTTGTAAAAGGTCACCGTGTATATTTTTGGCTTTTAATAATGTAACTTAATACTATTATACTGTTCCGTTTACGGCAACACCAAAATTAAATCATGCGCGAACAAGCAGCTCACTGCTCACGGCTTACCTAATTTTTCTCGTTGCTTCGGTAAGCCTGCGGCTCGTAGTCTTCGAAGGTTTCATTTCGTTGAGATGTACTAAATCTGTTTCCAATGATGTGGAGACAAAGTTCCAGCAAAAAGTAGTGCTCTGACTTTTCTTTCTCCTTCATTTGGCGGTGACTACGGGCTCGTAATGCCGCCTCGAAAACAGTACGGTGCTTATTTTTGGGATACAACGAGACAGATCCAAATTCGTTCTAAGCACCGTCTCAAACGTCGTCGTGCTTTCATTCTCAGTGAGAGTGAGGACGAAAGTGACTCTTGTAGTTCGGATTCTGCGTCGCCGCAGTTACTTGAAAGCCCAGGCCTATCGGCCTCAAGAAAGAGAAACTCCGACACCTGTACCAACGAAACCTCAGCTGACGATGTGGAAAGTGATAGTGCAGCTGAGCCGCCTGAGGTTCCTGACAGTGATGGCGAGGAAATCGTGACAGAAAATGAATGTGCCAGTTCTGATTTTTCGTCTGACAGCGACGGCGAAGCAACTGATGAAGGAATATCAGCAGCTGATAAAAGAACGGAACTGGTGAGATTTTTTTTTGCAATGTATTGCTATAGCAGTGCGACACGGACCTCTGCCATATGTTCGATGTTCAAATACAAGTCCACGACATTTCCCAACCAGAAACTGAATTCTTTTCCTTTCCAGGCTGGACCACTCTACGAAGGCTCGAAAATAAGCTAAGCTGAGAGTTTGCTCTTAGTGATGGCCCACAGCCTACCTCACGGCGTCTCGAAGGAAGCTACAGAGAGTTTGCTTAAACCGATTGACACACATTTGTCAAAAGGAACAAACTATCCCACCACAAAACATCTGTTCTTTCGTCATTTTTCACGGAGCAAAATCATCGCACAAAGCATCTGTGCTGTTGTGTGTGCCATGAATATTTAGGCGAATTGTTTGACAGTCAAGAAGTCACCTGCGATAAGTACAAGACTCAGCATAAACTGAAAGATTTGCTGAGCATGTCATAATTCTTTTTCTCGCTTGACCTGGAATTCCAGATAAGAGACCTTTTGGAAGCTAACATTCTGCCCCCAAGCGAGCCGCCTCTTGCATATGATGTGACAGATATAACAAGCAGTGTTGAGTACCACAAGCTACCCATCGGCCCCACATATATCACTCTCACCTTCAACACCGATGGTGTACCTCTCTTTGAGAGTTCAAGTTTTAGCATCTGGCCACTGCTAGTGCAAGTCAATGAACTTTCATATAAGGAACGGGTGCGTATACTTCTTATGGCTGGCCTGTGGTTCGGCTCAAAGAAGCCTGTGATGAACACTTTCCTCATCCCTTTTGTGAAGACGATGAATCGGCTCTCTTCAAAGCGTCTGCAATGGACTGGCGCACACGGGCAAGAAAAGACTACAAAAGTCTTTCCAGGATCTTGCATCGTTGCCAGGTGCGAAGTCATCATGAGCATGACTCAATTTAATGGTGTATACGGCGGCGCCTGGAGTGAGCAACCAGGCAAAGTAGCGAAGAAAGGGAATGGCCACACGGGGGTGTACAGTGCTACTGAAAATGCTCCGCTGAGGTCACATGAATCTTTTCTTCGACAAGCCCACAAAGCAAGAACGAAAAACGCTCCAAGCTGCGGTGCAAAAGGAAGCAGTGTGCTCTCACTGCTCGCATTTTTTACCTTTGGCCCAGGCTTTGTGGTGGACTATATGCATGCCAGCTGCTGTGATTTTGTCCGAGCCACCACATTCCTGTGGCTGAAGGCAAGAGGTGTAGCAACATATTGTTGCGGCAGGACATTCAGAGACCTGAAAGAGTGCAGACAGCATGCTCCTCAGTTTGTGTGCAGTGTGGGAGCTGTCAAGACTGCCATGGTCGCTTAAGGACGTGAAGGACTGGAAGTCTGCAGATTGGAGAAAGTGGTTACTTTTCTAATCTCCGATTGTGTTAAAAGGACGCATTCCTTTGAATTTCTACAAGCACTGGATTAAGTTTGTGGAAATTTTGCACTGCTTACTTGCTGAGTCAGTTTGCATAGAGACAGTTATTGAAGTTAAAACGGACATGATTATTTTTTTTTGCAGGAGTATGAGAGTCTCTACAGCGTTGAAAGCATGTCCTACAATGCTCACCTACTAATTCATGTTGTAGAAAGTGCCATGCACTGAGGACCACTGTGGGGGTATTCGTTGTACCCTTTTGAAAGCATGAATGGACTGTTGGCACATTTTGTGAGAGGCACAAGGTACCCTCTCATCCAGATAGTAGATAAGTTTCTAACCATGCGGGCCTTGCCAACATTATGCTCTACATCATGGAGGCTTGTTGTAGAAATAGGAAAGACACCGAGAGATCTCATCAAACACTATCATATCCGAAAAAACAGTTTCTAATTATGACAATGCAATTTGTTTTGGAAGGAAGGTTGTCCAGACTGATGGTGAACACCTTAGAAGATGTTAGTCTCCCCTTTTAAGTACTGTGTTCATAGCTTGAACAAGTCACGAAGAAATAATTCCTATGTAGCTACTCACGGCATATTTGATCGCATCAAGGAGATTGTTGGGAGCTGCCCCAAGCAGCATGCAACGTGTAACTGTAAGAAGACTGTTTCAGTTGTTGTGAATGTGTTGTACCCAGTGCGTTCAGTTGTAAATAACAGGAGTAAGGAATCTTTCTTCAGGTTCGTAGAAGTAGTAAGCACGAACGAAGTTGTGAAACTCCCTGCAGACTGTTTGAGGAAATGTATATGCCTGTGTGAGCACCAATTTGTGTTTCTTTGTACGATACACGAGATATTGACTGCAGAAGCTGTCTAAATGCACTGTGTGCGAAGTAGCACAGCAAAGAACAAGGACCCAACAGAAACAAAAGAACTTTTTTAGAAGAGAAGAGAGTTGCAGGTTATGGATTTCTTTTTTCTTTGTACAGGTTTAGTGTTTTGCATTCAAGCCAATCACTACAATTTTTCCTATTCAAGCCAATCACTACAATTTTTCCTATTCAAGCCAATCACTACAAAAAATCACTACATAATTCTCCAAGTCGCTGTCTGGTGCAAGAAGGCTATAAACATGAGTACTTGAGGAAAATGTACAGCATAAGTACATAAAACATGAGTACTTTAAGAGAAAGTACAGCATAAGTACAACACAGTAATGTTTACAATTTTACTTGATGTGTTGCCCATTATGGCCTTGAATATACTATTACAGTATGGTCGTTGTCGAAAAAGCCAGGCAGAGGTGACGTGTGTTTGTCGGTCTCTGTGTTTCAGCCTTAGAATAGTTGCTTTCTTTCTTGAATATACCATTGCACCCTTGGAATGCAAAATATACAGCACACAGATTACCTGGGTGCTGAATACGTGTGTATCAGAATTTGATAACTGGACATGGTAGTGCTCTACATTCTTTTGCCATGCAACCCTCATACATGTGCTTGATCTGCTGTTTCTACATAACTAATTCCATTCATGCTTGACATTGACACGCTGCATGACTTTGATTTGTATCTTATTGTTTCCATTGTGCTATTAATTTTGTTATCTTAATGTGTATTGTCGTAGATATTGGGAGACCATTCATCTTTTTACGTTTACTGTCCCTTGTATATGAGTAGGAGAACTTGCAGGCAAATGTTGTCATTTGTGTTAGTTTTTGTGAGCATAAAACTCCAGAATTAAATAGTATAATGTACATTTTGCTATTACCTTCTATAGAGCTTGATTTGATTCATGACTGTCATAAATCTACAAACCTACATATATATTTCTAAATTTTCGCTGCCGGTTGCTTTATGATATTGATGTATGTGTTAATTCTACTTGCAGGTGGTACACATTTTGGATCTAACCGTAACTATTATCCGATAGTATAAATAAAAATGCAGGAAAGATAGCGAGGAAGTAACATTTGTCAGTAATCCTGTTTCCTGTCAGAATAAGTGAGTATGTTATAGCTGTGTTTCAGCAACAAAATTAAGAAGAGAAAATACATGAATAAAAAAGGACGTGCAAAAGCTGTCCTGGAATAAGATTATTCACATAAGCTGGAGGCAGTCACTTTGCAGGTGGTACACATTTTGGATCTAACCGCAACTATTATCCAATAGTACAAATAAAAATGCCGGAAACATTACATTACACCTCGATTTTCTATTGCGTTTTTAATTACTCAAAAGAAACACAATTGACACCCTATACATACAAGGTCTGTCCCAGTGAAAATGTGACTGGCGCGCTCGCGAGCGTGCTTGTGGCGCTATTTTTTGTCGAGCACATGGATTACGTAGCGCAGTCCCTCAGATATTGGCTGAAGCGAATTTCAGATGGTTGGCATTTTTTAACCGCCGGATTTGAATTTGAATTGCGTTGGCCTGACAGTCGCTTTGTATATTTTTCAACGATGGAGCAGCGTGCCAATGTGAAATTTTGTTTCAACTTGCGAAAGTGTGCAACAGAAACCTTTGAGATGATCCAAACTGCGTATGGAACTCAGGCAATCAGTCGTAAAAGTGTCTTCAGGTGTTTTTTGCGGTTTCGTGACGGCAGGGATGCCCTGGAAGATGATCCACGGCCGGTAGCCTCGAAGACATCCCGAAATGAAGAAAACGTGCAAAGAGTTGCGGAAGTGCTTGCTTCAGAACGATGCATCTCTGTACGACTCATCTGAGGAACTCACCGGCCTTCCCAAAACAAGCGTGCATTGCATTTTGACGGAAGACCTGCAAAAACGAAAGCTTTGCGCGCGATTTGATTTGTGCCTCATGTCCTGACAAGCGACCAGAACCACGCCGGACTGGAGCACTGCAGAGACATGCAGGCAACCGCAGCAGAGGATACTGAATTCCTCCCAAGCATCATAACGGGCGATGAAACGTGGTACTTCCAATAGGAACCGTCGACCAAACGGCAGAGCGGCTAGTGGAGATCGGCAGATGACGAGAAGCTCAGAATGCCAAGAATGCAGAAGAGTCGAGTCAAAACACCCATGACCGTTTTCTTTGATTCAAAGGGAATAATTCATATTGAATACATTATACAGGGTCAGACAGTAAACGCGAAATACTACGTCGGTGTTTTATCCCGCTTGTGGGGCAAAATTCTTCGCAACAGACCGGGGTACCGCAAACAAGGATCATGGTCGTTGTTGCACGGCAATGCCCCTGCGCACAATGCGAAGGCTGTGCGTGATTTCTTGGCGAAAAAAGGCGTTGTTGTCGTCGATCATCCGCGCTACTCCCCAGACCTGGCTCCAGCGGACTTCTGGCTGTTCCCAAAATTGAAGTTGGCCATGAAGGGGACACGGCATGACTCCATATAGGACATTCAAGATGTTGCGAGGAGGTTCCTCAGAGCCATACCGAAGGAAGACTTCAGGCACTGCTTCGAGCAGTTTCACAGGCAGTTCCAGCGGTGCATTGAGTCGGCGGGGAACTACTTTGAATGACCCATAATAAAAATTAAACATTGTTGATGCCTTCCATTTTATTTGACAGCAGTCACCTTTTCACT
Source organism: Ornithodoros turicata (assembly GCF_037126465.1). Taxonomy (NCBI): domain Eukaryota; kingdom Metazoa; phylum Arthropoda; class Arachnida; order Ixodida; family Argasidae; genus Ornithodoros; species Ornithodoros turicata. Next base: position 109,623,816 of record NC_088201.1, read on the forward strand.
GGGACACAACTTACCCATTTGGCATTTTTGTAAGGGATATTCCTTGTTCAATTTGTCTCAAGGTGGAGTTCGCCACAGCTCATTTGCCTATCTGGTAACGCTGCGGCTTGTGTTGGGTTTTTCTGTTTGTGTGTTCCAGACTCAGAACAGTTACTTTCGATCAGGTCAGGTACATTTCATTTAGACATGGCAAACAGAAAGTGGTGTTTCACAACACGACTTAGCAGTGACCTTCCTGCACTACTGCAGCGGCCATTAAGCGTCAATGGAAATCCGCAAATTATATTGTCACGGATGAAAACAGGACGAGCCATACGGCGAATAATCGGCGAACGCTTTATTCTAGCTGCTTAGCTGGCTAACACAAGAGCGGTAGCTCTTAGACAGAACTAAGGTAGATAATGCTCCTGCTGGGAGCTCACAAGCTTTTATACACAGCGGCGAACATTGTAGAAAGCGCGCGTCGGTGAAGAAGAGGAAGTAGAGAAGCTTCTTCAAGGTCGTCGATCCGTCCATGAGATTGATGCGAGCGAAGGAACAGATGCTTCTGGAAGCATCGCTTGCTAATCAGCGCGGCGTGGCGTGGACACGACGCCTCCCCGCCCGCTGCCGCTGTTCCGTGTGGTCGCTTCAAAGATGATACGTGGCATTGCCCCCTCCGTAGAAGTGGCATCGTCCCGATGCCTGAACTTGTGTCGAGGGCGCTTGAGCAGATTCGGCGGGCGTTCCGGGCTCTCGAGGTACTCGATGCTGCCGTAGTAGCTTCTGTAGTAGTTAGTAGTAGCTTCTGCAGTAGTCTTCTGGTTCCGGGGATACTCCAATATACCTGGAGTAGTACGGCTTGAGGCGAACGACGTGAACTATTTCAGGGGTCGGGGTTCGCCGAGAAGATGTGCTGTCTTGAGGTACTACTTCGTAGTCCATCTCTCCTATACGTCGGAGTATATTGTATGGGCCGAAATAGCGTTTGAGAAGTTTCTCGCTTAACCCTCGTCGTTGGGATCGGAGTCCACACCCATACCAGGGGCTCGATCTTGAACTTTTTGCTATTCTCAAGCTCCGCCCACATTTAGCGAGCGTTATCGGGTCCTCGTAACGGGCGTTGCGTTAAATTTCTTCATAACGTGCGCTATCCGTAACGCGGCTCCTCCCATCCCCTCCAGCCAGCAAGAATGGCGCTGGTCGCGAGAGTATTAGCGTCCGGCGAATCGCTGCCGCCGTTGCCTTTGTTTACGTTCGTGTTATGTGCCAAACAAAATGGCAGCGCGTCAATAAGTTACAGAGTTATTGCTCGGTGGTTATAGCTATACCTTTAGAAGACCACGAAATAGTTTCACGAGACCACATAAATGTTTGTGCAGGGAGAGTGATGGTGGCCTTGTACCGGAGAGCTGTATAAACCTGTTTGCGAAGTAGTGTGCTGCGCTTTGCTGTGCTGTGGACATGTCAAGTGCCGGTGTCAATACCGTCAAAATGTGGTGTGCAGCGGTGATGTGCGTCATCACAGTACGTCTTCGTTGCTCGTTGAGAACATACTTTGTAATTATGATGACTGGAATTGGTGGTAATCGTGTACTCCTCCCTTATGGAGGAGTACACGGAGGAGCATTGGGAGGAGCATTGGAAATTTTTGTGTGAAAAATTAAATGCAGCAGGCCCTGCAAAAACAGCAGATAAATGGAAAAAGGTGAGTATTGAGGGGTGTCTGGTAATTTCTCTACAAGTGTGTGTACAACAAGACTAACAAATTGTATCTCAGGTCTGGTCAGATTGGAGGTGTAAAGTAAAGAGAAAGCTGCTGGCAGTAGGAGAGACCTGCAGCGAACTGGAGGGGGAGAAAAGACTGCTCCTGAGATGACCCCTCTGGAGAAGAGGCTAGCTGCCCTTACTGGGATCCACGCAGTAAGTGGTGACCCACTAATTCAGGAAAGTGAGGTAAGAAGCACTAAAATCTCTATACCGTTGTGCTTAGTTCACTTCTACGGTTGAACATTGGAACATTTTGTAATGCGGGAGGTGTAGTTTCATTTAATTTTGTCTCTTGCGACGTAAACCCCAATTATTCTTATTATTCTCCCAAGGTTCTACCTGACCCATCGCAAGCACATTTGGTGCCACTAAACCTGCAGAGTGAGGCTGCAACTGGACCAGCAACTGCAGCGGAGTCCCTTCAGGATGGAGCAGAGGAAAGCACAGAGGAGACGGAAATGACAGTGGGTTCACCACCTCCGCTGCCTCGTCCCCGCACATTCTTGCCTCCAATGGGTCGCAGAACACGACGAGGTAGGTTATCAATTTCGCTGTTCATGTGTTACTTATTACTATATCGCAATTGAGCGTCTGAGTGTTTAAAATAACAGTAGACTGTCATTAGTTGAAACTCTGATACCTCATTGTGGCTGACCTAGAGCACATACGACAGCAGTTCCTGATGCACAAATATGACCTTATTGCATTATTTATTTTTTATTGCTGTGTTTGATCACTCTCTCATGATTTGAGCTTCTCTTAATTCAGACAGCGAGAGGGAAAAAAAAGTGTTGGTTCCCAGGGGATTGACTTAAAGGTAGCCCAGTATATATGTTTAAGTCTGGTACCTAAATTGACTTGCATATTGCAACTCATCAGATTAAAAAAAAACACGTTCTTCTTAGAAAAAATTGTTCTATAACGGCTGAAATCATGCTTTGTCATAAAAACATGATATAGTGATAAGATACCTGTTTTATATTACAGCTTTGCAGCAAACTTCGCTCAGACAACATAATTTCAAATGTCCTACACTGATTATGCTATCATTCATTTCCATCGTGCCAAGCTCGCAGATCTGTGCGGTGTAGACCTGAACAGACACAGTAATGTTTAGTCTCTCAGTTACCATTATCTGCACTCTAACATACACTTTCTTCCTTCAAGTGCCTCCACCTTCTGCGAGGCCTTCAGCTCAAGATGAGCTGGTGAACCTCATGAAAGAAATGAGGGACCAGCAGCAGGAGAACCAGAGAGTGCTGCACGAGATTGCAGGGGCATTAGCAGACATTTCAGGCAGTCTGTCTGTTATTGCCTCTGCCTTTTTGGAACAAGACATAGGCGATGCACATTAAGGTGAGGTTCCTCTTAATAGAAGCATTATGCTTCCTGGGTTCCTTTCTATTCCACCAAACACAGAAGCATGAAAGTATATCTGTAATTTCTAAGTAACCTTAGATGTGTCATATTGGAATGAAAAGAAAATGTAGACATACACCACAAACACGCACACACATGTATTGCACAGAAATGTCACCTTTGTGCAAGGTACTGCACAACATAATGCCTCACCGCTGCCCCACGAGCCCTTACATCACTTCCGTCGAGCATGTGCCCACTCATAAGGCCCTGCATGTTTTCCAGTGGCATATCTTCCACAGGTTCAGGGTCAGGGTCTGGAACATGGTACAGCTTGCATATATTGTGAAGGACTGCACAAGCATTGACAATATATGCTGCTTTGGTGGGGCTATAATGAAGTGCTCTAAAGCGCAGAAGGCATCGAAACCTTGACTTTAGCACCCCAAAACACCTCTCAGTAAAAATTCTTGCACGTGCATGTGCCATGTTGAACATCTCTTCTTGAGGAGACTGTTGTTCGCCAAGAATTGGAGTGAGAAGCCACGGTTCAAGCGGGTACCCACTGTCACCTGAAATTACAGATTCATTTTACTTATATTTTTCAGGTACCCATGAACGACCGAAGAACCTCACTAAGGATAGGACACGTGACATTGGACAGCATGTCTACGTTCTTGTATATGGACATTATCAATGCTTTATTATGTATTTTAACAGCTTGCTTGCCATATTTATTGCTTTGTTGTGTACACTAGAATCACTATATTATCTGGCATTAATAATTAGGCCTTAAATTTTTGGCACTAAAACCTATGGAAATGGGGTGGCATTTAGGCCTTCAATACACTAAAGCAGGGAAAATGGGCACTAAAATCTAGTACGCGCTTTGCATTTGTTGGTGTTTCAGAATGGTCCATCCAGGAAAACTTCTGCGTTTCAAGGCTGCGGTACCATACAAGTTTTCATTTTGGTCCATGAATACTAGGATAGCGTGAAACCACGCTACATTGAGTAGTACATTTAGTTATCTGCCATCGAATATCTTGAGAGCAAAAGAAAGGCCAAATATTTTCATGACATATACATGAGCCCTTCTAGGAAATTGGGGTACTGAGGGATACCAAATGCAAAAAAAGGAAAAAATATGCCAACACATACAAATGAAAAGCAAAATGTATTGCACACAATGTGTACATACACATATAGGGTGTTCTCACATAACGTCAAACGAACCCATTTTGCCGCTATGGTGGTGGTCACTTTTTCGGAGTAGCTGCCGAGGGGGGGGGGGGGGGATATGTTTAATGCAAAGTAAGAAGGAAAGGGAAAGGTTAGCCACGGTGTGGGCTTGCTATTCCCTAATGCTTTCAAGCAAACAGAAGAAAACAGCTGGGGTACAGAAAATTATCAAAAAATACAGAAGTAACAGCTCCTTCACTAATCGTTGCGCATCAGAGAATGCCCAGGAGTTTAGATTCCCGAAGGAATCGTGTCAGCGCAGACGTGACTTCAGCGTGCTGGGTAGGGCCAAGTAGCACCGCGAGGGAAAGCTCTCGGTAGCCTAGATGAGCAAGGCGGCGCCGGAGACTCGATCGGTGGACTTCGTACCGCTGGCAGGCAATGAGAATGTGTGGCACATCGGCTTCTACGTTGCACGTTGGGCAAAGAGGTGATGGGTGCTGATTCATCTTAAATAGGAGGAGAGGAGTTCGGGCCACATTCAGCCGCAGCCGATGAATCAGCGATTCCTCGATGCGCGGGATGCGGCCAGGCACAGCATATGTCATCAAAGGGTCAATGGATTTGAGGAAGGCATTGGTGCGTATAGCTTCTTGCTGAAAGAGCTGTGTGCGGTTGGCAGTGAAGCGGCGGATTTTCGGCTGGCACATAAAGTGCGCAAGGGGAAAGACAGTTGGTTGCTCAGCGTCGTGGGCTTGCCGAGCAAGAGCGTCAGCACGATCATTGCCTGAGATTCCGACATGGCTCGGGATCCATTGGAACACCACTTCGTGTCCCAGTGATACAAGTTCAGAGTGCAGGGCGATGATCGTGGTATAGGTGTCACTGATGACTGCGGCAGAGTAAGAGGCCAGCGCCTCCAGAGCCACTTTACTGTCAGTGAGGACCGACCAGGCCCTGGGCGCACACGAGGAGACATGTCTCAAAGCGGCCAGTAGTGTGAATGCCTCGGCCTCAGCAGATGACATAAGAGGGAGCTTGAAGCCGTGCTCAGCTCCATCCTCTGGGATGCAGGAGGCAGCAGACGACCCAACTAGAGAGACTGAAGCATCGGTGTATATCTGGGTGCGATGCCGGTGGTGACTGTAGATGTGGAACAGGGTCAGTTGGCAGGCCACAACTGTTGGCACAACCTTCTTTTTCCTAAGGCCCGGAATTGACGTTTGTACAGTGGGGTAGTGAAGTGTCCACATGGGTGGCGCAAAGGAAGTCCGGGCGGGAGTTGAGGGGATGTTGCTTCGTAAGCGGCAAATAGCTTGACCGAATGCAGATGCGGGATAACGTTGCGCAATGTCACAGAGGTAATGGGCTGGATGGCGGACAAGATAACGTGTGTACGCGTGTAAGGCGACACTATCGCGAATAATAAGCACCGATGGCTCGCGTGCCTCCGCCAAAACAGAGAAGGTTTCGGTTGTCTTTGGCACTCCCAAACAGAGACGGAGACTTCTGGCTTGAATATTGAGCAGCTCCCGCTCGTGAGTGTTGGAGAGCCCATAAAGGACAGGCAGGCTATAGCGCATAACGCCAAGCAACAGGGAGCAGTGCACACGATGGAGGTCAGCACAGGACGGGCCCCATGTGGATCCACAGAGGTGCCGGAGCACATTACAGTAGATGCGGGCGCTAGCAGAAAGGGAGTTGATCTGCCGCGACCATGTCAGTCCCCTATCAATGATGATGCCTAGATACCGATAATGCGAGACGTAGTTCAGTCTAGAGCCAGCTAGCAGTAGGGGGTACTTGGTGAAGGAGCGCCGCGTGAATGCCATAGCTACTGTCTTAGCCGGCGAGACCGACAACCCACGGTCAGCAAGATGCGCCACAAGAAGATCTAAGGCACGTTGCAGACGACGCTGAATGGCATCACGGCGCGCTGCAGAGGTCCATATGCAAATGTCATCGGCATAGATCGTGATATTGGTATGCTTGGGCAGAAGAGAAGGGAGATGTGCCAGGATGACATTGAACAGGAGCGGGCTGAGGACGCTCCCTTGTGGAACTCCACGATGCACAAAGTAGTTGGCACTGTCACCATCTGCTGTGCGTACGAACAGAGACCTGTCAGAGAGGAAGGCTTGCAACCAGGTAAGGGTACAGCCACCCACACCAGCTTCTTGAAGCGACGCGACTACAACATTATGGAGAACACTGTCGTATGCTTTCGCTACATCCAGGAAGACAGCGGCCGTTAGGAGCCTTGCTTGGAGACTTGCCTGGCTTCAGGAGCGGCACTATCATTGCATTCTTCCATTCTGCTGGGAAAACACCATCCCGCCAACAATTATTGTAGAGCTTAAGGAGTGCGTGTCGGCCATGGAGGGGTAGATTTTGGAGGGCCTTGTATGTAATACAGTCAGGCCCAGGAGAGGTGTGAGGTGGTGATTTCCTTAGGGCAGCCTCCAACTCCATGAAGGAGAACGGAACATCCAGACATTGCTCCGGCGAGGATTCCAGGACGACCGGGATGGCACGAGCTGACGATCCCTGAGACATCGAAGCTGACGTTAGACGGGCACAGTATTCATTTGCAACGTCGATTTCCGAGCGTGAGGTTGCTAGCGCGAGTGCTTGAAAGGGGCGCCGTTGAGCAACAGGTGTAGAGAGTGCCCTGAGTATGCTCCATATTCTGGAAAGTGGCGTCCGCGGAGATAAAGAGCTCGCAAAGCGCCGCCAGCGGTTTCTTGCAAGGGTGGCCAGGTGTCTCTGTATGGCCTTCTGAATGCGTCGTGCTTCAGCGATGTGACACGGGAGGCCGGAACGACGAGCCTTCCGTTCAGCCCGACGACGAATAGCACGCAACCGTTCATACTCTGCATCAATAGCTGAGAAGGCGATGGGGACACGGCGCGCCGTTGTAGTGCGAGTCACCGCGTCGGTTACGACTTCAGCAAAGGAGGAAGAAGTCAGATGCTCTAGCTGCTGGTCTCTGAAGGCCCACTCAAGGGTGGACCGAAAGGCGTTCCAGTCGGAGCTCTTGATGCAGCGTGTAAGTGGGGAGCGCTGCGCACCACGAATGTTAATCAGCACAGGGAGGTGATCGCTGCCAAGGAGTTCTGCACCAACTTGCCACGAGAAGCGCCGCGCTATAGATGAAGACACTGCCGTAAGGTCCAAGCACGAAGACAGGCGCATTGCCTGAATGAATGTTGGTGACCCATCATTGAGGAGGCACAGATCCAAACGCGTAAACAGAGACGCTAACTGCCGGCCCCTCGCATCAGAGCGCGTACTTCCCCAGATAACGTTGTGGGCATTAAAGTCCCCGCAGAGCACGTAGGGAGGAGGAAGAGAGTGAAGTAGTTCTTCGAGACTGTCTGTGTTGAAGGCTGACGCCGGCGGCAAGTAAAGAGACAGAACAGTGACGTCCATAGAGCCCAAACGGACTGTGCAGCTGACGCACTCTCCTCTGCCATTCGTTTGCAAGGGTCTATGTATGACGGGTATGTCAGAGCGAACGAAAAGGGCTGCAGAGCTTTGACCTTCACCAGGCTTGGAGACGTACGTAGTATAGCCAGATAAGCGAAAAGACTCGGATATCCTGCATTCGGAGATGCATATCAAGGGGAACTACCGAGGTTATCTACCATTTGCTCGAAAACGAAGCCTTTGATGTTGTTTTGAAATCCGTTCGCGTTCGTACCCTTCTTTTTGTCCCAAAGACACATTGTTATTGTCGTTCTCACATTTCCTTTTATCACACACGTAACATCCTTTATGAAAAGTTTCCTTTTATGAAAGGTATGGTCGCATTGAAAAAGTATGGTCGCGGAGCGCAGTTTGTTATCTTTCAATGCCGATAGCACGAAAAGTGACCACTACTGGGAGGAGGTTACAAGCATGCCATGTCACTGCCGCGTCACAATGTGACCTAGGTGGAAACTCCCTATATGGCTTCATCTTGCACTATGATGTTTCTATCAATAATTTTACTGTCAGCCGATTCATGACTCACCAACTAGCCAGCCACCTTTGCCCTTTGTGATATGGCCCCCTATGAAAAGGTCACGAAGAAGGGAATGCCTCCAAATAAAAGAGTCATGGGAACTCCCAGGATACCTTGCGTTCACATTGAGTATGAACAGCTCTGTATCACATACCTATAGAACAGAAAGAAATTGTACTTATTGTGACCAAAAACAGAATCAGCAATGTTTGTGGTTCTGATTTTCTTGAGGAGTGGGGAATGTACCACCACTGAATAAATCTGTGAAAATACATTGTGCAGTTGAAAAGCAGTAGGCTAATCTTGCGCTTTCATAGTTTCTCAAAGGCCTTCCTTATCCCCTGTTTGAGCTGTTTAACACATTTGGACAACTAATCTAACACAACTATAAAATTGGGACTGAAGATACATGCCATCTGCACATTCAGGGAGTGGTACCCCTTCCTGTTGACACACACACATTCTCTGTAGGTTGGCTCTGACGTGCCAATTATGGCAACGTGCGTGCAGTCTATGGCTCCTATGCAGGCTGGCATTCCCGATACTGAGGTGAAGGCCATCTTCAAGTGCGTCAGTTCCTCCGCGGTCCGCGGGAAACTACAATACCGCGTCAGCAGGAGGTCACATATCGCCTTACTGACACTGCTGATGCAGTCACTAACACAAGATTGTGCAATAGAAATAGTGACCTCCTGCCCGACACATCTTTGATAGCTCCCTGTTGCGTAGAACCGCAGTGCGGTCAGCACCTGCAAAACATAATTACAGCACATTTTACTGTCTGTGACGATAGGCCCTTGCATACCTTAGCTTCCACAGAAAGCGCTGTTCTCCTCGCAGTCCTCGGACTGAGAATGTCGCGCAGCTCATCACACAGCGCACGTACGGCGTCTTTCGGAAGACGGAACAAGTCTCGAAATTGTTGTTCGTCGTATGCGAAAGCATCCTCGGGCGAGCGAAAAACTCGCTCCCGTCTGAAGCTTCTAGCAACAAGAGCAGCTGCAATCACACTAACGACGTCAGCCATATCTGCGTTACAACATAACGCGAGCCCAAGGTTTGCGTTAAAATATAACGATCGCTACGCGCTTAACGCGCGCTATCTCCGGTGAAATATCGCGCGCTACGAGAGGGCGGAGCTTCATTGCGTTTCAGTGACGTTCCGTGGCGTGGCGGCGCGGCAATTTCAAATAATAGCTATAACGATCGCTATGCGCAGCTCAAGATCAAGGCCCAGGTCTCCTGGGCTAAACTGTGTGTTTCGTCGACGTAGATTGTACCTTCTCGTATCCTCGCGTTGTTACTGTCCGATCGGTAGCCTGGCGAGCTGGCGAGCTTCCTCGGCTCGTTGGGTGAAGTCCAGGGCATCGCTTTCTTCTTCACTGGGCTCGTGAGGCAGCATCGCGTCGAGCATCGTTGCTGCATCACGGCCGTGCACAAGGTGAAACCGCGTGAACCCGCTTGTTTCTTGGGCTGCCGTGTTGTACGTGACGTACGGCAGTATTTCGTCCCACGTCTTATGCTCTACGTCGACGTACATCGAAATCATGTCGGCAATAGTTTTGTTTAGCCGCTCGGTGAGGCCGTTTGTTTGTGGATGGTACGCCGTCGTTCTGCGGTGGACGGTGTGGCTGAGGCGGAGAATTTCTTGGGTGAGTCTGCTTGTGAATGCTGCTCCTCTGTCGGTGATTATGGTCGTGGGAGCTCCGTGCCGGAGTACAGTGCATTCAACGGAAAACTTCGCCACTTCAGCTGCAGGCCCTTGAGGGAGGGCTCTTGTCGCGGCGTTGCGTGTTAGGTAGTCCGTCGCTACGATTATTCAACGATTTGCGGTAGACGATCGCAGGAAGGGTCTGAGTAGGTCCATCCCCATCTGTTCAAACGGTGCCGACGGCGGCGGAATCGGCTGAAGGTATCCAGACGGACGCACTGGTGGCATTTTTCGGCGTTGACATTCCCTACACGTTCTCACGTACTGGTGGACAGCTTTGACTTTTGGCCAGTAATATTTTTCCCTTATGCGGGACAGTGTTCTGCTGTACCCCAGGTGACTCGAAGACGGCTTGTCGTGATAGGATGCGAGGATTTCCGGGCGCATCCCTGAAGGTACAACTAGAAGCCATGTAGCGCCTTGTGGCTCGTGATTCTGCTTGTAGAGGACACCGTTACGTATGGAGAAGCTGGGGAGCGATCGTCTGAAGACGGCAGGGACATTGCCAGCTCGAGTTTGCAGGTAGTCGATGAGAGGCCTCAGTTCTGGGTCGCTGTGCTGTTCTGAAGCCATAGTGGTCGCATTGACGGGGCCCAGGAAACTGTCGTCGATCTAGTCGCCGCTGTCTGTTCTCTGGAGTGGTGCCCGCGACAAGCAGTCTGCGTCGTTGTGCTTTCTTCCCGACTTGTAGGTGATGGTGACGCCGTACTCCTGTAGCCGAAGACTCCACCGTGATAATCGACTCGACGGGTCTCTCAGGTCAGCGAGCCAGCATAGAGCATGATGGTCTGTCACTACTTTGAACAGGCGTCCGTATAAGTAGGGACGTAGATTCGTGATGGCCCATATAAGTGCAAGCCACTCCTTCTGTGTTGTCGAGTAGTTTTTCTCGGCCCTGGATAGCGTTCTGCGTAAGCGATGACACGTTCGAGGCCGTCTTGTAGTTGAACCAGCACTGCCCCGAGACCTTCATTGCTTGCGTCGGTGTGTATTTCGGTTTCGGTGTTGGGGTCGAAGTGTGCCAGCACAGGTGCAGTCTGGAGGCGTGTCTTTAATTCGTCGAAAGCCCATCCTCCAAGAAGCTCCATCCTTCGTCAGTGCGTTGAGCGGTGACGCGGTTTTCGAGAAACTTGGGATGAAGCGGCGATGGTAGGCGCAGATGCCAAGCTTCGTACGTCTTTAACGTTAGAAGGAACAGGGTAATTGGCGATATCCGCTGTTTTTTCGGGATCCGGGCGTATGCCGTCGCCGCTTACGAGATGGCCGAGAAACATGAGTTCTTGGTAGGCGAACCGACATTTTTCAGGTTTTTGGCGATAGTCCCAGCAGCTCTGATGGCCTCGAGAACTTGTTTCAGCCGTTCTACGTGTTCCTCGAAGGTTCTTGCGAAGACTACGTCGTCGTCGAGGTACACAAGGCAGGTTTGCCATTTTAACCCAGCCAGTACGGTGTCCATGACTCGCTGAAACGTAGTTGGAGCTGTGCAGGGCCCGAACGGCATAACCTTGAATTCGTAAAACCCATCCGGAGTAACGAAGGCCGTTTACTCACGATCGCGTTCGTCGACTTGCACTTGCCAGTACCCCGTCTTGAGGTCCATGGAGGAGAAGAACTGCGCATTTTGGAGACGATCGAGTGCGTCGTCGATGTGTAGTAACGGGTAAACGTCCATCTTCGTGACCTCGTTGAGTTTTCGGTAGTCGACGCAGAACCTGGGTGTTCCATCCTTTTTCTTCATGAGTACTACCGGCGACTCCCACGGACTGGTGGACGGCTGGAAAATGTCGTCGTCCAGCATTTCTTCTACTTGTGCTCGGATGGCTTCTCACTCTTTAGGCGACACCCGATACGGCATACGATGAATCGGCCGGACGTCTTCGTGGACTATGATGCGATGCTTTCCTATACCGTCGTCTGTCGCACTTTGGACGAAGTGGCGAAACAGTCACTGAAAGCCTGTAGTACTTGCAGAAGGGTGTGCTTCCGCGCCGCAGTTAGTTGAGGGTTTACGTCGAACGGGCGGTCGTGGTGTTCTGTGGCGTAATCGGTACGTGCACTGTCCAGTAGGTCGTCAGCTTCGCCGTCCTGCCGAACTGCCCACGTGACGCCATCCTCGGAATGGACTTTCTACTAGAAAATAAAGCGGTCATCGACTTCACCAACGGAGTAATTTCCTTAGAGACGCCAGAAGGGGAAGATGACGATAATGCGTGGCTGACACGTATAAGCCCGGAGAAGCGCACAAATACGCATGTGTGGCAGCTATAGCAAGTCAGGTCAGTAAGGTCGACCTTCCTCCCTTGTCATCACGTATTATTATTGCTATGAGTGACACAGCCCCGAATGGCTCTCTGTTGACCGAAGGAAACATTCATCTCCTCCTACAACGCGGCATCGGGATAGCAAGAGGAATTGTGCCTGTCAGAGACGGGAAAATGCAGCTACTAATTACGAACTTTAGCCAGGAACCGCAGCATCTCACAAGTGGCACAAAAATAGCTGTCCTTGCGGACGATTATATCACCACAAGTATTTGTCTCCTGGACAGTGCCCCGCACCTCCACCAGAAATGTCACGGATGAAATCAGACGGCGAGGCGAGACGGCGAATGATCGGCGAACACTTTATTCTAGCGGCTTAGCTGGCTAACACAAGAGCGGTAGCTCATAGACAGAACTAAGGTAAAGAATGCTCCGGCTGGGAGCTCACAAGCTTTTATACACAGCGGCAGACTTGTACAAAATACTGCGCAAAAGTATTTAAAATAAGATACTAAGTACTCCACCTAAAAGTATTTAAAATTGAGTAAAAAAAGTCAAAACCGTAAGTAATTTGAGAAGTGTACAAAATACTGTAAGTATTTAGTACTTAAGAAGTATTTAAGATACTCTTTAAAGTACTTTAGTATTTAGCAGTAAGTGAAACGTGTATTCTTAACGGGGCCCTACAAATGAAAGGAATAAACTTCATCGGTCATGCTTAAGCATATCTTTCATTTGCAACGTCTAGGTGTCAAGTAATGTTTGACGAACTTTGGTGAACCCAAGTAAAGTTTGTTGATACTTTCTGACCCAAAACTTCGTAATCCCTCGTGCATGTCAGCTCGGGTCTTTCAACCTCTGGCGCGTGTTTATTGCTTTGATGACGAAGGAAATAAATGCCGGGATACTCTTGTACCTAATCTTCTGGGGATTCACCTGGCAGTACGAATAGGAAGCGTTGTCTGACAATGTTGGCTATTGACAGCAAGGCAAAGCGGGGACCAGACTATGGTACAGGACGATAAATGACAGATTCCCGAAAAAAGAAAGAGAAAAGAGTGTTAAGTTCCAGTGTCCTGAAAATCTGGACACAGCTGGAAGTGTGCTTAACGAAGAAGGAAAGTATTTTGAGTACTGAGTAGCAAATACCGGAAAAAAGTACTTTAAATACGTTAAAAATACTTGTCACAAAAAGTATTGAGTAGAGTACCAAAATACCGGGAAAAGTATTTAAAATACTGTACTTAGAGTACGTACTCAAGATACGTACAAGTCTGCACAGCGGCGAACATTGTAGAAAGCGCGCGTCAGTGAAGAAGAGGAAGTAGAGAAGCTTCTCCGAGGTCGTCGATCCGTCCATGAGATTGATGCGAGCGAAGGAACAGATGCTTCTGGAAGCATCACTCGCTAATCAGCGCGGCGTGTCGTGGATCTCAGTCCGTCGCTTGACACCTCCCCGCCCGCTGCCGCTGTTCCGTTCGGTCGCTTCAAAGATGATACGTGGCAATATTCATTGTACTTTTATTTTGGGCTATGTAATCCTGTTCAAGTTCTGTCAAAGGAGCGTGTAATGCCACACAATATAGTAATATCGAAAATGGTTAACAATTGGGCTGTTCGGTGCAGCATACTTTAAAAGCGATAAAACCCCCGTGGCGGGGAACAAGTCAAAAAACGACACAACACACAGGCACAGACTGACGAACAAGGATTTATTATTATCAAACCTGGTTTATATCCTCAACCAACAACGCCTCCTTCAGCAAGGTTCCCAATCAAACCCTCAGCATGCCTAGTGACTTTATCTTTATCAAAAGCACAAGACGTCCCTCCTTTTTGAATCTTCCAAAAACTTCTCGACTTGAGCAGTTATCAGCACTGAAGGCACACTCACGCACCTGGACCCCGCATTTTTTATACTGAAAGCTTCACGATATAAAAAAAGCACCGCCCTTATTACTCTTATATAAAATTTTTGTCTCATGGAATTGAGCAACACAACCCTGGCAACTTTTTAAATGCTCAACCAAGTTTCCATACCCCCTGCTAACCGAATAACGATGTTCCTTTAACCTAACATTAATGCACCGGGATGTTTGCCCAATATATTCACGCCCGCAACTAAACGGTATGCGATAAACAACCCCAACTATACAGTCCACAAACTGGTTTTCATGACTTATAGAGCACGGAGGTAACTGCTCCTGGTTTACCTTCCTAATCAGTGATCTTAAGCCGGGTTTTTTACGAAAGACTACTTCAACACTGTACTTGCTAGCTACTTTTTTTTATCCTGTGGGAGGCTTTATGGGTATATGGAATTACCCCAAAGTTCCTTCTTTCAGGGCTTTCGGTTTTTTTGCCACTACTTATTTCTCTGATGATTCTGTTTAAGATATCCCTAATGATGTTCTCAGGATATCCTGCTTCTTCTAACCTCTGAATTTGCTCTATACAACCAGCTTTCAGCATGTGGATGCAGCACCTGCTCAGAGCGTTATAAATTACGCATCTAGCTACACCATTTTTTACGGTCTTTGAAATACAGGACCCATACGGGGTTAAAGGCTTTTTACATCTTTGTTTGTACTGCCAACAAACACCTGTAGCATGCGCAAAGATAGCAAGGTCAAGAAATTGCAACCTCCCCTGTTCCTGTGTCTCCAGGGTAAACTTCAAACCTTCCGCACTTTTTTCAAAAATTTCTTTGACCTGAGCCTTCCTGACTTCATTTGGGGCACATAACAGAAAATCATCCACATATCTCATGATAGTTAACATGCCTAATTCGCTGCAGCTACCCATAACCTTCCTATCAATTTTTGCCATAACCAAGTCGCTAATTATGGGCGCAATACTTGAGCCTATAAAAACCCCTGTCCTCTGTCTGTAAACCTTTCCGTCTACCTCCACCAAGGTTGATTCTAAGTACAGACTAAGTAACTGTAAGAACTGTTATACAGAGCAACCAGAGGAATTTTGGAATTTTACACCTCCGAACAATTCAATAGCCTCTTCAACGACTTCAAACATTATCTTTTTAGGCAGACTATAATACAAATCAACAACATCTAAAGAAAAGAATTTAA
This sequence comes from Ornithodoros turicata, assembly GCF_037126465.1. Lineage (NCBI taxonomy): Eukaryota > Metazoa > Arthropoda > Arachnida > Ixodida > Argasidae > Ornithodoros > Ornithodoros turicata. Next base: position 109,639,173 of record NC_088201.1, read on the forward strand.
CTTCTTGGTTCTCTATAGTTTTTTAAAAAAATCCACAACTTCACAGGCATTTTTTACCCGGAAAGGATCATAAACAGTCAAAAGTTTAAGGTTATCCTGTAAAAACCTGCTAACTACACCCTGCCAGGTATCCTTTTCACAAATTATAGTACGAAAGGGAAAGCCCTTTTTGTGTAATTTTACGGTATGAAAGGCCTCAAGATACTGACTTTGTGCCTTTTTTTATCAAACCAGCCAGTTTGTCTAAATTATTATATATGAACCATTGTCTGGCTTTTGTTTTTAGGTTCCTACTAGGTCTGCCCTTAACACTCACGAAATCCTTGGCAATGGCTTCCATCTGCTTATTTTTGTACTCCTCAACCCCCAAAATAACAAAGGAACTATCTTTGTCGACCTCCAAAAGGACGCAGTTGTTGTTCCTAGGTGCCCAAGGTGTTTGTGAAAAAAAGAAAGAAAAAGAAACGTGACGAAGTTGTACGAGCACAATGTAGTGCCTGTTCCCCACACTGACCTTGTGATGTGGACGAGCCTGGTCAGTACTTTTGATGCATTGCTTGCATTCTCGCTCCTGATCACTTTTTTTTTTCTCATTTCCTCCTGGATCAAGGAACTCCAAGAGAGCAAAAGATGGCTATAACTCGGAAGGCCCGTGTAGAACTGAACGTCATCATCATTTCCTTCGAATTTTTCGATCCCAAATGGGGTTAACTGCTCAAAGTCCTGTACATTTCCCTGTGCAGTAGCAGGCTCAGCACAAAGCAGGTTAATTTCATTGGCTTGATTCTTCAATTGGAGCCTGAGGCGTTCACGCTCCACGTTTGTAGCAGTTTCTGATACCTTCCTCTGGCCAGCTGTTACTTGAACTGAGCTATATTTTTCTCACAGTTGCAAGGGTTCTGTGGTTCCGTTGCAACTGTTACTTCGGTTCAAGGCTCCTGGTTGCTGTTAACGCACGAGGGATTCTTCTTAATTTTGTGCTCACTTCTCACCTCACATTCCACGGAAGGCTCTTCAAATGCTATTCATCGTGCTGTGTTGCTGGTTCCCTGACGGGTATGAGCTCGTTGCCTATATCACACCGCTTCTTTTTTGTGCTCGAGGTGCTCGTGGTACCCTTTGGAGTGGTGGCTTTCTTGCAGATTTGGGCTTTGCAAATGGGAAAAACAGAGGATACAGCAAACGGATGCAAACGCCTGTGGCCGTTTCCCACATTTCACAGAAATTCAGTCTCGAGGAAATGGTGACAGCAAACCTTGGTCGAATTCGAGACTGAAAAAAATGGACCTTCCTCGCGTTTGATTGCAAGAATCCTGTTCTTGCGCAGTTCCGGGTCCTTCTGAAAGCGATGGTAGGGCACCTGCACGTAAAAAAGGCATTATAGCGACGCTTTTTTTGATCAAGCATGGTGTCGTGTCCGCTATGTTCCATCCAGCCGCAGTCAACCACGCTGGCGTACGCTCTCGTGCCGAGTACCAAAAAGCGCACGTTTACTTCCTCGTCTTCTTGTGTGTGCCTCGTCACGTGACCCCGCGTGCATCGTCAACAAACCATATTCCATTTGTATTGACACCACACATGGGATATGCTCGCACATATGGGATATATCGCGACGGCCTTTCGCTTTAATTATTGAGAAATACCAGCTCGAAAGCTCCGTACACGCGCAGCACCCTGTCACATTATCTACGTTGCTAACGTGGAGCGACTGCAGTGCGGACGAAACGGGTTTATAGATGGTAAAAAGTTTAACATGTCGCGGTTTCGCTTTACCCGCCCAAACCCCGTGAATACTTTACACAGATGTAAGTCAAGTAAGCAGGACAACTCTTACCTTTCGTCTAGAATTGTCGAAACGTCCTTGCTGCGCGCACAGTGGCACACAACAGTTTACAGGCATGGTGAAGAGCCACGCAATATCCAGCGATACACGCAGGGGCAATCGGGATTCATCAACAATGGCGGTTACGCCCAAGTTTCCCTTTCGCCCCCACAGATGGCGCTGGCCTGGAAGTCGATTTGCAAAGCGCATATTCGCGTTTTTCGCCAAATCAACACCGCACAGCGGTGGCATTCGGGTCTAGCCGATCCAGGTACACACGGCCGAGTCCGCGTTCAATTCCGGATAAGTTGCTGCTTTTCGCATGGGTGGCTAAGCTGCACCTGTACTTTGCGGTTGAAATCATGGATGAAGGAAAGAGTGCGGACAACGACGAGCCAACTAACCGAAGCGACTTTTGTCCTGGCCCACAATGCGACTCTGCGCGCCGAGGGGACAACCAGTTTGCCTTTCCGCGTTTTCTTCTTTCCACACATGGAATACCGCCTACTTTGACGCATCCCCGGAAGAGATGGATTTGAGAGACTCAAAATCAGCAAACCTGTCACATCAGCAGTGCTTGTGTGTGTGTGTGTGTGTGTGGCGCAGCTTTGGAGCGGTACTGCCTACATATCTGATGAACGTTCTTTCTTTTTGTTTTTTCTGGAGCACACTTCTGTGCAAAAAGGGAAGCAAAACCCTGTCTAGGCAAAACAGAACAGTTTTGTTTTAAAACTTGAGTAGCCATTATGTTTAAGAAAGCGTAAGGGATAGCGCGAAAACGTATACCAAATCAGTTTTGTAACTGTGCATTTGAATGAGCACGTCAAATCTCTTGGGAAAGAATGCAAAAAGAATGCTATGTTTCGTCTAGGTTTCTCAAAATACATGCGCACCAGTGGTACACGGGTGTCGCAACATTACCCCGTGAATTCTAAACGTCGGACATGCGCTACACACTTAGAAGATCTTATCTGTATGAGAGCATCAGCACAGATGTCCTGTGCTTGCATGGCTCTGATATTCCTGCAGCGCAGGACACCCGCAGCTTGTTATTTCGGCCTCGCAACCGATAAACGTCAAATTCAACTTCACGAAGTGTGGTTGATCAAACACGCCGGAACTCCGCAGATAATACGCGACAACTATAGCCTTCTCTTTGGACATCTCGGTTACGCCTGCCAGAGAGCATGCCTGCCATGCCTGCCAGGAGAAGAGTTTAATACTCGTTCTCCTTCAACGCATCGAGAATCAACATTGAAGTTCACAAATCCCAAACTCGAAGCTAGGCGAGAAACTGGATATGTTAGCCACGTTGGAGTTTAGATGCGCCACCTACAGGTCATGCAAAACGCGAATATTGTAGGCATTTGAGGTGATTGGTGCTCTCTTCTTACCATGAGGATCGTGCGCACTGCTGTACATGTTGAATGTTATGTCAACATTGTACTGTCAACAAAGAAGATGATGACTCATTGTCTGTGACACTCGCGTGACAGACACCGCGTTCATTCTAGTTCCTTCTAGCGGAATAAACACATCGTCATCCCTCTCTGTCCTGTCTCATCTTCAACAAATGGTGCCGTGACCAGGATCGTCGAAGTGATCGGATTGGAACGGAAGATTATAGTACAGAGAGCGACGGGCGACCGTACCTGTACATCGAGATGGAGAAGCCACAACTTCTGAAGAAACGTAAAGTCATGCGTGCACAGGTAACTACCTTACTGAACGATATCGAAAGGCGCATGACAAGCGAGGAACGCGATGCGACTGATTTCAAGGAACGGGTGGAACGTCTTAACAGCCTCAATGCGATACTTATGGACGTTGACAGTCAAATCGAACCTCTTCTTACTGAAGATGAATTTGAAGATGAATTTACGAGGCAAATCGAATATCAAAATCGTATTGGTACTACCACATTCAAGGCAAAAGCGTTCCTGTTGGCAAAGGGAAGTGTTTCGTTGCCAGTCATAAGAACGAATAGCGACAATGCACCACCTGTGGTAGCTGTCACGAATACCGCTAACGACGATGTCACGCTTCCGCCACAGGCTCCAGAGAGAGCGCGGCACAATGCAGTTCGGCTTCCTAAATTAGACTTGATGAAATTTGACGGAAGAAGGCAGCAATGGCAATTGTTTTGGAGTCAGTTCGAGTCTGCCATACACGACAACGCAAATTTGTCGTCGAGCGATAAGATGAGCTACCTGATGGCAGCCCTGCAAGGGGAAGCAGCGAATGCAGTAAGAGGTCTTCAGTTGACTTCTGGCACATACGACAATGCAATTGCTATTTTGCGTGATCGTTTTGGAAACGAAAATCTTCTTATTCAAGAACATCTGAAAAGTCTCGCCGACATACAACCTGTACGATCAAGCCGACATGTATATCTGCTACGAAAATTATACGACTCTGTACAAGCCCACATCAGAGGACTAGAGTGCTTACATGTCACTATGGATTCATATTGTTCCATGTTGTATCCTATTTTACTCAGAGCTCTTCCTCCGGACATGGCATTGCAGTTTAATCGCACGACTGGAGACAAGTCGCAACTCGCCACTCCGGAGTCGCGTACGCCAACTGGCACGGCTTTCCATCGAGACGCTTTACAGCTACTGTTAAAGTTCATTGGCAACGAAGTTAAATATAGGGAGGAAATGGATGTACGCTTTCTTGAGACTGGTTTCAGGAAAAAAGAGGTAAAAACGACGAGTCATCCGTTCACAAGACAACCTAATGGTCCACCAGTCACAACGCTACAAAGTACAACACAATCGGGGAAACGAGATAACTGCATATTTTGCGGTGATACAAGACATGCCACTTCAGAGTGTAAAAGTTCGAAGTCTCTCGAGGAAAAGAAGAAGCTACTCGCGGTTCAGCGCCAATGCTTCCGATGCACAAAACCAAATCACTCGGCAAAACAATGTAGGAGCCATCCAAGATGCAGTACGTGTTCCGGCCGACACGCATCAACTATGTGGGATCCCACATACAAACCGCAAATCAAAGACAAACTCTCCGAAACTTCAAGTCCCGTTACTCTCAAAGAACAGTACACTCTAAACCGTTTTACACCTTAAAGGGTGTAAATCAAAATGTTCATGGCGCACACCTTTTAAGGTGTATTCCAACACCCTCATGGCAACTGGGGTGTAAAGGGAGTTATCATATCTGATGATTGTATCTCGGGTTGCTACCTGCTGATATCTTGTTTGGGCGCGCATGTTGTTCCTGAAAATAATTGTCAAAGGCGCTGTTGCGTCATGTGCAGTGCTTCCCCTCAGAGTCAATAAAAGAAGGCCCCGACCGGAAGACACTTTTTTCATGTTCTCGGCGCTACCAGTTCAGGTTGCACAACTTGTCATATCTTGTTCTTAATGCACAAACGACTATGACAGGTGTAACGCAGAATAAAACTTCTGGGCTCATGGCAATATGCGGGTTACTGTGTATTCACAATTACCAGCACGTTGCATATAATCACATTGAGGTCCAAATATGTATGTACATCAAGGTGATTTAATATGTGTGTGAACATGCACAGCCGACATACAGAAAATCATGTATGGCGTGGTAGCTGTAAATAGCTTTTCGTGAAATTGTAGACCTCAGCAGGTACCTCCCCGATATGCATGTTCATGACTTAGAACTTTGCATTTATTCGTTTGTTCAAGGCTTTGCAGTGTTGTACCCACAAATATCTAACCCCTGTAAAATGCATTACATTGTTCATTATCCGCGACTCATCAGGATGTTCGGTCCAATCCTAGCTGTATGGTGTATGCGTTTCGAAGGGAAGATTCCAGGAAGATAGAAAAACTCTACATTTTAAGAACATAACCCTTTCATTAGCAAGAACACAGTTTTATCAAATGTACGTGTGGTCCCAGTCCTTCATCAGAAATGCCACATCTACTCATGGTTCCAAGGAGATACTACTTCAACATGCCCCAGAAGCAATTCAGTGTTGCACTCATGACCGTGATATTCACGCAGAATCTATAGTCTATGTGAAAAGTGCAGTTGACAATGATAACACTCTTGATTATTAACTCTGACACAATTTCTCCCATACAAACATTAACTACAGTTGAGTATGATGAGCACTATCATGTATTTGTTTTGTCTTGCAATGAGGAGCAACGTGTTTTAAGAAATTTAGGCACTATATCAATAGATCCTCCAAATCTGCATACATTACTAGATGCTAGACGTGTTGTAAATCCACGTCATGCACTTTTGTAATGTAACTTCCCGTACCTTGTTGTTGTATACATCTACTTTTGTTCACGTGAACGAAAATAAACACACTCCCTTCCTACACCCAGGCGATACACTGATCACCATATATTTCACCTGAGGGGGTATTACACCATCGTTACACCCTCAGGAACTTCCAAAACAAAGTTGTAGGGCGTGAAAGGGGTGTGATCTTTGTTAATACACCTATTTTACACCTTTAAAGGTGTGAAACGATTTAGAGTGTAGCCAACCCAGATCATCCGTGCACCATACTACTTCAGACTGCGACTGCTTGGTCTGGGGGCGCCAGGACCGAGCGCTACACCCGCATCATTTTCGACGGTGGTAGTCAGCGCACCTTTATTACAAAAGCCCTGTCTGACGCAGTTGGCTGCAAACGCATTCGCACGGAGGACGTCTCCATCGGAGCTTTCGGAAATGTTCCACGACGACCGCAGGTGCTTGATCTTGTTGAACTACATATCAGACAACAACCTACATGCAGCTGCCAAACCGTTCGGGCTCTGGTGGTGGAGAAAATATGCACCCAAATTCTGGAAATTCCCACACAGGACATAAAGGATCACATGCGCGAGTGCGGTCTACTTCTCGCTGACTCATCCGACTCTCCTGGCAGTCCACCACTAGAAATTCTGGTTGGAGCAGATTATTATTGGGATTTCGTGACTGGAAGGTCCCAAGAATTACGCCAAGGAGTACAGGCCATTGAAACAACACTCGGATGGACGCTACAAGGATCTTGTTACGCCATGAATATTGTGAGAACGGCTAATTGCAACAGCGTTACGGTCTTACAAGTGAGTCAACTTCCGAAGAGGGAGTTAAATGAAATGATGGAACGCATATGGGATCTGGACAGTATCGGCATTCGCGCGAACGAGGCAGAAAACCGAGAATGTAACCCGGTAGTGGAAGAGTTCGAAAAATCCATTGTATTTGAACGTGGGAGGTACGTGGTCGCGCTGCCATGGAAGACAGAAGTGTCAATTGGTGACAACAAACGAATCGCCGAGAAGCGTCTCTCGCAAGTCACTAAACGACTTATGAAATCACCAGACTTAATGAAGAAATATGACGATGCGATACGAGACTACCTCCTTTCGGGTGTCGCAGAGAAGGTTAACGAGGGCGTGAATGAAGGTATGGTGCATGGACATGTCTATTACATGCCGCACCACGCCGTGATACGAGAAGACCGAATGACGACCAAGATAAGAATAGTGTTTGACGCTTCTTCTCATGAAGATCATACGCATTCGCTGAATGAGAACTTGCACCCTGGCCCAGATTTAAACCCGTCCATCGTGGCTGTTCTTCTTAATTTCCAGCTACATCCTGTGGCTCTAATAGCCGATGTTCAGAAGGCGTTTCTACAGATAGTCGTACGGGAAGAGGATAGAGACGCACTGAGATATTTATGATACGAAACAACCCCACAGCAAGGGCAACCGCTACCGATACTTGAGACGTGGAGAATGTCTAGGGTAACATTTGGGACCACGCCTAGCACCTTTCTGCTGGCAGCGACGTTACGCCATCATCTGCGATCGAACGCTAACCCATATTCGGAGGCTGTGGGCCTCCTAGAGAACTCTATTTACGTGGATGATGTGGTATTGGGGGCCAGGAATGTTGAAGAGGCAGCGGAGAGATACGCTGAAACACAAGAGATTTTTCGTGACGCCTCCATGAAACTACAGAAATGGGGTTCAAACAGCAAGGTAATGAGCGACAGATTTCGAAAGGAAAAGGACGCAATCTTGCTGCCTACAACTACGAAAGTTCTTGGAGTACCATGGGACCAGGCCAACGATACCCTATCGTTACCCATACATGGCACAGGAGAAGGTGACATGCAAACTCCGAATGTTACAAAGCGACAGGCCTTGCGTAAAATTGCGCAGATATATGATCCACTGGGGTTCATTCTACCGTATAGTGTCACCGGAAAACTGATACTGCAATCCATCTGGAAAAGAGAGCTGGGTTGGGACACGCCACTACCAAGTGACCTCAATGAAAGGTGGCGCGACTGGTACAGCCAACTCACCCTCCTCACAGATGTACAAATTCCACGGTATTATGGCATGACAGACTCGGAGCAGGCCGTGGCAGAGTTGCATTTCTTCTCGGATGCAGGTCCTGCTGCCTACGGGGCCGTGGCCTATTTACGCCTCAAGGATGACTCGACAGGATACCGGACAGAACTGCTAATGGCAAGATCTAGGATTGCTCCCATCAAAGAGATGACGCTCGCTCGACTAGAGCTCCTAGGAGAACTGATGGCGGCACGCCTTTCAACATACTTGAGGGACAACTTTAAACTGAAGACTCTGAATTACTTCTGGACTGATTCGATGATCACGCTACATTGGATAAAGGGCGATCCAGTACGTTGGACGAAATTTGTCTGCAATAGGGTAATTGAAATTCAGCAAAGCGTTGGGAAGGAACATTGGCATTATGTGGCGAGCAATACGAACCCAGCCGACCTCTTAACCAGAGGCATAGCGCTGAGACAATTACTGAACTCTGACCTGTGGTGGAAAGGACCGTCATGGGACCGTCAAGTTTCACGTCATACGTGGCCCTCACCGGACAGTTCATCTATAGCCGAGAGCTTAGAAGTGCACCATGTAGTGTTGCAATCGAATCAAGAGACAGCAAATCCCATAGTGGATGTGGGAAGATTCAGCAACTTAAATTTCCTTCACCGGATGACAGCATGGGTGCTACGCTTCATAGCTAACTCAAGGAGAACGAATGTGCAGGTAGGGCCGCTGTCGGCGGAAGAAGTCGAGAAAGCACAAAATTATTGGATCAGGATAGTGCAGAGTTCGGCATTCACAGACGAGATCAGCTGTTTAAAAAGGGGGAGGCCCATTCCCGAGTCATCCAAGCACCGAGATCTCAGGCCATTCGTGGACGACAGCGACATTTTGAGAGTCGGCGGATGTCTGCGCTCAAGTCAGCAGTCATTTGCAAGGCGTCACCCCATTCTCATCCCAGCACACTCCTACTACGGCGACCTCTTGATGTTGGCATCGCATCGTCAGGTACTGCATTCTGGGGTACGAGATACACTCGTCCAGGTCAGGGAAAGATTTTGGATGATGAAGGCACGGCAACAAATCAAGCGTGTCATACGGAATTGTACAACATGTAAGAAGAACGATTCTAGGCACTTAACACAAGTGGATGCTCAACTACGGGCTGAACGCATAACAATGTGTCACCCTTTTGAAGTCGTCGGCGTCGACTTCGCCGGGCCTCTAACGCTGAAACGCAGAACTAAATCGTATCAAAAGGGATACATTGTCCTGTTCACGTGTGCGGTCACCAGAGCCGTACATATCGAACTCTGTGAGGACATGTCAGCGAACAAGTTTCTACAGGTGTTTCGCAGATTCACAGCTCGTAGAGGAAATTGCCATACAGTTTATAGCGATAACGCAAAGGCTTTCAAGAGAGCAGCTAAAGAGCTTGGCGCGCTATGGAGTGTAATGAGAGCTCCCATCATTCAAGACTATACGGCCATCAGAGCAATCAGGTGGCGTTTTATAGCAGAGCGGGCTCCGTGGTGGGGTGGATTCTATGAGCGGTTGATACGCTGGGTAAAATCCGCAATTCGAAAGACTCTATCCAGGACAATTGTAGATTTCGCCGAGATGGAAACACTACTCACCGAAGTGGAGGCAATGATTAATTCCAGACCGATCACGTACGTCTATAACGAACACACAGAGCCCACGCCATTGACACCGGCAGACATGATTACTGGAAAACGACTACTAGCGCAGGCTGCAACGACATCAACCACTCCCGAAGATGCATTGCAGGATGCCCTCCAGTCAACGGAGTTAATGAGGAACACATGGAGGATGCGCCAACAACGCCTTGCATTGGTATGGGAAAGATGGCAGAGAGAATATCTCAGCGAGCTTGGTTCTGCACATCACTCAAAGGGCTTAAAAGGGACTGATGTGAGTGTCGGTGACGTTGTTCTCATCGAAGAACCGAACCGAACCGAACCAGGCTACAATGGAGAATGGGGGTCGTGGAGAAGGTTTTCCCGAGCTCTGATGGAAGGATCAGGGTATGTCTGTTGAGGACATCCTCTCGGACCACACTCAGAAGACCAGTGCAACATCTCTATAAGATTGAGTCTTCACAGCTACAACGGCCAAACGACTCTGCTTCTTCGCGGGCGGCAAGCTGTTGAATGTTATGTCAACATTCTACTGTCAACAAAGAAGATGATGACTCATTGTCTGTGACACTCGCGTGACAGACATCGCGTTCATTCTAGTTCCTTCTAACGGAATAAACACATCGTCATCCCTCTCTGTCCTGTCTCATCTTCAACAGTACAAGAAATAAAGAAACCAGTTTGAAACGTATCGAAAACTGTGCAGAGTGCCTTTAATAACCTTTCTGCAAACGTATCACACGCATATTGCAGACCGTCACTGAATGCGTTGCGACTTTTAGCGGCAATGTCAAACGTTTCGTCAGCATCAGCAGAAGTCACTGACAGCTGGCGCTGAAAATCGAAACACCTTCCGTGTTCGTCTGCGAATTGTTGAGAGGGAAAACGCTCCTCTGCGCACGGTGCGCTGTGACAGCGTTTTCCCTCCCCCGTGCACAGAGGAAAGGAAAACAGCATCGCTTCTACTTGAGCGTCGAAAAAACGACCACCAAATCGCCTTATTTCTAGGTCCTTTCCCCGCGTGGCAACTCCAGCAAGACGGACGCCAAATAACGCACAAGTTTAGAACTGCTGAAAACAGGTCCCGACGTAGTAGACAGGCACCTTTCGATGGTATACGGAAGACATTGCGCGTGTTTTGCGTGCGGCATGTGTCCACATAACAGAAAACGTGTGTCGAAGGAATTCGGTAGCGTACCGCAGTGTCTATCTGCCAGACGGAAAGATAAATCAGTATATTTCCATCACTTCCCTCACGGTAACGATCGAAAATCACCCCGACCAGCCCCAGCGTCGAACAAGTCGCCGCAAAGCATGAATACGTCGCCTTCGCACCGGGAAAACCGTCACCAGAACGATGCTTGTCTGCTCTAAACACTTTCATGATAAAGATTACGTCTTGCCACGTAAGTTTTACTTACACACTTCATTCAGTGTGCCAATATCGTGGGTGCCCACGCGCACTCCACATCAGTGTAGCTTAGTTGATTCAACGATACTATCCCAACACTGTTGAAACACAAGAACCGATTAACTGCAGCGAAAGTTAGTGCGATGTTATTAACACAGGAACCACAAGTGATACTGCATACGCCCACTTGCATGTAATCGCTTCGAAAACAAAGTGAAAATCTAACGGAGCTGAGATATATCTGCTCTGCTCTGCAGGCGGCAGTGCTCGAAAACGAGTGTCATGATTCATAATGGAATCTGCACAAATATGCAACTTGCAATATGCGAAGCAGCCAATTAATATCTGTAGCCATGATTTGTATCACGTGTCACAAACAGACGCTAAGTTTTCGACATGCTGGCGAAAATAAGCGTAGCAGTGAAGCAGTAATGCGGCGACGTGTTTACACTTTTCTGACTGACCAGCTGTGCAAGAACAGAAACACCTAATGGCCTGTGGAGTTTCACTGCCGCGTGATTGCATCGAGAACACGGCTTCCACGGTATGCGACTGCTTGCATATGCCCGAAGTTTGCAGGCGAAACCCGACGCATTACTTCACGAACTTCATTTTGCGTGATGCCAGCAAGGATGAGGTGTCTTGCTGCCAGTTTTGCTGTGTGGTCACCCTCAACAAAAGAACGTGACTCGGCCGTGCAACCGAGGAATTTCATTATCGCACAAAGCATGAGGGTGCCGACGGACCTGTTTTCGAACGCCATTTTGAAAAGTAGCAGCGCCCTCTGTGGTTGTTGGAGTTGCCAATAACTGTCTCGATTTTCGTTCTTACAACGGCAATGTTACCAGTGACCCCGAAGGATTCGATGTTCGCATTGGGTAAATCTCCTGCCATTGGTAATTAAAAAGTTAATTAACGAAAGTCAATTCTGGAGCTGGAATGAATTCAGAATTTTCCGAATCCTAGTTCAAGGAAGGTTTTACGAATCCACGAATCTTTCGAATTAGTTATTAAGAAAGAGTTTAAAAAGCCAGGGGAAAAACGCTTCTACTGAAAAGTGTTTTTAAGCTGAATTTGATATATTTGTTTAATGAAAAACAAATCAGTTCCGTTTCAGGAGAAAACATACGCATACACTTTTTGAATGGAATTCAATTAACACGCTGTGCATAGACTACAGGAAATATATGAAATCTCGAGTCTGAATTATTTCGATAAATTTAAGCAACAATTAAAAGCAAAACCATGTCAGTTTTAAACTTGTAATGTAAGAGTTCCTGCCTGAACTCTTTCACTCCAGAGCAACGTAAACAAGAAAACACTCGCCTGAAAATCAGGCTTTGACCGGGCTCTGGAGGCACCAATTTTAAACAATTTCAAAGTGAAACACACAAACATGGCTGGTGGATTCGAAGGATTCGATTCGCCGTTTTGGGCACTGGGATTCGCGAATTTCCCGAATCTCAAATAACTGCCTAGGATTCCAGGACTCGCGAATTCGGTTGGCCCGTCCCTGTTAATTCATCAACACGAAGCTTGCCTGTTCCCTCTTAAGGTGAGCCTTTAGGCGTAGAGTACGTCGTCATAGGTTGAAAGTGGGAAAAAGTGATTTTTCTGTTTTAGAAACCCCTTCCATAGTCACTGTGTACACCCTGTATATCCATAACATCAAGGCACAATGTCTCTCACGTAACGCAGAGGTTTGAAGACAAGATGGATGCTACACATAACACGGCGTCTCACGACACAGACTGGAAGGTATTAACACTTTTACGAGATGAAAACTTTGAGCAAACCACCGAATGAAACACTGCACGAGGTCGATGTCCGACAACGAAAATTTTCGAGGGGACTCTGTTCGGTGTGGATCCGAAATGACGATGAGACCATCGGTTTCAAGGTCAGATGACGGTTGCAAAGGCTTCCCGAGGACGATACTCCGTGCTATATCGCGTGCGTGTGCAGTAAAGAGAAGCAACGGTAGCAAGCAAAAGATAAACTAAAAAACAAAATAAACCGAGATTGAGCTTTTTCTGAGAAAAACGTACGGTGCGCGTGTGCAGGAAAGGCAGGTGTCGCAAATTTTGCGTAGTATGTGGTACATGCACTCTGTGACGCTAAAATCGCCCGCGTACGTTGCGTACCTCAATACAGCAAACATGCATTATAGACGCACGTTGTCGGGCGGGTTCGAACCCGGCCGATGGCGTCGACCACTTCATGGCAGGATAGTGACATTAAATACAGTGTGCCATGTGTTAAGATTTCAGCTGATGTTAAAGAACCCCCAGGCGGGCAAAGTTAATCCACACACTGACCACTGTAGTGTCGCTTATGATCACAGTTGTACTTTGTGGGATGCCGCGGCCGCACGGCGGCGCCGTTATCTTGCCGGGAGAGGGCAAACTGGCTGTCTCTCCCGGCGAAGATTATTTAACTCGAGACCGAAAAGGCAGGAGGGCTCTTTTTTCTGAGGGAGCGCGGTTCTTGGAAGATTGCTCCCGCACGGTTCACTTGGAGACAGTCCATGTAAGTTCCTAGGAATGTTCCCCGTGTACGCTTCCCTGTTGACTGATTAAAGAGTGTGCTTTTCACTTCTGTCTGTGTCTTCCGGTGCAGCGGTTGGGCAAAAGACTGGTTGGTTCTACCCCAAGTGGGATCTAGGGGGCGGAATCCCATAAGTGGCGCCAACGTGGGGCCCGACCAGTCTCGCCGCACGCCCGGGAGGCACTGACAGCTAGTGTATTTGCAGTGCTGTTCGTAGCATTTGTCGCCCGTGCCCTGTCGCTTTTGCTGTTTATTTGTAGTTTGGGAGTGTGCATTTACTGGCCATGCCACCCAAGAGGCCCCCTCTCGAACCCGTCTACGAGGACGACCCGCCAGTAGCGGAGGACCTGCTTCGGCAGATGACAGCTCTCTGCGCTTTATTGTCGCAGCAGCTCCCCAGTAGCACGTCCGCCGCCCAGCCGTCCTCTGAACCCCCGCTACGCCTGAACCTGACGATACCGACATTTTCGGGCTACAGCGACGCCAAGTCCGTCGAAGATTTTCTCGCGGACCTGGAGGCTTACCAGACAGCCGTTGGAGCAACCGACGAAGCCGTCCTGCGCCGGATACTACCCACTGCATTGTTAAGCTCAGCTGCTGTGTGGCGCCGGTCTCAACCAGCATTTCCGTCTATGACCGAATTTCAGCGGCTGTTTCGGGAGGAATTTTTGCCCCCGGATTATGCAATGCGTATGCGTGAGGAACTCATGACTCGAACGCAGCACGCGGAGGAGAGCCTGTTGGAATATACTCGGGCAATCCAAGAACTGTACCGCAGAGCTGAACCGCTCGCGACGGAAAGCAAGAAGGTGGCCCGCGCTATTCGCCAATGTCACCCTCGTTTTAAGCCTTATTTGCGGGGGCGAAGCTTTTCTTCGCTCGATGACCTCGCTAAAGAAGCCCGTGTCATCCAAGCAGATTTGTTGGCGGAATTGCAGTACCGCCCACCGCCTAGGCCGGAACAAACGCTGGAGCCTAGCTGCGCATGGAACGGGCCGAGACAGTCGTTAGACGCGGAATTAAACCCCCGCGTGACTGTTGGAACACACGGCGGTTCGTCCACCGGGCCAGTTTACCGTTCTTTGGATCCCTTTGCATATGGGCAAAGGAACCGAGCGACGTCGGCACGAGCAGAGCCGCGCGAGCGCGAAGTCGGTGATGCACGTCATACACCACGGCAGGACAGGCGCGACTTTAGGGCAAGTAATAACGCAGGAACACAACCCCGTTGTTACGGTTGCGGCGAACGCGGTCATTGTCGTCGTAACTGCCCGCAGCAGACCACTACCACCCCCAGAAAACCCCCGCAGGGAAACCCGGGACGCCGGCGGCGGTAATTGGAAATGACTCAGTTCTGTCGTCGGCTGCTGAAAATGTCGATGAGAAGCAAGCGAATTCTAACCGTGCTATCTTGTCTGATAACGTAGTGGCCTCGGTCCCGCTCGCATGTCGAGCGCAAGATGACATATGCAACATCGGACCGTTTATCGTGGCGCGCGTTCTGAGTAAGGACGTTTCGGTTTTGGCGGACACTGGAGCGGCTGTATCCCTGATAGGTGACACCATCCACGATTGGTGCCGGGAGCGGAACATTTCCGTACGGACAACCAGGACCTGCCTAAGGCTCGCATCAGATGCAGTGGTACCAGCCGGAGGAGCAGTACGTCTCACTTTGACCGTCGACGGACAACGTGTCAGACAACGCTTCATCTACCTGCCCGGATTGGCGGGACTGATGATCCTGGGACGCGACTCCATTATCCGGATGGGACTCTTCCTGGACTTACGTCGCGGAGGCTACCAGCATGAGAGCGGTACTACCTTCTACCCCTTCATGGAGTGGACGACGCCGGAAACGGAGCAGAACCGGACTGGTGAGGAGACCCAGGATCCCGGAGCTGGACAATCTACGTCCGTTGAGCTATTTTCCGAAGCAGAACAGCTAACAGCGACGGTCGTACTCGCTGTTTTGGAGGACGCCCTGAAACGATTTCCAGGAAGCCCAGACCAGCGACGCTTGCTCGCTAAAGCATTGCGGCCATTCTCCTGTATGTTCACAGAGAGACCAGGTCTAACCCATGCATTGGAGCACCGGATACAAACCTGCGACGCAAGGCCCAGGCGATGTAATCCTCGGCCTTTGAGTGTGCATAAGCGCAAGCCCCCTGGATGCTGCGCTGGATGAAATGATCGAGACCGGTGCTGTGAGACCTTCTCGCAGCCCTTGGGCTTTTGCGGTGTTCTTACGCCGAAAAAGGATGGAACCGCAAGGTTGTGCGTGGATTACCGCCGACTGAACGAGGTGACGGTAAGAGATTCGTACCCTTTTCCCTCGATAGACTCGGTCATGTATTCGTTGGGATCCGCCCACGTGTTTACAACTTTGGACTGCAGTAGAGTATTCCTGCAGATTCCGATAGCACCGGATGATGTTGAGAAAACAGCATTTACCTGTCACAGGGGATTATTTGAATTTGTCCGACTGCCCTTTGGACTGTCTAATTCCCCCGCTAGTTTTCAGCGAGTGATGGACGAGGTGCTTGGCGATGCGAAATACAATTTCGCAATGGTGTACATGGATGACGTAGTAATTTTTTCACGTACATTCCAGGAACACCTTTCTCATTTGAAAGTGGTGTTAGGACGCATGCAAGCTGCAGGATTGACTGTCAATCCCCGGAAGATGCAGTTGGCTACCAACAGCATCGATCTCCTCGGGTTCAAGGTGGAGTCCGGCACGGTCAGGCCGAACGAGGACAAGCTAAAGGCTATCCTTGAGTACCCCCGCCCGACGGATGTGAAAAGCTTGCAGCGCTTCCTCGGTATGATTGGCTTTTATAGACAGTTTATACCGCGATGCGCAGACCTAACGCAACCGCTAACTTGGCTTTTGCGGAAGGGAGCACGATGGTCGTGGGGTCAAGCGCAGGAACAGGCGTTTACCTCTCTCGCTAAAGCGATTGCGGAAACTACCCGCTTGTATCTCCCGGACCTCAATCGCCCATTTGTACTTCAAACAGATGCGAGCGATTACGGCCTTGGTGCAGTCTTGTTACAAGAGCATCACGGTGAACTGCAGCCCGTGGCATTTGCAAGCCGTACGCTGACGCCTCCCGAACGCAATTATAGCGTGACGGAGAAGGAGTGCCTAGCAATCATGTTCGCACTACATAAGTTCGACATGTATTTGGATGGTGCGAAATTCACTAATCCAACTGACCATCAGGCACTGTCCTGGTTAAAGCGGTTGAAAAACCCAGCCGGACGGCTCGAACGTTGGAGTTTAACGTTGCAGCGATATGACTTCTCGGTAGAATACCGGAAGGGAACCTCAAATAAGGCGGCAGGCGCGCTATCTCGAGCACCGTTGCCCCTTGAGGACGTCGTTATTCCGCAGGAGCTTGTGGCCGCGGTTAACCAGACCGTCACGGAGGAGGAGCTCTCGTGGGGACAGATTGTAAGCAGGAACGACATCCTGGAAGCGCAGAGGACCGACGGCCTTTGTCAGCATGGGTCAAGGTGGCTGGAAACAGCAAACCTGGAAGGCACGAAAGACGCTGAGGAGAGGTACGACTCCTATCAGCTGAGCGAGGATGGTCGCCTGGTCCGGCACATTCCCCAGGCGGACGACGAGGAGGTTGGTGATAGCCCCTTTCGGATCGTAGTTCCAAGGAAGCTACGCAAGTCATTCCTCAAATACTTCCATGATTCTGCATTGTAGTGTCACTGTAGCGGCAGCAAGACTTATTCTAAGTTGTGTCGTAACGCGACTTGGCCAGGCATGAGACAGGATGTTTTGCAGTATACACGCAGCTGTCCGATATGTCAGAAGTCTAAGCCGCGTGGAGGGCAGCGCCCGGCTTGCTGTAACCGATTGTTAGCCAGAAACCTTGGCAGATAGTCGCATGTGACGTAATGGGTCCTTATCCCAGAAGTCCTCAGTGGTAACCAGTATCTGTTAGTTGTTACAGATCACTTCACGAAGTGCGTTGAGCTTTACCCGCTGCGGAAGTTGCTGTCCGCTCGGATCTGGGACAGACGGCTGGACGTTTTTTCCCGGTTTGGATTCCCGGACCAGCTCATCACGGATAACGCCTCGTACTTTACAAGTAAGGTATTTGTCGATAGTTGCTCTGCGTTAGCATACGTCACGTAAAGACGTCCCCTTATGACCCTCAGGCGAACATAACTGAGCGGGTTAATCGCAACATCAAGATGATGTTGGTATGTTTTACCGAAAGGCATAAAGATTGGGACGCCCGTCTCACGGAGCTTGGCTTCGCCACTCGTACTACGGTAAATAGGTCGACAGGATTTACCCCGGCTTATTTGAATTTCGGACGGGAAATTGTGTTCCCCTCGAAAACACGTTGCGAACACGGCACGCACAGCCTAGTCGTTCGTACGCGAAGTATGCTAATGATCTTCGCGATAGAATTTCGACTGCCATTCGTTTGGCACGAGAGAGTCTTGAGGTCGCAAGACTGGAGCAGTCTCTCCAGTACAACAAAGGTCGGCGCCAGGTCATTTACCGCGTTGGAGACCTGGTCCTAAGGCGAACACATCCCCTTAGCGATGCAGCGAAAGGCTTTGCTGCTTCTCTCGCTGATCGATGGGACGGTCCTTATCGGGTAAGCGCACAGCTAACTCCGGTCACTTACAGGCTCGAGCGTTGCAGCGACAACGAGGAAACGGGCCCCGTCCACGTGCAAGACCTCCAGGACCTTCAGCCAGCGCATCTCGGACAACGGCAGGTGGGAGGAGGACCAGGATCTAGCATCGCAAGCCCGCTCTCCCTCGAGTCCCCTTAGGGCCGGTCAACCATCCCCCCAAGAGACTACTGCACAGGGCGGGGTTCCCGGGATTACCCGCTATAACCCGCTATAACCTTCGCCCACGTAAGCGACCGAGGTGACTTTTTTCCTTTTTTTTGTCGCAGGCCTCGCCCGAGGTCCCTAACCCCCTGTCGGTACCCTCCACCTCCACTGTCCAGTCGGCCCACCCAAACTGCTCTGGTCCACTCCGTCCCCCGGCCGCTCCACCATGTTGCCACTTGGACCACGCTAGATGACCTAGGAGAAGCCAGCATCAGCTACGTCTCCCGACGACGCTGGCGGGACCAAGCTCGACATTTGCGGGGAGACCCCCCTTCTGCGATTCCAGAACCCTTCAGGGGGTTCATCCTTGAGGGACGGTTCCCCTCCGAACCACCACCACTCTACAGCCCGGAGGAAGTGCTGCGACTGTGCCCCATCTGCCAGGTGCCCCAAATTCACACCGAGACACATCGCCGTGGGTCCCTCCACCTCGGCCGCACCCAAGGAGCACCAGCCCCGTCTATCCGGTGAACCTGCACGACCTCCAGGCAGCTCTAGCTGTTATTCGTCGTCTACAGCCGGAACTTTTGGCCCCTTCCCACCAGCTTCCTCGCTCACAAGATCATCTCCTTGATCTCCCGGACCTACCGGGCATTTGATTTGGTGACTTGACTCCTTCGCTTAGTGGGGGAAGTGGCCGCACGGCGGCGCCGTTATCTCGCCGGGAGAGGGCAAACTGGCTGTCTCTCCCGGCGAAGATTATTTACCTCGAGACCGAAAAGGCGGAAGGGCTCTTTTTCTGAGGGTGCGCGGTTCTTGGAAGATTGCTCCCGCACGGTTCACTTGGAGACAGTCCATGTAAGTTCCTAGGAATGTTCCCCGTGTACGCTTCCCTGTTGACTGATTAAAGAGTGTGCTTTTCACTTCTGTCTGTGTCTTCCGGTGCAGCGGTTGGGCAAAAGACTGGTTGGGTTCTACCCCAAGTGGGATCTAGGGGGCGGAATCCCATAACTTTTGTCTCTAATGATATGTTTCTAATGATTGTGTCACAATTGTTATCATTGTTGTCGACCGATCCAATCATGTAACGGGAATAATTTAGAACTTTTTTCTCGGCCAAAAAGGCACGCATTGTGTTCTAATAGCATGTCTATAATACGCGTAACACTTGTTATTCCGATGTCCTTGGCTTGTTCTATGTGATTTTTGTCTATCATTTTTAGTATTCTTTAGCCCTGAAGTTTCAACGCTTTCAACATAAAGTCCGAAGGTTTTCCACGCGTAGGAAACTTAACCTTACCATATTTCAGCATAGGACGGTACTGCCTTTTCGGAATCCGTCTAATGCATTTGTCGAAAAAAAAAAGAAATAAACAATGCATAATGGGTAATGTTGCACGAATGTAGAACGATAAAAGGACAACGGTTTTTCTGCGCGTCAGCGGTCGGTTAACGTCCCTCGCGGAAGACGGCGTGTCTAAGCCACTTGTACCCTGCCACCAAGTTGCTGGCGTCCTCGTCCGGATTCAAACTCCCGACCTCTGGATCAGAAGGCAAACACGCTACCGACTGAGCCACCGAGGCCAGTCCGAGAAGACGTACGCATAAGCTAAAAAAGAGAGAGAGACAGAAAGAAAAACAAATATGAGAAAAACAGAATTTTTGCAGTGAATCTTCTTTGCGCACTTTGCAAACGCTCGCTTGGGGTACCCAAGAAATCCAGATCCAGCAGGTGACAGTCACTTTGCGCCGATGTCGATACGCTGCAATCTCAGCTACTTTTTGACACCTTCCTACTCTTTGCAATCTGTGCCATAGACGAAGAAAATCTGCGTCCGTTTGTTGCAATGAATTTCGCACTAGACCTTGCCATTGGCGAAAGATTTTGAGGAACCTCGCGTTCGCATCTCCATTTGCGATACGGCTAATGGGCAACACAGCGACTCCCTACTGGTATTCATATGACAACAAACTGAACCAGGAATATATACATATACAGGGTGTCCCAGCTAAGTGTATACAGATTTTTTAAAAATATAACAATTTTTCCAAGATGAAATCAATTGCAATATAGCATATGCTTATGGGCACTCCCTAGGAGGGCATCAGCGAAGTCCAACGGCAATGTCTTAATTAACTTTCAATAATAAACTTGTTAATTATAACAGCTACAAAGTTGTCACAATGAGAACATCCATTCCTTTCGGTCACCTGATATCGTAGCCGTTTCCAGAACAAAAATCCGTTCGATAGATCGCTCGCAAAAAATTCGTGAAGGAACGCCATTTTTTTCTTTATTTTGTTCATTGCGCTTCTTAGAAGACGCGTCTTTCCTTCATCCCAAATGTGAGAGGGAGAACAAGCACACTATCGCCTCTCGCGTCCTGGAAAAAGATTAAAAGGAAACAGAACATGCAACCCAAGATAAGGCCAGTTGCGATAGAGTCACCCGATACATTTGTTTTTGTTTTGTTTCCGCAAGTTAAAGCTCATCTTCGACGCATGAGGCGGGACTGTGCTCCTTCCCCCTCTCACGTTGGGGATGAAGGAAATACGCGTCTGCGAAGATGCGCAATGAACAAAATAAAGAAAAAATGGCGTTCCTTCACTATTTTTTTGCGGGCGATCTATGGAACGGATTTTTGTTCTGAAAACGGCTACGATATCAGGTGACCGAAACGAACAGATGTTCTCATTGGGACAACTTTGTAGCTTTTATAATTAACAAGTTAATTAATGAAAGTTAATTAAGACATTGCCTTTTGACTTTGCTAATGCTCTCCTAGGGAGTGCCCTTCAGCATATGCTATATTGCAACTGATTTCATCTTGTTCTTCTTCATCTTCACAGTACAAAGTGCTGCTGTCCATACCAGGTTGTGAATGAACTGGAAATTCTGTGGGAACTGTGTAGCGGCTTTGCTGATTTTTGCCAGGCCCTCAGTATTCATGTATTTTTGCATGAGTAAATAAAGACAATAATAATAATAATTCAGTTTCATTGAAAAAAACCCGTAGAAAAACATGTTGCAAAAGTACACGTAATGCCATGCATAAAATTGTAAATGTTTTCCTGCAACACTCACGCAGCGTTTCTAACTTCAGTCGCGCTGGCCCTTATTCCGCACGATTCATAGTATCTTGCGAGCATCCTCCATTTTTATGACGAACTGCCAGCTAAAAGACAAGACACATAACAAAGTCAGTTACAAGCCTGAACAGGGGCTCTTAGAGTTCCCCCACTAGCTAGCCTGCACTTACGCTATTTTAAATAACAGTAATGACAGGGAGTAGATCTACACATTCAGATAAACATGCATAAATATCAAATCATAAACTACTCACCATCGTAATTACAGTCATATCCGTCGCTCGTAGTTTTTTGCGATTTAGCTGGTGCAGAATTTGTAGAGACAAAGAAACTATGCAAAATGCAGCACTTCACTATAGAGATTCAAAAACATTCACGTTTTTTGTCCGTCTTGAAGAGTTGAAAGACGGGAACTGCTACCACCCGCCTACCGCTCGCAACATTTCAAGACACGTACTGATGCAGATGGCAAAATCTGTATCAAAATCCGTGTTACTGCGCACGTAGCAATCCGTGCCTCTCTATTGGTCGGACGCCACAAGCGTGTCCGGATTGGTTGCCGGAATTTGAAAACGGCACTTCGCGCTTCCTCGCCTGCGTGCTGCGTACTCCCTCGGCGGTTTCATTTGAAATTTGAACGGCGGACGCTGGGTTGGCGGTGTCTTTCGTTGGGAGGCAAGTGCGTTCGCCGTCTTATCCGTGTATTATGGTGTCTTCGATCGTGTTGTACTGTTCCTCGATACAAGCATCGGTCTACGAACAGCCAATCGGGTTTCAAAGTCAAGTGTTGTCGTGAATTCTGGCTCGATGAACATGTTCGAGCGCCGTCAGATCTGCATAGCGGTGACAAGAAAATAGGATTCATGAAGCAGCAGCATTTTATGTTTGACGTGTAGCAGGCAAGGAGATGATGATCAAGAGATTGTGCGCAAGTATGTGACAGTTGTTCGTTGCTGGGAATAAGCTGTGTCGATATGCGTGTTTAGCAAGTTTGAACTTTGTTCCAGTGTGCTAGGAAGCGCTACGCAATGGACTCTACGCTCAGTGCATGTAAATGCGTCAACCTGCCGACTGTGTCAGTATAATGACTCAAATAAATTTCTGTTCATTACGACACTTTTCACAGTTGTTTGGGGATGACGGAATAACTTTACGGCGTGCATGAAAGCTAGTAGACTTAGAGGTCAGGGGGAGCCGGTACAAGCCAGTATGGAAAGCAGAAGTCAGCAACAGCCAGAACCGGTCGGGCTGCGAGCCGGACGGAAAGGCTTCTGATTGGAGGATTGAGGAAGCAATCGGTGCATTCTCATCGGTCATGTTCCCAGTGTTGTGTGAATTTATCTATACTATGGGCTCTATGGGGAGTTGGTGAGAGCTGGCTCAGTCTGCTCCACTTGTCGACAACGAAGCCGTTAAAGTTTCGGTTTCAAGCTAAAGTGAAAATTACGCAAAAGTTGGATTTCGGTACTCTGCGAGAATGTTTCTGGTATATTTACCGACAAAGAGTAACTCGGGCGAATTGCGGTAGGGCCATAAACAATTGATATATTATGGAATGTAAATGGAGATTATCATTTCTCTTGCATAAACGCCCGGTGGACCCGGTGCACGTCTGCTGTATGCACCTGAAAGGAATGCAGAGCGTTTTCAATTCACCCCGATGAAGGTTTGCAAATATTTCTAGGGCAGGTGTCAAAATTACAGTGGACCAGGGATAAGTCCACTTGCCAGCGAAGTGGAATACAACATCCACTTCGCACTCTAGAACTAGATGGTAGGCACATCCAGTTAAACTGGAGCACGGGTTAAACTAGTTGGAAACCACTTGGCAGTCAAATGGAAGCAGATGGAAGCACATCCAGTTCAACTGGAGCCTGAATGATACCAGTTGGAAACCATTTGGCAGTCAAGGGGAACCAGATGGCAGGCACATCCAGTTCAACTGGAGACTGGGTAAAGCCAGTTGGAAACCACTTGGCAATCAAGTGGAACCACTTCACTCTGAACCGGAAACAGTTTGTTCCACTTTAAACCACTTTGGCATGCAAATGGATCCACTTCAGATTCCAGTTCAGATTTTCACCTGGGGTGACAGCAGTTAGGATGAGAATTGCCGTCAAATGGCGACCCGTTTCAATTTCATTTAGCCTTTCACTATTTCCCCTGCCAACATATAAATATAGCGACGACCCTGATAGCAGACGACACGGTGGATTTCCGAACCGGAACTTCGCGCCTCCAGGTTAAGTTCCGCATTGTTCCGGTTTGACCCCGTATTTTCGGTTTTGGTTCCACATTCTCAAATTAGGTTTTACTAATCACTGTGCCAGGTCATAAATACTCGCAGTTACGGCTGACAGCATAACATACACCAGTGAGCAACACACTTGACAGCCGCAGAACGTCAAATACGGCGCGGCGCGATGGCTTTTTACAACCCTTGCCGTGGAACCTGTTTACTGCCTCAGTACTGCCCAAGGGTTGACGGTCGATGCGAAAGCCTCGCAGCTTAGCATCACGTGCATTCCTGACTATTTATTAGTATTATTATTTCTGAAGGTCTTCCTTAAGTGATCGGAGGGTACATGGTCAATGCTTGAATCGGCTGTTCACAAATCGGCCAGTTAAAAGCAAACAAAATGCATTACAGACGTACAGCCTGTAACATGTTTAATGACACGTGTTTGGCACACTGCAAGAACAGTTTCCTTAATTTGTGGAGCTTCACTTGGATTCCGGTGTAGCCCAGAGACATATGTACATGGAACAAAATGTTTGCGATCAGAAGAGAGGGAAAAATAGCTACGGCTCCCACTCATGTAGGAATGTTGCAAAAACAAATTGTGGAGGAGGCTTGGGGACAGAAGGACACGTCGCGGGAACTGTTGTGGTTAAAGTAACGCATACCAAACGTACCGTACGGAGCGACTGAGGTATAAATGTGCACAGATTATTTTTGATTTATGTAGCTTATTTTAAATTCGTGTTGCACATGTTTTCCGCGAAACTTATCTCTGATAAACCTCCTTTAACATCTTCAACAGCTGGGGCCATATTTTCCTACAGCCGCTACACATACCCCTTTCGGATAACGTAGAAAACTCCATAACTGCATGTGTGGTTGTCACGGCCTGCAAGACAGTGGCATGGCTGCCAGAAAATAGCTATTGTCGACCTGTGCGAGGTGCTTGCCCGGGGATTCATATACCAACGAGGAATAATTGCTCCCGAAATGCGCAGTTCGGTGCTTTTGGTTTTTACTTTTGGCCGGATTTGTCTAATGTTCATCAGTACACAAAGAGAGCGATAAAAGGAAGACAAAGGCTACCTTTGTGGTACAGCTTGCGCAAAAAGTCCGCGCAACACGGGAACTCTGCATTTACATTCTCCCAGCTGTGCTACGGCACTTGGGGAACGCTTGTTGAACAGAACCCTTGGAATAAAACAGCTCAAGTATACTTTTCAAGAAGCGTTCCTCAATGTCCCTTGGTGCGGCTGAGAGAATGCAAACGCCGAGTTGCCGTGTTCCACGGCTTTTTGACGCAATCCTCGCTTTGTCACAGAGAAGTGTTAATTTTGATGTAGCGCCCGCTTGTAACACAAGTAGCAGAAAAGCAGGCCCCGTTTTCCTTTTCTCGCTCATTTTGAGAAGCGCCCCTGAAAGCTCAAATCTGAACGCCCTGTATAATTTTTTTAGAGAAACGCAGTTTCTCGCAGTTATGGAAGATATCGGCGAATGGGAATATACGGCTCGCCTCAGGACATTCACGCAAAAACGAAGGCGTCAATTAAAAATAATAACAGTGATAGAAAGCCAACAGCGATTACTTCTTATCATCCCTGCTCGGACATTGAGCCGTTTTCACTCGTCTCAGAGTCACCACGTGTACGCTACTTCCGCTTGAGCATGCAGACAAATTAGTGCCATACCAGAGATGGTTTTGAAGTTCTCTTTGATTAAATTGCGTATACTTCCCTGGATGCCAGATTGATTCTCCACGTGCCACCCGATCAAGCTTTTTCTGGCGTAGCCTTCCTTTCGGGAGGAAGACAAAAGTGGAGCTCCCCAGGGATATAATCTCTAGGAATGGGGTCAAGCTCCCTTGGTATAACCATGCAGCGGGTTGCCCATTTGTACTCCACCATGGCCGGGGTGAAGGTCGACATACATTTTGCTGCAGCTTCGCGCCACGGGATTCTGCTTCGGCATGGCGACATTTTGCATGGCTGTTTTGCCCAGTGGCAACAGGATAAAGCTTAAACTCGTTCAGCCCACGTTTTCTTGCCTGCGAGACAATCTGTCCAGCTACATCGGCGTAAGCACGTGCAACGTCTTCGTAAGTATATTGTCTCTGGTATTCCCCTGACACAGAATTTTATGTGGGGAACAGATATTCCGCATGGTCGCCTATGCTACGGGGATAACCGTGACACTAAGTGTTCTCTCCTTGTATCAAAGATATACGATGAAGATGTGAAAGACTACATTGATGAAGACGACCCTGTGCCGGATGCTGCAGAGATCATGCTCATGGCGAAGCCGCAGCTCGAAAGCGCAACCATCAGCATTCCTCAGGTAAGGTCTCTAAGGGCGATGCAAAACGTAGATAAACATGCAGAAGTGGCATGTTTCATGCCTATAAGGTGAATGGAAATCGGGCAGCACGTGCAACGATTCGGCAAAGCATGACAGCATGTAAAAGGGGAAACAAATATTGAGTCTGCGTTTTATCCGTAGCCTAACACGAAGTGGCAGGAATATTCACTGTCTCCGGCATTTGCTTGGCAGTATATACAGTGCAGTAAACGGTGTCCTCGTACTCTCACAGTATGACGGAACAAGTGCTACCGCACAGGACCTACGCAATGGCAGAAGTGCTGCCGGTCAGGCAGTCCTTCTACTTGAAGGTGATGTGCCCACCCGCAATGAGTAAGTTGACATGCCGCGCTTTTACTAAGAGGTTTGCATTGCATTTCAGTGCAAGTGATAACCTATATGCATCTTTGCAGTGCATTATTGCCGGATCCGTCTATTATAACGGAGGAGCTTGTCCTGCAAGACGCCTACGACTACCGGTGCGTGGATCTCCCACCATTCGGCGCCATGGAGAGTGTGTTGAGGAAGGGGGAACCGATTAGCCGAAATGCGCAGGTTTGTCGTCTGCGCGCTTTTCCAGGAGTCAGTGAAAGTAACATGGTGAGCTCAGAGAGTGATTTCTCAATGACGCTTAAAACATGCAAGTGTCTTGCGACATTAAACTGGAATTCATTCAACCTTAGGTACTGTTTTCAGCTAACCTGATGGTCTCTCTTGTTTTTTTTTTCTTTTCACGATTTTACCCGAAAACGACTCAGCGCGCGATGTGTCAGGTGTAATTTCTTTCGCAATGTCCTGTTTATTATCATCGTTTCTCTTTTTGCCAAACAGTATTTAATTGCGTCTTCTTTACAACCCAGGTACCCGTCGACTAGCGTGTACCATAAGCTTGTGGATGCCCTGTTAACCAGTTACCCACACCTTAAAGATCCAATTGGAACTGGAATGGTAGTGCAATCTCCTCCTCAGTAAACGCGCTTTGCTTATCGGATGACTTCAAATGTCCTTTGCAGGAATCATGGAAAGAAGCATTAAAGAGGAAGTTTAACAATGAACGCCGAAAGATACAAGCCCCTCCGGCCACTGTGCTAGGAATTTGAGAGAAGCATACAGGAAAGAGGTCTGCTGGCGCCCCCACTGACTCAAGCCAGGCAAAGATCATACGGCTGCAGGTGCGTTTTCCTGGGATGTCTTGTGCTTCTTGATGTCAATCTATTTTACAGTGCACAGTGGGGCAATTATATATAACGATCGATAAACTCCACGCTCGTGTTTTTTCCCTAACAGGATGTTGACCATCTGATCCCCGAGGGCGAAACGGACACTAGCCTGGCGGAACATAATCTCTGGCTGCGCGAGGTTGGATCCCCATCCGACACGGCAGTCTACCGTGACAGGCTTACGGTCACTGCAAAGGCGCGCAATGAGCACATGAAAGAAATCGACGTGGTGGAGGCACTGCGGGTGTATCCTTTCTTGAAAAATGAGACCGCAGTGAGTGTGTCCTCTTCTTCTGTCCTGGCATTGCGGTGGGCATATGTAATGGCTGTTTGTGACCTTTGGTACATTCTCTCACACAGCTGCTGTTAGAGTTGGAGATACTCTACGAGAAAGAAGTGGTGCCTGCCTTGGAGAGGGGGCTCGCCCAAATGCTGGAGGTGCTGCGAAGCAACGGCACCGAGGAAGAGGTTATGGCCGCTACGGACGTCGTTGGTATAACCTGCCTCCTTTTTGGTGACCACTCCGTTCTGTGACTCCCAACTGCTTTGTGCCATTAGCTCGACAAAATAGAAATGGGATTGACAAATTCCATTTTTTTTAATTTCCTATTGTGCTCCACACTGTTGCAGATGGCACCTGGCTCTGTGCAGCCACTCTGGTGGCGGCGCGTTGTGGTGAGAAGATCGACAGCCTCATCACAGAGGTCAGTATATGATAACTGATTGCGATTGTGAAAGTTTTGCTAATGCGAAGCATGTTTCACCATTTATAACAGGATAGGGAGCTTCCCCTTGGTCCCATCATCCAAGTGACGGAGAGAGAACTACACCTCTTCGTTGACAAGAAGGAAGTGTGCAAATGCAGCTCCGTGCTGCAAAGCGTGGCGTTGGTTTTCGTGGCCTATTGGCTCTTTAATATTAAATACCGAAAGAAGGCAAGCAGTACGCTTACCTTCATTGAGCGTGGACTTCTGGGACTTAACGCGACGAAGCCGAAGGCAAAGTGTTTTGACCTGCTTACGTTTTTCCAGTTCCATGCGAAATAAAATGTGTTGGATCTGTTAATTACCTGCGCGTTATGGTTTTATGGTTTTAAGTGCATGGGAACCCGAAGGGCATGGGTTAGTAACCGGGGGGCTCAATGCCAGCGAAATGCGTAATTAAACCTTAGTTGGGGTATAAAGCGGGTACAATAATGACGCTATATAATACCTCTGAGTGCCACAGACCAAACCTCCTGTGGGGTATAACGTTAACACTGCAAGGGCTAAACGTATACCCTTACGCGGAGCATACTATACATCCTTTGGGGTATAACGTCAACACTCCAAGGGTTAAATGTAATACCCTTAAGTGCAGAATATTATACCTCCCTTTAGGTGTAATGTTTGTGGGAACCTCTGTTCACCACCACCGGAACCCCCCAAACTCGCTCGCATCAACCGCGCATGGGAAAGGCCACAAAAACGGGTTCACTCCCAACCAACCTTGTTTATTGTCAGACGTTCCAGACCGCATTGCATCAGAACAGGTTGTGTCCGCCCGGGCTGCGTGGCAGCCACTGCCCTACTTCCCTGTTGCGCCCGCGCTTTTATCTCCAGCAAAACAACTAGTGCCCCCAAGGGGCTACATCCCTATTGCTACCAGCGCCCCCACATGTTAATACCTCTAGGGCTAAATATAATACCATTCCATCATGGAGGTTACACCCCCATACAGGTATAATTGCGAAAAAGGCTGCACCTCATAAGGGATACAACTTAGACCTCCATCATGGTATAGAATAGTTATACCCCAGCCATGGTGTAAATTTTATCCCTTATAAGGTATGCGTCCTGGGACATGCCATTTATACCTTTAAAGGTATAAAAACTTTTAACAGTGTATGGCCTTAATCGTTACGGCCACTAGGAAGGACCGTAGGTATAGCTGAAGCCCGTATGCTGTCGTGCGCTGCCACACGCCAACGGCTAATGC
Source organism: Ornithodoros turicata (assembly GCF_037126465.1). Lineage (NCBI taxonomy): Eukaryota > Metazoa > Arthropoda > Arachnida > Ixodida > Argasidae > Ornithodoros > Ornithodoros turicata. The sequence continues at coordinate 109,668,635 of NC_088201.1, forward strand.
CATTTATGATAATGGATACGAATGACTACAGCAAATTGTGATAATTCGGCTACAACGACAGAACATGTCATTTTCTTACACTTTTGGGTACAAGTTTTTTTTTATCTTCTCCTGTGCATGCTGCTTCGTATTTTGAGCTCCGATGTTTGCGATATATGATCAATCTGCTGGAAAACAACACTGTTGATTTGCGGCGCCGTTTTCCCAAGTTTTCTCCTGGTACCCAATGATGCCCTTTCATTCTTTCTGATACCCTGTCATACCCTTTTGATAGCTCCTTCCGTATACCCTGTAGCCTCCGCTTCCGTCGGAGAAGCCTTGACTTCATTTGTAAAAAAAATTGGGGCTGATAGCCAAACAGTGAAGTTGGACTGTAGGCTCCCCCGTGGTTTCAGAGTTTTAAAACTCAGCTCCTTTAATGTCTCCGTTTCCCCTCGGAGGCCCTATCGCTACCGTCCGGCACGGCCTCATGCATCTGCATCCTCGTTTACGACCTTAGTATTTCAAAGTCTCAGTACGGATCGAAAAATTATATTTCTTTTATTTCGTAATATAAGTTAAGCACGTTGAGTGTCTCAATGCGCAAAATGTAGATGCCGTCAACGAACGTTCCCTGCTTCCACCAATTTTCGGAAGAAGCCGCAAAACTCCAGATATTCCGATGCTCCAAGAGCGGGTAACGTCATGGAGAGTTGCCGTCTCTCTCCACGGAAAAGGGCGAGCGTCTTCACATCACTGCGGAAATCCTCCAACATCTGGCTTTCGGAGAGCGATGTTACGACACGCGTTGGTAGATTGGGCACGACCGTAACGTAATACTCCTTGAAATTATAAATTAAATTTGCGGTACTTCCGCTTCACATGGGGAAACAATATTGCAGGAGAATACCGTGTGAGATAGTTGGATTCGAATGACATAAACTAAATAGGGTACTGAAGACACGAGATTTCGTCCGTTCGGGCAATTTAAGGAGAATATGAAATATTTCCCGAACTTTCATAAATGTTCTGCTGGAAACGGTTCTTTCTGTCAAGAAAGGGACATGCTAGAAATTTTTCCGGGCGAAGTTGCTTTTTATAAAAAGCACGCGGTTCAAGTGTCACTTTCGCCTTCCCCCTCTCACACACCCATTCTCCTGTGCCTCGACCAACTGTACGCGCTGCCAGATGTCACTCGCAATGCCACCGGTGTTGTGCAATGCCAAGCAAAGCCCGCCGGCAGGATTGTGATGCCTGTCGCACCGAATGTAGCCATATTCTGCTCGGCGGCCGATCACAACAAGCAACGCAACTTCCACCACCGCGGCAATGAGGTTTTTCCTGGCGAGATACGTGGACCTCTAGCGATTCATCGTAATGTTGTGTCGCCGTCAGTGATGGAAAGTGTCCTTCTTCTTTTCCCCTCTATTTTCGTTTCAGGGTTCGTCTTAGCGTTTAATTTAATAGAGAGTTTTAGCGGACCATTGATAACGTAGCTAGCGTCGAACCGTATCAACCGGAACAAATCAGTGGACAAGATTCTGAGTCACGCACCACTGCGATTGGTTCCGATAGGTACGAAAACCTTATCAACGGTATACTAAAACTCACTAATGAGTTGCCGTAAGGCTGTTCGAAAGGGTTATGCTGACGCACGAATGGGCCTTCCTAAAGTGTTTTGAATGCTTGCGCCACGCTGAGTGACGACCCAGAGGCGCCGCTTGGTAGACGTGGTCCACGCAAGTTCCTCGGACAGTGGAAATGGAACCTTTGGGGATGGCAGAACGAACAAAGCACAGAAAACGCATATCTATGTCGAACTGGAAGTCTTTTACATCGTCTTGGTCGAAGTCTCCTATCAAGACGACCCACTCCTGAGTAAGCATAACGCAGTTCATCATGTGGTCTACAGTGGTTGCGGGTTGCCTGTGTGCAATTTTTGGCTGGAGGCACGCAATAATGACGTTGAGATCTGTGGGAAGGCGTACGGGAGAGGACTCACCGTATTCGTGAACGTTGCAGCGGATCTCTCGAGGTGTAACGCTGCTGCCACCCTTAGTGTAGATGGAAGCTCCGACCTTTCGGTTTCCAGGACGTTTGGCTCCAGTGATGTAGGAGAAGTCCATAATTTGGATGGGCACATCAGTCTCTGAGACTCTAAAGTCGTAGCCGTAGTCTGAGTCTCAAAATAACATAACTCGCGTGTCGTTTCCCGCTGTCTTCGTTGTCTCCGTTCAAACTGCTCCTGTGGTAGTACCTCCTTCCTTCTAGTTTCTTTCTCGTGTCCGCAGATGGATACCGCCATTTTGCCTTGGACATGAGCCTTCTAACGCTAACGCATTATAAATGTTGAGAAGGCTGACAATCGCTGCTGTTCTACGAGGGGTGTTCGTGTCAAACCGGGGCTTTTGATATTTTGCAAAAGTAAAATGAACTGACAGGCGCCAAATTAGTTTTATTTTTCAACGTAATCTCCAGATGCACTAATGCACTTATCCCAGCGTTTCACGAGGGCTTGGATGCCAGCAGCGTAGAAATCCTTACCGAAGCGTAGCAGCCATGATCGGACCGCATTCTTGACCCCGTCGTCGCAGCTGAAGTGGCAGCCTCCAAGGAGCGCCTTCAGTGGCCCGAAGAGATGGAAATCGCTGGGGGCGAGGTCTGTACTGTAAGGGGGATGTGGCCGCAACTCCCAGTCAAGTTCCTGGAAGGTGCGTGTCGTGAGGTATGCGAGCGTGCATTGTCCTGTAGGAGGAGGACTCCTTTGGTGATGAGTCCTGGCCGCTTTTGCTTCAGCGCCTTATGCACATCCTTGAGAACCTGGCAGTAATATGCACTATTGGTAGTGGTACCACTGGGCAGAAAATCAACATGAACAGCGCCAGCCTTGTCCTAGAAAACCGTGGCCATGGCCTTACCCGCAGACGGGGTGCTTCGGAACCTCTTGGGAGCTGGCGAGCCCGCATGCTTTCACTGTTTTGATGCGCGTTTAGACTCAGGAATGAAATGGTGCACCCACGTTTCATCGCACGTGGTGATACGATCAAGAAACGGCCGTCCTTCAGTGTCGAAACGGTACCTTAGCTCTTGGGAGATTTCCAGTCTTCTCTGCCGGTCAAACACGGAGAGCTGCCTCGGGACCCAACGGGCACTAACTTTCCGAAAGTGGGGGTGTTCATGAATGATAGTGTTCAACATTCCCACAGAAAGGTCCGTCTTTCGAGCCAGTTCGAGACATGTTATCCGTGGGTCCTTGACGATCAGGCGCTTCACAAGTTGGACGTTCTCAGGAACTTTGACACTGGGCTCTGAGCCGCCCCGGCCGGGATCGTCCTTCACTGATGTACGTCCGTCTCGGAACCGTTTGCACCACTCAAACGCTTTGCTGCGGCTGAGTGTATCTGGCCATACTTAGACTGAAGTCTTCTGTGAATTTCAGATGACTTTACGTCTTCATTCACGAGAAACTTCATGACAATTCGCTGTTCGATCTGCGCGCTCGCCTCGTTGTCGGCCATCTTGTCCAGCACGTGTCTTCTGTTTTGCACAAACTTTGGACCACGGCGTGGTGAACGCGGAGGCCTGTCGCGTGTGAAAATGACGAAACAGAAGTAGGGTGAGCCATTTGTACACTCAGGAGACGGAAAGTCGTATTATCGTTGTACATTGTTCTGTCCCGTTGTAAATAAATTGTCTATAATGAAACAAGAGGAACAAAGACAAGTACCAGAAGAAGAAAAACAAACAACTGCTGTTTGGTGCGGTTTTCTTCCGATCCCCATCTGTGTTGTGCTTTATTTTTACTGTGCTGTATTTTAATTTATAATGATGTTCCACGACATCTATATAATCTACATAACAAACGCACCAACATTGCACCGAAATATTTCTATTTATCTAAAAACCTGTCTAGGATAACTCTAACCGGTTTTGCGTGGTGGTTGCTTTCCTAATGTCAGCTTAATGCTCCTTGCAGATAAAGCAGCCTTGTTAAACTTTTCCACTTTCGAACTTGAACCTTCCTCGGTCTAACTCTCACCGAAGAAGCCTCCGATGCCCCAGATGGAGTTTCGCTTTTCTGAGCTGTATCTGATCGCTCTGCGTTTTCTTCGAGGTATTCTAGTATTTCATGCAGCGGCTGAGCATTCCTCGAACCTCAGATGAGATTTCAACATTAGATTATGTGCAGTCATGATTTTTAATTATCGCTGTGTACCCTGAGCAGTTATACAGAAAAACCGTTATCACTGCGCAATTACTAAGACACAACACCAGGCTTACAGACGCAAAATTACTTTTGGAAACTAAACGTTTTGCTGGCTTTCGTGTCGTGCTGTCTCTTCGTGCACTCCCACGCTCAACCTACTTTATTACGCAGTTTATCACCAGCTGGCCTCCATCTACGCCATTTTATATATTGCACAATTATTATACACGACTGTACTATAGCTGTACAAGTTTCATGGCTGTGTGACAGCCGGTGGACAAGGACGAGGATGGACATGCGCCTGGAGCACCCGCTTCAGTTCCACCGGCGCGGCCATGGAGATAGGCCACCGTCATCGCCTCTCCGTGGCATACCATCATCGCCGGTCGGGACTCGTGTTGAGGGACACCACCTCCTCTACATTTGGTGACCCGAACACTGAATAATTCGGCATAATTCGGCCTTCTACCTTCCCAAACTTTTGCACCAGCTTCGATGGCATGCCGCCGAGCAGGAAGCCTACGCTCGTGCAACGATCCGACAATCAACTGCAACAGCCCTTCGAAATCGTTGCTCCCGTACCGGTATTGGTACTGTCATTGCGCCTGCCCCGACTCTGCTCGCTATCACACTGCTGCTTCGACAGATTTCATACCAGCCCATGCACATGCCTCGCTCTCAGCACAGTCTTGTACGGCTTCCTGCACTTGGCAAGTTAATGGCAATATTGCTACGCACAGCCATCGGCAGACAGACGAGCTCACTGCATTCCGAGCGTCACAATCACGGACCAGATCTGCCCCGGAACATTTCGCCCTTCTGCCGGCCGCGACAGTCGAGCGTCGCGCTCACCTGCCGGTCGCGGCATTCGCGGCAGCCGACGCCACGGCACGTTTCAGCCGGCGTCTCGACGTCTCACTACGGCTCACACAGCCTTTCCTCACCCACCTATCCTGGGACTCTCAGAGCTTCGGCTCCCGTGCAGGTCGCGGCACCCCAGGCATCGCCTTCGACTGCACCCTCCGCAACTTCGCTTAAGATCTCCTACATCCAGCCACGTGCCAACAGTCTCTTCCGCTCCTATCCTACACAAGGATGTGACATGTCGCCAACGTGTGCCGTACCATGCCCCCGTTCAACCGTGCACGTCATCCACGGTCGCCCTCGCATGCCCTCCTCTGGTGAGGGAGAGTGATGTGGCGGCCGGTGGACAACGACGAGGATGGACATGCGCCTACAGCACCCGCTAGAGTTTCACCGGCGCGGCCATGGAGGAGAGGCTACCGTCATCGCCTCTCCGTGGCATACCATCATCGCCGGTCGGGACTCATGTAGAGGGACACCACCTCCTCTACAGATGCACTGCAAGCTAACCGTTACTGGCTGTAGGCGGCACTGTATATGTAAAAAGCAGAAGAAAATATTGCAAAGTCCGAAGGGTAGCTAAGAAAGCCACTGGCACGGTTTCTTGCGGATATAGTTTGCGGTGTCAGTTCAAACACGCAACTAACCCCGCCCCCCTTTCCCCGAGAGATGAGAAAATTTACCCCGGCCAAACCCACAGTGGTTTTACCTCACCAGTGGATTAGCTGTTCAACGTATTGTGCTGAAAACCTATGAAAAGGCTCCCAAACGTTGAATAAATATAACGAACATGTCCACGGTTTAGAGCCTTTCTATATGCGTCGCGCAAAATTTGAAATTTACAATAGCAGAGAATGTTACCCCTTCGTCACTGATGTTTCTCAACATGTTGTCAACATGTTTGTTGCGCGCTGTGTACTCGCAGCCACGCTTTTAACAACAGTGAAAGTATGGTCAACGAGTAAAAGTTTGTTCAGTTAGTGGTTGCTCGTGCCCCTAACATACAGCGGGAGAACGGCACACTGAAAGCGTGTACTGCTTGTATTATTAAACTGGCTGACTGATCTTCACCGCATAACGTGTTTCTAGCGAACCAGAATAACATGCTTCCCATCCCATCCCGATTTGCTGAGAACGGGAGGCGTACGCCCATTTGTGACAGCCAGCATAACTGCACAAATGCAAAAAAAAACACATACATTTATGATGTTACAAGGAAGGCGTAAGTCTCCAGTCTTCAACAAATTCGAGATTGTGATCTTCTAAGAGCTCCTTATATATGCAGTGAAGTTTAGTGTCAAGAGTGTGGGTATTGCGGCAAACGCGTTTAAATACTGTTGGTTTATGAGGCCTTCACCTGTTTGTAGGTCCCATAAGCCTATCGGTTTAATGGGGTCTGTATGCTGAGCACAATAGGATTTACAGGTGTTTCGAGATACGTCTTTTCTGTTAAGCTTTGCATGCACACAGAGTGTCCCAAACTTGCCGTATGTCATGGTCGAGGGACTAGACAGAAGCCGGACTACAGGAAAGATACGGCCTCCCAGAAGTATGAGAGAACATCTAATGATGTTACGCAAGTGCTCGCGCCTCAGGTAAAGAAGCCCCTCGTCATCGTCTTTACTCCACACCGTACAACCGTCGTCTTCGGCAAATCAGCAGACAGCTAGATCAATAGAATTTGGAATGCTGGGTGACGCTGAGTGTGCTGTGCGATGAAACTCTGTCTGCAGTGTGTGTAGTGCCTACATGCTCTTGCTGCATATGACATGAACCCGTTCGATACCATATATTCCTGGGTCAATGGCGACTTTTAGTACACCGAAAGAACTCTACAAAAACGATACGATAAATGAGGTTATCAAATCCAAGCTTAGCAATGTGATGATGTGATGTCGCCCTCTTAAAAGAAACAGGGCGACTGGGTTATTATTTTCGGAAGTGTTGTCGTGAACACCTTCCGATGTACTAAAACTCGTTAAGTTATTTATTTAAATAGAATACCTCGCAGAACAATGACTTAACCAAGGTAACTTAACAAGGTTTAACATCGGGTAATTGTTCCATAGCTCTTACAAATTCGTCTACGCACCCCAAAGACACAATTGACGAGTTCAGAAAATCCCAGTGCTCTTTACGCACGCATTGCATCCTGGGCGCTTGCTGAGCGGGGGACGAAGAATAATCCTTCATATTTCGCTTTCGCTGACCTTGACACGTCGCGGACAATTGACCGGTAGGGGAGAAATCGGAACAGTTTGGAGGCCCACCCGTTTCTTTCGTATTAGTAAACTCCCACAGTTCAAAGCGACGCTATGCGCTCTGGGATTTTCTGAACTCGTCTATTGAGTTGGGTAGTCTGTTCCACTCCTCCGTAGGACAAAGATGGAACAGGAGAACAGGGAATTGCTCGATTTGAAATATTATATATTTCAATAATATATTATCAGTCCCCGTCAGTTAACTTTACTTGGACATCCAGGAAGTTAACAGTTGGAGCCGAGTAAGCATGGGTGAATTTAATAACTGCATGTTCTTGATTGAAATCGCTAATGAATATATTTAGGTCGTCGTCCGAATATGGCCAAACAATAAAGATGTCATCCACAAAACGCTTCTACAACGTCGGCTTTTTCTCGCGTTGAGACAGAAATACCTCTTCTAGATCTCCCATAAAAATGGTTGCATAATCTCGTGCCATTTTAGTGCCCATAGTCGTGCCACTGACTTGTAAGTAATGTTCGCCGTCGAATTAAAAGTTATTATTTTTTAGAATAAGGTTGAGGAACGTGCATAAAACAGGAGGATCGTATGAGTTGTCCGAAAATTTTTAAAGCGCCTTTTGAGCTGCAGCAATGCCAGCTTCATGTGGGATATTGATATAGAGGGAAGAAACGTCTAGCGTGACCAGCAAACTTGTAGGATAAAACGATGAAAGATGAAAGTCACTGAAAATTTGAGGCTTTGTTTGTACCTGTCCCTTCTATGTTGTTCCAGCCTCAGAACATCAGTTTCTCTCTTGTAGGATAAGGTTGACACTGACTTAATATTTAAAGGAAGTGATTTGTATCTTTAATGTATTAATGTTCTGGGGCATAACTTTGAGAAGGTGGCCTGCAAACCTCGAAATGCTGTTGGTAGCTGTACCGTTGCACGACACTATCGGGTGTCCTAGGTTCCCGGGATTGTGGATCTTGCGCCTGACACTAGGGCATAAATATTCCTACAGAGTGGACTCTACATTTGGTCTCCTTTTGAGATCTTTCAGGCTACGGATAATATCTGCAGTGATCTGCTCCGTAGGGTAAGCTCCGAGGAGTGTGTGTGTATGTAGGGTGGGGGGACGTGGACTGGAGCTTCCAGAACTTTGTAAAATGATGTGCAAGACAACTGCCGAATACCGCTTTGTCTATTACTACGATTGCACCTGTTTTATCTGCTTTTTTTAATAATCAAATCATTAGAGTTTTGAAAGTCGGAAAGGCTACGGTGTTCGGCTGGCGTTAAATTTGTCTTTGATTTACTGTTGGATGAGTGGCTATACGCTTTAACGATATCGTTTTGGACTGCCTGGGCTTCATCCCGGTTACCTTCTGGTGTAAACATGAACGGCTGTTTTAAAGGGTTCGAGTATGACTTGGGCTTGTTATGGAAGTATTCTTTGAGACATAAGCGGCGGGCGAAGTTACCTAAATTTTGTGAGGTTTGTATTCATTTAATTTATTATCACTGGACAAATCGAGATTCCACAGTTGAGTAGAGATATTCCGGAATCAGTGAGAATATGCGATGACAAGTTAACGACATTATCAGACTTGGGGCCCTCGAGGTTACCTGAGCTGTTGAGGCGGCATCTTCATTTTGATTACAAAGAGGGTGCTGATCTGGTGACGACGTCCTAATAATTTGGGCATTGCTGATAGGGTGACCATCCCGAAGTGTTGCTTTAGCTCCTGTAGGGACATCAAAGTTACTTTTTTCTCTTGGCAGCTTTTTACTTTCACTGTTGTCCAGGGATTTTTTCCCCGCTTCTTAGCGAAGCGTGCTAAATCTGTGCGGTACTTGTCGCCGAGAGCGTTCTTATCACAGATAGTTTTAGTTTCCTGAGAAAATTGGTTGATAGCGTCCTCGCAATGTGATGAAATCATCGATTAACGCGGTGGAGGCATTGTTGAGAATCTCCTCTCAATTATGATGTTTATTTTTGAGGGGAAGGTGGGTCTAAGGCTGATAGCAAATCCACTTCGAATTCTGTTGTGCTCCTTGTAGAGCTGTAAAGTGTCACGATGAGAGATATGCCGTATAAATTTACAGGTTAGTTTTTTAAGTTTAAAGAAAGCCTGGGCGCTATGCGAAGGTTGAGGGTCAAAGTTGGAAAGAGTACGCTAACCGGAGGTCAGTCAGTCCTGCCTTGATGGTCGTGGCATTCGTACCCGCTGTCGTTCCACGATAGTGGCTTCCTGTGGAGTTGGCCACACCGCGTCCGGGACAGCGGGGAACTCAGGTCGACGCGGTGACAGTCGTCGTACAAGTCGTGGTGTTAGGGTCTGCAGGTGACGGCTGGCCATCTGTACTCCCTCAAACTTTGGATGAAGGCCGTCAGCAGCCAGGACATGGGTAGGACGTAGTCAGGAGATTCCGTGGTCAAGGTAACAGAGGTCCGCGGTGTTCGGCGCAGCAGGATTAATCGACGGTTTAACTCGAAGCCTCGCGGATTGCAGTGGAACTCGCTGCGTGTGTCAATGAAGGGTCGGCGTCGGTTATATGATCGAGGAAGCACGAGGGTACAAACCACCTTCTTTTCCAGTGGTCGTTGGCAGCGAGAGATGGCAAGCTTCGGCTCAGCGTACGGCACGTCGTTCGTCCCACAAAGCAGGATGACGACGCGAACGCTCTGCGGCAGTTGATCAACCTCCTCAGTGAAGTCGAGAATTCTTGCTCCGCTTCGGCCTTGAAACAGTCTGGTCATTCCATAAATGACGTCGGCATTTTTAGTCCACAATAAAACTTTAGTTCAGATAGAGGTAGGGAACAACGCCAGTCTTACCCCGTTTACAAGTCAAAAATCTGCAACCAACGAAGATCCTGAAGCCTTGTCACCTAGACACTTCTTTCTTCCCTTTCAGTTCCCTTTCTAAGCGGCACCCACACTGTTCTGGAATTTCCCGCTAAGCCGGACAACGATTAACGGATGGTGACCTCACTCCTCGGACAGAATTCCTGAAGATGACGACCGCCACGTGGCGCACCTCTACCAACCGTGACGTCGCTCCAAGAATCTACTTAAGCCACGTGCTACATTCCTAACACTTTAGCGTTCCTAACACTTTAATAAAGCGTTAAATCATCCACTAAAAAATAAGTTTTTGTTAACTGCCGTGCAATCTGCTGTCTACATCTTATTGTTTTACTTAAAGAATTCAACGCTATAGTCTGGAAAATACCGAGATACAAAAATCTTGGTAAATATTTTAAGTTTTCACATTTTGCTCAGTGGATTATGAAAATTGAAAAACTGCACTTTCCTAGGCGCTGGTAATACCTCTTACCACATTCTCTTGATCGGTCGGGGCATCACTCATGCCTCGTAAGCAATTCTACAAGCAATATAATTACTAGCCGAAGAACAGCGGCAGCGCATGTTGTGCTTCCAAAGTGCAAAAACGGAGCAACGTCAATATCGCAACAAAGTCTTCACTGCTAGGTACACGCTCCGAGGTATATTGTTACGTTTTTATTCATTTTATCTTCACTACAAGCCCCGTACATTATCTCTGGCAACCCTGCAGTTACGAGTTCGCTACATTTCCCCACATGCGGTAGCAATGGGGAACACCACGTGCAAGTGCGTTAATTATATCCTGAACTACCTCGGAAGAGCGCGATAACTTTGAAAAAAGCAAAATAGACGGATCAAAAAGGAGGGAACAAAAAAGTTTCTCTTCGATTTTTCTGTCCAGAGCATGACATCCGCCGTTCTACCTTCTCCCTGAGGAACGAGAAAGAAGCAGCGAGATTGGCTGCTATGCGGGTGAATGGTTTCCCTTCCTTGATAGAGCTCGACGAGCTAGAGCTAATGCGTATGACAGCTACGAAGGCAGTCATTCCACACCCCCATCTCCTTGAGAGATGAAGCGCACCCACGTTGAGGGGAAATTTTCCTGCTGAGTGGCGACCAACGTGGTCTGCCACCTTCCTGTTCGCAGTCGCCATCCAGTCTTATTTCTGGGAAAATAGCCAATCACGTAGATAGATATAATAATTAGCCTCCTTTTTGGCCGTACAGGTAAGTAGGAGTTGCCGGTTCCACATTGTGGAGCCACAATTCCCACTTTTTTTTTTTTTCGAATCCACTCCAGTTCAATCGAGCCTCGTTAAACAGCAGCCCTCACAAGGCCTCGTAATCGAATTATAATATCATAACATAATATAACATTAATATGACACACCATCCAAAGAGCAAAAGTTTTAACTCTACTCGAAATCAGACTTTTCCGGAAATCGGGCTAAAATCAGGCTTTTTGAGGCGTTGTGACACTTCGATGTTTGTGTTTCATCAGCCATGCACGGATAGCACTGAGTGTCGGAGTGTCTCGCAGAGATAACTCTTAATCCGATATAACTGTAGTACACCCGGGACATTCTGTGCAGATGCGCACGAAAACTGACAAAGAGCACCGAGCGGCAATAGATAGCGCCCCGAGCGCGATCTATCGTCGCACGGTTTGCGGACTTCCATGTGCTTTCCGTTGCGGGAACGCTGCGTATTTGATTTCTTTAATTCTTATTGATTCAACACAGCGGGAGTGCTTAGATGCGCATTCTTCTAGGGTTGGAAAATGCACTGGTTAAAGAGGTGAAAGACGAGATAACGCTGAGCGTGGACACGATCGAAAAGTTGGTGTTGCAGCATGGTTCTCCTCTAAAACGTGAGGAAACGTTGATACACCAGCATACCCATACGAGTTACAAGCAGTCGGAGGGGTTCTGTATTGTAACACGTATGCGTATGGGATTTTACGCCTAGTGGACCGGCCTCGGTGGATCAGTTGGTAGCGTGTCTGCCTTCTGATCCCAAAGTTACGGGTTCGATACCGGCAGTGGATTTCAACAACATGGTGATAGGGTACAAGTTGCTTAGACAAGACGTTAAATACGGTGTCACATGTGGTGAGCTTTCGACGCGCGCGAAAGAACCCTCAGGTGGGCAAGACTAATTCACGTACCGAACATTGTTTTGCCAATGTATCTCCCTTTTTATTTTCGGCAGCACTTTGAATCGTGCACTTCACTTTTTCAGACTAATCTTCTTTTTCTTTCTTTTTTTCAAGTATGCCCTTTGCTTAGTGGCTGCCTTCTAAACTGAGACTGGAAGTGTCGAATCCGGCACCGGCTGTGCTGTCTGGATATTTTCTGTGGGCTTTCGTGAGGCTCTGTAAGGCAAATGTAGGCAGAGTTCCCTGTGAAGTCAAGACAGGATACGAACAAGATCTAAAGCAACATCCCGCGACATCGCAGGTAGAAAGCTCAGCAAAAGCACGCCACGAGGCATCCGACACATACAAGCATATCCCACGAATAACATGGACATAAGTACACTGCAAACAGTTATACCTTGATTCAAGGATACACCCCGTTACTCAACAGTTGACTATTATTTGACAGAAGCAACAAAACTAGCAACGATCGTTGTATTGATAATTCCACGAGTGAAGTTATTCCAATGAGGTATTGTTCAGGGCAAAAATCGTCTCAAACGTCAGCTTATCATAAGCAAATAGCCTCAAAACCAGGAATGGATGCTGGGTACCTGAGTACGACAGTGGAAGGTAAGGAGCCTTTCTTTAGTTATCTTAAACGACTTATTTGCGATTAGATAGACGTACTTCAGGCAGCCCACGTGAGTTTCGCGTACATTCCCAGAATTGCGGGACACCTACTCTTAAAGCTGGCTTCTCCTGCGAACTCGTCGCCCTCCATTGAAGCTCTCAAATAAGTTATTTTGTGTCGGGTTCTAATGTAAATCTGCAGTAATTTAAAGCGACAGTCCGGACCTCCGGAGGGCATTCGGATTGCGACTCCATGCGATTGTGGTGCAAACGTATATCATCAAAAGATCTAAAATAGAAGGGTGAAAGCTTCCCGTTTTAGAGAAACTGAAATAAATCCTAGGGTTAACCCATATCCGGTTTCGGTTTCTCCGTAACGTCACTGTTGTTCCCGACGTCACAATTGTGCAAGACGACACAACAACACTCAGCGCTTGTTTGAGGTGCAAAGTGAGATTTTCAGGTGACACTTGACCCAGTTGGGATTGGCGATTTGTTTAATAACTTACGTTATTCCTAACTATGTAGCTCGTAACATTTTCTATGCAGGTGTTGGTGCTGTAACTCAGAGAGACGCGCCTGAATGTTTATGCTGTGTAGGCCAAACCTGTGATGAGAACGACGTTGAAACTTAACGACACTTACCTGTCTTTTCAAAAGGCATTAGTACTGCACCGAGCTTTTATCCAGGACGGTGAATACTGGCTACCCCAAACTGTTTTAGGGGTTCGGTCTTCGCAAACCCGAAAAATGACACGCACGTCGTGTTTTCATTCTTGTTCTCATGATGCACTAAGGAACACCTATGCTTCATCGCTCAACAACACCGTCACATATGCAGTAACCAGTCACTGTTAATAAAAAACAGGAATACCATGCGTATTGAAAGTAAGAAAACCAAGAACGGCGACGCACAAAGGACACAGATCCCGCCGGGAGGTGTCGAGCAGACGTCGCAAAGGCTGGAAGAAAACGCTCCTGGTGTCACTGTTATCCAAGTGCAGCTTTCAGTCGGGGGCAAAAGATGCAAGTTGAAAATTGCATTACAATTTCTCAGAGCCGACTATAAACGAAATATTTTGCATCGTGGCTCGGAAAGATATATGGAATCATCTGATGAGGCCTATTTACTTCACATCTGGGGTCCAGACTGTCCCTTTAAATAAACTTTGAGAATATATTTCTGCTCCGCAACTTTGCAGTTTAGCGCCACCAATTTCATAGTCAAACGGATTTATTAGAACGAAGTTCCATCTGCCAAGTGTTACAACAAAGTTAAATTTTGCACCATGCCAATCACATCACAACCGTTGGGGTTATTGACGTTGTCAAATAAGAAGCTATCATACGCGCATAACAGTACACTAACAGGTAATCGGCCGCTTAGCAGGTCAAAAATAGTTTAGGGAAAACTGGTCCGAGCACTGATGATGATGATGATTAGTATTTTAATGGCGCAGCAGCAACGGAGGCTATAATGCGCCAAAACATTGTTAAAAATATCACTAGTTAAAAATGGAATAAGGTTAAAACCAGTAGATGATACAAATTAGCTCAAGTACTGTGTTTTCAGAAAAATATCGTTAAAATTACAAGGCGTTTAAAAAACCAGTGTCTCTAATAAAATTATAGACTCTACTAAACGGTAAAAGAGCGTCATCACCCAGCAGTAGGGCTGGGTGGAGCGGTAGGTGATTCCTATAAAACTCCTGGAAGTGACGATGGCGAAGAGATTCATATGACGCACAAGAAATAAGTATGTGCAGAACAGAAAGGGGTTCCCCACAGTGTGTGCACTCGGGTGGCTCCTCTCTGTGAAGAAGGAAACTATGGGTGAGGTGAGTGTGGCCAAGTCTTAGCCGTGTCCGGGTTACTTCATGTGCTCTCTTTTCCAAGCTCTGTATAGGGTGTCCTATGTTATTTTTAACCAGGTGGAGTTTATTGCGTATCTGTGTATCCCAATATTCCTGCCATCTTTTGTTTATCGTCCGCTTGAGATGGGGCTTCAAGTCCTGAAAAGGTACATCAAACGGCGTCACATCAGCAGAGAGCGCAGCAGCGGCAGCTTTGTCGGCAAGCTCGTTGCCTGCTATCCCTCTGTGGCTAGGCACCCAGCAGATGATAAGAGAAAGACCTCTGTTCACTACTCTGCTGGCTATATACTGTGCTCGCTGCACAAGGTGGTTCTTCTGTGGTTTAATGTTACATACCGATTGCAAAGCACTAAAAGAATCTGTGTATATGACAGATGATTCGATGTTATTTTCTAAAATGAAGTTCAGTGCTAAAATGATGGCATAAACTTCTGCAGTGAAGATGGACGTGATGCGCTTTAAGCAGTGCGACCTTGTACATGAACCTGATACCATGGCACAAGAAACACCTGTGCTTGTTTTGGACCCATCTGTATATATTTCAGTGTGGTTCCGAAAACCACTCTTCAGGTGCTCAAATTCCTGTTGTAGCACTAACGAAGGTGTTACATGTTTCTTATACTTTGTAAGGTAGCAGTTATATTTCAGGGGTGGTTGCCATGGAGGTACCCTCGGACTGCATTCGGCGGTCATGTAACTGTAAGCAGTGAAGCCATAGTGTTGAATATCATTTGAAATTCGCATGCTAAAGGGTGGGGTAATTGTTGGCTTGTTTAGGAAGAGTTGCTTAAAACGTGTGGTCTTAACGCAGGATAAAGAAAGGTGTTGAGGGTAGCCTCTTATCCTCAGTGCGTACAAAATCCCAAGATAGAAGCGACGTTTCGCTAAGGACCACTCATTTGCTTCCACATACAGACTTTCAACAGGTGTCGTACGGAATGCCCCCAGTACAAGTCGCAGTCCCTGGTGGTGGATAGGATTCAAAGCCTTCAGCACAGATTGGCGTGCAGACCCGTATACAATGCATCCATAATCTAGTCGTGATCGGACAATACATGTGTACACGCGATATAGTGTTTCGCGGTCTGCACCCCAAGATCTGTGTGACAGGACTTTAAGAATATTTGAAGATTTCAAGCATTTCCCTTTCAGGTTCTTTATGTGAGCTGCAAACGTGAGCTTTGCATCAAAAATGACACCAAGGAATGTGTGTTCCGATCGTACTGCCAGTTCATGTCCATTTACGCTTAGCTTGGGATCTGGGAATACACCTCTTGCTCTAGAAAAAGGCACACAGACTGTCTTTTCAGCTGAAAACTTAAACCCGATCTGCGATGACCATTTGACAAGCTTATTAATTGTGAGCTGGATTTGTCTCTCACACATGGCCAAGTTCGTAGATGAATATGCTATGCTGCTATGCTGCTATCATCTACGTACAAAGAGTACATAATTGAGGGTGCAATTACATTTGCGATAGAGTTCATTTTGATAATGAAAAGTGTAACACTGAGCACTGACCCTTGTGGGACACCATTTTCCTGTATGAACAGACGAGAGAGTGATGTACCCAGCTGTACCCTGAAAGTCCTTCCCTGGAGGAAATTAGAAATGCAGCGGAACAGACGCCCACGTATTCCAAAATCGTGCAGGTCCCGGAGGATGCCGTATCGCCATGCTGTGTCGTAAGCCTTTTCAAGGTCAAAAAACACGGATAGGCAGTGCTGTCTCCTAACAAAGGCTTCACGGATGGTGGTCTCTAGTCGAATGAGGTGATCTACAGTGGAACGTCCCACACGGAAGCCACACTGGTATGGAGTGAGGCATTCGTTCTCCTCCAGGTAGTGAATAAGACGGTTATTCACCATACGCTCAAAAGTTTTACCAAGACAACTTGTGAGCGCGATAGGTCTGTAACTACTGGGTATGGAGGCATCTTTCCCTGGTTTGAGGAAAGGGACGACTGTAGCTATTTTCCAACGAGAAGGGAGCTGTCCTTCTCTCCATACGAGATTGAAGAAATCAAGCAGGCATTTGAGTGATTCAGATGAAAGATGCCTTAGCATAGAGTATGTTATCCTATCTGGCCCCGGGGCCGTGTCCTTGGATGATGGCAATGCTCTCAACAACTCCGTTATGTGAAAAGGCATGTTGTATGCATAATTCTCACCATGGCCACTCTGTATATTCTTCTTTTCGGCAGATGCCTTGACTTTAAGGAAATCTTTACTGTAATGAGCGGAGCTAGAAATGTTTTGGAAGTGTTCGCCCAGTACATTTGCTTGTTCTTCAAGGGTCTCGCATGGTGCTCCATTAACCTGCAATAGTGGAATACATAGGCTGGAATATTTACCCCTAATATTTCGGAGCCTTTCCCAGATTTTCTTCGAGGGGGTATTATAGTTGAGTGATGAAACAAAGTTTCTCCAAGATTCCTGTTTAGCTTTTTTCCGTGTCCACCTAGCCTTGGCACGGGCTCTCTTAAAAGCAAGGAGGTTTTGTGAAGTTGGGTATCTGCGGAAGATTCCCCAAAAGCGGTTTTGTTCCTTCCTTGTCCTTTCACAATCGTCTGTCCACCAAGGCTTGGGGCGCTTAGGAACACGTGTAGACGTTTGCGGAATAGCCTGGCTGGCAGCTTCTATAATTGTGGTAGTAAGTGTTTCGTTGGCTTCTTCAATACTCAACCCACGAAAGGAAGACTCAGACAGTACTGCTTTCTTTTCAAAGGAGTTCCAGTCCGCCAAACGCAGTTTCCAGCGGGGTGAGCGCGCAGTTAATGTATCTGTCTGACCACTTAGTTGCAAGATAATGGGGAAGTGGTCACTTCCCCTTGGGTTCTGCTGGACTGCCCAGTCAAAACAATCAAAGAGGGAGGGACTGCATAGTGAAATGTCCAGACAAGAGAAACTTTGTGTTGCAGAGTTGATGTATGTAGGCTGTCCTGAATTGAGCAGGCAAACAGGCCTTGACATCAAAACCCTCTCTAGCATTTTCCCTCGACCATCCAGCCTTGTGCTACCCCACAAATGATTGTGAGCGTTTAGGTCACCAAGTATCATGAATGGCGGAGGAAGCTGGTCACAAAGATGCTCAAAGTCCTTTTGTTCGATTGAAATTGAAGGTGGAAGGTACAGTGAGCATAATGTAATGACTCTGTCGAGGCATATTTGTACAGCCACGGCTTCCAGGTCTGTGATAAGAGGAAAGCGGGTTGCAGGTATGGACTGTGGGACAATGACAGCGACACCTCCAGATGCGCGGGTGCGGTCTGTGCGGTCTTTTCTAAACAAATTGTGTCGGCGGAAGGGATTTATACTGTTCTCATGTAGATATGTCTCCTGTAAGCAACAGCCAACTGCCTTTTGTTCCTCTAAGAGGTCATTAATGTCATCAAGGTTGGAAAAGAGACCTCGACAATTCCATTGTACAATATTACCTAGACCCATGAGAAGGAAGACAGAGAGGAGAAGGAGCAATATCTTCATCGTGCCTTGGATGCAGGTACATATCCCTATGGACTGTGTGTACATGAATGCCTTATTCAAGGAGGGGTTATTCTTCGTGGAGGTAATTTCTGCAGGTCTTTTGTTCTGCTGCCCCTACCGCGACCAGATGTTTTCTCTCTCTTTTCTTTGCCCTGAGAGAGAACACCTGGCAGACTGGATGACGATTTCTGGGATAAGCAGTCATGGTCATCCAATTCCATGCTTTGTGACATGGTCTGGGATGGTTCCGGCATGGTTCCGTCCCAGACTGAGACTGTGCCATCAACATCACTGGAAGCTGTGGCTATCTCCTTGGTGTGCGCCTGGCAAGCCAGGGTGCTCCCAGGAGACATAGGAGCAGGCGGAGACACTCTCGTGTCTCCACCTTTCTGTTGGGGAGTTTGAGGTAGACACCCAGAAGTCTGGGTCTCTACAGATTTCCTCGGTGGTGCTACTCCCCTGCGCGCCACCTCGGAGAAAGTGCCTTTTCTAGCAAACTCTGCTTGTGCTTTTGCTGCTTGATATGATATGTTTTGTTCTGCTTTGATTCGAAGTATTTCTTTTTCTTCTTTCCACCGGGGGCAAGATCTTGAGTATACTGGGTGGTCGCCCTTGCAGTTTGCACAACGTACTGTGTTCTCACATGATTCTGGTGTGTGACCGTTGCCTGAACATTTTGGACACGTTTCCTGTCCGCGGCAGACCTGTGATCCGTGCCCGAAACGTTGACACTTGAAGCAACGCCGCGGGTTAGGAACGTAAGGTCGCACGTGGCAGTTCAGGTAACCTGCTTTGATGGTTTCAGGGAGTCTGTGTAGCTGGAATGACAGTACGATGTGCTTGGTTTGCATTTCTTTGCCATCGCGACGCATGATTATCCGCCTCGCTGCCACTACGCCATGCTCCCGCAAACCTTCTTCGATCTCGCTGTCAGAACAGTCAAGTAGCTCACTCTCAGAGATCACACCCTTGACAATGTTCAGGATACGGTGTTTTGTGATTGACACTGGAATGTCACCGAGTTTCTTTATACACACGAGGGCTGAACTTTGAGATCTGCTTTCTACCTCAATTTGAATGTCTCCAGATGAAAGCTTCTTTGCTTTGTACGATTTCCCTATGATCTTTTCGATTTCTTTAGCAATGAGGAATGGTAACACTTTCGATAATGGCTTTGTCTCGTCCTCAGCATGGGCCACAAGGAATTTCGGGAACCGTGGCTCTGGAGACAGGTCTAAGCTGAGCGAGTTCATTGGTGCTTCGGTGCAGCACCTCTTTTGACGCTGATCATGTTTTTTGGAGCGTACAGAATCCATACAAGGAAAAGAGTGGTTCGGTGCACAGGTGTGTCGCCCACCATCGAGCCCAACCAAGGGAGCGTGCCTGGCACGCTAACACTTTCCTCTGCATTATACCCTAGTGCAGTTTCAGAAGGGTGAAAGAACTGCCCAAGGTTGACCCTTGCCGCCAGAGAAGGTGAGTAAGGAAAGAGGGGGAGGAGGAGGAGATGAAAAGAGAAAGTAAGGAAAAGGGAGATGGCGACTAGCTGAATAATCCTGGCCGGGTCTTCCAGGACCACCCGACTATGGGAAGCAGGGGCCAAAGTGGTGTGTTGCTTTCCCGGAGGGGCCCCGAAGGGTCCTAAACAACCTCCGGGTCCACTCAACCGCCAGGATCCCCCTTTCCCCAGACACGGGAAAGCCACGCACAGCTATACGTAGGGGTCTCCCTCCTGCGGCGACCCAACCGTGAGTGCAGGAGGGGGCTACTGCGGCTGCTGCCGGGCGATGGGGGCGCCAAGTTCCCGACGCCGGGGGTCCGAGCACTAAGTATTGAGGCAGTCCTGACTCGTGGCTTCAGGTTGAATTGCATATTGTTATAGGTAACGTATATACAGGGTGCCATTTTTATTCGTTACGAATTTCTTACAAAAACGCTATGATGAAACGCTATGATGAAACCATAGGTGACGTTTTTGCAGTTGAGTCAAGGCGGGCATCCGCACATATGACTGCTGTAGTTAACGCGGCCACCACACATAGATGGCATCAGGCAAAGTCCGCGTTGGGTCAGGTGGTAGTCTGACGCGCGGTGGGAGGGGTCTTTGCTTTGTCGGATCAAAAACCGTGAGCGTGGGACAGCGTGGACAGAGCCTGTGAACGAAACACAGTGAATAAATGATTGGTGTTGTGGACCGGTATTCATGGATGTCTTGCGCCTTCCACGGGTATGGAATGGACGGCCTTTGTACCGCGAGTGGGAATAGGCCCCCACAATAGGCGCTCAGACGTGGGGCCCGAGCTCCTTCGTTCGAGCTTCGCTTTGATAGCCTTGAAGCGTTGGCACCCGGGGCTCGTACCGTACAGGGCGACCTCCTGGCCGAACTCAAATATCGGCTCCCGCTGCCGCCTGAATTGCCGCTGAAACCACGCTGTGCGTGCTCAGCGGGAGCAGCCTAGGCTGAATGCCTACCAGCAGTAGGACTGGACCAGCGCCAGCGCACCTGTCCCATTCCCTGGCAGTTGAGCATGCTCCGGAAACTGTGGGAACTGCAACACAATATTAAGAGCCTAAATACGCTACGGCAGTGACTCTCTGTGGGGAAAGGGAAAAGATGCGGGCTGCGCAGAAGGCTGACCTACTTCATATAGCGTATTGCCATTTCAGCTGCCCTTTACAGATGCCAAAGGTTTAGTTTTATCATGCCAAATAATCTCGGGTCTACTCATGAAGTGGCACTTACAAGGCCCGTTCTTGTGGTGCTGTCCTGCAGTTTTTCTTCTGGGACTGCCCACTCATCCAAGCTTGAGAGTAGCTCCTGCAGACCCTGCTCGAAGATATGACTTGGTTCCCCAAGGTGGATTTCTTCTGGTCCCTTCCCTTCTAATGCAGCCATCCTGTGCGAGGGGTCCCTTAGTGGCCCTCTTGATATGAAGTTGATGGAGTGATTTCCGCTCATACGCTAATGCTAATTTAGTGCAATAATACGACATGGTAATTTCGACTTGCAATATAGCAGCATCTATGCTTTTGATAAATGATGGGAAACATTCGCTTCCAACTATCACACTGCATGCATAATATACTGCTTGATGTTTACATCTCATGATGCTGTCACTCAGCAAGTTTCAAGGAGCCTGTAGGAGCTGTCATGTGACTTACGGGTAAGGCACGCTTCAGCATTTTGAGCTGGTGTTTGCGTGTTGTTGTGGCCTGGTGAAGAGCCTGGAATATAGACTCATGATATGACAATGGACATGTTAGAGGGCTGTTTCTAGGCCACAGCACGATAGAAGACTCTTGCAATATCAGGGGGGCTTACAGTGTCCTTGGGAGGATGCGTCGTGGTTGGACCAAACACTGCTTGGAAGAGGCGACGGTGTCCCAGGCCTGCTGCTCGGTGGAGGTAGAGGTGTGACGGGCCCGCTGCTCGGTGTAGGAGGTGGTGTCAAGATGCCTTTGTATTACAAGAAAATGGAGCTGAATTAAGCATGCATGGATTCTATCACACAATTGCATGCTTATTTAAAACTTGAATTATTGGTTTTACCAATTTGTTTATTCGTACCCAGTTTTAGATGACGCAAGCCCTTCTCACCAATGCCTCTTTAGGTTGAGATGAACACCATTTTTCCACAACACACTAGCTAATACTTAGGAGGACTGCAGGCAAGGAGTCTCGTATAACAGACTGCAAAAAAGAAAAAGAAAACGCTATTGTGAGTCAGCAGATTCATACAATACAACACAGCATGCACGTAACACACATACACACACAAACAAAAGAAGACGATCATTAAAAGCTAGAAGTGTAGCCTACATGGTGATGGTATCCGCAGCCTGTTCCGCGGTGGAAGGATTACATCAGCTGAAGAAAATAACATATTCCATATAGCATCACGTCGACAATAAGTGTGCCTGAGATGGGTACCTGGACCTCTATCCTGGGTACCTGCATACTCCTCTTCACTGGCTTCTGTGTCCAAATGAGACGTGTATTCTGCCTCCCTAGCGTTTCTTTTTTTTTCTTCCTTTTTGTAACTGTCTGGCAGAAAAAAACATGCATTTCAACAAAGGTGTGCAGAGCAGTAATCATAGTTTTAAAACCTCCAATAAACAAACATTTTGCCATGTATCCCAAGTGTGGGCCATCATGTGGAACCCAGAAACAAGGAAAACAAGTATTAAATAAACATACTGAAAGATGCCATGCACACACACGCGCACATCATCCAGTCATCCTAGGGATCGCAGCGGTACTTCATCATCTGCGTGATACGTGAATTCGGTTTGCCTGTCGGCCACAGGCACAACTACCAGCCGATTAACGAATTCCACGGTTTCGTTCTGACCTTTACTGAACTTGACCACGGTGTACGTGCTGCTCAAGTACATGTGACGTTAAAACAAATAACGCATAATGGTAACCGTGCCCAAGATTCGCGAACACGTCTTCTTAAAGTCGGCTTAGCCTAGTAGCACGTGTTGTGTAAGTGAGACAATTTACCTTTGTGCACGTGTATACGTGAGAGGAGGCATGAAACCCGAAAGGAAAGAGGAGGACAGGAGAGAGCGAGCACTTATCACGGGTCACTTCCTTTTGATTGGCGATAACGGGCACCGTGTGACGAGCTTGATAAGGATTCCTCAAACTGCTTCGTCGCTTTGAAATGCCAGGTTTCTTTTTAGAGGAGTATCGCTGGTACGACTGGCATTCCGAATGCCATCATACCTCCAACACTTTCTGGTTTCACTATTATTGAAGGGCGTTTCATTTAAAAGGAGTCAAACATTTTTATAAAAATGGTGCATTGCACTTGAACGAAACTTAGTGCGTAATGTTAGAAAGGGTGCAAAGGTCAGAGGTCTATTTTTTTTCCCTCGTAAATTACACAACTCGTTAATAAAAAATTATTTGGTGATCCTTTTAACTGCAGGGGCTATAGCAAGACTGTCAATGGCGAAGTTGTAGAGGGGTAAGGGGGTCTTCGATTCTCTTACCCGTGATTATGTACCTCCTATCAGTTCTGTGTCATTTCGGTTTCGGGTTTTTCGGTTTCGAAATACCGCCCGACAGCAGCAAAAACATACACGAAAAGAAGTGATCTGCTCGTTCAAACAAGAGGCGTCATCAGCGCATCCGCGGAGTTGGTGTGGGAAAAACCTCCTATGTAGCATCAGGCCTGCACCCATGTGACACGGCGTCACCCAGGAAGGCCTGCTGTGGATGCTGCAATGATGTCGATGAAAGAGCGAACGAGAAGAAAACTTGAAGTAGGTCGCAAAGCCGGCAGGCCTCCGTGGAGTGACGTAAGCGCGCAGGCCTTATGCTATCTAGGAAATGTTGCAAAAATAAAATGAACGGAGCCCTGCGAATGCTTTCCGCAGGTGCGACATCGGCTATGTTGCACTGCTACACCACTCTCGAGTGCCTCCTTCCACAATACCAGTATAATTTAGAGCTATGAAGGAATGAGGCAAGTGTCGCTATAAGACCAAGTTGTTTATGAACGGTATACAACGTGACGATCTCTTTGCACTACACATCGACAACTGGACAGCCCAGCCGCAAAACATGCCGGCACTGTAGTTTATCTAATATTTTCGCCGAGTCGGTTCATAGCTGATATTGTGAAAGCGAACAAGTCACTGGAAGCACGCAACTACTTCACCTTAGGCGAGCTGTTTGATCGGGGCGTTTCTGGAAACAGCGCTGATTTGGTACGGTGCACCGGTTCATGTTAGCGTAGTTCTTTTTTTAGTACACAGGTATCGTGAGGAAATCTTAGAAATGCGATGTCAGGGAATCTTTCCGTTTACCTGATCAAAACGACTCCAATCAAACGATTTCTTCGTTCAGCGTTGGGCAGAAACTTATGAAAAGTTATTTCAACTTATAATCATATGATAAAAAGTTGAAATTCCGATACTTCCTGTCTGCCTCTGTGTTGCTTTCGACATCTAGGCTAATGAATCTCTAAACCTGTCTCAGCGTCAGATTTTTACTCGATTAGTATTACTAATACACTCCTACCAAACTTCTGAGCAAACCCTGCAAGGCCGATTTGTAATATTAGTGCCTTCAAAGCTACTAGACACGGACCGGTAGGCTTGGTGATCTCCCGAGTGAATTCGATCATCTACAGGGTGCCCCTGAAAACGGCAGAATTCGGCACGCACTTCATGTTGGTGGGGTAAAAAAGTGATTTTTACTTGGCAAATTTCCGAGTTTACTTCCCAAAAGTTTACATAATTAAACTTAGGTTACATGACATGCACATCAGGAGGTGGCAAAAACCATGTAACAACAAATGCCATTGACCGCATGACTCTAGGTGGCGTAGTTGTTCTATTAGAATTCAATGACAAGTTTTGGGACACCATGTATACCAGAAGCAGGCTACCCCAAAGCAGTCGTATGCGGCCCGCGTAATTCCTCCAAGGTTCAATGCGGCCCGCAGACACGAATGAGTTCGGTACCCCTGGTGTACACTAAAAAATTAAATAAATAAGTAAAGATCGGATAGCGTTATGGTGATGGAAATATTGGGGGAACGTTATCCTAGGCTATTTTGTCGAAGGCGAAGTACAACGTCACCTCGTGTGTTTGTGTGTTTGCAGAAACCGCCCAGGGTGCACTATGTCACGCGCAAAGCATGCCGCTAAAATAAGCAGGCAACTGCATAGAATGATGCATGTCTGCGAGCATTTGCTTAAAGAAAGGATAAAAAAGCGGGCTTCTGGCAATATGTGAAGTTCTGCACAGGTACGCCGCAACGATCGGCTTGAAGTCAAGAAAACATTGACACAACACGATTATATGCGCTAGGTCCCAGTTGTATTCTACGCATTTAAGTGAGTTGAACATAGGGACATGTGCCGTACTTAGATGACATAACATTTTGTTTGTGAATGACGTTCCCGCACAGCGCAGGCGCAACTGCTCGGCCATGCACAGTTTAAGCGTGCTGTCGCCGAGACAAGTGTGTGCATGAAGAAACGAAAAAGAAAAATTGCCTTGCCTTCGCTTCTCCTGAATAGAGGTATATAACGTCGTTAGACAAAATATACGATTTTACAGCCATTAATGTACCTATCAAATTTCATACTGGTGGCAACCAAGCTTCCCCGTGGTGCTGCGAGGAAAAATTAAGAAAGAATGTGAAACATAAAAGTAAGCATATATCGTATACAACGAAAAAAAAACACGACGGTCACAGATAAGGTTAAGATAAAAAAGAAATCATCGGCGGGCAGATCACAATGCAATAACGGTACACTACAGCCATAAGAACTTTTGTAATTCTTTCTAACGCCGTCAGAAGGAGTTTAAGAAACTGATACTAACCGCCGTATTCTTGAACAAGCCTCGACTCGACGCTCCGCCTCGACTCCAACGAGTGGAGGAAAGTGGCGCTCCTCCACTCGAAGAGCCCATGAGTTTCATGAACCCGTTGTGCAGATTTCTTCGCCAAGGCGCTCCTCGAGAAACCGTCCTCGAATAAAGCTGTAGTCTCGTTCCCAGGCGTCTTTCGGGACCCATCGTAAATGTTATTTCCATGCTTAAAATACGCTTATGGCATGAAAAACAAATATAATTCATAATTTAATTTCGAACAACGTGTTTTATAAGCATCAACATAAGGGATTGCACGTATTTGAACAAGATTGCAGGTGTTTCGAACAGGAAACGGACAGAAGTTTTCGGGTCTGGCCACACACACATACAAAAAAAAAAAGCAATTGCTGCGGCAGGCTGCACGGCAGGTCGCCTTGTATCAAAGAATATGCAAGGTGCATTCACCGCTTGTCGCTGTTGTGATATTGCAATACAATATATATAGCGCGAATGTAGTTTTTGAGTGCTTGTTACTGCTCTGCCACGGGGACCCAGAGCCTTGAGCATATTTGTAAATAAATAAAAATGAGACATTTTACAGCATCTGGAGAGTTCGAAACTGATCGAAGGAAACGGGGAGACGCTGCATGGGGGGACACGGCGAGGTGCTCATATAAACTTTTCTCGCGCTTGCAACCGCAAAGACGGTTCCAGATGCCTGTCACCCGACAAAGGGATTTGCACTGCTGGGGCATCTTCCAATTGTCTGAATTGAAAAGGAGGCGATCTCTAGTTAGACGGCAGAAAAAACATAGAAAAGAACATGTTGAGTCGCTTTTATCAAAACTTTGATCGCCAGCGCAGACTGACTCGAGCTGCAGTCTACGATATGACGGAACATCATACCATGTTCCGAGCCAATAAAAAGGGGCGTGTCGTGGGCACTGCTGGTAGATCCACTTGTGGAAACGTTCTTTGCCTGTATTTATTGTGAGGAGTCGAAACACGATGAACACCGACGCTTTTTGCTGTTCTAATGATGCCAGCTCTAATAACGGCGACGGGTGTGCGACGGCAAGATTTGTTTACACAAATGAGGAGAGGGAGATACTGCGATCCCTCATAAACAAATATCGGGCTGTACTCGAAAACAAGAAAACAAATAATGCCTCGAAAGGAGCTAAAAACAAGGCGTGGGAGAAGCTTGGCACAGATTACAACTCCCAGCCGAATGTTCGGCCACGGACCGTGAAACAGCTCAAGAAGTGCTGGGACAATGAGAAGAGCCGCTGGAAAAAGAAGGACTCTCAGGAGAAGCGCGACATATACGCCACAGGTCAGTAAGCCATTTCTGTCTTTCCAGTCACTCCAGTTTTGTCAGTCCAGAGTTTATCCTACAGCATGGCTCAGTGCAGAACTCAAATATTTCAATGTGATATGTTTTGAGTGCTGTATATAGTAACTCCACGATAGTTAATCAGACGATTTACTAGACCGTCAAATTGCATTTTCTAGCATTACCTGAATAACTCTGGAGAAAGCTGTATGACACGCACGGCCCTGAAAAATTTATCACTGTTTCTCTTCGTTCCTCTCAGAGTACTCTACCGGTAAAGTACCGGTATTGTATGTCCACAGGCTTTATTTTGGTGACTGTCTTGCGCTTTAAGAAGTCCATAACGCATCATATAGTTCGAATCTTGTGGCAGGAGGAGGACCACGCACATGCCGGCCAATGAGTCCATCGCTTCTCCTCGTGGGGGCCGTGGCGTCACACATGGCAACGCGGCTGCCGAACCCTCATGACAGTGACAACCATGACGGTCAACCAGTGTTGTCATTGTCACCAGCAACAATATTTGAGTCAATGGTTGACCCAACCAATGATTGTCTCGACGATGTGCAAGGTACCTACCTTTTTTTTTTTCATTTTTACGTTCGCGTACTGGTTACTCTCCACTTTTGTTTTTACGGTCAGGATCTGTATTGTTAATGACACCCATGTGTTGTTTTTATACAGGTACTCCTGCTAGCCAAGCACAGTCGCCACTTCGTGCTTCCAGCGAGGATGCAGGAGCATCAGGTCATGCGCCTCAAACTGCATCGGAGACACACCGTGATCCAGAAACTCCAGCTGTGAGGAGAGGTGGAGGACGCATAGCCGCGCTGGAGCGAATGTTTGCTCCGGAGAAGGAGGCCCGCGTCGCCGCCTGCCAGAAAACGAATGACCAGCAGGAGCTGGAGCACCAGCTACGGATGCGCCTGCTTCGGGGCCAACTAGCTCACCAGCGGCGGCACAACAAGCGAGAGCTCCAGCATCTCGAGTACAGACACAGTATGGAGAAAGAGCTGCTCCACCTTGATATAAAAATTAAGCAGAACCAGCTAGAATCATTGACCAGGCAGTTGCAATAGAGAGGAGAGATGTTTATTTTTTCTTGTTTCAAGCGTCTTTGCTAGAGTTATTGGCAATGATATTTACAAATACAAGGAAAACTGACAACAGCATGTCAGGATTGCTTATTTATGCCATTTACAAAGCGTGCTTACTGAAAGCACCTTGCAATTATGCGCTTGCGCATCTGTGTGCCGTTGACGGAGTCCACAGGGGTGGCAGTGACAGGTAAAACGTGATGCTGCCGCTGCCTTTGTTGGCGTTGTGGGGGATCTGCTGGTGTCGTCAGATCTGGAGGGCATGGCTCATTAAGCATGCGAGCCAAATCGTGCAGTGCAGCACACGCTGTCACAATGACGGCTGAACGATGCGGCTTGTGCTGCAGCCGCATATCAAGACATGGGAACCGCCGTTTCCAAACGCCGAAGGCTGGCTCCACGCTGTTCCGGGTTCGAATGTGCGCTGCCTGGTACCTGCATAAAACGAAAGGATTTCGTTCAACCCCAAATCTTGTCTTAATTTCAAAAAAACCTCACTTGAAGCACTGCTGCACACACAAAATAGGTGTAATAAACGCTGCATGTTCGATGTCGCGTTGGTCGAATTATTTGTTGAATCTGAGTTGCATACCTGCCTTCTGGGCTATCTTTTGCGCCTGGGTTGGCCAGAGGCGTCATTAAAAATGTTGTGCAGGCAATATGTGCAGGCATATTGTGCAGGCATTAAAAAGGTTGTGCGTCTCCCAGCAGCAAGCCTGGCACTCGGTGGTGCTCGTACAGGACCCGCGCTCTACTGTTGTCGAATATTCTACTGTCGTGCACGGAACCAGGCCAGCTCGCAACGAGGTCATAGAACTGTAGCTGGGGTCCAGTAATGGCCTGAGTACACAGTAAATTTTTTTACACCTTTTTAGTGTAAATGGTTTGTCCCATAGCGCACCTCATATCAGTGTAAATTTTACACCATACACCAGGGTGTAATTTTTTACACCTTTCTAAAAGGGTGTAATCGGCACAAAACACCCTTTCAAAAGGTGTAACGTGCACAAAACACCCCTTCCATAAGGTGTAAGCTGCCAAAAACACCGATTGAAAGGGGTGTTTTGCAGAAGAAACACCCTTACAATGGAGTGTTTCGGACGCAGCATTGCACGGACCTCCGCTGTTGAGCTGGTTGTTGCATAGCTGCACATGCTGGTTACGGAAATCTTGCGAGGCCTCGGCTTGTCACCTTGTATAATCTGTGATTTTTGGCGCACCAGACGAGCAATAGAAAGCCATTATGGCAGGTCACTGGAGGACTGGTGTTCCGCAGATTGGAAAAGGACAGCCCGACCAGCTCAACAGCGTGCCTGAATGTGAGGAATATGCCTGGAACAATGTATGACGACAAAGTTATGTTTATTGGCGAAGTACAAGTGCATGTACACATGTGAAACTAAATTCCTTATAACGTTGCCCAGAGTGGAACAATATGCACAGTATGTGGAAGGAAGGCAAAGCAGAACTGAGTCCTTGATGACATAACTAATTGAAACAGCAGCAATGAGACAAAAAATAAGATGAAAAGGCATATTAAATGTTTAAATCCACATAAGGCACCACTACAGATCCAGTACACCAAATAAGAAGCTACTGCAAATAGCGTTGATGCGAAAGGGTAATGAAAACAGCCAGCAAACAGCTTTTACGAAAGAAAACAGCTTTTCTGGCAAACAGAAAAAAGAAAACGGATAGAAGACTATCTCTTAACAAGAGCACATACTAAAGACTAGAAATGGAAGCACAGAATACCCAAAGTAATTTCCCTAAATGTAATGCGCTGTGCCAGGTATGTTGACAAATGGACGGCTACATTGCCAGAAGAATGGTAATCCCCCAGGCTTATGAGAGTTCAGTGCCAAAGAACAAGAAAGAACACACCCGTGCTTCCGAAGAATTTCCAATTCCTTGACGAAATGGCTGCCTGTTTGGGAGGTGGGCGGGGGAGGGGGGGGATGCAGGGCACACTACAAGTCAGTTAAAGTAGCAAACGTTTTAGATGTTCGAAGCATCCACAAGCTCTTTTCCGTAACTGTTGAAAAAATTGATCCACGGGGCTTCTTACACGAGAGTCACTCACTTTCAGGCACCGCTGTTCAAGGCTTCAAAATGTACGGTGCGGCTTTGCACTGTAGACAATATGAATTAACCAATAGCTGCAAGAATGGCAGCCAAGCCCTCTTCAAGGTCGATAGTTCTGAGAAGGCGCTACTCGCCGACATAGAGGTCCATATGCTCCGCTTCTTCAATGCTGCTCCCAGTGAACATGATGCACGGTGTCACCGGCACAGGTGTATCCTATGAAAGGGGAAACACAGGTTTAGGAATGCGTATGGTGTGAATAGTGTGGCCTTGAACATTGGATAGAATTGTAGTACACAAATATATGACCCCGTCCTTCTTTCACTGCTCAGGGAATTTGCATAGCAATTTCAGAACTGTTATCATCTAGGACAAATGTTGTCTGAGATGTTCATACAGTTCCCATATGCAAAGAGACTGTGCCTTCCAAATGGAATCACTGCCTCAACTGCATACTTGTACGACTGTTGTGTAATTACTACAGGTTTTCTCGCTCATTTTAATCCACTGGTCACTCCCTTTCATCCAAGCGCTACCCAAGTTAATCCATTGGACAACCAAAATAATCCAAACACCAACCAATTTAATGTAAACGCTACGTAGTCCAATACGAGCAACATGTGTAAAGGTATTCTGTGTTATTCCGTCATGGTAACTGTAATGACTGAGACTTTCATGGTTACGCCAATGTATCACAAGTTTATGAATACTGATCCAACAACCCCTGGTTTTTGCATGTTATGCGGTGTTTATGACTGCTTTTTGTCATTATGACTATTTTCATGATATGGTGCCATGAATTGCTTTTAAGGGACTACCGCTGCTTCAAACAGTGTCACACAGTGTTTTGTGACTAACGACGGTCATTATAACATTCCATAAGTACTTTCATGATATGTACCATGAAACAATGTTATGGGACTACCACGGCTTCAAACGCTGCCATATATTGTTTTACGATTACAGTTGTCCATTATGACATTCTATGACGATTTTCATAATCCGGGTGATGACTCTATGCAGCTATTCTGCTCCTTCACACAGTGTCACACACTTTTTTATGACTGCCGATGGTCACTAAGATGGTAGTAGATGGTCATAAAACACTGCATGACATGATCTGAAGAAGCTGAGTTGCATTGAGTCAGGCCATTGTGATATTATGAAAATATCATGGAATGTCATAATGACTGTTGGTAGTCATAAACGCTATATGACACTGTGTGAAGCAGCAATAGCCCCATAACGACGTTTCATGACACAGGACCATGAGAATGGCCATTGAATATCATAACAGCCGTCTGAAGTCATAAAACACAACACGGCATGGAAAACGGTGTTCGGACAAAGCATAGTCATGACCAAATTCATGAATAAACTCATGGAGTGTCATAACAACCATTGATAGTCAGAAAAGAGCTATGACACTGAAGCAACAGTAGTCCCATAAAACTGATTCGTGGCGGCACATACGAAAATAGTCATGGAATGTCATAATGACCGTCAGTAGTCACAGAACACATATATGACACTGTTTGGAGCTGCAGTAGTCCCATAAAATTGATTCATGGTATGTCATTCAAATAGTTATGGAACGTGATAATTACCATCCATAGTCATAAAACACTGTATCGCACTGTTTGAAAGAGTGGTAGTCCCATAACACTGATTCGGTACACATATCATGAAAATAGTCATGGAATGTGATAATGACCATCGGTACTCATAAAACACTATCGCACTGTTCGACGCAGCGCTAGTCCCATAAAATCGATTCATGACACATGGCATGGAAATGGTCATGGAATGTCAATATGACCGTCGACAGTCATAAAACACTGTATGACACTGTTTGAAGCAACAGTAATCCGATATAATAAATTATTGGAACAAATCCTGAAAATAGTCATGAAAACTCATAACGACAAAAAGCACTCATAAGACACTGCAAAAGCCAGGGGTTGACAGATCAGGTGTTAAACTCAGGATACATTAACAGAACGGATATCAGGTATCAGGTACATTGGCATAATCACAAAACTCTTAGTCATGTCTATTTCCATGAAGGAATATATTTACACACGTTGCTTGGATTAAATCGGGTAGCGTTTGGATTAAATCGGGTAGCGTTTGGATTAAATTGGTTGGTGTTTTTTATTAATGTGGTGGACCAGTGGGTTAAATTTTGTAACGCTTGGATTAAAATGTGCGGGAAAACCTGTAGAGCAGCAAAGATATCAAAAAAATTTCCACATATATCATTATCGAGATTGGATAAAAATATTGATTAATTATCAAGATTCGATAAAAATATTGATGAACACAATCTTACATCGATATTGGAAATTGTTAGTATATCGATATGTAAGTGGACATTCAATGAAAAATATCGGTACCAGATCTACAGCTTTTGAGATAGTTGTGCGACGTCATCAGCCTTCAAATAAATTGCACTTGTACGTTGCGCTTAGTTGGGCATAACCATGCCTTATCGACCTTCTACCTCTAAGACATCTGTCTCTGAACCGACAAAACGTCAATATTTATATACATAGCTTATCTATTTCAATATCGATAAAAATAGTGATAGATATTCTCTTACACGACCCAGTAATTCAATTACCATGAGATTCACTGGTACCACTGCGTACTCTCTAAATTTACCAAATTGCAGGACTATGATCATGATTATAAGTGGAATATACTTACATAATGCACAAACATGTTCTTTATTGCTTCGGAACCCTTCACGCACGAACCCAGTATTCGCAGGGCGTGGACAGCAAGGAGGTCTGTAAAAGCCCCAACAGGGAACACAACTTACTGTTTTCAGTAACTTTACATGTAAATATACTCCCAATTTGAATTTTTACGGTTTTCAGCGAGAAAACACCAAGTGCACACGGCACAGCAGATATGTACCCAATACACACTGATTTTCCAACAGAAAACAATAGTTTTTGCTTGATAGGCAACACTTCAGTGCTCGACGTCTTCCCCTTGAATCCTACTGTTCACCATGAACTACCAGCATGAATTACCAGAAGGGAGCCTGACATTCCTTTTCTGCACAATGTCGAACAATGCCGTGGCGAGAGAAAAGGAATATGACATTGGCGACGACAACGACGCGCAATTTCAAGTTTCCAAACAAGCTATTTCAACACATGGTAGCGGGCTCCGAGGGACGCATGAGAGTCTGAGCAACACTACTATTATATGATCACAATATAGCTTAAATTGCAGAGATAGGATAACAGTCGACTCATACGTACTGAATCCTTCGAGAGTTCCTGGCGGTGAGGTTGCAAGACGGGTACTGTCGCCGTATGCATTATCTCATCGCCCTCCGCGAATTCAACACCCACTGAAGTCGCTATCCCGAACCTAGAGGTGACAGCAATGTTGTTACTAAGTCATCACAACGCTCTGCATGTGTAGTTCTGTGTTCTACTTCAAGCGTATGGCACAAGAAGCAACATACCTGAATCCTGTCAGTGGCGTTCACGTATGACGCCAAAATTCTCGAAGCCGAGATAGCACTCCTCAAAGCAGTTGGAGTGTCCTCTTCAAGCAGGCACTTTTGTCTAATGTCCGCATGAAGCACCACAACTAGGCACGCTAAGTATGTCATCTTTGCTGAAAAACAAGCTCTATCTCACTGTAACGGACGCGGCCTCACCATACCAGGCGAACCAAAACGAACTAGTGATGTGTCGTTCGTGGACGAACCCTTCAAATTGAACTAGTCATTCGGGTGAACTAAACGAACTAGTTCAACAACAAGCAAAACATTAGTTCCGCAGTTCAGTTCATTGGGCCTCTCAGACACACACAACATATACGCTTTGATATGCTAGTCACCGAAGCTAGTCTCACGTCTGCGCCATCTATGAACGTTTTGTAAAACTAACAAAGCGCATGCGCACAAGAAGAGGGGCGGGCGGGAGAACACCACTGTGGCCACTGTGGCCTTGAGTGGCTGTG
The DNA here is from genome assembly GCF_037126465.1 of Ornithodoros turicata. Classification (NCBI taxonomy): domain Eukaryota; kingdom Metazoa; phylum Arthropoda; class Arachnida; order Ixodida; family Argasidae; genus Ornithodoros; species Ornithodoros turicata. Next base: position 109,702,717 of record NC_088201.1, read on the forward strand.
ACGCTGCGCTCTAGTGGACTGTATAGCGCGGACTAGAGCACTGCACGGGCCGACTTTTCCGGGCCCGACCCGGCCCGAGCGCATCGAAAAATGGCCCGGCCCGACCCGGGCCCGGACCTTCATATTTTTATGCGGCCCGGCCCGGCCCGGTGACCCAGTGACTAGAGCCCGGCCCGGCCCGGCTTCTAAGCAAATAGAGCCCGGCCCGGCCCGGCCCGGTGACCCGGCGAGTAGATCCCGGCCTAGTATTTCCAGCCGCGAGGTACGCGTTTCTGGCGATTATCAAACAAATATATAAGTAAATTTATAAGGAGAGAAGACAAACATACAAGTGATGGCGGTTTAACACCGTAACCGCACGAGACCAAATTAAATCCAGAACGCACGGGGCGTTATCGTTACACTGTCAAGATTTTGCGGAGATAGAGCATGCTGTCGACAAACTGCTTCTCCCAGTCCCTATCCCTCTCACCAAGCTTTGCCAAAGTGATTGTGAAATATGTGAGGAGCAATGTAAAGTGGCTTGGAGAATGTTCTAGAGGGTCGAATCATATGCATAATGCAGTACCCTTTGCTTGTCTTTGCAAAATATGTATAGGAATGACGCAAGCGCATGAAGATATGAACTAATGCATCTCCAATGTGTGGAATTAGCTGCGTGGCCCGGCCGGGCCTGACTCTCGGGAACATATTTGTCGGCCCGGGCCCGGCCCGGCCCGCGGTGGTGGCGTATTTTAACGGCCCGGGCCCGGCCCGGCCCGCGGTGCTGGCGTATTTTGTCGGCCCGGGCTCGGCCCGGCCCGGAGCACATAGCCAATAACAAGCCCGGCCCGGCCCGCGGGCCGGGTCGGGAGCCCGGGCCCGTGCAGTGCTCTAGCGCGGACCCCATAACAAGCGACACGCGACGCGCTGCAGAATTTGTCGCTGTCGCGTCTGGTCATGGCGCGACTTCCTGGTCCATTTGAGCAGCGACATTTCGTCACCGAGAAATGATGTTTTTGAAGAAGCAATGCTTATTTTATTCGAGCTAAGTTGTAAATTGCCATAAATATACCAAAAATAGTATTTCATTCGTCAAAACGAGGAGAAATTGTAATGAAGTTGCTATGTAATATTCGCCGTAACGCAGTGGCGCTGCGGTTGAAGTACCCAACGCCCCGCCCACTTCTTCGTCTGCTAGTTTTGTTGGTTGCCCTCTCCACCCTCTCCCTTGCCCACGCCTTCAGTTCTTGTTTCACGCCGCCAAATCTAGCTGGTTTTGTCAAACAACAGGCAACGAACTCAGCGACATGCTACAAATATCTACTGGGAGTAGATGCAGAAATATTGAGCCGCGACAAAGCTTTTTTGACGCTCGTGTGGCGGCAGTGACGTCGATTTTGTCGCTTCTCGCGTGTATCTGCCGCGTGTCGCTTGTTATGGGATTCGGGCTTATGAAGGTGTGAAGGTATTGAACTGGATGAACTAAAGAACTAAACGATGCCGCGGGTCGTTTTGAAGTACTCGCGGGCCTGCCGTTGCATGTCAGAGCTTTTGCTCGTCCACTGCGCATGCGCTTGGGGAACAGCGCGGGCGGCGCGGGGAAGGAGAGCCTCAAGTGGACTGTATGAAGGTGTGAAGGAACTGGACTGGATGAACTAAAGAACTAAACGATGCCGCGGGTCGTTTTGAAGTACTCGCAGGGCCTGCCGTTGCTTGTCAGAGCTTTTGCTCGTCCACTGCGCATGCGCTTGGGGAACAGCGCGGGCGGCGCGGGGAAGGAGAGCCTCAAGTGGACTGTATGAAGGTGTGAAGGAACTGGACTGGATGAACTAAAGAACTAAACGATGCCGCGGGTCGTTTTGAAGTACTCGCAGGGCCTGCCGTTGCTTGTCAGAGCTTTTGCTCGTCCACAGCGCATGCGCTTGAGGAACAGCGCGGGCGGCGCGGGGAAGGAGAGCCTCAAGTGGACTGTATGAAGGTGTGAAGGAACTGGACTGGATGAACTAAAGAACTAAACGATGCCGAGGGTCGTTTTGAAGTACTCGCAGGGCCTGCCGTTGCCTGTCAGGGCTGTTGCTCGTCCACAGCGCATTCGCTTCAGGAAAAGCGTGGGTGGCGGTGTGCAGGGAGAGCCAGCGGAGCGGCTTTGAACGCCGTATGGAGTGAAGTATTTTGGGCAAGTGAACTATATGAACGACGAACGCTGAAGAAGAGTCATCTTTTAGATGTTTTGCGCTGATGCGCTGAACTCCCCCTGGCAGTTGTGAACTGCTAGTGGCGCCGTTATGTTCTGACTTCGGGCTGACTGCTTGTGGCTGGCACGCTCTGGATCGGTCACGCTATTTTCGCAGCAATACACTGCAAACTTCCCAATTTTTTCTTCACAACGCTAGACGTTGTACTTTTCTTCAAGCTCTCTCACACATTTGAATGAAATGAGTTGAAACTGCAGTTGCTCTATCACACTTTTGTGTTCTCAAGCTCTCAGCAAGCAGCCGTAAGTGATCAGAAAAACACGATTGTAACATTGAATGACAACGGCACCTTGCATATTGTTCTGTGCATTACTTTTCTCGTTAAAAATATACGTAGAAAATTCAAGCAAAATAAAAAAGCGACCTAAAAGATTGCGTTTGTTATGTTGATGTGCTCGAACCTTTGGAAAACTGAATTGCAAGATCATTTTGTTGTATCTCGCTCTTGGTCGAGCCACTTTAAAGTTTGGGACTATATATTGCTGGATTGTGTTTAATTGCGAACAGGTGAACGAATGAACTATTCTTTTAGACAGTTCAGTGAAGTGAACTGAACTAAATGAACTAGTTCACAAAAGTGAACTGACTTGCCCATCACTAAAACGAACGCCGCGCCGACAGCCTTGACTTGGCTTGGCTTGCCGCCCACCGACTCCAACGTGCGTCGGTCCCCTGGCGGGGTTTTCCGCCAGGGGACCGACGCCTGTTTACCTCTTGGAAAAAAGAAAAATAACGAAACGAAGCTAATTGCACACATCTGACTTTGGCCTGCCATAAACACTATATCTCGTCAGTGTGTGCTTCCTTCGTGCCTTCTAAAACACTAGTGATGGTAGTATAGCCTTTCTCTCAAAACCATCATTGACGTCTTTTAACACCATTTTAACACCCTTAACTCGCGCAAAAAGAGTAAAAATCGTGTAACAAGGGTGTTTTGGTGTTTACACCCTTTTTCACACTCTAGTAACACCATTTGATTTGCCTGTAGGTGTAAAAATCCGTGTAATTTTCAGAACACCTTTTCTTACGCTGTTTTTTACGCCTTTTATTACACCTAAGGGAGTAAAAAGGGGTGCTTATGTAGAAAAACACGGATTTGGTGCAAAACTGGGTGTAAAAAATTTACTGTGTACGGAACAACCAGTTTTCGATTAGAAAGCTGCCACGATATGAAAATTTGCATTGTAATCATAGAAGGTGTCTCGGAATTTTTAAATTAACATCATAACAATTATAAATAATTCTGTATTACTGAGCTCAGCCGCCCTAGTTGCAAACAAGATTCAAATAAGATGTATGGGCGCAGTTTTTGCACATGTAATGGAATATAATGTATAGCTTTAAACTATATATGGCATCAACTCCGCCCAGCTTCTTTTTTTTAGCTTTTCTTTTTTAATAACAAACAGAAACAGACTTACCTGTACGTTGATCGAAAAATACCCCTTCCGGTTACGAAAAACCTCCCCATCGGGACCTCCGGGTCCCTTTATCCTCACGTGGGTGCAGTCAATGCATCCAGTGACCCCTGGGAATTTGCCAATTTGGTAGAAATCCCTCATTGTTGCGTCGAACTCCTCTGCGGCCTCGGGAAACTTCACAAGCTTCTTAAAAAGTGTCCTTGCGAGGAGCTGCGATATCTTTTCCACAACGCGGCACACTGTCGGCTGTGACACATTCACAAGATCCCCTACGATGACTTCGAACGTCCCAGCGCCATAAAAACGCATTGCGATGAGCAGCTGTAGCATGGGAGGTAGGGGCAGCCCTCGGTTGCATACGCTATATTCCAGCGGCAATGTTTCAAAAAGGCTTTGTACGGTTGCCTTCGTGAAACGGTAGCGCACGAGGAATTCATTGTCGTCAAAATGTTCAAAGGAATTTTGATGGTCCCTTAAAGAACGTCGTCGCACACCGGTAGCGTAGTCGGCATCCAGGTGAAAGAGCTCATCTTGGCTCAAAACGCAGTCCATGAAAGCAGCGAACGACCTATCTTCCGCCATGACACCAGCCAAACTCGAGTTGAGGAGCGCTCTCGAGGTAGCGCCGATGCTACCTCGAGATTTTCGAGGAATGCTCGGGGAAGTTCCTCCACTCGAGGAGTGTTTCGAGTCAAGGTCTATTTATGAAGCGCAAAACCGGCCTCGAGGAGCAGCTCGAGTCGAGTTTCGAGTCGAGGCTTGTTCAAGAATACGGCCGTAAGAAGAAGAGAAGAGAGCGTTCGATTTCCCGAAACGCGAACCTCAGGGGAACGCAGTATCTGCAGCCTTGTCTCTTCTGTTGTTCAAGCAGAAGTCACCAGAAATGTTCTTCAGCCTCGTTGGCCGTGAAAGCGCACCTTTATTTTGTAGATGTTTTTATCAAACCCGTCTTGCGGTGCTGGTTATCAGAGGAGAATGCGCGCTGAACTCTGATAATTCCCTCCCTTCCGAGTTTCATTCCTCCTCCCATTTACACGTGCTCAAATTTACAGTAGGCTTTCCTACATGCGGCAGTGTCGTTAGGCTAAGCCATCTGCAAGTGTGACGACTCACATTTTAGTCGCACTTTGATGCCCTCGGAAACAAAATTGGCTCGCTAGAAAACCAATACATTCAGTTTAGGTTCCAAACATAGTCCCCCTAATTGTGAAACTGCTGTGGAAAATTACCTAAAGCGGGTATATTTTGATGTACAAGACTGTGAAGTCACGATTGAGCGCGAATTCTACTTCTGTCCCATTGAGTACAATGTGTAAGATTTCAAACGCCGCATGAACAAAAGCCTTTACAGATATACGGATAATTCCTTTTCGGCATATTTCCTTGTATATAGATCTCATAGGGTCCAGTGGCGAACCAGTAAAAAGTGTCGGCGTTCTCCGTCAAAATGAAATTATACGTTTCTTATGCATTGCGTCTATGGGTGTAATGCAGGCGAAGCACGCTTTAAGTTTTTGTCCGCGAATCTTGGGCATGTTTCACGAAAGCTCACCTCATTTTGTGTGTTTGTTGCGGCTTTGATGATATAGGTGCCATCTCAAGGAATTTGCACAGTAACTAGAGTAACTTACAATGGCGCCACCTTACTAGGTACCAGATCGACAAAAAATACTGCACATAGGCTACATAGCACAAAAGAAACGGTACATACAGGGTGTCCCAGAAAACGTGTCATTGAATTATAAAAAAAAAAAACTACACCACCTAGAGTCATGCGGTCAGTGGCATTTGTTCTTACTGGGTGTTTGCCACCTCCTCATGTGAAGGTCGCTGTAACGTAAGTTTAATTATGTAAATTTTTGCCAGCTTAAGTCGGAAATTTGCCGAGTAAAGGTCACTTTTTTACCCCACCAATGTGAAGAGCGTGTCTAACTTAGTCAAATTAATGATAATTGACAGGGATATTCGGGAGCTATCGCATCGGAATAAATAGCCGAACATCATGCTCTACGGAGGTTGCACACAATAGCGCACGATGAATTTTTCTGCGCAATCTTTGTCAGTCCGACGAAAGGAGGTTGGAAACCCAGCCCTCCTCGACACCACAGAAAGAGATAAAGCAGGCACGGCTTATCACGTCCGACTTTCGCTGGGATAATGCTTTCCCTCTCCCAATTTTAGGAACTGTTACTTTTTCTACTATCACTCTGGGGGCTGGCTTCGGAACCTCCTTTCGTCGCACTGAGAGCGATTGCGCTCAAAAAGTCATCGCGCGCTATGGTCCGGTGCTCCGAAAACCATGATATTCGGGTATTTTTTCCGATGGGATAGCTCGTGAATATCACTGTGAATTATCATGAATTTGAGTGAATTCGGCACGCTCTTCATATTGGTGGGGTAAAAAAAGTGGCCTTTACTTGGCAAATTTCCGAGTTCAGTTCGCAAATATTTACATAATTAAACTTGGAGTACATGCCATTGACATTAGGAGGTGGCAAAAACCTAATAAGAACAAATGCTGTTGACCGCATGATTCTAGGTGGCGTAGTTTTTTTATTATAATTCAATGACACGTTTTCTGGGACACCCTGTATATCACGCAAGGCGGAATAAAAAACACAGGATCAAGAGAGGCAGAATGAAAATGCCGATAACAAGAACACGTGCAATACAGGAAGACGGGGAGCCCGGAACAGGAAGCGGAAATGCTGCTAGGGATTGTGATGTTATGCTTTTTAAGATTTTGTCGCGAAGGAGATAAAATCTAGCAGGAAATACAAAATTTGAACGAAAACAACAATAAATAACGTCTTGTATCCAGCATCTCTACGAAATGCATGAACGCATCATCATCATCCCGTGCTGCTTCCGCGGTCGTTACGACATTTGTTTTGCCGCTCATTTTCATCTGGTTGTGCCTCTTTTCAATAGTTGTGTTTTGCAATATAATCGGTGTTATATTGCTAGCCATTAGCGTTTTTAGTTATTACATGTTCCGTGTGAAACGCATGCATCATGTCGAGGTGTGTCGATACCGTGCATTGCGAAGGGCGTGAGAAGACACTGTGAGTGAAATAGTGAACAGTAACTCGCTTCATACGCGCGAACGTGATCCGCATCCGCAATCAGAAGATGAACATTTGGATTCAGGGAATGAAATAATCGTTCACCATCCAGTTACGAATGAGACGGACACTGAGCTCTCGTGGGATAAGTTAAATGACGGTGTGGCAGCGGAGCATTGCGAAAGCCATGAAGAAAATTATGAGGACAAAGTAGTTTCGAGACTAGAAAGGATTTCCCTCAAGCGTAACCTGACGCAGGCCTGCGTAAAGAATATACCGGCGCTCTTGATGTCCTGCGGTCACGACATTCCAGCAGACGCCAGAACCATACTGGGGACGCAAAAAAGAGCTCATTTGCAACATGATGGCACATTTGCCCACTTCGGATTTGGGGCTGGTATTTTGGAGTGCATTCGAGTGGGGATTCTCCCCAGTGAGATCTGATTGCAAGCAAATATTGGTGGCCTCCAAGTGTATAAAGGTTCTTCAACGTGCTTTTGGCCCATTTTATGCAGGGTGGCAAATCATAGCAATCAAGAGCATTTTTAGTGAGCCTGTATCGTGGTAAAGGAAAGCCACCGAATCTTGACACATTTCTGACACCGTTTCTGGGGGAAGTGCAGCGTCTCATGACCGAGCTTATCCAGTTCAAGGGGGCACACACGGGTGTAAAACTGGATGCGGTGACATGCGACGCCGTGGCACGCAGTTTTCTCAAACGCATTAGGAGCCACAATGGCTACTATGGGTGCGAACGTTGCGAGGAAAAGAGCACACATCAGGAGAACAGGATGCTTTTCCTAGAGTTACGTGCCCCTCTCCACACCAATGAAAGGTTCAGGGAGAAACGCTGCAAGCACCAAAATACTGGAGAGTCACCATTTCTCTGTTTGGACGTTGACATTGTGGCATTATTTACGTTGGATTATATGGACCTCATCTGTTTAGGAGTGATGAGGAGGCTCCTTGTCATTTGGATTGGTGGCAAGTATGGCAGAGGAAAATTTAGTGGCGAGCAGCAACATACTCTCAGCGGAAGGCTGCAGTCCTACCGGTAAGATTTCCCTAGCGAGTTCCAAAGGAAACCGAGAGGTGTTGGGGAGCTAGAGCGCTGGAAGGCTACCGAATTTAATAGTTTTCTGCTCTATGCTGGGCCAGTCGCACTAAAGAAAGTTTCGCCAGACCAGCTGTACGATCACTTCCTCGTTCTTCATGTGGCATCATGGATGCTTGCTACACCAGCACTGTACGGGAAGCACAGCAACTACGCTCAGAAGCTTCTCCCATACTTTGTGCAGCAAATGTAAGCCCTCTACGGAACACCGCAACTTAATTACAACGTGCACTCGCTTGTGCACCTTGCAGGGGACTGTATGCGCCATGGCCCGCTGGACTCTTTCAGTGCGTTTCCTTTTGTGAGTTTCGTTGGGAAACTGAAGAGAATGTTGCGCACCACGAGCAGCACTCTGTCAGAAATAAGTCGCGGAATGTCAGAACTGAAGCACTCTACTGCATCTCATCCTGAAAAATGATGCAGTCCACCAGGTTAAAGGTCAGCTATGCCGATATCCCAAATAGTCGAAACGGTTGTGATATTCTTAAAGGCCCCATCCAACTCTCCCCAAAATGCACCTTCATTCTCCCAGTTCGGTAGAGTACCATATAAAAAAAAAAGCAGATACTGTATAAGTGGTTAATTCGCGGGCTCAATATTTCGCGAATTTTCGAGGAACCAGGATCAGGCAATTATTCGCGGAACCTGAATTCGCGGTACCGCAGTGAGTCGCCCCCGCTAGTGTCACTAGACCCCGCACGAGGCGTCTTTGGGACTTTCCACCTTGAACAAGCAAAAGGACAACAACCCTGGACAACAACCCATTTCATCCCTTTTAAGCCCTTCTGACTCAGTGTGCTACAATGAGGGGTCATCACTCGGGTGGCATCTAGGTCATTGCCGAATTTTCGTGTCTCCCGTCAGTCTTGTGTCCGTATCGATACAGTGAACATCGTGACAGGTTCGTATTTTTCGACTCATTGCCGCCATGTTCTTGCTCCGGTACTTCAAGCCAACGTCGCCGCGTCCTCCTTCAACCAGCGACCACGTGCATAGACTGCCCGACAGTGCCGTCTTCCATACGGTAGGTGACAATTTTTTTCTTCCCGTCAACGAACATGTCTCGCGAAGTCGCTGATCGGCACAACCAGAAGCGGCAACTACAACAAGTGCAGTATAAGGGCGTAATAAACCGCGTACATAAGATGTATCAGCGTCCTGGGCCTTATTTCTCTCTCGTATTTTCTGTCATTGCTTCGAATATTTCGCGAATCTTTAAATTCGCGAAAAAAAAGGGCGTTCGCGAATACCGCAAAAAATAAGTCATCGCGAAAATTACTACTTATACAGGTAATTCATTCCGAAACACACATGGGCGCAGCCATGTTTATGACGTAGATGTACCCGAACGAGCATGGTGGCGTGTACGCGCCCCGCGTCAGTGGCTTCCAGCTAAGGCTTTTCGTGGCTTCACGTATCTGTGCATGAAGATCGCGGACAGCCGGGTTCCACTGGTTCCGCGCTGAGTAAACAGTACAGCAGCTGCGAACTCCTTCGGGAACGAAGCTCTCTGCGATCTTGTGAATTCGTCGTTTGTGTTTTGTGAGCTCCAACAATTTGTATGAAGTCGCGTCTGCGTTAGCCCCTTTACAGCGCTTGCCCAGTGATGAAATAGACAGATGTTTCTACAGCGGTTTTAGCAAGAAAATGCCGACAACGTTTTATTTTTGCAGATGCTATGTATTTGGGAAACCGCATACCGCTATATGGGACAAGTTTTACATACGATTTATCAATGTGTAACACCGTCCACAATTTTATGGAACGACGAGCGAGGTGAAGCAAAATACCAATCACATTTTGAACTTTTTTGTGGGATTCTGTCCATTTTCTTGAAGCTTTCTTTGAATCACACATTCCCATGTGATGCTCCATCGTGTAGCATGCTACAAAGGACTACATTTCATGTCTAACATTTGGATTTTGTTTTTCATGAGCACCGTAGCACAAAAACATGGACTCCAGAAGCCATGTGGTTGCGCACCATGGAGACACAAAAGAAATACCAGAGCACATATTGCCACTTAAAGATGTTGTTTCGGGGGTCTGAAGAGTTAGGGCATAGCATCAGTGGGTGCACCTTATCCCTGTGTAGTGTGCTATTTCAACTCACAACTCAGCCCGTGGGGTGTAAAAGTGTTAGAGGCAATTTATGTGACTGTCGTCATGGGTGACATCACTGGTCAGTCTCTGAATTAATTCCGTGCTCAGGAATTGTTGAAAAAATCACTTCGTATTTAATATTTATCATGTAGGACATGATAAGCAATTTGTAAAATGCAACCATGTCTGCAGCATTCACGACTGCCCCTTACCTTTACAGGTGGAGACACGTTATCAAGTTATTCGCAATGGCCAGTCTTACAGGGCTCGTGCAAGTAGAGTCCTCATGGAACTTATGCTTTAGCATAACCATCGCACATGAAGTACAATTATATATGCTTGGACGTTAATATTTATTTATTTCAAGATACTGCTGGCTCTTCTGGAGCCATTGCAGGAGTGGGTAAATTCAATAACATAGGAAGTACACTCACACATGACAACAACTAAAAAAAGAAAAAGGCAATGATCAAATAAGCAACTGGTATCAAAGCCGTCTGGGATCCTACGATGAGAATTTGAAATGGGAATCCAGCTTTTCTGTAAAAGGTGCATATGACTGGGACCTACAAGTTTGATAGTGTAGATTGCTCCATCCTTCAGTTGTTAATGCAGATGTAGTGCATCATCTAATCTTCTGAACCATATGTGAGGCTGCATACGAAATAATTTTTTTATGCACATGCTGTAGCTTCCTAGTCATGCATGTGCACACGAATAACAGTGAATATATGTGAAGTGGCAAAAAAAAAAAAGCTAGACTCTACCGTCATTGTGCCCTACAACCCCTTACCTTGCAACTGATGTCTTGTCAAAAGAAAATATTTCACTAGAAAAGACGACACTTGTGTATTGTTTACAAGAAAATAAATCTCTGTATTTACATTTTCCATCAATCAGCAATGTTGGGACCTGGTGCAAATATAAATCTCAACAAGGAATGTCCTTACAAACTATTTCTATATATCCAAATGAAGATAAGACAGTTCTCTTCTTCTACCTTAGCACAGTACAGCTTCAAAATTAACGAACTGTAGAGGATCAGCAATCTTAATATATATCAAGAGGGGAATCACATAAAGCTCCAATAATAGACTGGACAATCAAAGCTCCAGAAGCCAAAACAAGTTCTAGAAAAATCTGAATAATTGGTTGCCGTTGTGACCTGTACTACTATGCGCAGTTCATGAATGGAACGTGTTACCTCATTACATTGCCTCCACGTGAGCACTGGAATAGGTAGCGTTCCAGGTCGCTCTTTTCGTGTTTTTCTATTGTCTTTCCTCTCTCTCTCTCTCTCTTTTGCAGTAGCAAACATGGCCATAGTGAAACACAAGCAGACAAGGACCGGATGACACAGTTACGACACAACTGCTAGCTCTCAACTGATATGTTAATTAGCACACTCTGGAATATACACACACATGCTGTCAAACAAATGACAATTTAACCAACAGAATCAGAGACAAGAAAAAGGGTTATCTTCGCCCTCTTCTCATTCTATTTCACAGGCAGCCGTAGTATCATTCTGAGTGTGCCCGTGCGTCCCCTTTGAGATAACATATATCGGACAGAAGCAAATCCAACAGCGGACTGCTTACCATGCATCTGTTTTGGATTTCTCTAACTACTTGTTATTTAAACGCAGACGTGATCTCTGCGTTCTGGAAATTTAGGGGGCATCCAGAATTCCTACAGTGTGTTGCCGAGTTTCTCGAGGGCATCAAGAGTCTGTCCTTGGCTGCCTGTGTTTTACTATGACTCTCAGATAGAAACTACCTCATTTCAATGCAATAGGAAACACATATTTATAAATGGCATCTGTTGACTGCACTGTACGCACCCCCATATAAAGGGTCGCAGTGGATCTTGCATCTTGTGTGATAATGTCAGTAACACAAGAAAGCTAGATTTGAAAACACTCTTACGTGTAGTAAGAGTACTTTTTATGTGAAGCTACGCAATTCCTGCCCACCAAATAATTTTAACCATATGTTTCATCTGCCAGCGTGATAACATCGGGAAAAGCAATTATCACTTGGCCGGAACTACCGGTTCGAAAACCTATCCCTAACATGTGTAGCATCAGGGATGAAAACCAAGGAGCATGTTGGCAAAGACAAACACACACGAGCTATGTTCTCATTGTGACAGCTGCTCTATAGTACCCAGCTGGCTACTAAAATGAACATGTTCCAAATTAATACAACATGGCTGGACACGATACACTGGTAGAAGCTAAGAAATAAAATGAGTAGTTAAATGTACAATACATAAACACTTGTCATAATAAGTCAGTTTCCTTACTGCATTCATACGCTGCCAATAGTCCCACTTTAAAGAATCACTGAACTATATAACTACATTGCGTGCCATTACATGCTCATTTGACAGAACCCGAACAGGATTGCATAGCACAGCATATAAGTACAGTGAATATAATTTGTGGCTTTCCGTTCACGCTTAATGGCCGCAGCAGTAGTGCAGGAAAGCCACTGCTAAGTTGTGTTGAGAAACACCACTTCGTGTTTGCCACGTCTAAATGAAATGTATCTGACCTGATCCAAAATAACTGTTCTGAGGCTGGAACACACAAACAGAAAAACACAACACAAGCCGCAACATTAACAGATAGGCAAATGAGCTGTGGCGAGCTCCACCTTGGGACAAAGTCAACAAGTAATTTACGAAAAGTCAATGAGTGCCTGAAATGTAACGTCTCTGACTGGTAGCAGGAGGGTCCATGTTCAATTCCTGAAAGTCTCGTCTCATTAAAATTTACATGCTCTCAACCGTGTGCTTTCTGCTGTGAATCATCTCAATCGCAGAATAATTGTACATTGCTCTTCTACATAGTGTGATTTCGCCGTGAGGTTATGGACTTTGGATAAAAAGTCTACGGAGCACTGCTCAGGTATTTTTGCCTAGTGCCCATTAAAAATATATGATTGTGGCATTGTTCAGAGTAATGTACCAAGTGCAACACAAGTATTGTAGAATGCATGTATTTTAGCTTACATGCCAATCCAGCACGACTATCCAGTGTGAAGTTGAGTCAAACAAATAGTTCTAATTCTTCTTAGCTGTCAGAATACCGACAGTGAATTAGTAAGAGTAGACAATGTTAACATGAATTCTGGGCTATTCTTCAATCAAACATTAACAGATAGTAAAAACACCTTCCTCAATGGACGTTGATAACAGTGAAAATTCTAAAACGAAAAACAAGATTACATCAGCTTCTGCGTGTCAGAAATGATTGTATGTCCAACAGCAATCCAGCTTAGAGCACTGCACGGGCCCGGGCCCCCGACCCGGCCCGGGCCCGACCCGGCCCGCGGGCCGGGCCGGGCTTGTTATTGGCTCTGTGCTCCGGGCCGAGCCCGGGCCGACAAAATACGCCAGCACCGCGGGCCGGGCCGGGCCCGGGCCGTTAAAATACGCCACCACCGCGGGCCGGGCGGGGCCCGGGCCGACAAATATGTTCCCGAGAGTCAGGCCCGGCCGGGCCACGCAGCTAATTCCACACATTGGAGATGCATTAGTTCATATCTTCATGCGCTTGCGTCATTCCTGTGCATAGTTTGCAAAGACAAGCAAAGGGTACTGCATTATGCATATGATTCGACCCTCTAGAACATTCTCCAAGCCACTTTACATTGCTCCTCACATATTTCACAATCACTTTGGCAAAGCTTGGTGAGAGGGATAGGGACTGGGAGAAGCAGTTTGTCGACAGCATGCTCTATCTCCGCAAAATCTTGACAGTGTAACGATAACGCCCCGTGCGTTCTGGATTTAATTTGGTCTCGTGCGGTTACGGTGTTAAACCGCCATCACTTGTATGTTTGTCTTCTCTCCTTATAAATTTACTTATAAATTTGTTTGATAATCGCCAGAAACGCGTACCTCGCGGCTGGAAATACTAGGCCGGGATCTACTCGCCGGGTCACCGGGCCGGGCCGGGCTCTATTTGCTTACACGCCGGGCCGGGCCGGGCTCTAGTCACTGGGTCACCGGGCCGGGCTGCATAAAAATATGAAGGTCCGGGCCCGGGTCGGGCCGGGCCATTTTTCGATGCGCCCGGGCCGGGTCGGGCACGGAAAAGTCGGCCCGTGCAGTGCTCTAAATCCAGCTAACAGTAACAAAAATGTGCGAAAGGAAAATTAACTGAACTAATGTAACATACCTTCTATATCAGACAGTGAAGCTTGTAGCACCCCATCCACAGGAACCAGTGTTTGGACAGCAAAAGTGCATGAACTGGGAGATCGCAGTTAATTGGAATGGCGACCTTTGTTTTCCACCCTGAAAGCAGAAGTAGTAATGTTGAGCGCTGATTTAAGAGTCATGCCAAGATGTCTGCATGACAGCTCCCATGAAAAGTGGAATATAGGTGAATGCTCAAGTTATAACATCACATTGTCACCCATGAAAAGTGGAATTAGGTGAATGCTCAAATTATAACATCACATTGTCATACCTGTTGGGGAAGCTAGACTGCAACTAACGTGTCAGCAATTTCTTCGTGCACCAGATGCAAGCCAGACCCTGCCTTCAGCGTGCACCTGTGGTAATTCACAAGTTGGACTACCAATACTGCTGTGTTGTTAATTGTGGCTATATCAGAGATAGCGCAGTTGAACAGCTGCAGAATCCATTCGTGAAGCTTCCCATTTTTGGATCTGAATCTCGACTTACTTTTGCTCTCGTTGTTTTGCATTGAACCTCCGTGACACGTTCAAAATTTCTGTGCCGGGGATCTCACTTCAGACGATTTCGTGCCGAGATTCCAAATTGCCTCTGGAGTCTCGCGTAACCTATGATAACATTCGCGGACGAAATCCTTGGAGTGGAACTCAGTCCGCACGGCTGTCGCTGTCACCCAAGAACTTCGCACTGCTTGGTCTTCTGGCAACTTATAATAGGTAACAGTTGAATGCTCCGATGGACTGTTCTAACAGCGTTGCACCATCGCATTCTCGAGAAGTTCGCCGTAGCATATCACGTATCAACTTCAATTTTTCATTATCATATCTGTATCATATCGCTTCAGCTCATAAAAGGCAAGATCAGCACAAGGAAGTTCGCTTTCCAAACGACGTTCTGCAAAAGAAATGTTCACATGCTTTGTTTCCGGCTTAGCAATAACACAACAGCTGTTCGCCAATGTACGATGCACAGAGAGCGAAACCAAGGAAGCCAAGCAGCCAAGCCAAGCTTCCATGCCAAGACAAAGACAGATAAACCTAGAGCAGTGACGTCGGTGCGCCTGTGCGCAGGGTTTACCGACGGTCTGACGGGCGGTCGGGGAAACTAAGAAAAATGTTTTCTAAAAAACTACAAACGGTTGGGCAAAGATATTTCGCACAGATATTCAGTGTTCGCTAATGAACATACACTGTGAGTATCGCTCAGTTCTGCGGCACTTCAAAATCGGCATATCTGACCTTTAAGCCTAGTTTCTGCTATTTTCTCGATAATGGGATTATTGCACGTGTTCAAGAGGTACGGGCGTCACACGTACGGGTGACCATATTTTCCTCCAGAAAAGGCATTTTTGTAACGCCTATAGAATCCTCAATAATGAACATCTTCTAAGTAAACAACGGGATCAGCCACTCTGAACTGACTATGCCAGTTTCTGCATTCACTAAGGACATGGAATGTGTGCTGCTGAACTACAGGTCGGACTATGTTGCCCTTCCATTGCTACACCACGAAAGGGCAACGTAGTTGCATTTGATCGCACTGTTTCAGCAATGCCAGTTGTGCCAAGGAGAACTGTGACATGATAAATAAGGTTCAGACGTTGCTTATGACAACGAAGATGTTCTCCATGCCTGGCCTACGTCCTATGAAAAGTTAATAGTGGGAGTTCTAATTCTTTGCGAAACGCATGGGGAGCTAACCACAAAGATAATAATTTTGTTCTACGACGGGGCTGCCTTTCTGCCTAAATGCAGTTCCTGTTGGGGGGAAACGTGTTTTTCAGTACTTTGACAGCTCAAATTTGTGTTGGTAAATTTCCCAAGACAATAAAGCAAGACATCCTGCAGTACAAATGTGCAAATTCACTAAGGATATTTAGAAACCTGCGAAGAATACAGGACACAGCGCACCACGCAAATCAATGATCGGTACATGCTAGAAAGTAATTGTTCTGTCGTGTGACTGCCCTATTTCAACTGTTCGTAATGCATGTTGTTTTAGCTTACCCTCATGTCCTCCACGAGCTCTGTTCTCGAAATTGTTTGCTGAAGTAACTGGAATAGGAGCGATTTCATTTAACAATAAGGGCAGGCATGCTCCGTACAATCAGTACCTGTTTGGAAAAGACATTTTTCTGCAGTTTTTGTCGAAAACAAAAAGCTACTCTTTGTTTGTGAACTGTTTGAGTGAACAGCACGTATGAACCTGAAAGCGAATCATTCAAAGGCTCCAAACAGCATTGTTTTCCACTTTAATGTCCACCCCATCCTGTGGAAAGCTGTTATTGTAATATTTTTATGTTATTTATATATGACAGTGAGGTATGCGTAATAACAATAAGGGTAGGTTCACCAGGCCGACATATCAAAAGTCCATGGAATGTCAGTTGGCACGGTAGAAGGCCTGCGCACAACATCGCTCAGGGAGGCCTGATGTTATAACTGCTGATGTTGTTACGACGTCAATGAAATAGCGAACAAGAGGAAAGCTCACACAGCCTTCCGTGCGTGACGTAGGGCGCAGGCTTATGCAATCTAGAACGTGTTGGCTGGGCTCGCGCGCAGCGCTACCCTAGCGCCGTTTGGCATTTTAACAAATTGGATTTTAAACGGCGGATTCTTAACGGCGGCATTTCAGGATACTCCCCTTAAATAAACGGCTCTGTCGATGTCCCTGATTTGATGCCACTCTAACTTTGTTGTTCATCATTTGGGCTACCGAAAAAAAAAAGATAGAAGGAAACGTATAGAGCACAATTTCTTTCGCAGTTTTTTTTTTTTTTTTGTCCTCGCATCTCTGTTTCCACCAGCCTGTGCTGTATGCAGGACTTCAAGCTGACCCCGTGTTCGACATCATGTATGTACGTGGAAGGTATGGTGCTTATTAGATTATTATTACTATTATTAGTGGATGTTGCATGATTTGCGACATGAAATGCATTGTTTAGAGCAACTCATTTCACTAGGCTCTCACTTTGTGCTCTGGCAACAGTGACGTCGAGCAAGATTTTTCGACCCCTTCCACTGTTTTTTCGTCCCATGGAGCGCGTGCCGGCGAACAAAATGGCGGCGAGACGCGCATGGCAGGTTGCCGCGGGAACTTCGTTGCAAAAAATTCGCTCTATGGAGGCTTGCCTTAAGACGCAGTGCGGTACTCGTTCGTCGTGGGAAATATTGGAACATGAAATAATGCTTACGTCAGCCGGCTTCCTGTTCACATTTTTTTCTTCGATTTTTATGACGCTTTCTCACTGTCCCTATCCTGGTGTCACTGTCCCTATCCTAGCTCCAACTACAGTAACAATGTTCAGTATTCTGCATATAGAAAGAATACGTTACGAGACTCTCGAAACGGATTTCCAGAGTCGTAGTAGCAACGATGTTTATTTATTTATTTACGCATCGAACCAATCTCCCGATAAATGACACAGCCGTCGACAAAGACGTACGCGTGGAGTCAAATGACAAAGTAATATAATTAATTCAAAGAAAAAAGTGCCAACAAAACAAGACAGAGCCGTGGGGGATTACCAGAGACGACGTGCGTAAAATTGGACAAGTTGCAATTTCTCAGGTAAAAAAAAAAAAAGTTTTGTGTGTTCCGTGAATAACAGCAAGTTGACACTGAGCGAGGATAATTTTGTAAGAGTGCCGGAGTGAGGTACCTTCTCGAAAGCTTAGCAAGCCTTACACGAATTATTCCGTTTGATGATCCTTTGTCTTTTGATAAGCCTTTGAGCCTTTGATGAGCAAACACAGGGCAGCCATATCTTTTTCGCATGAGCATCCATTCCTAAAATCGTGCTCACATTAGGAAGCAAAATCATTTC
The DNA here is from genome assembly GCF_037126465.1 of Ornithodoros turicata. Lineage (NCBI taxonomy): Eukaryota > Metazoa > Arthropoda > Arachnida > Ixodida > Argasidae > Ornithodoros > Ornithodoros turicata. The sequence continues at coordinate 109,720,698 of NC_088201.1, forward strand.
AATGTATTTCATGGCGCGCCAGTGCATATTCTGGACTGAAAACTTGCATGAAATGCTCAAAAGAGAAACGTGTCTCTAATTAGAAAGGGCCCAAAGGCATTACACGAGGGTAGGCAGGCGTACAAAACAAGCAAACTGAGTAGCCGAATGACTCACCAAAAAAAGACAGGCGGGAAACGTCCTGTCAAACAAAGTACCAACAGAGACACAATTACAAAAAAAATATTGCACGGAAATCGCATGGGAAATCATCGAAATTACAAAGCATCTGAAACGTACAAGCACAGCCGCTTACCAAAAGACTCAGGATTAACAATGTTTACAATGTGCCCCGGTAATGCGTTCCACTCTGGGGTCCCTGAGGGAATGCACGAATGTCGACGACAATTGGTGCGATATGTGACTTGTTTGACTGGTGAGGAAACACGTTATCACGAAGGGTGAGATGATAGTAGACTTGCTGCGGCAATTGAAAATTGATGCAGTTGGCACAACTTGGAAATCCGTCGTCTGTTGCACAGGTGACGGATGTCGAGGTTACTTTTCAAGCCAGTGGCATTGACGCCTCGACAGTAGGATGAAGAGATAAATGGTAGCGAAGGCTACCATTTATTTCATATTTAACTCGTATTTTATATATCATATTTAGCGAAAAAAATACGAAATCTGTGTTAGCAACCCTGCGCCCTTCATGATACACATGCGAGCGTGGTTGTTGAGGGGCAAACTACGAAGGTAAACAAAAATAATTTAATCGGAGGCGCGAATAATGTGTGTGCGAATGCAATATGAATGTTTTTAATATAGAAATTCGCGCGGTCTGCCAGCAATACGTAAGATTATAGACAGAGCCGAGTACGCTTCCGGTTCCTGTCCCTCTCCATGTTGTTAGCTACGAGTTTGCCGTACGTTGACTGTGCACTTTGTGACTGTTCACGTTTTCTTCTTCATTGTCGTCTTTTCAATTTCAAACCACGAAGTCCAACATGGGACATTCCTCGGAGGAATGTCACATTTCAGGACAGTAGCAGGCTATTGCTTTATTTGAGAAAATTCATCTATTCAGAAATCACTTTCAGTTTTCTCCTTGCCCAACACTTACGGGTTCAAGGTGTTCCATAGTTCTCAGGTTCATGTGATGTCATTGGACGTTAAAGATTTGTATTACTCGCTCAAGAGGTGAGTTCTTTTGCAGCATGTAAATAATCTCCTGTGTGACAATTTGGTGAAATTTTAATCGCAATGCTGGATCAGCCATCAGGGACTTTATGAATTTGTTAGACTTGTATTTAAGTTCAACTGCAGCCTGTGTAGATGATGTTTAGTTCATAAAAAGATGATGTGGTTTCATTCGTTGATCTGTAGCCCCGTTGTTGTCAGAAATTTATTTGCACACCTTAGACTCTTCTATAATTTCTTTTGTCACCTCGTGACAACTTGATTCAGTGTATGTAGGTAGATATGTAGACGACTTAATCACCATTTCCCATTGTAAATCAGATTTCTTGAGTCTACAGCGGTTAGTCCTTCATGACGCATTCTATCGGCAGAGCTGGATCAATGTTTTGCACCGGGAAGGGGCAAAAAATGTTCCATTGGCAGAGCGGGGCATGCGTTGAATGTTTCATGGGTAGAGCAGGGGCAAAAAAATGGCTCCAAGGAGCAATACTTCTTGACCCAGCGAGCATCTCTGCGGAACAAGACAGATACGAGGAGGCATTCGCGCTATAAGTGAGGCCGTGGCGTTCGAGCTTTCATTTCTTTTTCTTTCAACTCGTGTGTCGCGCAGGTTGTCGTGCGTCTCTTGAAGAGTGCAAATGACGGTGCGTCCTGCTGTGTGTAATTATATTGTGCGATTCTGAAGCACCACACCACATGGCCAAAACAAACAGAGAAAGCACGCAGGTCACGCGCTATGCCCAATGCGCGCATCGTACCTTCATTGCTATCATTCCATTAACAAAGCAAACTCATGCGACCCCGTCGCGAGCATGTGTAGGGGCTAAGCTAAAGAAGTGCTCGCTACGACAGCTGAATCGGAACTGAAGGTTTATTCGGCCGGGCAAGGCCCGTGAAACAGTGGTGCCAACTTCGTCGAAGCGGGGCGCCACACCTGCACGAAACCCGCGCAGGGCAAAAAATTGCTCTCCCAATGGAATTCGCCATCAGTCTGCCCCCTCAGTTAACTTTCATTGAAGAATTCCCTGCAGCAGGAATGTTAAGATTCTTGGATGTAATGCTGTGCATGGAGGAGGGCCTTTGTTGGAAGCCTGGGAAACCAAACGCAAACCCTATGCTCACTGTTAACTGTTGTCATTCGAAACTAGTTAAGAGTGGTGTGGTATGTCCCTTACTAAACGGCGCTCTTGTAAAATCATGTACGCATCTTGTATTTAATGTCCTAACCAGACAGGTAGAAAAGAACAAGAATGGCCAGGTGCAGGCTCCAACCGTAATTTAATTGAACGAAAACTTCTCGGCCTGTTTTTGGAGCGATCAAAAATTTTGTCGCGCGATAACCAATGTGTTGTGGTCCCATATTTTTACAAAGTGTCTCAATCTTTATCAATCTTTATTCTATCGCTCAAACTTAGGACGTACGCCTTCTCTTCAGAAATCGTTTTTGTCTTGATCGTCTCACCCGATTTTCAAAATCCGATTCAGAGTGTGGCGTTAATCACAGGCCATTAAATTTTGTTCCTTGTGCTAAGAACGTAGCTTATTGTATCCTCTTGGCCTGTAGGTTTGTTTATATCGTCGCAGTGCCTAAATCAGAGGTCGGGTGCATGGCAAAAATCATAATTCAAATCTTTCTAGCCAATTAGAGTTAGGCATTAACTGCCAACCTCTCTGGGCTGAGACCTAGGTCAAGGCGTGGCGACCAGATACACGAAGGCGACTCTTGAGAGAGGCTTTGGCGATCCGTAATGCGGGAAACTGTGTCAGTGTTGCTTCTGTGGCAATTCATCCGGCCTACCCACGCCTTTTGTAACCCCTGCATTCGATTGACCTTCTGCCGAGTATGTGGCTTTGTTACCTTCATTTCCTTTTTTTCCCATGCTGTGCCACTATATGTACATGGCATTAGTAAACATCGTCGTCGTCAGTAAACTTTGCTGGTTTGATTTGTGTGTTCGTGTCGTCCCTGTGTGTGCCCAGACTCAGGCTTCTACATTATGGAGTTCATCCACCAGCTGACCCGTATGTGTGCCATCTTGTCAGTCTCTGACAAGAGCTTCGCCAGTTGTTTCTTTCTTCCATCTTCATTCTTCCTCCAGCTCGGAGCGCTCTGGCTTAGAGCATTGGTACGGCCAATCGAATATACCGTTAGTTATCAGAGGTGGCGCAGCCACGCTTCATTTCGGCCACGCTTAGCCGCGCTGGGGCGTGGGGGAGCTCGTGCCGGCATCTCCTATTTGCAAGGCTGACCCACGCAAATCGTGTAAAACCAAGGGGAAAACGTTTTTTAGACATGGTTGAGGAGGGGGGGGGGTCCGATTTGACGATCAGCTCTTGCAGTTCCTGGCGTCTGTGTGAGCAGCAGCATCACCTTTATTGTGAGATGATGAATGGGAAGTTTCATCGCCATGGGTAATACTCAACCCCATTGCTGGTGGTGATGCGGGGAATGAAATAATGAGCCCCTTCACAGTTATTGTGAAGGGGCTCATTATTTCATTCCCCGCAGACCTACGAAGACCTACGGTATCCAGAAAGTGAAGAGAGCTTTGAGGGCAGAGCGTGCGTGGGCTGGAAGTGGCCACACTCTTAGAAAAAAGGGTGGAGCAGTTACACCTTTTAGGATATAACAGTTGTCACATATGTTGTGCCTAAAAGGTTTCAAAGTTCTATCTTCTACTTCACTCTCTGCCACGAATGATAGGGTTACCGCTTCTGATTCGGTGAGCGATGGGGGCGTACGCCTTTTTGTAGCAATTTGGATATATGATAATCGCTTTTACCACCCTTTTACACCCTTTATCAGACGCTATGTTGACCTAGGTGGTAACTATAGAAGTTACCACCTTTTCACACCCTTCTTTCTGAGAGTGCAGGGACCAAGCAATTTTGTGTGAGAGAGGGGGCGACAGTGCCGAAGGTGTGTGAGCAGGATTCCGGAACTGTTTTGGACCGTCAACGGTCATGACAGCCCACATGTACTTGGATTTGTGCATATAACCTTGGAGATCCAGCAACGTCACTGGTTATCAGTACGCTTTAGTAGACAGTTTACCAGGGTAGGGTAACGAACGCATTTCCGTCAGTGTTTTCCGTTTCGTTACAGAAATAATTTCTTTTTCAGATATCCATTTCCGGTACCGACCCTTGAATTTCGTTTCCTGTACTGTACCCCAGACGGGGAGATTAGATTGGGGGAAGGTGCGGCCAGCCTATTGGGGTGTGGCGGCTGAATGCACCCAGGGAGAGAGAAGAGGGAAGAGTGAAAGAGTGCGAGGAGAGATGATGGCGGGACAGGAGAATGAGGAGCGTGCAGTCCCTCTTGCTCTGGGATTTGAATTGTCCAAGAGAACTACCCACCAAAGGCAACACACGATCATCCCTCTGTAGCGTTCATTGGGAGGCCGCCTGTACCACGGCAACTGCCACGATGATTGGCGAAGTAATCGCGCGTGTTCCCAATATCCAGGATCTTGAATAGATGACACCATTTGACATGAGTGCGGGTAAGAAATATCGCACCCACACCTGCAGATGTGCTCACAACCGCATCTGCAACCCGCTAAGTGCAATGAGGCACTACCCGCACTACCCGCTGATGCAGTGCAGGTAAACTCCCACTTTACCCGCAACGTGAGCGAATTCCTGCTCGCACACAGCAAAACTGCGATACGGATCACCAGCGAGAACGATATCACGTATAGTGGCAGTTAGTTATCTGCGTGACATACGGTCTCGTTCTCTGTTCAGAGTTTGACCAGCGGCAGGGCCGAGCAGTTTAAGGCGTGCGCGCGTCGGTGGTAGCCATGGTCGTGCTGAAAACTGGGAGGTGGTGGGTTCAAAACCTACCACCTGCACACTCCTCCCTCCCCTGTATCACCATCATCTCTCCCCTGCCTCTTTTACCCTTCCCTCTTTTCCCTCCGTGTATGCACCCAGACGTCACACCCGTATGGGCTGACAGCACCTTCCCCCAATCTAATCGCCCCATCTCGGGAACAGTATAATAGAAAAATGAAAATATTTCTGTAACGAAACGTAAAATGCGCCCGTTATCGTTACTACTAAAGCGTATTGATGACCAGTGGCATGGCCAGACCTCTCAGGTGTGTGCGTAGGGCACTCGATACAGACCCCCCCCCCCCCTGGCTCAGACTGTGTGCACAAATGCAAGTACACGTGGACTGTCTCATGATGTCAGTATGAAAAATGCATAACCCCAAAACAATTGCGAAATCCTGCTCACACACACGCCAGGAACTGCAAGAGCTTTCCTGGTCGTCAAATCGGACCCCCCCCCCCCCCCAACCATGATGTCTCTAATGAGTTTTCTGTTAGCGCTGCGCAGGTATGAGTAGACAAAGACCACAGCAAGAGTCGAACAAGGAACGACTTTACTCGTGAAGGAAAAGGGAAAAAGTAAAGGAACAGCGTGTTACGCGAGACACGCAGTGTGCGCAAGATGAAAGTGAACAAACACGTGAGCATACGTCAGACGAACACGAAAACGAAACTAGACAACACATTGTGTAAATATATCTAACACCCTCCCTCAATGTGTCGTCGCAAAAACCCTTGTCGATGGTATCGGAGTCTGATGTTTATGAAGACCCAGACTCTCACAATGCCGGCGTGTCCTGTTCCCATTCAGAGCCTTGGTCATGATGTCCGCGTAATTTTCCGATGTTCTGACGTACTGGAGTTTCAATTGTCCGGTCTCGATCTTCTCACGGAGAAAGAAGTGTCGCAACTCTATATGCTTGTTGCGTTCGGATACCACTTGATTATTTCCGACCGCAATTGCACCCTGATTGTCAACGAAGAGGGTGTGTGGCTCACCGATGAATTCACTCGCTCCCACTTCCTTCGTAAAATGTTGCAACCACAAGACCTCTTTAGTTGCGTGGCACATTGCGATATACTCCGCTTCGACTGTTGAGAGTGCGGTTGACGTCTGCTTTTTGCTACTCCAGGATACCGCTGCACCTGCTAGCGTAAAAACGTAGCCACTGAAAGAACGTCTGTCAACACAATCAGTCGCCCAGTCTGCGTCGCAGAAGGCTTGAATTTGCTTCCCAGTCTTTGAAAACGTTAACGCAACGTCTTTCGTTTGTTTGAGATAGCGTAGCATGTGCTTCAATCCGCTCCAATGCTGTTCGGTAGGCTTCACATTAAACTGACTCATATATGACGCTGCGAATGCCAAGTCAGGTCTCGTTCCTCCAGCTAAATAAAGTAGCCCTCCAATCGCTTGACGGTACTGGTGAGACAATGCATTCGCTGCCTCGTCGTCATCACACGCTTTCTTGTACTTCATTCCTGGATCTAGTGGTGACGAAGCTCCCCTCGCATCTTTCATGCCAAAGGTTTCCACGAGCTCCTCAGCATACTTCGTTTGGTCCAGGATCAGGCTTCCGTCTTCATTTCTTCTGATTCTCATAGATAGTATGTGGCTCGCTTCACCAAGGTCCTTTACTTCGAATGCACTTCGCAGTTTCTGCTTAAAGTCCTCAATTTTCCTTTCCGTCTTCGCTAGGATGAGTATGTCGTCCACATACACACCTATAATGAGGTCTTCACAAAAGTAAACGCAGGGATCTGCTTTTGACCTTGTCATGCCTTCGTTCTTTAGGAGTTCGTCCAATCTTATGTTCCACTCCCTCCCTGATTGACGGAGTCCATAAAGACTTTTCTTTAACAGGCAAACGTTGTCCTGGTCTTCTTTACACAAGATAGTGGGTTGCTCCATATATATGGTTTCCTTTAGAATTCCGTTGAGGTATGCTGCTGTAATGTCAACCTGATGTATTTTCCAATCTCTCTCAATTGCAACCGCAAGGAGTATCCGTATTGACTTCATCTTTATAACGGGTGAATAAGTTTCGTTGAAATCAATTCCTTGGACTTGAGAATAGCCACAAGCGACAAGTCGTGCTTTGTACCGTTGTAGATTCCCGTTCTCGTCATATTTCTTTCGAAATATCCACTTGCATTTGACAACTCCTTGATCGCGCGGTCTTGGGACAATTTCCCACGTACCGTTCCTCTCTAGATTTCCCAGTTCTTCATCTATGGCCTCCTGCCAATAATTGCCATCAGGCATCGACAATGCTTCTTCCAGAGTGATAGGATCTGGGATAGCGTCGGCTTGTGTGACCGTGTAACAGTAGTTTGGTCGTGGTTTGTTCGCTAGTCGTTGAGATCGTCTTGGTAGCTGTTCTACTTCGTCCTCCACTTGACCTGCTTCATCGACGAGCTCTTCGTCTCTGTTTGCACATTGGCATGCCACTTCTTGTTGCTCGGGTTCTCGTATAGGAGTCTCCTTTGGGGCCTCGTCTTCGTCGTTGACTTCAAGATTTACGACTACGATTCCGTCGTCGTTACATGACTCCGCAGTCACTGGCTCCGTGACTGTTTCGACAGTCTCGGGTTTGCAGGGAAATACGCCTTCGTCGAAAACAACATCACGGCTCAAGAAGAATTCATCATTCTTCATGTCCCACAGTTTGTATCCTTTGACACCTTCAGGATAACCTACAAGAATGCATTCGACCGCTTTGGGGTCCAACTTCGTCTTTCTACGTTGTCTCCGCTGTACTGCCCAAGCTCGACATCCATAGACTCTGAGGTAGTCTATTTTGGCCTCTCGGTTGAGCCATAGGGTTTCCGGCACTTGATGGTTGACGGCTTTTGAAGGACACTTGTTACGTATGTGCGCTGCTGTATCAAGCGCATCTGCCCAAAGTGTTTTAGTCAGGCCGGACTCAATCAACAGACATCTCGTCATGTCCATCAGCGTTTGGTTGTATCTCTCAGCTATACCGTTCTGTTGCGGTGTCCCAGGTACTGTCAACTGTCGTGTTATCCCGTATTTCGTCAGGTATTGTTTGAAGTCTTCTCCAACATATTCGCCACCGTTGTCGCTTCGAAGGGTCTTGATGGTAGTGCTGTGAAGATTTTCCACCATCCGTCTATACTCATCAAACTTTTTAAGGACTTCGTTCTTCCTTTTCATGGGGTACACGACTGCGTATCTGGAATAATCATCAATAAAAGTTACGAAATACTTCGAACCTCCTTTCGAAGTTGGTGTCACACTCCCCACGTCTGAGTGGATCAGCTCTAACGGCGCTGTAGCTCTCACTGTGACGTCACTGCTCGGAAAACTACTTCTCCTGAGCTTGCCTTCCACACACGTCGAGCATCTTCCTTCATCGCTCCTGAAGCTTTCTGGACAGAGCTGGTATACGGCATCCAGGTGGAGATGGCCGAGTCGACGGTGCCACAGCGATGCATCTGCAGTACAACCACGTTTCGATAGCCTCGATGACGAGCACAACTCTTCTACCGTGTATAATCTTCCCGACCTTGTTGCCGATAAGATGGTCTCTCCGTTGCTCCGTCGCACTTCTGCTTTTCCATTGTGGAATGTTACTTTGAAATTAAGTTCCTCAATTTTCCCTACAGATAGGATGTTGCCGTCTAGCTCGGGTACGTACAGCACGTTCTTGAGAGTTAAGAAATTCCCACCGTACTCTTCTTTTAGTTGGAATTTCACCTCGCCAAGTCCGAGAACTTTCATTACGTCTTGGTTCGCTGTGTGTACAGTAGATTCATATGGCTGGAACTCCACGAATTTCGTCCTATTTGATGTCATATGGTCTGTAGCTCCGCTGTCCATGTACCAAACAGCATGACTCCCAGATCTTGTATCTGACACCGATAATGATGCGTGAGTCACCTTTTTCGCTTGCCGTCGTCCTGTTGATTTCTGCGGTGTGGCGTCGTCATCAACCTCTTCACAGTGTTTGGCGATGTGTCCCAGTTTCCCGCAGGCGAAGCATCTCACACGTCGTCTACCAACATCGTGTCTTACATTTTGAAAACTCTTCATTCCACGGCCTCGAGAGGACGATTTCCCTTCAGACATGTTGGACATGTTGTCGCCTACTGACTTGTACTGACTCTCAGCTTCCCGTTTGGTGAACAGAGCTCTTGCTGTACCATCACTCTCCGTCGTCTGCCCTTCATCTCGACGTTTCTTGCGTTTTTCTTCGACTAAGAGTCTTGCCTTTACTTCCTTAGCGGTGAGTGTGGCTTCGTCCTGCTCCAACTTGAGGATGAGGGCTTCGTAAGATTCCGGCAGTCCCATCAGCATGACAAGCGCAACCTCTTTATCAGTGAATCCGTATCCACCGTTAGTCAACTTGCGATGTAGGTCCATCAAGCGGCTCAGGTACTCCTTCATCGGTTCATCGTCTTTCTTCTGGACATTCACAAAATCTCGCAGGAGTTGTAGGACGTGCAGCAATCCGTATTTCGTGTGAATTTCCCGAAGGATTTCCCACGCTTCCTTCGCGGTTGTGCAAGTGCCAATGTCATCCAGATAACTGTCCTCTACTACGAGGAACAGGAAAGTGAGGGCCTTGTTATTGTGTTTCCTCTCCTCGTCTGTCATTTCTGAGCCGGAGTATCCAGGATCCACTGCTTCCCAGCAATTCTTTTGTACGAGTGCAGCTTTCGTCCTAATCGACCACGCATGGTAGTTCTCTGAATTCAGTTTCGTGATCTTGAATTCGTCGCTGAAAGCCATGACTGCTGAATCTTCTCTGGTTTGACTGTCGCCCCGTCTCTGTATGCGTCGCTCAGAATCGCTTTGTCGTCCCACGCACTACTTCTGTGTTCCTGGCGTCTGGCTTCGCTAACGTCGCTTCGGGCTTCGGTCGCTATCTTCACTTGCGTCCTGGACTGCCCTCTTCACTTACGTCCTGAGCTGTCGTCTTCTCTTGCATCCTGACCTGTCGTCTTCACTTGCGCCCTGGGCCCATAACCTGTTAGCGCTGCGCAGGTATGAGTAGACAAAGACCACAGCAAGAGTCGAACAAGGAACGACTTTACTCGTGAAGGAAAAGGGAAAAAGTAAAGGAACAGCGTGTTACGCGAGACACGCAGTGTGCGCAAGATGAAAGTGAACAAACACGTGAGCATACGTCAGACGAACACGAAAACGAAACTAGACAACACATTGTGTAAATATATCTAACATTTTCCTCTCGGATTTACATTTTTTACGTGGGTCAGCATTGCAACTGGAGGTGGGGGCACGAGCTCACGCACGCCCCACCTTGGGTAAGCGTGGCCCAAGTCAAGCCAAGCTACGCCACTGCTGATAACTGATGGCATCTTCGAGTGGCGATACCAGTGCTCTAAGCCAGAGCGCCACGAGCTGGAGGACGAATGAAGATAGAGGAAAGAAACAATCAGCGAAGCTGTTGGCAGAGCGTTCCGTTTTGATCAGTCGGAGATCGAGCGCTCTAGAGCGAACTCGCAATTGGCAGCTTCGCTCTAGAGCGAAGATGCCATTAGTTCATGTTTTTTAGGAAAAAAGTCGTAGTACTTAATGAACGAATTTATATAGTGTTAAACAAATTTGCAAAAACCTATTAAACAAACATAGAATGTTATCATGTCTCTGTTCATAAGCATGTGGGGATCACATTCAGACAACGCATCTCTCTTGAATACGTTATGTTAAGAAGATGAAGAAAAGAGACTGCCGGCTTCCCCACGCAGACTGCAGAGTACCATATGCAGAGCATCGAAGTTGGCTTCGCAAAACGTTATCCTTCTTCCCAAGCAGCAAAATGTACTGAAAGTCGAGTGCAATAGGGGTGGACGCGTAGGTGGAAGGCCTTGAACAGACTGCTGAAACTAAAGAACATTGATAAGACACATACCGTCCACCCCTATTGCACTCGACTTTCAGTACATTGTGCGGCTTGGGTTGTTACTGTTACGTTCCGACACCAACGTGCACGCTGTGATAACACGCAGAAAAAAATGTTTCCGAAAACTGATCCACGTGTAGCATTCGCTTTGCTCTGTGCGCTGCTCATGGTGCAACGCACTGCATGCAAGAGGGATCAAATGAATGTTCTTCGGCCAACGGCAGTGGATCTTTCGGCGGAAATCCGTGAGTGGCTATTCAATCGCGTGCTGTGGAAACGCAAGTGGCACCATATATCGGCAGGAACATCGACAACTGGCCCCGCCATCCTCTGCTCAGCACACCACTCATCCTAGTTCAACATAACTGAACGATATATCTCTTCATCGTACTCTCGAGGCGTCAGTGTAACTGGCTTGAAAAGTAACCTCGACATCTCTCGCCAGTGCAATCGACGACGGATGTCCAGGTTGTGTCAACTGCGTCAATTTTCAATTGCCGCAGCAAGTCTACTATCATCTCACCCTTGATAACTTGTTTCCTCATCCCGACTACATCGGTTATCAGGTCGGCCTTCACGAAATGATCAAACAAGTCACATCCCAACAGCAAAATGCACTGAAAGTCGAGTGCAATAGGGGTGGACGTGTAGGTGAAAGGCCCTGAACAGATTCGTGAAACTACAGAACATCGATAAGACACATACCGTCCACCCCTATTGCACTCGTCATTCAGTACATTGTGCTGCTTGGGATACCGCACCAATCGTCGTCGACATTCGTGCATTCCATCAGGGACCCCAGAGTGGAACCTATCACCGAGGCACATTGTAATCATTATTAATCCCGAGACATTTGGTAAGCAGTTGTGCTTGTACGTTTCAGATGCTTTGTAATCCCGTTGACTTCCCATACGGTTTCCGTGCAGTTTTTTGTTCTTTTTCTTTTTTGCGGTTGTCTCTTTGTTGTTAGTTTGTTGGGCAGAACGTTTCCCGCCTGTCTTTTTCGGTGAGTCATTCGGCTACCCAGTTTGCTTGTTTGTACGCCTGCCAACCCTTCATGTAATGCCTTCGGGCCCTTTCTAATTAGAGACACGTTTCTCTTTGGAGTGTTTCACGCAAGTTTTCAGTCCACAATATGCACTGGCGCATCATCAAACATCTTAAACTGATTTTTTTACTAGTCTCAGCACGACTTTAGTAAGAGGTGCTCATGCGAAAAACATATGGCTGCCTTTGTTTGCTCATCAAAGGCTCGAAGACTTATCAAACGGAATATTTCGTGTAAGGCTTGCTAAGCTTTGGAGAAGGTTTGTCACTCCGGCGCTCCTATAAAATTATATTCGCTCAGTGCTAAGTTGCTGTTATTCAGGAGATACACAGAACTTTTTGTAACTTTAGGCAATGTGTTCTGAGAAATTGCAACTTGTCCAATTTTACGCATGTTGTATCTGGTAATCCCACAATGCTCTGTCTTCTTTTGTCGTCACTTTTTTTCTTTGTATTAATAGGCGCGTTTACATAAAGGCGATAAAAGTCGGCTAGACGAGACAAGTCGATTGCTCCTCTGCATATAAACCGGCGTACATCGACTTAAAAGGGAAGTCGACACAGAGGAAGGAAGTCGCTACGATGGGGTGGTTCAGACGACAGCTGTCGGCTGAAACCGGTCATGCAACTTATCCATCAGGTTCCCCTAAGCTTCAGTCGAGCGCTGTGCGACCTTGGGAGTCCCAGCCGATTGTCATGTACACCCTCGCCATCCGACCTTGACGATTAGTCGACTGGGGCTTTCAATCGATTTATCAGTCCATGTAAACGCAGTTAATGATACCCCTTTCGCGTTTGACTCCATGCGTGCGTCTCTGGCGACGGTTGTGTCGTGTATCTGGAGATATCTTCGATGCATAAATAACTGAAGAAGCGTGGTCGCTACTCCGACTTTGGAAAGTCACTTCGAAAGTCTCGTAATGGGTTCTTTATATATGTGTATATATGTACAATATTGGACTTTGTTACTGTAGTTGGATTTCCTACGAGGGGGATAATGTCGACACCAGGATAGGGACAGTGGGAAAACGCCATAAAAACAGAAGAAAGAAATGTGAACAGGCAGCAGGCGGACGTTAACATCATTTCATGTGCCAATATTTCCCAAGACGAACGAGTATCGCACTCGGTTCTAAAGAAAGAGAGAATCCGCATCAAAAACGTGTTGCATGCAACAGTGCGACATGAATCCCTGCCGTATGATATTTCAGTGAGTGAAATTTCTCACCCCGAAGTGGCCCACATAATTAGAACAGGAATAGTTTCCTTTGAGTGATTAAGCGCTCCTCCACGGAAAAGCAGCCCAACAACACCGGGCTTCACCTCACCGGTATTCCTCACGTACGGCTTTCTGTAGGTTTTACTTTTACCGCTGGTGAATATTTTAGAACGAAGTCGAGGAGCCAGGTGACTGGTCATCCACGTTGCACGAAGAAGTTACAAAGCGCGCGGTACAAACAGCTGGTGGCCAACAAGAGACTACCGGTGACGTCACGCGGGATACAGGACGTAGGAGAGGGAACCTTCAGAAGTTTCGGTTTCATGTTGAGCTTCCGAGCTCTTTTGGCAACTAAATAGACTACAATTGCCAGACCAACTTTATTTCTCATTTCGGAAGAATGTATCTAACGTACTTACACAGCCATAGTAATTATAATAGTTTCGGATTGTCCCGAGGTCTCCCTTTAAAGAGTACAGAGGGCAATCAAAAAAATCACATGAAGACGTCTGATGAACGTGTTTGTTTCATTTTACCGAATAGCGCGAAAGGTTTTGATATGTGTAATTTGTTACCCAGAAAAAAACTCGTATAAACATGGCTCCACGCGTTCACCCTTAACTCGCCACTCCAGGTATAACGAGGATGAGGAGGTATGATGCCACGTCACCGATGACGTTATAAGGAGAACCCGTTCTGGTTCGCTGGTCAGTGGGGGTCAGCGCCTTGTCCCTTTGCCGCCGTAAACCAGTTTTGCAAGTCCTCCCGGAGAACTGGGAATAGAAGGGGCGGCCGAATCATTACCGAGCTAGGAGAAAGGCTTTTTCAGAACCCCGAACAGCCGAATAGCAGACGACAGCGGAGTAGCAGACAACATTTCTCTAGACAAATCAGCGAGCATTCTCCTTATAGCATCAGCGCGAGGTTCCAGGCAGACCACAGGCTGGTACTGCTCTTCACCACCGTTGCGCACGGTCGCTTTTTGCGGCGTATTTTAAATTCAATTTCTGCGATAATTATGACTCTGTGGTGTCAATTACATCGCATTGTGCATCTTACTGGCCTACTTAACAGTTTTATAGGAAGAAAACAGGGTGTTAAAAATGACTTCTTGTGTTATACTTTAAGGCTCCATGGGGCGAATTTTTTGCAACGAAATTCGGGCAGCAGACTGGCACGCGCGTACCACCGCCAGTCATTCGCTGGCACCAGCTCCATGGGACCACAAAACAGTGGACGGCGTCAGAGAGTCTTGCGCCGACGTCACTGTTGGTAGAGCACAAAGTGAGAGCCTAGTGAAAGGAGTTGCTTCAAAAAATGCACTTCATATCACAAATCTTGCAACTAAATCCAACAACTGTCTATAAAACTGTGTCCACTAATGTACCGAAAGGCACATGAGCAGGTGAAGAACGGCATATGTATCAGCAGAAACCTGCACATCTAATAAGCACCATACCTTCCAATTACATACACGCTGTCGAAGACGTAGTCGCCTTCAAATCCTGTGTAGCGGCATACGGCACAGGCTACTGGAAATAGAGATGTGAGGGTGTGGCGGCCCGTGGACGACGATGACAACGACCTGCCTGTGCTCGTGCGCGCCACTGCGCCTGCCAGCCAGTTCTACCGGCACCGTCCTAGTGTGAGGCCACGTCCATCTGCCCTCTCGGACATTCCATCATCGCCGGTCAGGACTCATGTAGGGGAACACCACCTCCTCTACATTTGATGACCCGAACAACGAACATCATGTTCGGCGTAATTCGGCCACTCAACATCCTAAATTTTACAGCGGCGAACCAGCAGCGAACCACCCTCAAGCAGGCAATGCGCACCGGGACCACTGTTTCACCGGGGACCCGCAGGGAGACCATAGTAAGCTGACTTTCCGGCCTCCACCTGCTTAATGATGGTCCTCCCCGGCACTTCTCTGGCGGCAACCGGCATTCACGCTGTCGTACCGGTTGCGGTACTGTCGCCCACTCAGCAACGCACTCACCCAGCAACAATCAGCACTCAGCAACTCACTCACTCAGCAACAATCAACGCTCGGCAGCAATCACTCAGCACGCACTCAGCGCACTCAACAAGGGCTCAACGCACTCAGCAGACACTCAACACAATCAGCAACCACTCAACCAATCGGCATTCACATCCCATCACTGGAACCCGCCCGGATCGCAGCGCTCTTGTTCCCGCCATCCCGCTGCTGCTGCATCAACAGCCACAAGCACAAGCCGTGTGCCCATCTACGAGCCGTCATCATTCTCCTCTTCATGGTATCGACGCGAACCTCAACGGCATGCTCCGTTCCGCGTCTGAGGGGGGAGAGTGATGTGGCGGCCCGTGGACGACGATGACAACGACCTGCCTCTGCTGGCGCGCGCCACTGCGCCTGCCAGCCTGTTCTACCGGCACCGTCCTAGTGTGAGGCCACGTCCATCTGCCCTCTCGGACATTCCATCATCGCCGGTCAGGACTCACGTAGGGGAACACTACCTCCTCTACAAGGGCATAGAAAAAACTGCAATAGTTACAAAAAATTGCCACTATGTACGTTTGTTTTTTTCCTTCGGTAGCCCAAAAGAGGAACAAAAAGCTACAGTGGCATCAAATCAACGACAGCGGCAGAGGTGCTTATTTAAGGGGGTCTCCCGAAAGCCACCGTTAAAATCCCAAACGGCGCAAGCTTAGCGTTACGCGCGTGCCCAGTCAACATCTCCTAGATGGCAAACGGTTATGTCACGCACGGAGGCCTGCGTGAGCTTTGCGAGCTGCTTTGAGCTTTTCTCTTGTTCGCTCTTTCATTGAGGTCATAGTAGCATCAACAGTTCTAGCAGCAGGCCTTCCTGTGCGACGTACTGCGCAGGCCTTCTATCTAGGAAGTGCTGTCCCAGCTGTGGGGTACCCTCGAACAAAACAATGAACTGTAAGAAAACCGAAAACTAATAATAACAATCAATAAATAAAAAAGTGAAACTAACCTAACTTCTGAAAACTAACGTAACCTAACCAAATTCTAACCATTTCTGCTGATCTATTGTGGCCGCCAAGCTAAGCCTAACGGCCTCCAAAAACTGCTTTTATTCACGGCAGCGATTTCTACCGATGTCAAAATCCCGCAACACTGCAAGGTTTGGTTGTAGGTTGTATTAATCAACACCATCCTTCCGCCATTCTGCATCTTAAGCTTCAATTTAGAAATGTGGGATGTTCGCTGATGGATTCTTAACGGTGGGACATGGCTGCATTCCTTGTTTGAGCTCGCCTCTCGCTATGTGTATGGTTCGCCTTGTTGACTGTGGTCTGCAGCAAGACCTTCCTTACGTACACTGCCTAGGACGACCCATAATGCCGCTATTCACGTCCACACGCACAAGTAGTACCGTCTCTGCTGCTGCTGCGGGCGAGGAGAAACCAGCACGCACGCGGTGGAACTCTTCACATGCCCTGAGATGTGAAGCGGCAACTGTAGCTGCCACTTTTCACTTTTTCTCTGAGGCACATGGTGGTGGTGGTGGTGATAGGGCTTGCCGTTGTCGGCCTCACGTATGTGGGCAACGTCACGACTGACGCCCTGGGGGAATGTGCGTCCTGGGCCGACTTCTAAGGGAACTGTGCCGACATATGTCTGAAAGCGTCTGAGGAAAACCCAGGAAAAACCCCAGACAGCACAGCCGGCACCGGGATTCGAACCCGGGTACCTCCCAGTCTCGACGTGACATGGCCAGCACGCTAACCACTGAGCCACGGGAGCTGGTCTGAGGCACATGACGCCAACGTCACAACCAAAGTTATTCTCCGAAATGACAAATCTGCATCGCGCGCCTTCTGCTCGGTCCTTCGTTTGATCTCGCGCCAAAGGAGAGAAGGGTTTCGGCGATGCGACGTACAGACAGGAGCTTCACCAAATAAAAAGAAGAAAGAAAACAGCAAATTTCCTAGACGACGCGTCTGGTGAGTATATCATATTCCTGTTCACGATCGGTTTAAATTTCGTTTCGCAGTACGGTAAGCCAGAAACGTACTAGGCGCAGAGGGGCTAAGGATCGCCATATACAGGGTATCCCAGAAAACGTGTCATTTAATTATAATTTAAAAAAAACTACGCCACCTAGAATCATCCGGTCAACGGCATTTCTTCTTATTAGGTTTTTGCCACCTCCTGGGCTGCTAGACTCGTCAAAGCAGAACTAAGTTCAAAAGATGACGTCACGCGAGGAGGAGTTTTGAACTTCCAAAGATCAAGAAAAATGTTTCCCTTTCCCAGCAACTGAAGTTGGGTCTACGTCAGTGCCGATCAAAATCAGTGTGTGCGCGACCCGCCCACTCGCACGAGCGTGATAGAACGAAGAACGAGAAAGCGCACCGCTTCTGTCCGCTCCGGTGAAGAGTGAAATGCAGAGCAATACACCTTGAAGGACTTAAGGTCAAATCATACATTATCAAATATATTTGGGCTGCGCGAACATATTTTGGATCTCGAGCCGCATAACTGTGTTCCGAAGCGAATACGGAATTATAGGTTCAATTTTGAATCGAATCAATATTTCGAATCAATAATTCTTCCACACTGAATACGTACAGAAACAGCATGACTCGAGGCCTGATCCCATGGCATCACAAAACACCCGCGCTACTGGGTAATGGTAAAAAGGAAACGGAAAAGTGTTGTACGATTCACGAAAATTGCCGGCAGTGCAGTCCTCCGTCAAGTTTGCAAACGCAAAAGAAAAATAAAGTCGAAAAGACGAAGCACCCGGTGACACCCCAAGCAGCACAATGTACTGAAAGTCGGGTGCAATAGGGGTGGACGGGTTGGTGGAAGACCTTGAACAGACTCGTGAAACTAAAGATCATTGATAAGACACATACCGGCCACCCCTATTGCACTCGACTTTCAGTACATTGTGCCGCCTGGGACGCTTCTCTTATAACCTCCTCACTGTTGCTTCAGATAAATGCGTCGTTTCAACCTTGCTTCCGCTATCAGCAGAAGCATGGAAGAGGGAACTGAAGGGGAGACTCATCCTTTCTTTCCACAGTAGTCTACATTACGTGAAGGAGTAATTAACGCGATCGAGATTTTGCGCAAAAAAAAAAAAAAAAGAAATACCCCAGCTATTTTTGTTGTAGTAGGGTAATGTGTTTTGTGTTGAAATTGGTTGAGAAAACGAAATGCCCTTTCTGTTTCGGACATGGTAAAACACAAAGAAAGACAGCAACAAACAAACGAAATAAAAAAAAAGTTGCGCTGACTTGGCATATTTCAGAATTCTGTTCAGAATATTTCTCGCGACTGAAAATCGATCAAGTGCACGCAAGTCACACCACAAGTTTGTCGATGACAAGCGCCAGTGACACCCCGAAGTAGAATTTTAAGCCTCTATTTTGTGACACATTACATGACACACCCACTGTATCGGCAGTGTGCTATACGTGTATTCGGGACCAGTGAACTCAACAACGCTTCGGTAAAAAAAAAAAAAACTATTTGTTTTGTATTTCCTTTTTTTATGTATCTGCTCGCTTCTTTTTCAAAATGACTCCGTGTAAATTTGAGCACATGTAAACAGACCAGTGCACGCACTGCGACGACACAACCACGTACCTCGTGGTAAAAGGGACCGAAAAATTGCATGTCCGAAACAGCCTGGGTCCGTGCACTTGCAAGCGCTCATTTCGAGGTGCTGCTCCACCGCATAGAACAGCACCGACGCTTTCCAACGCTTTGCACATCCAGTGTTCGTGTCTCTGTTGTGTGTATTTTATATTTAGGATGCAACTCTTAATCAGAAGGAAAGCTGTTGTCCTCCTCCGCGTTTCAATGGAAAATTCTATTTTTGTACAGCGAAACTACGTGAAAACAAGAGGGCATCACGGAACCTGCAGTCATGGGAGGTACAGTGTTATACGTGGAGAGTACTTGTGCGCAATGATACCATTATCCGTGACGAGAAGTGCATCTGATCCAACACTCTCAGAACGGAACTTCATCGCATAGCACGTTGTCCGCAAACCCGAATGATAAGATGCATGTCCACAAACACGAGTGATAGGATTGCCGCTTCTAGTTCGAAGAGCGAGAGGGGCGAATGCAATTTGGATCTATTATAATTGCTATAAAAATTCCTATGACGCCCTCTCTCTTCAAATCAGAAGCGATAAGCATATCATTCGCGGCTGTAGTTGGCGTACAACATGCTATGCGGTGAAGTTCTGTTCTGCGCAGATGGTCACACAGTTAACGAACAGCGTTCTTCGCCAGTCGGTAACACTGGCAAAAATCATCGTTTGGCATTTCAAACGATACTCATGATAAATGGGGAGTCAGAGGCGCAGTAGTAAAGGCACGGCAGTAAAAGCAGCCGCAATCTTTCTAACAAACTTCAAAGTTCGCCACTATCTTTCCTTGAACTCTTTTCGGTGAAAAAAAAAAAAAAACATGCGCAACGTCATTTTTACGTCACGGAACTTCTGCCAAAAGCTGCATTTTCTCTTCCCTTGACAACACGGGCCGTCACGTGGGCCAGGGAAACTGTCCAACGGTTGTCTTTCCCCATATCTCCCGAAATATTTACATTCGTGAAATCTGTAAAGACACCATCCGCCCGGGCCACCAAAACGTCATTTTTACGTCATGAAAATATTTCAAAGTACGCACGTCTCGGTAACCTTGATCTGAGGTTTTATTGACAGTCAGGAGCGCTCACGTGGGCCACGGAAAGCATCCAATGGTTGCCCTCCCTCCCATTTCTTGAACTTTCTTCGTCTTTCAAGATACGAGGAGTCTAGCACCCTGCTGTGAATGTCATGTATCTTAAGTTTAATTATGTAAATATTTGCGAACTGAACTCGGAAATTTGCCAAGTAAAGGTCACTTTTTTACCCCACCAATATGAAGAGCGTGCCGAATTTACTCAAATTCATGATAATTCAAAGTAATATTCACGAGCTATCCCATCGGAAAAAATAGCCGAATGTCATGCTTTTCCGAGCACCGGACCATAACGCGCGATTACTTTTTGAGCGCAATTGCTGTTAGTCCGACGAAAGGAGGTTCCAAAGCCAGCCCACAGAGTGATAGTAGAAAAAATAACAGTTCCTAAGATTGGCAGAGGGAAAGCATTATCCCAGCGAAAGTCGGACGCCATAAGCCATGCCTGTGTTAATTCTTTAGGTACTTGAGAAGGGTTGAGGATTGGGCTAGTTGGGCTAGTTGGAAGCAGAAAAGATAAATAACCATCAAGATGTATGCGTTAGCACACCTTCTGTATCTCTAACCGAAAAGGAACTGATCTTCCTCAGAACCGGTGTGCTCAGAACCGGTGCGCCCAGAATGTGACACGTGTGCTGTGAAGGGTTTATGCTTTCTTACTCATTTTCTTCAATAAACTTAGTTGGAAGTTAGCGCCCGTCCTGTCTGTTTCTCCGTTCTTTGTCCGTGTATCTTGCGCTCTCAGTTCAGATGTCTTTAGGTACGTTCGATTAGGCTTGCACTCCCTGAACCAGTTCCGGGCGCTGCAGGGCCAGTTCTGAACTAGCGCAGCACTAGGCCAGCCCCAGTTCAACGGTGCAACACTGTAGTGCTGCCGCGAAACGAATATCGAAGTGCAGCGCTAGTGCAGGCGTTCTGCTCTCCGCAAGTCTTAACACCGCTACGGATTGTAAGAACGCGTGTTACATTTTAGTCACATGTGCATTGCACTTTTTAATTTCGAACACAATGAACTGTTCAACAATTGTGCAAACAGCCATGGAACTTGTGGATTCTGACAGCGAGGACGAAGAATCGACGACCTGGTAACCGTGATAGCGTTGAATCTTCTGCGAACTGACAGGAACCGTGCACCAATGTACACCGAATCTGCAGTGAATCGTTATTTCGACTTCGAATTCGAACGTCTCTTCGGGCTCTCTCGGGATACGTTCGAGAATTTACAAACAACTATTATTTGCCTTGTGTCGTCTGCTGCCATTGCCGCCATTACTCTGCACTACCGTTGAACTGACCCCTGCGGGAGTGCAGAGTTTCCTTATCCTAGGGCTACACTTAGCGTGCACTGGTTTGAAACGAACGAGGCGGTGCAGGGGGCGCTCGGTAGCACTGGCGAAACGAACGGGCGAGTGCAGCACCACCGGAACTGGTTCAGGCAGTGCAGGCCTAATCGAACGTACCTTTTCTGTCATGCCGGGGTGGGCTGGGTTTCCAACCTCCTTTCGTTGGACTGACAAAGATTGCGCTGGAAAATTCATCGTGCGCTATTCTATGGCTGGGCTGAGCAGTATTACAAATACATTGTACTATAATACCGTTACTGCAATACCTTAGAGTATTTGTATTACGTATTATAATACCCATCTGATAAGTGTATTTGTATTACGTATTATAATACAAAAAAATCGAGTATTATGTGCATTGCAAAACTCGTAATACTTATGACATGTCCTGCCTGAGGTGATGGGTCTTACACGTGTATGCTTTCGGTACCATTCCAGTCCTACGAACACGACCCAGTTCTGCCAACAGAGGATCACACTTCAACGTGCAACAAAGGGACGATTACAGGACTGGCTGACTCAAATTTCTGAGAAACTTCTCCACTCTGGGTGAACAACCCGGAGCCCTTAGGGGGTCATATCATAGAATGGAGCCAGGGTCGGTGCGTCAGAAAGTAAGGCAGAAAAAAGGGGATTATAGACACACACACGTGCGACCCGCGAGAGAATGCCCTGAGAGCTGGGCACTGTGCCGTGCGAAGTTGGAAGTCCTCAAGTACCTCGATGACAAGCGCGTAGACTTGTCCATGTTGGACGACTACCCATCAGTTAAGAGTGTTTTCTTAAAGTTCAACACTAATTTATGTTCGTCCGCGCCGGTTGAACGATTGTTTTCGTTTGCGAACCTGCTACTCAGACCAACCAGACGATCGTTAGAAGATGGCGTATTTGAAAAGATGTTTCTTCTTAAGTGCAATCAACTCAAATAAACATGCGTTGACCGGACCGGTGGCTTCAGAAATATGTCTGGGATTCTTTTTCTAATAACTGTCTGCCACGGCACAAAAGTATTACTAGTATTACTTGAGTAATACAGGGAAGTAATAGTATTATGTATTATAATACTTGAAAATAAAATGTATTATGTATTAGTATTATAATACGATTTTTAGCAAGTATTATGTATTTGTATTATAATACAAATTTTGAGTATTCCTGCCCAGCCCTGTTCTATGGGAGCTCCGTAGAGCATGATGTTCGGCTATTTTTTCCGATGGGATAGCTCCTGAATATCCCTGTCAATTATCATTAATCCGAGTAAGTTAGACACGCCCTTCACATTGGTGGGATAAAAAAATTGCATTTGCTTGGCAAATTTTCGACTTAAGCTCGCAAAAATTTACATAATTGAACTTACGTTTAAACGACGTTCACATCAGGAGATGGCAAAATCCTAGTAAGAACAAATGCTGATGACCGCATGACTCTAGGTGGTGTAGTTTTTTAATTATAATTCAATGAGACTTTTTCTGGGATGGCGTGTGAGCACATGGAAACATGAAGGAAACACAGGAGCGGTCCGTCGGATGGCTTTCTGTGGACAGCCGGCGTAGCCACCGCTCACAGCCGGAGCGCAGGATTGCGGGATAGTTTTGTGTGCCACGTGATCGCGCACGCGACCCAAATAACGTGGCGGCCTCCATGGATGAAAAGGGATCCGGGTGAATCTGGTGTTGTACGGAGGTCAACATAGAAGAAGAATACGTGCGTAGACGGTGGCATGGAACAAATTACGCGGACACGGATGCACATGACAAAGCGACACAAACCAAAACTGAAAAGAAAGTTACGTGGTGGACATGAAGTAATGTCGGGTATGTAAAGCGTACGCAAGAGCAATCTTGTTGTACAGGTGGTGAACATTGTTCCAACCTACCCCTTTTTTACCTGTTTACTTTTTTACTTACATGTTCTGCTTTTCATGTCCCTTGATATGTTCACATCTCGCACAACGACGTTAAATGATAGCATTATCGATATATGTACAATCATGCTCAAGCAACGCGAGATAGACGTGACTTCACTTAGCTTCGACATGTTTCTTGTCCACCACCACGCTCTGCATATTCTTGCACATGTATAATTTTCCCATGTATATTTATCTATCGTGTCTTGCACTGAGTAATGCAATCCAGTGAACCTATGCTAAACAGATAATGAATTCGCAATGTTACTCCAAAGTGAAAAAGACCACTACTTTCACATTTCTCTTCGCTGGAAAAAGAAAAAAAAATATTATTGCCGCGTGGGTACCCTTACTTTAATGCAGGCTATACCTGGTGCGTGATGAAATGTGTATCTAGATCATCATAGCTATACGTAGTGTGACTTATGTTTACTTAGTGTGCTTTGAAAACACATGAGGGCGGGCATAATGAGAGTCATTTCGTGCACCCTTTCGGGTAAAAACGAGTGCTGTGAGCAATATAAAAGGATCTTGTAACGCACATCAGTTGATTCTAATGAGCCGTACAACATGGAATAAAGCAACTGTGCATGTAATTCCTGTAAGTCGTTGATGCCCCACAGATGTATGAGCTGTATGTACTCAGGTACTTTCCTTAACACACGGAAAGTAACGGTTCACACTGCGTTTTCACACCCGTTTTACGATTGCGTCTCAAGCTTGCGTTTACGTGCTTTTGATTGCGGAACGGGCTCATGTTGCCGCGCTCTCGTAGTCCCAGTTCGCATCTTGGTGTTGTAGTGTTACGTTCCGTCGATGAACGAGTCCCTTTCAGAGCGAACGCCGTAGGGGGAAAATGGATATGCCGCAGCAACCGTGAGTTGCCCCTGAGCTCCCGCGCCTACTGTACGCATTCGCTGTAACCCTCTCCGCCTATATTTGGCTTGCGGTTTCAGTGTTTGTGGGAACAAAGTTGAAGTTGGCTGAACTCCTTCCGTTCCGGTTACGTACTGCGTTGAGGAGAGCGGGTCTTCGTTGCCATGGCGACGATTCGCCGTCAGCACAACCGTGAACGCAGCAGTGCGAACCAGCCTTAACTCGGAGTCTGCACTTTCACACACCGAAAGTAAGTTGGCGTCTGCATTTCGAATGAATGCGCAATCGCGCAGCAGCAGCGACGAACGCAGCGATCAGACATTTCTCCATTGGAGCAACAGAGGGATAGTTACCAACACCGGGTCTCTCTTGTGCAAAGTACAGCGCAAATGCTAAACAGGAAACCACGAAGAAGACCACAGTTGTGGCTGTCCTCAGAGTGGCGGGTTCTGACAAGATTGCGCAGAGTAATGAAGTTGATTTGGCCTCTGTGTAACCGCGTGGAGACATTGAACGGTGATGGAAACATTTCTAGAGGTGTGCGAGGGTGCGGTTATATCCGCGTATCTGAGCGATGTCCTGATATGCGGATATAAGTGTACCGTTTTGAAACCCGCACACCACTGTGGTGCTCCTGGATGCTGCATTTTGTCCTCGAATAAGCCATAGTGTTTCCGTTGACGACGCGTAGGGGGTCGAGAACTGAGAGCACGCAATGGATACGAAATGATGTCCAAGTGTATCATCCTTCGTACTGCTGTGCCTCTAACTGTTGTCACTGGATAACTGTGGATGGTACAATGTTCGTGCACTCTGTTCGAAATATCGGCGACTCTCGTCGTATGGCTCTTGCCTTAAAGGGGTTGTGACACGTCATCCCAGGTTATCCCCTATAAACCTAAAAGACGGCTCTTTGCAGCGATGTAAATTTGCATTCCAAGGTTTACAGGGAAGATGGCAAAAGAAGCGCAGAAGCCTGGCACCGCCTAAACTGAAGCTCACTCCGCTCTAACATCAAACACTCTAAACGCTGTGCTTTTTAAAGCTCCCTTTTTAACTCTTTCGTTACCACCGCAAGAATGGCAATTTTTGGGTGGTCTGACAACTATATTTTTTGTGGCTGGCAGTATCACTTCAAAATTTGTTGATATATTGGAAAATGTTGCCAAATGAATGCCTTATCGAATGATTAAGTTTCAGAGCCAAAGTTATCCCTGTATTTCGAAAATTGATTTTGGAACAAACAAAAAATAGTTGCAAACAGCAAAGACTTAATGAAGATGCGCATGTATCTTGAACAAAAATATGAGTCTACAGGTTCCAAAATGTATAAATGTGGCAAATTTTGTTAGAAGTGATATCAGCAAATATCAACATTCTGAATCAAGAAGTTCATGAATTATGAAAACTAACGTCAACACCCACGTTGTTCATGTAACTGAGTGGCAGAGTTCATTGGAGGGGTAAAACAGAAATGAACATCATACTTTCTGCAGAAAACACTACTTTCAACTTTCCTGTTCTTGTACCACATTCTGCTATTTTACCGCTCTTCTATTCCTCCCGCTTGGTTTTGCGACAGGAAGAGCAGCGGTAGTGTAAGTTAGACATATCCACGCATTCAGGACAAAAATATGATTGTGTAACTCAGAAAGAGTCGTTATTAGCGTTGTAATAAAAGAAATCGAACCCAAATACGCTTCAAATGCGAGTATTGCGCATTGGCGAAAAAGGTCCGCCGCAGGAACGCGCCGCCGCGACAAAGATAAACTCTCCACACAGCCTTCTTAGCGCAGAACCAGCGTCATAAATCACACCACGAGCAAAAGCTACAAGTGAAAATGAAACTCATTCTGTAGTGTTTATAGTATAGAAATAATGTCACCATTTGTCCATATCGACTTTAGAGGCCCATTCATAAACCGTCGATCACCGCTGATCGACGTTGGATGGGTGCGGTAAGGTAAGCGTTACGAAGTTTAAAAGGCTACAGTTCTGCAAAAAATTACCTTTTATTTTATATGGTACAGGTAGGTCTCTACGAGGTACAGTCGATGAACATAGCAGGAGCAGGCAAGGTAACCGGTGTTGACTTGACGTTAAAGGAGCATGGAAATGATCAGAATAAAATATGACGGGAGAAGTAGAAATTACGATTCCGAGCCCTGTGATACATATTCGCACAAAAAGTTTGAGCGTAGCGCGCAATCCTGGCGCCCGAGGGAGCTATGAATATCGCGGCAGAAATGCCCTCTCTGTCGGCCGCCGGTGCCAGCCGCTGACGTCATGTGGCCGCGCCGTCTTTTTCTTTCCTTTTTTGCGATTTGTCCGGCGTCGCGGCGCCGGCAAGCCGACCGAGCAGGAAGCGTTGTTGTTCATCGGACGTCGTGGAAGGACAGGAGATGAACTGAACATTCTACACGCGACACGTCTGCTCTTCTTCACAAAACTTGTTATGGAGTTGGAGCCTAAGCTCCGCCATCTTCTATTTCGCCACACGAATGTCCCGGAGACTGGTAAGTGCTGCTAAGTGTGAACAAACATTCGGATTGAAATATAGTGCTTCTTCTTGATTACAAATGCATAGTCATGAAGACGCGGCGCAGTGGCCAGTGTTTTCATTTGAAGAGGTCGTCGACCATCATGACTTCTCCGTGTTGTTGTCAGCACTATGGGCTGTGAACCGCATGGACACTGGCATCTCCGAGGCGATAGAGCGGACCGATGAATGCATAGCTGTGTAACATTGCACTTACCATATATTACTGATACCAGGAGCGCAACATCTCCACAAGCACAACAACATGGATACCACAGTAAAGTCAGGAGAGTTCATCTGCTCGCGATC
Source organism: Ornithodoros turicata (assembly GCF_037126465.1). Classification (NCBI taxonomy): domain Eukaryota; kingdom Metazoa; phylum Arthropoda; class Arachnida; order Ixodida; family Argasidae; genus Ornithodoros; species Ornithodoros turicata. The sequence goes on from NC_088201.1 coordinate 109,747,565, forward strand.
TGTGGGAAGACCGAAAACACGTTGTCAAATAAGCGTTTTTTTTTTAATGGCCATATGCAGCATACAACAGTGGCACATGGAATAAATCTCCAACTTACAAGAATGTATTTAGTCGTATCATATATGTGCTGCACACACAGACACAATACTGTTCACTAAGTAACGACACCTCAGCACAATCGGAACAGAAACCACAACCGCGTACGATCCACCTCAATGCGGGCCGTCTCGGCAACACAGAGGCCTAGCTACATCTTTTACACCGCCCGCAGTCTCGTTTTATGCAAGACGTACGAGACACATCATGTAAGAACGCAAGTGAATGTCAAACGCAAATAAATAGTAAGAGCGTCTCATTCAGTAAGTCGCCACGATTCCGGAGCTAGCAGACGATTCTGGCGGGAGCGAACGCTTCCGGCAGCCAATGAAGTGCTCGACCACTTGACGTCAGCACACGCAACACTCGGCTTGGGGGAGACTGTCGCCGCGGAGCGCGTTCTTTTAAACTACTTTTCTCGGGAAATTCTTGCTTTTGAAAGCAAATATTTTGTGTGACAGTTTATGAAGGTAGTATGTTCATATCAAGCGGTGCAAAGTATACGTTCCAAATGATTTCCATGCCCCTTTAACATTGCCTTGAGTTTGAGGGGAAACACAGGACGAACACAGGAGGAGATCAGCACTTAGACCCACGAAACAGCAATGTGTCACTGAACGAGCAATGCGTGAGTCCACCTGTTCGTCTCGTTCTGTGTTTGTCCTGTCTTTTCCCTCAAACTCAAGGCAATGTTAACATCAACATAGAGGTACAGTCGGCAGAGGTACAGTCGGTATAAGGCACAGCGGCTATACGGTATAGCCGCAATGAGGCACGACCGCTATGATGCACACTCACTCTGAGGTATGCCAATCTAAAAGTGCAGCTCTCACAAGGTACAGAGCATAAGGGTTACACGTGGTGTAAGGTACAGCATATTATCAGTAAGTTACACTCATCGCCCGGTGTGTGATACATAAGTGTTCTAAGTTATACATCCGTTTTAGGGCCTTTATTGTTTTTGATTTTCATTAATGATGTATCTTCCTGACTGTTTCGATCGCATTACTAAGTGATGTTGTGATTGGGTCATGACGATTAATTGTGACAAAACAGCGTTTTGTCATATTACTACTAAGAAATCCGTTTTGGAACATGAATATTGCATACAAGGGCAGAAACTTAAAGGAGCATGGAAGTGACATTTAACATGACTCGAAATCCTGCTTCATTTGTGCAGCTGTCCACAAGGAGTCACCATGCAAAATATTTCCGATCCGCGGCATATTGTTACCACGCAATAACATTTACAAAATACAGTCGGAGAACGGCAGTCGCGGGCGAGAGACACGAGCCCCGCGTGACATACAAGCTGCCGACGCCTTTCTTCTTTGTTTTTTTTTTTCACCTCGGCTCACGAGCCCCTTATACATGTTTCAGCTGTGCCGTTTGACGTCACTGGTCACGTGCCGTAGCCCGTGATACGTCACGACGTCTTCGGCTTCGCTTCGGCACTCTTCGGATGTGGAGAGTGTTCTTTAAAGGAGCACCCTAGTGACCCCCAAAAAAATCGCGTGATTTGTGTTGGTCGAAGGTCCGGACGTCCAACAATGGGTTTGCACAATCTTTACACCCGTGGTTGAAGCGAACCTCATGTTTGAGCCGCTTCTTTGTGACGAGAGGAGGAAGCCCTTTCCTTTTCTTTGAGAGCGGCCCCCAGAGGCCATGTGACACCACGTCACCCCTGACGCAGACGTGACGTAGAATGTCGATCCCGTCCATCCATTCATGGCCCGACTCCGAAGTGACGTAAGTTGACAGCGGTCATCGGCACCGGATCGGGACGCGCGGCTGCGGAGGCAGACACAGGACCGGCGTTTTGTTGACGACCATGGCAGGCCAGTTAAACGAACACGAGTTCTTTGGAACACTGACGCCCTGGGAAGCACGGATACTGCAGCGTTGCCGGGACAATAAGACAACGTTGTACGAGACGCCAGTTCTTCCCGAAGGTGCGAGTTTGCACGGTGTTGGGGACTATCAGCCGTCCGAGCCTTCTCCGTCTCCACCACGTGATGGCGGCAACTGGTAAGCCGCTTGATGTAATTTCGACTAACTGGACGGTACACGAAGTTGTGTTTGCTACTATGCAGGTGCGCTTGTGGGAGCTGCACGCGCATGCCGACGGCGCGAGAAGATATCTGCTGCAGAGATATCGCCGAGGTGCGGCGAAAATTGACAGGGTGCTGCATCACCGCGCATCCAGAGTTCGGATCGCTGTGTCTGTCGGCCATCGTGCTAGAAGTTGTCGGCATAGAGTACCGGAGGTACGGAATTTTGCTGGGCAAAAAACGGGACGAGTAAGTGAATAACTATTGTTCATGTATGAATAAGTGAGAAAACTGGTGAAACAGAGCAGTTGAACCAACGACACACATGTCTGTTTGTTTGCTTTTTTCGTACAATATTTTTGGTTTGATTTGTACTGCTCAGCGGAAAGGTTTACCAAACACTTATATTTCTTTTAGTTTTTTGTGGGGGAGCAACAATACTCACAAGCTAATGGAACTGAAGGCCTTGTTGAGCTAGTGGTGGCTGAGAGAACTCAAATAGAAGAGGAAAAACTCGAGTGCTTGGTATGCTTTTCTCCAAAGTCCTGTCCGTGTCCGAAGCGCAACCGGGCGTTATAAATTCCGCTGCATCTCACAAGTTAAACAGCACATGACATTTTAGTCTTTACAATTTACAGTCATCATTTGCATGTTGCAAAAAAGAAATACATGCATTGTGAGCACCATTGATTTCCTCCTAGCCACCCCAGCAGCCATTAGGGAACGTTTGTTGAAGAGAGTCCTTGGAATAAATCAGCTTAAGATTCTGTTCTATTAGTGTTTCTATAAATCCCCATGGATGCCTGGGAAAATTCCCATAAAATCACCACATCCCACAGACTTCCTGCACAGGCTGTACATACCGACATATGTCTAGCAAACATATGCATATATACACGTTTTATTTACATATTTTTACATATTTACATTACATATTTACATATATTACATTATATATTACATTACATATTTACATATATTTTGCATGTGTGACATTTCCACAATTTTTATCTCATGGTTGTGCGTATTTGTATATTCTCATTTGTATCATGTGTTTACATATCTCTAATTTTTTATATTACAAAAGTAAAAATTAGTTATGCCTTCCCATTTCTCTTTGTTTTCAGGATACTGCGTCACATAGCATATCGTCATTTCACTTCCTGGACATGGGGGCCTCTTCCTCCGGAGGATAGACGAGTGCTTCCATCATGCGTGGTAACGGCGATACGAAAGGCCTTCCCTTCACGATCTGGCAGCTACAGGGGCTTTAGATCTGCAAAATAAATATGGTCACCACAGATGGTGGTGATGGTCATGCACTGTCCCATGTTGCTGTGAACCTGTAGCATCACTGGCATGAACACAAGACAAATCAAAATGTGCAACTTAATAACTGACAAAGCTTTACTGTTCACAAAAAATAGGTTTATAGCAATTGTACAAATTTAATTTCAGCTGCAGATGCTCACCATATGCATGCTACTCTGTACACTGGAGGCAGCTGCAAGGTCCCAACCTACGTTGTCTTGCGTAAATGAGTTCTCGCTTGTCTGGGGCAGGGTTTGTTTGGCTTAAGAATGGAGGGTCGTCACCAGAGTATGCTTTGAATGCCTCGGGGAATGTAGCCCATGTGTTGCATAGCTCCACACACTTGTCAACAAGTTGATTGTAGTAATCTAAAATAGTGTTCACACTTGCTCTACAACCCTGCAGGCATAGACAAACACCAAGGAGCACACACGTCACAATACTTACGAAATGTTGGCTCCTCTTTGATGGGCAGTGCAACGTGTTCCCCTTTGTGAACTTTCGATGCTTTCACTCGATACCTGAACTCCCCATCTTCGGTCAGTGCATGCTGTCTGTCTGAGTTCTCGTTAAAGTGAAGAATGGCGAGATACACCCTGGAAAAGCCAGTTTAAGGTTGTTCCTTTTTGTGTTATGCACTGTGATCCAAATAAAGCGTTCAAGAGAGCTTCACCAACAAAGGAAATGAGAGGCTACTTTTGTGGTACTTGTGCTAGAAACAGGTGGTATTTTGATGTAGCAACTGATTTTAACTCAATTGGTGAAGCTTCGTTTGAAGCTCTATTAGTGAAGCGCTCATGAAAACCTAAATTTGTGCACACTGCACCGTGAATTGCATTTGTACCTGCTTCTCATCACTCTAGCACAGAACCCCACAGATTTCGGAGCGAATCTTATGAGTAGGCTGTGAAATGCCTCTATGCCTGATGTCTGTACGTCTGGTGAAAGCTGCTGTATGTCCTTCAGCAAATGCTTTGCTTGCGTAATGGCATTCAGCTTTGCCTTTGGCCGAGAGTCTGTAAAATGAGCACAGTGACTATCTGTTTTCAACCTCTTTGCGAGCACTTTCTCGTCGTTAAAAGTCATATCTTACTCGGGAGAAGCCAGGGTCGCTTTTCGTCGGTGAGAGGCCCATGGAGACAGCGTGAATATGGTCCATCGTGACCATGATGGATATTTGAAACATGATTCGTAAAGCTCCGCCACATGGAGAGAAGTCGATCAGGGTCGCCCTCACTGTGTGTCACGCAGTGATACAGGTGAGTTGTGACTGGCTTTACCCACAGCTCTAAACCGCCACAGTCTTTGCTCTTGCTGGCTGCCACCATCTTTTTCCTGATACCCGTTACAGACAAAAGGATTTCTGCTGCTATACTATGTACTGGCTAACGGCAAATATCAAAGATGTATCATTCCCGTTGCAGTGCAGACTTTAGACACATTAATATGACCAAGTCCCTGCCCTCCAATCTTGGACATACAGCAAATGGTCATGCTGACGAGAAACATACAAAAAACTCCACTTCCTCTTCCGGCCAGGTGTACTACATGTTCCCACCTCTGAGAAGCAGAGGATTTGTCCGTAAGAAGTGACTGTTTCGTTTCACATGCAATTTGCAATCTCTGTGTTGTCTCCAAGTTTTCGGTCCTTCTCTGCATCGCTTTCTGCACAAGAGCTATGACTCACTAATGAATTTACTTCACAAGGGGTGTGTGCGTTGGTCGACATCGTTCACACGTGTCAGCCTGGTCCCCTGTACTTTGTGGATCACAAGGGTCGCAAGTTCAACAGTTGGCAGTCACAAGAGTGGGTAAGCACTGGTGTTTTTCACTATTCATCCTCAAAAGTTTGTTGACTGTCGACGAGCTCAATGGCTGGCGGTCATAATAACGTCCGCAAAATTTCAGTCATAATCCGATTGGAGAGGTGTCATAATAACAAGAAACAGTTACATGGTGTTCTTGTGGGGAAATACAGTTTCCAAGAAAAAGAGTCACGAAGTAAGGATATCGCAGTAACAAATATCACAAAAATGAATTTAGACTATATTTTACACCCTGTTACTCAAGCAACATGCAGCTAAGAATCAAGGCAGAACATGGAATGGGCACATACCTTTAGACACGTGCCATACGTCAAACTGGTGTCTAACATTCGGATGTGTAGTAGGCATGTACTTCCGGACACCAGGGTGTCGATCTGTAGTGAAGGACTTTAATTTAACGTTGAGGTCTGCCAGTTCTTCAAGTCCCCGGCGAACCGCTTCTAGTTCCATGTGGCTGCTTGAAGGAACTTCGTTTGCCTGGAATGGCAATAATTAGAGGCAACATGTCATAGGCCATGGCGATTTGGCATTGGCTTCAAAGTAAGAGTCAGATATCCAATTATTCGCTTTCCTATTAGAAAAATTCAAGTAAATTGTGCTCTAAATTACGACACTCTTTTTTGACTACTGTCACTCACTTGCATCTGAACAGTGTGGACAATCTTGTTCAAACCATCATGGTAAAAATTATATGTGAGGAACTTGGAGCTGTGTCCCGGTGAATCACAGCGTCCATCTCCAGCAAGCGAACACTCCCTTCCCTGAACCTCTGTTAGGAGTTCTGCCTGATGACTCGTCCACACCTGAAGCAAAGTACAGCATTGCACAAGCAGCAATAAGTGCACTGTGTTACTATTGTGCTCTGGCTGTTTTTCACAATTAACTGTCAGTACAACGTACAGCAGGGGTCAAAACTCTGTGGAACACATGGATTTCGAATTTTCATTCACATAGCAATCCCAACAACATGTGGGGAATATTATAAGTGAGTTTTTTTTTAGCTGATCTGTCACGGGCTCTGCTCAGTTACTATAACCCAACTGCTGGTGGGCTGGCTGAGAGTCCACGCCTTCCACAGACTCCCAGGCTGTATAACCTACTACGTTGTCGATGTTATTAACTTCACTCTGGCTTTGCTAACTGACTTACTTGTTCAATAGCTGGCAATAAGTAGCCCCTTTGGTAGTTGAAATAGGTCTGCTCACAGAAGACCTACAAAATAACAAAACTAATAAATTTGAAGGCTGTGAAAGGCGTGTGGATGCGTCGCTACTTACCTTGATATTCATTAGGTCCAGCATCCTGAGTGTCGGAATAGGGTTTGACCCGCTGAAGAGCATTGCTGCTGACAAAAGAACATTCCCAGCTGGCTTGTTGCCAATATAGGGCTGGCTCTCCCATATTCTCTCGTGGCCATCCTTGCACGAATATGTGACCCGAAGGAGTGTTCCTTTCGAAGTGAATGCTGCCTCACACCGCTGTAGACATGTGGGGCAAGTCTGAAAGAGCTTTCTCAACTCGCTCTCAAAGACAATATACTTGTTGTCTTCGTGAGGAGAAGGGTCAAGCATTGTGCTCCTGGCGGCAAAAAAAGAGCGAAGTGAGGAGCAGTACGATACTGAAATGCTCATCGGTAGAGACCAGATGTTCAGGCAAGATGCTTATTTTTTTCCTATGCATACTTGTGGTGGCCAGACTTCCCACCAGACTAGCGGACGTAGCTCCCACACCGGGAGTGTATTGCAGACGTGTCCAATAGTAGTAATGTGCTCATACATAAGTCAGACAAAACTACAGACAAAATTTACCTGAATCTGACTTACTGACTGACTGTAAAGGAGGTAGAGGTGCCTATATCTGCCTTTTCCGACCTTTTGGTGCCCTTCCCAGGCAGCTAAAACGCTAGCTTCAAGTGACTGAACATCCGATGTCTAGTCAACTACCTCCACTCAATGAGGCCTACTGGCACATGCACTTACAGTACTGTGCTGTCAAGGGTTGGTGTATACGATGGATCATCTGGACATTGTGCCATTGACAGGTCCTCCTCACTGGTAATACTGTCCATTGCAGGTGCTGTGTCACCAGTGAGTGGCGTCGAGGAACGCAAACGGATGGGAGAGAGTGATCTAGCACGTTTCTCATTTGCAGACGAGTTGCACATGAGGTCAGCTTGTACGCCAACAGATTTCATTGGCCTTGCATCAAGGCTGGCTTGGCTGCCTGAAATGTCAAACGTCAAACATATGACTATCTCCTTACACATTTTGGTTGCAGTCACCGAACGTTACATATTAGAGTTACTTACTGAACAGGTATAAGCTGGTAATATACATGCTGAAGTATTGTGTACTCTTATAGAGGTACATATACAAATTTAGATAGGTTAACAGGGTGCGTTACAAAGAGCACTTGACAAAGAGAGTGGTATGCAGAAACCAAAGGTCATGTTTCTGGCACTTGAGTTAAAAACATGCGCCGCATCAGAAACAGCACCTATATTTTTTTATAGTACCGCAAACATAACCTCAGATTTCTGGCTATCGCTCCTGTCAGTTTTTAATTACGCACCCGGTATAGTAATAAAAAATTAAGCCTTCACGATTTTTAAAAATTAACAGTGAGCAGCACAAGAATGCCGTTTTCGCGTATAGGTTATGTGGCCAGGCGGACACAAGGTGAGATGATGATTGTTGCTGTTAGTCCTGTAATTAACTAAAAATCATTAACTTTTTAATTACTGAAATTAGCAGGCGTGTTCATATTGGAAACTTTGTGATATTCATATTTGTAGGTGATTCGTTCACTACGATGATTCGACAAATGGGAAGCACCTACGAATACGGACATCCCAAAGTTTCCAATATAAACACGTGCACTAATCTCAGTAATTAATGAATTTTAGTTACATATTGGTTGTCGGTGACGATCATGGTCTCACCTTGTGTCCGCCCGGCCGCATAACCTATACACGAAAACAGCATTCTTGTACTGCGCACTGTTTCTTTTTTAAAAACCATGAAAGCTTAATTCTGATCACCCTATTTAACAGATCATGAAAAGTACATGAGCGAAGTGCCAGACACAAAACACAGGGTAAGATTGGGTGGAATGTGAACCCGTATAGCAGAGAACCATGTGGCCTCTTTAGCAGCCAAAGGGCAAGCTTCTCCCTGCTTGTACAACTCCTCTCAGAGTTAATAATAGCACATGGTTACATCACCAAAAAAGATCAGAGGCACCTCGGTGGTCCTTGAGGAATGCTTGTTGAGCAGACACCTTAGAACTGGCCTGGCCAGAGGATTCTGTTCAACAAACATTCCCCAATTTCTGTTGGACTGTCCGACTTGCTTGGGGACACAACCCTGTGTTATTATCAACTCCAAGAGGAGTTGTACGTATGTGTGTCAACCCTTACTTCGCTTGTGCGATTGTAAGAGCTATGTACCAGCTTACTCTTTTTTCCACTCTAAGTGCCGGTTGCATTAGCAATAAATATGTAACTGAGGGATAAAAACATTGGACCTGGAGCCTCGTTTAGATGCCTACCCTTTGAATGTCCCTTTTGCCTGCATGTCTGTACACCTCTGGTCACCTTCACAGGACCTTGTGCCTGTGTACCAACGCTCTTCTGTGACGGTTGAGGATCCTGAAATGTACACGTTCCTTATTTCTTGACTAGTCGTGCAAACTATACAGACAGTGTGCATTATGGTACAAGTAGTGAGAGAGTACTCTGTATTTTGCCCTTGGTGCCTGCTAACAGGAAAAGGAGCCCTGGCAGCTTTCAACCAAATTCATGAAGTATAAGCACTTCCACATAAGACAAATTGTGGGGCATGAGGATCATTATATGAATGGCAACTCACGTGTGGAATATCTGTGCCTTCATCTGTGTAGCTGTCATATCCTGTTTCATTCTGTACATAGCAAATAAATGTCACTACCAGAGGTCTCTGATTATTACAAATACCACTTACCGCTGCACTGCAGTTGCTGTCGTTGCTGCCAGTGATTTGCGATTGAGATATCTGGAAATCACCATGCTTAAGTTACACTTCTGAAATATTATTCCACTGATTTCAGCCTTACAGTGTCTGTGGAGTCAGTCAAAGTCGCCAAAGGGACCTCGCGTTCAGCAACGGGTACCGTGGGATGCGCCTGCAAGTTGTTTTCGTACTTCACAACGTCATTCATCAACGGCATACCTTCAAGAAACTTACCACGTCTGTACGGCAAACTGTCTGACCGTGATCTGTCAACCCCGGTTGGCCGACAACTGGCTCAATCTAGAGTAATATATATGCGTCACTGTAGTGAAAAGGCAACGAGACGGGCACCCAACTCACCGTCCTCGCGCCGATAGTTTCATCAGCAGCAAGTGGTACATCGCCGGCGTCCAATCTCTGTCTTTTCCTCGACTCGCTGCTGCCTGGCAGATTCTGTGACGGGGTGACACCACGCTTGAGGAAGACCCGGAAACTGACGCCGATAGATTTCACGATGCTTGGCGGAGATTCGTAGTCGTCCTGACTGAAGTGCAGACTACATACTCGAATGTTGCTGTCCTGTTCAGCGTTATGACGCTGAATTAGAGCAAGCCACCGGCTTCTTTCTGGCTCATTCTTCGGAACGCTATGCAAACGAAAACCACGCATCCATTTCGTGTTTCGGTTTACGCATCCCGGCACAGCGCACGGCATGACTACGGACACAGACAACGAACATTCGCCAGCGTAGCAAAACTGTGTGGCCGAGATGTCGAGCTGTTTCGGAGACGTCTTCCACTGAAAGTAGGTCCAGCCGAAAACAGTGAAAAGAAGGGCGAACGGCGCCCGCCGTTCGTCGCAGTATTGAGGGGATTGAGGGCGTCTCATGTGTCACATGATGGGCTATTCAGCAGTACACGGTGCAAAGAAAGGCTTGGAATGCAGTCAAGGACGGTTGTTTTGTGTATTACTTTTCTTTTTTATGGCTGCGTTGTGCTTCGTGAATTCTGCAAGCTAAACTAGTGAAAGGTTCCAGAGGAAACGCAGCTAGCTGTTCCAGTAGCAGACGAATTGTTCACAGCCAATCGGCGCACAGGAAACATTCAGCGTCACAGCGGCGGGTGACTCAGCCGCGCTGGCCTCTCGCCGAGGGAGCAGAGTTGATAATCAGATTGCACTGCAACGACAATTCCCTTAGTGTAGATATTTTGCAGGCGTCTCCTGTATTCCCCTTTGGATCGAATGAAAGCAAATTTAATCCGACCAAATATGCCTTAGAATGCTCCTTTAACGGTGTGCGGAACAGAGCCTTGCGCGTGCTCTCTGGGTTACCTACGCTCATCGTTCTTTCCCAGCAGCTCATTTTACTTGTTGTAGAAGACCCTGCAGCGAAAAACTAAAAATATTTTTTGGGTCACTTCCATGCTCCTTTAAGAGAGTAGTGAACTTTAAGTATCTTGGCATCACTATTAACTCTAAATTAAAATGGGATGACCACATATATGTAGTATGTAACAAAGCAAGGAAAAAGCTTTGGATGGTAAAAAGAAAATTACAACTTTGCACGAAAGAAACTAAGCTTATGGCATATACAACAATCATACGACCATTATTAGAATACGCCAGTGTTCTTTGGGACCCGTATATGGGAAAGCTAATAAACAAAATCGTGCAAATACAACGGACAGCAGCAAGATTTATAATGTCTAACTACAGACGGACAGCATCCGTAACAGCAGTGTTAAGTGAACTACAGCTAGAACCTTTGGCAAAACGACGGCGCATAGGTAAACTGAATCTCTTATTCCTTCTTTACAACCAGAGCTTAAATAGTGATGCTAACAAATACATTACAAAAATTGAACCCTGCAGCCATAGAACTGGTCATGACAAACGCATTAAACCATATAACGCACGTTTAGAGCATCTTTAAATATTCGTTTTTTCCAAGCACTATTGACCTCTGGACTGCCCCAATCACTCACCGATATTGACGATGTACAAAAGTTTACTGAGGCACTTTTCGATGCGAATGTATAGAAGCACCTCTCCAATTTCCTGTAGATTAGTTTTCTTACTGCCATCTGTTACTAGTGTTGGTTACCTGTGTCGTTCCTGTCTCCCTGCTGTAACAGTCTTTACTAGGGCTAACAATACTAGAAATAAATAAAAGTGTACGCTCTAAGTGCATGTACGTGTGCGTGTTGAGCGTTACAGGAAAGTAAAGGCTGTTGAGGTGATTTATGCACATTTCAGCTGTTTATCTTCTTAGAACCACAGACACGTAACATGTAAACACACAAGGCGCATATCTCACAAAGAAACCGGATAGTAAGGGTCAAAAATCGTCAAATTTTTGACACATATTCTAAGGGTCAACACCTTACGCATAAAAGTATGACCGATAGTAAGCGTAAAAAATCGTCAATTTTTTTACCCCTATTTTAAGCGGTGTTCGATGCCGGTTGTTCTATGGGCTGTTTGGCTACCCTTGTGATGCCGCTTACTGGACCTCAAAATACCACATAGTATGCGTCAAACCTGAGCACCGTAGACGTCACGTGAACCCACGGGTTATTGTACAGACAACGGCTGCAATTCTGAAATGACCAGCAATGCGGTTTTCCAGCGGCCGTTCTGAAAATGGATATGTGGTTCCCGATTCCCAAAAGCATCAGAAAGAAGTTTCCAGAGCAGTAGATGGAAAATCGGATTGCCTGTCAATTTTGCATTGCAGCTATTGCCTGCCCAAGGGACGCTGATATCACGCGGCGCCGAAGATGATATGATGCGTACTGTGCGGCATTCTGACGGTGCAGTTCTCTGTGCAAAGACGGCATACCATGCGAAATTGTTTCATAGAAAAAAAAAAACAGCTGCTACAACAGGATATCGATAATAGGAATCTCACAGGCCACGAAAAAACAGTTCGTATCATCCGAGACTCGTCAGCAGTACCACGTAGGTGCACGAAGCATGTATACGGACGGAAGCCCGTTCACTTTTATATGCTATCGCTTGAAAGATGTCCATGGTATAGGCATAGCTTGTTGCTCATCCAAAAGACTTGGCAATTGACAGTACGCCACAATAGCTAGGCGCACTGCACTGCAAAATCGTATCACACAGACAAACGCATCCATCACGTGAATAACATATATAAAAGGCACGTTCTTCCGCAAGGCAAGCAATATACAAGAGTTCTCGCGACAGTCAAAAGAAAAATAAGAAGCACGAGTGCATCACTTGAACCGGGTTCATCGTCTCTCCATAGCCCGCGTACGCCGCTATCTCATTTAAATCAGAACATCTGAATACATGGAAGTATTTCCCACAGCGTTAGTAGCACGCATCTAAACCGTAATGCAACAAAAATTCGCCAAATAATTCCACTTTACTGCAGGAAAGAGCCCAGAATAATAGATACATGCATGTGTTTATAGAGTATTGCACCTATGGCCTGAAAATGATGTGGCATAAGGCGCACGTGACCAAACATTAAAAAAATGGGAACAGCATACTAGTCATGAACCAACAGATTACAACACCTGCAATATTTTATTAGATTATGAAATGACATTTGTGCATCTTCACAACACTTCAACACAACAAAATATAAATTGTAGACTAGCTATATGAGCTAGTAATTGGGTTAAATAACGTTTATAATGGAAAAACATTTAATGAGCGTTATATCACAGGATGAGGCATCGAGGTACACAGAATATCAGACATATAAAAAAAGAAATTCATAGCAGACAGGTCATAAACTAATTATCTGTAGGGCGATTCCACGCCGGATCAGGCAGGGTGGTCCGGTCGACCTCCTCATTTTTTTTTCTTTCAAACATATGTTCAAGCCTTGTCCCTAGCAGGCATATCGGCGCTGAAAGTAGTTGAAAATAATTGGTGGTTACTTTTTAATGAACTATCATTCAGGTGCCAGCTTCCTACGCAGCTTGACACCACGCATCTTCATAACAATTCGATATATTCAGCTTATTACTTTTTTTTTCACATATTGTCTGGGGTGGGTAGCATTGCATCCTAATTTGTGAAGATCCTAAAACTTGCCTTCCAGGAGACGAAAAATCGCAAATTTGCCTCATTTGTCAAATATGGTATGTTTTGGGAACCTCATAACTCCTCCCCCAGTTGTGATACCCGAAAGTAATCTACATCACGGTGTTCGTCTCGAAATGCCTTTTCTTCGCATAGCGAGTACGTCGTATAGTGAGTTGGGCAACGCCTCCAATAGGCTTTTTGTGAGGGATATCTACGGAAAATGCGTAAATTCGACACGCGCATCCCATATATTCCTACTCGTAACATCGTTCATATTGCTCGCAAGCGTTCATTATGACTATTCTTAGTTGTCGTACCCCAGACTAAATGGCAATAGTTTAGGTGAGACATGAACAGTGAACGTTATAGTAGTAGCTTAATTCGAAATAGAAACATGTGTCTATGCTTAGCGGTCATGCCTAATATTTTACACCGTTTATTCTGAACGTATTCAATGTGGACGTAGCGTATCTATCGTGTTTGTCTTCGTTCCTGTTTCGATGCATCGAAGGATCATGTATCTACCTGCCCATCTAGTAACGAACGTATTCAATGTGTTCATCCCATAGCAACTGTTCGTTAAAGATGACACTCAAACATTTGATGCATTTTACAATATCAACAGGACTATTAAGATATAGTATCACTTTATTTAGACTAACACTCCTGTTTTAGGTCGAAATATGATTGCTTCAGTTTTACTACTATTAATGCGTGAAGAGTTTAAATTAACCCATTTTCCCAAGTTGCAAAGCATCTCGTTAGCAGTAGTGGCCATTACATCAATATCAGAGCCACTGGAAAACACGCTTGCATCGTCCGCATACCAAATAAATTCACAATTGACATCAATGTTAATTATGTCATTTAGATATCTGGTATCAGATCAGGGTATCTCAACTGGGAGCCGAGTTGTGAGGTTCCCAAAACGATAACCATACGATAAACAAATGAGACAAATTTGGCATTTACAAATGAGGCAAATTTGCGATTTTTTATCTCCTCAAAGGCAAACCTTAGGATTTCCACAACTTACGATGCAATGCTACCCACCCCAGACAATATGTAAAAAAAAGAAAATGTGTTAAATAGTTATAAAGATACGTGGCGTCAAACTGCATAGGAAACGCAATGGTCGAAATGTCCACATCAGAATGATAATTCATTAAAATAGAACCACCGATTATTTTCAGCTACTTTCAGCGCCAATATGCCTCCTAAGGACGAGGTTTTAATATATGTTTGAAAGAAAAAAATTCACCACCGTGCATGATCCGGCGTGAAATCACCGTATAATAACTGAAGTGTATAGTTCAGTGTATTGCAGACGTTGCATTTATCGAGCAACGCATCATTACTCATGAAGCAGTCACAACTTACAAGTCATCTTTACAGGTGAGTTGTACTGGTTGTACATGCGTGAGGGAGTAGAGTCTTGTGTACTTCTTCCCAGAATGTGTCGCACAGTAGAAATTTTAGGAGCACCACCTAATGGCAGCTGAGGGTGCATGCGTGGTATTATGAAAGTCCCGCATGGCTACGAAGAGCGTGTCGTGTCCTGTTCCTTGGGATGCTGGACATAGATGTTTATTGTCATGAGCGCAAAATAATGTGCTTGCTGATATTGTCAAATGGCTACGCATGTCCGTTCAACAGTAGATTCCAAAGATATGGTATTGCATTTCAATGAGAACGCTAATCTCGAAAATGTGCTAGCGTCATAATACGTGATGCAGATAAGGTCTTCTTCGCCAGACCTGGGTCACCTCCAGAGACCTCCCACATGAAATGGTCACAGGCTGCCAAAGATAGCATTCTGAAATCTTTCTCGTCCTTTAAGTAGCATTCAATTGAATTTTGTTAGACCCGTAAATCATTTTATGATGTCATTGATGTATTCTTTGGTACTGTCAAATGGGTGCACGTGTCTGTGCAGCAATATATATCGCGAAACTGATACTGTTTCTAGCATTTAAATGGGAAAGCTAATCTCCTAAATATGGTAACGCCGAATAAACCATGCCGATAAGGTGCTCTTTGCATGACCTGAGTCCATCCCCGCAGAGGCCGCTTACATGAAATAGTCATAAACGTAACATGGACTTCAAAAAACACTTACTTTAACTGGAAACACTCTAGTCCTTTCAGATAACAGTTAACTGAATAATGTTAGACGCGTAACTCATTTAAGCTGTCTAAGGAGTGGCGTTCCACACGTGTTTTGCAGCACCACCACAACCACCACCTGCACCACGTTATCGAAAATCGTTACCGTCAGAAAATCGATCTGCTTCATGTCAACACATCATGCTGCGGTATAATCAGCAATAATCATCCGAACTCCTATTACAAGAACGGATTGAGGAATCGTTAACACAGATGCTTCAACGGGGAGAAACGCACATCTGGGAAAAACGAGAACAGAAAGAGTCTCACCTGGCGGACAATGGGCGTACGCATACGAATTTGTAGCGCGGAGAAAGCTTGGAGAATCACAACTCTTCAAGCAGCGTCGTCCGCGTGCCTTGCCCACATATCGTGCGACGTTGTCTCGTTCGATGGGCCATCTCTTCCTGTGATAAGTTTGACACAAATGAAATATGAAATTAAAAAAAAACTACAGACAACCAGCGCAAAATGTGACAACTTACATTTGCTAGACCGTGCATGATGTGAGACCGTGAGACGCCAGAAGCCAGAGTGACCGTTAACGAAGCGAAAGGAAAGACGCTTTGCACACGGAACTATGCACGTGTTCTCAGAAGGCAGGGCCCGTATAACAATTCAAAAACAATAAGCGTCAATATAGGCGTAAAGAGCTAACACTCCAACGCAGATCCTCAGTTTATCCGTCAAGACGAAATCGTACGCGTCAGAATATAAGAGTAAATCATGTCCTCCGTCCCATTTACGCATAAAACTCCGCCCTTTACGCTTACAGCGAGCGCGTTTACGGGTAAAACACAGCTTGGCGGATACGACGTCTGCGATTTTGTCGAACTTTACGCTTAGTAAGGGTAGGATTGGACGTAAGCGTAAATTTATCCGTTTCGTTTCTGAGAGTGTAGTGGGCCGTACTTTATTGCACTTTCAGTTTTTTTTTACGATCTCTGTGAGACACGGCTTTCTGTAAGGTTTAGGAAACCGCTGGTCGACTATTATATATATCTGCAAGGGGCCTAAAAGTTGACCGAATGCAGCAGGATGAGACAAAATATGAGCATAATAGACGGTCAGGCAGCAGAGAAGGGCTACCTCAGTGTGGTTGACTGCTCTATTTCGATGGTTTCTACTGGGCCGCACCAGAAGAACGTTTGATTCCCGAATAATACTTTTGGCCCTGGTAATGCCATCTCTTCCGGAATGATCTGTTGACGAAGACAGATCAGCTAGTTGATTCTTTAAGAAATACGGAGTAAATTGATGAAAGTAATAAAGCAGTGTCCATACCGTTGATATGAGCTCGTGCTTGGAATATCTGGACCGTAAAAAGACGTCCATGTCGATAAATGTCCGAGCTTCCTGGCATGCCATCGTTGAAAAGGCTATTAAGACATCATAGTAGGCAAGCCTGAGCGATGGGCAAGACACGTAAACGACACACACGAAGGCCTTGAGCCTTTGAGCTTTCAGGTTTTGGGCCTTCGTGTGTGTGGTATACGTGTCTTGCACATTGCTCAGGCTCGCCTCTCATGGAGTTTATCCACCAGCCAGCCTGCATCTACGCCATTCTATCCATTAAGAGATCTATCATTCGTACGAGTGCTTCCGCCCAAGTCGTCCGGAATCGGGCCTCCAGTTAGATTGTCAAGTGTTAAGAGATGAAAAGAATGGCGAAACAATAATTATACAGTGTTTTTCACCAATGGGCCTTCACTGAATAACAACTGATAACATCGTAAACGTTTCTGTTGTGATTAATACCCTCGAGACAGTCGCCAATTCTAAGTTTTCCGTTTCTCTTCTTGCGCTCTCGGAACCCCTGCGGCACCGCCCCTCATCTGGGAATACATTTTTCAATATACCAAAACACATTCTTTCAAGAAGCCTACGTACGTCGACACCTTGTGACAGGCTGTTCATTCAGCAGTTGGAAAGTATCATGTTCATTGTCCTGGTTCACCAGTGGGTTCCTACCTTTCTTACTGGCGATTTTTAGTAGATCAGCAAATGTGGTATCGCAAATGATACGATACAGGAAGCTGTCAAATCAAACCCCTCTCCTCTTCCATGCATGACGTTGCGCACAGCAATTAGCGTCTCAGTTAGCGCGTTTTGAGACCACTTATGGGGAACACTTTCAACAGTGCACTCTAAACACGGTAGTCCAGGCATCTGAACGAAAGATCAATCTGCTATGCCTACCTACCCGATAAAAAGATAGACCGAAGCCAATTAATTACTCTCGAAATTATCGAAATTTGTCGTTGCTATACCGTTGGACAAATATATTCGTCGACCCATGGGATCCCCCTCTAGAAGTGCATTGTGCTGCAGCCTCTAAATACTGTAACTTAAATACTTTTGTTGGTATCTTGGAATCTTACTGAGTACGCTCTGTGAAAAATATCTGTGCTGTAATTAAAATACTTTTTTCAGTATTTAGTACTCAGCACTCTGATTACTATTTCCTTTTTGTCGAATATTGAGATTGGCATTCTTTTTTTGTTTTTTGTTTGTTTTTGTTTGTTCCGATCTTAAACTGGGCTCTCAGGAATCGTTTTTCAAAGGAAAAGACGACGGTTTTCGGATGAGCACCCTGAACTGCAGCTCTATTGCGTGCAAATAAAGCATATGCCTAATTTGCAGGCATATTTTGACACTTCTGTAGCTGTTTATTCTTTGAGTATCTTATAAGCAGAGGTGGGCACCCTCGCGAGGGCTTGTGAGGGTGAGCTCATCCCACCTCACCCTCACCTCACGGAATTTGAGGTGAGGTGAGGAAAAATCTTCCTAGAAGACGCTGAGGTAAGGTGAGGTGAGGGAAAATTTCCTTGGGAAAGACTGAAGTGAGGTGAGGTGAGGAAAATTTTCTGAAATAATTTTGAGGTGAGGTGAGGAAATTTTTTCTCCAGAAAGGCTGAGGTGAGGTGGGATGAGATACATTTTATGAAAAAAAATTTTGGGGTGAGGTGAGGTGAGGATTCCTTTTTCATGTGAGGTGAGAACTTTTTTTCGTGTGTCGAGAGAAGAAAAGGGAAAATTTGTCCGAAAATTTTTAGGTGATATGAGGCAAGTTGGCAAAAGGTAGTTGTTAGGGCTGTCTTCTTTACTCTATTTGCTTTTCAGTGACTGTTGTAAACCGAACTATCAATAATCGCTGCTTATTGGCTGGTCCTGAGTCCTGACGATGGGTCTAGACTCTGGCTGCACATCCCACAAAAAGTAGGGGACAATATGGGCACGACATTGGGTGCACTGATGACGTGACACTCATACGATTATGATTCACAAAGCTGCGCTTCGATTCGACCACCACTGTAGCGCTCAACCTATCGGATGCCATGCGAAGGCGGTGAACGAGACAATTAGCAATGCACCTGCTATCCCACTAGCTGATGGCGAGCGGCCGTGATATAATGCGTAGGACATGATCCGTAAATAATTTTAGCAATCCTCGCCATTCATAAGGTACTCATCGCAGTCGTGGCGCTTTCTGGCCTCTGTTGCGCTTGCGCCACAAACACCTACAGTCACAATCTACCGCGGAAGCAGAGAGTCGGGACCTGATGCTTTAGTCTCGATACTTGCCTTACGCTGCGTACTTTCGTCATTTAAAAAAGTGAGAAGCGTCGACCTTGAGCAGGGAGGGGCACCCTCCTAACTGCAAGTGAGGTGAGGGCGCCTTGAACCCCCTCACCTCACGGAATTTGAGGTGAGGGAAAATTTTTTTATGCAAGGCTGAGGTGAGGTGAGGGAAATTCTCTGAAAAGGTTTTGAGGTGAGGGAGGTGAGGAAAGATTTCAGGAAAGGCTGAGGTGAGGTGAGGAAATTTTTCTGACAATGTTTTTGAGGTGAGGTGAGGCGAGGAAAATTTTCTGAAAAATTATTTGAGGCGAGGGCAGGCGAGGAAAGTTCTCTGAATTTGTTTTTGAGGTGAGGTGAGGTGAGGACAAAGCTCCGTCCAGGAAAATCGAGGTGAGGGCAAAGACCGTGAGGAGTTTTGCCCACCTCTGCTTATAAGTACTTAAATACTTTTTCTTAGTATTTACTACTCTGCTCTAAATACTTTCATTTCTAACTATCTTTAATGTATCTTAAATACAGTATTACAGTACATTTAGCGCTCAGTATTTAGTAACGTATTTTAAATACTTTTTGTAGTATCCTCTACATGTCTGGGTAGATGGGTTGTGTCTTAACTAGACCTACATACGGAAGTGCTACTGATTCTCGGTGGGCGGTCTAGATATTACTAACGTGCCTCAATGCAATTACAAGGACAAATGTAGTTGAGCGCACGTTCGGGTGAGGTTTATGATGCATGCGGTTTCGAAATTACCCTTTTTATTGATTAACTGAATAAAATCATGAAATGTCGCCATGAAGAACAACTGTCGATGTGCAAATCGAAACCCTTATCAAATTACTTACCGTGCGCATACAATGCATAGTCACAGGGGTTCATGCTGGATAACTTAAACTTGAGTTAATCGAACGGAGACAGCGGTTTCGCAGCTATAAATGTTCCCACGTGGACGAGATTACAGTTATAGCTCCACATCAAATTTTTCTTTGCGCAGCTACGAAAGATTCGATTGGCTGGAGATGAGACAGGATGTTGCTAACAGGATGTTGTAAGCTAAAATAACAAAATGTGATCCATGTGCCTACGTGGGCCGTGTCTACGATAAAGCGGTAACCGCATACGACGATTTCTCGACGGAAAAACGGCCAATTTTCTTACTGGAACGACAACTCGACGGAGAAACGGCGGGAGGAACCGCATGCATAGATTTCCACTGTGGCGGACGGTTGTGTCCTAGCGTGCGTTTCGTTAGTCCGCGTTAAATATTGACTTCAAATTAGCTGATCAATATTTTGCTACACATAGAAAAGGTATAGTGGCACAGGAAATAAGTAATTGCAATCAAAGAATATTCGCAAAGCAAGCGCTACAAAAGCGCCCCCAGACAGCAGCCGACGGGCGACAGCATCAGGATGCTTCCCAGGTTCGCAAATCTGGTATCCGAAATGCCCACCACGCCGCCACGTAGGTACGTTGATCGACCGCACATGGAGCGGTCCTATTGGCTGCCGTCGAGTGGCACCTTCCGCTCTTCGTCGGATTTTTCTGTCCATCGCTGTCGTCGAGAAATCGGTGACGTTCCTTTTGCTCGCGTCGGTCACCGGAAAAACGGTGACGGTGGCCGGTTTTCCGTCGAGTATTCGTTGTATGTGGTTACCGCTTAACTCTGGTTCATCGCACATCTGTGCGGCACGGCCGAGTGGACTAAAGCGTCCGCTCATTGACGATAGCCAAGGTTGTGTTGTAGGTTGGGAGTGTGGGCTCAATTCCACCGCGGGCTGTGCCGGCTGAGGTTTTCCCTGGGTTTTCCGGCGGAATTTCCAGACGGATGTCGGCACAGTTCCCTCTAAAGTCGGCACGAGACGTATATTAACCCCCTGTACCCCACTCCTTTCTGCTGACCTCTTTGCATCTGTTCACGTTTATACGCCGCTCATGGTCACAGTTGCTTCCAGGTTCTAGCACGGGATGTAAAAAAAGCAAAAGCAAACTGCGTATGTATATTTAGAATACAACGAAAAATTTAACACTCAGCCTGCTCCAACCGAAAATGTAGCACGATGTGATTTTTGTCTCAATGGCAAATTCAACTCTGGAGCGCAATGCAATGCGTGCATGATATAATAACCCACATCTATCAAAGTGTCATAGCCCCTTTAAGATTTCCTCACTGGCTCTCAGGATTTTCAAGCTTTCTTCATAACGTTCCTGTGCAGTTTGTACGCTGGCAAGCAAAAACGTCTGTAACGGGACATTTCCGTCATGTAGTTCCTGCTACAAATTCAATGACAGGGGATGCGCGAATATACTCTGTACCGCGCTTGTTATGCGCGGTACATTATTATTAATGTTATCCGCGCTCACATTTCATAGATTTCCATATTATGTAATTGAAACATATGTAACACATAGGAGACACCAAAATGCGCGACTGTGAACCGCATACGACAGAATGCCCCTCAGTTATTGCTTCCGTTAAAATTAATTAATGACTTGCTCTTAATGCCTATTGCCTAACTAAAAGCAAAGCATCCATTGCTCCATTTTGACAGAGCGGAATGGCGCGACGGTGCTACAGCTATGGTAAGCAAAGTATACAAATATGCCCTTTCGGAACTTTCACTAATGTAGACTTTATTTATTTTTGCCAGCGCCGCTCGGTCGAGTGAAATCATGTGGTATGTAGCTAAAGTGATGTAGAATTCAATAAGCTATGCAAGCACAAACAAGAAGAAACGTTAGGCTGAGATTTCGATACCGCAATACTTAAATTCAGATAGGTTTGTGCTATTCATTGTTTTTCCTAATTGGGGCTGCAATTTGGTGTTATTGCCATCGTGCAATGCTATCGGGCTAGAACACTAATACAACTTTCGCTATTTCAAGTTTTTATTTTATGTTTTTCTTTTGTTTTTGTTTTTTTTAGAAGCCGGTCACGCAACATCTACATTACCCTGACACATAGGATGGTTTACAAGTTAAAAAATGGTACATGAAAGACAACGCGCTTTAGACGCTGAACAGTCATCGAAAAGGCTTGAAAACACGAAATTATTTTGCTTACAAATGGCGGATGTTTTGTACCGCTCTGCATAAGACCGAATCTTGATTAAACACTTTTTCTGTCCATTGTTCTTCTTTCCTGCTCCCATGGTCACCATATTGCAGTCACCGCGAATTGGGGAAGTTCGTCGTTGTTGTCTTTTGATCGCGAAACAAGGACTGGAATGAGCCACCAATAAAACGAATGGGGAAGCAGAACCTGCCTCAGTCCAGTAGGCTAGGACATTAGGAGACTAGAAGTCACAGACTAGTAGAGTGAGTTGGTGGAAGAGCGCTGTCCCAATTTGCGGAATAAGAATTGACGATAGCGTGGGGAAGCAGTTGCCATTCGCTGGAGCAAGGGACAGAAATAGAGACCACGGAGGAA